>NC_136424.1:225775052-227045052 GCF_052625555.1 Lactuca saligna | reverse complement strand
TCTTGTAACTAAAAATTCTAGATGTAGCTTCTATTTAAATGTAAGTGTTACATCTCACATTTACAAAATTAAAAGAAAGAAAGTCATTTACTTTCATATTCTTTGTTTACTTCACTTCTATATGTCCCACTTCTATATGTTCATCAACCATCATCCCTAGGAATGCTCATATTAATATCTATAAATGATCATTGTTGTTTATGGATTTTAGCTCTTTAATCATTCCTGCTCATTTGTTCGTCATTGTCCCATCATCACTCGGCCAAAGTTCTCATCATATGTTTAAGAGTACCTAATAAACTTAAACATAAAAACATCAGGTTCTTAAATATTTTAAACTTCTAGTCTAGAATGTTCACATTTTTTGTACTATTTTTTCATCCCTAAAACTTTTGGCCCAAAATGTTCAAGCTGTAACAAAGATTAAATGTCAAATCTATTATTTTAAATCTCAACCAACCTTAAATATTTTGATTTAGAAAAAAAGTTAATTTCATGTCACACTATTTATTATGTATCATTAAAACCTAATTCCTCATTCGCTGAGGTCTGATAACATTCAAAATAAAGAGAAAATATCAACATCTAATCTATAAAATGAAATGCCTATATGGATCATTATCATTTATATTGTTGACTTCTTGGAATATTTAATGTAAACAATAATAACTATCAAGAAAATGAAAAACAAAGTGTAAAAATCAGATACAGGATGTTACCTTGAAACATGAGCCTTGGGGAGTATGCAAGCACAACCAACCACTCACACTAAAATAGCAACCTACTTTTAGTTTATTTCCTGTCATAGCAACATACTTTGTTAATATTTATGATTATAGAATAGTTTCAGTTTGTTGGTTGTTATAATCAGAGGAAATGTAAGTAAGTACTTTGGATGTGTCAGTAAAATTTAAAGTGCATTGCTATGATTTGGTATTTGGGTAAATATATTGCTATTTCTTGAGCACTACACTCATATTCTTTTTGAACAACTATGAACATTTCTTCTATTGATGTGAAATGCTATAAGTAACTGGAAGAGAAATGATAGAAAAAAAAGTGTAGTAAAAAACAAAAGCTATTTCTTATCAGGATGATTTGGATTTCCATATTGGTCCTAATGACCCCTTACAAGGTATGATTTTCTAGATCATGTGTATCAATAGAAGGTCATGGTAGTAAATCTACATAAAAAGCATTTATAAGAATAATTTATATGACATATCTATATTAGCTTCTTGTAAATGAAAAATGATTTGGCCCCTATTTTTGGATTAGACTTTTTCAAACCATGGTTCCAATAAATCTACATGATTTAAAAAATTGTGATGTTACAAATTCAGCATTATAAAGAACAAAAATAAGAAAAAAAAACATGTTTCTTGTACCTTTGGTCTGATGCTTTCTCACCTTCAAAATAAGAGTACATGATGGAAGAGTTTTAATTTCGAGTTAAATGATTATCGTGCGCGTGTTTTCGGGGGATAAGTAATGATTATTCAGACCATCTACAACAACTGGAATTATGGAACTTTCCATAAAATAAATAAAAGTATTTTATTTTTTCCAAACATATATATTTATAATAATGTACTAATAATTAACAAACACAAAAAGATGATTTTAAATTGTTTTTTTTTTGTGTATTCTGCATAGAAAACGAAAAGGCAGCAGAAACAAAAAAATTTCCGAAAAGACCCTTGGAGATTTCATTTTTTATAATCAAATGTCGAAAAAGGAATATAAGTTTTTTAAAATTGAGCATACATGGAGTAAGGAAACTGCAACCATTGGGATCCATACCAATCGACTTAAACCATAAGGATCAAATACTTGAAAGGGAAAATGCACATACTTATGTGTACACTTAATGACCATGACGAATCCTTCTCATGAAGTCAAAAGTGAACAATAGAAAATTGACTGAAAAAAAATTGTATTGTTACTAAGGGAATCTACCTTCTAGAATCTAAATGTTCTCACTTTGGTTATCTTGTACGTAACAAATAACCCCCACAACAAAAACAATGGTTTTAAAATCACTTAATAGTAAGCAGATTAGCATGTTCATTAACATTTTATCACAAGCTCTCTTTCAAAAAAAAAACATTGTATCCCAAGCTAATTATACATGTAGATATGAGTCTCCAAAATGTAAGTTGTTCCTAACCAGGTTAGAAGATGATTTTTTGATAAAACTCACTATAGGGATCATGTCCTCGCTATATGTCACACCCCCAAACCAAGGATGGCGGAAACGGTCAGGGGTGGCGGACTTCATGTATAGTATCATAACAACAGGTATAATAGTGATCAAAGCAATACAACCAATCATAAATATAATTGAAAAAAGATATTACATGGTTGCAAGTTTTACATATTTTAATGATTGATTACAACATGATAATAAAATAGTTGTTCAATGCCGTAGCGTTCCTCCTCAAAAGCTTGTGGTTACTTGATTTCATTGATTTCCTGAGAATACAAGTATTTTTGAAAGAAAAGTGTCAGCAATTAAGTTGGTGAGTTCATAAGCTTTTAACTGTGATGCTAAAATCCTTTTCTTTGTAAAAGTGATGTTTCTTAAAAAAAATCCAATATTTCCCTTATAAAATGTATTGTAGTCTTAAAATTCAAGACCGAAATGTACAAGTATTTTCCCATACTTAAAGAACTTTTATACAAATTTAAATCGACCTGAACTCGTTAAATTTATAAGTAAGAAACCGTAAATCTTATATTTTGTTAATACCCCATGTGAGTTATTATAACCATACTATGACCTGTCGGCCTCGTAATACGACATTCTTCAGGCATCGCCAGTTAAATGACACTTGTCACCACAGACCTTCCGGTCTAGCTGTTGCATGCAGCTCAGGTGCGGGTTTGTTAGACCCAATATAGATCTATACACAACTATCACGTTCTCCCTGGTTATAATTTACAGTACTTTTGACTTTGTTACTTTGAAGGTAACGCGAAGCGAATGTCTCACAAATTTATTCATTAACAGATTTACGTAAACTAATTTGAAAACCCCTTTTTGTATAAACTCGTACTTTGTATTCATACACCATTTATATGAACTGAAAACCTCTTTTTGTATAAACCCTTACTTTGTATTCGTGCACCATTTATATGAACTGAAAACCTTTGGTAATAAGTTTAATATGTAATTGAAACATAAACTATACCTATTATAGTTTATCATGACTGTTTGTAATGTATATGAAACATAAACTATACCTATTATAGTTTATCCAAAACTTTTGTAATGCAAATTAATCTCATTTTAGGTGAGTCGAATGTATAGCAAAAACATAACTATGTTTATCATACGTTATCTTGTATTGTTTGTAATGACAATGGACTCTTACAAATCAGTGAGTATTTTCTTGTATATAATTATACCACAATAGAAATCATAGATAGAATATGAAACCATCAAAGATTAACACTTTGCTCAACATATTACAAAGTGTAATGAAAGTTGTAAGTTGTTAACTTGTTTTTAATATATCTACACTGTTTTGGAAAAATCACAGAAAAATCATATGAATTCGAAAACTGAATCTATAAACTCAGGGAGTTTAGAAAATATGTCTAGATTTTTCATAAATTTTTTCTGATTTTTAGATATGTCTAACGAGTGTGAAAATCTCCATATTCACAAATTGGTCTGGATTCGTAGCTACAGTGATAGGCACTTTTGTAAAAATCACCATAAATTGTAGAAACATCATATTAACATGTGCAAGTAGTCATTTTAAATATATAAACCTGAACTATTTGCATATAATACAGTTTTGAAAACTAAAATGTTTAAGTTGAGCAAAACAGTCTGTGAATGGAGTTAAACTTTTCTGATGAAAGTTGTTGGATGAGTTTAGTTATGTTCTTAGTGTTTTAACTTGTATCCCCCCCCCCCCCTTAAAACTTGAGAAGAACATGAAAATATAAGTGTATGAACTCACCTTATGTGTTCTTAGAGGATGGATGTTGGAGAAGAGAACTGTTCAACTCAAGAACACTTAGAAGATGCTTTGATGAATCGAGAACCTAACATGAAGGTGACGATGTTTGTGTATGATTCCTATGATTTTGAGTAGAAGGATGTGTAATAATTATAAGAAGAAGGAATTATACTTACCAAGAGTGGAAGAAAGCTTGATTGTCAGCCTTGGAAGTCTTTAAATTCGAAGAAAGAATGGTGAGAGAATTTGGAGTGTGATCCTTGGAGGAAAAATGAGAGAATGAAGGAAGTATGAGGAGAGAGGGTGGGTTGTCCAGCTCTTAGCATGTGGGAATGGCTGGAGATTGATGGAAAAGTTCAAGAAAGTGACTAGTTATGGTGGGGAGGGGTATGGGTTGGTCATAGAGTGGGTATGGGTGGTTGCTTGTGTCATAAACTAAAGAAAAGTCAGCACTCCACCTCTAGTACTTCACCCACTCTTCTTGGATAAGATTTATTCCCAAAAACGTGATTAATTAATAAATATGGAGCCTTATATGTTAAAATAAAGTTTTGGGTGAAAATCCCGCGTTAAAATGATGAAAAACGGGCCTAAAACGAAGTCGTGGTCGAAAACCGGGAAGAAATGGCCTACCTGCGATACCGCTAGGTGCTGGGCCGAGGTTCAGTCCTTGATGAAGCTAGCCTGAATTCGAAATGGACTGAGAGTTGCGAGAGGTGAAATAGACCAAAAGTAGCTTCGTCTTGAAGGTGGCTTCGGTTCTCCCTGCGAGGCTCGGGCCCGAAGGCTTCGGATTTGGGTCATATGCGAAATAGACCAAAGGGTTCGATCCCTCCCCTTGGTTGCGAGGTTCAGGTCCGAGAGGCAGGTTCGGTCCTGAGCTTCGGCTCAGTAGCGTTCGGCCCCTACTTGGATCTTCATCCCTAAGAGGGTTCGCCCCTTTAAGAGGGGTTTCGGGTCCTTAAGGGTATTTTACCCGTTTTTACCCCATTTTAAGCGGTTTTTGATCCGGTTAAGGGTCGGGATGGCCCAAATGTTTTCAAAAAGTTATAGAAACTTTTGAGAGAGATTTGGGAGAGATTTTTAATAGAGATAGATAGAGTGAAAGATATTGGGAGAGGCTTCTTTTGTGACCTTTTGAGTGCTCGTATTCGCAACGCAAGGTCCGTAAGCCCCGTTAAGCCATGTTTAAGGATCTTACACACTCCCGACGAGTATGCAACATTGTTTTATCGATTTGGTTCATTACTTACCTTAGTTTTAGGTTAAGGAAATCTAGATATACGAACTTTTCAATTGATGATTTCTCATTAGAATAGCGAGTTGTACAGTAATTACATAACGTAAACCCTAATATACAAGGGTTAATTGAGTTGACCGGTTTGACTTGTTGACTTTATTAGACTTTGACTTGACCAGAATTTGACGGTTGTCACATCATCATCCCCCCCCCCCCCCCGTTAGAAGGAATTTCGTCCCAAAATTTGCATTTTGACTGGGACTTCAAGAGTTCGGGAAGAGATGTGGGTATTTTTGTTTCATTTGATCATTGCGTTCCCAGGTGAACTCGGGTCCTTGTATAGCTTTCCAACAAACCTTCATGATTGGAATACGACTTTGTTTCGTTCTTTTGATCTCCCGATCCATGATTTCAACTGGTTCTTCCACAAAGTGGAGACTCTCATTAACTTCAATTTTGTCGAGGGGTATCACGCGAGTGTCATCGGACAGACACTTCCTTCCTTAGGTTCGATACGTGAAAGGTAGGATGTACTTGATTTAGTTCTTGGGGTGATTGGAGTTTGTATGCCACTAGGCCAATCCTGGCAAGGATTTCGAATGGTCCGATGTACCTTGGGTTTAGTTTCACACGCTTTACCGAAGTCAGTCACCCAAGCTATTAACATGTAGCCCAAGGTTTGAACAGTCCCTTTTATTCTTCCCATCGGTTTGCTGATGGCAAGCTATACTCAAGTCTAACCTAGTTCCCTGTATGGGTTTCCAGAGTCGCGAAATGAATCTACTATCTCTGACAGAGATAATAGATATTGACAGACCATGCGGTCATAAAATATCTTTAATGTACGTTCTAATCGATTTCTCCATCTTGTTGGTTCATTTGATTGGTAGGAAGTGCGCGGATTTAGTCAACCTATCAACAATTACCCAAAGGGTATGAAGACCACCCTTTGACTTGGATAATTTGGTTGTGAAGTTCATGGCTATCCGCTTCCACTTCCTTTCAGTTATCATTGGTTGTTTGTAGGAAACTCGAAGACTTCTATTGTTCTACCTTGACCTTGGCACAAGTCCGATACTTGCCAATATGTGTAGTGATGTTAGCTTTCCTATTCGTCCACTGATGTTACTTTTTGAGGTCCAGACACATCTTGTCCGAGCCTAGATGAAGGGACTAGCGAGTTTTCATGTGCTTCGTTCGTGACATTATTTCTGAATCCATCAACCTCGGTGTCAAGATCCGTTTCATGAGATAATATGACCTGCCACTCTTACCTTTTAGGTTCTCCTGATTGGCAAAGATTGTACATCTTGTGTCGTAGAGATGGTGTCTCTAGATCTCTAGGGCAAGTATTACCGCTCCTAGTTTGAGGCCATGTGTGAGCTAGTCGATCCCGTACGTCTTTAGTTGTGTTAAGTCATAAGTAATAACTTCTCCTTTGAGCGCTGCAGGGCCTGCTGTAGTGTTTCTCGTTTTTTGCTTAGATCGGTGGGGAGCATATGGGTTCAATTTACACGACTAGATTACTTCGATTGGAAGAACATCAACTTGTACTCCAGGGAAGCCTTGTCCCGAAGCTCCTGGTAGGACTCATACCTGGTCCATCTATCATTAACTCACGCATATAAGTTGTATGTAATTAGGGTTGGTAAGAAGGGTGGATGGGTGACACTGCCCAAAGTCCACAACCAGACAAGGAACAGGAAATAGAGTGGAAGCACACATCCGATGCCCTTAGAATCTTAATTACATATTATTCTCACATACACCCTTAGCGATGATAGGCTAACTGTATTTGTCCCAAGCTTCCATGGTTGATCTTAACCTGTTATACGAGTGATATCCTCGAAGGGTTTACTAGGAATAAGTTGAAAAAGGTTACAGAAGGTATAACACACCTCCAGAGAGTGCTTTGGGGATTTGCGACGAAGGATGACCCGAGGGTCAGAAATTGGATTTAAGGTTATGAGAGACGAGGGTTTCAATATTCAACTGGTTAATTGGAGGGTCTTCTAGTAACATATGCAATTGATAAGGTGATGACCCAACCAATCCATATCGAATGACGACACCAGATATTATCGATGACACATGTATCAAGTCGTATTCATCATAGGTATTCGTTAGAGTGGTAGTGCATCATGTATTTCTTTTTAGTGTTTTCCATTTTGATCGATGTTATTGTTACTGTAAATGATTTATACTACCATAGCTAGCACTGGTAGTGTGTGTGTCCTGATAGTTTGTAATGATACCTTATATTGTGAACCCTGGCCGATCATTCTGTGATCGATCGGTATATGCGACTCGTATGTCATTTGTCATTGTTGAAATCGATGGGTGAATGGCTCTATCTAAATACCACCACTAGACATGGAACAAGAATCAGGACATAATTATTCACTTTAGCTCTGTAGTATTTTGTTTATAACTAGTCCTAATGTATACATCAATTCATCATAGCTTACCGGTAATGACCCTAAGGTCATATATGGGTGTCTTTGATTTGATTTGAATGAGATAATGTTTTAACTACTTTTTGAAAGGCGAAAATTTTAGCAAACATACCAAATTCATTACGAACAGATGGTCCTTAAACGTTTTTGTTTGTTGGAAACACTACAAAAGTCCTAATAAGATTCCTTGTTGCTCATGTTGGTTTGTTTATCACACTCGTCCTGTTCCCCCATCGTTCTTCTCAATCGGACAGTCTCTCTTGAAGTGTCCCTTCTCACCGTATAGATGGCATACTGGGTTTTCATCGGTGTTGGTGTTTGAGGCGAAGAGCCTGGTCCAGGTTCTGCATGAGCGGGAAGTGTGTCCATTCTTATTGCAGCTTTTACAGTGCAATATCTGACAAGCCCCATTGTGATGGTAGCTACAATTGTTACACTTTGGAACTTTTCCAATATACCGCATGGCTAGTGCTTGAGTGACAGGTGTTGTGGAAAAGGCTGAGGCATGCATCGTAATCGCTGGTTTAATCGTAGGGGCAGCCACAGATTATTGTCTTTTAGCGAGTTTTTTAGTTAGAGTGCGATTCTTGTTGTCCCAAAACTTACGTTTCTTGTTCTTTGTCTTCTGGTCTGAGACGTCTTCATTGGTGGACACCCATTTGTGTCCTTGACTATTACTGCGGTTAGTATTGCCGACACTGTCTTCACCTCTACGAGCGTTGTTACCATTGAGTTGCACTATAACGGCTGTCACAGCTGCCGTGACTGCAACTTGAAAGGTAGCAGTCTATCTGCAGGATTGCTGCCTTGCTTGTTGGTTGTTTGTCTCTTGGTGAAGACATAGTTCTGTTTCATGATGAAAAACGACTTCATAAGTGAGGATGATTATCTCAAGTACATTCTTACGATTTATATTCACATATATAAATTTTGCACATTGTTGGACTGTCACACCCCGAAACCGACAGCCGGAAACGTTCTGTGGCGGAGGAAGTCATGCGTAGTATCACAACCATAGTACATAGTAAGCATAGTAAACACAACCATTACATTACAATAAGAATATTTACATTTGTTTGAAAAAAACATTGAAAACATAGTTTATATACATCAGTATAATCAAAAGTATAGACGAGACTTCTATATGCTCCGTCTTCTCCAAAAGTTGGCAGAAATACCTGTCTATGGTTGACCTGAGAATACAAGAAGTTTTAGAAATATCAGCATAAAGCTGGTGAGTTTATAAGCGATTGATTCTGGTGAAAGAAAATGTTCCTTTGGTTGTTATGAAAAGTTGTTTCCCAAGAAAATCCCATATTTTCTTATAAAAGAAGTTTGATTATCCCTTTATTAAATAGCATGTTTATGTACAGTTAAGTTATCCCCAGGAAAACCCATATTTTCCTTAAAAGTTAATAGTTGGTTAACGATCCAGAAATGAAGTGTACAAGTATATACCATACTTGTATCGTTAGGTGTAGTTTTCTTGAAAAACTATGTTACACTCAATGAGATGCATTAGCTTTAATACACACATAAAACTAATAAGTAAGTAGTGAAGTAATTCCTAAGGGTATTGTAGATACCCTCTAGTAATCAAAACAATTATTACTTTGAGGTTAGTTCACTAGGTTGATTATTACCAAAATTAAATCTCCATTATCTAAGTTGCGAGTTCTATAACCATACAATAAACTAGATATGGCGCATAACAGGGGTTGATATCTTTTATGACTTTGTCACCCGTAGACCTACCGGTCCCAATGTAGCTAGCAGAGAGGTGCGGGGTAGTCAGTCCCGTATAGATCTATACACAATAGTCACGTTCTCCCTCCAAGAGATTTTGGTTACAGGGTTAGTCCTACACTCGCATACTCTGGTGAAGTGTTACCAAGGACGTGTCTCCAATCTTAAGAATAATGAATTTACAAGTAATAATATGGAAAATCCCGTATTATGATTGGCATGTATCCTTTGTAAAATATAAATTATAACATTTTATGATGAGATTCACAAGTTTCCTTGTTTTAGTTTTGAAAACTAACTCTACAAGTTGATTGCTTAATCGGTTGGTAAAACGGTTTTGTGTGTTAAAAGCATACTGAACATGTAAGTATTTCATATGAAATAATAGGTTTTGAGTACAATTTCCCTTTTACTTTTGCTTGTATTCCCCCCTGAAATCGTGAAAAACTCGGAAAAAGGTGTAGGTGTATGAACTCACCTGATGAGGGTGATTCGGATGAACGGACGGTATACAATGCTAAGTGTCAAGCGAGGACTTGACCACGCACGTGAATCGTATTTAACACCTAATAATACATTTAAGTATCTAATTATTCATTTAATAACTAATTATACAAGTAAAGGCATACTAATGCACGAAAACAACTTACTACAAGTGCTAGGAGTACCAAGGGTTTCATATAAAGAGAGTATGGCGTCACTTTGGAGTTTACTCTTCAAATGGTAGCCCTTAGGGGTGTTTATGGTTTTTGAACCATTCCCCTTTGAGTTTACGGCAGTAAACTCATGGTTATGGTGTGTTTGTGTGCTTCAAAGTCTTATGATTCACAAAGAAGGGTCCTAAGGTTCAATCAAAGGCTTAGGAAGTGGTTAGGGATCGGATTGGCACACTTTTTTGGAGTTTACGGTCCTTGGACCATGTTTGGGAGTTTACTACCGTAAACCCATGAGTTTACGACAATAAACTCATGGTTACTCCCTTCCTTTCATGTTTTGTGCTTCTGAGATCATTCATGCAAGTTGCTAGTTTATTAGCCAAGCATTGGAAGGAGTTTTGGGGCATCAAAACCCCTATTTGGGGTGTTTTCGGTTTTGGGAGATCCCAAAAACCGTAAACTCATGATCATGGAGGTTTTTGGTGTTTTTCAAGTGCTAAACTCATCAAGGAAGGGATCTATTCTAGTTGTCAAGGCTTACAAGGAACTAGGGCACACTTTCGCACCCATATTAGGGTTTACAACCCAAGAACACCTTGGACCGTAAACACCTTGTTCTTGGTGTTCCTTGGGTGAATCCTTGACATGTATGGAAGTATAACAAGCCTTAATGTACTCTAGGATAGAATTACTTACTTTTAGGATGAAAGCTTGAAGATCCTTAGGAGAGAAGTTGGAATTTGAAGAGAGAGAGAGAGAGAGAGAGTAGAGAGAGAAAGTTGTTAGAGTGTAAAAAGAGTGCAAAGGAAGGCCACTCATTGCTTATATAGGGTGATTTTACTGCCCAAGAGTTTACTGCCCAAGAGTTTACCGCCCAAGAGAGTTGACCGCCCAAAAGAGTTTACCGCCCAAGAGAGTTTACAGCAAACCGCCCAAGAGAGTTTACTACCGTAAACTCCATGTTTACGGCTGTAAACTCCATCTTATGGAGTTTATGGCATGATTTTGGTGTTAGCGCTTTAGTGGTTGCTTTCTAACACTTTTTCCTTAAGTGTATTGGCATCGGAATACTCAAACAAGCCTTAATTTAGCTAAATGGTAACATAAATGAATTAGACTTTCAATGAAGTGTTCGACTGTAGAAATTATACATCCGAAAAATTTGGGTTGTCACATCATCCCCCCGTTAGAGGGAATTTCGTCCTGAAATTAGAGTTTAGGATACAAGTCATGGATTAGGAAGAGATGTGGATACTTCTGTTTCATCTGGTCTTCATGCTCCCAAGTGAATTCAGGTCCCCGTTTGGCATTCCAGCGAACCTTCACTATAGGGATGTGACTTTGTTTCATTCGTTTGATCTCTATGTCCATGATTTCGACCGGTTCTTCCACAAAGTTGAGGTTCTCGTTGATTTCAATCTTGTCGATAGGAATAACAAGTGCCTCATCAGACAGACATTTCTTTAGGTTTGATATGTGGAAAACAGGGTGAGTGTTGCTGAGCTCTCGCGGTAATAGGAGTTTGTATGCTACGGGACCGATTCTAGCAAGGATCTCGTATGGTCCGATGTATGTTGGGTTTAGCTTTTCACCCTTTACAAAGTGTATCCTGCCTTTCCAGGGTGAGACTTTCAGAAGGACGTGGTCACCAACCTAGAACTCCAAGGGTTTTCGACTCTTATCGGCGTAGCTCTTTTGCCTGTCTCGTGAAGCTTTCAGTCGATCTCGGATCTGTACAATCTTCTTCGTTGTCTCTTCGAATGAATTCAGGACCAGTGAGAGTACTGTCGGGGATTTGACCCTTAGCTAACTGCATGTCGCCCACCTCAGGCCAACATAGAGGGGATCTGCACTTGTGGTCATTGAGGGCTTCAAACGGCACAACCTTGATGCTGGTATGGTAATTGTTGTTGTAGGAAAATTCAACTAAAGGAAGATGAGTGTCCCATGACATGCTGAAGTCAATGAGGCAGGCTCTCAACATATCTTCCAAGGTCTGAATCGTTCTCTCACTCTGTCCATCAGTTTGTGGATGATAAGCCGTGCTCATATCTAATTTAGTTCCAAGAGCCTTTTGCAATGTGACAACCCGAAATTTCCGTTCTGAACAAACCATATCAAGTCAATAGAAGTTAGAACAGTTACAGTGAAATTCCAAACTTTGGGTATAAGTTTGAGTATTTCAGGTTTAGCACTTAAGGAGACACCAGGAGAGTGGATGCACTAGGGTTTTGTGCAACATTGTTATTCAAATACTCTATGATATTAGAGTTCATTCCGGGAATAAAATATTTTTTGCCAAAAATCTCAGGACTATATATAGAAATCTGAACCATATTCATTCATTAGTTGCATTTCCAACTAGAGAAAAAGCCGAATTCTCTCTCACGGATCTTCGGTTTTTATCCCAAATCGTGAGTAATTCTATCTAGTTATATTATATAGCTTAGATTGTGTTTTATAACATCAAAATCGGATCAAAACCCCATGATTTGGGAGTTTACCGCCCAAGAACACTTGGAGAGTAAACTCCTTTATAAGGGCCAAAAGAGTGTCCAATGTCCCTCTAAGCCTTGGAACTCAAACTAGGAACTACCAAGACATGTTTAGACCAAAAAATCATTAAGAATCACATGTTGAAAGTGAGTTCACGGCCAAGGAAGTTCTTGGGCCGTGAACTCCATTTTAGGTTGCCAAAATGCCCTAAATGCCTTCATTGAGCCAAGAGACTAGCATAGCACATTACCTTGATGTGTCTAGGACCCAAAACAATCAAAATACCAACACCTATGGGTGTTCACGGCCGCAAACACATGACCAAATGGTTCATGGGCCGAAAAATCAAGTTAGGGGTGTTTTGATGCCACAAACACTTCCTAAGGCTTATGCTTGAATTTAGACATGTACCCTAATGAGTTTAGGACTAGCAAACACCATTAGAACACCAAGAGTAAGGTGTTCACGGCCCAAGAAGTTCCAGGGCCGTGAACTCCAAACAATAGTGCCAAATGGTGCTATAAACTCTTCTAATGCCTTGTACACTAGCATAGTTTAGTTCCTAGTTAAATTAGGGACTTGAAAACACCACAAACACCCTCCCAAGGGAGATTACGGCCGTAATCTCCAAGGGATATGGTCCTAGGTCCGTGAACTCCTCAAAGGAGTTAAAAGGAAGCCCTAACACCCTAGTAAGCCTTGAAGCACTTCACCACTTAAGTTGTAATAGCTTTTAGCTTCATTTAATGACCCTATAGAGAGTTTACAGCCAGGAGTTTACTCCCCTGGGTCGTAAACTCCAACACATATGGTCTTTTGACCATAAACTCCCATAAGAGGTCTTGCACTCCTTTGTTGCAACCCATTAGCCTCCTAGCACTTGACCAAAGTGTTTTCCTCGCATTAGGGTGTTTATACATGTTTAATTAGTGTTATAATCACTAATTGTTTATATACATATGTCTTCATATGTAATTAGTACCATTGTGTGTGTCTAAAGTCTTCACTTGCACCTAGCAGTCCTACCTCTTCAGTTCATCGGTATCACCCACAACAGGTAAGTTCATACCCCTTAATACACGTTTTAACTATTTTTAAATGTTTTAAGGGGGGGGGGGGATACAAGTAGAAGCAAGCTAGTTACTATATCAATCACATGTGATTAGTAAGCAGCATTCAAATGATTGGCTACTCATTAGCCGTTCTACCAAACAGTTTACTTCAAATGTTTTTCATAAACACTTTATGTGTTTAAAAATCCTTATTACACTGTATATTTTACTCCGTATGTTTCATTTCAAACTCATTTACAATTGTGTTTTGTCACACCCCCAAACCGGAACGGCGGAAACATTTGGGGCGGATGACTTCATGTGGTAACATAACAAATGAATACATAGTAAAGAAAGCAATACAACCATCATCTATATAATTGAATGTTTACATTGTTTAAAAGAGTACATGTTCAAAACCAATTACAATATGATGTCAAAATATGAAATTAAACTGGCACCGCAGCATCCCTTCTTCAAAACTTGTTTGTTACCTGTAATTACTGAATCCCTAGGACATACAAGTAATTTTGAAAGAGTAGATCAACATTTAAGCTGGTGAGTTTCATAAGTATTTAATGACAATGTTTGTATGAAATGAAATGTTTTTGTTCTTGTTTGTTTGTTCCAAGAAAATCCTATATTTTCTACTAGTATAAATGTAGCCTTCTTTCAAGACCAATGTTTGTTTCTAGTAAAAGTATGTACGTATAAAATTTTCAATACGTCTGAAAAACCCCGTAAATCATTGTGTTTTTAATACTCTATGTGAGTTTTATAACTATGCTATTGACAAGAAATGCCTATACACAACGTTCTTCAAGCGTTGGAATGTTTTGACATTTGTCACCCCAAATGGTTGACTGTAGCTAACAGTCAGGGTGCGGGTTGTCAAGCCCGTATAGATCTATACACAAACACCATGCTCCCCCTCCAAGGGATTCTGGTATATAATACAGGACTTGAAATGTGTACTCGAACATACATGAAGTTAATGTCTCAAAAAACTTAGTATAAAACAGATTTACGTGTGAAAACATTCGTTCGTTATTGTATATGAAAGTATCTTCTTGAAATAGTATTTCCATGTATGTAAAGTTCATAGTATTCTCGTAAAACTATACCTCTTATAGTTTCCTAAAAGTGTGTTTCGTTTGTATAATAAACCCTTAGTGAAAATGTTCACTTGTTATGAAAAGTGTAGTTTTTGTAGTGCCAAAACCGACACACAGAAATGTAGTATAAGCAAAGTATATGATTTATATAAATACATAAATTGTTTCTCATTTCAATAGATAAAATGTTGTCGTGTTATAATTTGCATATGAAAGTTTCCCTATAATAGTTTTAAATCACATATGATTCCTTTGATAAAATGCGTATAGTGAAAGTTTATATAACACACAATAATGATCGAGTGTTTTACTTGTATTTCCCCCCTTAAAAGCATGTAAAAGTACTCATAAAACATTTAAAAGTGCGAATTATAGGGGTATGAACTAACTTTTAAGATCGGAGGTTGCGGGATGAAAACTGGACATAACTTTGGCTCGAGAAAGTGGATTTCCTCGGGATTCTCGGGAATCTCGGGAGCACAAACAACCTTCGGGACTTGAGCAAAGTGATCGGGGCTTTGGGGTAGCACGGGCACGGAAAATGAGGCAAGAACGTAAGAGAAATGAGAGAAAGGGTGTGTTTTCCCCGGAACCCTCACATCCCTTTTATAGGGGCTGGGAACCGACCTCGTACACTGGGCGTACGCGTGTACGCGGGGCGTACGCATGCGTTATGTGTGACCGAGTTCTCGACTGCCTCAGAGCTCGGATGGGGCGGGGCATAGCCTCGCACATGCGTGACATGGACGATCCGAGGCCAAGGCCTCGCGTACACTGGGCGTACGGGGGTTACGCTGGGCGTAACTCGGCCCTATCTGGTGACTCCCCTTCGGATAATACCAAGGGTTTTTAATTAAATTTATATTTTAATTATTTAATAAACTTCAAAAATTCATATATTCTTCATACGAACTTCGTTTTTTACGTTCTTCATATCCACGCAAAGGTGAGACCATACTCTACAACTTTCGTTTAGATCCCGTCGGCAAATTCCAAAATTATTTTTATTATTTATTTTTAATAGGTCGCGGTAAAAAAATTTCTTTAGAAATTCATAACTTCTTTATCTGACGTCGGTTTTTGCCAGACTTTTTACCGCTGAAATACCATTGTTGAGACCTTCGATTCTCGTTTAGGTCATTCCAGTCAAAAGTCGCTCGATCTCTGATTCGAGTTTTTAGCCGTCTGCCGTTAAGCCGAACTTGAAAAATTCCTAACTTTCTTATACGAAGTCGGATTTGGGCATTCTTTTTATGTACGATCATGGTTTAATGACATCTAACATAATAGGTAATTTAATTAGTGATTTTTGGATATTTTATTTTCGAAGTTAATTTTATTACAACTAACGTGGTTACAATACTTGACTTTTTAGGTCGTTTACATGTAGTTAAAATATTGGGTTATCACATCATCCCCCTGTTAGAGGGAATTTCGTCCCGAAATTTAAAGCAAGAAAGATACAAGTGAATCAGAGAAAAAGATGCGGGTACTTTTGTTTCATCTGATCTTCGCATTCCCATGTGACTTCAGGTCCTCGCTTGGCGTTCCAGCGGACTTTCACGATGGGTATGCGACTTCGTTTCGTTTGTTTGACCTCTCGGTCCATGACTTCTACCAGTTCTTCAACGAAGTTGAGGATCTCGTTGATCTCGATCTCGTTGAGTGGGATAACAAGAGTCTCATCGGATAGACACTTTTTCAAATTCGATACGTGGAAGGTTAGGTGTGTGTTACTAAGTTCACGTGGTAGATTAAGTTTGTAAGCTACAGGGCCGATTCTGGCGAGAATCTCGAAAGGCCCTATGTACCTTGGATTTAGCTTTCCACGCTTTCCAAAGCGTATTAAGCCTTTCCATGGCGAGACTTTCAATAGAACATGGTATCCTACTTGGAATTCCAAAGGTTTTCTCCGTTGGTCAGCGTAGCTTTTCTGTCGGTCTCTAGATGCTTTCAACCGTTCACGAATCTGAACGATCTTCTCTGTCGTTTCTCGTATGATTTCCAGACCGGTGAGAGTATTTTCAGTATCTCGTCCTTTAGCTAATTGTGTGTCGCCAACTTTGGTCCAACATAGGGGGGATCTGCACTTGCGGCCATAGAGGGCTTGAAATGGAGCAACCTTTATGCTCGTATGATAACTATTGTTGTATGAAAATTCGACAAGAGGTAAATGAATATCCCATGCCTTTCCAAAGTCAATCACACAGGCTCTCAGCATATCTTCCAAAGTTTGTATCGTTCTCTCACTTTGCCCGTCTGTTTGTGGATGGTAGGCTGTACTCATGTCTAATCTAGTCCCTAAGGAACTTTGTAGTGACTGCCAGAACCTTGATGTAAATCTACTATCTCTATCGGAGATAATGGACATCGGAACCCCATGCAATCGTACTATTTCCCTTATGTAAGTTCTTGTAAGCCTTTCCATCTTGTCAATCTCCTTGATTGGTAGAAAATGCGTGGATTTGGTTAATCTGTCGATGATGACCTGTATGGTATCAAGTCCACCCGTTGTCTTGGGCAACTTGGTTATAAAATCCATAGTGATCCGTTCCTATTTCCATTCCGGTATCTCTGGTTGTTGTAGTAATCGTGAAGCTTTCTGGTACTCGACGTTAACCTTAGCACAAGTAAGACATTTACTTACAAAGGTAGCAATCTCTGCTTTCATGTTAGGCCACCAGTATAGTTTCTTAAGATCCAAATACATTTTATATGAACCTGGGTGAACGAAATACCTCGTGTTGTGCGCTTCAGTCATGACCACATCCCTGAAACCACCATGTCTTGGTGTCCAGATACGGTCCATGAGATAATAGGCTCCGCCACCCTTGATTTCTAGATTCTTTTCCATTCCTCTTAGGGATTCACCCATCACATGCTCGGGTTGTAAAGATTCCAGTTGAGCCTCTTTAATCTGTGTGGATAAGTGGGAATGGATGGTCATATTCAGAGATTTGACTCTCCGACCAGTGTATTCTTTTCGACTGAGGGCGTCAGCTACTACATTGACCTTGCCAGGATGATAACGAATCTCGCATTCGTAATCATTGAGTAACTCGACCCATCGTCGTTGTCGCATGTTGAGCTCCTTTTGATCGAAAATGTGTTGAACGCTCTTGTGGTTGGTGTAAATAGTACTCTTTGTTCCGTACAGGTAGTGTCTCCGGATCTTTAAAGCAAATACCACTGCTCCTAACATGAGATCGTGTGTCGTATAGTTTACTTCATGTGTCTTAAGCTAACAGGAGGCATAAGAAATAACCTTCACTCGTTGCATAAGAACACAACCAATCCCTTGATTCGATGCATCGCAATACACTACAAAATCTTCTATCCCATCGGGGAGGGATAGTATTGGTGCGGTGCATAAGGCTTGTTTCAAAGTTTGGAATGCTTTCTCTTGTTTTGCTTCTCAGTCAAAGACCACGCCTTTCTGGGTTAATGTAGTAAGAGGATTCGCGATGCTAGAGAAGTTCTTTATGAATCTGCGATAGTAGCCAGCTAGGCCTATAAATTTACGAATCTCTATAGGTGTCTTTGGTGCCGACCAGTTCTTAATGGCCTTAATTTTGGAGGGGTCCACGTGTATCCCTTTTTTTCTAACAACGTGGCCCAAAAATTCGACTCTTCGAATCCAAAATTCACATTTAGAGAACTTCTCATAGAGTTTCTCTGATCGTAGTGTTTCTAAGACCCTCCGTAGGTGTTGACTATGTTCTTCCTTACTTCGGGAGTAGATAATTATATCATCAATGAATACGATGACGAATTGATCCAAGTAAGGACAACACACTCTATTCATTAGGTCCATGAATATTGCTGGTGCGTTGGTTAATCCGAACGACATCACTACAAATTCGTAGTGTCCACAACGGGTTCGGAAGGCTGTCTTGGGAACGTCTTCCTCTAGCACTCGTAATTGGTGATATCCGGATTGTAGGTCTATCTTCGAGAAGTAGCTCGCTCCTTGAAGTTGATCAAATAGGTCGTCAATGCAGGGTAGAGGGTAACGATTCTTGACAGTGAGTTTGTTCAGCTCTCGGTAGTTGATGCACATCCGGAACGATCCGTCTTTCTTCTTTACGAACAAGATCGGTGCTCCCCAAGGTGAGAAACTTGGTCTAATGAATCTGTTTTGGTGAAGTTTGTTAAGCTGACTGGAAAGTTCTTGCATCTCTGCTGGTGCCAGACGATAAGGTGATTTTGCTACAGGGGTAGCCCCTGGGATTAAGTCGATTCTGAACTCGACATGGCGTTGTGGTGGTAATCCCGGTAGTTCTTCTAGGAAGATATCAGGGAAATCCCGTACTTCTGGGATGCTGTTTATATCCTTTAACTCCCGACTCGTATCGACGATGTGTGCAAGAAAAGCCTAATAATCCTTCCACAAACACTTTCGAGCTTGGATGCACGAAATGATGCGAACGTTTGTACTTGATTTGTCACTGTAGATCACTAATGTTTCATGGTTAGGGAGATTTAGACGAACGGCTTTTTCAAAGAACATGATGTCGGCGCGAAGAGGACTTAACCAATCCATACCAACTATAACGTCGAAACTTTTTATTTGGACTGGCATGAGGTTGATTGGGAAAGAGTGACCGTCTAAAGTTAATGTACAACCCATGTATATGTAATTAGTGTTTTTCGTTTTCCCATTTTCCATTTCTACAGTGAATGATTCTTTTAACATGTTAGGTTTACGTTTAAGTAAGTGAATAATGTTTTAGCTCACAAAGCTTCTCTCTGCTCCGCTATCGAATAGGATGCATGCATATGAATTATCGAGAAGAAACATACCAACAACTACTGTAGGATCAACTACGACTTCCTCGTGACCAATAGCTAATACTCGTCCCACTCCGCCGGTATTTGCTGCCTTTTGGGCAGTTTCTTTTGTAGTGGCCCACCTCGCCACAACTGTAGCATGCTTGGCCTACACCAGCACCGGGAACTTGAGTGATCGGTTTTGCGGGGGCCTTGCAGAAACGGATAGTGTGCCCCTTTCTGTTGCAGTTGTAGCACTGCATTTCCCGACACGGTCCGTGGTGGTGGTAATTGCACTTGGTGCACTTTAGGAGGTTGCCCACATAAGGCTTTGTTGGGTAGAGATTTGTAAGAACGGTAGTTGGTACCGTCGCAGTGTTTACGGAAACCAGTTGTTGTTTCTTCGAGGATTCTTGAGAAGACCCACCCTTCCCTTTATTCCACCCTCTCTTCTTGTTGTTGTTATTGTTGTTTCCCTTGTGTGGTTCTGGTGCGGAAGTTGTTAAGTTTTGATGATTTCCGTGATCAATAAGCGATTGTGCCAGCTTCTTGGCACTGTCAAAAGTGTCAGGTTTTGAAGCTAACACGCTTGACGGAATTTGGGGCGACAGTACCCAACTGTATCGCTCTATTCTCTTGCTCTCGGGAGCAATCATATTTGGGCAAAGGACTGCCAGCTCGCAGAATCTGTTGGTATAAGTTGCTATGTCGGTACCAATCATTCCCAGAGTCCAGAGTTCGTGCTCGAGTTTTTGAATCTCTCCTTGTGGACAGTACTCCCAAATCAACATGATTTTCAAGCTCTCCCAGCTTATCGAGTTTGCCACTATCAGGGTAAGTACCTTAACGTGGCCATTCCACCAAGTTAAAGCCCTATCAGTAAAAGTGTAACTTGCAAACTTGACTTTGCTATGCTTGGGGTAGGAGCAGATTTCAAATACTGATTCCATTCTTTCAATCCACTGCCTTAAAACCATCACACCACCCATTCCATTAAACATCCGGGGCTTAGCATTCGTAAAGTCTTTATAGGTGCACTCCTGGGGTTGCCCATGACTATCGCCATGGTTGGAGGGATCTATGCCAATTCCGGAACCAGTGGTAACAGGAGTATTGACCTGTGACATGGCAGCTGCCACAGCTGCAGTGACTGCTGCCTGGAACATGACAGCATCAAATTGAGGAGGTGGAAGTGGTGGTGGTATCGGTGTTTCGTTGTTAGGGTTACGCCTAGGATTTCTGCGTGGCGGCATCTTTAACTATACGTTTAAAAGATGATGATATGGATAAGAATAAATGAATAATGAATGTGTCTCGTGAAATAAATTACTATAGTTCAACAACAGATGATAGTATGAGTCTCACAGATAGAAGAGCGAAGGTTATTCGTAAATCCGAATATATGAACAAGCGTATGGTTTTTCCATAATATTTTAAAGATTGAACGCGATACTCAACGTAGTAGTAATAGCGTGCGAATTATATTAATATGATAGATGATACAACGATCATGAAAATCTGACCCTTAAAAGGGTCTCCGATTACAAGAATTTAAAGGAAGTAAAAACTTTTAGCCGAAGTCCTATGTTATAACAAAATTTGAGGTTTACGCAAGTACTACTTGCGATGTGTGTTGCGCTTGGAGCTCGACTACGCATCCGATTGCTTCGACTCCATAAGACGCCTATCGAAGGCGGCTTGTTGTTCCCTCAAGTATGTGAGGGCTGCATTCATTTGTGCTTGGAATGCTTCGGCGTGGAGGTGGATGTCATTCTGCAACATATCCAGACGGCGGATATCAGCCATGTGTACTTGTACTTCCACGTTGACCTCTCGGATTCGGTTTGCTTGAACCCCCGATTGGTAGGACTGGTTGGCTAGTTTACCTACCATCGCCGGAAGTGCTCGGTCGGCTGAACCTCCGTCCCTGATGTCGTAGAAGTCTTGACACATACCGTAGGGAGAGCGTATTCGTTGTTGTTGGCTCCAGTAGACGAGGTGACTTCCCCAAACGGGTGTTGGTCCTTGGAAGTTCCTCCTAATGGCTGGAGGGTTGATTATCTCTGGTTCCGAGTCTGTACTGGAGTCGTCCCCTCCATCCAACTCGATAGGTTCTTCATCCTCTTCCGGATCCTCCTCTATCCATCCTCTATTGCCTTGGTTTGGGTAGTAGGGGTCCCTATGCGGGTGAAATCCAGCCATTTGACTATACGAGAATAGGGTTATAATATCCGAATAAAACTTGAGACATGTAATACTAATTAATCTATTGTATGCACCAAATACTCCTATAGTATTTAAATTGTACGTTAGATGCTAGTGTCTATTTTGTTAGGTTTTGACTTGTTGCTCACTACGATCATTCCTCGATATACGTTAGTCTAATTTCGGATAAACATAGTTGATCAGACTATATTCGTCCCAAATTTGATTACATATCTCGAGAACTAATTGTAGTGTCCAACTTGTCTTAATACTTTTGTATAGTTCTCATCATGAAAATATGTCGTTGTATGCATGTATTTTGGATTTTCATAACCTAAAATAATCTATTTATATGAAATAAGGATTTTAGGTATGAAAACTTTTGTCAGAGACTTTGAGTCCCTAAGAATTTATAGTTTGTATATCTTATGATGTTCGATATACTTAGTTCACTATAAACATTGCTCTGATACCAATCTGTCACACCCCAAACCGGAATGGCGGAAACATTCGGGGGCGGATGACTTTATGTGGTAACGTAACAAATGAATACATAGTAAAGAAAGCAATACAACTATCATATATTGTAAACATGTACTCTTTTAAACAATGTAAACTTCCAATTATATATATGATAGTTGTATTGCTTTCTTTACTATGTATTCATTTGTTACGTTACCACATGAAGTCATCCGCTCCCGAACGTGTCCGCCGTTCCGGTTTGGGGGTGTAACATGTTTCAAACAAATGTTTCTTTATACTAAACTCTTTTATTAAACCCATGCCTTCAAACTGTTTTCTAGATTGACAACAAGTCAGTCTTTACTTAGATAATAATTATGTTCAAAGGTTTTACAAAACTTACTTATTGCTATTCTATTATAAATTGCATGCCTATATATGTATATTTATATAAGGAATGTTTAAAAGACTTAGGAAGGCTATCCACCCTATTTCCTTTTCGTGCTTGAGATGTGGTCTGGTGGGATATCGGGTACCCATCCGAAGGTCGTTTAAATATTAATTATATATCATGTGTACATATATAGTCATAAAGGTCCTTCCACTTCATCCAATGCCCTTGGGTAGAAAGGGTATACATCCATGTCCATACATACCAATTAGATTACTAGTAAACTACCATATTGGTAGTTTAGGAAGATACTAGAATTATTACTAGAACGCGATATCATACAATGAGTCAGTTCATTCATGAGTCAATACATGCTAGATAGAGAGAACATTTATTACAACTAGTACACACAGTACATTCCTATACATGCTAGAAAGAGAGAACATACATTACAGCTAGCACAGGCAGAACATTTCAGTACATACATGCTAGACAAGAGAAAGATTACACTTTCAGTTAGCACACTCATTACATATACATTTATGCAGTTGTGTGAATCATTGGGTGGGTCATGGCACTTCCTGCCATGACCGCTCTTGTATCCCGAATCTCCTTAATTGAGGAGCGTATGAGTTTGCGTATAGATCTATACAGGATTAACTATCCTACACCTTGATGCTCGCTACAGTGGGACTTGCAAGTCTACGGGTGGCAAATGTCATTGCTTACGGTGTCTTACATCGTCGTTTTATTAGAGTCGGTAGCAGGATAGAGGTCAATCACATGTTATATTGAATACCTTTTTGTTTTAAGGTAGTTAGTACAAAAGGTAGTCACTTATTACCAATACTATAGTACTTTCAAGATTTCAATAGACTTAAGGTAGTTAGTACGTTTGTAGTTATTTGATACTACACCATAGTACTATTTCATATTCCCCTTTTCATTCACTTCGTGAACATTCACACGATGCACGATAATGTAGAAACTATATTTTTTATTAATGATATTCTGATTTGGGAAAATACACACTCTTAATAGAGACACACATATAGATACTAGATACCTTGGTAGAAGGATGTAGTTAGTAGGAAACATAGGGTTTTCTAGGATGTTCATTTACAAACAAATACTTACAGTTCATTCGTACAAATACTTACATTTCAAATTACATACAAGTACTTACATACAAATGAAGACACTAAAATACTTATGATCTCACCAGCTTCAAAGCTGATGCTCGCTTTCAAAATTACTTGTATCCTCAGGTTATCAATAAACAGGTACCGATGCAAGGTTTAGAGAAGATGGAGCCCGTTCAAGACTCATCTTTCATTTTGTTTATAATTTAGTGTCTATTATAATTTGACAGAACACACTTGTATTAAAATGTATTATTAATGCAATGGATAATGTTGTTGCTTGTTTACTACTTTTCATTGTTCTGATACTATACATGACGTCCTCCGCCCCAGAACGTTTCCGCCGTTCATGGTTTTGGGGTGTGACATGCAAGGATTTCCAGAACCTTAATGTAAACCTGTTGTCTCAATCGGAGATGATGGATGCAGGTATACCATGAAGAAGAACTATTTCTTGAAGGTAGATACGTGTGAGTATCTCCATCTTGAAGTTTTCTTTGATTGGCAGGAAGTGGGCGGACTTCGTTAAGCGATCGAAAATTACCTAGATGGCATCATGCCCACTCGGAGATCTGGGTATCTTGGTGATAAAATCGATGGTTATCCTTTCCCACTTCCACGCAGGTATTTCCGGCTACTAAAGTAGACTTGAGGGTTTCTGATATTCGACCTTCACCTTGGCACAAGTCAGGCACTTGCCCACGAAGGTAGCTATTTCTGATTTCATGTTTGGCCACCAATAGAGTTGCTTGAGATCTAGATACATCTTATCCGAACCTGGGTGAACGGAGTATTCAGTCTTGTGAGCCTCATTCATGATAACCTCTCTGTAACCACCGAACTTTGGGGTCCAGATTCGGTTCATGAAATAGTAGATTCCATCTCCCTTGATCTCTAGACTCTTTTCCATTCCCCTCAAGGTTTCACTTGGCATGTTCTCTGATTCTAAGGCTTCTAGCTGAGCTTCTCTGATCTGTGTGGATAGGTGGGAATAGATGGTCATTGTTAGTGCCTTCACCTTAATCTTTGAATACTCCTTTAGACTGAGGGCGTCTGCCACCACGTTGACCTTGCCGAGATGGTAGTGAATTTCGAACTTGTAGTCATTGAGTAGCTCGACCCATTGTCGCTGTCTCATGTTTAACTCCTTATGATTAAAGATGTGTTGTAAGCTCTTATGGGCGGTGAAAATAGTGCACTTGGTTCCATAGAGGTAGTGTCTCCAGATTTTTAACACAAAGACCAGTGCTCCCAACTCCAAGTCATGAGTTATGTAATTGGCCTCATGTTTTTTCAAATTTATCGAGGCATAGGCGATAACCTTTCCTCGTTGCATGAGCACATAGCCTAGGCCCTGATTGGATGCATCACAATAGACCACGGAATTTCCCATCCCTTCGTGCAGAGACAGGATAGGTGCACTTCACAAGGCTCGCTTCATGTTTGGAATGCATTGTCTTGCTTTTCACTCCGACAAAAAGATACGCCTTTCTGAGTTAGAGTGGTTAGGGGTTTGGCAATTCTGGAGAAATTTTGGATGAATCTACGATAATAGCCAGCAAGACCCAAGAATTGATGAATTTATGTGGGTGTCTTTGGTGTTGACCAATTCTCTATCGCTTTGATCTTGGACAGATCCACGTGTATGCCTTCCTCGCTCACCACGTGACCCAAGAAAATTACCTTCCGAATCCAGAATTCACACTTGGAGAATTTCGTGTATAGCTTATCTGTTCATAGAGTTTCCAACACTAATCTCAATTGTTGTTTGTAATCTTCCTCGCTTCTTGAATAGACATGTATATCATCTATGTACACGATAACAAACTTGTCTAGGAAAGGATGACACACCCGGTTCATCAAGTCCATGAACACTGCCAGTGCGTTGGTTAGACCGAAGGTCATTACCACAAATTCATAGTGGCCATATCGAGTCCGAAATGCTGTTTTAGGAACATCACCTTCATGGACTCGTAGTTGATGGCACCCTGATCTTAAATCAATTTTTAAGAAGTAGCTGGCTCCCTGAAGTTGATCGAAGAGATCTTCGATTCGAGGAAGAGGGTAATGGTTTTTGATGGTGAGCTTATTCAGCTCTCGATAATCAATGCACATCCAAAAGGACCCATCTTTCTTTTTCACAAATAAAACTGGGGCTCCCTTGGGTGAAGAACTTGGTCTGATGAATCCTTTGCTGAGCAGCTCATTGAGCTGTCTGGACAACTCTTGCATTTTTGATGGTGCTAGGTGATATGGGGACTTAGCTACCGGGGTAGCTCTAGGGATTAGGTCGATGCGAAACTCAACTTGACGGTCAGGAGGAATTCTCGGAAGCTCTTTTGGAAAGACATCAGGAAAATTGCAGACCTCGGGGACGCACTCGAGGTCTTTAACTTCTTGTTTCTCATTTACGACATGAGCTAGGAATGCACTGCACTCCTTTCACAGAAGTTTTTGGTCTTTGATGCACGAAATAATACGAAGTCTGGAGTTGAGTTTATCACCATAAATCATGAGGGTTTCACCAGAGAGGAGATTGATTCAGATAGATTTTTCAAAACACACGATATTAGCATGATTGGGGCTCAACCAATCCATGCCAATGATGACATCGAAACTCTTTATGGAAACTGGCATAAGATCGATGGGAAAGGAATGATCGTTTAGGGTGAGAGTGCAACCTACGTATATATCGTCAGTGCTCCTTCTCACCGTTAGCCATCTCGACGGTAAATGTTTCGGTTAATGGTTGGGGTTTATGTTTAAGAAGGTGCTTGAATGCATGACTAATAAAACTTCTTTCAGCACCGAATCGAAAAGAATGCATGCATAAGAGTTGTCAAGGAGGAACGTACCCAAAAGAACTGTGGGATCAGCGAATGCCTCCTCATGTCCCATTGTCAGTATTCTCCCTGTGCCACCAGCTGTTATAGTCTTAGGGCAGTTTCTCTTGTAATGCCCGACTTCTCCATAATTATAACAGGCTTGACCGACGCCTGCTCCAGACGTTTGATTGGTTGTTTGAGCTGGTGCCTTGCAAAATCAAATCGTATGCCCCTTTTTCCACATTTAGAGCACGACATTTCACGACATGGGTCGGGATTATGGTGGTAGTTACACTTGTCGCACCGAGGAAGGGTACCAACATATTTACTGGTAGGTGCTTAAGTGACAGGAGTAACGCTAAGGGTAGTAGCATCGTGGACTACCACCGTTTGCTATTTCTTTGAGGGCTCATACGAAGACTAACCATTCTTCTGCTTCCAGAATTTTCTTTTTTCACCACTCCCTTTAGCCAGTTCAGGGGAGGTGGTCACTTCATCGAGATCGACTCCATGATCGATTAGAGTCTGCACCAGGCACTTAGCGCTGTCGAAGGAGTTCGGCCTAGCAACCAAGACATTTCCTTTGGTTGGCTGGGTCAGCCCCCAAATGTATCTTTCAATCTTTTTGCTTTCCGGGGTGACCATCCCCGGGCAGAGGAGTGCTAGGTCTTCAAACCTAGATGTATAGGTGGTGACATCAGAACCCTTCATTTTTAGGTTCCAGAGTTCGTGCTCCAGTTTCTGCATTGCGCCCTGAGGGAAGTACTCAACAAGCATGAGCTCTTTCAAGCTCTCCCATCCTATAGCATTTTCCACTATTAGGGTTAGGTATTTGACCCGACCATTCCACTAGGTTAGTGCCCTCTTGGCAAAGGTGCAAGCGACGAATTTTACTTTGTTGACCTCATAACAGGAACAGATTTCGAAAATGGACTTGATCTTTTCGAACCATCGTGTTAGGGCAATAACACCTCCAATGCCATCGAAGGATGTGGGTTTTGCATTCATAAAATGCTTATAGGAGCACTCCTTTTGGTGTCCCTATCCACCTTCATGATTTTAGGGATTCATATACCCGATCCGCTAGGATTCATCTGTGACATGTCGGCAGCCATAGCAGCAGTAACATTTACTTGGAACATGTCGGGATCAAACGGAGGAGGTGGTGGAGGAGGGTTGTTGTTCTTTGAGCTGGGTCTTTTCTTTGGAGGCATCTTGTTCTAAAATGATTAGGAAGGAGACGATGGTAAGTCCACTGAATTGAATTAGGAGATACGAAACAAGATGTATCTCTACATGATAGATAGAGTGTTCTACTAAGCGATAGAACATGAAAGAGTTACTAAAGCAAGTAAACTATCGCTGAGGAAAGAATGAGTAGAAAAACTTGGAATGAATTTCTACAACGTATTCGGCTCTGTCTAAAATACCCCTATAATATTTTATGTTGAAGGTTTTGTTCTATTGATGACTTTTGGTAGGATGACTTTGGTAAGTTTTAGGCCTATTGCAACCTCACAGTCACTCCCAAGCACATGTTGGTCATGTCTCAAATGAATATAGTTGATCAGGCTATATTGAACCTAGCCATGATTACATAACTATCCAGGTTTAACCACAGTGTTTAACATCCAAATACATTTGTTTGGTTCTTTTCATGATATTGATTCTGGTATGTAGGTATACTTGTATACTTGGAGTAAAAATACTTATATCTTTAAAGTATACTTTTAGTTCAGAGCACATCGACCCCTTAGTGTTTATAGTTATATACCTTGTAAGGTTCGATATACATAGTTTACTATAAACAATTGCTCTAATACCAATCTGTCATACCCCGAAACCGGCGGCGGAAACGTTCTGGGGCGGAGGACGTCACGTGTAGTATCACAACCATTGTACATAGTAAGCATAGTAAGCACAACCATTACATTACAATAAGAATATTTACATTTGTTTGAAAAAAACATTGAAAACATAGTTTATATACATTAGTATAATCAGAAGTAAAGACGAGACTTCTATATGCTCCGTCTTTTCCAAAAGTTGGTAGAAATACCTGTCTATGGTTAACCTAAGAACACATGCAGTTTTAAAAATATCAGCATAAAGCTTGTGAGTTCATATGTGGTTGATTCTGTGGAAAGAAAATGTTCCTTTGGTTGTTATGAAAAGTTGTTTCCCAAGAAAATCCCAGGAAAAACCTATAGTTTCGTTAAAAGTTAATAGTGGTTAACGATCCAGAAATGAAGTGTACAAGTATCTACCATACTTGTATCGTTAGGTGTAGTTTTCTTGAAAAACTATGTTACACTCAATGAGATGCATTAGCTTTAATACACACATAAAACTAATAAGTAAGTAGTGAACTAATTCCTAAGGGTATTGCTGATACCCTCTAGTAATCAAAACAGTTATTACTTTGAGGTTAGTTCACTAGGTTCATTATTACCAAAAGTAAATCTCTCTTATCTAAGTTGCGAGTTCTATAACCATACAATAAACTGGATATGGCGCATAACGGGGGCTGATATCTTTATGCCTTTGTCACCCATAGACCTGCCAATCCCGCTGTGGCTAGCAGCGAGGTGCGGGGTAGTCAATCCCATATAGATCTATACACAATAGTCATGTTCTCCCTATATAAAAGATTCTAGTTACACGGTTAGTCCTACACTCGCGTATTCTAGTGGAGTGTTACCAAGGACGTGTCTCTGATCTTAAGAATAATGAATTTACAGGTAATAATATAGAAAATCCCTTTTTTTGATTGGCATGAATCCCTTGTAAAATATAAAATATAACATTTTATGATGAGATTCACAAGTTTCCTTGTTTTACTTTTGAAACCTAACTCTAGAAGTTGATTTCTTAATCGGTTGGTAAAACGGTTTCCTATGTTAAAAGCATACTGAACATGTAAGTATTTCATACGAAATAATAGGTTTTGAGTACAATTTCCCTTCTACTTTTGCTTGTGTTCCGCCCCTGAAATCGTGAAAAACTCGGAAAAAGGTGTAGCGGTACGAACTCACCTGACGAGGGTGATTCAGATGAACGGACGATATAGGATACTAAGTGTCTCCGACTTAACACGTAATGATACATTTAGTATCTAATTAGTCATTTAATAACTAATTATACAAGTAAATGCATACTAATGCATGAAAACACCTTACCACAAGTGCTAGGAGTACCAAGTGTTTCATATAAAGAGAGTATTGCCTCACTTTGGATTTTTATTCTTCAAATGGTAGCCCTTAGGGGTGTTTACGGTTTTTGAACCATTCCCCCTTGAGTTTACGGCCGTAAAATCATGGTAATGGTGTGTTTGTGTGTTTCAAAGTCTTATGCTTCACAAAGAAGGCTCCTAGGGTTGAATCAATCGCTGAAGAAGTGGTTAGGGCTCAGATTGGCACACTTTCTTTTGAGTTTACGGTCCTTGGACCATGTTTGGGAGTTTACTGCCGTAAACCAATGCGTTTACGGCCATAAACTCATGGTTACTCCCTTCCTTTCATGTTTTGTAGTTCTTACATCATTCATGCAAGTTCCTAGTTCATTAGCCAAGCACTGGAAGGAGTTTTGGGGCATCAAAACCCCTATTTGGGGTTTTTACAATTTTGGGAGATCCCAAAACTGTAAACTCATGTTCATGGAGGTTTTTGGTGTTTTTCAAGTGCTAAACTCATCAAGGAAGGCATGTATGCTAGTTGTCAAGGCTTAGAAGGAACTAGGGCACACTTTCACACCCATATTAGGGTTTATGGCGCAAGAACACCCTGAACCATAAACACCTTGTTCTTGGTGTTTCTTGGGTGATTCCTTGATATGTATGGAAGTATAACAAGCCTTAATGTACTCTAGGATAGAATTACTTTCTTTTGGGACGAAAGCTTGAAGATCCTTAGGAGAGAAATCGGAATTTGAAGAGAGAGAGAGAGAGAGTAGAGAGAGAAAGTTGTTAGAGTATGAAAAGAGTGCAAAGGAAGGCCACTCATTCCTTATATAGGGTGAGTTTACTGCCCAAGAGTTTACCGCCCAAGAGACTTTACTGCCCAAAAGAGTTTACCGCCTAAAAGAGTTTACCACCCAAGAGAGTTTACTGCCATAAACTCCATGTTTACGGTCATAAACTCCATCTTATGGAGTTTATCACATGATTTTGGTGTTAGGGCTTTAGTGGTTTCTTTCTAAAACTTGTTCCTTAAGTGTAATAGCATCAGAATACTCAAACAGCCCTTAATTTAGCTAAATGGTAACAGAAATGAATTGGACTTTCAATGAAGTGTTTGACTGTAGAAATTACACATATGAAAATTTTGGGTTGTCACATGTACCATTCTTAGTGTTTATGCTAAACACTCCTGAGATGGAGTTACGAAAATGGGTAGAAGTAGGTTTTGTACGAATGTTAAGTTTACCCATCCTAGTTACTAACTTTGCCCAAACACTCTTAACTGCGGAATTCTGATGGGATCTGGTGCATTAGTGTTGGTATGATCGCACCCTATAGGCCTACGAAGATGGCACCTTTCAACTAAAATGTTTAAAGGTGAAACGATAATGAGTCATTAGAAGGGCTACGCGTCCCGAATTATTGAACCAAGTTCATCTTAGTTATGTGTGTTTTGTATTTCTATTTTTATGGTAATTTGAAAGCAATTCCTAGTGAGAGTTCATAATAAACTCATGTATTTTAGTAGTTCTGTATCCTAGTAAAACATTGTAACGTGATCCAAGCTAAGTCCTTCTTACGACCACTTGATGTATGCTTAGTTGTATGAGTAAGACTTGATAGACCTTCAAGTCTAATGGGCCTACCGTAAGCCCATTTTGTTAAGGTGATTCTAGAAATTTTGGTTTCAGAGAAAGTTTTGACCTCGATGCAGGTCTATGCCACATCATTGTAAAGAAACGTTTTGATAGCAATTAAATCCCCCAATTAGTATGACCACTTAAATCGCAGGGTTAAGCTTACATATAGAATAGAGTAGCACCCTTGCATACTTCTGGACCTAATCTACAAGGTCTTGTGAGTAGTATGAACTCTACTCACGACGATCCGTCCCCTGTGATGCCTGAAATAAAGTCGATGCACCTTGCAATTCTACCAATCGACGCTTGTCTGCGACCATTCTCTCTTCGACTGTCCGGTGCATATCCTGATGCTATCTTACCTTCGACTGAGTGGCGATAAACTCCTTATGAAGTTGGTCTCTGAAATAGTAGTTTCTTTGCAAGTTTCGAGTTTATGAGATGGTAGCGTCTGTGGTAGCACGTACTAATCGTACTTGATTTGCAGTCTCCCTGTCTTGATCCCCAAGGTTTGCAATCTGTCGGGTCTTCGCTAGGAGGGCTCTGTCAGTTGATCCCCCGTGGTCGAGGTTGTAGCAACCTTGTTGGTCTCCAAATGGTGATCGCTGTCGTTGCTGTCGACTACAATCCTCGATCACGGTTGTCCAACGGGGCACAGGTTTGATGTAGTTGAAATGGTTGACGGGAACCCTGATGTAACAACCGAAATCCCAGGTATATTATTTAAATATTTATTTTTGGATTATGTGAAGGAACTCGGCTAGTTGATGCGTAGACTTGCCGAGTAGGGTCGTGGTTGATCATCCGGGTTCACATTGGACTCGGCGGGTTCACACTATTCTATGAAACCCTAATACTCCGGGGTTGGAGCCTATTTAAGGGTACTCTTAGCATCCCATTGTAGCTACCAGTCCCTTGAGATCACCATTAGTGATCTATATCGTTTAGGAGGAAGGAGAAGCCATTATTGATCTTTCTATCCTTGGTTTGGCAAAAAGAAGGTGATCAAGAGCAAGAGGAGGATAAAGGAGGTGTGATTCAAGTGGTTTCAGAGTCCAAAGACTCCAACTTGAGGTATTCATTCGAACCTTCTTCAGTTTTGGTATTGAACTTAGAGATTAGGGTTTTCTAACCTCTTGTGAGGATGTTTATGTGGAGCAATTGGTCCCCTATCGAGTCTATGCTTTGGATCCGGACTCAAAGAGGTCCAGAGACTTCAATCCATTAAGCTTTATGAGTCCTTGTGGGGTGATTGGACATAGGTTGCCATTTTTGGGACTAAATCACCATTTGATGCCATTATGTTTATATATAAGCATCAAGTTTTGAGCTTTACGTGATTATATTGCTTGGGAAGGTTAGATATATGGATTTGAGGAACAGATCTAACCTCAGGAGGCCAATAGATCTTGTGCATGGCATGAACTCGCCGAGTAGAGTTAGGGTAGCCCCATGATTCTTGCCTAAAGACTCATCGAGTAAAGGGAGGGACTCGACATGTTAAATGGGACTAAAAGAGTTAAGTGGATGCAGGTGGACTCGCTAAGTTGCCCAAGTGCACTCGTCGAGTCGGGTCAAAGTTGACAGTTCACTTTGGTTGACTTTTAGGGTTTGGTTAGCAGCAAGGCCTTTAAGCCAGATGAAGGGTAAAATGGTCTTTTACCCTTCTAAGGATGTTAAGAAAGGGTGGAGTATAATTATATTTATGGGAGTATTTGCTTTATGTGTTTTGGCGGAGGCTAGATCGTATTTCTACCGAGTCAGTGATTTACCGAGATATCAGAGGTGAGTCTTCTCACTATACTGTACATGGAAGGGTACCTACGAGTGACTGGAAGGTCGGATATGCTATATGATATATGAATTGTATGCGATTAGTTACCCATTTTGCATGTGCTATGTATGTTATACTTGATATGGGCCGAAAGGCATTATGTTATGGGTCAGAAGGCATTGTGATGTGGACCGGAAGGTCGATGCGAATAGGACAAGAAGGTTTACCGGGTCGGGACGGAAGTCCCCTGAGACACATGGACTGGAAGGTCATGACCTGGAAAGGTGTATGTGTGTAGGTGGTATTTTGTGGAATTCACTAAGCATTTATGCTTACAGTTGTAGTGTTATGTGTTTCAGGTACTAACGAGGACCGTGGGAAGGCGCCAGCATGATTAGTACACACTGATGGAAGATTTATTTTATGATCTTGGGATGTATTTTATTACGATGAAATTTGCTAAACATGAGACTTAAGAATATTATATGATGGTTTATATTGTTTGAAAAATGAAAAATTGTTTTGAAAATTCACGTTGTTACAAGTTGGTATCAGAGCCTTGGTTTGAGGGATTCGGGTGCACCTTCGGGCGTAACTGAACTCAAACAGAGGATTTGAGAAAAAATTTCCAATAATAAATGCATTAAATTTTACAAGAGGTTTTGAGATAACCAAAGAAGGAGCAATGTGTACTGTCAGCCAGCACCCGAACTGTAAAATCCCCAAGGTACCCCTTACAATATGTATTATGAGATATGCTACGATATGTTATGCATGCTAGAGTAGACTAGGTATTCATATTAGGACTAGAGTGGCCTAATTTGTGATGCCTTAATCTAGGAGAATCCTACTGCTATGAGATGCCTTGAGAGCGAGTAGGTAGCCAATGAATAGCGATAATAGAGTACTTACGTTCTAGGATCCAAGGAGGAGGACTTGGGGTGAATGTTGATGCGGTGTAATCAGTAGTATAGGGCCCGTACTACTGAAGACATCGGATCAGTGGGCAGCCCATGTAAGAATCCTTTGGGTATTGGAGGCTGATTAGGGTTGCGTTATCGAGTGCGAGTATGCTCGATTGAGTCTCTGATATTTTTATATTGTATTTTAAAGGCATCATGGTTGGGACACGCCACAGACCTGGGACGAGCGGTGTGAGTGACGAGGAGCTTCGTTAGATGATCCACGATGAGGTGGCTGCGGAGATCAGGACCGAGATTCCAGCGATGTTTGGGTCTATCAAGACCACATTGTTGGAGACCTTTGATGAGCGGTACACCACGGTGACTGAGGTAGCAGCCACTGCAGCTGTGGCTGCTATCAGACCTCAGGGAGGTGACTCCTTGTTGTTACGAGAGTTCAGCAACACGAAGCCACCCAAGTTTGATGAGACACAGGATCCGATTGCTGCGATGAGATGGATTGCCGACATTGAGGGATGCTTCTATACGTGTTCATGTCCGGAGCATCTGAGGGTACGGTTCGCTTTGAACCAACTCCGCCTAGGAGCAAAGGATTGGTGGAAGTTCGTGATAGCGAACTTCACTCATGCAGAGATTTCAGCAGTGACCTGGGAGAGGTTCACCATCATGTTCAGAGATGAGTATGTTCCCCCGGTGGAGAGGTAACGACTGATTCAGGAGTTGTTGACACTCAAGCTGTGGTCACCCGGAAGTTCCATGAGAGGGCGATGTTCTGCCCTGAGAAGGTGGCCACTGAGCAGGCACGGATGACCCGGTATTTGGGTATTCTGAGGATGGACATTCGGGAGTTCGTGTCAAACTCGACGTACCGGACATTTGCTGAGCTCCAGGAAAATGCCCGGAAGAGGGAGATTGAGTTGGAGACTCAGGCCAAGGAGGAGGTCGAGTCTCAGAAGATGCATCGGCGGTCGGCTCAGTCTCAGCCGGGATCCAAGCGGACCAAGTCCGCCGATTCGAGGAAGGGAGGCTAGAAGGGCCGCACTTGCGGGAAGTGTGGCAAGGGACATGAGGGGACCTGTCAATCGGGCACTTGCTACAAATGTGGCAAGGAGGGGCATATCGCCAGGGATTGCCCCAACGGATTTATGGTTTGCTTCCATTGTAACCAGACCGACCATCGGAAGGCCGAGTGTCCTCAGCTACACCAGGGATCAGCACAGGGATATGCGCCTGCTGCTAGGGTTACCGAGATTCAACCGACGAAGGCTGAGGCTCCGAAGGCTCGAAGGAGAGCTTTTCAGTTGACTGTGCAGGAGGTCCGCGCAGTGCCCGATGTTGTGGCTGGTATGTATTCTTTCGTGTATTTACTTTCATGTTGAGATATTGTGCTTATATTATGATATGCGTAGGTACTTTTCTTGTGAATTATGTACCTGCCTTGGTATTATTTAACTCGGGTGCGAGTCGGTCTTTTATATCTTTGGCTTTTAGTCAGCATATTAGTATTAGTCGGGAGGTGATGAGTTGACCCCTGAGGGTTTCCATAGCTGATGAGAAAGCGGTTCATGTTACCGAGGTGATTCGAGGATGTTTGCTTGAGATTTTTGGCATCAAGTTCCCAATTAATCTACTTCCGATCACGATGGGAGATGTCTGTGTCATCGTGGGCATGGATTGGTTGAGTAAGTTTGGAGCTGTTATTGACTATGAGAGATAGTTGGTGACCATACGAGACCCTAGTGGGGGAGTACTTACTATGTATGGCGAAGGGATCCGGTGTGGGTCAGGTTTTTATTCGGCTGCCAGGGCAAGACAGAGTTTGCAGAAAGGCTGCAGTGGATTCATAGCCTATGTGATGGACACACGAGTGGCCACGGGGAGGCGAAGTTCGATTGATGAGGTCGTGATAGTGTATGAATTTCTGGATGTTTTTCCTGAGGAACTGTCGGGTGTGCCTCCGGAAAGACAAGTGGAGTTTTGTATCGATTTGGTTCCAGGAGCAGCACCTATCGCCAAGGTGCCTTATCGCCTCGCGCCGCCAGAGATGCAGGAGTTATCCTTGCAGCTTCAGGAGCTATTGGGGAAGGGTTTATTCGACCAAGTAGCTCACCTTGGGGAGAGCCGATCCTTTTTGTCAAGAAGAAGGATGGTTCACACCAGATGTGTATTGATTACCAGGAGTTGAACAAGTTGACAGTTAAGAACCGGTTTCGTTACCTAGGATCGATGATCTGTTCGATCATTTGCAGGGGGCATCTTGGTTCTCCAAGATAGACTTGAGGTCGACTTATCATCAGGTGAGGGTTCGGGATGAAGATATCCAGAAGACTGCATTTTGAACTTGTTATGGACATTATGAGTTTGTGGTGATCCCTTTTGGGCTCACCAATGCCCCAGCTGCGTTCATGGATCTCATGAGCAGGGTGTGCAGGCCGATGCTGGATCGGTCGGTGATCGTATTCATTGATGATATTGTCACACCCCGAAAATCAAAGGCGGAAACATTTTCGGGGTGGACTACCACGTTGTGTATCAAATCCAATGTAGATAGTAATCACAGTAAACAAACATTACATTACATATATATGAAAGTTTACATTTGTTTCAAAAGTAAAGTTATACAAATATACATATGCATCATATTAACAAAAGCTGAGGCGAGTCTTCCACGCACTCTGTCTTTATCAAAAGAGATCACCGGGTACCTGTCTAACTTGGACCTGAGAATACAAGCGGTTTGAAAATCAGCATAAAGCTGGTGAGTTCATAAGCGGTTTTGGTTTATGAAAATGTATCGATTTCCTTTAGTTTCCGAAAATACTTGTTATCCAAGAAAATCCCATATTTTCTTATGTAAAGTTGGTTAAGTTATCATTTGTTACCAATTCGATTATGTATTGTATTTTACCCCAGGAAAATCCCATATTTTTCCTAATTGTAAGATCGGTTGTATATCACAAAGTATAGTTTAACACACAAAACTATATAATGAAAATCTTGGGATCACTATCCCGAAAGACATATAAGATAGTTTGACACATCTGAAAGTACAGGTTTAAGATCATGGGACTATCATCCCGGACTAAACACGAGATAAGTTGATGTATATATGTAAATATAGATTGAAACCATGGGATCACTATCCCGAATAAGATATAGATTTGGAAAACCATGGGATCACTATCCCGTATAAGATATAGATATAAAACCTTGGGATCATTATCCCGTATAAGATATAGATTTAGAAAACCATGGGATCACTATCCCGTATAAGTTATAGATACAAAACCATGGGATCACTATCCCGTATAAGATATAGTTAAAGACCATGGGGAAAGACATCCCGTACAAGTTATAGCCATAAAACCATGGGATCACTATCCCGAACTAGATACAAAATAGTTTGGTTAATACCATAGGATCACTATCCCGAAAGAGATATAGAAACAAAACCATGGGATCACAATCCCGAAAGAGATATAAAATATAGATGGAAAACCATGGGATCACTATCCCGTATAAGATATAGTTAAAGACCATGGGGAAAGACATCCCGTGCAAGTTATAGGCATAAAACCATGGGATCACTATCCCGAACTAGATACAAAATAGTTTGGTTAATACCATGGGATCACTATCCCGAAACAGATATAGAAACAAAACCATGGGATCACAATCCCGAAAGAGATATAAAACATAGATGCGAAACCATGGGATCACTATCCCGAACGAGATATAGTTTCTAAACCCAAACTGTGAATAAGCTGATATTAATACATGTTGTGAGTCGGGTAACCATACTAATACGACAACGTGACCTCCTTGACGTTTGTCAGACGTCGAAACGATATCCAGAAATTTGTCACCCCAGGCGTGCCTGCCTAACTGTAGCTAGCAATTAAGGTGTGGGATTGTTAGTCCCGAATAGATCTATTCACAAATTCCGGGCTCTCCCTCCAGGAGACTCTGGTTACACTTCCGGGGAGGATTTACTGATCATCCATAAAGGTTAGTGACTATCTCACAAACCAGTACTAAACTATTCACAGGGTTCTCATAAGATATCGACATATAGGAGATTATGAAACATAGTACAGTAACTATATATACATACATGAAATTATCTGATAATACATTCAAATGATACAGAGATAAACTGAATCAGACATAGTTTATCTAATAACTTGATATAGATATCAGTATACGATAGAAAGAACAGTGAAGACCCCCAAATTATTCCCATAATAATTTGATTAGTTGATTATTTCCTTAACTAAATTTCATTTAGTTGTATTGATAAGTCATTCCTTATGCTCAGCATAATACATAAGGAGTAAAAGAGTTTACAAGGTTGTCAGATATAGTTTGAAACATATCAATGTTATGATTTGAAAACAGTTATAGTTTGCTTGTATTCCCCCCTGAAAACATTGAAAACAGTGAAAAAGCCGTAGGGGTATGAACTCACCGGACGAGATATGAGACGGTTTGGATGCTAAGAGTTGATCCGGGACTTGTAAACACACGAGGTTCCTAATTATGATGTAAAGATACACATTTGTATCTAATTAGGACTTAGATTGATTGTTGGATAGGGACAAATGCTTCAAGTCGTTAAAACACTCCGATACAAGTGTTTGGAGGGACCCGGGTGGCGTTTAGGGACATGAATGTTGCGAGGGACTTAGGAAATGAGTTAGGACTTCAAAGGAACACCCCCTTTTAGGGAGTTTACGGCCACAAGACCCATTCCCCATGGGTTTACGACCGTAAACTCATGGTGTGGTCAAATATGGGCAAAAATGACATCAACACTTAGGGGAATAATTTCTAGACTTGGTTTAAGGACTTGAAATGATTTTAAAACATCAAATAGACCCACTTATGGGAGTTTACAGCCTAGCATGGCTCCATGGCCTTAAACTCCTATTTTTCGAAGAAAATGATGTTAAATGGTTCCAAAACAAATCACAGGTGATTAATAGAATTATTCCAAGGCCTAACATGAGTTTGCAAGGGACTTTTGAGGGGTTTATGGAGTTTACGGCCCATGAGACCCCTCTCATGGACGTAAACTCTTCTATAGGGTGCCACAAGGTGTTTCAAGGCCTGAAACATGCATGGGAGGACTTCTAAAATTCATATAAGGGCCTTAGGGGTGTTTAGTTTGCATTCTAACACCATGAATCATGGAGTTTACGGCCCAAGCACATGTCTTGGCTGTAAACTCACATAATTCCCCCAAAAATCATGTTTCAAGTGTCCAAATGCTTAAACCAATGTTCTATAATTCATATCTAAGCCATACTAGTGATTTGGAAGGGTTTAAGGGCATGAAAACCCTAATTAAATGAGTTTACGGCCCAAGAATGATCCTTGGCCGTAAACTCCTTCAAACATCACAAACTTCATGTTTTAATTGTTTAAAGTCCATATCTTGAAGTCCCTTGGCCATATCTAAAGTCCAAATGAGCTTAGGAAGGAGTTTAAGGGCTAAAAACCCTTCAAAATGGTGTTTACGGCCTAGGCTGCCTCCTGGGCCGTAAACACATATATGTTGTCCCATTTCATCATTTAATGTCGAATTTGGAAGCCAAATATGCTATAGATTAAGGCTAGGAAGGTACCTTAAGGATTTGAAGCCTTAAAATTGAGTTTTGGACCCTTAAACTTGGATTTAGGAGAGAGGTTAGAGAGAGAGTAGAGAGAGAAGGAAAAAGCTTCAAATGGATGCTAGAACACGTTTATATAGGTCTTAAAACTTGTACGCGGTGGAATTCTACCCGATACCGACGTTAAACGCGGCTTTTGGTCGCACCCGATTAAGTTACCGTCACCCGGCGGGAACATTTTTAAAACTTATGAAAATAATGATTTTGGGCTAATAACATAAGTTCCTGAGTGGTTTAGACACTCATTAAAATAAAATAATCATATAAGTTTGAATAATTAACTCCAAAGAGAAAACAGAACGAATTTGATAACGGCGACCTTTCGGGTAAAGCGGGTTTTGGTGACGAACAAATTTCGGGTTGTTACATTATCCCCCCTCTAGAGGGAATTTCGTCCCGAAATTCAAAGAATAAGATATAGATCATGAGTTTGAAATGAGACTCGAATGGATTTGCTACTTCGGATCTTCACTTTCTCAAGTGGAATCGGGTCTCTACTGGGCGTTCTAGTGTATTCTCACTATCGGGGCGCGTCCTTGTTTCGTATCTTGACTCTCTCTCAATCTATGTTATCAATCGGTTTTCTCATGGAAGTTCCAACCCTTGATGACTTCGGTTTCCTCAAGGAATCACTAGGGTTTCGTTGGGTAGGAGCTTCTAAGGATTCGAGACATGACGTACTGGATAGATGTTAACAAGCTCTACGAGCATCTGAACCCTGAAGATTGTAGAATCAATCTTTACGAAGATCTCGAAGAGTATGGCGTGGAACTATACTTTAGACGTTCGAATGAAATTCCCGGAAACTCTTCGGGACAGACTTTTAGTAGAAAGGGCTACTAACTTCTCGTTTCTCAATGACCACAGAAATGAGGGATGTGTGGTAATTCGTACCAGGAAAACTCTTGAGTTTTAAAGCATGATACAATACGAAAGTTTGATGCCGAAGATCATGAGAGTTAGGTCGAGGAAAAAGATATAGACAGGCGACCCTCTCGAAATCAGGATAACAACATGAATGAGACTCCGTCATTCCATGTTAAACGTAACATCAAAGTATTTTCGCGAAAGGTTTCCCATTTAACCGAATGGAACAGAATAGTCCTCTGGACCGAGGATTCAATCTATAGGTACGAAGTTAGTGTTCTCAATCTCATTGGTTAGTCGTCTCGAGGATACACATTTCGATCACATACGAAGGATTGAACTTAGAAAACGTTCAAATAGATAGATAACAGTTTTCCCTCTAAATACTGGAAACGAAAAGAGTTGCAGGTATAAGAGTTATCAAAGAGAAGTATACCTGCGGCGACAGAGGGATCAGTGGTGGTAGTTGCTTTGGGACAGTTCCTTTTGAAGTGCCCTGATTCACCACAATTGTAGCAGGCCGGACTGATTCCTACCCCCGATGATTGATTCATTGATTTGGCTGGTTTTCTACGAGTTCGGGATAGATGGCCCTTCTTGCCACAGTTGTCGCAGCTCCTTTCGCGACATGGACCAGGGATGCGGTGATGGTAGTTGCACTTACCACACCAAGGAAGGGTACCAGTGTATCCACTGGTAGGAGTTTGGGCTATGGATCCAACAGCTGAGACAGCAATAGGGGCAGTAGCAGCATGGACCGCTACAGTTTGCTGTTTCCTGGAAGACCCTTTCGTACTCGGGGCCTTTCGCTTGTTCCGAGATTTCTTTTTACTTTCACCTCCACTTGTGTCTGACTCAGGAGTGGTAGCTTCCTCATCAGAGTTGTCTTCGTGATCGATCAAGATTTTTGCAAGACATTTAGCACTGTCGTACGTGTCTGGCTTTGCAGCCAAGACATTCCCTTTAGTTGGCTGGGTCAATCCCCAGATGAATCTCTCGATCTTTTTACTCTCCAGGGTAACCATTCTCGGACAGAGTAATGCCAGATCATCGAATCTTGAAGTATAAGCAGCGATGTTGGAACCCTTCATCTTAAGGTTCCAGAGTTCGTGTTCTAATTTCTGAATTTCGCCCCGAGGGCAGTATTCTGCAAGCAGAAGCTCCTTCATAGCTTCCCAACCCATGGCATTTGCTACAGGTAAGGTTAAGGATTTGACTTGGCCGTTCCACCAAGTCAGGGCTTTATCAAGGAAGGTGCAGGCGGCAAACTTGACTTTGTCAGACTCCGAACAGGCACATATTTCGAAGATTGAATAGATTTTCTCGAACCATCGAGTCAGGGAAATGACACCTCCAGTGCCATCAAAGGTTGTGGGTTTCGCGTTCATGAAGTCTTTGTAGGAACCCCCTCTTCGGTGTTCCTGGCTGTCTTCTAGATTTTGGGGTTGGGGACCACCTCCGGAGCCACTGGGATTCATTTGTGACATACCTGCCACCATTGCAGCAGTCAGAACTGTCTGAAGTGATGCGAGATCAAATTGAGGAGAGGGTGGTGGCGGAGGAGGATTATCGTTGTTCTTCGAGCTGGGTCTCTTTCTCGAAGGCATCTTGATCTAAAAAGATCAGGAAAGAGAGGATTATAAGTTCTCTGAATTGAATTAAGAGATATGGAACAGGGGATATCTCATCAAGACAGATATAGCATCATACTAAGCGATAAAGCAGGAAGGAGTTATCAAGACAGAACATTTTATCGCTAGCGGAATGATCAAGTAACATTGCGTATACGAGGATTTTCTACGAAGGATTGGCTTGAGAAATACTCCCATAGTATTTCATGGTTCGCTGCAGCGACGACTTGTTGTTTGAGATATTAGGTAAGTTTTAGGCATGCTGCGTACCACAGTCACTCCCAAGCACATGTTGGCCGTGTCTCGAATGAATATAGTTGGCCAGGCTATATTGATCCTAGACACGACTACATAACTGCCCAGGTTTAACCGCAGTGTACAACACCCAATTACTTATGTTTTGTTCTACTTGAAGTTACGAATTTCAACGGTTCGGTATACTTGTATACTTTTGAAAATACTTATAGTTTTGAAGATACTTTTAATTCAGAGCACTGAGGCCCTTTAGTGTTTATAGTTTTATACCATGTAAGGTTTGGTATACTCCGTTCACTATAAACAAGGGCTCTGATACCAATCTGTCACACCCTAAAAATCAAAGGCGGAAACATTTCCGGGGTGGACTACCACGTTGTGTATCAAATCCAATGTACATAGTAATCACAGTAAACAAACATTACATTACATATATATGAAAGTTTACATTTGTTTCAAAAGTAAAGTTATACAAATATACATATGCATCATATTAACAAAAGCTGAGGCGAGTCTTCCACGCACTCCGTCTTCATCAAAAGAGATCACCGGGTACCTTTCTAACTTGGACCCGAAAATACAAGCGGTTTGAAAATCAGCATAAAGCTGGTGAGTTCATAAGCGGTTTTGGTTTATGAAAATGTATCGATTTCCTTTAGTTTCCGAAAATACTTGTTATCCAAGAAAATCCCATATTTTCTTATGTAAAGTTGGTTAAGTTATCATTTGTTACCAATTCGATTATGTATTGTATTTTACCCCAGGAAAATCCCATATTTTTCCTAATTGTAAGATCGGTTGTATATCACAAAGTATAATTTAACACACAAAACTATATAATGAAAATCTTGGGATCACTATCCCGAAAGACATATAAGATAGTTTGACACATCTGAAAGTACAGGTTTAAGATCATGGGACTATCATCCCAGACTAAACACGAGATAAGTGGATGTATATATGTAAATATAGATTGAAACCATGGGATCACTATCCCGAATAAGATACAGATTTGGAAAACCATGGGATCACTATCCCGTATAAGATATAGATATAAAACCTTGGGATCATTATCCTGTATAAGATATAGATTTAGAAAACCATGGGATCACTATCCCGTATAAGTTATAGATACAAAACCATGGGATCACTATCCCGTATAAGATATAGTTAAAGACCATGGGGAAAGACATCCCGTACAAGTTATAGCCATAAAACCATGGGATCACTATCCCGAACTAGATACAAAATAGTTTGGTTAATACCATGGGATCACTATCCCGAAAGAGATATAGAAACAAAACCATGGGATCACAATCCCGAAAGAGATATAAAATATAGATGCAAAACCATGGGATCACTATCCCGTATAAGATATAGTTAAAGACCATGGGGAAAGACATCCCGTACAAGTTATAGGCATAAAACCATGGGATCACTATCCCGAACTAGATACAAAATAGTTTGGTTAATACCATGGGATCACTATCCCGAAACAGATATAGAAACAAAACCATGGGATCACAATCCCGGAAGAGATATAAAATATAGATGCAAAACCATGGGATCACTATCCCGAACGAGATATAGTTTCTAAACCCAAACTGTGAATAAGCTGATATTAATACATGTTGTGAGTCGGGTAACCATACTAATACGACAACGTGACCTCCTTGACGTTTGTCAGACGTCGAAATGATATCCAGAAATTTGTCACCCTAGGCGTGCCCGCCTAACTGTAGCTAGCAGTTAAGGTGTGGGATTGTCAGTCCCGAATAGATCTATTCACAAATTCCGCGCTCTCCCTCCAGGAGACTCTGGTTACACATCCGGGGAGGATTTACTGATCATCCATAAAGGGTAGTGACTATCTCACAAACCAGTACTAAACTATTCACAAGGTTCTCATAAGATATCGACATACAGGAGATTATGAAACATAGTACAGTAACTATAGATACATACATGAAATTATCTGATAATACATTCAAATGATACGGAGATAAACTGAATCAGACATAGTTTATCTAATACCTTGATATAGATATCAGTATACGATAGAAAGAACAGTAAAGACCCCCAAATTATTCCCATAATAATTTGATTAGTTGATTATTTCCTTAACTAAATTTCATTTAGTTGTATTGATATGTCATTCCTTATTCTCAACATAATACATAAGGAGTAAAAGAGTTTACAAGGTTGTCAGATATAGTTTGAAACATATCAATGTTATGATTTGAAAACAGTTATAGTTTGCTTGTATTCCCCCCCTGAAAACATTGAAAACAGTGAAAAAGCCGTAGGGGTATGAACTCACCGGACGAGATATGAGACGGTTTGGATGCTAAGAGTTGATCCGGGACTTGTAAACACACGAGGTTCCTAATTATGATGTAAAGATACACATTTGTATCTAATTAGGACTTAGATTGATTGTTGGATAGGGACAAATGCTTCAAGTCGTTAAAACACTCCGATACAAGTGTTTGGAGGGACCCGGGTGGCGTTTAGGGACATGAATGTTGCGAGGGACTTAGGAAATGAGTTGGGACTTCAAAGGAACACCCCCTTTTAGGGAGTTTACGGCCACAAGACCCATTCCCCATGGGTTTACGACCGTAAACTCATGGTGTGGTCAAATATGGGCAAAAATGACATCAACACTTAGGGGAATAATTTCTAGACTTGGTTTAAGGACTTGAAATGATTTTAAAACATCAAATAGACCCACTTATGGGAGTTTACAGCCTAGCATGGCTCCATGGCCTTAAACTCCTATTTTTCCAAGAAAATGATGTTAAATGGTTCCAAAACAAATCACAGGTGATTAATAGAATTATTCCAAGGCCTAACATGAGTTTGCAAGGGACTTTTGAGGGGTTTATGGAGTTTACGGCCCATGAGACCCCTTCTCATGGACGTAAACTCTTCTATAGGGTGCCACAAAGTGTTTCAAGGCCTGAAACATGCATGGGAGGACTTCTAAAATTCATCTAAGGGCCTTAGGGGTGTTTAGTTTGCATTCTAACACCATGAATCATGGAGTTTATGGCCCAAGCACATGTCTAGGCCATAAACTCACATAAGTCCCCCAAAAATCATGTTTCAAGTGTCCAAATGCTTAAACCAATGTTCTATAATTCATATCTAAGCCATACTAGTGATTTGGAAGGGTTTAAGGGCATGAAAACCCTAATTAAATGAGTTTACGGCCCAAGAATGATCCTTGGCCGTAAACTCCTTCAAACATCACAAACTTCATGTTTTAATTGTTTAAAGTCCATATCTTGAAGTCCCTTGGCCATATCTAAAGTCCAAATGAGCTTAGGAAGGAGTTTAAGGGCTAAAAACCCTTCAAAATGGTGTTTACGGCCTAGGCTGCCTCCTGGGCTGTAAACACATATATGTTGTCACATTTCATCATTTAATGTCGAATTTGGAAGCCAAATATGCTATAGATTAAGGCTAGGAAGGTACCTTAAGGATTTGAAGCCTTAAAATTGAGTTTTGGACCCTTAAACTTGGATTTAGGAGAGAGGTTAGAGAGAGAGTAGAGAGAGAAGGAAAAAGCTTCAAATGGATGCTAGAACACGTTTATATAGGTCTTAAAACTTGTACGCAGTGGAATTCTACCCGATACCGACGTTAAACGCAACTTTTGGTCGCACCCGATTAAGTTACCGTCACCCGGCGGGAACATTTTTAAAACTTATGAAAATAATGATTTTGGGCTAATAACATAAGTTCCTGAGTGGTTTAGACACTCATTAAAATAAAATAATCATATAAGTTTGAATAATTAACTCCAAAGAGAAAACGGAACGAATTTGATAACGGCGACCTTTCGGGTAAAGCGGGTTTTGGTGACGAACAAATTTCGCGTTGTTACATGATATTTTGGTATATTCGAGGTCTAGGGAACAACACGAGGAGCATTTGAGGGAGATACTTGGAGTTCTGAGATCGGAGAGGCTGTATACCAAATTCTCCAAGTGTGAGTTCTGGTTACAAGACGTCCAGTTTCTAAGGCATCTTGTTAACCAGAAAGGGATATTGGTCGATCCGGCCAAGATCAAGGCAGTGATGAGATGGGAGGTGTCGAGATCACCCACTAAGATCAGGATCTTTCTCGGATTGGCTGGCTACTATCGGAGGTTTGTTATGGATTTCTCCAAGATCATCGTGCCACTTACCAAGATGACCCGGAAGGGTGTTGTATTTTCATGGGGTCCGGAGCAGCAGTCCTCATTTGAGACACTTCGCCATAAGTTATGCGAAACCCCGGTGCTTGCACTCCCGGAAGGGATGGAGGATTTTGTGGTATACTGTGATGCATCAATATATAGGTTAGGGGCAGTGCTTATGCAAAGGGGACACGTGATAGTGTACGCATCGAGGCAGCTGAAGCCTCATGAGTCGAGATGTCCCACCCACGATCTAGTGTTGGGAGCTGTGGTGTTTTCCCTCAAGATCTGGCGTCACTATCTATATGGGGTTCGGTGTACCATATACACGGACCACAAGAGTCTGAAGTACTTGATGGATTTGCCCAACCTGAATATGCGCCAGAGGAGATGGTTGGATGTGGTGAAGGATTATGATTGTGAGATCCTGTACCACTCGGGCAAGGCTAATGTCGTAGCCGATGCTTTGAGCTGTAAGACAGAGAGCACCCCGATTCAAGACGTTTGTATGAGGTTGACAGTGATGACTCCGGTATTGGACACCATCCGAGGGGCCCAGGGTGAGGCTATGAGACCAAAAAACCGAAAGAAGGAGTGAGTTGTCGGGCAGGTATCGGAGTTCGTTACCGATAGGCGGGGACTTATGACATTTCAGGGTCAGATTTAGGTACCGTTTGTGGGCGGGACGCGTACCATTTGGATGGAAGAGGCACATCGATCGAAGTTCTCGATCCATTCCGGGGCCACTAAGATGTATTTGGACCTAAAGAAGGAGTATTGGTGGCCGTGTATGAAAAGGGATGTTGCATGGTTCGTTGAGAGGTGCCTAACCTATCACCAGGTTAAGGCCAAGCACCACCATCCGCATGGTAAGCTGCAGCCACTGGAGATCCCCGAGTGGAAGTGGGAACAGATGACCATGGATTTTATCACCAAATTGCCAAGGACTGCAAGGGGAGTTAATGCAATTTGGGTGATTGTGGATAGGTTGACGAAGAGCGCTCATTTTCTTTCTATCAGTGAGAGCTCTTCTGCTGAGAGGTTGGCAGAGTTGTATGTGAGGGAGGTGGTATCGCGGCATGGGGTTCCGATATCAATTGTTTCAGATCGATACGTGCGATTTACTTCCAGATTTTAGAACAAGTTTCACGAGGACTTGGGTACAAGGCTGCATTTCAGTACCGCATACCACCCACAGACGGACGGGCAGAGTGAGCGGACGATTCAGACACTCAAGGATATGCTTCGGGCATGTGTTTTGGATTTTGGTGGGATTTAGGACACATATCTACCCTTGGCAGAATATTCGTACAATAACAGCCATCATTCGAGTATTAGTATGCCACCCTTTAAGCTGCTGTATGGGAGGAGGTGTTGGACCCGCATTTGCTGGGGAGAAGTGGGGCAACGTGTAATGGTTGAGATCGTGCTTCAGACGACTGAGAAGATACAGCAGGTCAGACAGAGGTTGTTGACCGCTCAGAGTCGTCAGAAGAGTTATGCGGACAGGCGTCGGTCCGAACTCGAATTTTAGGTTGATGACTTCGTACTCTTAAAGGTCTCTCCTTGGAAAGGAGTGATCCGATTAAGGAAGAGGGGAAAATTGGGGCCTCGATATATTAGACCTTTCAAGGTAATCGCAAGGGTAGGCAGGGTAGCCTACCATTTGGATCTACCTGTGGAGTTGGGTTAGATTCACGACACTTTTCATGTGTCGCAGTTGAGGAAGTGTATAGCCGACGAGTTGGCAGTGGTACCATTAGAGGATATTCAGGTGGATGCAGGCCTGAACTATGTGGAGAGAGCGGTGGAAATTAGGGATCGGAAGGTCAAGGTTTTGAGGAACAAGGAAGTGCCTTTGGTGCAAGTGCAGTGGCAACACAGGAAGGGGTCAGAGCTGACTTGGGAGCCGGAGCGTGAGATGCGTGAACAGCATCCTGAGTTGTTTGTAGAATGAGACTTCGAGGACGAAGTCTGATTGTAACATCCGAAATCCCAGGTATATTATTTAAAGATTTATTTTTGGATTATGTGAAGGAACTCAGCTAGTTGATGCGCAGACTCGCCGAGTAGGGTCGTGGTTGATCATCCGGGTTCACATTGGACTCGGCAAGTCCATGAGTGGACTCGGCGAGTCCACACTATTCTATGAAACCCTAATCCGCCGGGGTTGGAGCCTATTTAAGGGTACTCTTAGCCTCCCATTGTAGCTACCAGTCCCTTGAGATCACCATTAGTGATCTATATCGTTTGGGAGGAAGGAGAAGCCATTATTGATCTTTCTATCCTTGGTTTAGCAAAAAGAAGGTGATCAAGAGCAAGAGGAGGATGAAGGAGGTATGATTCAAGTGGTTTCAGAGTCCAGAGACTTCAACTTGAGGTATTCATTTGGACCTTCTTCAGTTTTGGTATTGAACTTAGAGATTAGCGTTTTCTAACCTCTTGTGAGGATATTTATGTGGAGCAATTGGTCCCTTATTGAGTCTATGCTTTGGATCTGGACTCAAAGAGGTCCAGAGACTTCAATCCATTAAGCTTTATGAGTCCTTGTGGGTTGATTGGACTTAGGTTGCCATTTTTGGGAGTAAATCACCATTTGACGTCGTTATGTTTATATATAAGCATCAAGTTTTGAGCTTTACGTGATTATACTTCTTGTGAAGGTTAGATCCATGGATTTGAGGAACAGATATGACCTCAGGAGGTCAATAGATCTTGTGCATGGCATGAAGTCGCCGAGTTGTTCTTAGGACTCGGCGAGTAGAGTTAGGGTAGCCCCACGATTCTTGCCTGGGGACTCATCGAGTAAAGGGAGGGACTCGACATGTTAAATGGGACTAAAGGAATTAAGTGGATGCATGTGGACTCGCCGAGTTGCCCAAGTGCACTCGTCGAGTCGGGTCAAAGTTGACCGTTGACTTTGGATGACTTTTAGGGTTTGGTTAGCAGTAAGGCCTTTAAGCCAAAAGAGGGGTAAAATGGTCTTTTACCCTTCTTAGGATGTTAAGAAAGGGTGGAGTATAATTATATTTATGGGAGTATCTGCTTTATGTGTTTAGGCGGAGGCTAGATCCTATTTCTACCAAGTCAATGATTTACCTAGATATTAGAGGTGAGTCTTCTCACTATACTGTACCTGGAAGGGTACCTACGTGTGACCGGAGGGTCTGATACGCTATATGATATATGCATTGTATGTGATTAGTTACCCGTTTTGCATGTGCTATGTATGATATGCTTGATATGGGCCGGAAGGCATTATGTTATGGGTCGGAAGGCATTGTGATATGGACCGGAAGGTCGATGTAAGTAGGACCAGAAGGTTTACTGGGTTGGGACGGAAGTCCCCTGAGACACATGGACAGGAAGGTCATGGCCTGGAAGGGTGTACGTGTGTAGGTGGTATTTTGGGGAACTCACTAAGCATTTATGCTTACAGTTGTAGTGTTATGTGTTTCAGGTACTAGCGAGGACCGTGAGAAGGCGCCAGCATGATTTGTACACACTGATGGAAGATTTATTTTATGATCTTGGGACGTATTTTATTATGATGAAATTTGCTAAACATGAGACTTAAGAATATTATATGATGGTTTATATAGTTTGAAAAATGAAAAATTGTTTTGAAAATTCACGTTGTTACACCTGACTATGTTCGGAGGGTTGATCACCTTCGGTTCATCTTCGGGTTCTTCTCCTAACCATCCACCATTTCTTTGGTTTAGAAAGTAGGGATCGCTTGGTGAGTAGAATCTTGTTAAACTATATGTGCGAGAATAGGAGTGAAAGAGATAATTAATAAACGTCTAATCCTATAATTACTTATGGGGTTTGATCCTCATTAGTTACTTCTATAATGACATAGTGCATACTACTTACATATAACAAAGATATGATAGACCTTCGAATAAGTGATTCTATCCTAGGTCCACATCCAAACAAGGAAAAGGAAGTAAGGTAAGGACCACAGATTCTAAGTCTATGATCTCAAAGTTATATATAACTTTAGAGCATCCACTCAGTGACTATAGACCTATTATTAAGGATCTGTTTAGTTTTCACATAAGTTATGATATTACAAAAATACTCCTATAGTATTTTAAATGTTATGTTTAGTCCTTAGTAATTTTCTTGTATGGAAAGTTTTTAGGCTTGTTGCTTACTACGACCATACTTCAGCATACATTAGTCACACCTTGGATAAATATAATTGATAATGCTAAATCCATCCCAAGTCTGATTACATATCCCCAAGGTCTACTCGTAGTGTCCAACTCCTCGTTTTTCTTTTGTTTTCTCCTTATACGTGACACTATACCGGTATGCATGCATGTATTTATACTTTTAACAAGAAATTATTTATTTCTAAAAGTATAATTATTTAAAAGCAATTAAATCATATACTTTAGTCCCAATGCATTTATAGTTTGTATATCTTATGTGGTTCGATATACTTAGTTCACTATAAACAATGGTCTGATACCAATCAGTCACACCCCCAAACCAAGGATGGCGGAAACGTCTGGGGGTGGCAGACTTCATGTATTATAACCATACTATGACCTGTTGGTCTTGTAATACGACGTTCTTCAGGCGTCGCTAGTTAAATGACACTTGGCACCACAGACCTGCCAGTCTAGCTATTGCATGCAGCTCAGGTGCGGGTTTGTTAGACCCAATATAGATTTATACATAACTATCACGTTCTCCTTATATGAGACTCTGGTTATAATTTATAGGACTTTTGACTTTGTTACTTTGGAGGTAACGCGAAGCGAATGTCTCAAAAATTTATTCATTAATAGATTTACGTGAACTGATCTGAAAACACCTTTTTGTATAAACCCGTACTTTGCATTCGTACACAATTTATATGAACTGAAAACCACTTTTTGTATAAACTCATAATTTGTATTCGTACACCATTTATATGAACCGAAAACCTTTGGTAATGAGTTTGAAATGTAATTGAAACATAAACTATAACTATTATAGTTTATCATGACTATTTGTAATGTATATGAAACATAAACTATACCTATTATAGTTTATCGAAAACTTTTGTAATGTAAATGAATCTCATTTTATGTGAGTCGAATGTATAGCAAAAACATAACTATGTTTATCATGCGTTATCTTGTATTGTTTGTAATGGCAATGGACTCTTACAAATCAGTGAGTATTTTCTTGTATATAATTATACCACAACGGAAAACATAGATAGAATATGAAACCATCAAAGACTAACACTTTGCTCAACATGTTACAAAGTGTAATGAAAGTTGTAAGCTATTAACTTGTTTTTAATATTTCTGCATTGTTTTGGAAAAATCACAGAAAAATCATACGAATTCAAAAAATGAATCCGTAAACTATGAGAGTTTAAAAAACATGTCTAGTTTGTTCATAAATTTTATCATGGTTTTTAAATATCTCTAACTTGTGTGAAAATGTCCATATTCAGATACTGGTCTGGATTCGTAGCTACAGTGATAGGTAGTTTTGTAAAAATCACAATAAATTGTAGAAAAATCATATGAGCATGAGAAAGTATTCATTTTAAAGATATAAACCTGAACTATTTGCATCTAATATAGTTTTGAAAACTAAAATGTTTAAGTTGACCAAAACAGTCTGTGAATGGAGTTAAACTTTTATGATGAAAGTTGTTGGACGAGTTTAGTTATGTTCTTAGTGTTTTAACTTGTATTCTCCCCCCCCCCCCCCACCCCACCGCCTTAAAACTTGAGAAAACCATGATAATATAGGGGTATGAACTCACCTTATGTGTTCTTAGAGGATGGATGTTGGAGAAGATAAGTGTTTAATTCAAGAACACTTAGAAGATGCCTTGATGAATCGAGAACCTAACATGAAGGTAACGATGTTTGTGTAAGATTCCTATGATTTTGAGTAGAAGGATGTGTAATAATTATAAGAAGAATGAATTATACTTACCAAGAGTGGAAGAAAGCTTGATGATAAGCCTTGGAAGTCTCGAAATTGAGAGAGAATGGTGAGAGAATTTGGAGTGTGATCCTTGGAGGAAAAATGAGAGAATGAAGTAAGTGTTAGGAGAGAGGGTGGGTTGTCGAACTCTTAGGACATGGGAATGGCTGGAGATTGATGGAAAAGTACAAGGAAGTGACTAGGTATGGTGGGGAGGGGTGTGGGTTGGTCATAGAGTGGGTATGGGTGGTTGCTTGTGTCATAAACTAAAGAAGAGTCAACACTCCACCTCTAGTACTTCACCCACACTTCTTGGATAAGATTTATTCCCAAAAACGTGATTAATTAATAAATATGGAGCCTTATATGTTAAAATAAAGGTTTTGGGTGAAAATCCTGCGTTAAAATGATGAAAAACGGGCCTAAATTGAAGTCGTAGTCGACAACCTGGAATAAATGGCCTACTTGCGAGACCTCTTGGTGCTCGGCCGAGGTTCGGTCCTTGATGAAGCTGGCCTGAATGCGAAATGGACCGAGAGCTGTTAGAGGCAAAATGGACCGAAAGTAGCTTCAGCTGGAAGGTGGCTTCGGTTCTCCCTGCGAGGCTCGACCCCGAAGGCTTCGGGTTTGGGTCATATGCTAAATGGACCGAAGGGTTCGTTCCCTCCCCTTGGTTGCGAGGTTCGGGTCCGAGAGGCAGGTTCAGTCGTGGGCTTCGGCTCAGCACGGTTCGACCCCTACTTGGACCTACGGCCCTAAGAGGGTTCACCCCTTTAAGAGGGGTTTCAGGTCCTTATGGGTATTTTACCCATTTTTACCCCGTTTTAAGCGGTTTTTTACCCGGTTAAGGGTCGGGCTGGCCCAAATGATTTCAAAAAGTTATAGGAACTTTTGAGAGAGATTTGCGAGAGATTTTAATAGAGAGAGATAATTTCAGAGATTAGGAGAGGATTCTTTTATGACCTTTTTGAGTGCTCGTCTTCGCAATGCAAGGTCCGTAATCCCCGTTAAGCCATGTTTAAGGATCTTACACACTCCCGACGAGTATGCAACATTGTTTTATCAGTTTGGTTCATTACTTACCACAGTTTTAGGTTAAGGAAATCTAGGTATACGAACTTTTCAATTGATGATTTCTCATTAGAATAACGAGTTGTACAGTAATTACATAACGTAAACCCTAGTATACAAGGATTAGTTGAGTTGACCGGTTTGACTTGTTGACTTTATTTGACTTGGACATGACCAGAATTTGACGGTTGTCACACTATATTCACCTGTCTCCGAGAAAGAAAAGTGAAAATACAATTTTGATAATGTTAGAAGATGATTTTTTGATAAACCCAAATTAGAATATGTATATAAAATTGGATATACCCAAATAAGAAAATGTTTTCCTATCTTTATGCACCATAAATATAAAGAAAATAACTGGAAAAACAAATGCAAGATATAACGCATAATAATATATGTAAAGATTAGCAGTAAACCAGTCAAAATTCAAAAAAAAATTAAAAGAATACAATTACTAAGTCGATTAATTATCATATTACAATGTAAATACAAATATATTAACTTGAACAGTGAAGACTAACTTCATTTCTATTAAGATTCAAGCTTTTCAGGGCCTATTACACCTCTTCAAAACTCCAAATTGATGTCATCTCCTGCATCTACATCTAATATGAAATAAAATGGTGAGAGTGTTACTACTTTTTTCATTTAACCTAGAAAGTTATGTACATAAATCTATTTTAAGAGCATAGTGTTGGAAATTAGTAGATTTAGAAATCACCTCATCTAATTTCCCGCCTTCACTATAATTAACTGATAACCAAAAATTTTAAGTAGACCAATCTATTTAAGAGCATGGTATTGGAAAAGAACTCAAATTCAGATTCCCAATTTATCATTTATATATAGACATGCCCAATTTCCCATTCAATTAGTTTTGTCTAATAATTTGTTCGATTCATGTGTCCTGCATAAGACAATCCAAACCTAATTAAGAGCAAAAACCCAAAATGTTGATCTATGATCTAAAACAAAAAAAACATAACGTAGAGAGAGAGAGAGAGAGAGAGAGTATGGAATAGAATACCAAAGAATAATGAATTAAGAGAAATGGAAGCAGGTCTGTCAGCAAGGTGTGTATGTCTGCATAGAGAAGAGGAGTGTAATTGTGGTATCGAGGGAAGAACGACGATGGATGAAGACTCAGTTGAACAAGGATGCGAAATTGCATTGTCCATAACAATAAATGTCGTCAGGGTTAGATTGGAATTTAGGGTAGAGAATAGAAGCAGAGATGAATCTTGGTGGCGGTTAGTCATCGGAAAATGTTGCGAGGCTAGAGAGATGATGGAGACTATGGGTGTTGTGAGGTTTGATAGTGGATGATGTTTCACTACTAGTGCGACGGTGGTGTGGGAGAAAAGAGGAGCATCCATTTCGGGTTTGTGTGTAAATGATACATTATATTTTTAATTTAATTTAATTAAATGGATACAGTACATGTTACATATGTAGTGAATAATAGGCGTAATATGACTATATGTAGTGTATTAGGTTTTGTACCTCTTAAGATTCAAGAAACGTTGAATATGTTTTTATATAATATGTGCAATCAATCATGTTCGTACACATTTGTAAATAATAAAAAATCTTCAATTTTTATTCTGTCTGATTTTGTATTTTCTAGCATGACTTTTATTGATAACTATTTAGATGTATTAATCTATTCGCACAAAAGAACTGATCGCGTCTAGAAACTAATTTCTAAAAAGAAAATTGCACCCGTCGCTTGGCGCGGGTAAAACACTAGTGTGTGTGTGTGTGTGTGTGTATATATATATATATATATATATATATATGTGACAACCCGAAGTTCGTTCCGTCGTCGTAACCCGATACGTCATTAAAAATCCGTTGTATTAAATTCGTTCCGTTAACCTTTGCGTTAAATAAATTTTATCACAGCATTTATTTTGATTTCGTAAATATCGGAATGTGTTATAATCATTAAAAATATTTTCCATACTTGTTTGGAAAATTATTATTTCATGTAAATCGTAATTACGGCAAATTTATCGAGTTCGACCAAAAGCACCGTCTAACGGTAGTATCGGGTAGAATTCCTCCGGGCCACAAACTCAACCCCTATATAAGGGATTGAGTGACATCATTTTGAGACTTTTACTCTCTCTCTAAAAACTTTCTCTCACTACTCTCTCTCTCTCTAAAATCCGAAACTTTGCCAAAAATCATCCAAAACAAGCTCCAAATCACTAAGGTAACTTCCCTAACTCATGAATTAGCATCTTAGACCTTCAAATTCGAGATTTTTATGAGGATTAGGACCATTAGCATGATTTTACGGTCCTAGAACATCCCTAGGCCGTCAAATCATGAAAATGGGGTTTTTGTGCCATAAAACCCAACCAAAACACTACTAGGGCTTAGATTCGACTTAGAAACTTGCATGCATGGACTAAGGACCCCAAAATCATGGTATTTGATGTATAAACATGAGTTTACTGCCTAAGAACCTTCTTGGACCGTAAACCCCCATGCATGAACCATAAACTCCTTTCAAGGTGTTAAAATGCCCTTAAACACCTTCAATGAACTTCCATGAGTGCTTATATCCTTAGAACCCTTCTTGAAATGCACCAAAACATCATCAAGTGGGATAAACTTCAGTTTATGGCCCAAGAACATTCTTGGACCATAAACCCACCTCCTTAGACCGTAAACACCCAACAAAGGGTGTTAAGGTGCCTTTAATCCCTTGAAAAGCTTAGTTTTGGACCTAGAATCACATGTAATTGAATTACAACCATCAAATCCCTTATTTCATGGAAAAACATGAGTTTACGGTTGTAAACTCATGAGTCTAAGGTAGTAAACTCCCCAAGAACATCTCCTTAGACCGTAAACTCCAATCCCAAGGCCATTTCAAGTCCCAGTCACTTCCTAAGCCACGGAATCAACCCTAGAACTTTCCCGTGTGCATTGTAAGACCTTATGGCATCCAAGAACACACCACCCATGAGTTTACGGCCGTAAAATCATGGGGAATGAGTCATTAGAACCGTAAACCCTCTTATGAGTTTACTCTTGAGGAGTAAACTCCATATCCGAGCCTTATACATCCCTAGATGTCACCCGGGTTACTCCAAACACTTGATTTGAAGTGTTTTCGCGTCTTGGAGTGTATAATCATATCTAATTGGTGATTTAAAGTCTAATTAGATACATTTGTATATCATGTCATATTACATAGGAACCTTACGCATTATCAAGCCCCGAACTGATACTTAGCATCCAATCCGACACGCTTCTCGACCGGTGAGTTCATACCACTACCCTTTTTCAAATGTTTTTCACTGTTTTCAGGGGGGAATACAAGCAAAAGTACACGGAAATCTAGAACTTCGACTTATTGTTTTCAGTTTAATTGATTTCATTCTGTATGTTCTAATATCATAAACTATGTTTATCAAATAGTTTGAATTACGAAGTTAGCTTTCATACTAATCATAGATTTCTTGATAAAGTGTTACAATCTAAATTATATTTCATAATATGCGACTTATTTATACTAATCATCAATTAGAACAAATACGAATACGAATATGAATACGAATAGTATTAGGAGTAGGATTACGGATACGAATACGACTCCGAATACGAATACGAATACGAATACGAATACGAATATGAATACGAATAGTATTAGGAGTAGGATTAGAGATACGAATACGACTGCGAATACGAATACGAATATGAATGTGATTACGAATACGAATAGTATTAGGAGTAGGATTAGGGATAGGAATACGACTGCGAATACAAACACGAATACAAATATGAATACGAATACGAATGCGAATACGAATACGAATAGTATTAGGAGTAGGATTAGGGATAAGAATACCACTGCGAATACGAATACGAATACGAATGGGATTAGGAATAGGACTAGGAATACGAATATTAATACGAATGCGAATGTGAATACGAATAGGACCACAAATAAAATACGAATACAATGACATGTATCTACGTACACTCCAGTGAAACACCATTAGGATATTAGAATATCTAGTTAATACAATAAGTACGAATGGTAATCAATCATTACAACCAAATTCAATATCTAAACTTACTTTTAGGAAAATATAGGATTTTCCTGGGGAAACATTGAACATAACCACGTTTTACAAAATACATCTTTTACATTGATAACCAACATTCAGGAAAGTATGGGACTTTTCTGGGATCATAGTTAAACATAACCAGAACCGTGTAACCAACAATTAATCAAACATTACTTTTAAGAAAATATGGAATTTTCTTGGATAACAAACTTTTGGAAAACCAAAGGAAACTCGTACATTTTCACAAAACAACCATCTTATGAACTCACCAGCTTTATGCTGATTTTCAAACTGCTTGTATTCTCAGGTCTACATTAGACAGGTACCTAGCGATCCTTTTGGAGAAGACGGAGCGTACAGAAGACTTGTATCTACTTTTGTTCATATATACTATGTATCACAAATGTACAACTTTACTTTTGAACAAATGTAAACTTTGATATGTAATGTAATCGTTGTTTACTTTGTTTACTGTGCATTGGATTTGATACTCAACGTGGAGTCCGCCCCGGAAATGTTTCCGCCTTAGGTTTTCAGGGTGTGACAAATTGGTATCAGAGCCCTTGTTTATAGTGAACTAGTATACCAAACCTTACATGGTATAAGACTATAAACAATAAAGGACCTAAGTGTTCTGAACTAAAAGTATACCTCAAAATATAAGTATTTTCAAAAGCATACAAAGTATACCCGAGCATCGAAATCCGTAACTACAAGTAGAACAAAACATAAGTAAATGGGTGTTCTGCACTGCGGTTAAACCTGGGCAGTTATGTAGTCGTGTCTAGGATCAATATAGCGTGGCCAACTATATTCATTCGAGACACGACCAACATGTGCTTAGGAGTGACTGTGGTGTGCGGCATGCCTAAAACTTACCCAATACCGAAACAATGAGTCGTCGTTGCAATGAGACAAGAAATACTATGGGAGTATTTCTCGAGCCAAATTTGTTATAGAATTCCTCATCCCAGCGTTGCTCCTCAATCATCCCTTTTAGCGATAATTTATCTGTTTTCATAACTCCTTCCTACTTTATCGCTTAATAGAATTCTATGTATGTCTTAAAGAGATATCCTTTGTATCATATCTCTTGATTCAATTCGGAGGACTTACCATCCTCTCTTTCCTGATCTTATTAGATCAAGATGCCTCCAACAAAGAGACCAAGCTCAAAGACCAACAACAACCCTCCTCCAACACCACCTTCTCTTCAAATCAATCTTGCAACTCTTCAGTCAGTTTTAACTGTAGCATTCCCAGCAGCCATGTCGCAAACGAACCCCAGTAGTTCAGGAGGTGGTCCCCAGCCTCAAACCAGGAAGGTAGCCAGGGACACCGAAAGGAGTGTTCCAATAAAGTCTTTATGAATGCAAAACCCACATTCTTCGATGGCACTGGAGGTGCCATTACTCTAACTCGGTGGTTAGAGAAGATCGAATCTATCTTCGAAATTTGTGCCTGTTCAGAATCCGATAAGGTGAAGTTTGCCGCCTGCACTCTCACCAATAAAGCTCTGACTTGGTGGAACGACTGAGTCAAATCTCTAACTCTACCTGTAGCCAATGCTATGGGTTGGGAAGTTATGAAGGAACTTCTGCATGCAGAGTATTGGCCTCGGGGTGAAATTCAGAAGCTGGAACACGAACTCTGGAACCTGAAGATGAAAGGTTCCGACATCGCTGCCTACACATCCAAATTTGATGACTTAGCGCTTCTTTGTCCAGGGATGGTTACCCCGGAAAGTAAGAAGATTGAGAGGTTTATCTGGGGATTAACCCAGCCAACCAAAGGGAACGTCTTAGCTACGAAGCCGGATACATACGACATCGCCATCTGCCTAGCGCAAATCTTGATCGACCATAGTGAGTACGTAGAGGAAGCAGCAACCACTCTTGAGCCTACAGAAAGAAGTGGTGAGAAAAGAAAGTACTGGGAGGCGGGGGGGGGGGGGGGGGAAATGTCAGCCTTCACAAGAGTTCTCGAAGAAACAATAGATTGTGGCGGTCCACGCTGGCACTACCCCTGCTACTGTTTCTATTGTAGGTTTCCCAGCCCAAGCACCTATCACCGGATATGCCAGTGTTCTTTCGTGGTGTAACTAGTGTAGTTACCACCACTAGATCCCCGATCCCTTTCGTGTAAAATTTTGCAAAAATTGTGGCCAAGAAGGTCACCTTGCGCGGAGTTGCAGAACACCAACAAATCAATCTTCCAGGGCGGGCATCAGTCAGGCCTGTTATGGTTGCGGTAAAGTCGGGCATTATAAGAGAAACCGCCCCAATATAACAATAACTGGCAACACTGGAAGAGTCCTAGCTATAGGACAAGGGGAGGCAGACGTTGATCCCACCATTGCCTCAGGTATATTCCTTTTCGACAACCATTCTGTTTGCAATCCTTTTCAATTATAGTACTGAAAGATGAACTGTTAGCTATTCATTCGAACATCTTCATAAACATAGCCCTCAACTAATAACCGAAACATTTACCATCAAGATAGTTAACGGTGAGAAAGAAGGCACGTCACATTCTGAAATGCGCATCCCGAGGTACATAGAACTTTTCGAAATCCCCATTAGGATTGATCCCGTAACCTACGAACTCTGACTACCCTCAAGATTTAGTAGCATCCACCCAGTATTCCACACCTCTTTCCTTAAGAAGTGCCTACCCGATGAAACCATAGTAATCCCTTTGAAGAGACCGAAATCAACGAAAGTCTAAACCTTATGGTAAGAGCCAATCGAAATCATAGAGCGAGAGATTAAATGTATGAAGCAAGCCGTCTCCCGATAAGTGAAATGTTCCACGAAATGCCATGCGAGAATCCGAATTCACTTGGAAGCGTGATGATCCGATAGAACAAAAGTATCCGTATCCTCTTTCCAATTCCGCGAGTTGCATATAACGTTTGAATTTCGGGATGAAATTCCCTCTAACGGGGGGATAATGTAACAACCCGAAGTTCGTTCCGTCGTCGTAACCCGATACGTCATTAAAAATCTGTTGTATTAAATTCGTTCCGTTAACCTTTGCGTTAAATAAATTTTATCGCGACATTTATTTTGATTTCGTAAATATCAGAATCTGTTATAATCATTAAAAATATTTTCCATATTTGTTTGGAAAATTATTATTTCATGTAAATCGTAATTACAGCAAATTTATCGGGTTTGACCAAAAGCACCATCTAACAGCAGTATCGGGTAGAATTCCTCCGGGCCACAAACTCAACCCCTATATAAGGGATCGAGTGACATCATTTTTAGGCTTTTACTCTCTGTCTAAAAACTTTCTCTCACTAGTCTCTCTCTCTAAAATCCAAAACTTTGCCAAAAATCATCCAAAACAAGCTCCAAATCACTAAGGTAACTTCCCTAACTCATGAATTAGCATCTTAGACCTTCAAATTCGAGATTTTTATGAGGATTAGGACCATTAGCATGAGTTTATAGTCCTAGAACATCCCTAGGCCGTGAACTCATGAAAATGGGATTTTTGTGCCATAAAACCCTTCCAATACACTTCTAGGGCTTAGATTCGACTTAGAAACTTGCACGCATGGACTAAGGACCCCAAAATCATGATATTTGATGTATAAACATGAGTTTACTGCCTAAGAACCTTCTTGGACCGCAAACCCCCATGCATGAACCATAAACTCCTTTTAAGGTGTTAAAATGCCCTTAAACACCTTCAATGAACTTCCATGAGTGCTTATATCCTTAGAACCCTTCTAGAAATGCACCAAAACATCATCAAGTGGGATAAACTTGAGTTTACGGCCCAAGAACATTCTTGGACCATAAAACCACCTCCTTAAACCGTAAACACCCAACAAAGGGTGTTAAGGTGCCTTTAATCCCTTGAAAAGCTTAGTTTTGGACCTAGAATCACATGTGATTGAATTACAACCATCAAAGCCCTTAATTCATGGACAAACATGAGTTTACGGTTGTAAACTCATGAGTTTAAGGTAATAAACTCCCCAAGAACATCTCCTTAGACCGTAAACTCCAATCCCAAGGCCATTTCAAGTCCCAGTCACTTCCTAAGCCACAGAATCAACCCTAGAACATTCCCGTGTGCATTGTAAGACCTTATGGCATCCAAGAACACACCACCCATGAGTTTACGGCCGTAAAATCATGGGGAATGAGTCATTAGAACCGTAAACCCTCTTATGAGTTTACTCTTGAGGAGTAAACTCCATATTCGAGCCTTATACGTCCCTAGATGTCACCTGGGTTACTCCAAACACTTGATTTGAAGTGTTTTCGCGTCTTGGAGTGTATAATCATATCTAATTGGTGATTTAAAGTCTAATTAGATACATTTGTATATCATGTCATATTACATAGGAACCTTACGCATTTTCAAGCCCTGAACTGATACTTAGCATCCAATCCGACACGCTTCTCGACCGGTGAGTTCATACCACTACCCTTTTTCAAATGTTTTTCACTGTTTTCAGGGGGAAATACAAGCAAAAGTACAAGGAAATCTTGAAATTTGACTTATTGTTTTCAGTTCAATTGATTTCATTCTGTATGTTCGAATATCAAAAACTGTGTTTATCAAATAGTTTGAATTACGAAGTTAGCTTTCATACTAATCATAGATTTCTTGATAAAGTGTTACAATCTAAATTATATTTCATAATATGCGAATTATTTATACTAATCATCAATTAGAACAAATACGAATACGAATACGAATACGAATAGTATTAGGAGTAGGATTAAGGATACAAATACAACTGCGAATACGAATACGAATACGAATACGAATAGTATTAGGAGTAGAATTAGGGATACGAATACGACTGTGAATACGAATACGAATATGAATGCGAATACGAATACGAATAGTATTAGGAGTAGGATTAGGGATATGAATACGACTGCGAAGACGAATACGAATACGAATACGAATACGAATGCGAATACGAATACGAATAGTATTAGGAGTAGGATTAGGGATAGGAATACGACTACGAATACGAATACGAATACGAATACAAATGGGATTAGGAATAGGACTAGGAATACGAATATGAAGACGAATATGAATGCGAATACGAATAGGACCACAAATAAAATACGAATACAATGACATGTATCTAGGTACACTCCAGTGAAACACCATTAGGATATCAGAATATCTAGTTAATACAATAAGTATGAATGGTAATCAATCATTACAACAAAATTCAATATCTAAACTTAATTTTAGGAAAATATAGGATTTTCCTGGGGAAACATTGAACATAACCACGTTTTACAAAATACATCTTTTACATTGATAACCAACATTCAGGAAAGTATGGGACTTTTCTGGGATCATAGTTAAACATAACCAGAACCGTGTAACCAACAATTAATCAAACATTACTTTTAAGAAAATATGGGATTTTCTTGGATAACAAACTTTTTGGAAAACCAAAGGAAACTCGTACATTTTCACAAAACAACCATCTTATGAACTCACCAGCTTTATGCTGATTTTCATACTGCTTGTATTCTCAGGTCTACATTAGACAGGTACCTAGCGATCCTTTTGGAGAAGACGGAGCATATAGAAGACTCGTATCTACTTTTGTTCATATATACTATGTATCACAAATGTACAACTTTACTTTTAAACAAATGTAAACTTTGATATGTAATGTAATGGTTGTTTACTTTGCTTACTATGTGCATTAGATTTGATACTGAACGTGGAGTCCGCCCCAAAAATGTTTCCGCCTTAGGTTTTTGGGGTGTGACAATATATATATATATATATATATATATATATATATATATATATATATATATATATATATATATATATATTGCAGTGCGGTGCGGTTTGAACCGTAGTTTGTAAATGTGAACTGTAAACCGCACCACATAGTGCGGTTTACAAAAATTACTAACCACAAACAGCATGGTCAATGTTGTAAACTGCATTATGCAATGTGGTGTGGTGTGGTGTGGACGGTTTATGTGGTTTGTACGGTTTGATGCACAACTATATTGTGAATGACATGATTCTCAAGTGAAAGCTAAAAAAAAGATCATGATCTTTAAATAGAGTTTGAAAAAGCCATCCAAGGGTAATTTCCAAGTTATAAAAACATAACATTTTGCCTTTCTACTAAACAATAAGTACTTTGAACCAATAAATATGTCCTTGACCAAAACATTTAACTATATATATATATATATATATATATATATATATATATATATATATATATATAACAATCCAATAAGTACTTCAAAACATCAAGTACACAAAAATAAACATGAAAACACTCAAAATCTTATTGGCTTTAAGTAGTTTTAGGAAACTTAACCATGTTCTTCAAATCTTCAACAAATTCTCTAAAAATCACCCACTATTATACCATGGCTAAAAATCCTTTTATCATATAATTGTGTTGATCATAAAATTGTCCTCAATTTGTTGTAGACATTTTTAGGATGAAAGAAAGATAATTTTGACTCTCATCAATTCTAAGGTACTTCTTGTCTTTGTTTGAGTATACCAACCATTTTTTAAGTACTCTGATATTAATCTGGAAAATTATCAATACCATCAAGGTGCATGTTGGGTGGCATGTGTAAATTTGCTAAACTCAACTTCCTAATGGAAAGTCTCTTACCAACGCTTTAGCCTACTATAATAATCTTGTGAAGGAGTCATGGATTGTGTGTTTAACACAAACAATGCAATACGTGAGGGTTACTAAATAACTCCGATTCATGTGTGCAAAATTAGCCTTAGTGAAAATAGTCAAGACCATTTGAGTTGGTAACTTCAAAATAAAATTAGTGCCAGTACTTATACATAGTTATACAGATGCTGTAACATCTTGTTTTTCTGGTATGTTATCATTTATGCAATTTAATTACTTAACTTTACTACTTTTACTATAAAAATGAGGTAAACAATTTAATAATAATAATAATAATAATAATTATTATTATTATTATTATTATTATTATTATTATTATTATTATTATTATAAAATCAAAAAATGATAGAAAATAGAAAATAGTAGAAAACATTAATAAAAAAAAAAGTTAATGTTAAGACCTAAAATGAAGTACATTTTTATTTCGTGGGCTGGAGTTGTCTACATAGAAACCTCATGATGCAAAGAATATTGTTTTGGGGTAGAAACTGTATCTATAGGAACGTTAGGGGCAGAAAATCTAAAATTCATATTTAATGCCATAAAATCGACGGGATATTTGGGTGGGATAGATCTGCTTATGCCTAAGTCACGAAGACTTGTCTTTATAGTTATATTTAACCTAGCTCTTTTGTGAGATATAGGGAAGAAATAGGAGGAAAGAAGAAGAAAATGAGGAGGAAGCCATAAGTGTTGGCTGCCATTAAAGCACCTTCAAGGCCAATGCGGGGCTAAATTATGCTGATATGGGTCATTTAACTCACTTAAAATTAAAAAGTTTACAAAAAGTTATATACGAAAATATTTAGGATCTAATTTAAATATATTGAAAGACCTACCTTAATGTATTTGACAAAAAAAGGAAAAAAAAAACATAAACTATAAACAATAAAAGACATTAAATTCTTGGCATGAAGGAGTCACACATTGACACCAATAAGAAAACTGTGTGGGGTTTTCTATTATAATGTAACACCCCAAAAATCAAGGCCAAAAATTTTATTTTTAATTAGATGGTTTATAAAATAACTCATCAAGACATTATTAAAATTATGTTAATACATAAAACCGTAGTGTCATGTTTCCATCCATAACATCAAAAGCAATGAAAAATCAGAGTATAATCCTGGAAACCCAAAGCGGAAACCATGTGTGTGTGATGCACTGCTACACCGCCGACTCCTTCCCCTTCGATGAAGAGGTACCTGAAACCAAAACCAAAAATTGTAAGCACAAAGCTTAGTGAGTTCCTCCGTCACACCACATACCATATAATATCGTCGGTATCTTTCAGCCGGTAACTATCATCAGTATCTTTCAACCGGTAACTGTCATCGGTATCTTTCAACCGGTAACCACCATCGATATCTTTCAACCAGTAATTGCCATCGGTATCTTTCAACCAGTAACTGTCATCAATATCTTTCAACCGGTAACTGGGGATTATTTCACCCCTACCACTAGCATACAGTAACAAGACACACACACACACACACACACATATATATATATATATATATATATATATATATATATATATATATATATATATATATATGTATATATATATATACAGTCAGACATATCAGGGTACTAACCTACCCCTTGGTCCTAACGACCTATGCTAGGGAAAGAGTATTCCCCGTCACTACCACTGACACAGATATCATATCACGCAGGCATATCTCATGACCAATTCACATAAGCAAACCAAGATAATTATCATAAAGACAGTCATCTACTAAATACCCCTAGTGGTGGATCGGCATTGTGGCCTTAGACCCACCCCTACTGGAAAGTAACTCACCTCGATGTCGTGTAGTGTCTGAACCGTCCGCTGCGCGAAGATCGACTCTCCTTGACTCATCAAAGCCTACACGACAATCCTTAATTCATCGAACATAACATATGACCCTAACCAAGTTCAATACCATAACCAGTCACAGTCAACACCTAGTTTACCTGACTTGTAGAGTTGGCCTACCAACTCGTCGAGTCCATCCTCCACTAACCCGATCCAACCTCGACTCCACTCATCAAGTCTTTCAAAACTCATCGAGTTCTCCTTCATTCAAAGCATCGAGACCATCTTCATCCGACTCTCCGAGTTCATCCTTCAACTCGGCGAGTTCATCTCCATCATAAAAACGTGTCCAGTCTATGACTCACCGAGTTGTATGAACAACTCGTCAATTCCATCTTCAATGATTGGGATTTTGCCTGGGACTCGTCGAGTCTATTCATACACTCGCCGAGTCCCATGATTCCCAGGTCTCTTTACATGCATAACCATCTACGAGACTTTCTTCCCAAGCAACTAGTCCATCCGCAGAAAGGATTTTGTAGTCAATACTATCACACCCCGAAAACCGAAGGCGGAAAACATTTCCGAGGTTGACTACCACGTTGAGTATCAATTCCAATGCACATAGTAAGTAAAGTAAAACAACCAATACATTACATAATAAAAGTTTTATAGTTGTTTCAAAAGTAAAGTTTGTACAGTTGTGATACATAGTATATATAAACAAAATGAAACGGATCTTCATGTACTCCGTCATCGAGCAAAAGGATCTTCGGGTACCTGTTCTAACGCTGACCTGAGAACACAAGCGATTTGAAAATCAGCATAAAGCTAGTGAGTTCATAAGCGGTTTTTGTTTGTGAAAATGTTTCGAGTTTCCTTTCTGTTTCTGAAATGTTATATGTACCAAGAAAATCCCATATTTTCTTAATAGTTGGTTATTGTTTCCCAATTGTAAAGTATAGTACGTTTGTACACTGAAAACATGTTTATTCATGTGAAAATGTAGAGTAGTTATCTGACTGGTTAAACTATTCTGTTTACTTATCATGTGTTACCAGGAAAGTCCCATACTTTCCCTATTGTATGTTACAAATTGTAAGAGATGTAATGTTATCCAGTTTGTTACTCTTTCTAGTTTTGTAAGTGTTACCCAGGAAAGCCCCATGTTTTCCTGCATGTAGGTTTCTAATGTAAACGATGTTAAAGATGTAAAAGATGTAATCATGATTAGGTTCCATGTTTTCCCCCAGGAAAGTCCAGTACTTTCCTGATTATTAGTTATAAAACGTGAAAGATGTAAAAGATGTATAAAGTGGTTCATTATTACTGTAAGTAAATCTCTGTTATCCTAATTGCAAGTTCCATAACCATACAATAGACACAAAACCTGTGGCAATAAGTAGTCCACATGTGGCAATAAGTCGTCCACATACTTATGACTTTCGTCACCCTTGAACCATTTCGGTTCGGCTGTAGCTAGCAGCCAGGTGTGGGATAGTCAGCCCCATATAGATCTATACACTCAAGTCACGATCTCTAAATACCAGAGATTCTGGTTATGGGTGTAGTCCTCGACTCGCGTAATCTGGGTGGAGTGTTCTCCGAGGACGTGTCTCCAATCATACAGGAATAACAAATTTACTAGTAATAATATGATAGTCCTCCACTCGTGTATGTATGTGGAGTGTTACCGAGGACAAAACAGTGTACAGGTATTATGTTCAAGTATTTAATGTCATGCTTTTAACTGATAATTTGTGGAAAACCATTTGTGAAATATATGTAAAACATACTAGTTTAAAGACCTATTTCACAAATATATGTTACGTGATCTATATGTTCAATCTGTTATCAGTTGTAGTAATCAGTTATAAAAGCATAAGAATATGAAACACACATTTGAAAACACGTTTTGAGTATAAGAATTCCCTTGTACTTTGCTTGTGTTCCCCCCCTGAAAACAGTGAAAAACAATGAAAAAGGGTAGGGGTATGAACTCACCAGACTCGTAAATGTGTTGGTTTTGAATGCTAGACGTTGGTTTGGGGTTCGATTACTCGCGATGTCCCTATGTAAAATGAAATAATGTCCACATATATACAATTAGGGATACATTCACTAATCATATGGAACATTACACCCCAATGAGGTAAAACACCTCAAAACGAACGTTTGGAGTGACCCGGGTGACATCTTCGGACGTGTAATGGCACTAGGGACTTGGGACTTGAGTTTACTCCCCAAGAGTAAACATTTTAAAGAGTTACAACTATGGAACACACACATACATGAGTTTACGGCCGTAAACTCATGTGGGTGTGGTTTTGATGGTTTAAGGGCTCAAATGGACATAGGGATTGCTAGAATGGATTATCTAAAATGCCTTGGAACACTTGGAATGAATTTATACCATTTAAAACATGAGTTTACGGCCACACTCATAGAGTTTACGGCCGTAAACTCACCCTTGGCTAAGAATGGTTAATTTGAACTATTTAGGACAATCACATGTGATTCAAACTAATTTTCTAAGCATTGTTATGAATTTAGATTACCATTTTACAAACTTATAGAAGTTTATGGCCTAGGAGGAGTTCTTTGGCCGTAAACTCACTTATGTAGGGTATATGTTGTGTTTAAGGTCTCCAAACCATTTTTAGATGAATCTAGGATTTACCACAAAGCCATTGGTTGAGTTTGAAAGCATTTTGACATGTTTAAGGGCACTAAATCACCATTTAAGAGGAGTTTACGGCCCAAGAGTATGTCTTGGCCGTAAACTCACTTTTATTACTCAAAAATCAAGTTTAAAGTGTTCCAAGTCTAGATTAGCAAGCCCAAAGGTCATATCTAAGTCCCAACTATGATTTGGAAGGGTTAATTGGCTGAAAAACCCTTTGAATATGAGTTTACGGCCCAAGAATGATCCTTGGCCGTAAACTCCTTCAAACCTCATAAAATTCATGTTTTAATTGTTTAGAGTCCATATCTTGAAGTCCCTTGGCTATAACTAAAGTCCAAATGAGTTTAGGAAGGAGTTTAATGGCTTAAAACCCTTCAACTTGGTGTTTACGGCCTAGGCATGCTCCTGGGCCGTAAACTCACATATGTTGTCCTATTTTGTGATTAAATGTTGAATTTGGAAGCCAAACATGTTATAGATTAAGGCTAGGAAGGTACCTTAGAGATTTGAAGTGTTAATTTTGAGTTTTGATCCCTTAAACTTGGATTAGGAGAGAGGTTGGTAGTGTTTAGTGGTAATTTGACCAAAAGCTTCAAATGGAGTCTTAAACACGTTTATATAGTGTTTAAGTTTCGGACACGGTGGAATTCTACCCGATACCGGTGTTAGATGAGGCTTTTGGTCGTACTCGATTGAGTTACCGTAACCCGATACGGTAATTTCTAGAAATATTCCGATCACTAAAGTTGGGTGTTAAAATGATTTCTAAATGTATTAAGACACCCATTAAGTCATTTTAAATGTGTACCAGATAATGACTTAATTAAACGGAAGATCGGAAATCGAAATTGGAAACGACGATTGGTTGCGCGAATTGTACTACGAAAGAGTTACAATGAAATGATATGGAAATTTCGGGTTGTTACATTATCCCCCCGTTAAAGGGAATTTCGTCCCGAAATTCAAGTTTAGAACATAAGACAAGATAAAAATCATGGATAAGAAAAGAGTTGTGGATACTTCTGTTTCATTGAATCTTCCCGTTCCCAAGTGAATTCCGGTCCCCGCTTGGCATTCCAGCGAACCTTCACTAGCGGGATGCGACTTTGTTTTGTACGTTTGACTTCTCGATCCATGATTTCGATCGGTTCCTCCACAAAGTTGAGGTTTTCATTGATCTCAATCTCGTCTAAAGGAATTGTTAGGGTTTCATCGGATAGGCACTTTTTGAGATTTGAAACATGGAAGACAGGATGAATGTTACTGAGTTCGTGAGGTAAATGGAGTTTATAGGCAACTGGACCGATCCTGGAGAGGATCTCAAAGGGTCCAATGTACCTTGGATTAAGTTTTCCACGCTTACCAAAGCGTACAGTGCCTTTCCAGGGCGAGACTTTTAACAGGACACGGTCTCCAACCTGGAATTCTAATGGTTCCCGATGATTATCAGCGTAACTCTTTTGACAATCACGTGAGGCTTTCAGTCGGTTACGGATTTGAATAATCTTTTCGGTGGTTTCACGGATGATTTCAGGACCAGTGAGAGCACTGTCGGGGACTCGACTCCTGGCTAACTGTACATCCCCCACCTCGGCCCAGCACAGAGGGGATCTGCACTTACTACCGTATAGGGCTTCGAACGGAGCAACCCTAATGCTGGTGTGGTAACTGTTGTTGTACGAGAATTCGATCAAGGATAGATGTGTATCCCACGACTTTCCAAAGTCAATGACACATGCCCTAAGCATGTCTTCCAGGGTTTGGATTGTTCTCTCACTCTGTCCATCGGTCTGAGGATGATACGCCGTGCTCATATCTAGTTTGGTTCCAAGGGCTTTCTGAAGGGATTGCCAGAATCTGGAGGTAAATCTACTATCTCGATCAGAGATAATGGATACAGGTACACCGTGTAGACGTACTATTTCCTGGATGTAGATTCGCGCGAGTCTTTCCATCTTGTATGATTCTTTAATTGGAATGAAGTGAGCGGATTTTGTCAAACGATCGACAATTACCCAAATGGTATTGTACCCACTAGAACACTTGGGTAGTTTGGTGATGAAGTCCATGGTAATCATCTCCCATTTCCACTCGGGGATCTCAGGTTGTTGGAGCAGACCTGAAGGTTTCTGATGTTCGACTTTGACTTTGGCGCAAGTCAGACACTTGCCCACAAATGTAGCTATCTCAGCTTTCATGTTCGGCCACCAGTATTGTTTCTTGAGATCCAGGTACATCTTGTCCGAACCCGGGTGAACAGATTATTTGGTTCTGTGTGCTTCCTGCATGACTATTTCCCTGAATCCTCCGGATTTGGGAATCCAGATTCGATTCATGAAACAGTGAACTCCATCACCTCTGATCTCAAGTTTCTTTTCCATCCCTCTTAAGGTTTCATCTGACACGTTCTTGGGTTTGAGGGCTGTTAACTGGGCTTCTCGGATTTGTATGGGTAAGTTGGAATGGATGGTCATTGTCTGGTTCCTCACTTTGTGGCCTGTACCATCCTTTCGGCTAAGGGCATCTGCTACCACATTGGCCTTGCCGGGGTGGTAACGGATTTCACACTCATAATCACTGAGTAATTCTACCCATCGTCGTTGCCTCATGTTTAAGTCTCTCTGATTAAAGATATGTTGCAGACTCTTGTGATCAGTGAAGATTGTGCATTTGGTTCCGTAGAGATAATGTCTCCAAATCTTCAATGCAAAGACTACGGCTCCTAGTTCCAAGTCATGCGTGGTATAATTGACCTCGTGTGCTTTCAATTGTCTTGAGGCATAGGCAATCACCTTTCCTCTTTGCATAAGCACACAGCCCAAACCTTGATTAGACGCATCGCAGTGGACAACAAAATCCTCTGTCCCTTCAGGCAGAGACAGAACAGGCGCGCTGCATAAGGCTTTCTTTAATGTTTGGAATGCGGTTTCTTGTTTATCATTCCAACAAAAGGGTACACCTTTCTGTGTTAGAGTGGTTAAAGGTTTGGCGATTTTGGAAAAGTTCTGAATGAATCGTTGATAGTAGCCGGCGAGACCCAAGAATTGACGGATTTCTGTGGGTGTTTTCGGTGCCGACCAATTCTCTATCGCTTTAATCTTGGAAGCATCTACGTGAATACCCTCCTCGCTTACGACGTGACCGAGGGAAGTTACCTTCCGTATCCAGAATTCACATTTGGAAAATTTCGCGTATAGTTTTTCAGATCTAAGGGTTTCCAACACTAGCCTCAAGTGTTGCTTGTGGTCTTCTTCATTTCGGGAGTAGACGAGAATGTCGTCAATGAACACGATGATGAATTTGTCTAAGAAGGGACAGCACACCCGGTTCATCAGGTCCATGAACATAGCCAGTGCATTGGTTAGACCGAAGGGCATCACTACGAACTCGTAGTGTCCATACCGAGTCCTAAAAGCTGTCTTGGGAACATCATTCTCCTGGACTCGTAACTGATGGTACCCTGACCGAAGGTCTATCTTAGAAAAGTAGCTGGCTCCCTGGAGTTGATCGAAGAGGTCATCTATTCTTGGAAGAGGATATTGGTTCTTAACGGTTAACTTGTTCATTTCATGATAGTCGATACACATCCGAAAGGATCCATCTTTCTTTTTGACAAACAGAATCGGAGCTCCCCAGGGTGAGGAACTCAGTCTAATGAATCCTTTACTGAGCAACTCATTGAGTTGACTGGATAACTCCTGCATTTCTGCCGGAGCTAAGCGATATGGGGATTTTGCTACGGGAGTAGCTCCAGGAATTAGGTCAATACAGAACTCGACCTGTCGTTCGGGAGCAATTCTTGGAAGTTCTTCGGGAAACACATCGGGAAAGTTACAGACTTCGGGGATGCTCGCGAGGTCTCTAACTTCTTGTTTCTCGTTGATCACATGAGCTAAGAATGCAACACACTCTTTTCGAAGGAGCTTTCGAGCTTTGATGCAAGAAATGATATGAAGGTTGGAACTGGGTTTATCGCCATAGATTACGAGAGTTTGACCCGAAGGAAGATTGAGACGGATAGCTTTTTCGTAACAAAGAATGTCAGTATGATTGGGACTCAACCAATCCATGCCAATGATAACATCAAAGCTCTTAATGGAAACGGGCATGAGATCTATAGGAAATGAGTGATTGTTTAAGGTAAGCGTACAACCTATGAATACATCGTTAGCGCTTTCTTTCTGACCGTTAGCCATCTTGATGGTAAATGTTTCAGTTAGTGGTTGAGGATTTGGTTTTAGATTATGTTTGAATGCATGACTAACAAAACTCCTTTCAGTTAGCCAATCGAAAAGAATACTAGCATATGAGTTGTCGATAAGGGACATACCCGAAACAACAGTGGGATCAACAACTGCTTCCTCCCATCCCATGGTTAGAACCCTTCCAGTGTTATCAGCAGTTGACTTCTTGGGACAGTTCCTTTTAAAGTGCCCAACTTCTCCACAGTTGTAGCAGGCTTGACTAACACCTGCTCCCGATGATTGGTTGGCTGATTGGGTAGGAGTTCTAAAGTATCGAACTGTGTGCCCTTTCTTACCACAGTTGGTGCAAGACAATTCTCGATAGGGACCAGGATGATGATAGTATTTATACTTATCACACAGAGGGAGGTTACCAGCATATTTACTGGTCGGAGTTGAGGCTGTGGATCCCATGACAGAAACAGTAGCAACAGGAGTAGTAGTAGCAGCATGGACTGCTACAGTCTGTTGTTTCTTGGATGATCCTTGAGAAGATTGACCCTTCTTCTTCTTCCAGAATTTCCTCTTTTCACCACTCCTTTGAGTCGGCTCAGAAGTGGTAGTGATTTCCTTAACATCGTCGCTGTGATCAATCAGAATTTGAGCTAAGGTCTTGGTACTATCATAGGTATCCGGACGAGCAGCCAAAACATGACTCTTTGTTGGTTGAGATAACCCCCAAACGAACCTTTCGATCTTTTTGTTTTCTGGAGTGACTAATCCTGGGCAGAGAAGTGCGAGATCATCAAATCGGGAAGTATATGCAGCAATGTCGGAACCTTTCATCTTCAGGTTCCAGAGCTCGTGCTCTAATTTCTGCATTTCACCACGGGGGCAGTACTCGGAAATGAGAAGTTCTTTCATGGCCTCCCAGCCCATGGCATTGGCTACGGGTAAGGTCAGAGATTTGACTCGGCCATTCCACCAAGTCAAGGCTTTATCAACGAAGGTACAGGCTGCGAACTTGACTTTATCAGACTCCGCACAAGCACAGATTTCAAAGATGGACTCTATTTTCTCGAACCATCGAGATAAGGAAATGGCACCTCCAGCGCCATTAAAAGATGTTGGTTTTGCATTCATGAAATCCTAGTAGGAACCCTCTCTTTGGTGTCCCTGGCTACTTTCAGGGTTTTGAGATTGAGGACCACCACCTGAACCACTAGGGTTCATTTGTGACATAGCTACTACCATCGTAGCTGTCATCATCGTCTGGAGCGATGCTAGATCGAACTGGGGAGGAGGTGGCGGCGAGGAAGGATTGTTGTTGTTCTTTGAGCTAGGTCTCTTTCGGGGAGGCATCTTGATCTAATAAGATCAAGGAAAAGAGGATGGTAAGTCCTCTACATTGAATCGATAGATATGACAGTTATATGATTCGAGTAAGCGATAAAGCAGGAAAAAGTTATCGAACAGATAATTTATCGCTAAGAATAATCACAGAAAGTCACTCGAATAAGGATTACTACAGAGGATCGGGATCGAGAAATACTCCCATAGTATTTCATGAATTGTTTACGACAATGATTCGATGATGTTGGGATATTAGGGTAAGTTTTAGGCATGCCGCATACCACAGTCACTCCCAAGCACATGTTGGTCGTGTCTTGAATGAATATGGTTGGCCAAGCCATATTGACCATAGACACGACTGCATAACTGCCCAGGTTTAACCATAGTACCCAACACCCAATTACTTATGTTTTGTTCTACTTGTGGTTACGGATGACGACAGTTCGGTATACTTGTATACTTTTGAAAATACTTGTAGTTTGAAGATACTTTTAATTCAGAGCACCTAGGCCCTTTAGTGTTTATAGTTTTATACCATGTAAGGTTTGGTATACTTCATTCACTATAAACAAGGGCTCTGATACCAATCTGTCACACCCCGAAAACCGAAGGCGGAAAACATTTCCGGGGTTGACTACCACGTTGAGTATCAATTCCAATGCACATAGTAAGTAAAGTAAAACAACCAATACATTACATAATAAAAGTTTTACAGTTGTTTCAAAAGTAAAGTTTGTATAGTTGTGATACATAGTATATATAAACAAAATGAAACGGATCTTCATGTACTCCGTCATCGAGCAAAAGGATCTTCGGGTACCTATTCTAACGCTGACCTGAGAACACAAGCGATTTGAAAATCAGCATAAAGCTGGTGAGTTCATAAGCGGTTTTTGTTTGTGAAAATGTTTCGAGTTTCCTTTCTGTTTCTGAAATGTTATATGTACCAAGAAAATCCCATATTTTCTTAATAGTTGGTTATTGTTTCCCAATTGTAAAGTATAGTACGTTTTTACACTGAAAACATGTTTATTCATGTGAAAATGTATAGTAGTTATCTGACTGGTTAAACTGTTCTGTTTACTTATCATGTGTTACCAGGAAAGTCCCATACTTTCCTTATTGTATGTTACAAATTGTAAGAGATGTAATGTTATCCAGTTTGTTACTCTTTCTAGTTATGTAAGTGTTACCCAGGAAAGCCCCATGTTTTCCTGCATGTAGGTTTCTAATGTAAATGATGTTAAAGATGTAAAAGATGTAATCGTGACTAGGTTCCATGTTTTCCCCCAGGAAAGTCCCGTACTTTCCTGATTGTTAGTTACAAAACGTGAAAGATGTAAAAGATGTAAAAGATGTATAAAGTGGTTCATTATTACTGTAAGTAAATCTCTGTTATCCTAATTGCGAGTTCCATAACCATACAATAGACTCAAAACCTGTGGCAATAAGTAGTCCACATGTGGCAATAAGTCGTCCACATACTTATGACTTTCGTCACCCTCGAACCATTTCGGTTCGGCTGTAGCTAGCAGCCAGGTGTGGGGTAGTCAGCCCCGTATAGATCTATACACTCAAGTCACGCTCTCTAAATACCAGAGATTCTGGTTATGGGTGTAGTCCTCCACTCGCGTAATCTGGGTGGATTGTTCTCCGAGGACGTGTCTCCAATCATACAGGAATAACAAATTTACTAGTAATAATATGATAGTCCTCCACTCGTGTATGTATGTGGAGTGTTACCGAGGACAAAACAGTGTACAGGTATTATGTTCAAGTATTTAATGTCATGCTTTTAACTGATAATTTGTGTAAAACCATTTGTGAAATATATGTAAAACATACTAGTTTAAAGACCTATTTCACAAATATATGTTACGTGATCTGTATGTTCAATCTGTTATCAGTTGTAGTAATCAGTTATAAAAGCATAAGAATATGAAACACCCATTTGGAAACACGTTTTGAGTACAAGAATTCCCTTGTACTTTGCTTGTGTTCCCCCCTGAAAACAGTGAAAAACAGTGAAAAAGGGTAGGGGTATGAACTCACCGGACTTGGAAATGTGTTGGTTTTGAATGCTAGACGTTGGTTCGGGGTTTCATTACTCGCGATGTCCCTATGTAAAATGAAATAATGTCCACATATATACAATTAGGGATCCATTCACTAATCATATGGAACATTACACCCCAATGAGGTAAAACACCTCAAAACGAACGTTTGGAGTGACCCGGGTGACATCTTCGGACGTGTAATGGCACTAGGGACTTGGGACTTGAGTTTACTCCCCAAGAGTAAACATTTTAAAGAGTTTACAACTATGGAACACACACATACATGAGTTTACGGCCGTAAACTCATGTGGGTGTGGTTTTGATGGTTTAAGGGCTCAAATGGACATAGGGATTGCTAGAATGGATTATCTAAAATGCCTTGGAACACTTGGAATGAATTTATACCATTTAAAACATGAGTTTATGGCCACACTCATAGAGTTTACGGCCTTAAACTCACCCTTGGCTAAGAATGGTTAATTTGAACTATTTAGGACAATCACATGTGATTCAAACTAATTTTCTAAGCATTGTTATGAATTTAGATTACCATTTTACAAACTTATAGGTGTTTACGGCCTAGGAGGAGTTCTTTGGCTGTAAACTCACTTATGTGGGGTAATGTTGTGTTTAAGGTCTCCAAACCATTTTTAGATGAATCTAGGATTTACCAGAAAGCCATTGGTTGAGTTTGAAAGCATTTTGACATGTTTAAGGGCACTAAATCACCATTTAAGAGGAGTTTACGGCCCAAGAGTATGTCTTGGCCGTAAACTCACTTTTATTACTCAAAAATCAAGTTTAAAGTGTTCCAAGTCTAGATTAGCAAGCCCAAAGGTCATATCTAAGTCCCAACTATGATTTGGAAGGGTTAATTGGCTCAAAAACCCTTTAAATATGAGTTTACGGCCCAAGAATGATCCTTGGCCGTAAACTCCTTCAAACCTAATAAAATTCATGTTTTAATTATTTAAAGTCCATATCTTGAAGTCCCTTGGCCATAACTAAAGTCCAAATGAGTTTAGGAAGGAGTTTAAGGGCTTAAAACCCTTCAACTTGGTGTTTACGGCCTAGGCATGCTCCTGGGCCATAAACTCACATATGTTGTCCTATTTTGTGATTAAATGTCGAATTTGGAAGCCAAACATGTTATAGATTAAGGCTAAGAAGGTACCTTAGAGATTTCAAGTCTTAATTTTGAGTTTTGATCCCTTAAACTTGGATTAGGAGAGAGGTTGGTAGTGTTTAGTGGTAATTTGACCAAAGGCTTCAAATGGAGTCTTAAACACGTTTATATAGTGTTTAAGTTTCGGACACGGCGGAATTCTACCCGATACCGGTGTTAGACGAGGCTTTTGGTCGTACTCGATTGAGTTACCGTAACCCGATACGGTAATTTCTAGAAATATTCCGATCACTAAAGTTGGGTGTTAAAATGATTTCTAAATGTATTAAGACACCCATTAAGTCATTTTAAATGTGTACTAGATAATGACTTAATTAAACGGAAGATCGGAAATCGAAATTGGAAACGACGATTGGTTGCGCGAATTGTACTACGAAAGAGTTACAATGATATGATACGGAAATTTCGGGTTGTTACAAATACACACCGACTCGCCGAGTTTCAAGAACAACTCGTTGAGTCCCTTCTTGACCCTTACTATACAGCCGGTTTAAAAGGGTCTTAACACATCAAAAATATAGATATGGCCTCCTAATGTCCATTTTATACGTAAAGTTCCAAACTTGGTGCACATGCATGGGGTTTTTGGCTCAAAAATCCATAAACGGTGCTTTACAATGTGCATGGGGCTCTCATGGCCATAAAGTTGGCACCTTTGTGCCATGAGATGTTGGGTTTTGAGCATTCTAACACTTCCTAAGTATACATTCAACCCTAATAAACCTTGAATCTATGTTTGTCTAAATACATGTAAAATTTGTTTTACAAGGTTTATAACATATCTAGCATGGCATGTTGAACTTTTAAACATAAAAGGAACTAGATGAATTACATACCTTTTGATGAGTGTTGATTCCTTGGAGTTTGAGAGCCAAGCACCAATAATGTGAATGCCTCAAATGGAAATCACAAATCACCACAAACTTGAAAAACTTTATGAGAGAGTATACACGTTCTTAGAAATCGGCCACACCTTACACACACACACACACACACTCTCTAGGGTGCTATTTCATGCAACATAAGCTTGTTTATATAGTGTGCCTAGTTAGGGTGAAACCCTAATAACCCATGTCTTTTCCTTTCCAAGGATCCATGGGTTAAAAAATCCATTGATCATCCATAGACTTCCATATAAGCTTAGCCCTTTAACAAATGAGTATTAGCCCACACCATATAAATATAATAACCCTTGATTTAATTAGTCTTCCTTTTAATCACTAAATTAATTCCTAATTAATTCAAGATTAAAACTAATTAAATAACATGACTTTATATTAATATATTATATCTTATAATATATTAGTAAATCGTAAGTATACAATTCTCATAAAATTATCCATAAACAATTTTGGTGAAGTGCAACCCAAATGGACCATGTCGAGTCAGGTCAAGTATATACCAAATAAGTTATGGACTTAGACATCTTATCCAACAGGCTCCCACTTGGATAATTCTAATAACTATATTTGCCTATACTACTTCAGGAACCAACCGACAATCGTAGCTCTCAAAAACTCTGTTGAACTATGAAGCGTCATTTTAGATAAGTGATCATATAATCCTCTGTTCTCATGATATCAGCCGGACAAATACATGGAACAATGTCTTACTTATTGTCTGGCACTTGTTTCTCGATTTCCGATTTGTTTGACAAAGAACTTAACTGAACACATCAATTTAGTTCTGACCGGGCCCGGTACATAGGTCAACACAAAATCATCGAGGGGCCCAAATATCGCTTCTATTTCTAGAAGGAACAGATAAACTTCGACTCATATGCTTGTTCTACTACTTGTTGAATTGTACACAAAGGCACATTTTATAACATCAAGTTACTGATGCGTTTACGTGCAATCAATGCACAACCAACTCATAGGTAACAACTCATATCTCTATGTTTGAAGACTTATATGATATTATCATCTCAAGATCACTCGAGATAAATTCCATGAAGTGATACAAGTGAGCGTGGGTTTATTCCAATACTCATAACTTATGAGCACTCATGAATGTTGTAGCAACCATTGCTATGTCTAAAAACATTTAGCCATCTACAACCTCGATTCATGACAGTCTTAATTCATACCTACTTCCAACATACGAACGAATGTGGAGTGTTTAAATAACTTAGTCATTCAAAAGAATAACCTAGCTGTTCTGGAAGTCAAAACATGCAAACTGAAACACAATAATAATCGAATCCAATATGGTCTCAGAACCCTTTTAAATATAAATAGAGCCACCTTTTATTTATCACCATATTGATTACACATTATTCATTGTATAATGTTTCAAATAATCAACTTAATACTTGAATAAAACAACAGTTGTCCCATGCTCCTAGCATGTACACTTTGTTTTCTAAACAGGTTATGCTATACTCCTTGTATGCAAACTATGTTTGTCTATGATCCTAACTTTGTGAAAGAGATCAATTGAACTTGTTTCCAATGATGCTCATTTCACAATCCCAAATCCTTATTGTAAATATAAGAATTCCTAATTCCTATCATTTACCAAAAATTTGTTAGATTTTAAAATTTTATGCAATGTTCCTCATGTAATGATTATGCATAAAGTCACAAAAACCTTGTCACTAGTCATTACAGAGTATTCCAAAGAAGATCAAATCTATGGAAACGAAGTCTCATATTCAAAGTACATTGCTTTGAACATCCTTCTTGCATTAAGGTTTTCTAATCTTACCCAAATTGAATAACTTCCACCTATTCAGACATTTCCATAGTCCGATTTTAACTATCACTTCTGAAAAAGAGTTGCCTCTTTTCAGAAAATGTCAATATGATCCTGCCAAAATTAAAACTATACTTCCAAATGTCCCTAAGCAACCAATCTTTGGCAAACCTCATATTGTCCTCGACAACTGCTTAATCACTTTAGTCATATCCAGTTCTAGACTTTTCCCTTCTAAATGCCCCGAGCATTTGGAAAATTTAGAAAGGATGAATATTATAGCACATGAAATCGATCCTATATCCGAAGCATATGGGACGTGATTGATGATGTCTCACATAATGACATGATACTAGACCAGTCTTTTGCTACAATATTTTTTATTTACCGTGTTTTCAAAATTTAACTATGAAGAGGGATGCCCTAATCATAATAGAATTTTGATAATGCATTATATATAGAATTACTTTAAGTTGAACCATTCCAACATTATATATATATATATATATATATATATATATATATATATATATATATATATATATCCTTGACTAAAGATGATTAAAATATCAATCTAAGCTTTTAGAATTGAATTGAAGTATAATTTCCTCTCCCTTAATTATAGCAAAACAACTTTTCCAACACCTACGGCTTCATGAATTGAAACTTTTGGTTTTCTATAGTTAACATTGCTAGCTTGCAATAATAATCATAATTATCATGCTCCCACTAACATGATGATTATTAGCATAACACTTATGCTCCCACTAGCTTTGACATGTATTTAGAAATCGGTTGGACTTCTAAATTTTAGATTCATACACCCTTCTGTAGATAGTTCACATGTGCGTCTAAACAATTTCAAGAACTATAAAAAGGGATGTCATAATCATAGTCTCAATTGTTTAGACCTTTTCAATTTCTCACAAGTCCATGTTAGTGTGTTGGTTGACCACACACGCTCCACTAACGACTTTTGAAAATGCAAATAACACAATTGTTATCTACTTAAAATCTACTTAGTGAAAGCGTTTCCTCATCATCATTCTCATGAATCGGAAAGAAACCTTATGACACTTAGATTTTATGGTATATGAGTTCCTATCCATGTGAATTTGTCAAAACCATAATCACAAGACAAGGTTAGTGACAAATTCAACCTTACATGGATTGAACTTGTTAAATCTTAACTTCTTGTCACCTGGTAGTACAAGGCCCACCAATGCTTCCAAGCTGTTATGCTCACAATTTAGAACTAATAGAACTCATATGTATAGTCAACTTAATTGTCACAAGAATTGTGTCAACATGATAGGTTACAAACCTCAAGTCATTTGCTAGTGATAAAACACAGGTTTTACTCTTGATTAAATCTTGAAACTCTTTCAGGATCTTTAAGGCTCCCACTGCCCTCTTGACATATAAGTTTCCCTAGTCAAGGACCATTCCCTGACAAAACAAATATTCAAGGGATAGTGCGGAATCTTATCAAGATTAACACTTCACACAATTGGTCTTAGTTGGTCTTTTTCTCATCCAAGACATCACAACTTACCAATTTCAAATGTACAAGAGTAGAAAACATTTTACACTACATTTGATAAGTGTTTTAAACCTTACTTTATGTCACTCAATGCTACAATCCTAGAGTATAACTCTAAGAATTGTTTTGGAATGAAGTATGATTCATCTTCTTGATTTTAACCATTCCAACAATTAATGACCCCTCTTCTTAGTCATAACAATGCACTAAGGTGTCCTTAGAGTATGAATTGTGATATGGTATCTTAATCATTAAGATGATCATAAAACACGATACTATAGTACTCTCCCATCTTTTCAGATTTAAAAAACTTTTATCTTTCAGCCTAATTTGATTCTTTCCCATTCGTTATGCCACACATTGAAAACTTTCCAATGCTTCAAAATTGTACTTAAACTTGTAAGTATAACCATATTTACTAATCTTTAGTAATCATGAGGAATCGATCTTTTTGGTGGACCTTAATCAGCAGACACCCAGTGTACCTAATTCCAGTCCTTCAATTAACTCACATATGCATGTGATCAATGAATTAGTCTTAATTTTACAAAGATGAAAATTCTCATTCATCATACAATACAACTTGTACGATTCCAAATTTCAGTCCAATTGAAACTTGGGTGATGAGAAACTTTCCTCATGTGTTAAATTTAGACACTACCACAAATGAGAGAATCAAACTCACTTTCCAATATTGCTATTACTGGAAACATATAAGCAACAATTCTTCACAAATGCCATTGTAAGGATATTTTTAAAATAAATAAAATTAAAAACCCTTTCTTTTAAAAAAAAACTTTGCGGAAAAACTTATCCTTACAATCCATATGAAAAACTTGTTTGTTATCTATTCCTAAGTAATATATCATAACTCTGAAGCAACAGCTCAAAATTCTGATCACCGAACCATGCGATCGAAACCCATCTTCACAATCAGAATCAACATATACTTCCTTTAAGCTTCCTATCTTTTCTTTGATTCTTAAAACATCAACATGTGACCCATTCACATTATGTAATAAGAATCTCCAAATAGGAACTTAATAGATTTAGATAGTAGACTTTAACTAAAGTAGAGTCAAACTTCTTGACTTGATCAATCTTATGATATTTCAGGTAAATATGGCAGCTTCGCAATCAGTGTCGCTCCCTTTGGCAATAAAACATATGGACCCTTTGGTAATGGCACATGAGACTATCTCAGACTTAGCCTTTCTTTTTACCATTTGGTCAACCGAGTTGACTATGGCCGATCCCTTTCCATTGGGAAGAGAAATCATTTTCTAGATATCCACTGCTACCAGTGTCAATGTCCATTTAAGGTTTAGGAAGTTGATCTTCTAACAAAATTTTCTTTACTAGTGTTCCAAACCATTGCTGATTCCACAACACCAAGAAAATAGATAAGATCACTAAGGGTTATGTCATATTCTGTCTGATAGTAGTCCCAAAGGGACTCACTATGTTACCAAGAAAGTGATTGAACATCCAACTTTCACAAGACTTTGACACCCAACCCTCCCAGCTTGTCAATGTGTGACTTTATCTCCAAGATGTGAGCACACATAGACTATGCTTGCCAATAAGGCTTGAGTGACCTTAAACTTGTAGGTTAGTGAGAATAAATAGAGGAGGTGGAGGAAGAGAAGCATGATGTTGAGGGACATCATCTTTAAGAGGAAATCTTGTTCCAATAGATTTGGGAAGATAATAGTTGTCTGAACCAGACATCTATAATGGGAGATAATCAAGTTAGTTGATTCAAAATCCTTAATATAACACCCAATATGAAATATTAAGGCTAGGATCCAATCACAATGTATTATACTTAGAAGAGGGATGTCGTAATCTAAGTAATAACATATTTGAAAGGTAGGTGAATGGCGATTCACCAATTTCCACCATGAAAAACAAAATGAATTATTAGGTTTTAATTGGATTTGAAATTCCTAGATTCTTTTGAGATTCATTGAACTTTTCAATGGCATGTTTCAATCTCGATTGTGCCCTTCAAGTTTTGTGACTGGGATGCCGAGGATCACACAACCAGGTGTGAATAACCATACTAATTCACTTGGTACCCTTAATATTATCACCTAATCAATGTGTCGGTTAACCACACACACTCCATTGATCTATGACAAACATTAAGTCACCCTTCGTGATCCCTACTAGTCCAAGTTAGTGTGCCGGTTAACCACACACACTCCACCAACGACTTGGTAAGGTACAAAGTGTGAATTCCATGGACTAGCACCATGTTCACATTTTTCCTAAAGTAACTAAGATTAGGAATTAAAATATTTAGTTACTTTATAATAATCATTATACTTTTAATCAGGATTTAAAGTCATTGTCCTACCCGTTCGGCTAACGACCCTCCACCGATCAAGGAAGCGATGGGTGAGAGTGGACACTCATTAAGCTGCCATTTTATAGGCAGCAACCTTATACCCCCCTTATAGACTGGCTTCGTCAACGAGGCCTACTAACGGTAGAACGACTTATTCTTATACATATATATAATAATTAACCATTAATGTTATAAATAGTATAAGTGTTGAATTTTAACTATTAAAACTCTAAGGGTTGGAATTAAAGTTTATTAAAGTATGTGAAACTTTACAAATTCCAAAACTTGAGGGCAAGTTATGTAACTATCCAAAACTTTTCATTTCATAACTTATGAATTAAAGGTTCATAAAATGAAAACTATTCATTTTTATGTAACTTATGTGTTTAAATGTGTGTTTAAAAGAAGTGACCTTTGCATTTCCATAACTTGAGGACAAATTATGGTCTCTATTAAAACACATAAATGATCAAGAATTAATCCTAAACAATTCAGCAAATAATTCCTATCATCTTCTAAATTCATAAGAAGATGAACATGATCATCAAAGTTTCAAGGATTATATGAACACATACTAAGCATGAAATTTCGATATAATCTATTGTAAATGGATTCGAATAGCCATTACACCAACAAAAACAAGTTTTCAAGTACAAAAATAGTTTACGGTAATGTTTCTAGTCCATTTCCAGTAGGAAAAGTCGAAAATCTGCATTCTGAGGCTCCTACTCGTCGAGTGCACGAACCTACTCAGCGAGTAGGATGACTTTACACATGAACTCGGTGAGTCCCCCCATGGACTCGGCAAGTTCAGCAGGCAGACAGCAAAAATCGACCTTTTTCCACTATTTTGCATCAAGTATCAAACAAACAAGCCTAGGCTCTGACACCTCTATTGGGTTTTGCACATTCTAACACTTCCTAAGTGTACATGCAACCCTAATAAACCTTGAATCTATGTTTGTCTAAATACGTGCAAAATTTGTTTTCCAAGGTTTATAACTTATCTAGCATGGCATGGGGAACTTTTAAACATAAAAGGAACTAGATGAATTACATACCTTTTAATGAGTGTTGATTCCTTGGAGTTTGAGAGCCAAGCACCAATAATGAGAATGCCTCAAATGGAAATAAAAAATCACCACAAACTTGGAAAACTTTATGAGAGAGTATACACACTCATAGAAATCGACCACACCTTACATACACACACACGCACACACTCTACAGTGTTATTTCATGCAACATAAGCTTGTTTATATAGTGTGCATGGTTAGGGTGAAACCCTAATAACCCATGTCTTTTCCTTTCCAAGGATCCATGGGTTAAAAGCTCCATGGATCATCCATGGACTTTCATATAAGCTTAACCCATTAACAAATGAGTATTAGCCCACACCATATAAATATAACAGCCCATGATTTAATTAGTCTTCCTTTTAATCACTAAATTAATTCATAATTAATTCAAGATTAAAACTAATTAAATAACATGACTTTATATTAATATACTATAACTTATAATATATTAATAAATCGTAAGTATACAATTCTCATAAAATTATCCATAAATAGTTTGGGTGAAGTGCAACCCAAATGGACCATGTTGGGTCGGGTCATGTATATACCAAATAAGTTATAGACTTAGACACCTTATCCAACATGAGACCCCTCCAATGACTCAGATCTGAAAGTAGAACCCCATGAATCACTTCACAAATCCGAAAATGGCTTGGGAAACCCTAAACGCACCCAAAATCTAAGCCCTAAAGATGAAGAACCAAATAGAAGACCAAAATAGGGGGCATTTACCTTGATTGAGCTGAAGATGGAATAAGATCTCTGGATCTACAAGCCCCAAGTCTTATTCCCAAGCTTCATCCGTCTTTTCAAGCTGCACAAACCACCCAAAAGCACCAAAATGGTCTTAGATCACACAAAATGGTTAGGGTTTTGATATACAACTTCTTAGGAGAGATAGGGATGAGGGAGGCTGAGTTAAGTCGTTTAAATAGGGTGAAAACCCTCAAATTTAGGGTTTCCCTCAAACAACACCTATTCGTCGATTCAGTCCCCCGACTCATCGAGTAGGTCACTTAAAATGCCCGCGGATTACGACCCTACTCGATGAGTTGGGCCACCAACTCGCTAAGTCCCAGAGGAAATACAGAAATGCTTAAATTAGATGCGTACCGAGAATCAGGTGTTACAAATCTCCCCCACATATTCTAGACTTTGTCCTCGAAGTCTGCTACTTGTTCCTGAAAAAGCTCAGGGTAATACTCCCTCATCTCGTCCTCCTGCTCCCAGGTCCATTCTGATCTCTTGCAGTTCTGCCACTACACCTTTACCAGCTCCACCCTTTTGTTCCTTAGATCCTTTGACTTCCGGTCAAGGATTACTACTGGCCGCTTGATGTAGTTCAGGTTGTCATCAACCTGAATATCCTCTAATGGCACCCCTGCTGAATCATTCACCAAACATTTCCATAATTGGGAGATGTGAAAGGTGCTATGAATCTGACCAAGTTTAGCTGGCAGATCTAGCCTTTATGCCACCTTGCCCACCCGGGCTATAACCATGAAGGGTCCAATATATCTGGGGCCCAGCTTGCCCCATTTTTTGAATCGAATGACGCCCTTCCATGGCTACACCTTCAGGAGTACCATATCCCCGACCTGGAAATCCAGGTCTAACCGACGCTTGTCGGCATAGATTTTCTGCCGACTCTGAGCTGTTTGAAGCCTACTCCGAACATGTTGGATCTTCTCAGTGGTAATGAGTACCACTTCGGTACTCCCCATGACACTTTGCCCAACCTCTCCCCAGCATATCAGGGTCCTTCACTTCCTACCATACAACATTTCGAAGGGAGTACAGTCGATACTCACATGATAGCTATTGTTATATGAGAACTCAGCCAATGGGAGGTAAGTATCTGTGACAACCTGACACTTTTACATCGTGAAATCGATCCATATATCTATAATTCACTTGAATTTAGCATCTTTTAATAGTATGTTGAGTCCGCGTTAGTGTTTTAGGCTTAATATATCATAGATATGGACCTTAGGAAGGATTAGGAAGGGTGTTGCATCACAAAATCCAGTCAAACACACCAAGAGAGGTGTGTACGGCCAAGCTAGCCGCACACCCAGCACCAAACCCCTCCAACCTCACACTCAACCCTATATAAAGTGGAGGACCCCCTTTCATTCACTTTTGGCTGCATCCTTTCTCTCTTTATACTTTCTCTCCCTAGAAAACCACCCAAGAACACCTAGAAGGCCTCCAAAACGTGAAGAACACCATCATTTAGCTTGTCATAGAGGTAAAACACTTGAATCCAAGCCTCAAACTCATAATGTTCTTCATGTTCTTCATCTTATGAAGGAGTGCGGCCGCACACCTTCATCAAGTGGCCGCACACACTCATAATACCATCCAAAGTGAGAGTATGGCCGCACAATCGACACATAGGACTCAAACAAGAAGTGTACGGCCGCACACACACCTTGTACGGCCGCACACTTTAGTGTGCAGCCTCACTCACAATTCTGGCCGTATACCTCGGCCGCACACTCACCTTTATGGCCATACACACACCCTAATACCCATATTTGGCCTTAAACTTGCATAGATCATTGAGTATAGAACATGGGACACTTAGTCTTAGTGATTCCAAGCCCTTAGGAGAGATTTCCCATCATGTTTAGCCATGAAATATCTTAGCTCTAACTTATATATGTGTCACCATATAATTAATAGGGGCTACTCGCGTTTAGAGCATCCGTTGACACTCGACACTCATACGAATCGCATACTCGAACCCTACCTTAAATGGTGAGTTCATACCCCTTAATTAAACTTTAAAAGTTTTTAACTACTTTTTAGGGGGAGTACAAGTTGAATCTGATACATTGCAGTATCAATCACTTGTGATTAAGACTTGCTATCAAAAGGATTTTCTACGTTTTTAAAGTATCTTGCCAGTAAAGTTGTTTCAGATGATTATTAACCTCATTTTCATGAATAAATTGTCTCGAAACTGATTTTCAATGTTTTCAAACCTTAAATTATTTCCAAATCATGTCTACGCCAATATATTTGTATACGTAAGTATTGAAGGACTTACAACTAATAACTAGCCTTAATTCATGTTCTTGTTTGATTGTGGACTTAGGGTGTTAGGTTATCTGTCCGACTATAATTTAATACTTAGTTATATATATTTTATATTTGTGTTAGATATAAAAGCTTTCACTCTAGTTCGATACTCCAACTTATCGAAGACACTAAACTAAAGTACTCTATCTAACTATAATAGGTATAGTTAAGGATTAATGTTCATTATCGATGTTACTAGGATACACACTATGGTCAGTACAATTACAAGACTACACTCTCTTGAATCGGAATAAAATGGGTGCTCTTGGTCACTCGATCAGCAATGACCCAAATCAAATCCACCCCTCTTGCGGTCCTAGGAAGCTTCATAATGAAGTCCATAGTAATATCCTCCCACTTCCATAGCGGGATCTTCAACATCTGGACCTTGCCGCGAGGTCTCTGGTGCTCAGCCTTGACCTTCCTGCAGGTCAGGCACCTTTCCACAAGCCAAGCTATGTCCCACTTCATACAGGGCCACCAATAATCGAGATGAAGATCCATATATATCTTCGTCGCCCCGGGATGTATGGAGAACCTAGATTTGTGCGCCTCTGCCATCAGTACCTGGAGCACACTGTCACACCCCGAAACCGAAGGCAGAAATTTTCCGGAGCGGAGGACGTCATGAATATCGCAACCAATGTACATAGTAAGCATAGTAAACACAAAACATTACATTTCATATAGTTATTACATTTGTTTGAAAGTAAAGTGTTACAAGAGTTATGCATATATAAATAATATGAACAAAAGTAAAGACGAGTCTTCTATACACTCCATCTTCTCCAAAAGATCGCGTTGTACCTGTCTAAACATGGACCTGAGAATACAAGCAGTTTGAAAATCAGCATAAAGCTGGTGAGTTCATAAGAGGTTTGTTTTCTGAAAATGAAGAAGTTTCCTTTGGTTTTCTGAAAAAGTTTGTTATCCAAGAAAATCCCATATTTTCCTAAAAGAAAAGTTTAGTTATTTATTCCAAATGTAATGTATAATTATCTATCATACTTGTTGTATTAGCTAGGTATTCTGATATCCTAGTTATTCTACACTCGAATATATCCAGAGGCGTGTTTTCGTATTCCTATTCCTATTCCTATTCATATTCGTATTCGTATTCGTATTTATATTTGTATTCCTATTCCTATTCCTATTCCTATTTGTATGCGTATTAGTATTCGTATTCGTATTTGTATTCGTATTTGTATTTGTATTCGTATTCCTATTCCTATTCTTATTCCTATTCCTATTTGTATTCGTATTCATATTCGTATACGCATTCATATTCGTATTCCTATTCCTATTCCTATTCCTATTTGTATTCCTATTCGTATTCGTATTCACATTCGTATTCGTATTCGTATTCGTATTCATATTATTCCTAGCTGAACATTTGTATCCGCTCTGTTCCTAGCTGTACTTTCGTATTTGCTCTGTTCCTAGTCGTACTTTCGTATTCGCTCTGTTCCTAGCTGTACTTTCGTATTCGCTCTGTTCCTAGTCGTACTTTCGTATTCGCTCTGTTCCTAGCCGTACTTTCGTATTCGCTCTGTTCCTAGATGTACCTTCGTATTCGCTCTGTTCCTACCTGTACTTTCGTATTCGATCTGTTCCTAACTGTACTTTCGTATTCGCTCTGTTCCTAGCCGTACTTTCGTATTCGCTCTGTTCCTAGTTGTACCTTCGTATTTGCTCTGTTCCTAGCTGTACTTTCGTATTCACTTTGTTCCTAGCTATACTTTCGTATTCACTCTGTTCCTAGCCATACTTTTGTATTCGCTCTGTTCCTATTTGTACCTTTGTATTCGCTTTGTTCTTAGCTGTACTTTCGTATTCGCTCTGTTCCTAGCTGTACTTTCGTATTCGCTTAGTTCCTAGTTGTACATTCATATTCGCTCTGTTCCTAGCTGTACTTTCGTATTCGTATTCGTATTAATCCTAATTGATAATTAGTTTGAATTATTCGTAAATTATGAACTATAACATAGATTATAACACTTTATAAAGAAATCTACATTTAGTATGAAAGTTTACTCTGCAATTCAAACCATTGGTTAATACGATTTTTGATAATAAAAGCTTACAATTTATGAAACATTTGAACTGAAAGTAATAAGTTTAAGTACAATATTTTCTTGTACTTTTGCTTGTATTCCCCCCCCCCCCCTCCTGAAAACATTTGAAAAACACGGAAAAAGGGTAGGGGTATGAACTTACTGGTCGAGAAGCGTGTCGGTTTGGGTGCTAAATGTCAGTTCGAGGCTTGATAATCCGTGAGGTTCCTATGTAATATGAAAACATACACATTTGTATCTAATTAGACTTTAAATCGCTAATTAGATATGATTATACACTCCAAGACGCGAAAACACTTCAAATCAAGTGTTTGGAGTGACCCGGGTGACATCTACGGATGTATATGGCTTGGATATTGAGTGTACTCTTCAAGAGTAAACTCCTATCGGAGTTCACAGCCCTAATGACCCATTCCCCATGAGTTTACGGCCGTAAACTCATGATGGGGTGTTCTATGGTGCTAAATGGTCTTATATCACTTGGGAAAATTAGCTAGGATCAAATCTAGGGTATAGGAATGGATTAAACCCACATATGGACCATTTAATGTAGTTTACGGTAGTAAACTAAGAGTTTACAGCTGTAAACTCCCCCACACACATTCCTTTGATGTTTTGGTGGTCCTAGGTCCCCACAAGTGTTTATAGCTAAATCTACAAGCCATAGAATGAATTTAATTCACCATTTGATTAAGTTATAGGAGTTTACGGCCTTGGAACCCATCCTTGGGGGGTTTACAGCCGTAAGCTCCTATGAGGGTGGTTTTTATTAAGTTTAAGGCCTCTAACTCATTTGTGGTTTCTTGTAGACTTTAATCCAAGGCTTAGGAGGTATGTAAGTGGCAATTTAACACCTTAGAAGGAGTTTACTACCCATGAATGGGTGTTTATGGCCCAAGCATGTTGTTGGGCAGTAAACTCATGTTTAGTCCTCTAAAAATGAGTTTAAGGTGTTCTAAGTCCATTCCAATAAGTCCGTAAGCCATATCTGAGTTTCAATGGTGGTTTGGAAGGGTTTTTGGGCTCTAAAACCCATTTATGTGAGTTCACGGCCTAGGAATGTTCTAGGGCTGTAAACTCATGATAATGGTCCTATTTAAAAGATTAACCACGAATTTGAAGGCTAAAGATGTTATACTAGGAGCTAGGATAGTTACCTTGATCATTTGGAGCCTTAATTTGATGATTTTGGACTTATAGTTTGGATTTGAGGAGAGAGGTTAGAGAGAGTGAAAAAGATTCAAATGAGGCTTAATCAACTTTATATATGGTTTGGGTTTGTGACACAGTGGAATTCTACCCGATACCGACGTTAAACAGGGCTTTTGGTCGCACCTGATTAAGTTGTCGTAACCCGGCGGGAACAATTCTAAAAATTTTCAAATTAATAATTTGGGTCATTTACATGAGTTTCTAGGGAGTTTGGACACTCATGAAATTATAATAAACATATAAATTTAAATAACTTATCCCAAAAACGAAATCGAAACGAATTGCTAAAGACGGGTTTTACGGGCGGAACGGGTTACGACGATGGAACAACTTCGGGTTGTCACATTATCCCCCCGTTAGAGGGAATTTCGTTCCAAAATTCAAACATTAGATACAATTTATGGATTTGGAAAGAAATACGTATACTTCTACTTTGTTGTATTTTTGTGCTCTCAAGTGAATTCGAGTCCTAGTGTGGCTTTCCAGCGAATCTTCATTGTTGGGATATGACTTTGTCTCGTACGTTAATCTCTCGATCTATGATTTCGATTGGTTCTACCATGAGGTTCAGACTTTCGTAGATTTCGGTCTCATCAAAGGGATTACCAGGGTTTCATCGGGTAGGCACTTCTTAAAGATAGAGACGTGGAATACCGGATGGATGCTGCTAAGTCCTGAGGGTAGTCGGAGTTTGTAGGCTACGGGATCAATCCTAATGAGGATTTCGAAAAGTTCTATGTACCTCGGGTTTAGTTTTACGCATTTCAAAGTGTAACACGCCTTCTTTGCTTATTACGTGACTAAAGAAAATGGTTAGACCGAAGGGTATCACTACATCCTCGTAGTGACCATATCGAATCTTGATTGCTGTTTTGGAACATCATTCTCATGAACTCGAAGCTGACTGGGTAGCTTCTGCATTTCTGCTGGAGTCTATCAATGCGGAGATTTGGCTATAGGGTTTGCTTCGGTAATTGGGTCGATACAAAACTCTACTTGGCGTCCGAAGGGAATTCCCTTGAGCACTTCGGAAAAGATATCAGGAAAAATTTGAAGACTTCGGGGATGCTCTCAAGGTCTTCAACTTCCTGTTTCTCATTGATCACATAAGCTTGGAACTAAGTTTATCGCTAATGCTCTCTTTCTCACAGTTAGCTATCTGGACGGTAAATGTTTCGGTTACTAGTTGAGGACTATGATTATGAAGATGTTCAAATGAATGGATAATAGATTATCTTTCAGTATTAGAATTAAAAAGGATTGCAACCAAAAGGGTTATCGAAAAGGAATAATTGAGGAGTAACGTTGGAATGAGGATTTCTATAACGGATTTGGCTCGAGAAATACTCCCATAGTATTTCATGTCTCGCTGCAACGACGACTCGTCGTTTGGGTATTGGGTAAGTTTTAGGTATGTCGCATACTACAGTCACTCCCAAGTACATGTTGGCCGTGTCTCGAATGAATATAGTTGGCCAGGCTATATTGATCCTAGACACGACTACATAACTGCCCAGGTTTAACTGCAGTGTACAACAGCCATTTACTTATGTTTTGTTCTACTTGTAGTTACGGATTTTGACAGTTCGGTACACTTTGTATACTTTGGAAAATACTTATATTTGAGGTATACTGTTATTTCATAGCACTTAGGCCCCTTAGTGTTCATAGTCTTATACAATGTAAGGTTTGGTATACTAGTTCACTATAAACAAGGGCTCTGATACCAATCCATCACACCCCGAAATTGAAGGCGTTGTATAGTTTCTCATAATAGTAAGTATTGACTCAAGAATGAACTGACTCTTTGTATGCTTCATTGAACTAGAAGTAATGGGTGGTATATCCCTAACTATACCTATTATAGTTACTAGTAGAATCGTTTGTATGATTGAATGTACTGAAGTGAGATAAAATTCTTTATATCTATACATATATACATAATATATAACTAAGGATCCAACAACACTCAGACAAACAACAGCGTACTCTAAGTCCAAAACCAAACAAGGAACAGGAATTAAACTGAGTTGGCAGTCCTAAGTCCATCAACCCTTACTTATATAACTATATATGTAATAGACATGGTTTTAAAGATATATAAGTTTGAAAGTTGTAATAGAAAAGGTTTGATACATAAAAGTGAGTTTAGTAACGAGTTTAACATGTAAAAGAATTGGATAAGCAGTTTGAAGTCATTTGTTTTCATTTAAAAGGTTGATCAAGGGGTATGAACTCACATGTAGTGAGTGGTTTGGATGGAAGTGTTGGACAAGGTGCTAGGTGTCAAGTGATGACTTGAACACACACAATGATCCTATTTAACATATAGAGACATATATATGTATCTAATTAGTTATTATAACCATAATTAAGCAAGTATAAACACCCTAAAACATGGAAAACACTTTGGTTCTAGTGTTAGAGGGTCATAGGGTTGCATCAAAAGGGGTGTAAAGTATTTCTTTAGAGTTCACGTCCCAAGGACCAACTCCCATGCAGTTTACGGCCTAGGGTTTACGGCCCTAGTGGGTTTACGGCTTTAAAGCCATGGTAACTCTTACCATTTCGAAGTTTAAGGTGTATAGCTAAAGTATGATGGGCTCTAGTCTAGCATACAAGCACTAGGGAGCAATGGTTGCACATATGCAACACCTAATGGTGTTTACAGCCCAAGGATATTGCCTTGACCGTAAACCCATGTGTTCTTGGGCATTCTTGGTGTTTTTCAATGGTTTAACAAGTAATCCAAGCATATAACTAGTTAAGAATAGTGTACTTGCTTATAGGAAGCTTGTAAGAGTGTTTAAGGTCAAAGAACACTAGTGTGTGTTCTTGGTGTTCTTGGTGTTTTCAAGAACACTTGAAGATCTATGGAAATGAGAATATTTCATGGATGAAATCATGTATAACTACTAGATCAAGTGTTATAACAACAAATCAAGAGAATAAACACTTACATTTTTGGAAGATTGGAAGGAAGATGTTATGATACTTGAGAGAGAATTGTGGTTGTTCTTGAACTTGGAAGTGAGGAGTAAACTCATGCCTTAAGCATGAGTTCAAGGCCTAAGTGGAGTTTACAGCCCAAACTCCCCAATTTTGGCCGTAAACACCATGTTAAGGTGTTAATTGTTTTATTGTTACACCATAATCCTAGAAAATACTTCCTTTTATTTGTTCGCTTGAAGAATTAATATTGAAACACCCAAACGGACTCTCAACCGAGCTAAAATTTATCATAAATGAGTTTGAATTTTATTTGAAGTGCTTGACTGTAGGGTTTGTACAAATAGAAATTCTGGGTTCACACAGAACAGATGAGAACATATACATATCCATCTACATATACAAAGAACGGAAGAGAACATATACATATACAAGAACATATATATATATATATATATATATATATATATATATATATATATATATAAGTACAGGAAGAACATGATAACTAGAATGTGTAATACTACTTCATGATACAACAATACATTTTTGTATCATATTTGTAACCATAGTCTCTTGGAGAGAGATATGGCATTGTGTGTATATATCTATACGAGACAGACACTCCCACACCCCGACTGCTAGCTACAGTCCCAGGCAGTAAGGCCAAGGGGTGACAAAATGTCACCTCACTATTTTTTGACGCCAGAAGGTCGTCGAGTATTCAGCCGTCAATGAGCATGGTTACTACGACATTACGTTTTAATCTTTAATTAACCAAAACGGTTTTAAAGGTAATAAGACTCTCCAAAGCATATAGTACATTTAATACGACTATGAGTCTTCATTTTCCCTTTTCATATTCCAGCAGTGGTATTGTTGGGTTAAAACATTATATTTTCCTAACAGACGATAGTAATAAATGAGAAAAACATACTTTTATACATATATAAAGTAGTACTATATTTTTCCATACTGTTCCAAGTATATATGCAAACATCACATTTTATATGAGAACAAACATGTAAACAGTCGGGCCTTGGGTAGAAGGCCGCTTTTCATTATAAGTAGAAAATATAGGATTTTCTTGGAACACACATGTATTAACAATTCTATTAATGTAATGGATGTTGTTGCTTGTTTTACTATTATGCATTGTTATGATACTATACATGACGTCCTCCACCCCCGAATGTTTCCACGAATTCGGTATGGGGGTGTGGCAGTTTCCACTATTTGTTGTCTCTTGGTAGGTTCTTGCGTTGATTTACCTTTTCAAACACTGACTCAGTTTTCTTGAACCAGCTTTTCAGGGCGATGACGCCTCAATCTCCATAGAATGTTTTGGGTTTGCAGTTTGAGAAGTCTTTTTAGGAGAATCCTCTTGATCGTTCACGGTTGTCGCCTTGGTATACAACTCCCTTGAATAGTGTAATCACTTAATCTTAGGGTCAAACCTACATACAGGAAAGAGTAGCAATGACGCTTACTCGAAAACACTTAATCTATAACAAAACATGAGTATTATAGGAACTACTTGGGGTGCATGGTATCCTGTGATCTCTAGAATAACCTCATGAAGGTCTGCATCTCTTTCACTCGGTGCTCAGCCTCAATAACACGCCTCTCCATTACGTCCTGACGTTCCCAATGGTCTTTCATCTCAGCTCGAGTCGCGGTAAATTCCTTCTGAACGGCTTCAGTGTAATCCCATGTTCGATCATGATCTTCGTCTAGATGATGAAGATGAACTGCATTGACTTTGGTGGTAGCACCAACTTCCATGATCTGGTTGGCAGATGCCCTTGCTTGTTCACCATGGCGGGGGATGCGACAAACCATGACAGGGAGAGCCCTGTCTACTGAACCCCCTCTATTGGGGTTGTAGAAACTTTGTTCCATACCATAGGTTAGGCGTTGGCCCTTCTCTTGGCTCCATCTCTTCAAATCTACGACCCATTAGGGTGTCAAGACCTGGAAGTTCCATCTAGGGTTTTGGGTGACGTGTGGTGGATTGTAAACTTCGGGTTCTAATTCAGTGTCTTCCTCGACTTACTCTTCATCCTCTTCTTCTTTTAAATTCTCTTTAGGGTCCTCCAGCTGCCGTTTCCTTGGTTAGAGAAATAGGGATCTCCGGGTAGGTGAAATCCTGCCATAGGGTCTATTCAAGAATAGGGGTAAGAGGTATATAAAGATTCTAAGTGTGTGATAAAGATGAAGTTGCATGCCGCGATGTTCTTCAAGCATCTAAATGTTATGACATTTGTCACCCATAATCTACCGGTCTAACTGTAGCTAACAGTTAGGTTGTGGAATCACCAGTCTCGTAAAGGTCTATACACAAGTATCACGCTCTCTTACCGGAAGATTCTAGTTATAAAATAGTAGTTTCGTGTCTACCTCGATAGGTATGATGAAGACAATGTCTCACAAATTTATTCAACGAGAGTACGTGTTTTTGTAATGAAAAATGTTTGTATATGTAATTATCCCCTTTTTCCAGGAAAATATAGAAAATGACATAAAACAATTATATATGTACTTTGTATAATTACACCCTTTGCTCAACAGGTTACAAAGGTGGTAAGGTTTCACAAACTATATTTATATAGTTTTATTTGAATATATATATATATATATATATATATATATATATATATATATATATATATATATATATATATATATATATATATATATATATATATATATATAAGAAAAATGTAGTGTATTTTGTACTCGTTTTTCATAGTTTACGTTTTTATCGAAACATTGTATGTGAGAATATATGAGGTTGGTAGTAAAGCCATTTCACGTATTTATCACTTTTTGTAAAAATAGTAAATAAACATATTTGAATGTTTGCATTTTAATGTAAAATTTTGTTGTATGTTACTTGTACTCCCACACCCCCCACCCCCCTAAAAGATAGAGGAGTCTTGAAAAATGTTGGGGTATGAACTCACTTTATGTGTGTTTGTGGTTTGATAACAAAGTAACGGTGGTGATCTTCAAGTTAGAATGATTGAAGGTAGTCGAAATCCGAATAGTTTATAACACACAATAATGTGTGTGAAATATATGAACTATCATAAAAGTGTTTGTAAACAAGGGATTATATAAGAAACACTTACCACAATCCTTTAAGAATCTCACACCCCGAAAACTGAAGGCGGAAACATTTCCGGGGTGGACTCCACGTTCTATATCAAATCCAATGTACATAGTAACACAGTAAACACAAAACATTACATTACATAGAATTGTTTACATCAGTTTGAAAGAAAAGTTATACAAGTGTATTATACATATATCATATGAACAAAAACACAGACGAGTCTTCTAACACTCCGTCTTCAACAAAAGGTGGCAGTGTACCTGTCTAATGCTGACCTAAGAATACAAGGATTTTGAAAATCAGCATAAAGCTGGTGAGTTCATATGCGGTTTTGTTTTGAAAAGAATGAGATCCCTTTTTGTTTTCTGAAAAAGTTGTTATCCAAGAAAATCCCATATTTTCTTATGTAAAAACAATTTAGTTATCATTTCGTTACTTAATTCGTTTATGAGTTGTTACGTCATTCCAGGAAAATCCCATATTTTCCTAAGTGTTTAGCTGTCCTTTCGATACTTAATTAGTAGTTTAGATTTCGATGTACTAGTAACTACCTTACTTATAGTATTAGTTAAGTATTCTGATATCTTAGTTATCCTACACTCGATTGTTGATTATCTGCTATACTTAGAGGTATTTTTGAATATTTGGATTCACTCAGAAGCGTACATTAACAGTGTTTTCGAAGTTCTGGTGATTTCCAAAAGAGTACTGTAGACGTATTTTAGAAGTTTTGTCGACAGTCGATGTCCAGAGGTGTACTGTCAAATTGGTTTCGAAACTCTGGTGACACCGAAGGGGTATACTAGATGTATATTCGAAGTCTTGGCATCATCCAAAGGCGTTATTTCGTATTCGTATTCGTATTCCTAATCCTATTCCTACTCCTATTCGTATTCGTATTTGTATTCGCATTCGTATTCGTATTCGTTGTATCCTATTAGTTATATTCATATTCGTATTCGTATTCGTATTCATCCTATCCTATTAGTTATATTCATATCCGTGTTCGTATTCGTTCTATCCTATTAGCTATATTCGTACTCATATTCGTTCTATCCTATTGGTTATATTCGTATTTGTATTCGTATTTGTTCTATACTATTAGTTTTATTCGTATTCGTACTATCCTATTAGTATTAATCTTAGTTTATTTTTAGTATGATTCCTTATACAAAACATAATATGAAACTTAGATTATAACATCTATTAAAGGAATCTACATTTAGTTTGACAATTCACTCTGCATTTCGAACAAATGGTTAGTATGATTTTCGGTATTAAAAGTATTCAAGATATGAGACATTTGAACAGAAAATAATAAGTTTAAGTACAAGATTTCCTTGTACTTTTGCTTGTATCCCCCCCCCCTGAAAACATTTGAAAAAGGGTAGGGGTATGAACTCACCGGTTGAGGAACACGTCGGTTTGGATCCTAAACATCAGTTCTAGGTTTGCAAACACACAAGATTCCTATGTATTATGACAAGATACACATTCGTATCTAATTAGGACTTGAATTATTTATTAGTTAACGATAAACACTTCTAATCGCGAAAACACTCCATTACAAGCGTTTGGAGGGACCCAGGTGGCATTTGAGGACACATAAGGCTTGGATATGGAGTTTACTCTTCAAGAGTAAACTCAGACTAGAGTTTTAGGCCCTAATGTCCCATTCCCCAAGAGTTTACGGCCGTGAACTCATGGTAGGGTGCTTTATGGTGCAAAATGGCTTTAAATCAATTGGATAAATTAGCTAGGATCACATCTAGGGCATTGGAATGCATTTATCTCACATATGGACCATTTATTGGAGTTTACAGCAGTAAACTTGGAGTTTACGGCAGTAAACTCCCCTCACACTAAATCTTTGATGTTTTGGTGGTCCTTAATTAATCACATGTGATTTCAAGCTATTTTACAAGTCTAGGGGTAACATTTGGGCACCATTTGACATAGTTTTAGGAGTTTACGGCCCAGGAACCCATTTTTTGGAGGGTTTATGGTCGTGAACTCCTAAGGGAGGTGTTTTCATTGAGTTTAAGGCTTCCAATACATTTTTGGTTGATTCTAGAATTTATTCCAAGGCTATTGGTGTGTTTAAATGGCAATTTAACACCTTAGAAGGAGTTTACTCTCCATGTTAATGAGTTTACGGCCCAAGAAAGTTCTTGGGCAGTAAACTCATGTTTACTCCTCTAAATTGATGTTCAAGGTGTTCCAAGTCCAATTCCATAATTCTATAAGCCATATCTAAGCCTCAATGGTGTTTTGGAAGGGTTGTAAGGCATAAAAACCCATTTTATATGTGTTCACGGCCCAATGGTGTTCTAGAGCCATAAACACATGATTATGGTCCTATTCCATGATTTAAACTCGAATTTGAAGGTCTAAGATGCTATACTAGGAGTTAGGGTGGTTACCTTGAAGATTTGGGGCTTGAATTTGATGTTTTTGGACCTTAATTTTGAGTTGGAGTAGAGAGTTAGAGAGAGAGTAGTGAGAGAGAGAAAAGGCTTCAAATGAAGTCTTTTGAGCCTTAAATAGGTCCTAAGTTCGGGACACGGTGGAATTCTACCCGATACCAACGTTAAATGGGGCTTTTGGTCGCACCCGATTAAGCTATCGTAATCCGGCGAGATAGAATTTATAAATTTTCAAATTAATTATTTTGGGCCATGTTTATGAGTTTTTAAGGGATTTGAACACTCATGAGATTATAATAAACATATAAGTTTAAATAACTTATCCCAAAAATGAGATCGGAACGAACCGCTATAGTCGGGTTATACGGACGAAATGGGTTTCGGCGATGAACAACTTCGGGTTGTTACATTATCCCCCCGTTAGAGGGAATTTCGTCCCAAAATTCAAAGATTAAGATACAGATCATGAAATGAAAAGAGATGTGGATGAATCTACTGCTTTGGGTCTTCACGCTCCCAAGTGGAATCGGGTATCCGCTTGACATTCCAGCGAACCCTCACTATCAAGATGCGGTTTTTGTTTCGTACATTTGATCTCTCCGTCCATGATTTCAACTTGTTCTTCCATGGAGGGTCAAACTTTTGCTGATTTCGGTCTCATCGAAGGGATTACTAAGGTATCATTGGGTAGGCGTTTCCAAAGATTCGAGACGTGGGCGATAGAATGGATACTGCTATGCCCTTGAGATAGTCGAAGTCTGTAGTTCATGGTTCCGATTCTGGCGGGGATTTCGAAAAGTCTGGTGTATCATGGGAGAAGTATTTCGCGCTTCCCAAGGCATATCTTTCTCTTCGGGGATAAGGCTTTCAACAGGACACAAGCTCCAACACGAACGTACACCTTGATGTAGTAGAGTGGCTAAGGTTCTGATGGTTCTAGAAGAAATTTCTGGGCGAGTTTGCGATAATAGTCGATGGGACCCAAGAATTCATGGGTTTTTATGGGTATCTTTGGTGCCGACTAATTCCTTATTGCCTTAATTTTTTGGAAAGGTCCACGGGTATGACTGCTTTGCTTATCTACATGACCAGGGAAAATGGTTTGACCGCAGGGCACCACTACTAACTCGTAGTGATCATATCAAGCCTCGGTCGCTGTCTTGGATACATCATCCTCACGGAGATCTGGTTACGAGGTATTTATAGGGATTAGGTCGATGCGAGACTTGACTAGACATTCGGAAGGGATTCTCGGGAAATTCTCAGGAAAGACATTAAGGAAAAAGTTGCAGACTTTCCGTTTCCCGATGACTACATGTACAAGTAGTGCATGGGAAATCCTTTTTAAGACTTGATGCACGAAATGATGCGAAGGTTGGATTTAGGCTTGATTTTGAAGATTATAAGATTCGGGTCAAAGGAAAGATTTAGGTGGACGATTCAAGAATAACAGCATGAATGAGACTCAATCATTCCACGCCAATGATCGCGTCAAAGCCTTTCATGAAAAGTTTACCATTTAATTGAATGAAACAGAATAATCGTCCGGATCGAGGATACAATTTATGGGTAAGACGTTAGCGTTCTCTTCTCACTTGCTAACTACTCGATGGTACACGTTTTCGATTTTTAGCGAAGGACTAAGTTTAGAAAGGTGTTTGAATGGCCAGTTTGCAAATTCCTTTCAACATTAGAATCGAAAAGGATCACAGGCATAAAGTTTACCAAGAGGAAATATACATGTGGCAATGGTGGGGTCGGTGACTATCCTTTCTTGTCCTATAGTTAAGGCTCTCCCGGTGTTGCCAGCTGTTACTGCCTTAGGGCAGTTTCGTTTGTAATGTCTAACTTCTCCACAACTGTAACAGGTCTAACCGATACCAGCTCCAGAAGTTTGACTAGCTGTTTGGGTTGGTGCTCTACAGTTTCGCACGAGGTGAACTTGCTGGCCACAACTTTTACAAACTTTGCACGACAAGGGCCAGGGATACGATGGTGGTAACTGCACTGGTTACACCACGGGAGGATACCGGCATACCCGGTCATAGGTCCTTGTGCTGAGGAACCGACAACAGAAACAGCAACAGGGGTAGTGGCAGCGTGGATTGCCACTATCTGCTGTTTCTTCGAGGGTTCCGGGGAAGACTGACTCTTCTTCTTCTTCTTCCAAAACTTTCTTTTCTCGCCATTCTTCTCCGTTGGCTCAGGAGTGGTGGCTACTTCTTCTTGTTCATCATTGTGGTCGATTAGGGTTTGCGCTAGGCATTTGGCACTGTCATAGGTATTCGGCTTCGTGGCTAAAACATTTCCTTTGGTTGGCTAGGTCAACCCCCAGATAAACCTCTCAATCTTTTTACTCTCTGGGGTAACCAATCCCAGACAGAGAAGCGCTAAGTCGTATAACCTTGAGGTGTAAGCGGGGATATCGGAACCTTTCATCTTCAGGTTCCAGAGTTCATGCTCCAGCTTCTGAATTTCACCCCGAGGGCAATACTCTGCGTGTAGAAGTTCCTTCATAACTTCCTAACCCATAGCATTGGCTACAGGTAGAGTTAGGGATTTGACTCGGCCGTTCCACCAAATCAGAGATTTATTGGTGAGAGTGTAGGCGGAAAACTTCACCTTGTCCGATTCTGAACAAGCATAGATCTCGAAGATAGATTCGATCTTCTCTAACCGCCGAGTTAGAGCAATGACACCTCCGGTGCCATCGAAGAATGTGGGTTTTGCATTCATAAAGTCTTTATAGGAACAATGCTTTCAGTGTCCATGGCTACCTTCCTGGTTTTGAGGCTGGCGACCACCTCCTGGACTACTGGGGTTCGTTTGCGACATAGCTGTTGTAAATGCTATAGTTAAAATTATCTGAAGTCTTACCAAATCGATGTGAGGAGAAGGTGGTGGAGGAGGAGGATTGTTGTTGGTCTTTCAGCTGGGTCTCTTTCTTGGAGGCATCTTAATTTAATAAGATCAGGAAAGAGAGGATGGTAAGTCCTCCGAATTGAATCAAGAAATATGAAATAAGGGATATCTCTTTATCACAGATATAGAATCCTATTAAACAATAAGCAGGAATGAATTATCAAAACAGATAAACTATCGCCAAAGGAATGATTGAGGAGCAACGCTGGGATAAGGATTTCTATAACGAATTTCGCTCGAGAAATACTCCCATAGTATTTCATATCTCGCTGCAACGACGGTTCATTGTTTGGGCATTGGTTAAGTTTTAGGCATGCTGCACACCACAGTCACTCCCAGGCACATGTTGGTCGTGTCTCGAATGAATATAGTTGGCCACGCTATATTGATCCTAGACACGACTACATAACTGCCCAGGTTTAACTGCAACATACAACACCCATTTACTTATGTTTTGTTCTACTTGTAGTTATGTATCTCGACGGTTAGGTATACTTGTATACTTTTGAAAATACTTATACTTTGAAGTATACGTTTAGTTCAAAGCACTTAGGCCCCTTAGTGTTTATAGTCTTATACCATGTAAGATTTGGTATACTAGTTCACTATAAACAAGGGCTCTGATACCAATCTGTCACACCCCGAAAACCGATGGCGGAAACATTTCCGGGGTGGACTCCACGTTGTGTATCAAATCCAATGTACATAGTAACATAGTAAACACAAAACATTACATTACATAGAATTGTTTTCATCTGATTGAAAGAAAAGTTATACAAGTGTATTATACATATATCATATGAACAAAAACACAGACGAGTTTTCTAATGCTCCGACTTCTCCAAAAGGTGGCGGTGTACCTGTTTAATGCGAACTTGAGAATACAAGCATTTTGAAAATTAGCATAAAGCTGGTGAGTTCATAAGTGGTTTTGTTTTAAAAAGAATGAGATCCCTTTTTGTTTTCTAAAAAATTTGTTATCCAAGAAAATCCCATATCTTCTTATGTAAAGACACTTTAGTTATCATTTCGTTACTTAATTCGCTTACGAGTTGTTACGTTATTCCAGAAAAATCCCATATTTTTCGAAGTGTTTAGCTATCCTTTTGATACTTAATTAGTAGTTTAGATTTCGATGTACTAGTAACTACCTTACTTATAGTATTAGTTAAGTATTCTGATATCTTAGTTATCCTACATTTGATTGTTGATTATCTGCTATACTTAGAGGTATTTTTGAATATTTGGATTCACTCAGAAGCATACATTAACAGTGTTTTCAAATTCTGGTAATTTCCAAAAGAGTACCTTAGACGTATTTTCGAAGCTCTGTCGACAGTCGATGTCCAGAGGCGTACTGTCAAATTAATTTCGAAACTCTGGTGACACCCAAGGGGTACACTAGCTGTATATTCGAAGTCTTGGCGTCATCCAAAGGCGTTATTTCGTATTTGTATTTGTATTCCTAATCCTATTCCTACTCCTATTCTAATTCGTATTCGTATTCGCATTCATATTCGTTTTATCCTATTAGTTATATTTGTATTCGTATTCGTGTTCGTATTCATCCTATCCTATTAGTTATATTCATATTCGTGTTTGTATTTGTTCTATCCTATTAGTTATATTCGTATTCGTATTCGTATTCGTATTCGTTCTATCCTATTGGTTATATTCATATTCGTATTCGTATTCATATTTGTTCTATACTATTAGTTTTATTCGTATTCGTATTCGTATTCGTATTCATACTATCCTATTAGTATTAATCTTAGTTTATGTTTAGTATGATTCCTTACACAAAACATAATATGAAACTTAGATTATAACATCTATTAAAGGAATCTACATTTAGTTTGACAATTCACTCGCCAATTCGAACGAAAAAGGGTAGGGGTATGAACTCACCGGTTGAGGAACGCGTCGGTTTGGATCCAAAACGTCAGTTCTGGGTTTCCAAACGCACAAGATTCCTATGTATTATGACAAGATAGACATTTTTATCTAATTAGGACTTGAATTATTTATTAGTTAAGGACAAACACTTCTAATCGCGAAAACACTCCATTACAAGCGTTTGGAGGGACCCGGGTGGCATTTGAGGACACATAAGGCTTGGATATGGAGTTTTCGGCCCTAATGTCCCCTTCCCCATGAGTTTACGGTCGTAAACTCATGGTGGGGTGCTTTATGGTACAAAGTGGCTTTAAATCAATTGGATAAATTAGCTAGGATCACATCTAGGGCATTGGAATGGATTTATCTCACATATGGACCATTTATTGGAGTTTATGGCAGTAAACTCCCCTCACACTAAATCTTTGATGTTTTGGTGGTCCTTAATTAATCACATGTGATTTCAAGCTATTTTACAAGTCTAGGGGTAACATTTGGGCACCATTTGACATAGTTTTAGGAGTTTACGGCCCAGGAACCCATTTTTGGGAGGGTATATGGCCATGAACTCCTAAGGGAGGTGTTTTCATTGAGTTTAAGGCTTCCAATACATTTTTGGTTGATTCTAGAATTTATTCCAAGGCTATTGGTGTGTTTAAATGGCAATTTAACACCTTAGAAGGAGTTTACTCTCCATGTTAATGAGTTTACGGCCCAAGCATGTTCTTGGGCAGTAAACTCATGTTTACTCCTCTAAATTGATGTTCAAGGTGTTCCAAGTCCAATTCCATAATTCTATAAGCCATATCTAAGCCTCAATGGTGTTTTGGAAGGGTTTTAAGGCATAAAAACCCATTTTATATGTGTTCAGGTTCCAATGGTGTTCCAGGGCCGTAAACACATGATTATGGTCCTATTCCATGATTTAAACTCGAATTTGAAGGTCTAAGATGCTATACTAGGATTTAGGGTGGTTACCTTGAAGATTTGGGGCTTGAATTTGATGTTTTTGGACCTTAATCTTGAGTTAAAGGAGAGAGTTAGAGAGAGAGAGTAGTGAGAGAGAGGAAAGGCTTCAAATGAAGTCTTTTGAGCCTTAAATAGGTCCTAAGTTTGGGACACGTTGAAATTCTACCCGGTACCAACGTTAAACGGGGTTTTTGGTCGCACCCGATTAAGCTATCGTAATCCGGCGGGATAGAATTTAGAAATTTTCAAATTAATTATTTTGGGCCATGCTCATGAGTTTTTACGGGATTTGAACACTCATGAGATTATAATAAACATATAAGTTTAAATAACTTAGCCCAAAAACGAGATCGGAACGAACCGCTATAGCCGGGTTTTACGGATGAAATGGGTTTCGGCGATGAACAACTTCGGGTTGTTACAAAGAAATATCATGAACAATAAACCTTTGGAATGTTTGGATTTGCTTTTGAGAAAGGTCACTTGATATTTGAGAGAATATGAGGTGAAATAATTAAACTGAGAAATGAATTTGGAGATGTTACGATCGTGTTTATATAGGAGGATAAGAGGTAATGAAGTGACATGTGCATTGGGTTGTGTAACTATCTCATTGGGAAAACAATTATGCCAATCAAGTGGCACCATTTGACCACCATTTTGGTGATTTTGGCCAAGGTATGAGAAAAATCACCTTGATTTCGGTTTGGTATCACCATTGAAAGGGTGATTCCGGTCCTAATGGTCCCATAATATGTGTTTTTGGTCTTGACGTTATTTCTTGAATGATGATTTCGGTCCATAGGCTTGTGATTTGGATCATGCATGATTTCGATCCTATGAAGATTTTTCCATGATATTTTTGTCCTATAAAACAAAAAACCCTTAGTTTTAGATCCTAAAGTCGAAATCCCTAAAGTAATGTATAATTTCATGTTATCTATTTGACTTGTGTTGACTCCTCTAATTCCTTATTGACTTGATGACTTCCTAAGGTTCATTACAACATGTTTTCCTAAAAATATATATTAATTTATATAAACATGCTATTTTAGCATTCAAAGTTACATTGTGAATTCATTTCTACACGGTTAAAGTTTAGACCTTGCTTGTTCTAAAAAAAATTCAATTGTCACATCATCCCCCCGTTAGGGGGAATTTCATCCTAAAATTAGTTCTAGAGTGGGCATCATGAACTAGGGAAAAGATGTGGGTACTTTTGTTTCAATTGGTCTTCTCATTCCCATGTGTATTTAGGCCCTCACTTGGCATTCTAGCAGACCTTTACTATTGGTATATGGCTCTGTTTTATTGTCTTGATCTCTATGTCCATGATTTCCACAGTTTCTTCTACGAAGTGCGGACTCTCATTTACCTCGATTTCATCAAGTCGGATTACAAGAGTTTCATCAGATATACACTTCTTTATGTTGGATATGTGGAAGGTGGGGTTTACGTTGCAGATTTCCTGTGGTAGTTGGAGTCTATAAGCTACCGGGCCAATTCTAGCAAAGATCTCAAAATCCTAATAGTTTATAACACATAATCATGTTTGTGAATATATGAACTATCATGAAAGTATTTGTAAACACTGGATTTTATAAGAAACACTTACCACAATCCTTTAAGAACTATCTTGGTAGGTTAAACCTTTAGAATGAGTGAACTTGTTCTTGAGAAAGGGCACATGATATATGAGAGAATATGAGGTGAAACAATTTAACTGAGAAGTGGATTTAGAAATGTTCTAGATTGTGTTTATATATAATAGGTAATGAAGTGACATGTGCACTGGGTTGTGTAATTATCTCATTGGGAAAACAGTTATGCCAATCAAGTGGTACCATTTGACCACCTTTTTGGTGATTTCGGCCAAGCTATGAGAAAAATCACTTTGAGTTCAATTTGGTATCACCCATGAAAGGGTCATTTCGGTCCTAGTGGTCCCATAATATGTGTTTTCGGTCTTGATGTTATTTCTTGAAGGGTGATTTCGGTCCATAGGCTTGTGATTTGGATCATGCATGATTTCGGTCTTATGAATATTTGGCTATAGGAATTCGGTCCTATAAAACCAAAAACCCTTAGTTTTAGATTCCTACAACCGAAATCCCTAAAGTAATGTATAATTTCATGTTGGATAAGGTGTCTAAGTCCATAACTATTTTTGGTATGTACTTGACCCGACCCGGGATGGTCTATTTGGGTTGCATGGCGCCATGCAATTAGATAGACTAAATGAGAGAAATAACACTTGTGGTTTATTAATATATTATAAGTTCTAATATATTAATAGTATTATTTAATTAGTTTCATCAAGAATTAATTTAGAATTAATTAAGTGATCAAAGATAACTAATTAAATATATGGGTTGATTATGTAAATCATCCATAACTTGTATAGTGGGCTAAGAGAATCCATGGATTATCAAGTTGGGTTAAACCCATAGGATGCTCCATGGGAGTTACAAATCAATGGGTCATGGAAATGAAGAGCCATGACTCATTAGGGTTTACATGGTGTAACCCTGGATGTGTCACACTATATACAGACCATCTCCTCCACCAAAATCGGAGACACTGAGAAACAAGAGGGCTAGAGCCGATTTTGCAAGTGTAAGATTCTCTCAAAGTTTAGTCCTTTGCATTTGGTGTTGTGTGAAGCATTTGAGGCATCACACTTGGGGTGCTAGGCTCACAAGCTTTAAAGGATCATAATCAACAACAAGGTAAGTTATTCTATCTTTCATTCAAGTTATAAATGTTCCCCATGTATGCTAGATAGGAATATAACCTTGGAGTTCGACTTTGTATGATAATTAGACAAACATAGATCCAAGGTTATTAGGGTTGGATGTACACTTAGGAAGCGTTAGAATGCTCAAAACCCATATTTTGATGCTTTTAGATTTATCTATTTGACTTGTGTTGACTCATTTGATTCATTGTTGACTTGATGACTTCCTAAGGTTCGTTACCATATGGTTTCCAATATATATATATATTAATTTATATAAACATGCCTTTTTGGTATTCAAAGTTTAATGCATCAAATTTACGTTGTGAATTTACTTGTACACGTTTAAAATTTAGACCTTGCTTGTTCTAGAAAAATAAATTCCAGTTTCACGACATATATATATATATATATATATATATATATATATATATATATATATATATATATATATATCCCATTAACAAAGCCATACTCTAAAGGGGTATAAGCAAACGACCTATAAAATGATCATCATTAGATGACCACTCTCGGCCACCGCTCCCTTGTATGGTTAAGGGTCGTTAGTCAAACGAGTTTGATAAGACATAACCTCATTAAAACTATGATACTATAAAGTACTAGAACCCACTTTAAATCCCACTCTAGATACTTTAGGAAAAATGTGAAGTGTATGCTAATCCATGAAAATGCACATCACTCTTTATATTTCGTTATCTGAGCATGCATAGTTAACCAGCATACTAATTTGGGACTATAAAGGATGGATAAATCAAAAATTATCATTATTGATGGAGCGTGTGTGTTTTACCGGCAGTTCAATTTGAGATGATAAATGACCTCGAGGTTGTTAAGTGGGTTTGCATGGTTATTCACATCTCATTTGTGATCCTTGGCATCCTAGTCATAAAATGTGATAGCATAATCTGATAATAAATATGCCATTGATAAGATTAAATGAATCTCAAATGATCTAGGAGTTTCATAAGATTGAAATTGGTAAAAGCCTTACCTACCTAAAATATATTTGAATTTGATTATGCCATCCCTCTTTAAAGTACGAATAAAAAATATGGATACTAGCCTTAATTTAAATTTATGGGTTGACAATTAAGGATTAAGAACCAACTAACTTGAATTCTATATTCTCCCAAATTTTATATGTCAAATCTAGACAATAATAGTCTTCCTCGTTCTTATGAAAATGTTTTTCCTCAATCTTCTAGAGATGGTCTTCCACATTCAAGCCAAGATGAAAATGTCTTCCTTTCCTTAGAAAACGGTGGAACCGGACATTGTCTCTCTTCAACTCTTTTGTCTCCTCCTCCTATGACTCTCCCAACATCATGTTTTCCTTGATAATAAAGATATGAAACTACTAAAACCCTATTGGAATGTAAACATTAACAAGAAAATTCTTATGTGTGTGCACATTCTGGAAATGAAGTCGTACATTTACAAATTGGAAAGGATGGGTGTCGTATTCCCAAAGGAACAAGCCATGGATTTGGTTCTTCTTTTGCGTACTAAGTCATATTGTCACACCCCTAAACCTAATTGGCATAAACATTCAGGGGTGGAGGATGTCATGTACAGTATCATAACAATGCATAATAGTAATGCAAGCAACAACACCCGTTGCATTTATAGAATAGTTAAATACATTCATGCTCTTTGGTACTATCTAAATGACACCAAAAATGTATAATCAGAATAAATATGAGTCTTGAATCCACTCCGTCCTTCTAAAAGATGCATGGGTGTACCTGTCTACTGGTTCCCTGAGAATACAAGTTATTTTGAAAGAGAGTATCAACATAAATGTTGGTTAGTTCATAAGTGTTTTAGTTTCATTTGTTTGTATTTAAACCTTTGAAATATTTGTATATGATATGTGCGTTTTTTTGTAAAGTTTTCCCAGAAAATCCTATATTTCCGGCTTATAATGAAATGTGGCCTTCTACCCAATTCTGACTATTTTCATGCTTGTTCTCATGAAAAAAAAGTAATGTTTGTATATACACTTGAAATAGTATAGAAAATATAGTAGTACTTTATATATGTATAAAAGTATGTTTTCCATATTATTACTATCTTTTACTATGAAAATAATATGTTTTAACCCAGTAGTACCACCGTCGTATATGGAAAAATGAAAACTCATAGTCTTATTAAAATAACCATACGCTTTGGAGAGTGTTGTTGCCTTTAAAACTGAATTGGTTAATTAAGGATTAAAATGTGATATGGTTGTAACCATGCTGATTGACGGATGTAAACACGACAAACTTCTGGCGTCGAAAAGATGTGACATTTTGTCACCCCTTGGCCTTATCGGCTAGGACTATAGCTAACAGTCGGGGTGTGGGATGGTCTGTTCCATATAGATCTATACACACAATGCCTACTCTCCCTCCACAAGACTCTAGTTACAAAACATGATACAACAATGTATTGTTGTACCATGAAGTATCTCACATTCTAATAACATGTACATGTTATAGTATCTATGTTCCTTCTGTCCTTGTAAATGTATATGTATATGTATATGTTTTATCATGTTCTTGTATATGTATACGTATATGTGTTTCCTGTTCTTGAAAATGTATATGTATATGTTCTCTTCTGTTCTTGTATATGTATACGTATATGTTCTCTAAACTATACCTATTATACTTTACTAGTATGTTTGTTTTGTATCTAACTTGTAGAAAATACACAATTTCTCAGCTTGAACAATTGAGTTAAATATAACATTAAAGGTAACATTTAATATTCTTCTACATATCTAGCATGTATAACTATGAGTTAATCGACAGTCGAACTAGTGTATCCAACCCTAAACCCACAACCAAACAAGGAACAGAATTCAAGGTTATTAACAATAGTCCTAAGTCCATTAAAGCATCCTTATACACTAATACATAAATGAATATGGTTTTGAAAGTAAAAGAGTTGAAAAGAGTTTAAAAGCAGTTTGAACAGGGTTTTAAAAATGAAGTCTAACAATGTTTTAAAAGTAGTTTGAGAATGTATTTGAAAACGGTTTGAAACAAGATGTATAGCAAGTATATAAATGTTTATACTAACACAATTTCAATTGTGCTCAACTTGTATTCCCACCTAAAAGCACTTAAAACAGTTATAAGGTTAATTGCAGGGGTATGAACTCACCTGATTGTGAGTGATCTGGAAATTAAGATAGATATAGGTTGCTTGAGTTCACAAATGAAGTCCTGAAGCACAGTTGGATCCTATAAGGCATATATTCACATATGTGTGTACAATTAGTGTTTATAACTACTTACTAACATAGGGAACTACCTAAAGTTGTAGGAAACACCCTAAAAGAAGTGTTAAACCCACAAATGGATGCTTGAAAGATGTTGACGACCACCCAAGGATGGGTTTACGACCCTAATGGGTTCACGGACTCATGAGGTGTTGACGGTCCATATGATCCTCTGAAGGGTTCATGGACCTTATGAATGGTTCACAGCCGTGATCCCTTCAATTTCATGAAGGAGGTGATGAATCATGAAGAATCAAGGCTAGGATCTAGTAATCTTTCAAGTATAACAAGCTGAAGGTTGAAACACTTACGTTTTTGGAGAGTTGGAGGGTTCACGTTTGAAGCTAATTGAGAGAGAATGAGAGTGTTCACGGTTCTGAAGAGGAGAAATGAGGAGAAAAGGAGCATCTCATATATATATATATATATATATATATATATATATATATATATATATATATATATATATATATATATATATATATATATTGTAACAACCCGAAGTTGCCTATCATCGAAACCCATTATACCCGTAAAGATTCGACGTTTATCAATTCGTTCCGATTTCGTTTTTGGGCTAAATTATTTAAACTTATATGTTTATTTAATACTAATGAGTGTCCAAACCCCTTAGGAACTCATGAAATTAGCCCAAAATGTTTATTTCAGAAATTTTAGAAACGTCCCCGTCGGGTTACGGAAAATTAATCGGGTGCGACCAAAAGCCCAGTTTAATGCCGGTATCGGGTAGAATTCCACCGTGTCCCAAACATAGGACCTATTTAAAGCTCAAAAGACTTCATTTGAAGCCTTTCCTCTCTCTCACTACTCTCTCTCTAACCTCTCTCCTCAACTAAAAAATCAAGGTGTAACAACGTAAATTTAAAACAAATTTTTCATTTTTGTAAGCATCAAAAACCACCGATTACTGTTTCAAATTCAAACGTGAACAATGTTATCATAATATAATACATCCCAATGATCATAAAATAGTTTTTCTTCGACAATGTGTACGATCACGCCGACGCCTTCCCACGGTCCTCGCTAGTACCTGAAACACATAACACAACAACTGTAAGCATAAATGCCTAGTAAGTTCCCCAGAATACAACTTACGCAGATACGCCTTTCCAGGCCCCGACTTTCCGGTCCATGTGTCTCAGGGGACTTCCGTCCCGACTAGGTAAACCTTCCGGTCCTACCCACGTCAACCTTACGGTCCACATCACAACGCCTTCCGGCCCATAACGTATTCGCCTTCCGACCCATAACATAATGCCTTCCGGCCCATATCAAGCATATCATACATGGCACATATAAACGATTACCCTATCACACACCATACATATATCTCATAATATATCCGACCTTCTGGTCACACAGTCAAACCCTTCTGGGTACAGTGTAGTAAGAAAACTCACCTCGTGGAAAGTCTAAGATCTCGCGTCCTCGCTATCTCTAAATCCCAACGACGACTCTACCTCGCCTAAACATAAAAATATCATTTAATACTCAAAGACTTCCACCACTAAAACTTTACCCCTTATCATCATTCCTCAAAGGGTAAAAGACCATTTTACCCTTCCTTGACCTAAAGTCCTCATGTTGACCAAAACCCTAAAAGTCAACAAAAGTCAACCTTGAGAGTACACGGGGCGTACTGCTAGATGGACGCGTGGCGTACATCGCCAACCCATGGATCGGGGTCACTACCCAGTACGCTGCGCGTACTGGAAGTTACGCCCAGCGTAACCATCAGATTCTAGCACACTTCATTTCTGGTCTTAATCGGTTAAGCCATTACTCCAAATTCTAGATCCGACTCTGATAATGTGTCTAAACCCATAAAGTCGAGACCTTTAAGCCTTGGCATGGCTGTAAAGGCTTCAACACTTCTTAACATCATTCTAATCCAACTCAAGGACCTAGATCTCATGCATGGATCAATATTCATATCCAAGATGTCATTTTTATGAGTCCACAACTCCAATAGACTAGAAATATAAAAGATCTAAGCTTATGGAGGCTATTTGCACAAAAAGTCTCCACCTTTGGGACTAAAACCCTAGAAAATGGTACTTGAAGCATATAACATGAACCAAGTGACAAGATCCAAACTTTTTACGTGATATTGAAGCTTTAACCCTTGCAAAGCTCAAATCTACACTTGAACACCACTTCTAGCCTTTCCAATGAGCTCTTCTTCTCCTTTTCAGCCTTGGAATGGCACCACCAAGCTTAGAATATACACCAAATGGCTTAAGAACGAAAGCACACACTATTTAGGGTTTCACTCTGAGGGATGGTGGCTGAGAAGTCCAGCCACACATTCCTTTTATAGCCCTCCAAAGGATTAGGGTTTTTTAGATCTGGAAAAGTTACGCCATGCGTAACCTTGGGTACGCCCAGTGTACCTGAGGGTGAACGCGTCCAAATGAGGCGCGCGAGTACGCGCAGCGTACAACTTGTACGCCCAGCGTACTCGCCTATCATGAAAGCCCTAAATTAACAACATAACCAAGATGCAGGGCCAAATAGAGGAATACCTGGATTTCAGGCTGTTACAATTCTCCCCCACTAGAACCAAACTTCGCCCCCGAAGTCTCATACTGAAAACAACTCTGGATATTGATCCCGCATCTCAGACTCGGACTCCCATGTCAGCTCGGACCCCTTCCGATGTTGCCACTGCACTTGTACTAGGGGTACTTCCTTGTTCCTCAGAACCTTAACTTTCCGATCCCTGATCGCTACTGGTCGCTCCACATAGTTCAGGCCTGCATCAACCTGAATATCATCTAATGGCACCACTGCCGACTCGTCGAAAATACATTTCCTCAACTGCGAGACATGAAAGGTATCATGGATCTGCCCCAACTCAGCAGGTAGATCCAACCGGTAGGCTACCCTGCCTACCCTAGCAACTACCATGTAGGGTCCAATATACCGGGGTCCCAACTTGCCCCTCTTCCTGAATCGTATCACTGCTTTCCAAGGAGAGACCTTTAGGAGCACAAGGTCACCAACCTGAAAATTCGAGCTCGGACCGATGCCTGTCCGGATAACTCTTTTGGCGACTCTGCGCGGTCAACAACCTCTGCCTGACCTACTCAATCTGCTCGGTCGTCTATAGTACAATCTCCGGGCTACCCATCACCCGCCGCCCCAGCTCTCCCCAGCAGATGGGGGTGCGACACCTCCGCCATACAACAACTCAAAGGGTGGCATACCAATACTCGAATGACGGCTGTTGTTGTACGAAAACTCTGCTAAAGGTAGATAGGTGTCCCAGCTCCCTCGAAAATCCAAAACTCATGCTCGGAGCATATCCTCAAGCGTCTGAATCGTCCGCTCGCTCTGTCTGTCCGTCTGCGGGTGGTATGCGGTACCGAAATGCAGTCTCATACCCAACTCCTCATGAAACTTCTTCCAAAACCTGGAAGTAAAACGCAGATCCCGATCTAAAACAATCGACATCGGAACCCCATGCCGCGATACCACCTCCCTCACGTATAATTCCACCAACTTCTCCGCATAAGAGCTCTCGCTGATGGCTAGAAAATGAGCGTTCTTTGTCAATCTATCGACGATCACCCAAATCGCATCGACTCCTCTCGCAGTCCTCGGCAATTTGGTGATAAAATTCATGGTAATCTGTTCCCACTTCCATTCGGGTGCTCGGCCTTAACCTGTCGACAAGTCAGGCACCTCTCAACAAACCATGAAACATCCCTTTTCATACAGGGCCACCAATACTCCTTCCTTAGGTCCAAATACATTTTTGTACCCCCAGGATGAATCGAGAATTTCGATCGATGCGCTTCCTCCATCAAAATAGTACGCGAACCGCCCACAAACGGTACCCAAATCCGACCCTGAAAAGTTATAAGCCCTCGACCATCCGTAACGAATCCTGATACCTGACCGACAACTCGCTCCCTCTTCTGGTTTTCTGGTCTCACAGCCTCAGCTTGAGCTCCTCGAATGGTATCCAAAATTGGGGTCACCACTGTCAACCTCATACAAATATCTCGCATCGAGGCGCCTTCCGCCCTACGGCTCAACGCATCGGCCACCACATTAGCCTTGCCGGGGTGGTACAGGATCACACAATCATAGTCCTTCACCACGTCCAACCATCTCCTCTGTCGCATATTTAGATTTGGTTGATCCATCAAGTACTTCAGACTATTGTGGTCTGTGTAGATGGTACACCGAACCCCATAAAGATAGTGCCGCCAAATCTTGAGGGCAAACACCATAGCCCCCAATTCGAGGTCATGGGTGGGATATCTCGACTCATGAGGCTTCAACTGCCTCGAAGCATACGCTATAACGTGTCCCCTCTGCATAAGCACCGCCCCTAAACCTGCTATAGACGCATCACACTATACCACAAAATCCTCCATCCCTTCCGAGAGTGCAAGCACCGGGGCCTCGCACAATTTCTGACGAAGGGTATCGAATGAGGACTGTTGCTCCAGTCCCCACGAAAATGCAACACCCTTCCGGGTCATCTTAGTAAGTGGCATGACTATCTTGGAGAAATCCTTGATAAACCTTCGATAATAGCTGGCCAATCCCATAAAACTCCAGATCTCAGTGGGCGATCTCGGCACCTCTCATATCAACACCACCTCAATCTTGGCCGGACCGACCAATATCCCTTTCTGGTTAACAAGGTGTCCAAGGAACTGGACCTCTCGTAACCAGAAATCACACTTGGAGAATTTGGCTTACAGCCTCTCCGATCTCAATACCCCCAGAATTTCCCTCAAATGCACCTCATGCTGCTCCCTAGACCTCTAATATACCAAAATATCATCAATGAAAATGATCACCGACCGATCTAGCATCGGCCTGCACACCCTGTTCATAAGATCCATGAACGCAGTCGGGGCATTGGTGAGCCCAAAAGGCATCACCACAAACTCATAATGTCCATAACAAGTTCTGAATGCAGTCTTCTGAATATCTTCATCCCGAACCCTCATCTGATGATAACCCGACCTCAAGTCTATCTTAGAGAACCAAGATGCCCCTTGCAACTGATCGAACAGATAATCGATCCTAGGTAACGGATACCAGTTCTTAACCGTCAACTTCTTCAACTCCCGGTAATCAATACACATCCAGTATGAACCATCCTTTTTCTTGACAAATAAAATTAGCGCTCCCCAAGGTGAGCTACTCGGTCGAATAAACCCCTTTCCCAACAGCTCTTGAAGCTGCGAGGATAACTCCTGCATTTCCAGTGGAGCGAGGCGATAAGGCGCCTTGGTGATGGGCGCTGCTCCCAGAACCAGATCAATACGGAACTCCACTTGCCTTTCCAGAGGAACACCTGGTAACTCTTCGGGGAACACATCCGAAAACTCGCATACTACAGGAACATCGTCAACCGAATTGGGCCTCACTGCGGCCACTCGAGTGTCCATCACATAAGCTATGAATCCACTACAACCCTGCTGTAAACTCTACTTTGCCCTGGAAACCGAACAAAATGCTGACCCACATCGGGTCCCCTCGCCATAAGCACTCCCCCACTAGGGTCTCGAATAGTCACCAGCTGTCTCTCGCAGTCAATGACTGCCCCAAACTTACTCAACCTATCCATGCCCACGATGACGCAAACATCCCCCATTGCTATAGGAACCAAGTCTATAGGGAACTTGACCCCAAAAATCTCGAGCACACATCCTCGAATCAGGTCAGTGGCGTATACCGCTTTCTCATCCGCTATAGAAACTCACAGGGGTCAACTTATCACCTCCCGATCAATACCGATGTGCTGGCTAAAAGCCAACGATACAAAAGACCGACTCGCACCCGAGTCAAATAATACCAAGGCAGGTACAGAATTCACAAGAAAAGTACCTACGCATATCATAATATAAGCACAATATCTTAGCATAAAAGTAAATACACAAAAGAATACATACCAACTACGACATCAGGCGCCGCGCGGACCTCCTCCGCAGTCAACTGAAAAGCTCTCCCACGACCCTTCGGAGCCTCGACTTTCACCGGCCGAGTCTCGATAACCCTAGCAGGAGGCACAGATCCCTGGCGAAGCTGGGGGCACTCGGCCTTCCGATGGACGGTCTGATTGCAATGAAAGCAAACCATGAATCCCTTGGGGCAATCCCTAGCAATGTGCCCCTCCTTGCCACACTTTTAGCACGCACCCGATCGACATGCCCCCTCATGCCCTTGCCGAAATTTCCGCAAGTGCGGCCCTTCTGTCCTCCTGTCCTCGAATCGGCGGACTTGGTCCGCTTAGCTGCCGGCTGGGACTGAGCCAACCGCCAATCCACCCATTGAGACTTGGCCTCCTCCCTGGCCTGGGTCTCCAACTCGATCTCTCGCTTCCTGGCATTCGCCTGGAGCTCAGCAAAGGTCTGGTATGATGAGTTCGATACGAACTCTCGGATATCCCTCCTCAGCACACCCAAATATCGGCTCATCTGAGCCTGCTCCGTGGACACCTGCTCAGGGCAAAACATCTCCCTCTCATGAAACTTCCGAGTGATCGCCGTAACAGAATCATTACCGTGCTTGAGGGGCAAGAACTCTTGAACAAATCGTTCCCTCTCCACCGGGGAACATACTCATCTCTGAACATAGCAGTAAATCTCTCCCAAGTCACGGCTGAAACCTCCGCAAGAGTGAAGTTCGCCGTCACGAACTTCCACCAATTCTTTGCTCCCAGGCGGAGCTGGTTCAAAGCGAACCGTACCCTCAGATGCTCCGGACATGAACAAGTGTAGAAGTATCCCTGGATATCAGCAATCCATCTCATCGCAGTGATCGGATCCTATGTCCCGTCAAACTCAGGTGGCTTCGTGTTGCTGAACTCCCGGAATAACAACGAGTCACCTCCCTGCGGCCTGGCAGCAACCACAGCTGCGGTAGCTGCAGCGGTTGCGGCCTCAGTCGCCGCGGCGTACCGCTCATCAAAAGTCTCCATCAGTGTGGTATTAATAGACCCAAACATCTCCGGAATCTCAGCCCGGATCGCTGCAGCCATCTCCTCATGAATCATCTAACGAAGCTCCTCATCACTCACACTGCTCGTACCAGGTCTGTGGCGTGGTCTAACCATGATTCCTCTGAAATACGACATAAAAATATCAGAGACTCCATCGAGCTTAATCGCACTCGATAACGCAACCCTACTCAGTCTCCAATACCCAAGGATTCTTACTTGGGTTGCCCACTGAACCGGTGTCTTCAATAGTACGGGCCCAATACTACAAACTACATCGCATCAGCATTCACCCCAAATCCTCCTCCCCGAACCCCGGAGCATGAGTACTTTATTCTCGCTATGCACTAGCTACCCACTCGCTCTCAAAGCATCTCATAGCAACAGTATTCCCTAGACTAAGGCATCACAAATTAGGCCACTCTAGTCCTAATATGATTACCTAGTCTACTAACATGCATATCATATCATAGCATATCTCATAACACATATTGTAAGAGTATTTTGGGGATTTTACCGTTCGGGCGCTGGCTGACCGTACACACTTCTTCTCCTTTGGTTGTTCCAAAATCTCTTATCAAATTTTTTTATTGATTATATTAATTAAAATTTTTCTCGAATCCCCGGTTTGAGTTCAGTTACACCCGAAGGTGTATCCGAATCCCTCAAACCAAGGCTCTGATACCAACTTGTAACAACGTAAATTTAAAACAAAATTTTCATTTTTGTAAGCATAAAAAACCATCGATTACTGTTTCAAATTCAAACGTGAACAATGTTATCATAATATAATACATCCCAATGATCATAAAATAGTGTTTCTTCGACAATGTGTATGATCACGCCGGCGCCTTCCCACGGTCTTCGCTAGTACCTGAAACACATAACACAACAACTGTAAGCATAAATGCTTAGTGAGTTCCCCAGAGTACAACTTACGCACATACGCCTTTCCAGGCCCTGACCTTCCGATCCATGTGTCTCAGGGGACTTCCGTCCCAACTAGGTAAACCTTCCGGTCCTACCCACATCAACCTTACGGTCCACATCACAACGCCTTCCGACCCATAACATATTCGCCTTCCAGCCCATAACATAATGCCTTCCAGCCCATATCAAGCATATCATACACGGCACATATAAACGATTAACTTATCACACACCATACATATATCTCATAATATATCCGACATTCCGGTCACACAGTCAAACCCTTCCGGGTACAGTATAGTGAGAAAACTCACCTCGTGGAAAGTCTAAGATCTCGCATCCTCGCTATCTCCAAATCCCAACGATGACTCTACCTCGCCTAAACATAAAAATATCATTTAATACTCAAAGACTTCCACCACTAAAACTTTACCCCTTATCATCATTCCTCAGAGGGTAAAAGACCATTTTACCCTTCCTTGACCTAAAGTCCTCATGTTGACCAAAACCCTAAAAGTCAACAAAAGTCAACCTTGAGAGTACGCGGGGCGTACTGCTAGATGGACGCGTGGCGTACATCGCCAACCCATGGATCGGGATCACTACCCAGTACGCTGCGCGTACTGGAAGTTACGCCCAGCGTAACCATCAGATTCTAGCACACTTCATTTCTGGTCTTAATCGGTTAAGCCATTACTCCAACTTCTAGATCCAACTCTGATAATGTGTCTAAACCCATAAAGTCGAGACCTTTAAGCCTTGGCATGGCTGTAAAGGCTCCAACACTTCTTAACATCATTCTAATCCAACTCAAGGACCTAGATCTCATGCATGGATCAATATTCATGTCCAAGATGTCATTTTTATGAGTCCACAAGTCCAATAGACTAGAAATATAAAAGATCTAAGCTTATGGAGGCTATTTGCACAAAAAGTCTCCACCTTTGGGACTAAAACCCTAGAAAATGGTACTTGAAGCATATAACATGAACCAAGTGACAAGATCCAAACTTTTTACGTGATATTGAAGCTTTAACCCTTGCAAAGCTCAGATCTACACTTGAACACCACTTCTAGCCTTTCCAATGAGCTCTTCTTCTCCTTTGCAACCTTGGAATGGCACCACCAAGCTTAGAATATACACCAAATGGCTTAAGAACGAAAGCACACACTATTTAGGGTTTCACTCTGAGGGATGGTGGCTGAGAAGTCCAGCCACACATTCCTTTTATAGCCCTCCAAAGGATTAGGGTTTTTTAGATCTGGAAAAGTTACGCCATGCGTAACCTTGGGTACGCCCAGCGTACCTGAGGGTGAACGCGTCCAAATGAGGCGCGTGAGTACGCGCAGCGTACAACTTGTACGCCCAACGTACTCGCCTATCATGAAAGCCCTAAATTAACAACATAACCAAGATGCAGGGCCAAATAGAGGAATACCTGGATTTCGGGCTGTTACAATTCTCCCCCACTAGAACCAGACTTCGCCCCCGAAGTCTCATACTGAAAACAACTCTGGATATTGATCCCGCATCTCAGAGTCGGACTCCCATGTCAGCTCGGACCCCTTCCGATGTTGCCACTGCACTTGTACTAGGGGTACTTCCTTGTTCCTCAGAACCTTAACTTTCCGATCCCTGATCGCTACTGGTCTCTCCACATAGTTCAGGCCTGCATCCACCTGAATATCATCTAATGGCACCACTGCCGACTCGTCGGCAATACATTTCCTCAATTGCGAGACATGAAAGGTATCATGGATCTACCCCAAGTCAGCAGGTAGATCCAACCGGTAGGCTACCCTGCCTACCCTAGCAACTACCATGTAGGGTCCAATATACCGGGGTCCCAACTTGCCCCTCTTCCTGAATCGTATCACTGCTTTCCAAGGAGAGACCTTTAGGAGCACAAGGTCACCAACCTGAAACTCGAGCTCGGACCGACGCCTGTCCGGATAACTCTTTTGGCGACTCTGCGCGGTCAACAACCTCTACCTGACCTACTCAATCTGCTCGGTCGTCTATAGTACAATCTCCGTGCTACCCATCACCCACCGCCCCACCTCTCCCCAGCAGATGGGGGTGCGACACCTCCGCCATACAACAACTCAAAGGGTGGCATACCAATACTCGAATGATGGCTGTTGTTGTACGAAAACTCTGCTAAAGGTAGATAGGTGTCCCAGCTCCCTCCAAAATCCAAAACTCATGCTCGGAGCATATCCTCAAGCGTCTGAATCGTCCGCTCGCTCTGTCTGTCCGTCTGCGGGTGGTATGCGGTACCGAAATGCAGTCTCATACCCAACTCCTCATGAAACTTCTTCCAAAACCTGGAAGTAAAACGCAGATCCCGATCTAAAACAATCGACATCGGAACCCCATGCCGCGATACCACCTCCCTCACGTATAATTCCACCAACTTCTCCGCATAAGAGCTCTCGCTGATGGCTAGAAAATGAGCGCTCTTTGTCAATCTATCGACGATCACCCAAATCACATCGACTCCTCTCGCAGTCCTCGGCAATTTGGTGATAAAATTCATGGTAATCTGTTCCCACTTCCATTCGGGTGCTTGGCCTTAACCTGTCGACAAGTCAGGCACCTCTCAACAAACCATGAAACTTCCCTTTTCATACAGGGCCACCAATACTCCTTCCTTAGGTCCAAATACATTTTTGTACCCTCGGGATGAATCGAGAATTTCGATCGATGCACTTCCTCCATCAAAATAGTACGCGTACCACCCACAAACGGTACCCAAATCTGACCCTAAAAAGTCATAAGCCCTCGACCATTCGTAACGAATCCTGATACCTGACCGACAACTCGCTCCCTCTTCTGGTTTTCTGGTCTCGCAGCCTCAGCCTGAGCTCCTTGAATGGTATCCAAAATTGGGGTCACCACTGTCAACCTCATACAAATATCTCGCATCGAGGCGCCTTCCGCCCTACGGCTCAACGCATCGGCCACCACATTAGCCTTGCCGGGGTGGTACAGGATCACACAATCATAGTCCTTCACCACGTCCAACCATCTCCTCTGTCGCATATTTAGATTTGGTTGATCCATCAAGTACTTCAGACTATTGTGGTCTGTGTAGATGGTACACCGAACCCCATAAAGATAGTGCCGCCAAATCTTGAGGGCAAACACCACAGCCCCCAATTCGAGGTCATGGGTGGGATATTTCGACTCATGAGGCTTCAACTGCCTCGAAGCATACGCTATAACGTGTCCCCTCTGCATAAGCACCGCCCCTAAACCTGCTATAGACGCATCACACTATACCACAAAATCCTCCATCCCTTCCGAGAGTGCAAGCACCGGGGCCTCGCACAATTTCTGACGAAGGGTATCGAATGAGGACTGCTGCTCCAGTCCCCACGAAAATGCAACACCCTTCCGGGTCATCTTAGTAAGTGGCACGACTATCTTGGAGAAATCCTTGATAAACCTTCGATAATAGCTGGCCAATCCCATAAAACTCCTGATCTCAGTGGGCGATCTCGGCACCTCTCATATCAACACCACCTCAATCTTGGCCGGACCGACCAATATCCCTTTTTGGTTAACAAGGTGTCCAAGGAACTAGACCTCTCGTAACCAGAAATCACACTTGGAGAATTTGGCTTACAGCCTCTCCGATCTCAATACCCCCAGAATTTCCCTCAAATGCACCTCATGCTGCTCCCTAGACCTCTTATATACCAAAATATCATCAATGAAAACGATCACCGACCGATCCAGCATCGGCCTGCACACCCTGTTCATAAGATCCATGAACGCAGTCGGGGCATTGGTGAGCCCAAAAGGCATCACCACAAACTCATAATGTCCATAACGAGTTCTGAATGCTTTCTTCTGAATATCTTCATCCCAAACCCTCATCTGATGATAACCCGACCTCAAGTCTATCTTGGAGAACCAAGATGCCCCTTGCAACTGATCGAACATATCATCGATCCTAGGTAACGGATACCAGTTCTTAACCGTCAACTTCTTCAACTGCCGGTAATCAATACACATCCGGTGTGAACCATCCTTTTTCTTGACAAATAAAATTGGCGCTCCCCAAGGTGAGCTACTCGGTCGAATAAACCCCTTTCCCAACAGCTCTTGAAGCTGCGAGGATAACTCCTGCATTTCTAGTGGAGCGAGGCGATAAGGCGCCTTAGCGATGGGCGCTGCTCCCAGAACCAGATCAATACGGAACTCCACTTTCCTTTCGAGAGGAACACCTGGTAACTCTTCGGGGAACACATCCGAAAACTTGCATACTACAGGAACGTCGTCAACCGAATTGGGCCTCACTGCGGCCACTCGAGTGTCCATCACATAAGCTATGAATCCACTACAACCCTGCTGTAAACTCTGCTTTGCCCTGGAAACCGAACAAAATGCTGACCCACACCGGGTCCCCTCGCCATAAGCACTCCCCCACTAGGATCTCGAATAGTCACCAGCTGTCTCTCACAGTCAATGACTGCCCCAAACTTACTCAACCAGTCCATGCCCACGATGACGCAAACATCCCTCATTGCTATAGGAACCAAGTCTATAGGGAACTTGACCCCAAAAATCTCGAGCACACATCCTCGAATCAGGTCAGTGGCGTATACCGCTTTCTCATCCGCTATAGAAACTCATAGGGGTCAACTTATCACCTCCCAATCAATACCGATGTGCTGGCTAAAAGCCAACGATACAAAAGACCAACTCGCACCCGAGTCAAATAATACCAAGGCAGGTACAGAATTCACAAGAAAAGTACCTACGCATATCATAATATAAGCACAATATCTTAGCATAAAAGTAAATACACAAAAGAATACATACCAGCTTCGAGATCAGGCGCCGCGCGGACCTCCTCCGCAGTCAACTGAAAAGCTCTCCCACGAGCCTTCGGAGCCTCGACTTTCACCGGCCGAGTCTCGATAACCCTAGCAGGAGGCACAGATCCCTGGCAAAGCTGGGGGAACTCGACCTTCCGATGGACGGTCTGATTGCAATGAAAGCAAACCATGAATCCCTTGGGGCAATCCCTAGCAATGTGCCCCTCCTTGCCACACTTTTAGCACGCACCCGATCGACATGCCCCCTCATGACCCTTGCTGAACTTTCCGCAAGTGCGGCCCTTCTGTCCTCCTGTCCTCGAATCGGCGGACTTGGTCCGCTTAGTTGCCGGCTGGGACTGAGCCAGCCGCCAATCCACCCATTGAGACTTGGCCTCCTCCCTGGCCTGGGTCTCCAACTCGATCTCTCGCTTCCTGGCATTCACCTGGAGGTCAGCAAAGGTCTGGTATGATGAGTTCGATACGAACTCTCGGATATCCCTCCTCAACACACCCAAATATCGGCTCATCCGAGCCTACTCCGTGGACACCTGCTCAGGGCAAAACATCGCCCTCTCATGAAACTTCCGAGTGATCGCCGTAGCAGAATCATTACCGTGCTTGAGGGGCAAGAACTCCTGAACCAATCGTTCCCTCTCCACCGGGGAACATACTCATCTTTGAACATAGCAGTAAATCTCTCCCAAGTCACGGCTGAAACCTCCGCAAGAGTGAAGTTCGCCGTCACGAACTTCCACCAATCCTTTGCTCCCAGTCGGAGCTGGTTCAAAGCGAACCGTACCCTCAGATGCTCCGGACATGAACAAGTGTAGAAGTATCCCTCGATATCAGCAATCCATCTCATCACAGTGATCGGATCCTATGTCCTGTCAAACTCAGGTGGCTTCGTGTTGCTGAACTCCCGGAATAACAACGAGTCACCTCCCTGCGGCCTGGCAGCGGCCACAGCTGCGGTAGCTGCAGCGGTTGCGGCCTCAGTCGCCGCAGCGTACCGCTCATCAAAAGTCTCCATCAGTGTGGTCTTAATAGACCCAAACATCTCCGGAATCTCAGCCCGGATCGCTGCAGCCATCTCCTCGTGAATCATCTAACGAAGCTCCTCATCACTCACACTGCTCGTACCAGGTCTGTGGCGTGGTCTAACCATGATGCCTCTGAAATACGACATAAAAATATCAGAGACTCCATCGAGCTTAATGGCACTCGATAACGCAACCCTACTCAGTCTCCAATACCCAAGGATTCTTACTTGGGTTGCCCACTGACCCAGTGTCTTCAATAGTACGGGCCCAATACTACCAACTACATCGCATCAGTATTCACCCCAAATCCTCCTCCCCGAACCCCGGAGCATGAGTACTTTATTCTTGCTATGCACTAGCTACCCACTCGCTCTCAAAGCATCTCATAGCAACAGTATTCCCTAGACTAAGGCATCACAAATCAGGCCACTCTAGTCCTAATATGATTACCTAGTCTACTAGCATGCATAGCATATCATAGCATATCTCATAACACATATTGTAAGAGTATTTTGGGGATTTTACCGTTCGGACGCTGGCTGACCGTACACACTTCTTCTCCTTTGGTTGTTCCAAAATCTCTTATCAAATTTTTTTATTGATTTTATTAATTAAAATTTTTCTCGAATCCCCGGTTTAAGTTCAGTTACACCCGAAGGTGTATCCGAATCCCTCAAACCAAGGCTCTGATACCAACTTGTAACAACGTAAATTTAAAACAAAATTTTCATTTTTGTAAGCATAAAAAACCATCGATTACTGTTTAAAATTCAAACATGAACAATGTTATCATAATATAATACATCCCAATGATCATAAAATAGTTTTTCTTCGACAATGTGTACGATCACGCCGGCGCCTTCCCACGGTCTTCGCTAGTACCTGAAACACATAACACAACAACTGTAAGCATAAATGCTTAGTGAGTTCCCCAGAGTACAACTTATGCACATACGCCTTTCCAGGCCCTGACCTTCCGATCCATGTGTCTCAGGGGACTTCCGTCCCAACTAGGTAAACCTTCCGGTCCTACCCACATCAACCTTACGGTCCACATCACAACGCCTTCCGACCCATAACATATTCGCCTTCCGGCCCATAACATAATGCCTTCCAGCCCATATCAAGCATATCATACACGACACATATAAACGATTAACTTATCACACACCATACATATATCTCATAATATATCCGACCTTCCGGTCACACAGTCAAACCCTTCCGGGTACAGTATAGTGAGAAAACTCACCTCGTGGAAAGTCTAAGATCTCGCATCCTCGCTATCTCCAAATCCCAACGATGACTCTACCTCGCCTAAACATAAAAATATCATTTAATACTCAAAGACTTCCACCACTAAAACTTTACCCCTTATCATCATTCCTCAGAGGGTAAAAGACCATTTTACCCTTCCTTGACCTAAAGTCCTCATGTTGACCAAAACCCTAAAAGTCAACAAAAGTCAACCTTGAGAGTACGCGGGGCGTACTGCTAGATGGACGCGTGGCGTACATCGCCAACCCATGGATCGGGGTCACTACCTAGTACGCTGCGCGTACTGGAAGTTACGCCCAGCGTAACCATCAGATTCTAGCACACTTCATTTCTGGTCTTAATCGGTTAAGCCATTACTCCAACTTCTAGAGCCAACTCTGATAATGTGTCTAAACCCATAAAGTCGAGACCTTTAAGCATTGGCATGGCTGTAAAGGCTCCAACACTTCTTAACATCATTCTAATCCAACTCAAGGACCTAGATCTCATGCATGGATCAATATTCATGTCCAAGATGTCATTTTTATGAGTCCACAACTCCAATAGACTAGAAATATAAAAGATCTAAGCTTATGGAGGCTATTTGCACAAAAAGTCTCCACCTTTGGGACTAAAACCCTAGAAAATGGTACTTGAAGCATATAACATGAACCAAGTGACAAGATCCAAACTTTTTACGTGATATTGAAGCTTTAACCCTTGCAAAGCTCAGATCTACACTTGAACACCACTTCTAGCCTTTCCAATGAGCTCTTCTTCTCCTTTGCAACCTTGGAATGGCACCACCAAGCTTAGAATATACACCAAATGGCTTAAGAACGAAGGCACACATAATTTAGGATTTCACTCTGAGGCATGGTGGCTAAGAAGTCCAGCCACATTCCTTTTACAGCCCTCTAAAGGGATTAGGGTTTTTTAGATCTGGACAAGTTACGCCATGCGTAACCTTGGGTACGCCTAGTGTACCTGAGGGTGAACGCGTCCAAATGAGGCGCACGAGTACGCGCAACGTACACCTTGTACGCCCAGCGTACTCGCCTATCATGAAAGCCCTAAATTAACAACATAACCAAGATGCAGGGCCAAATAGACGAATACCTGGATTTCGGGCTGTTACAGAAGGTCCAAAACATAGATTTAAGGCTCCAAATCTTTGAGGTAACATCCCTAACTTGTTGTGTAACCTGTTAGGCCTTCAAATTAGTGTTTAAACTTTGATTTTGGACCTAGAACATGTGTTTACAGCCAAGGAGCAACCTTGGTTCGTAAACACTTAATAAATAGATTTTTGAGCAATTTAACCCCTCCAAACCAACATTGGGACTTAGATATGACTATATGGCTTACCAATTCGGACTTAGAACACATTAAACATGGTTTTTGATGAGTAAACATGAGTTTACTGCCCAAGAACAAGCTTGGGCCGTAAACTCCTCATTCATGAGGAGTAAACTCATTTGAACATGTTTAAAAGCCATATAACTCCACCAATAGCCTTGGAATAAATCATAGAATCATCTACAAATAGTTTGGGGACCTTAATCATGTCAAACACCCTCCAAATGAGAGTTTACGGCCATGACACCCCAAGGATAAGTTCCAGGGCCGTAAACTCCTCTTTATGTGTCAAATGATGCCCAAAACTCATACCAAGGCTTGGAAAAATAGTTGGAATCACATGTGATTGTCCTAGCATCACCAAATGAAATAAGAATTGGTTATGGGGGAGTTTATGGCCGTAAACTCCATGTTTACAGCCGTAAACTCCAATAAATGGTCCATAAGTGAAGTTAATCCATTCCAAGGCCTTAGATTTAATCCTAGCTAATTTTCCCAAGTCATATAAGGCCATTTAGCACCATAAATCCCACACCAATGAGTTCACGGCCGTGAACTCATATGGTTAGGGTCTTAGGGCCATAAACTCCCTAAGGAGTTTACTCTTGAAGTCCCAACTCTATATCCAAGCCTTATGTGTCCTCAAATGCCACCCGGGTCCCTCCAAACGCTTGTAATGAAGTATTTTCGCATTTGGAAGTGTTTGTCACTAACAAATAAATAATTCAAGTCCTAATTAGATACAAATGTGTATCTTTTATCATACATAGGAATCTTGTGTGTTTCAAACCCAGAACTGACATTTAGGATCCAAATTGACGCGTTCCTCAACCGTGAGTTCATACCCCTACCCTTTTTCAAATGTTTTCATGGGGGGGATACAAGAAAAAGTACAAGGAAATATTGTACTTAAACTTATTACTTTCTGTTCAAATGTTTCATATTTTGTATACTTTCAATACCGAAAATCATACTAACCATTTGTTCGAATTGCAAAGTGAATTGTCAAACTAAATATATATTCCTTTAATATATGTTATAACCTAAGTTTCATATTAGGTTTTGTATAAGTAATCATACTAATCATAAACTAAGTTCAATACTAATAGCATAGTATGAATACGAATACGAATATGAATATGAATAGGTCTACGAATACGAAATCAAATATAACTAATAGGATAAAACGAATACGAATACGAATACCAATATAACTAATAGGATAGAACGAATATGAATACGAATACTAATATAACTAATGGGATAGAACAAATACGAATACGAATACGAATGCGAATAGGAATACGAATACGAATACAAATAGGAATAGGAATAGATATACGAATACGAATACGAATGCATGCCTTTGGATGACGCCAAGACTTCGAATATACAACTAGTGTACCCCTTGGGTGTCACCAGAGTTTCGAAATTTATTTGACAGTACGCCGCTGGACATCGACTGTCGATAGAGCTTCGAAAGTACATCTAAGGTACCCTTTTGGAAATCACCAGAACTTCGAAAATACGGTTAATGTACGCTTCTGAGTGAATCCAAATATTCGAAAATGCCTCTAAGTATAACAGATAACCAACAATCGAATGTAAGATAACTAAGATATCAGATTAACTAACTAATACCATAAGTAAGGTAGCTACTAGTACATTGAAATCTAAACTACGAATTAGGTATAAAAAGGACAGTTAAACACTTAGGAAAATATGGGATTTTCCTGGAATAAGGTAACAATTCGTAATACGAATTAAGTAACGAAATGATAACTAAACTGTTAGGAAAATATGGGATTTTCTTGAAATGACATAACGAACCATTTTCGAATTGGTAACAAAAGGTAACTAAACTGTTTTCACATAAGAAAATAAGGGATTTTCTTGAACAACAACTTTTTCAGAAAGCAAAGGAAACTCGTTCTTTTCAAAACCAAACCGCTTATGAACTCACCAGCTTTATGCTGATTTTCAAATCACTTGTATTCTCAGGTCAGCATTAGAATGGTACACAACCACCCTTTGGAGAAGACAAAGTGTCCCGAAGACTAGTCTTTACTTTTGTTCATATGATATATGTATAACACTTGTATAACTTTTCTTTCAAACAGATGTAATCAATATTATGTAATGTAATGTTTTGTGTTTACTGTTTTACTATGTGCATTGGATTTGATACTCAACGTGGAGTCCGCCTCGAAAATGTTTCCGCCTTCGATTTTCGGGGTGTGACATATATATATATATATATATATATATATATATATATATATATATATATATATATATATATATATATATAGGAAGTGGTTCACGACCGTGAACCTAGTTTGCAGCAGTGAACACTTGTTGAGTAGTTTTCTTGTTCGAATTAATCCTCCCGATCTCAAGCTAACTCATCCTAGTGTCCAATCCTACATTACACTCGGCTCACAAACTCTCAAACAAACCCTTAACATGGATAAAAGGTAACAAAAACAAGTTTGACTTTTGATTGATTTGATTAACTTTTCATGAATGAAATTTCAGGTTGTCACATCATCCCCCGTTAAAGGGAATTTTGTCCCGTAATTAGAGTTTAAGCAATTACATATAATTTAAGTGAAAAGATGAGGGTATTTCAATTTTATTTGATCCTCGCATTCCCAACTGAATTTAGGCCCTCGCTTGGCATTCTAGCAAACCTTCACTATCAGGATACAGCTTTGCATCGTTTGCTTGACCTCTCGGTCCATGATCTCTACTGCCAAACTGAATTGGTGGAAACATTCGGGGGTGGAGGACATCATGTACAGTATCATAACAACGCATAATAGTAAAACAAGCAACAACATCCATTGCATTAATAGAATAGTTAAATACATGTGTGCTCTTTGGTAAAGTTTAAATGAAACCAAAAATGTATAATCAGAATAAAGACTAGTCTTGAATCCACTCCGTCCTTCCAAAAGTTGCATGGGTGTACCTGTCTACTGGTTCCCTGAGAATACAAGTTATTTTGAAAGAGAGTATCAATAGAAACGTTGGTGAGTTCATAAGTGTTTTAGTTTCATTTGTTTGTATTTAAATCTTTGAAATATTTGTATATGATATGTACGTTTGTTTGTAAGTTTTCCCAGAAAATCCTATATTTCCTGCATATAATGAAACGTGGCCTTTTACCTAAGGCCCGACGGTTTGCATGTTTTTTCTCATGAAAAAAGTAATGTTTCTATATGCACTCAAAATAGTATAGAGAATATAGTAGTACTTTATATTTGTATAAGAGTATGTTTTCCATATTATTACTATCTTTTACTAGGAAGATAGTATGTTTTAACCCAGCAGTACCACCGTTGTATATGGAAAAATGAGGACTCATAGTCGGATTAAATGAACCATACGCTTCGTAGAGTCTTATTGCCTTTAAAACTGAATTGGTTAATTAAGGATTAAAATGTGATGTGGTTGTAATCATGCTGATTGACGAATGTAAACACGACGACCTTCTGGCGTCGAAACGATGTGACATTTTGTCACCCTTGGCCTTGTCAGCTGGGACTGTAGAAAACAATCAGGGTGTGGGATGGTCTGTCCAGTATAGATGTATACACACAATGTTGTCTCTCCATCCAGGAGATTCGGGTTACAAAACGTGATACAACAGTGTATTATTGGACCATGAAGTAGTATCTCATATTCTAATTATCAAGTACATGTTATAGTATCTATATTCCTTCTATACTTGTAAATGTATATGTATGTTTATATGTATATGTTCTTTCTTGTTTTTGTATAGGTACATGTATATGTTCTCTTCTGTTCTTGTATATGTATACGTATATGTTCTCTAAACCATACCTATTATACTTTACTAGTATGTTTGTTTTGTATCTGACTTGTAGAAAATACACAATTGCTCAGCTTGAACAATTGAGTTAAATATAACATTAAATGTAAGATTTAATATTCTTATACATATTTAGCATGTATAACTATGAGTTAATCGACAGTCGGACTAGTGTATCCAACCCTAAGCCCACAACCAAACAAGGAATAGAAGTCAAGGTTATTAACAATAGTCCTAAGTCCATTAAAGCATCCTTATACACTAATACATAAATGAATATGGTTTTGAAAGTAAAAGAATTGAAAAGAGTTTAAAAGCAGTTTGAACACACTACTAGAAAAATAGCCATTTATGACGCTCATTGCGCGTTGTAAAACGCTCAGACGACGCGCAAATGCGCGTTAAGGAAGGCCCTGTCATAAAGAGAGACGACGCGCTTTTGCGCGTCATCTGAAGATGACGCGTATTTACGATGCTCATTTACGATGCGCATTTACGATGCATGTTTATGACACGCAATGCGTATCAAGGAAGGCCTTGTCATAAAGGAAGACAACACGCATTTGTGTGTCGTAACATTACGACGCGCGTGTTTATGACACGCAATGCGTATCAAGGAAGCCCTTGTCATAAATGAAGATGACACGCATTTACGTGTCATAAACTTCAGTAACCATTTTCGATATGCATTTACAACGTGTCTTTATGATACTCATTTTCGCATAATACAAAAATATGTAGAAAAATATATACAAAAACAATCAATTTCATCCAATAACATCATGTCAAAAAATTGTAATACATTGATATTATTGGGATCTAATTGTACATTGTTATTAAGAGGTTTTTCCTAACTATCTAACCTAATACTCCTACATTGCTAATACTCCATATTATTGGTTTGCCACCTGGTGTACTGGGCTGCTGTCCACCGGGCATGGATGACATGTAATGACTTGAGCATTAGCTAAAAAAAAATGCTTTTATTAATCATACAATCAAGTTTAGCTACATGAAAGAGTTGTTATTTAAATATTTTGTTAATCACACAATCAAGTTTAGCTACCTGATATAACAAGTTGACACTATCTCCTTCTCCAAACCTCTTACAAGTACACCTCCCTTTCCATCATCCATGAGTGCTGGAGAGGAAGTGTCTTTGTTGGAGCTTCCCATCAAGCAAGTTATATAAAGCACTCATAAATCTGTAAATATTTTGTTTAATTAAGATTTTAATTTAAGTGAAAATAAAGAATTCTAAAAAGAATAACCTTGACTGGAGAGGAATTGTCTTTGTTGGAGCTTCTCCACTTAGTTTCAGCAGATGTTGAATTGAATTTTGTTGATGAAACCCTTTCATATAAAACTAGAAAAAAAATTAAAATTAAAAAAATATATATATTGAGTATTGAATATTCTTACTTGTTGAAGCCTAAAGAGGTCATAAAAGTTATCATTCCCGTAAAAGGCATGCAAATATTTTATTTCACCATTATCACATAAAGGAGCTGCAACACGTTTTGCCAATCGCTTGGCAGTTGACAAAAACTGCTCATACAGGGGCAAAATCGTCAAATCACCACCACCATGAAAATATTAAATATTGGATTGGGATTGGTATTTAACTGTTTGATTACAAAAAAGGCATTGGAATTTGAAACTAAATATACTTTTAGACATCAAGCATGTCCAAAAAGATGACCCATTAAGTCATTTTGTCCACATTAAGTCAAAAAGGAACAACCATGCCATTTATAGTTTGTTCAGATTAAGTGATTAATTCATTAAGACCACTAAGTCAAAAAGAATCAACCCCTAAGTCATTATTACAGGTTGCTGTTGTAGCTGTACTTTGTGTTCAAACTAAACCGAGTTACAGGCCATATACAAACATTTGTGTCAGGTAAGAGTGTTATTTCTGCATAAACTTCATTTGTTTCTGGTTCAGCCTGAAAAAATGAATCCAAAACTAAACTACTTAAATACCCAAATGGATTATGAGTATTAGTCTCTGAAAAAGACTAAACTACCCTCACTAACTTACTCAAAGGAATCAAAGTAGTAGACCAATTTTTCATCCAATCCAGCAAGGATAGAAGCAAAGATCAAGTAAAATCAGAATGAGAAAAAAATCATTTTGTATAATTGTTACATGTATATGTCTGAATATACCATATTACACTTGCCTTCCAAATTATATACTAAAATAAATAAACAGATTTTTTTTTCTAAAGTCCAAAGTTATATGTCTGAAGAAACATTGTATTTTCCCTTCTTAATCTTTAAAATATCATATTTACCTAATATATATATATATATATATATATATATATATATATATATATATATATATATATTTTTAATATTTTCAAATTATTAAAACTTAAATAATAACTAAATATACCATATTACACTTGCCTTCCAAATTATAAAAACTTCATCAACAAACTAACTTGAACTTTGCCATCAGAAAAACTATGGTGTCATAGTGTATTTATTCTTTTAAAATAAAAACTCATAAAACACAACAAATTAAACTGAGTTTTACACACACAATATATATTAGAAAACACTCAATTTTTTATCCATTGCTCACACAAAACGACCACTCAAAACGACATGTAACAGATATCACAATTGGTAGCTCTTTCGGTTATAGCTCTTTAATCTATTTTTTCATTATTGATGAAATACAAAATCAAAAAGTAAAAGAAAAGTCATAGTCTAATCATCTTTTTCATTGTTTAAGAAGAAAAATTCAAAATAAAAAATAAATAGAAAAGCAATTGTCATTACGACACTTAGAGGTTAAGAACAGGTCTCCAAGATGAATTTCCTATGATTTAGAAGATATGTATAATATAGTCCATTTATTTTTTATATTTTCATTTTTATGAAACAATTCTAACTCATCATATGCATATTCAGATGTAAGGGTTTAGAGATCCTCAAGTAAAAAAAGAAGCAATCAATAAAATACCCTTGCCCCATGTGTAGACAAGATAGACTCCAAACAGATTGATAATCTTTTTCACTTTTCGACATCATATCTCTAAGCTCAAATGTGTGTTCAACCATCTTTTCTCATAAATAAAAGCCAAATATTTTTGAAGTAAAATTAAAATGTGCAAGTAGTAAAAGCTTACCAATTTCATGAAGTGCATCGTTAACATCAGCAACAGTTTTAGCTGATGTCTCCATGAAAAAAGACAATACTCCTTGGGGTAAATTCTGTTGAGCTTACACACAAAAATAAGTAAAGAAATAAACTTTTCTTTTTCCAAATATTAATAATTCTTGGGGTAAATTCTGCAATAAAAAATAAGGAAAAGGGTAAATACTTATGTTGTAACTGTGCTCTTGTCTTCCAGGTCGACATTATTTCCAGCAAATGACAGTACCATGCTTGGATTACCTGTACGAACCAGAAAATGAAATATGACTTCATTTAAGTTTCTCAAAAGAATAGATAAGAAATATAGAGGCGAACGCAGTCAATTGGCAGAAAATCAAGAAAATGGTGATCATTAATTGGACATCATTAACATCAAAAGGCCTGGAAAGGATTATAGGACAACTATGTCTTCATTAGCAACAACCAGTTCACTTCAATAGCACAAATTATAAAACCAATCTGCATGAGATTATAAAGGTCAACAAAAGCATACAGGTCTAGATGGAAAATACAATGAAGAAAGAAAAATTGTTACACTATTTCATTTGAATTATTTTCCATATTTTCCAATTAATAATTAAAGATTTGGCTACCAATTAAGTAAAACAAGCCCCTCATGAAAAAAAAAAAAAAAAAAAAAAAAAAAAAAAAAAAAAAAACTTGATAAAATGACACTACATTTAGGTTAAAATTTTAATTCTGCAGATGTAATGTTGACCTGGAGGTTCATCTTTCGGACATTGATTAGTTCCTTTTCATTCCTTCTAAGACATTTTATAAGCATCTTTCTTTTTCTTTCTTGAATAAGTCTTAAGCAGGGGAAGCAGTAATGTCATCATTGAATTGGTTATGTCATGTCCAACTGAATTTGAATCACTCTTGTAAGAATTATCACTCCCAATACCAGTACCAATAATCATCTCATCTTTTGCCTGTGACTCTGTTACACGTTTTTTAGAAACTAAAACTTACACAGCATTTAACTTTTCATTTATTGAACAGTTGGTTTCTTCAGGGATCACCTCTGCATAGAAAAGTGTTGTCATCTACTATACAAACAACCAAAAATATGGTGATAAAATTGTCAATGTATGTAAATACTTAAGGCTGAATCCAAAGTATCAGGTGCATGGAGGTCCAAATCATCTTACATATGTGAATCTTTTTTAGCTGATGGGTCACCGTTTTCATCTGTTGTTTGCATACTGTTGTTATTTACTAGACAAGGCTTAAGAATGAGCATTCGATTAAAACACTAACAACCAAAAATAAGGTAACAAAAATTAGCAAAGAATATCAACACTTAAGGCTAGATCTGATTGTTATATATATATATATATATATATATATATATATATATATATATATATATATATATATATATAAATATATTCGATACCAAACAATTCTCTCTTAACAACTCTTAGTTGAACATATTGACCCATCCGGTTAAACTCTAAAAGAGTTTCTGACTGATTAAATGAAAGAGCAGGAAACAGGGAAATATACGATGACCCATAATTTCACATAATGGTGTTCTGTAAAAACCCATAAAACAAACATTAATTTTCCTAATTCCCAGTATAACCATCTGAACTCGGTCTCTATCAGTCTCGTGATATAGTGAATTCAATTATTTTTAAAATACATCAGATTTACAAACGATTTCCTTAGTTTTCAAGTCTCGACATGAAACATTGTGGAGGATTTATAAGCATGAACGTTTTCCTCTATGTGAGCCTACATCATTATAGATTTTTTTACCAATCAAGAATTGAAAGAAAACTTAAACAAGAACTTCGTAAGTTCCATATATGATCAATTCAAAAAAAAAGCATACACTGCGGCTTTTGCACGACTTATTCAACTTGATAGCAACCACAACTAAAGTTGAAAAAGACAAGTGCACAATTAAAAGCACATATATCGTACATATAGGGAAAGAAACTCACAATCACGAGTAATTTGTTTGAAGTTTTATTATTCGCTGCCTCCTTGAGACGACGTATCGGAATCCAACATCGACATAGTTCGTTCAAGAACCTAATTACTAAAAAAATCAGTGCGTGAATCAATTGAAAAAAAACCTCAAAGTTCAACAAGAAACACAGATCACAGCAATCAATTCCCTGGTGGTTTGAAGATGGGTGGGGAGAGAGAGAGAGAGAGAGAGAGAGAGAGAGACCTGAAATGTAAATTAAAGAGGTGTAAGCGTGAATATGGTTTGACTTGGTGGTAACCCTCCAGAGCTCTCTCTTGCATCGCAGACAGTATTCTACGACTAATTTCAGCTTCGCATCCAGTCGTTCCTTTCATATGGACGACGAGGCTTCTTGAAAGTTTTTCCGTATAAAAGTGGTGGTGATGGAAGAGATGGTAGGGAGGCGGTGGATAGTAGGAATGGTGGTGACGGTCGATTGCGTAGAGGTGAGTGTGAGGTGAGGTGGAATGAGATTTTATGAAAAAAGCCCTAGATTTGGACGCCTTTTGTAACTGAGGATAATGGATGCGCATTTGGTAAAAGAATTATAGAACGACGCATCTGCAATCGAGAAGGTGGAGGATAGAGATGAAAGAAGACCTGGTGTAGAAGGAGAGACGAGAAGGTGGAGGGGTCGATTAGGGGTTGTTCAACTGGTAGCTTCGATTGAGACGAGGGAGAAGAAGGCGTGGGTTGAAAAAAATTGGGGATTTCATTTTCCCTCTAAGGAGCGCATTTCTTAAAAAAAATATAAAACAACAGTCATAGAGGACGCACAAGTGCCCTCCGTGTTTTTAATTTTTTTTACATGAGACACTAGTTTAAGGGCACGCAATAGTGCGCGACCTATATCCTTAAATTTTTTAAAGAGATGACACTTTTTTAATGTCACTCTCGTTTGCGTAACATAAATTAATGAGTGTCGTGGTTTGCGCGTCGTAAAAGGGTCTTTTTCTTGTAGTGACAGGGTTTTAAATATGAAGTCTAACAATGTTTTAAAAGTAGTTTGGGAATGTATTTGAAAATGGTTTTCAACAAGATGTATAGCAAGTATATAAATGTTTATACTAACAGAATTTCAATTGTGCTCAACTTGTATTCCCACCTAAAAGCACTTAAAACAATTATAAGTTTGATTGCAGGGGTATGAACTCACCTGATTGTGAGTGATCTGGAAATTAAGATAGATATAGGTTGCTTGATTTCACAAATGAAGTCCTAAAGCATAGTTGGATCCTATAAGGCATATATTCACATATGTGTGTACAATTAGTGTTTATAACTACTTACTAACATAGGGAACTACCTAAAGTTTTAGGAAACACCCTAAAAGAAGTGTTAAACCCACAAATGGATGCTTGAAAGATGTTGACGACCACCCAAGGATGGGTGTACGACCCTAATGGGTTCACGGACTCATGAGATGTTGACAGTCCATATGATCCGATGAAGGGTTCACGGCCCTTATGAAGGGTTCATTGTCGTGATCCCTTCAAGTTAATGAAGGAGGTGATGAATCATGAAGAATGAAGGCTAGGATCTAATAATCTTTCAAGTATAACAAGTTTAAGGTTGAAACACTTATGTTTTTGGAGCTTTGGAGGGTTCACGGTTGAAGCTAATTGAGAGAGAATGAGAGTTTTCATGGTTGGGATTAGGAGAAATGTGGAAAAAATGAGCATCTCACATATATATATATATATATATATATATATATATATGTATATATATATATATATATATATATATATATGTATATATATATATATATATATAGGAAATGGTTCATGACCGTGAACCTAGTTTGCAGTTGTGAACACTTGTTGAGTGGTTTTCTGGTTTGAATTAATTCTCCCGATCTCAAGCTAACTCATCCTAGTGTACAATCATACATGACACTAGGCTCAAAAACTCTCAAACAGACCCTTAACAGGGCTAAAAGGTAACAAAAACAAGTTTGACTTTTGATTCATTTGATTAACTTTTCATGAATGAAATTGCAGGTTGTCACATCATCCCCCCGTTAAAGGGAATTTCGTCCTGAAATTAGAGTTTAAGAAATTATAGATAATTTAAGTTGAAAGATGAGGATATTTCAGTTTCATTTGATCCTCACGCTCCCAAGTGAATTCAGGCTGTCGCTTGGCATTCCAGCGAACCTTCACTATCAGGATACGACTTTGCTTCGTTCTCTTGACGTCTCGGTCCATGATCTCTACTGGTTCTTCAACCAAGTTGAGGCTCTCATTGATCTCGATCTTGTCGAGTGGGATAACAAGAGTCTCATCGGATAGGCACTTTTTCAAGTTCAACACGTGGAAGGTAGGGTGTACGTTACTAAGTTTTTGAGGTAGTTTGAGTTTGTAAGCTACAGGGCCGATTCTAGCAAGAATCTAAAAAGGCCCTATGCATCTTGGGTTTAGCTTATATAAAGCCCTTCTAGGGTGCGACCTTCAATAGAACACGATCACCAACCTGGAATTCCAAAGGGTTCCTTCTCTTGTCTGCGTAGCTTTTCTGTCGGTCTCTAGAGGCTTTCAATCATTCATGAATCTGAACGATCTTCTCTTTCGTTTCCTGAATAATTTCTGGACCTATGAGAGTGCTGTCAGGGACTCATCCTTTAACTAATTGTGTATCACCCACTTCAACCCAACACAGAGGGGATCTGCATTTCTGGACATAGAGGGCCTCAAATGGAGCAGCCTTTATGCTTATGTGATAACTGTTATTGTAGTAGAACTCGATAAGGGGTAAATGAGCATCCCATGTATTCCCAAAGTCTATCACATAGGCTTGTAACATATCCTCCAAAGTTTGGATAGTCCTCTCACTTTGTCCATTGGTTTGTGGATGATAAGTTATGTTTATGTCCAGCTTAGTTCCTGATGAAGTGATAATCAAGTTACAAGAATCAAATCAGACTAATATCAATATGAAATGAACATGAGGAGTAAGTACAATCTTGTTTCAGCTCAATTATACTTCCAACAGTTTTACATAGAGTAAAGTAGACAAGTTTTTTAAGGACTCTTATCTATCTCTAAGTAATGTCCCTATTTATAGGAGACGTGAAAGTATACAAAAAATACTAAGGCTTAGACATTAAGCTTCATATAACCTTAGTAAATACATTACAAAATATACGATGGGTACAGACTTTGACTCATTACAATATATCTTCGACACTTACAGTCTCCCCCTTTGTAAGCAAGTCGAATTCTCTCAGTTTGTGACAATCTGTATAGCATGCATCATCACCCTTCGAATTTCAATGTACCAAGAAATAATATTCTTTAGCTCCTTCTTTTCCCTTTCAGTATTCTTCTTGCAGTTATTCATACGAACAATAAAGTTCATATACTGGGACGTTGTTTATCTTTCAACTTCGCAAGCTTAGAACAAAAATCTTTTGGCTTTTCCACTTTTATCCTTTCCAGTGAAGACCATTCCAAACGGCTTTAAACAGATCTCCCGATTTGCATACTTCTTCAATTCGGATTAAGACTTTGTTGGTTCCATGGGAGCTTTAACTTCTAATCCCTTCACAGTTTCTAACTCCACATCAGTAAGAGCTAAACATTCATAGTAATTTTCCAAAAATATCTTGATGTGAGCAACTCCAAGTCGAAAAACTTAAGGATCGGTTTCTCGAACATATGAATAATTTTTATCTTTTAAGAACAATGCAACCTGTATAAGATCTTACAAATTTATTAGTGGAAAGTCAGCCACTATAAAATCACAAACTTGAGCATTTTCCCTTGTCACATGGAATCGAAGATTCTACATCATGTCTTCGAATAGAACATCCATCTTGATGCTGATAACCTTCTCTATTTTTATCAGGGACCATACTTTCTCTGGAGCCTTCCCAAGAACAGCATGAAATCTAACTTTCATGCAGTTATATTCATCTTCACTCTTGAACTTATTAGAAATCTTGAACTGAATCATTAAGAATATCATTTCGTTAATTGGGAAGTCTAGCTGACTTGTATCTGTATTCGTAACCACGTAACTTTGCTTTGGTTTCTCCTCAAACGCATACATGTGGTTATATGTCACCTTTGCTTCAATGATCGCATAGTTGTAATGTTTTGCAGGATCTCCCTTATTTATTCCAGTAGAATCATTTTCTCTTTGCCTCATGATGCTTTAAACAACTCTTAATTTCTCTATCTCAGCTTCAGCCTCAGCTTTCTTCTCCTCTTTTGACTTTTCAACAAAAATTAACTTCCTTTTGTCTGTTGAACTATCTATAACATCTTGTGTTTTCGAAGACCACTTTGACCAGTAGATGAACCAATTATAATCCCTTTCGAAATTGGCTTTGTAGTTGGCATCAAAGTCACAACGGTTGAAGTAACTGGCCCAGCAGTAGAAATGATTGGCTTTGTTGATGGATGTTTTGAAGGAAAATTGTTGCCAACAACTTTAACATCTCCATGGGAAGCTTCACCACCAAGCTCCGTATATGAAGCTTCACCAACTTTATTCTCTCCCCCTTTCCCCCCTGTGTGAACAGGTGGGGCATCCGTTGGTAGAAGATTCGATATCTTTGATAAGGGAGCCAATGGCTTATGTAGAACAGCTTCAAACTGAGAAAATTTCTGAGACAGAAACTTCGGGATAATAATCGAAGATGAAGCAATCATGGCCACATAGTCTTTTAATTTCATTAATAACGAAACAACCTCCCCAAACTGTTGACTATCACTTGTAGAAAGTTGAGTAATTTGAGGACTCAAACTTTCGTATAACTTGACATACTTTGTGACATCATCACAAATAATTGTTGGAATAGTGTCTAAGGCTATAACTATATTCGGTGGTGCATGGTCCTTTTGGGTTGCCTTCACCATAGCAACTTGAAGGATGATTTGTTAAGAGAGAGTAAATATTATAAGGAATAATATTTAGCTATTTGATTAATATAAGTCATAAATTAATTGGTATTAATTTGGTGACTTAAAGAGATTAATTAAATAAGAGGGTATAAACTGTCAATTGTTTGATAGTTAGACTTTAGACTGTAAATCCATTAAGATGGACCTTGGACGGATTCTAAGAGCTTTAGGATAGCTCAAATCGTCCATATGGTTATCTATGGAATGGATTTGGATAGCCTTAAGAGAAGATTATCCAATTAGGGTTTAGGGTGAAACCCTTAAGGAGTCTACAAGTATAAATAGACCCTATGGGTAAGGGAATTCGATACATAACCTTAAGCAAGGATACTCTGGCCGAATTCCTCCCCTCTCCACTCTCCTAAATCATCTTGCTTGCTATTGGTGTTTGTAAGCCATTAGAGGAGTGACAATTGTGACTCTAGAAGCTCCAAGACAACAAGATCAACAAGGAACTCAAAGGTATGATTCTAGATCTGTTTCATCATTGTTATTTAACCTAAGTAGCTATTAGAAATCTTGGATTCAAATCATGTTTATTAGAAAGCCTAGATCCAAGCAATAGGGTTTTGCATGTGCACATAGGAAAGTTCTTATGGCTAAAACCCAACAGTGGTATCAGAGCCTAGATTGGTTTTCTTTAAATTGTTGCTTGAATAACTGAAACAAACCTGCAAAATTCGAATTTTTTGGGTTTTGAGTCACTGACTCGTCGAGTTCCAAGGTGGACTCGTCGAGTAGGCCTGACTCGGCGAGTCCCCTTGTGCACTCGGCGAGTCTAGGCGTCAGGAATGGCCAGATTCGGGATTTCTTTGTGTTTATCTTATCCAAACTTTCCATAAACTAATTAGATCAATATAAATCCGATTTTTTGATAAATATAAGTGTTATCTTGATCTAGTTAAAGGTAATTATCAACTAATTAAATATTTAATTTCCTTATATGATAATTAATTAATTATTTTGATAATTTTGGTAATTATCTTCAAAGAAATCAAAGATAAATCAAATAAAGATAATTAAGATATTAATTGTTAATTGAAATTATTTGTTATTTGATCCTCCATGTTTTAAATGTTTAAAACCTACCCTAAGGTTTTGAAATTTATATTTGTGATTAAAAGTTTTAATTTAGACAACTTAAATTTCAATCCCTAGATTTTAAAAGGTTTAAAATACAACCCTATACTAATATGATATTAATAGTATAATATATATATATGTATAACTAAATGCTAGTCTTACCGCTAGTAGGCCTCATTCACGAAGCTGATCTATAAGGTGGGTATAAGGTTGCAGCCTATAAAATGGCGCTTAATGGGTGTACACTCACACCCACCGCTTGCTTGATTGGTGGAGGGTCGTTAGCCGAACGGGTAGGATAGGGCAAGCCTCATCCTCTCATTAAAAGTATAATAAGAAATACGAAGTAACTAAATTTTCTTTAAATTTCCCAATCTTAGTTACTTTAGGAAAAGTGAATTGATGCAATCCCATGAAATTACACTTTGCACCTTGCTAAGATGTTAGTGGAGCATGTGTGGTTTACCGGCACACTAATTGGTTCTAAGCGAAGGTGGCAAAGGGTGATTCATTGTTCATCATAGTTCGATGGAGCGTGTGTGGTTTACCGGCACATCGAATAGGTGATCGTTACAATGAAGGCACCATGTGAATTTGCATGGTAATTCACACCCGCTTTGTGATCCTCGGCATCCCAGTCACAAACAAGAGGGGCATATCGAGATTTAAACATGCCATTGAATAGTTCAATGAATCTCATCCGAATCTAGGAATTCTCAAAAAACACTTAGGACCAAAAGTTTAAGTTTTGTGATGGAGAATTAGTGAATCGTCATTCACTTACCTTCAATTTATTTGCATGTTGGATTACGGCATCCCTTTTCTAGTATGTAAATGTTATTGTTGGATCCTAGCCCTAATTTTTCTTATTGGGTGATAATTAGGGATTCTTATTCTAATCAATCTTTGTCCTTTCTATAGATGTCAAACGCAAACAACGCTGCTGCTAGTTCTTTCACGTTGATGAGCCTTTGCCAAAAGGTCACCTTCGATGGAACGAACTTTGGCGAATGGATAAGATACATTCGCACCATTGCTCGCTATGAGGATAAAGAGTATGTCCTCGATGAGAAGCTCGAGAAAATCAACCCCGAAGTTGCTACTCCCGCCGAAATCACCACCTTTGAAACTCATGAGCGAGATGCAACGAAGGTACATTGCATCATGATCGCCACCATGAACTCCGAATTCCAAAAGTCCTACGAGGACATGTATCCATACGAAATGCATCAAGACTTGTTGGAGAGGTACCACCAAAACGCGAGACAAGAGCGTTACGAGATCTTCACTAACATGATTTCCGCCAATATGGGTCATGGAGAATCTCTTACCGTGCACTTGCAAAAGATGCAAAGGTATGTCGACCACCTTCGCAAGTCAAATGTTGACTTCGGCGAAGATTTGGCGATCGACATGGTGCTTCACTCTTTGCCTCCAATGTACAATCAATTTAGGATGACCTACCACATGAACAAAGAGGAGGTCACTCTAAGTAAACTCCAAGGTCTCTTGAGGGTTGCTGAGAGCAATTTCAAGGACAAGTCTGTTGCACCAACTCCCAATCCATCCGCTGCTCCTGTCTTGGCTATTGGTCAAGGGAAGGGAAAGAAGAGGAAAGGTTCTTCAAATAACTATCAAAAGGTGAAAGCCCGAGATGGTTCCTCTTCTAGTGGGACCAAAGTTGATCCCTCTAAGCCCTGCTCTAACCCGAAGGAGGCAGAGTGCCACCACTGCCACAAGATAGGACATTGGAAGAGAAGCTGCCCGGATTATCTGCAAGCCATCAAGGAAGGAAAGATCAAGCCATCTTTCGCAGGTATATATGCAATTAAATCTAACGATTCTAATCATGCTATTTCTTGGGTTCTTGACACCGGTTGTGGTTATCACATTTGTTCTAATGTGCAGGGACTAAGAAGAAGTAGGGATGTAGAGCAAGGAAGGATCAATCTAATCATGGGGAACAGAAGATCGTCGCCTGTGACCAAGATTGGAGTGTATTCTTTAGTGCTTAAGAATAGTTTAGTTTTAGATTTGAACAATTGTTGCTATTCGCCAGAAATGGCTAGAAACATCATTTCATTTCATGGTTTATATAGACAAGGATTTAGATTTTCTTTTAATAATGAGAATGGTTCTATTTTGGCTTATCTAAATGGTGTCTTTTACTTTGAAGCTATACCATGTAATGGAATATATGAAACTGTTATGATTGTTGATAACTTAGGAAATGATGTTTTGAATATTGATTCTTCCACTAGTATGGATAAAGCATCCTTGTGGCATTGTCGTCTTGGACATGTCAACAAGAAACGCATAGCCCAACTCCAAAAGGATGGAGTGTTGGAGTCATTCGACCTTAGGGAAGATGACACATGCGAGTCTTGTTTACTTGGAAAGATGACTAAGTCACCCTTCACGAGTACTTGTGAAAGGGGTGAGGGACTATTAGACCTAATACATACCGATGTATGTGGACCTTTTAGATCAACCACGAAGGATGGGAACCGCTTCTATGTGACTTTTACCGATGACTATAGTAGATATGGGTATATCTACTTAATCAAGCAAAAGTCAGAAACGTTTGAAAAGTTCAAAGAGTTCAAGAATGAAGTGGAGAATCAATTGGGCAGGAAAATCAAGATGCTTCGATCCGATCGAGGAGGAGAGTACCTAAGTCTTGAATTCCACAATTATCTCAAGGAGTGTGGAATAGTTTCGCAATTGACGCCTCCTAGGACACCGCAGTTGAATGGTGTGGCAGAAAGGCGTAATCGAACCTTATTTGATATGGTTCGCTCTATGATGAGTCGTGCTTCACTACCTATCTTCTTTTGGGGGTATGCCTTAGAGACTGCCGCCCATATCCTTAACCGAGTCCCTACTAAGAAGGTTGCCAAAACACCTCACGAGATGTGGGCGGGGAAAGCTCCCTCGTTGGCACATATCAAGGTTTGGGGTTGCGAGGCTTTCGTAAGACGAGATACTCACGACAAGCTTGAACCTCGAAGTGAGCGATGTATTTTCATCGGTTACCCGCAAACTTCCTTTAGATATCTCTTCTATAGACCAAAAGATAATGTTATCTTTGTTGCGAGGAGAGAAGTTTTCCGAGAGCGAGAACTCATAAGCCAAGGAGACAGTGGGAGGCAAATCGAACTTGAAGAGATTCGAGAATCGATAGATGAAGGAACCTCTACCGCTGGCATTCAACCCGAGGAGGAAACTCCGGTTGAACCGATTGACGAATCCTTACCTCTTAGACATTCCGATAGAGTTAGAGTTCATCCCCAGTTTTATGGTTTTCATATTACTACCGAAGGGGACACGTATATTAGTGATGGTACACTAGTAAATCTTGATGAACCTAATAGCTATAAGGGAGTCATGGCAGGCCCAGAGTCTGCGAAATGGAAAGAGGCGATGGATAGTGAGATCCAATCCATGTACGATAACCAAGTTTGGAATTTGGTTGATTACGTGCCCGAACGTAAGACCGTAAGGTGCAAGTGGATCTTCAAGAAGAAGACCGACGTGGATGGGAACGTACACACATATAAGGCGCGATTGGTTGCGAAGGGCTTTACTCAAACTCCCGGAGTTGACTATGATGAGACCTTCTCACCAGTTGCGAAGATTAAATCTATTAGAGTGATGCTAGCAATTGCCGCATTTCATAATTATGAGATTTGGCAAATGGATGTCAAGACCGCTTTCCTTAACGGAAAGTTGGCTGAGGATGTTTACATGGCTCAGCCAGAGGGGTTTGTGGATCCGAAGCATCCGAATAGAGTGTGTAAGCTTGAGAAGTTCATTTATGGACTTAAGCAAGCGTCTCGCAGATGGAATCTTTGCTTCGATGAGAAAGTCAAAGAGTTTGGATTTGTACGAAGCGAAGATGAATCTTGTGTATATGTCAAAGCCAGTGGGAGTATAGTAAGCTTCCTCGTTCTATATGTCGATGACATATTACTCATAGGAAACGACATCCCGACTCTGCAGGAGGTTAAGTCCTGGCTCGGGAAATGCTTCGCTATGAAGGACCTCGGAGAGGCTTCTTACATTTTGGGAATAAGGATAGTAAGAGAAAGAAGTAAGAGACTAATTGGACTTAGTCAGAATACTTACTTGGAGAAGGTACTAAAACGTTTTAGTATGGAAAACTCAAAGAAGGGAGAACTACCGATACAAGGAAATGCCAAGTTGAGTAAGACTCAAAGTCCGAGTACCGAAGCTGAGATAGCAGAAATGAGCCGAGTACCATACGCTTCCGCAGTTGGCTCAATCATGTACGCTATGACTTGTACTCGCCCTGATGTAGCCTTCGCTTTGAGCATGGTTAGCAGATATCAAGGGAACCCTAGCAAAGCACATTGGATTGCGGTGAAGAACATCCTTAAGTACCTTCGGAGGACGAAAGAATGGTTCTTAGTCCTTGGAGGGAGTGATGACTTGAAGGTGCGAGGGTATAGTGACACCAGCTTTCAGACCGACAGGGACAACTATCGTTCGCAGTCGGGCTGGGTTTTTACCCTAAATGGAGGAGCAGTAACATGGAAAAGTTCCAAACAAGAAACCGTAGCTGATTCAACGTGCGAATCAGAGTACATCGCAGCGAGCGAAGCGTCGAAGGAGGCAATATGGCTGAAGAACTTCATCGGTGATCTTGGAGTTGTGCCGGCCATAAAGGAGCCCATGGAGATTTTCTGTGATAACGAAGGTGCGGTTGCCTTGACCAAGGAACCGAGGGATCATTGTAGATCTCGACATATCGACAGAAAATATCACTTCATTAGACATCGTGTAGAAGAAGGACAACTCGTAGTGAAGAGGATATCATCAGAAGATAACCCAGCAAATCCGCTTACGAAGGGACTGAGTAGGGTTAAGCACTTGCAGCATGCTAGGAGCATTGGGCTGAAGGATGATATTAGCATAGATTAGATAGTATTAGAAACGTATAATAGATAAATGTAATTAACATTTGATGATTAAATAAAGGAGTTTTATTTATGAGTAAAGTTACTATCACATGTTAGTTGTTTAATTATTGTTTCACTTTGCATGTTTTGACTTCCAGAATAATTGAGTTTATTAGGAATAATCGAATTATTCAAATGGTCCACAATCGTTCATATGTTGGGAGTAGATATGAATGAAGATTGTCATGAATTGGTGTGTAGAATGTCTAAATGGTGTTAGACATAGCAAGGGTTGCTGCAACGTTCATGAGTGCTTATGAACTGGTTTTGAGCATTGGAATAAACCCGCGCTTGCTGGAATCACCTTATGGAATACGATATAAAAGGTGATCGCAAGACGATAATATCATATGGTCTTAAAACCTAGATATATGGTTTATTATTTGTTAATTGATTGTGCATTGATAAAGCGAAAACGCATCAGTAACTTGATGTTATAAAACGCATTGTTGTGTATAGTTGGTTAATGAATACGTAAATGCATATAAGTCGAAGTTTATCTGTAGATTTTATCTTAAGAGGATAGAAGAGATATCTTGGCCACTCGATGATTTGATTTGACTTATGTGCCGGGCCCGGTCAGAACTGAATTGATGTGTTCGATTAAGTTCTATGTCAAATAAATCGAAGATCGAGAAATCTAAATGCTAGACTAACCATTCCATAGGATTGTCAGCATGATATCTAACAGAGGACTGTACGATCCCTTATCTAAAGGACAAGATTGATTAGATCAGAGTTGACAGCGTCTTTGAGAGCTACGATTGCAAACCGTATTGTACTTGTATAGTTACTAGACTTATCCAAGTGGGAGACTGTTGGAATAGTGTCTAAGGCTATAACTATATTCGGTGGTGCATGGTCCTTTTGGGTTGCCTTCACCATAGCAACTTGAAGGATGATTTGTTAAGAGAGAGTAAATATTATAAGGAATAATATTTATCTATTTGATTAATATAAGTCATAAATTAATTGGTATTAATTTGGTGACTTAAAGAGATTAATTAAATAAGAGGGTATAAACTGTCAATTGTTTGATAGTTAGACTTTAGACTGTAAATCCATTAAGATGGACCTTGGACGGATTCTAAGAGCTTTAGGATAGCTCAAATCGTCCATATGGTTATCTATGGAATGGATTTGGATAGCCTTAAGAGAAGATTATCCAATTAGGGTTTAGGGTGAAACCCTTAAGGAGTCTACAAGTATAAATAGACCCTATGGGTAAGGGAATTCGATACATAACCTTAAGCAAGGATACTCTGGCCGAATTCCTCCCCTCTCCACTCTCCTAAATCATCTTGCTTGCTATTGGTGTTTGTAAGCCATTAGAGGAGTGACAATTGTGACTCTAGCTCCAAGACAACAAGATCAACAAGGAACTCAAAGGTATGATTCTAGATCTGTTTCATCATTGTTATTTAACCTAATTAGCTATTAGAAGTCTTGGATTCAAAGCATGTTTATTAGAAAGCCTAGATCCAAGCAATAGGGTTTTGCATGTGCACATAGGAAAGTTCTTATGGCTAAAACCCAACAATAATATCTACCTTCTTATGAAGAGTTGCATAGTCTTGTTGAACACTAGCAACCTCTTTGACCATATCATCACGAAGCTCTTAAAGCTTAAAATTTACATCTTCTCGAAACATTTTCACATCAAGAATAAATAATGTATGTCTTTCTTTTTGAACATGTGTCAAGTGTTGGGTTTTGAGCAATCTAACACTTCCTAAGTGTGCATGCAACCCTAATAAACCTTGGATATATGTTTGTCTAAATACATGCAAAATAATAATTTTTCCAAGGTTCATAACCTATCTAACATGGCATGGGGTACCTTTAAACATAAAAGATTTAGATGAGATTACATACCTTTTGATGATGAGTTTGATTCCTAAGGAGTTTGAGGGCCAAGCACCAATAGTGTGAATGCCTCAAATGAAATCACAAATCACCACAAACTCTTGGAAAACTTTGAGAGAGTGTATACACACTTATAAAATCGGTCACACACAAACACACATACTAGTTACACTAGTTTCACTAGTGGCTATTTCATGCAACATAAGCATGCTTATATAGTGTACATGATTAGGGTGAAACCCTAATAACCCATGACCTTTCCTTTTCCAAGGATCCATGGGTTAAAAGCTCCATGGATCATCCATGGACTTCTATACAAGCCTAGCCCATTAACAAATGAGTGCTAGCCCACACCATATAAAACCAATAGCCCACAATCTAATTAGTCTTCCTTTTGATCTCTAAATTAATTCATAATTAATTTAAGACTAAGACTAATTAAATAACATGACTTCATATTAATATATTATAACTTATAATATATTAATAATCATATGTGTACAACTCTCATAAAATTATCCATACATAGGTTGGATGAAATGCAACCCAAATGGACCATGCCGGGTCGGGTCAAGTATATACCAAATAAGTTATGGATTTAGACACCTTATCCAATAGACTCCCACTTGGATAAGTCTAATAACTGTATTTGCGTATGTTACTTCAGGAACCAACCAGCAATCGTAGCTCTCGAAAACTCTGTTGAACTATGAAGCGCCATTTTAGATAAGTGATCGTATAATCCTGTGTTCTCATGATATCAGCCAGACAAATACATGGAACAATGTCGCACTTATTGTCCAGCAGTTTGTTTCCCGATTTTCGATTTGTTTGACAAAGAACTTAATCGAACACAGCAATTTAGTTCTGACCGGCCGGTACATAGGTCACAACAAAATCATCGAGGGGCCCAGATATCGCTTCTATTTCTAGAAGGAACAGATAAACTTCGACTCATATGTTTGTTCTACTACTTGTTGAATTGTACACAAAGGCACGTTTTATAACATCAAGTTACTTATGCGTTTACATGCAATCAATGCACAACCAACTCATAGGTAACAACTCATATCTCTAGGTTTGAAGATTTATATGATATTACCATCTCACGATCACTCGAGATAAATTCCATGAAGTGATACAAGTGAGCATGGGTTTATTCCAATACTCATAACTTATGAGCACTCATTAATGTTGTAGCAACCATTGCTATGACTAAACCCATTTACCCATCTACAAACTCGATTCATGACAGTCTTGATTCATACCTACTTCCAACATATGAACGACTATGGAGTGTTTAAATAACTGAGTCATTCGGAAAGAATAACCTAGCTATTTTGGAAGTCAAAACATGCAAAGTGAAACACAATAATAATCGAATCCAATATGTTCTCATAACCCTTTTGAATATAAATAGAACCACCTTTTATTTATCACCATATTGATTACACATTATTCATTGTATAATGTTTCAAACAATCAACTTAAGACTTGAATAAAAACAACAGTCGTCCCATGCTCCTAGCATGTACACTTTGTTTTTCTAAACAATAGTTATGCCATACTCCAAGTATGCACACTATGTTTGTCTATGATCCTTACATTGTGATGTAGATCAATTGAACATGATTCCAATGATACTCATTTCACAATCCCAAATCCTTATTGTAAATGTAAGAATCCCCGATTCCTATCATTTACCAAAAATCTGTTAGATTTTAAACTTTTATGCAATGTTCCTCTTGTAATGATTATTCACAAAGCCACCAAAACTATTTCACCAGTCATTACAGAGTATTCCAAAGAAGGTCAACTTCTATGGAACGGAAGTCTCATATTCAAAATCCATTGCTTTGAACATCCTTCTTGCATTAAGGTTTTCTAATCTTATATAGATTGAATAACTTCCACCTATGGAGACATTTCCATAGTCCCATTTTGACTATCACTTCCAAACAAGAGTTACTTCTTTTCAGAACATGTCAATACGGTCCTTTCCGACAACTTACATCATACTTCCAACTTTCCCTGAGCAACCAATCTTTGGCGAACCTCAAATTGTCCTCGACAATTGCTTAATCACTTTAGTCATATCCAGTTCTAGACTTTTCCCTTCTCAATGCCTTAAGCATTTGGAAAATTTAGAAAAAATGAATATTATAGCACATGTAATCGATCCTATATCCAAAGCATAACGGACACGATTCATGATGTTTGACATAAAGACATGATACTAGACCAGTCTTTTGCTACAATATTTTTTATTTTCCATGTTTTCAAAATTTAACTATGAAGAGGGATGCCTTAATCATAATCGAATTTGGAAAACGCAATATATATAGAATTTCCTTAAGTCGAACCATTCAGACATAAAATTCATATATATGTCCTTGACTAAAGATGATTAAAATCTCAATCTAAGCTTCTAGAATTGAAATGAAGTATAATTTTCTCTCCCTTAATTATAGCAAAACGACTTTTTCAACCCCTGCAACTTCATGAATTGAAACTTTTGTTTTTCTATAATTAACATTGCTAGCTTGCAATACTAATCATAATTATCATGCTCCCACTAACATGATGATTATCAGCATAACACTTATGCTCCCACTAGCTCTGACATATTTCCAAAAATCTGTTGGACTTCTGAAATTTAGATTCATACACCCTTTCTTAGATCGCTCACATGTGTGTCTAAACAATTTTCAGAACTATGAAAAGGGATGTCGTAATCATAGTCTCAATTGCTTAGGCATTTTCCATTTCTCACAAGTCCATGTTAGTGTGCCAGTTAACCACACATGCTCCACTAGCGACTTTTGAAAATGCAAATAACACAATTGATATCTATGTAAAATCTACTTAATGAAAGCGTTTCCTCACCATCATTTTCATGAATCGGAGAAAAACCTTATGACACTTAGATTTTATAGTGTATGAGTTCTTATCCATGTGAATTTGTCAAAACCATAATCACAAGATAAGGTTAGTGACAAATTCAGCCTTACATGGATTAAACTTGTTCAATCTTAGTTTCTTGTCACCTTGGTAGCACAAGGCCCACCAATGCTTCCAAGTTGAACTCTAATAACTCACATGCAAATTCAACTTATTACAAGTAGGTACAGAAATAAGAATTATGTCAACACGATAGGTTGCAAACCATAAGTCGTGTGCTAATGATAAATTACAGGTTTTACTCTTGATTAAATCTTGAAACTCTTTCAGGATCATTAAGGCTCCCACTGTCCCCTTGACATATAAGTTTCCCCAGTCAAGAACCATTCCTTGACAAAACAAATATTCAAGGGATAGTGCGGATTCTTATCAAGACTAACACTTCACACAATTGGTCTTAGTTGGTCTTCGTCTCATCCAAGACATCTCAACTTACCAATTTCAAATGTACAAGAGTAGAAACATTTTACACTACATTTTATAAGTGTTTTAAACCTTACTTTATGTCACTCAATGTTATAATCTTGAAGTATGACTCTAAGAATTGTTTTGGAATGAAGTATGACTCATCTTCTTGATTTTAACCAATGAAACAATTCATGACCTCTCTTCTTAGCCATAACAATGCACTAAGATGTCCTTAGAGTATGAATTTGTGATATGGTTTCATAATAATTAAGATGATCATGAAATATGATACTAAAGTACTCTCCCATCCCTTCAGATTTGAGAAACTTTTATCTTTCTGCCTAAGTTGATTCTTCTCATTTGTTTTTTCATACATTGTATGCTTTCCAATGTTACAAAATTATACTTAACCTTATAAGTATAATCATATTTACTAATCTTTAGTAAATCATGACAAATCAATCTTTGTGATGGACCTTGACTAGCGCACACCCAGTGTACCTAATTCCTTAGTCCTTCAATTGACTCACATATACATGTGATCAAAGAATTAGTCTTAATTTTCAAAGATGAAAATTCTCATTCATCATACAATACAACTTGTATGATTCCAAGTTTCTGTCCAATTGAAACTTGGGTGATGAAAAACTTTCTTCATTTGGTAAATTTAGACACTAACACAAATGAAAGAAAGAAATCCACTTTCCAATATTGCTATTACTAGAAACATATAAGCAACAATTTTCCACAGATGCCATTGTAAGGATATTTTTAAAATAAATAAAGTTAAAACCCTTTTTTCCTTTTATTTTAAAACTTTGCGGAAAAACTTATCCTTACAATCCACATGAAAACCTTGTTGTTATCTATTCATAAGCAATATATTATATCTCTTAAGCAACAGCTCAAAATTCTGATTACCGAACCATGCGATCAAAACCCACCTTCACAATCAGAATCAACATATTCTTACTTTAAGCTTCCTATCTTTTCTTTGATTCTTAAAACATCAGTATGTGACTCATTCACATTATGTAATAAGAATCTCCAAATAGAACTTAATAGAGTTAGACAATGAACTTTACCCAAAGTAGAGTCAAACCTCTAGACTTGATCAACCTTATGACCTTTCAGGTGAATAGGCCAGCTTCACAACCAATGCCCCTTCCTTTGGCAACAAAACACACGGACCCTTTGGTAATGGCACATGGGACTATCTCAGACTTAGCCTTTCTCTTTACCATTTGGTCAATCGAGTTGACTATAGCCGATCCCTTTCCATTGGGAAGAGAAATGCTTTTCTAGATATCTAATGCTACCATTGCCAATGTCCATTTAAGCTTTGGGAAGTTGATCTTCTAATAAAATTTTCTTTACTAGTGTTCCGAATCATTGCTGAATCTGCAGCACTGAGCAAGTAGATAAGATCATTAAGGCTCGTGTCATAGTCTGTCTCATAGTAGTCCCAAAGAGACTCACTATGTTACTAAGAAAGTGATTGAGCATCCTGTTGGATTAATGTCTAAGTCCATAACTATAATTGGTAAGACTTGACCCGACCCGGCATGGTCTATTTGGGTTACATGGCATCATGCACTTGGATAGACTATAATGAGAGAAATAAGACACTTATGGTTATTAATATATTATAAGTTCTAGTATATTAATAATAAGAATAATAAGATTATTTAATTAATATTGATCAAGAATTAATCTAGGATTAATTAAGTGATCAAAAGAAGACTAATTAAATATATGGGTTGATTGTGTAAATCATCCATACTTGTATAGTGGGCTAATGCTCCATGGATTATCTAGTTGGGCTAAAACCCATAGGATGCTCCATGGATGCTCCATGGTGTATTTGAACCCATGGACCCAAGGAAATGGAAAGTCATGACAATTAGGGTTTGCCCTAATTGTAACACTATATAAAGATATTATTCTTGACAAAATCGGCACTAGTATGATTCTAGAGAGGGCTAGCCGATTTCATGAAGTGTAGAATTCTCTCAAGTTATTCCAAGTGTATTTGGTGTTGTGTGAACCATTTGAGGTGTCACACTTGGGGCACTAGGCACTCAAGCTTCATGAAGACATTCTACATCAAAGAGGTATGTATTCTATCTTGTTATATTGATAGTTTTGTATGCTAGATTAGGATAATACATTGGATGTTCATATTTGCATGTATAATAGAGAAACCATAGATCCAAGGTATTTAGGGTTGCATGTACACTTAGGAGTGTTAGAATGCTCATAACCCAACAGTGGTATCAAAGCTAGGTTTGTTTTCCTGTTATACTTGCAATAGAAGCTGAAAAATCGAGTCTTGTTGCTGTCTGCCCAGCAGACTCACCGAGTCCATGAAGGGACTCGACGAGTCCAAGGCAAAAAGCATCCAACTCGCCGAGTTGGTTAGTGCACTCGACGAGTTGGACCCCCAGATAGCATAAATTCAACCTTTTTGGCTGGAATTGGACTAGGAACATTACCCTAAGATGTTTTTGAACTTATAAACTTGTTTTTGATGTGGTAATGTTCATGCTAATCCAATTTCAAAGATAATTGTCAATAGATTCATGTTATGTATTAGTTTAAAGTTTAGACTAATTACATGAAAAAGTTTGATTTGAATTATCTTGTTCTTATGAGTTTCTTAGATTAATAGAAAAGTTGAGTGAAAAAGTTGTTTTCAATCCAAATTAATCTAAGAGTTGATTCTAAAATGTGTTTTTGTAACTTGTCCTCAAGTTATATGAAAAGTCACATTTAAGTTTCATAAAACTCATAAAAGTTGGCAAAGGTTACAAAATGAAGAGTCTAGTTCTAATTAATTGGAGTTATGACTCCATAATTTGTCCTCAAGTTATGGACGACCAAGAGTCTCTTCATTAAATAAAAAATAATACTAAAAAAAATGTAACCTTAATTAATTCCATAAGTTCTAAAATAAAGAAAAGTTAATTCTTTTATTAGTTTAAAGTCTACCATCACTTTTCCTCAAGTTATGGAACTTGAAGAGTTTTTGGATTAAAACTACTTTAAACACATAAGTTATGGAATTAATTAGTTTTGAATAGTTTCAAAACTTGCCCTCAAGTTTTGGAATTTGTAAAGTTTTCTCTTATGAATACTTTAATTCCAAGTTAGCCCTTAGAATTTTAAAAGTTAAAATCAACCCTTATACTTTATAATATTATAAGTTAATAATATATATATGTATAAGAGTAAAGTCAGTCTGACCACTAGTACGCCTCATTCACGAAGCCGGTATATAAGGTGGGTATAAGGTTGTTGCCTATAAAATGGCAACTTAATGGGTGTCTACTCTCACTCACCGCTTTCTTGACTGGTGGAGGGTTGTTAGCCGAACGGGTTTGACAGGACTATAATTCTCCCTTCATTAAAAGTATTAATGATAAATACTAAGTAACTAAACTCTTAATAATACCCAATCTTAGTTACTTAGGAAAATGTGAATAAGGTGCTAATCCATGAAGTTACACTTTGCACTTTGTTTAAGTCGGTTAGTGGAGCGTGTGTGGTTAACCGGCACACTAACTCGTATTTAACAAGGTAGGCAAAGGGTAACTTAATGTTTATCATAGTATCGATGGAGCGTGTGTGGTTAACCGGCACATCGATTGAGGGGTAAACACTTAAGGGTACCAAGTAATTTGCATGGTTACTTCACACCTTGTTTTGTGATCCTCAGCATCCCAGTCACAAAACCTGAAGGGCACACCCGAGATTGAAACATGCCATTGAACAGTTCAATGAATCTCAAAAGATCTAGGAGTTTCAAAACCAATTAAAACCTAATAATACATTTCGTTTATCTTGGTGGAAATTGGTGAATCGTCATTCACCTACCTTCAAATTGTTTTATAGCTTGGATTACGGCATACCTCTTCTAAGTTACAAGATAGTTTGTTGGGTCCTAACCTTAATATTTCATATTGGGTGTCATATTAAGGACTTTAAGATCAACTATCTTGAATATCTCCCAAAACATGTCTGGTTTAGACATTTATGATCTTCCCAAATCTCTTGAAACTAGCTTTCCTAAATGAAGATGATGTTCCAATGGAAATCATACTTCTTTCACCTCCTCCAATTATTCTCCCTACCCCACAAGTTCTTGAAAAGTTTAAGGTCACTCGAGCCCTATTGGCAAGTAAAGGTCTTGGTGTGGTCACATCTTGGAGATGTAGTCACATATTGACAAGCCAGGAGAGTTGGGTGTCAAAGTCTTGAGAAATTTGGTGGTTCAATCACTTTCTAAATCACATAGTGAGTTCTTTTAGAACACCTATGAAACAGACTATGACAAGACACTTAATGATTTTATCTATTTGTTAAGATCAACTTCCTCAAAACTTGATGGACATTGACAATAGTGACACAGGAAATCCAGAAAAACATTCTCTTCCCAATGGAAAGGGATCGACCATAGTCAACTCGGTTGAACAAATGGTAAAGAGAAAAGCTAAGTCTATGATAGTCCCGTGTACCATTATCAAAGGTTCCATATGTTTATATTGCCAAAGAAAGGGGCATTGGTTGCGAAACTGCCAATATTTACCTAAGGATGTTAAAGTCAATAAGTTTGATTCTACTTCAGGTAAAGTCCACTATCTAACTCTGCTAAGTTTCTATTCTGAGATTCTTATTACATGATGTGACTGGGTCACATGTTGATGTTTTAAGAATCAAAGAAAACTGAAGGAACTTAAAGAAATAATATGCTGAATCTGATCGCATAGATGGATTTCTATCGTGTAGTTTGAAGATCGGATTCTTGAGCTACTTCTTAGGAGTTATGAGATGTTGCTTAGGAATAGATAACAACAAGTTTTCATATGGATTGTAAGGATAACTTTTTCCGCTAAGTTTTTAAAATAAAAGTAAAAATGATGATTTTATTTATTTTAAAATATCCTTACAATGGCATTTGAGGAAAAATTGTTGCTTATATGATTCCCATTAATAGCAAGAGTGAAAATATGAAATTGATTCCTTCATTTGTGGTAATGTCTAATTTTACCAAATAAGGAAAGATTCTCATCACCCAAGTTACAATTGGACCGGGACTTGGAATCATGCAAGTTATATAGCATGATGAACGAGAACTTTCAAGTTTGGAAAAATTAAGACTAATTACTTGTTCACATGGATGTGTGAGTCATGTAATGGACTAAGGGATCGAGTACATAGTCATGTGCACTGATTAAGTCCACCACAAAAGGATTGATAAGACTATTCGTCATAGTTTACTAAAGCTCACTAAATATGATTATACTTACAAGCTTAAGTGTAACTCTGAGACATTGGAAAAGGTTCCAATGTAAGGCAGAGTGAATAATAAGAATCAAATTAGGCAGAAGGATAAAAGTTTTGTGATCATCTTAATGATTAAGAAACCATATCAAAATTAGTTCTCTAAGGAAGTCTTAGTGCATTCTTATGACTAAGAAGAAGGGATCTTGAATTGTTGAAATGGTTAAATCAAGAAGATGAGCCATACTTCGTTCCAATACAAGTCTTAGAGTCATATTCCAAGATTGTAATTTGAGTGACATGTCTTTAAGAAGGTTTAAAACACGTGTCAAATGTAAGAGTGAAAGTGTCCTACTCGTGTACATTTGAAATTGGTAAGTTGTGATGTTTTGGATAAAACAAAGACCAACTTAGGCCAATTGTGTGAAGTGTTTGTCTTAGTTAGAATCCACACTATCTCTTGGATGTTTGACAAGAGAGTCTTATAGATCAAGAGGATAGTGGGAGTCTTACAGGTCTTGAAAGTCTAAAGAACTAATCAAGAATAGAACCTAGAGTTCTTCTCTAGCAAACGACTTAAGGTTTATAACCTATCGTGTTGACATATTCTGTGCCCATTCCAATTAAAGTTGGCTTTGCATATGAGTACTTAGAGTTCTCAATTGGTTACACAACAACTTGGAAGCAATGGCAGGCCCTTGAGCTTCCAGGTGGCAAGAAATTAAGATTGAGTTCAATCCATATGGTTTTGGATTTGTCATTATCTTTGTCTTGTGATTATGGTTTTGACAAATTCATATGGGTAGGAACTCATACACCATATAAATCTAAGTGTCATAAGGTTTCTCTCTGATTCACGAAAATGATGGTGAGGAAACACTTTCACTAAGTAGATTTTAGCTAGATAGCAATTGTGATGTTTGCATTCTCAAATTCGTTAGTGGAGCGTGTGTGGTTTACCAGCACACTAACCTGGACTTGTGAGAAGTGGCAAAAAGGTCTAAGCATTATGATTACGACATCCCTCTTCATAATTGTTTAGACAGACAAGTGTGCTATCTAAGGGAAGGTGTATGTTTTTGATAAAGCTTTATCAAAACAATCTAGTATCAGAAATCTGAACTTTGGTAAGAAAGTCAATAAAGTATTGATTTCTATAAGTCGAGCTTTTTGAGTACATGTCAAAGCTAGTGGGGGCATAAGTGTTATGCTAATAATCATCATGTTAGTGGGAGCATGATAATTATGATAAGTATTGCAAGTTAGCAATGTTAATTATAGAAAACAAAAGTTTCAACTGGGAAAGAGTTGTTTTGCTATAATTAAGGGAGAGGAAATTATACTTCATCTCAAATCTATAAGCATAGATCGTGAGGTTTTAATCATTTAGTCAAGGATATATATATATATATATATATATATATATATATATATATATATATATATATATATATATATATATATATATATATATGAATTTCATGTTGGAATTGCTCAACATAAGGAAATTCTGTATATGGGTCCATTATTTGCATTCTAAAATTAGATTATGATTACGGCATCCTTTTTCATAATCTGAATTATGAGAACTTGGCAAATAGAAATGGAAATGTTAAAGCAAAAGACTGGTTTAGTCTTTATGTGAGACATCATCAATCGTGTCCCATATGCTTCGGATATAGGATCGATTACATGTGCTATATTCATCCTTTCTAAAATTTTCCAAATGCCTGGGGCATTAAGAAGGGAAAAGGTTTAGAACTGGATATGACTAAAAGGATTAAACAATTGTCGATGACAATCTAAGGTTTACCAAAGATTGGTTGCTCAAGGACAGTTAGAAGTATAGTGATAATTCTAGAAGGACCATATTGACACAATCTGTAAGGAGGCAACTCTTGTTCAGAAGTGATAGTCAAAATGGAATCTGGAAATGTTTCAAAGTTAGAATTTTCAATCTGTGTAAGATTAAGGAAACTTAATGGAAGAAGGATGTTTCCAAGGAGCCGATCTCCTTTGGAATGCTCTGTAATGGTTGTTGTCAAGACTTTATGACTTTGTGCATAACCATTACAAGAGGATCAATGCATATAAGTTTAGAATCCAACAGATTTCAGTAAATGGCATGAATTTGGAATTCTTGCATTTACAGTAAGGATTTGGGAGTGTGAAAAGAGAATCATTGAAGTTATGTTCAATTGATCTAGTTCACAAAGTAAAGATCATAGACAAACATAGTATGCATACTTGGTGTGTGGCATGACTAGTGTTTAGAAAACATAGTGTACATGCTTGGAGCATGGGACAACTATTGTTTTAAATTCAAGAATAAAGTTGATAGCTGAAACAGTATACAATGAATAATGTGTAATCATATGGTGATAAATAAAAGGTGTTTTATTTATGTTCATAGGTTTTGATACCATATTGGATTCAATTATTATTGTGTTTCACTTTACATGTTTTGACTTCCCGAATAAACTAGGTTATTCTTCCGGAATAACTAAGTTATTCAAACCATCCACAGTCACTCATATGTTGGAAGTAGATATGAATTAAGATTGTCATGGGTTGGCTTGTAGAGGTCTAAGGTGTTGGACAAAGGGTTACAACACTCATGAGTGCGCGTAAGTTCTGAGTATTGGATTCAACCCGCGCTTATTGGAATCACCTCATGGATTTTATCACGAGTGATCATGAGACGATAATATCTTATATTCTTCAAACCTAGAGATATGAGTTGTTACTATGAGTTGGTTGTACATTGATTGCACGAAAACGCATTTGGTAACTCGGTGCTATAAAATGTGCCTTTGTGTATGATTCAACAAGTAGTAAAACAAGCCATATGAGTCGAAGTTTATCCATTCCTTTTACCTTCGGGATAAAAGCGATATCTATGGGCCCCTCGATGATTTGATGATGACAAATGGAAGTGCTCGGCCGGGCCAGGACTGATTTGATTTGTTCAATTAGTCATTCGTCATAAATCGGAAATCGGGAAACAACAAATGGACAAATAGAATGATGATAATCCATATCTCAGTCCATATGATATCTAGAATGGAGGAATATATGACCCCTTATCTAATGGACAAGTCATTGATAAAGGTCAGCGTTTATCGACAAGGTCAGAGTTCGACAGAAGATTTTGAGAGCTACGATTGCCAGTTGGTTCCTGAAGTCATATGCAATAATAGTTTTAGACTTATCCAAGTGGGAGACTGTTGGATTAATGTCTAAGTCCATAACTATAATTGGTAAGACTTGACCCGACCCGACATGGTCCATTTGGGTTGCATGGCATCATGCACTTGGATAGACTATAATGAGAGAAATAAGACACTTATGGTTATTAATATATTATAAGTTCTAGTATATTAATAATAAGAATAATAAGAATATTTAATTAGTATTGATCAAGAATTAATCTAGGATTAATTAAGTGATCAAAAGAAGACTAATTAAATATATGGGTTGATTGTGTAAATCATCCATACTTGTATAGTGGGCTAATGCTCCATGGATTATCTAGTTGGGCCAAAACCCATATGATGCTCCATGGTGTATTTGAACCCATGGACCCAAGGAAATGGAAAGTCATGACAATTAGGGTTTGCCCTAATTGTAACACTATATAAAGATATTATTCTTGACAAAATCGGCGCAAGTATGATTCTAGATAGGGCTAGATGATTTCATGAAGTGTAGAATTCTCTCAAGTTATTCCAAGTGTATTTGGTGTTGTATGAACCATTTGAGGTGTCACACTTGGGGCACTAGGCACTCAAGCTTCATGAAGACATTCTACATCAAAGAGGTATGTATTCTATCTTGTTATATTTATAGTTTTGTATGCTAGATTAGGATAATACCTTGGATGTTCATATTTGCATGTATAATAGAGAAACCATAGATCCAATGTATTTAGGGTTGCATGTACACATAGGAGTGTTAGAATGCTCATAACCCAACACATCCAACTTTCACGAGACTTTGACACCCAACTCTCCCGCCTTGTCAATATGTAACTTTATCTCCAAGATGTGAGCAAACATAGACTATGCTTGCCAATAGATATTGAGTGACTTTAAACTTTTCAAGAACTTGTGGACGAGGGAGAATAATTGGAGGAGGTGGAGGAAGTAAAGCATGATGTTGAGGAACATCATCTTTAAGAGATTTGGGAAGATCATAGTTGTCTGAACCAAACATCTATAATGGGAGAAAATCAAGTTAGATGATTCAAAATCCTTAATATAACACCCAATATGAAATATTAAGGCTAGGACTCAACACAATATTTTATAATTTGGAAGAGGGATGCCGTAATCCAAGCTATAAAATATTTGAAAGTAGGCGTATGACGATTCACCAATTTCCACCATGAAAAACGAAATAATTTATTAGGTTTTAATTGGATTTGAAATTCCTAGATCTTTTAAGATTAATTGAACTTTTCAATGTCATGTTTCAATCTCGAGTGTGCCCTCTCAAATTTTGTGACTGGGATGCCGAGGATCACAAAACAAGGTGTGAATAACCATACCAATTCACTTGGTACCCTTAATATTATCACCTAATCAGTGTGCCGGTTAACCACACACGCTCCATTGATCTATGACAAACATTAAGTCACCCTTCGTGATCCTTACTAGTCCAAGTTAGTGTGCCGGTTAGCCACACACGCTCCACCAACGACTTGGTAAGGTACAAAGTGTGAATTCCATGGGCTAGCACCAAGTTCACATTTTTCCTAAAGTAACTAAATAATCATTAAATAAAAATATTTAGTTACTTTATAATAATCATTATACTTTTAATGAGAATTTAAAGTCATTGTCCAACTCATTCGGCTAACGACCCTCCACCGATCAAGCAAGCGGTGGGTGAGAGTGGACACCCATTAAGTCGCCATTTTATAGGCAGCAACCTTATACCCACCTTATAGACCAGCTTCGTGAATGAGGCCTACTAACGGTAAAACGACTTGTTCTTATACACACATACATATATATATACATATATATATATATATATTTATATATATATATATATATATATACATATATATATATATATATATATATACATATATATATATAATTAACCATTAATGTTATAAATAGTATAAGTGTTGAATTTTAACTTTTAAAATTCTAAGTGTTGGAATTAAAGTTTATTAAAGTGTGTGAAACTTTTCCAAATTCCAAAACTTGAGGGCAAGTTTTGTAACTCTTCAAAACTTCTCATTTCATAACTTATGAATTAAAGGTTCATAAAATGAAGACTCTTCATTTTATGTAACTTATGTGTTTTTAATGTGTGTTAAAGAAAGTTGACCTTTGGATATCCATAACTTGAGGAAAAATTATGGACTCCATTAAAACACATAAATGATCAAAAATTAATCCTAAACAATTCAGCAAATAATTCCTATCATCTTCTAAATTCATAAGAACATGAACATGATTATCAAAGTTTCAAGAATTATATGAACACATACAAAGCATGAAATTTTGATATATGCTATTGTAAATGGATTAGAACAACCATTACACTAACTAAAATAAGTTTTAAAACATCAAAACAGTTTAGGGTAAAGTTTCTAGTCCATTTCCAGCAGCTAAAGTCGAAAATCTGCATTCTTAACCTTCTACTCGCCGAGTGCACGAACCTACTCGACGAGTAGGATGAGTTTTGCCTTGGACTCGGCGAGTCCCCCCATGCAGACAGCAAAAATTTCGACTTTTTTTTCACTATTTTGCATCAAGTATCAAACAAGCAAGCCTAGGATTTGATACCACTGTTGGGTTTTGAGCAATCTAACACTTCCTAAGTGTGCATGCAACCCTAATAAACCTTGGATCTATGTTTGTCTAAATACATGCAAAATAATAATTTTTCCAACGTTCATAACCTATCTAACATGGCATGGGGTACTTTTAAACATAAAAGAATTAGATGAGATTACATACCTTTTGATGATGAGTTTGATTCCTAAGGAGTTTGAGGGTCAAGCACCAATAGTGTGAATGCCTCAAATGGAATCACAAATCACCACAAACTCTTGGAAAACTTTGAGAGAGTGTATACACACTTATAAAATCGGTCACACACAAACACACATACTAGTTACACTAGTTTCACTAGTGGCTATTTCATGAAACATAAGCATGCTTATATAGTGTACATGATTAGGGTGAAACCCTAATAACCCATGACATTTCCTTTTCCAAGGATCCATTGGTTAAAAGCTCCATGGATCATCCATGGACTTCAATACAAGCCTAGCCCCTTAACAAATGAGTGTTAGCCCACACCATATAAAACCAATAGCCCACAATCTAATTAGTCTTCCTTTTAATCTCTAAATTAATTCATAATTAATTTAAGACTAAGACTAATTAAATAACATGACTTCATATTAATATATTATAACTTATAATATATTAATAATCATATGTGTACAACTCTCATAAAATTATCCATAAATAGTTTGGATGAAATGCAACACAAATGGACCATGTCGGGTCGGGTCAAGTATATACCAAATAAGTTATGGACATAGACACCTTATCCAACATCAAGTCCTTGACTGCCCCCACAAACTTTGAATTAAGAGAGTTCACTCTTAACTCGGTTGTTTGAATAATATGATCCACCTTCTCTAATATTCTTGACTCTGAGTCTTTAAACATGCCCGAAACCTTACTCACCATTCGGGCTTCAAATGCTTTCATCAGACCATCACGTTCAAAAGTGGAACCTGAACTACCTCCCCCATATATGCTTGAGAATGAATAATGAAATTCATCTTTTTATTCAGAATTTTAAACTGCTTCATGGACATGAGCATATGGTCAAGAATGTCTTCTTCTTCATCATCAAATTCTAATGCTTCGAAAGTTCCTCCAAAACCTTCTTATTTATTTTCATATTCTTCCATTGGTTTTGGTGGATTAGTTGATTGGGATGAGAAAATAATGGTGAAAGGTTCATTGATAATGTTTTCAAAAGTAGGTGACTCATTGGATGAAGTAGTAGGGATGATATATGGAGGTAAATAAACAAAAGCACTAGAAACAATTTTGATTGGAAGAACAATAGGAGTACCTTGGGAATATTTTGGTGCTTCTTGATGTAAATATCCTTCACCCATGTTGACATTTACATCTGTATCAAATACATGTATAGTGATGTCTGAAGTTCGTACCTCCTCATGAAATGATTTGGCAGATGAATCTTCGGGTGGTATGACAGTAGTCTTCTCAGGAGACGAAGGTTCGGTGCGAGGAGTAGCTTCGGGAGTTTTCGGCACTTCTTCATCTTCAGAGGATGTCGTCGGTATAACAAGTTGTCTTTTCTTAGTCTTCTTCGTCTTCTTAGAAATCCTTTTGGCCATGTCTTCAGCTCTTTGTTTCTTAGATGAAGGAGAAACAGGAGCTGGAACTTCTCGTATAAGAACTCCTTGATGAGTAAGATGAGGTTTTCGAACCACACTTGATGTCGGAGATCTTTGCGAACCATTATACTTCTTATTTAGTCTTCAAAAAACACCAAACTTTGATGGAATAGTGACTAAAGTGGGTTCATCAACAACAGGTTCAACCGGTTTGACCAAAACATTCAAAACTTGACCATCTTGCTTTGTCGGTTTCTTAGAAAACTTTGTGTTCTTCTGTAACGACGTAAATTTTAATACCATTTTTTTTTCATTTTTGTAAACACCAAAAACATCGATTAATATTTCAAATTCCAAACGTAAACAATATTGTCACAATAGAATACATCCCAAAGATCATAAAATAGTTTTTCCGATAATGTGTACGATCACGCCGGTGCCTTCCCACGCTCCTCGCTAGTACCTGAAACACATCACACAACAACTGTAAGCATAAATTCTTAGTGAGTTCCCCAAAACACAACCTACGCACATACGCCTTTCCAGGCCCTGACCTTCCAGTCCATGTGTCTCAAGGGACTTCCGTCCCGACTGGGTAAGCCTTCCAGTCCTACCCACGTCAACCTTACGGTCCTCATTACAACGCCTTCCAGCCATAACATATTCGCCTTTCGGCCCATAACATAATGCCTTCCGGCCCATATCAAGCATATCATACATGGCACATATAACGATTAACTTATCACACATAATGCATATATCTCATATCATATTCGACCTTCCGGTCACACAGTCAAACCCTTCCGGGTACAGTATAGTGAGAAGACTCACCTTGTGGAAAGTCTAAGATCTCGCGTCCTCGCAATCACCGAACCCTAACGACGGCTCAACCTCTCCTAAACATAAAAATATCATTTAATACACAAAGACTTCCACCACTAAAACTTTACCCCTTATCATTATTCCTCAGAGGGTAAAAGACCATTTTACCCTTCCTTGACCTAAAGTCTTCATGTTGACCAAAACCCTAAAAGTCAACAAAAGTCAAACCCTGAGAGTACGCGGGGCGTACTCTAGATGTAAGCGGGGCGTACATCGCCAACTTCCCCCCTGGATCGAGGTCTCCACCCAGTACGCGGCGCGTACTCACCAGAATCAGCCACCCTCCATTTCTGGTCTTAATCGGTTAAGCCATTACTACAACTTCTAGATCCGACTCTTTTAGTGTATCTAAACCCATAAAGTCGAGACCTTTAAGCCTTAGCATGGCTGTAAAGGCTCCAACATCACATAACAACCTTTTATTCAAACTCAAGGATCTAGATCTCATGCATGGTGCAATATCCACGACCAAGTTGCCATTTTTATGAGTCTACAACTCCAATAGATCAGAAACATGAAGCATCTAAGCTTATGGAGGCCATTTGCACAAAATTCTCCACCTTTGGGACTTAAACCCTAGAAAATGACATCTAAAGCATACAACAAGAACCAAGTGTCAAGATCCGAACTTTTTACCTGAAATTGAAGCTTTAACCCTTGCAAAGATCAGATCTACACTTGAGCACCACTTCTAGCCTCTCCAAGAAGTTCTTCTTCTCCTTTGCAACCTTAAAATGGCACTACAAAGCTTAGAATGCACACACAAAGGCTTAAGGACGATGGCACACACTATTTAGGGTTTCACTCTGAGGGGTGGTGGCTGAGAAGTCCAGCCACACATTCCTTTTATAGCCTCAACAAAGGAAATTAGGGTTTGGGTCTGAATGAGTTACGTCGGGCATAACCTTGGGTACGCCCCGCGTACCTAAGGGGGAACGCATCCAAATGAGGCGCGTGAGTATGCGCAGCGTACACCTTGTACGCCCAGTGTACTCGCCTACCATGAAAACCCTAAATCATTAACTTAATCAAGATGCAAGGCCAACAGAAGAATACCTAGATTTCGGGCTGTTACATCTTCGGTTCTTGAAATATGTGCTCATGAGTAACTGTAATAGTCTTCGTTGATTTTCTGGATTTCTTTGAAGGACCTGCATCTTCTTTGGTAAATAACTTCCCGGTTTCAATGCTAGGATCAACCATCGTCATATATTCCATTAACACTAAATTTGATGGATCAACACGCTTTAACATTGCGTCAAGAATTCTTGCAATGTGTGTAAATATTTCAGAATCATCAGAAACCTCCTTGGGAAAATGATATTTCATGAATTCAGCAGTTTCCTCATCAGCAGACACCTAAATCCCTTCTTTATCATAGAAATATCAAAGAATAAGACTCCAATATCTTGCACATGAAATACCTTGCACAACATTTGTGTTTTCTACACTCTTCTGAAAATTCCTTCCATAGCAGTGTAGAGAATCGACAGGAATATCATAGTACACACCTGCAATATGGCATATACTTCCATCCTTCCTTTATCAAGACGAACATTGCGACCAATCAAGCAGCATAAGAAGATTCCGAATAGAAAATTCCAGATAGTCAGAAGACCAGACTTCTTAAAATCACTTATCTTCGTGAGTGGGGGTTGATCACCAATCTCATTAAACATATGATTGACTTGAGCAAAACAAAGAGCAGTAAATGGTGGTGAATAAGGAATTTCGAGAATCTGACAGAACGATTTCTTTGTTAAACGAAGCTTCTTGTCACTAACCAGATTAAAAGTAATGGCATCTAGGGCTTTGATGTATGTTCCAGTGGATCATGCTATTGAAAGCTAGGATAGAGGAACTGCAAAAGAGTTGAACATGGTGGTTGAAAGAACACAACTTTTGAGAGCAACCACCAACATCTTCAAATTATCAGGATAGAGTGATACGTCTTCTTTGACTTGATAGTTGGTTCCTTGGATCTTCATGATCGGTTGAGAAGTAATGCCTTCTATAGCTTGGGATGTTGCATCAACATTAGCATGAGTAGCCATGATTAGGGTTTGAAAACTTCTAAAGAACAAATCAATTTTCCAGATAGAATTTCAGAATATTTCTTTTGAAAGCGTAAACTGATAAAGAACCATTGAATCCCCTTTTATATGTATCCCTGAAGTTTGAATTTGAAGTGGGATATGCATTTAATGAAATCCAATGTGGCACCTTGAAACTCGCACCATACGCTACAAAAGTAGCCATGCTTGAAAAGTAACTGTCACTTATCCTTGAAAACCGGAAAGAATACAAGACGTCACATCCAACAGCCTGTTTATTTCTCCCAATAGAATTTTAATCGTCACCAACCTTCGGATGTAGGTAAGGCTCGTTCACTTTTGGATTTAAAGAAAATTCATGTGCCAGACTTTTGAAATCATAAGCCTGAGTTGGTATTACTCAAAACCTCAAGGATTTCGTGAGTGCAGTGCTCCAAAGAAAAAGATAAGAATCAAATAAAAAATTTTTTGATTTGTGATGTCAAAAAAAATTTGACACAAAAGGAGTTAAACCCCAGGAAAAGGTTACTTCGTTAATCCTCAACAGAGATAATCAATTGCTTCTGTGTTTTCCCGTGAACTACAATCAAAAACTTATAGGGATGTTTCAAAGGGCTTCTATTCCAAGGCTTCATGGGTGTTATACATGATTTCGTTACATATCAACCAAAACATAAGGTGCGTAATTATAACAGAAATCACTTGTTTGATCAGTGTAATCAGTGACAAGTATGTTGTGGAATGATTTTGAAAGTAACTTTGAAATCAAATGAAACTCGCATGGAAATCATATTCATGAAAAGAATTTGTGTTGGATCATGTTAGGTAACAAACATCGTGGGTTTCGATAGTTTGATCAAGATCACTCATACTAAATGAATATGATTTGGAGTTTCGAATCTAGGTACATAAACAAATGTTAGAAACTAGAACAAAGTTCCCTGTCAATTCCTTAAAAATTTAGAGAATTGGGTTTCACTTTCATCACGGTGTCATGATGTCAGATCATAAACATAGATTTTTTATATGTATAAGTCTCGATTGATTTGATCAGAGACCTCTTGGACATATGTCTTCGTGTGTGATCGTGTAAGAAGTTTTTGATGAAAAATATTGGTTTAAGAAACAACTTTTACCTCTGTTATTTTGGACAAAACAGTAAACTCTTAACTCATGTGAGAAGAGTCAGGTAGCTCATGTGACTAATGTGAATACAAGCCTAACTTGGGAAGAAATTTTCATATGAACCATTTCATTAAGGCTTTCGTGAAACAAACATAGATTCAATAGAGGCATTGGTCAACATGATGCAGCATGCTTCTAGGGACACCTTAACTAGTACAAAAGTTTCGAAATATTTACCTAGCCCTAGAACTGCAAGAATCAACCATTGAGATTCATCTTGGATATCTGAAATGAAACACTAAAACAAAACAATAGAAAACACAATATTTTGTGATTTTTTATTTTTCGAAAATAAAAGAGAAAACAAATAAAAATCTATTTGTTGTTTTTGTATTTTTCGTAAAGAAATGAATAAATAAATGAAAGATCTTTTTGTTGTTTTTGTATTTTTCGAAAATAAAGTCAATATAAACGAAAATATTTGGAATGTACCAGACACACAAAATTTTTAGCTCCTATTTATCAAAACGAAGGCTGTCGAAGCGTTGACTATGAACAGTAGCCTTTGACTTTGAAAGATGTTCAATATGTTTTTCTTCTGAAAAAGACTCCCCTTCGACCATACTAAGTCCTCCTGAAATTCTCACAAATGATTTTTCATCAAATGGTTTCGTGAAAATGTCAGCCAATTGATCAGTAGTTTTCACGAAATGCACTTCAATATTACCATCCTCAACATGATCTTTTATAAAATGGTAACGAAGAGTAATATGCATGGTCTTCGAATGTTGCACAGGATTATGACAAATATGAATTGCACTTTGAGAATCACAATATAATGGAATTTTCTTCATATTTATTGCATAATCATGCAATTGACTTTGAATCCAAATTATATGTGATGTGCAAGCTACAGCAACAACATATTCTGCTTCAGCAGTCGAAATTGAAACAAATGTTTGCTTCTTCGATTGCCAGCTCACCAATTTCTCATCAAGTAATTAGCATCCTCCACTCGTGCTTTTTCTATCAAGATTGCAACCTCCCAAATCAACATCTGAGAAAGCTTGTATAAAGAAACCTGTTTTCGAAGGATACCACAATCCTAATGAATTTGAGATAATGAAAAATATTCTTGACTGCAGTGAGATGTGGTTCTCGTGGATTTGACTGATACCTAACACAATTACAAATAGAAAATATGATATCAGGTCTACTTGCTATGAGATAAAGTAACGAACCTATCATGCTTCTATAAAGAGTTAAGTCAACAGCATGTTTATCTAATGAAGGTGTAAGCCTTATTCCAATTGCCATTGGTACTCGTAATTTTGGGCTATTCGTCAATCCAAACTTTTCAAGCAGATTCTTCGTATATTTTTCTTGATTGATAAAAATTCCATCTCTGCTTTGACGAATATTTAGACCAAGAAAATTATTATTTTTTCCCATCATACTCATCTCAAATTTGCTTTTCATCATATTTTCGAATTCATTAGACAAAGAAGGGTCAGTAGAACCAAAAATAATATCATCGACATAAATTTGAACAAGCATAAGATGATTTCCATCTTTCTTTCAAAATGATGTGGGGTCAAATGATCCTTGTTTAAATTTCGATTGTTTTAAGAAAGAGGTGAGAATTGAATACCATGCTCTTGGTGCTTGTTTTAACCCATATACTGCCTTATCTAATATATAACAATAATCAGGATGATCTTTATTAACAAAACTGGGGGTTGTTCCACATACACAGTTTCTTCAAGTTCACCATTCAAAAATGCACACTTTACATCCATTTCATAAACATCGAAATCTTTGTGAGCTACATAAGCTAGAAATATACGAATAGCCTCGAGTCTTGAGAAAGGGGAGAAAGTTTCTTCATAGTCTATTCCTTCTTGTTGTGAGTAACCTTTTACAACAATCCTGGCTTTGTTTCGAATAATGTTTCCATCTTTATCGGTTTTATTTTTGAAAATCCATTTTAACCCGACAATCGAAAATTTTCAGGTTTTGGAATTAATCTCCAAACCTTATTTCGTTCAAACTCAACCAATTCAGATTGCATTGCAAGAACCCAATCAGAGTGTTCCACTGCATCCTTAATTGTCTTTGGTTTGATTTTTGAAATGAAAACATTGAACATACAATATTCTTGATGAGTATTCAGTACCTCATTCTTTGCATGAAGTTGAGCTCTTGTTAAAACTCCATCTTGTGGATTCCCAATAACTTGTTCTTTCGGATGATCTTTGGTCCATTTTTCGAGTGGTGGATATGTTGGATGAAAATCCAAATGTGCATCTCCTTATAAACCTTCATTTTCTGAACCTGCAACAGAAAAATTATCATTAATTTCGTGAAATTCATCATTTTGATCAAGACTTATTGTTGTTGGATATAGTGTCTAAGTCCAGAACTTTATTTGGTATGAACTTGACCCGACCCGGCATGGTCAATTTGGGTTGCATGGCATTGCAATACTTGGATAGACTAAATGAGAGAATAAGGCACTTACGATTATTAATATATTATAAGTTCTAATATATTAATAATAGTATTATTTAATTAGTATCTGATCAAGTATTAATCTAGTATTAATTTGGTGATCAAAGTGAGACTAATTAAATATATAAGGGTTGATTATGACAATCATCAATTCTTTTATGGTGGATTAATGAGCCATGGTTTATGGGTTATGGATGTAACTGTTTGGAGCTCCATGGATACTCCATGGGAGTTACAAACCCATGGGTCATGAGAAATGAAGAGTCATGACAATTAAGAGTATTCATGTGAAAACCCTAATTGTGACACCACTATAAAAGGGACCCTTTGGATAGTAAAATCGAACCTAGGAAGGTTACTAGAGAGGGCATAATCGATTTTGAGTGCTAGAAGTATTCTCTCAAGTTATTCCAAGTTTTGTGGTGTTGTGTGAAGCATTTTAGGCATAACATTTAGGGTTCTAGGCTCACAAAGTCTTGAAGGAATCCAAGCAACAACAAGGTATGTATTTCTACTAGTTTTTATGTTCCATATATTCCCCATGCCATGCTAGTTAGGAAATAACCTTGAAAAATAAATTTGCATGTATATAGAGAAAACATAGATTCAAGGTTATTAGGGTTGCATGTACACTTAGGAGGTGTTAGAATGCTCAAAACCCATCAGTGGTATCAGAGCCTAGAATTGTTTTCTATATACTTGATGCAAAACTGCTTGAAAATCAAAAATTCTGCATTCCGACGACTGTACTCGCCGAGTCCATGGGGAGGACTCGCCGAGTCCATGAACAAATTCATACTACTCGCCGAGTAGGATAATGCACTCAGCAAGTAGGATCGAGCTGGGCAGATTTTTCGAGTTTTTGTTGCTGTAAATGGATTAGAATTATTATCCCAATCTGTTTTGGACTTGTAAAATATGTTTTTCAAGATGATAATGATTATGTTAATCCATTTTACATGACTTTTAACAATTTCAAAGTATTATATATGTTCATATGATTTCTTGAAATTGCGTGACATGAATTTGTGTTCTTATGAGTTTTTAGAAGATCATAGGAATTATGTGTAACCACCATGTGTGTTTAATTCTTGATCTTAATTGTATTGATGGTGTCTATAACTTCTCCACAAGTTATGGATAACCAAATGTCACTTCTTTAATTTGTGTTTAAAGAACTAAAGAGGTTTCATAAAATGAAGAGTCTTCATTTTTATGAACCATTAAAACTCATAAGTTACAAAATTGAAGAGACTTGGAATAGTTTTAATTCTTGCCCTCAAGTTTTGGAATTTGAAAAGTCTTACAATCTAATACTTTAATTCCAAATTAAACCTAAGATTTTTAAAAGGTTTAAAAATCAACCCTTATACTATTATTATAATTTTATTATATAGATATGTATAAGAATATGTCATTCTTACCATTAGTAGGCCTCATTCACGAAGCCGGTCTATAAGGGGGGTATAAGGTTGTTGCCTATAAAATGGTGACTTAATGGGTGTCCACTCTCACCCACCGCTTCCTTGATCAGTGGAGGGTCGTTAGCCGAACGGGTAGGATATGACTTTAAATTCTCATTAAAAGTATAATGAATTATAAAGTAAGTATACATTATAAATTCCCAATCTTAGTTACTTTAGGAAAATGTGAAATTGGTGCTAGCCCATAAAATTACACTTTGTACCTTACCAAGTCGTTAGTCGAGTGTGTGTGGTTAACCGACACACTAACATGGACTAGTAAGAGTGGCAAAGGGTAACTTGACTTTATTATAGATCGGTGGAGCGTGTGTGGTTAACCGGCACATCGATTAGGTAATATTGTTAAGGGTACCAAGTCAATTTGTATGGTTATTCACACCTTGTTTGTGATCCTCGGCATCCCAGTCACAAACTTGAGAGGGCACATTCGAGATTCAAACATGCCATTGAAAAGTTCAATGTATCTCAGAAGATCTAGGAGTTTCAAAAACCAATATGGTGGAAATTGGTAAATCGTCGTTTACCTACCTTCAAATATTTTATAGTGTGGATTACGGCATCCCTCTTCCACCTATAAATAGTTTGTTGGATCCTCGCCTTAAAATTTCATTTGGGTGACTTACTAAGGACTCTTAATCTAATGAAACTTATCTTCCTTTTATTCTAGATGTCTTCCAATAACGTTGCTGGCTCAAATCCTACATGCTCCTTTTCCCTAATGAACTTGTGTGGTAACGTGTGACATCCCCATTTTCACGGCCAGAAAAGACCGATTTTGTTTATGCTTTATAAAAATCAGAGTACTTCATTTTATAAAAATGTTGCGGAATTTGTTCCCAGAAAAACATGGTAAATACGTTATTAAAACATTTTCGAAGAAACGTATTTATTTCATTTTAAAACGTTTGGGACGCCATCGTTAATACAAAAACATAAGCATAAACAGAACATACAATTATTTACACTAGTGATCTACATCTCCTTAAATCTCTTAGTGTAATGTCACTTCATATCAACACCTGTGATATAAATAAACTGAGTGGTTCAGGTTGGGAAACCTGGTGAGTACATAGGGTTTTCAACCCACAATAATATAATTATTATGTTTAAACAATCAAACAATCAACCCAATTACCCATCCCCATTATCTTCTTTATTCTTAAGGATCTACCCTAAGAATCAGCTATTTCTCATTCATTCATTCCTAAGGCTCATCCTAAGGAAACAACATGAAGTCCATTGTTGCCAATGACACATTGGTCAAGCGCAGCTGCTAATATTGTCACTTAGGCTCAGCTGCCAGAATTAGGACATTTTCTATGAGGCGCTTCTGCCGGTATTGACCTTTAAACACTACTGTCATGGTCATAAGGCTCCCTATTAGGCGCAGCTGCCGATACTATCCTTAGAGCGCAGCTGCTAGGACGTTTACCGTAGATCTAAATCATCTACGGGTTGTGGCGCAGCTGCCAGTGCTCATCTATAGGGTACTAGGTCCACTGCTGCCAATGTATACCTATAGGGCACTAGGTCTGTACTACTAATGTTCCTCTATTTCAGCTTTTATCCATCATCATTCATCTACCCATGTTTTACCCAACATATTTTGTAGATATAAAATACTTTATACAGTTTACATCATTAAAACATGTATAAAAATCTTTCACCAGCATAGACAACAAGTATTCAAACAATATGCACACATAACACGTAATTTATATTAAAATACTTCATATCTATGTGTAAGATGAAAGAGACCATGCACTCACCTGATTAGGTGGTGATTCCGAACTCAGACAGCACTTCGTTATCTCAAAACAATTTTCCTCGACAAAACCTAGTATCAATACCACTAGGGTTTAGTTTTTAGCGTTAACCACGACTAATTAATAGTCTAGCAATTATTACTATTATATAAGCATTAAATAACACTCAATATAACTCATAATAATAGCCCAAATAATTATTTTAAGGTCCTAATAATGTTACTATAATTAAATAAAATCTATATTAAATATAGTATAGGCGTAGCTCAATTACAGCGAGTTTTTATTAAAAACCGGGCTTCGCTGGAGCAGAGTTTCCAAGCCGAAAGCTTTTCTTCTCAGAGCCGTCGGGCGCTCCGGGGCTTTCTTCTCGTGCTAGGGAGGTTCCGTAGACTTGGGAGGGGTTTAGGGAGGCTAGAGAGAAGTTAGAGAGAGAAAGAGAGGCTTATGGTGTGAAGAAAATATGAGGAGTTCACCCTTGTATTTATAGGAGTTTTATAGTAAAGTAGTCTCTAAGCTTCCTTCGTAACTTTTGCATACAAGCTCCGTTTTTGTCTGTCTTTTTACCGTTGAGTTCCTATTAATGAGATCTTCAACTTTCATTTAGACCTCGTTGGCTAATTCTCATTCTATCTCGGATTTACAAAACTGTATCGAATTCGCCGCGCTCGAAAAGTAGGGACTAAGCTTCGTCCATAACTTTCGCATACGAGCTCCATTTTTTCTGTCTTTTAACCATTGATTTCCTATTAATGAGATCTTCAACTCTCATTTAGACCTCGTTGGCTAATTCTCATTCTATCTCGGATTTACAAAACTGTATCGAATTCGCCGCGCTCAAAAAGTAGCGACTAAGCTTCGTCTATATCTATCTCATACTATCTCCGTTTTCGACTTTCTTTATATCCATGCATAGGTAAAAATAATATCTACAACTTTCATTTTGGCTCCGTCGGCTAATTCTCGACCGATCATAAATTTAACAGTAGGAGGCGTTTAGACTGTTAAATGACCGCGAAGAATTCGTAACTCTTTCATACGAACTCCGTTTTCGTCCATCTTTTTACTGTTGAGTTCCTATTAATGAGATCTTTAACTCTCATTTAGGTCGCGTAAGCCAAAAACCGCTCGAACTAAAATTCGAGTTTTGGGTTGTACACTACTAAGCTGAAACTTTGAAAAATCATAACTTCCTCATACAAAGTCAGATTTGGGCGTTCTTTTTACGGATTTTCTCATTTTAACATACTCTACGACTTTGGTTTAGATAACTAAGGCTAAAAAGTCTTCTATCATAAATTCACTTTTTACGCTTCCCGGTGCCGTGCCGGTTTTGCCGTAAAACTTCGACGGGCCATAACTTCTTCGTTATATCTCAGATTTCGGCGTTCTTTATATGTACGGAAACCTTGTGACATATACTATAACTTGGTTAAAATTATTTATTCTAAATAATCGTTTGCCGAAAAGTCATTTTCGACCCATATTGCCTCTAAATTGACTAGCCCGGATCTACGGGCGTTACAATTATCTCCCCCTTAGGATGATTACGTCCTGGAATCATCAACGAAACAGGATTGTATAATGACTCCATACATTATCTCTTCACCCTAGGTAATAACTGTAACTTCTATGTTGCTTCGAACGAGTATCTAACTCTTGGACTCCTTGACTGCAGGCGGTGCTCAGTCTTGCACCTGCTCGTTAGACTTTCAATCATGACCTTCGTGTCACAACCTCATTCTTTATCAGAGACTCCTTCTTCCTTTTAATAAACTTAGGATAAGTTAATTTGATTACTACAATTGACCGATATGTCATATTCTAATGACCTATCATCGTATGTAGCAATGCTTAGACTCAGGTCTCTTAGAGTCAAATTCCAGAATGGAATATGCCTTCCTTCATTGTCTAATGTGATATAATCATCTTTTAACATGTAGCTTTTCTAGCTACCAACTTATTTAACAACGATCGTGATACTTCTATTGATCGTTTTGATTTCAATCGTTTGGTTTAAGTCGGACGCTACATCAAACTTGGTTCACTGAACCACGTAACCTACTCATTGTATTCGGACTCAATGTGATATGACCACTAGGGTCGGGATAACAACAATCTTCTTAGTCATTACCGAAACAATGGTAATGACATACTTGAATAAAACAAAATCAATTACTAGTTTCTTGGTAACCTTATGACTTTCCCTGATCCAAGCGTGAGTCCTGTGCTTCTGGTAGTCTATGCCTCTACTACCATTCACACCTACTCATACTTGTCCCAAGTATTGTCCCGCAGTTTCCCAAGTCACCATGCAGCAAATCACACAATCATTCAACACATTAGATAACAAAACGAATGTTTTATTTTATTACTTGAAACGATTACATGGGTGTTCAAGTTCACCCTAGATTATGCCTCTAATAGGCTACATCATGTGACACCATCTATAGAGCTTCTTCATGACTCGATCTCTATATATCCATCCTTACTCCTGATTCCTTGCATCGTCAGCTGCTTCGTCAAGGATCATTTGAAATGCTCTTGCCTTTGGTTTTGGCGGCACATTTGGCTTTGTAGCCCCTTCTCTCTTTGGGCAATCTTGCTTGAAGTGCCCTTCCTCGTTACATTCATAACACACCCTTTTGTTGAATTTACACTCGTTGGCATAATGCCCATGCTTCCCACACTTGAAACAAGTCACCTCCTCACCGCATTTTCCAGAGTGTTTCTTTTTACACTTCTCGCACCATCTTTCTTCACTCCCTCCTCCTCTAAACTTCCTTGTACTGGACTTGCTTCTCTCATCGGGCTTCGCAGACCCCTCAAACTTTCTCTTTTCGCCAACCTCGGTCTTGTTAGCGGCTCTTCCCTTGATCATCTCCTCAACCGACTTGGCAGCCCAGACAACTGCCTCTAAAGTAGGTGCCTGACGCACTGGCACCGTATACTCCCATGGAAGTCCTTTTGCATACTTGTCAACTTTCGTCAGCTCATCCGGAACAAGACGTAATGCGAACTCCATCTTCTCTGTGAAGTTGTTGGTGTATTCATCAATAGACATGCTTCCTTTCTTCAAGGTAAGGAATTGGTTTTCTAGCTCGAGCAGATTTTGGGCTGAGCAGTACCTACGTTTGAATTGCACCAGAAATTCTACCCATGTCAGTTGCAGGGGCTCATTGGGGCTCAGAGTCTTCCCCAAGGTATTCCACCAACGTACAGCGCCTCCTCGAAACTGACGCACTGCAAATGTGGTCTGTTGTTTTCCCTTGCAACCGCACGTCATGAAAGCTAATTCCATCTTCGAGATCCAATCCATGACCCCGATCGGATCCTCCTTTCCAGTGAAAGTCGATGGCTTGCAAGTCATAAAATCCTTGTACTTGCATCCATTCCTCTTGACTTCGTCGTCGTGGTTGTTTTGTCGAACTATTGGTGGGTTGACTTGACCAACAGTCCCACTGTAGTTCTCCTCCTCAGTCTGCCCTTCATTCAACTCGGGATGTTCGATCTGAATAGTCGCTTCCTCTCGATTTTGCTGGATCAAAAGTCTGGTTTCTTCCATTTGACGATCCAACATTTCCTGGATCATCGCTTGCACTCCGGCCATCGTTATTGGCTCAGCAGCGGCTACCATAACCGGTATTTGCTCAATCACTGGGGGTTGGTTTCGGTTCCCATTTGCATTCACGTTTCCGCTACGGGTTCTTGCCATCTTGATCTATACACCGAATAAGGTGAATCTAGATCTTTACTTAGGATTGACGGTTAAATCATCCTTATCACTCCGAAACGTTTATATGCTAATTCTAATATCGTAGTTAAACGCTTAGAATCCTAAACACATAAGGTTTCCAGATCCGGTCGGCAACAGACCATAGATCCGAACAACTAACACTATATCAGGCACAATTATTTAGCACATAAATGCATTTTAGGCACAATTCCTAAAATAATCTAGTGCTCACACCTCACAATCATCGCTTAGCATTCTAAGTTTTTGTCTAGAAATAAATCCATATTCCTAGTTCGCTTAAACTAATTCTCAGATACCAACTGTGACATCCCCATTTTCACTGCTCATCTATAGGGTACTAGGTCCACTGCTGCCAATGTATACCTATAGGGCACTAGGTCTGTACTACTAATGTTCCTCTATTTCAGCTTTTATCCATCATCATTCATTTACCCATGTTTTACCCAACATATTTTGTAGATATAAAATACTTTATACAGTTTACATCATTTAAAACATGTATAAAAAATTTTCACCAGCATAGACAACAAGTATTTAAACAATATGCACACATAACACGTAATTTATATTAAAATACTTCATATCTATGTGTAAGATGAAAGAGACCATGCACTCACCTGATCAGGTGGTGATTCCGAACTCAGACAGCACTTCGTTATCTCAAAACAATTTTCCTCGACAAAACCTAGTATCAATACCACTAGGGTTTAGTTTTTAACGTTAACCACGACTAATTAATAGTCTAGCTATTATTACTATTATATAAGCATTAAATAACACTCAATATAACTCATAATAATAGCCCAAATAATTATTTTATGGTCCTAATAATGTTACTATAATTAAATAAAATCTATATTAAATATAGTATAGGCGTAGCTCACTTACAGCGAGTTTTTATTAAAAACCGGGCTTCGCTGGAGCAGCGTTTCCAAGCCGAAAGCTTTTCTTCTCGGAGCCGTCGGGCGCTCCGGGGCTTTCTTCTCGTGCTAGGGAGGTTCCGTAGACTTGGGAGGGGTTTAGGGAGGCTAGAAAGAAGTTAGAGAGAGAAAGAGAGGCTTATGGTGTGAAGAAAATATGAGGAGTTCACCCTTGTATTTATAGGAGTTTTATAGTAAAGTAGTCTCTAAGCTTCCTTCGTAACTTTTGCATACGAGCTCCATTTTTGTCTATCTTTTTACCGTTGAGTTCCTATTAATGAGATCTTCAACTTTCATTTAGACCTCGTTGGCTAATTCTCATTCTATCTCGGATTTACAAAATTGTATCGAATTCGCCGCGTCGAAAAGTAGGGACTAAGCTTCGTCCATAACTTTCGCATACGAGCTCCATTTTTTTCTGTATTTTTACCGTTGAGTTCCTATTAATGAGATCTTCAACTCTCATTTAGACCTCGTTGGCTAATTCTAATTCTATTTCGGATTTACAAAACTGTATCGAATTCGTCGCGCTCAAAAAGTAGCGACTAAGCTTCGTCTATATCTATCTCATACTATCTCCGTTTTCGACGTTCTTTATATCCATGCGTAGGTAAAAATAATATCTACAACTTTCATTTTGGCTCCGTCGGCTAATTCTCGACCGATCATAAATTTAACAGTAGGAGGCGTTTAGACTGTTAAATGACCGCGAAGAATTCGTAACTCTTTCATACGAACTCCGTTTTCGTCCATCTTTTTACTGTTGAGTTCCTATTAATTAGATCTTTAACTCTCATTTAGGTCACGTAAGCCAAAAACCGCTCGAACTAAAATTCGATACACTACTAAGCTGAAACTTTGAAAAATCATAACTTCCTCATACGAAGTCAGATTTGGGCATTCTTTTTACGGATTTTCTCATTTTAACATACTCTACAACTTTGGTTCAGGTGACTAAGGCTAAAAAGTCTTCTATCATAAATTCACTTTTTACGCTTCCCGGTGTCGTGTCGGTTTTGCCGTAAAACTTCGACGGGCCATAACTTCTTCGTTATAACTCAGATTTCGGCATTCTTTATATGTACAGAAACCTTGTGACATATACTATAACTTGGTTAAAATTATTTATTCTAAATAATCTTTTGCCGAAAAGTTGTTTTCGACCCATATTGCCTCTAAATTGACTAGCCCGGATCTACGGGCGTTACATAAGGTCATATTTGATGGATCCAACTTTAATGAGTGGATCAGAAACATCGGGATGATTACCCGCTATGAGGACAACGAATATGTCCTTGATAGGGAGCTTAAGGTTGTTAATGAAGCCATTGCTACTTCAGAAGAGCTCGCAGAGTTCATTACACATGAGAAGGATGCCACCAAGGTGTCCTGCATCATGATGGCCACAATGACTCCGGAACTCCAAAAATCATATGAAGATTTCTACCCCTATGAGATGCACCTAGATCTGATGGAAAGGTACCATCAGAGTGCGCGTCAAGAGAGGTATGAAATCATTTCCTCCTTGATAACTGGAAGGATGAAGGATGGTGAACCCATCACCGGTCACTTGCAGAAGATGCAGAGGTTCGTTGACCGGTTGCTAAAGCTCAATGTTGACTTCCCTGAGGAATTGGCGATTGACATAATTCTCCATTCCTTGCCTTCAAGTTATGATTAGTTTCGTATGACTTATCATATGAATAAGGAGGAAGTCATACTTAGCAAACTTCAAGGACTCTTAAGGACAGCTGAAAATGCCCTTAAGGGTAAAGCGGTTGCTACTTCTACTCCTTTAACAGCCCCTGCTCTTGCAATTGGGCAAGGGAAGACTAAGAAGAGGAAAAGCCTTTCAAAGGGTACCAAGGGTAAGACTCTTGATGGTTCCTCTTCAAGTGGGACAAGGAAAGGACACATTACTCCTTCTTCAAACCCAAAGGAAGCACAGTGCTTCTATTGCCAAGATAAGGGACACTTCAAGCGAAGATGCGCCAAATATCTGGAAGATATAAAGGATGGGAAGGTTAAACCCACCCATGAAAGTATTTACACAATATTGTCTAACAACTCATCTAATGCTAATTCTTGGGTGCTTGATACAGGGTGGGGTATTCACATTTGTACTGATTTGCAGCCACTAAGAAGAAGTGAGCAAGTGGAGCACGGGAAGATAAATTTGTCGTCGGCAACAGGAAAGCATCACCTATTACTAAGATAGGAGTTTATTCTTTATTGCTTAATAATGGGTTAATGTTAGATTTGAATAAGTGTTGTTACTCGCTCGAAATGGCGAGAAATATTATTTCCTTTCATGGCTTGTACAAACAAGGTTTTACATTTTCATTTGATAATAAAGATGGTGCTATTAATGTTTATTATGTCACACCCCAAAACCGAGAATGGCGGAAACGTTCTAGGTTGGAGGATGTCATGTAAAGTATCACAACACAATATAACAGTAAATAAGCAAACACCATCATCCATTGGATTAAATATATAATTTTAATACAAGCGTGTTCTGTATAGTTATAGACACCAAAAATAATGTAAATCAAAATAATAAGATGAGTCTTGGATGCGCTCCATCTTCTCAAAAGCTGGTCTCGGTACCTGTCTACTGATGACCTGAGAATACAAGTTATTTTGAAAGAGTTTATTAGCATAAAGTTGGTGAGTTCATAAGTATTTTAGTGTCGGTGTTTGTTATCAAAACGTTTGAACATGTCTCAAGTGTAAGTTTGTAAAATGTATGTAAATGTTTGTAAGTGTTTGTAAAAGTTTGAATCTCTCAGAAAAACCTATATTTTATATAAAAGTATCCTTCTACCAAGGCATAACTGTTTTGTATGATCGTTTGTTGTAAAAGTGTGTAATTTTTCCAAGTGTAACTATCATTATCAAAATATAGTTTGTACATTAATGTTTAAGTGAAATAATCACTAAGTATATGTAATGGGTAAATTATTGTAGTACTGTAGTGTTGTATTATAGGAATTACTGCTGTACTAACTACCTTAAACCGGATTTATATTAAGGCATCATGTCATTAATTGCACCATACTATTGACTGGTAACAACGACATATGAATGGTCGTAAAACGGAATGACGTTTGGCACCCGCAGACCTGCAGGTCCGGCTGTAGCTAGCAGCAAGGTGTAAGATAGTCAATCCAGTATAGATCTATACGCAAACTCACGCTCTCCCTCCAACAGAATTCTGGCTACAACTCGGGCCATGACATTTAAGGCATGCCCCGATACAGTGGATCACAATTGTTAACGTATTCATGTATATGTAATGTAATGTTACTTGTTCTAGTATCGTTGTATATGTTCTCTTCCTAGTATAGTTGTATATGTTCTTCTCTAGTATAGTTGTATATGTTCTTCTCTAGTATAGTTGTATATGTACTCATAGTAATGTAATGTATATGTTCTCATAGTAATAAGTATTGACTCATGAATGAACTGACTCATTGATCAAGAAATTGTAGTAGTATGATCCTGTGTTACCCCGATGGTAACTTATTAATGGTGTAACTAATACGCATGAATATGGAAGTACTTTTATGTCTATATATGTATATTTGATATATAATTAATATTGAAACGACCTTCGGACGGCTACCCGAAATCCCACCAGACCTCATCTCAAGCGCGAAAAGGAAATAGGGTGGATGGCCTTCCTAATCCCTTTAAACATTTCTTATATGTCTATACATATATGGACATGTAATTTATAAGAAGTATAACAATGTTTAAATAAAAGTATTTGGTAAGAAAAGAGTTTGTAAAACATTTTGAAGTAAAGCAGTTTGACAAACAGTTTGAACAGTGATAAAATCATTGGTTTTATAGTTATTAATCACATGTGATTGATGTAATAACTATAAGTATTTAACATGTATCCCCCCCCCACCGATAAAATTATTTCAAAGGTTAATTAAAGGGGTATGAACTCACTTGTGGTGAGTTGATTGGATTGAAATGTCGGTTACTATGCTAGGTGGCAAACGGAGACTTGTTCACACGCACGAGCCTAGTTATCATATAATGAGCATATATATAACTAATTAGCCAATTAATAACTTAATGAAATAAGTTGGGACACTTAGGAACATGTAAACACTTTGTATAAGTGTTATAAGTCCTAATGGTTGCATCTAAGTTGTTGTGGGACAAGGGTAAAGGGATTTAATGTACCAAAGGGCCTTATATAAGTGTTTACTCCTCAATAAACCCCACAAAAGGAGTTTACGGTTGTAAACCCTTGAGTTTACGGCCGTGAACTCCAATTCTTGGTGGTAATTGATGTTTTGAAGTGTTATTTAATTTCTAGAATAAGCCTTGCTTGGTTGTTTAATCCTTTGGGTAGTTTAGGGCATAGAAATACTCCTTTGAGGAGTTTACGGCCCCAAGGCCAAATCTATTAGAGTTTACGGCCGTAAAATCTCATGGGATGGGTGTTTTTATTCTTTCAATTCCCAAGCACAAGTAGGATAAGTTCTAACTATTTGTTTGAGGCTAAAGAGGACCCTAGGCACACTTTGGTGCCCTTATTTGATGTTTACGGCCTAAGAGTATACCTTGGCAATAAACTCCCTTTAAGGGGGTGCTTTTGATGTTTTAAAGTCCACAAATTAGCTAGAAGTAATTGAGGGTTAATGTCTAAAGCCTTAGGAGTGATTAGGGCACATTTTGGCCCTTGAATTTGGAGTTCACGGTCCAAGAAGTTCTTGGGCCGTGAACACCCTAAGCTATGTGTTTTTGATTGTTTTCTAGTCTCTAATGTACATACATATCATCCTAAGCTAGTTACCTAACATGGAAATGGGACTAGATAGCCTTTAAGCTTCATTTTGGAGTTTACTCCTCAAGAACGTTCTTGGGCGGTAAACTCCCGAATCTCACATATTTGACATGTAATCTATGTTATTAAGCATATAACAAGCATTATAAAACAACTAGAGAAGTGTACTCACGATTTGGGATGAAAACCTGAAGATCCATGAGAGAGAAAATGGCTTTTCTCTAGTTGGAAATGTGAATAATGAATGAATTTGGTTCAGAAATCTATTTATAGTCCTGAGATATTTTCGACAGAAAATATTTTTATTCCTAAAATGATTTCTAATATAACCGAGTGTTGGAATAACAGTGTTGCACAAAACCGTAGTGCATCCACTCTCCTGACATTTACTGAAATGTAAACCCTAAATTACTCCAACTTATACGAAAAGTATGAAAATCGACTATGACTGTTATAACTTCTATTGAAGTGATACTGTTTGTATAGAATGGAAATTTCGGGTTGTCACATCATCCCTCCGTTAGAAGGAATTTCGTCCCGAAATTAGAATTTAAGCAAATAAGAAGTTAAAAATAACTAAGCGAAAAGATGAGGATATTTCAGTTTCATCTGATCCTCGCGTTCCCAAGTGAATTCCAGTCCTTGCTTTGCGTTCCAGCGAACCTTCACAATCGGGATACGGCTTTGCTTCGTCTGCTTGACCTCACGGTCCATGATCTCTACAGGTTCTTCCACAAAGTTGAGGCTCTCATTGATCTCGATCTCGTCGAGTGGGATTACAAGAGTCTCTTCGGACATACACTTTTTCAAGTTAGATACGTGGAATGTAGAATGTACGTTACGAAGTGTGTCGGGTAGGTCGAGTTTGTAAGCTACGGGGCCGACTCTTGCGAGAATCTTGAAAGGCCCTATGTACCTCGGATTAAGTTTCCCATGCTTACCGAAGCGTATCAAGCCTTTCCAGGGTGATACTTTGAGAAGGACTCGGTTTCCCACCTGAAATTCCAAAGGTTTTCTTCGCTTATCAGCGTAGCTCTTCTGTCGGTCTCTAGAGGCTTTCAATCGTTCACAGATCTGAACGATTTTCTCTGTCGTTTCCCGAATGATCTCTGGACCGGTGAGAGTACTGTCAGAGGCCTGCCCCCTGGCTAATTGGGTATCACCCACTTCAGCCCAGCACAGAGGGGATCTGCAGTTTTGGCCCTAGAGGGCTTCAAATGGAGCAGCCTTGATGCTCGTGTGATAACTGTTATTATAAGAAAACTAGACAAGGGGTAATTGCGTATCCCATGCCTTTCCAAAGTCAATCACACAGGCTCTCAACATATCTTCTAGTGTTTGGATGGTACTCTCACTTTGTTCGTCGGTCTGTGGATGGTAGGCTGTGCTCATGTCCAGCCTTGCTCCCAGGGAATGTTGTAGTGATTGCCAGAATCTTGAGGTGAACCTACTATCTCTATCAGAGATAATGGATATACGCACACCATGTAACCGTACGATTTCCCTTATGTATGTTCTCGTAAGTTTCTCCATCTTGTCACTTTCTTTGATAGGCAGGAAGTGTGCAAACTTGGTCAATCTATCGATGATGACCCATATGGTATCATGTCCACCCGTTGTCTCAGGTAACTTGGTTATGAAATCCATAGTGATCCGCTCCCACTTCCATTATGGAGTCTCTGGTTGTTGCAGTAAACCGGAGGGCTTATGGTACTCGACCTTAACCTTTGTGCAAGTAAGGAATTTACTTACGAAGGTAGCAATTTCTGCTTTCATATTAGGCCACCAGTATAGCTTTTTAAGATCCATATACATTTTATCTGAACTTGGGTGGATGGAATACCGAGTGTTGTGCACCTCGGTCATGACCAAGTCTCGGAAATCACCGTGTTTCGGTGTCCAGATCCGGTCCATGAAATATAAGGCTCTGTCACCCTTGGCTTCTAAATTCTTGTCCATTCCTCCGAGGGATTCACTCGGCACATTTTCAGGTTTCATGGCTTCAAGTTGGGCCGCCTGGATTTGTTTAGACAAGTGTGAATGGATGGTTATTGACAATGACTTGACCCTACGACCAGAATATTCCTTCCGACTTAGGGCGTCTGCTACTACGTTAGCTTTACCCGGATGATAACGAATATCTCATTCGTAGTCACTGAGTAGCTCGACCCACCGTCTTTGTCTCATGTTGAGCTCCTTCTGATCGAATACGTGTTGTAAACTCTTGTGGTCGGTAAAGATAGTGCTTTTCGTCCCGTACAAGTAATGTCTCCAGATCTTTAGAGCAAACACCATGGCTCCTAGTTCAAGATCATGGGTCGTGTAGTTAACTTCATGTGTCTTCAACTATCTGGAGGCGTAGGCGATGACCTTTCCTCCCTGCATCAGAACACACCCGAGCCCTTGGTTCGATGCATCACAAATAGACTACGAAGTCTTCTATCCCTTCGAGGAGCGATAGTATTGGTGTGGTGCACAAGGCTCGCTTGAGCGTTTGGAACTCTCTTTCTTGTTTCTCTTCCCAGTCAAAGGCCACACCTTTCTGGGTCAGGGTTGTAAGAGGTTTCGCTATTCGGGAAAAGTTCTGTATGAATCTGCGGTAGTTGCCAGCGAGGCCTAGAAATTGACGAATTTATGTAGGCATCTTCGGTGTTGACCAGCTCTCAATGGCTTTAATTTTGGATGGGTCCACGTGGATTCCCTCTCCGCTTACCACGTGTCCTAAGAATTCGACTCTTCATATCCAAAATTCACATTTCGAGAACATCGCATAGAGTTTCTCCGTTCGTAAAGTTCCTAAAACTTGTCGCAGGTGATCGCCATGCTCTTCCTTACTTCGGGAGTAGATCAGGATGTCGTAAATGAAAATGATGACGAACTGATCCAAGTAAGGTCGGCATACTCTGTTGCAGGGAGGAAAGGTCATATAGATCGTCTATACGCGGCAGAGGGTATCGATTCTTGACCGTCAGTTTGTTGAGTTCTCTGTAGTCGATACACATACGGAATGATCCGTCTTTCTTCTTAACAAACAAGACTGGTTCTCCCCAAGGTGAGAAGCTTGGTCTTATGAAGCCCTTGCTGAGCAGTTCGTTAAGTTGACTAGATAGTTCCTGCATCTCTGCTGGTGCTAATCGGTAGGGCGACTTGGCTATTAGGACAGCTCCTCGGACTAAGTCGATTCTGAACTCGACCTGTCGTTGTGGGGGTAATCCTAGTAGCTCTTTTGGGAAAATGTCGGGGAAGTCGCTCACTACTGGAATGTTCTTTAGTTCTTTCGTTTCGAGGTTCGTGTCAATGATGTGAGCAAGGAATGCATGGTATTCTTTACGCAGATATTTATGTGCTTGAATACTTGATATAATACGGAGACTCGCATCGGGTTTGTCACCGTAGATGATAAGAGTTTCGTTAGACGGGAGGTTTAGATGGACTGCTTTCTCGAAGCACATGATGTCAACGCGATGAAGACTCAACCAATCCATACCGATGATAACATCGAAGCTTTTAATCGAGACGGCATGAGGTCTATTGGGAATGAATGGTTATCTAAAGTTAGGGTACATCCTAAGTATATGCTATTGGTGTTTTCTGTTTTTCCATTAGCCATTTCTACTGTGAATTGTTCTTTAAGTGTGTGTGGTTGTTGTTTAAGCATGCGAGCAAATTTATGGTTCACGAAGCTTCGCTCCACTCCACTATCGAACAAAATGCATGCATAGGAGTTATCGAGGAGGAACGTACCAGTTACCACCGTCGGGTCAGCAACTGCTTCCCCATGGCCTATTGCCAGTACCCTCCCTGCTCCGCCAGCATTCTTCGCTTTGGGGCAGTCCCTCATATAGTGGCCTGCTTCACCACATCCATAGCAAGTCGGGCTCGCGCCAAAGCTGGGGAATTGGGTGATCGGCGTCGTCAGGGATTTACAGAAACGGACGGTGTGTCCTTTCCTGTTGCAGTTAGAGCACTGCATTTCACGGCAGGGGCCATTGTGGTGAAAGTTGCATTTGTTGCACTTGGGAAAACTTCCAACTGTCACACCCCGAAAACCGAAGGCGAAAACATTTCTGGGGTTGACTCCACGTTGAGTATCAAATCCAATGCACATAGTAAGTAAAGTAAAACATTGCAGTAGACAAGAAAGTCCTCTGTCCCTTCGGGTAGGGACAGAACAGGCGCGCTGCATAAGGCTCTCTTCAACGTTTGGAATGCAGTTTCTTATTTATCACTCCAACAAAAGTGTACACCTTTCTGTGTTAGAGTGGTTAAGGGTTTGGCAATTTTGGAAAAATTATGGATGAATCTCCGATAATAGCCGGCGAGACCCAAGAATTGACGGATTTCTGTGGGTGTCCTCGGTGCCGACCAATTCTCTATCGCTTTAATCTTGGAAGGATCCACGTGAATACCCTCCTTGCTTACCACGTGACCGAGGAAAGTTACCTTCCGTATCCAGAACTCAGACTTGGATAATTTCATGTATAGCTTCTCGGATCTAAGGGTATCCAACACTAACCTTAATTGTTGTTTGTGGTCTTCTTCGCTTCGGGAGTAGACGAGGATGTCGTCAATGAACACGATGACGAACTTGTCTAAGAAGGGACGCACACCCGGTTCGTCAGGTCCATGAACACAGCCGGTGCATTGGTTAGACCGAAGGGCATCACTTCGAACTCGTAGTGTCCATATCGAGTTCTAAAAGTTGTTTTGGAAACAACACACTCCTGAACTCGTAACTGATGATACCCTGACCGAAGGTCTATCTTTGAGAAGTAGCTGGCTCCCTGAAGTTGATCAAAGAGGTCATCTATTCGCGGAAGAGGATATCGGTTCTTAACGGTCAACTTGTTCAGCTCACGGTAGTCGATACACATCCGAAAGGATCCATCTTTCTTCTTGACAAACAATACCAGAGCTCCCCAAGGTGAGGAACTCGGTCTAAAGAATCCTTTACTGAGCAACTCATTAAGTTGACTGGATAACTCCTACATTTCTGCTGGAGCTAAGCGATACGGAGACTTCGCTACGGGGGTAGCTCCAGGAATTAGGTCAATACGGAACTCGACCTGACACTCGGGAGGAATTCCTGGAAGCTCTTCGGGAAACACATCAGGAAAGTTACGGACTTCGAGGATGCTCGCTAGGTCTTTAACTTCCTGTCTTTCGTTGATCACATGGGCTAAGAATGCAATGCACTCCTTTCGTAGGAGCTTTCGAGCTTTGATGCAAGAAATGATACAAAGATTGGAACTGGGTTTATCGCCATAGATTACGAGAGTCTGTCCCGAAGGAAGGTTGAGACAGATGGCTTTCTTGTAACAATGGATATCAGCATGATTGGGACTCAACCAATCCATGCCAATGATAACATCAAAGCTCTTAATGGAAACTGGCATGAGATCTATAGGAAATGACTGGTCATTTAGGGTAAGCGTACAACCTATGAATACATCATTAGCGCTTTCTTTCTCACTGTTATCCATCTCAATGGTAAATGTTTCAGTTAGTGGTTGAGGATTATGTTTTAGGCTATGTTTAAATGCATGACTAACAAAACTCCTTTCAGCACCCGAATCGAAAAGAATACTAGCATATGAGTTGTCGAGAAGGAACGTACCCGAAACAACAGTGGGTTCAGCGACTGCTTCCTCCCTTCCCATGGTTAAAACCCTTCCGGTGTTATCAGCAGTTGACTTCTTGGGGCAGTTCCTTTTAAAGTTCTTAACTTCTCCACAGTTGTAGCAAGCTTGACTAACGCCTGCTCCAGATGATTGGTTTGCCGATTGGGTCGGAGTTTTGCAGAATCGAAATGTGTGCCCTTTCTTACCACAGTTGGTACAGGATAGTTCTCGGCAGGGGCCAGGATTGTGATGGTATTTTCACTTGTCACACAGAGGAAGATTACCAGCATATCTACTAGTAGGAGTTGGAGTTGTGGATCCCACAACAGAAGCAGCATCAACGGGAATAGTAGCAGCATGGACTGCTACAGTCTGTTGTTTCTTGGAAGATCCTTGGGAAGATTGACCCTTCTTCTTCTTCTAGAACTTTCTCTTCTCACCACTCCTTTGAGTCGGCTCAGGAGTGGTAATGATTTCCTCAACATCATGGCTATGATCAATCAGGGTTTGGGCTAAAGTCTTGGCACTATCATAGGTATCTGGACGGGCAGCCAAAACATGACTCTTTGTCGGTTGGGATAACCCACAAATGAACCTTTGGATCTTTTTGCTTTCAAGAGTGACTAATCCCGGGCAGAGAAGTGCGAGATCATCGAATCGGGAAGTTTATGTAGCAATGTTGGAACCTTTCATCCTCAGGTTCCAAAGCTCGTGCTCTAGTTTCTGCATTTCACCACAGGGACAGTACTCGGCTATGAGGAGTTCTTTCATGGCTTCCCAGCCCATGGCATTGGCTACAGGTAGGGTCAGAGATTTGACTCGGCCATTCCACCAAGTCAAGGCTTTATCAACGAAGGTACAGGCTGCGAACTCGACCTTATCAAATTCCGCGCAAGCACATATTTTGAAGATGGATTCGATTTTGTCGAACCATCGGGACAAGGAAATGACACCTCCAGTGCCATTGAATGATGTTGGTTTCGCATTCATGCAATCCTTATAGGAACCCCCTTTTTGGTGTCCCTGGCTATCTTTGGGGTTCTGGGACTGGGGACCACTTCCTGAACCACCAGGGTTCATTTGTGACATGGCTGCCACCATTGCAGTAGTCAGGACTGTCTGGAGCGATGCAAGGTCAAATTGATGAGGAGGTGGTGGCGAAGAAGGATTGTTGTTGTTCTTTGAGCTGGGTCTCTTTCTAGGAGGCATCTTGATCTAATAAGATCAAGAAAGAGAGAGTATGGTAAGTCCTCTACATTGAATCGGTAGATATGGCAGTTATATGTTCCGAATAAGCGATAAAGCAGGAAAGAGTTATCAAAACAGATAATTTATCGCTAAGAATGATCATAGAACGCAACTCGAATAAGGATTTCTACAGAGGATTGGATCGAGAAATACTCCCATAGTATTTCATGATTTGATTACGACACTGGTTCGATGTTTGGGATATTAGGGTAAGTTTTAGGCATGCCGCACACCACAGTCACTCCCAAGCACATGTTGGCCGTGTCTCAAATGAATATAGTTGGCCAGGCTATATTGACCCTAGACACGACTACATAACTGTCCAGGTTTAACCGTGGTACACAACACCCAATTACTTATGTTCTGTTCTACTTGTAGTTACGGATCACGACGGTTCGGTATACTTGTATACTTTTGAAAATACTTGTGGTTTGAAAATACTTTTAATTCAGAGCACTTAGGCCCTTTAGTGTTTATAGTTTTATACCATGTAAGGTTTGGTATACTTCATTCACTATAAACAAGGGCTCTAATACCAATCTGTCACACCCTGAAAACCGAAGGCGGAAACATTTCCGAGGTTGACTCCACGTTGAGTATCAATTCCAATGCACATAGTAAGTAAAGTAAAACAACCATTACATTACATAAAGAAAAGTTTTACAATTGTTTCCAAAGTAAAGTTTGTACAGCTGTGTTACATAGCATATATATATGAACAAAATGAAACGGGTCTTCTGAGATCTCCGTCTTCTGACAAAAAGGATCTTTGGGTACCTGTTCTAACACTGACCTGAGAACACAAGCGGTTTGAAAATCAGCATAACGCTGGTGAGTTCATAAGTAGTTTTTGTTTGTGAAATGTTCAAGTTTCCTTTATGTTTCTGAAATGTTACGCACACCAAGAAAATCCCATATTTTCTTAAAAAGGTTGGTTATCGTTTGTCAACATGTAAAGTAAAGTTGTAAACTGAAAAACATGTTTTCTCTTGCAAAGATGTATAGTAAGGTTATCTGGTTTGTTACTCTTTCTGGTTATGTAAATGTTTCCCCAGGAAAATCCCATACTTTCCTGAATGTTGGTTATCAGTGTAAAAGATGTATCTGTAAAATATGGTTATGTTCAATGTTTCCCCAGGAAAGTCCCATACTTTCCTGAATGTTGGTTACCTTATGTAAAAGATGTATTCATGTTAGACCTGGTTATGTACTAGGTTTCCTAGGAAAGTCCCATACTTTCCTGATTGTTGGTTACCGATGTGAAAGATGTATACCGAATCCTGGTTATATTTGTGAATTGTATAAAGTTGTTTATTATTACCATAAGTAAATCTCTCTTATCCTAATTGTGAGTTCCATAGCCATACGATAGACTAAACCTGTGGCAATAAGTAGTCCACATACTTATGACTTTCGTCACCCTTGAACGATTTCGATTCTGTTGTAGCTAGCAGCCAAGTGTGGGGTAGTCAGCCCCATATAGATCTATACACTCAAGTCACACTCTCTAAATCCCAGAGATTCTGGTTACGGGTGTAGTCCTCCACTCGCGTATCTCTGTGGAGTGTTGGCCGAGGACGTGTCTCCAATCATACATGATTAACAATTTACTAGTAATAATATGATAGTCCTCCACTCGCGTATATATGTGGAGTGTTACCGAGGACAAAACAGTGTACAGGTATTATGTTCAAATGTTCTAATGTCATGCTTTTAACTGATAAAATGTGGAAAGCCATTTGTGAAATATATGTAAAACATAACAGTTTAAAACCCATTTCACAAATATATGTTTACGTGATTTGCATGTTCAAATGGTTATCAGTTGTAGTAATCAGTATTAAAAGCATATAAAATGTGAAACACTCATTTGAAAACATGTTTTGAGTACAAGTAATCCCTTGTACTTTGCTTGTGTTCCCCCTGAAAAAACAGTGAAAACAGTGAAAAAGGGTAGGGGTATGAACTCACCAGACTCGGAATTGCAACGGTTTCGGACACTAGACGTTGGTTCGGGGCTTGATTACTTGCGATGTCCCTATGTAAAATGTAATAATGTCCATATATATCTAATTAGATTTACAATCACTAATTATATGGAACATTACAGTCCAACGAGGTTAAACACCTCAAAACGAGCATTTGGAGTGACCCGGGTGACATCTTCGGACGCGTAATGGCACTAGGGACTTGGGATTTGAGTTTACTCCCCAAGAGTAAACATTTAAGGGAGTTTACATCCACATAACACACACATACATGATTTTACGTCCGTAAACTCATGTTGGTGTGATTTTGAGTGTTTAATGGCTTGTTTGGACATGGGGATTGTTGGAATGGATTTCTAAAATGCCTTGGAATGGATTAAATGAATTTATACCATTTAAAAGGGAGTTCACAGCTATAAACTTGGAGTTTATGACCGTAAACTCACCCATGGTGAAGAATAATTCATTTGAGGTACAAAGGACAATCACATGCGATTCTAGTTAATTTTCCAAGCCTTGTTATGAATTTAGGGCACCATTTAGCACGTTTTTAGGAGTTTACGGCCTAGAAGTGTTCTATGGCTGTCAACTCTCATATGTAGGGTATTTGATGTGTTTAAGGTCCCCAAACTATTTTTAGATGGTTCTAGGATTTACCACAGGGCTATTGGTTAAGTTTCAAGGCATTCTAACATGTAAAAATGAGTTTATCCCCCATGTTTAAGGAGTTTACGGCTCAGGCACATGCCTTGGCCATAAACTCTCTTTTTTCCCTCAAAATGCAAGTTTAAGGTGTTCCAAGTCCAGGTTTGTAAGCCTCAAAGTCGTATCTAAGTCCCAACTATGATTTGGAAGGGTTAAATGGCTCAAAAACCCCATTTTTGTGTGTTTACGGCCCAAGCTTCCTCCTTGGCCATAAACACATGTTCCAGGTCCTATTTCACATTTTGAACACGGATTTGAAGGCCTAAGAGGTTGAATAACAAGCTAGGAAGGTTACCTCTAAGATTTGGAGCCTTAAATCTTTGATTTTGGACCTTAATTTAGAGTGAGGAGAGAGGTTAGAGAGAGAGTAGTGAGATGAAGCCTAAAGCTTCAAATGAAGGCTGAGAACACATTATATAGTGTCTAAGTTTTGGACACGGTGGAATTCTACCTGATACCGGCGTTACGCGAGGCTTTTGGTCATACCCGATTGAGTTGCCGTAACCCGATGTGATTGATTCTAGAAATATTCCAATCACTAATATGGGGTGTTAAAATGATTCTTAATTGTATTAAGACACCCATTAAGTCATTTTAGATACGTACAAGTTAATGACTTAATTAAATAAGAAAATCGGAATCAAATTTGAAAACGACAATTGGTTGCTTGAATTGAACTACGAAAGAGTTACAAGAAGTGGTACGAAAATTTCGGGTTGTTAAACCAACATACTGCTTCACCGGAGTAGTATCAGCAGTAGGGGTTATCGCGGCATGAACAGCCACAACTTGCTGCTTTTTAGCAGCTTGCTGTTTCTTCTTGTCTTCCCAAAACTTCCGCTTAGTGTCAGCGGGTTTGGAGGGTTCCGGGATGGCTAGGGTTGTTGTTGTTGCAGGGGTTTTGACTCCATGGTCAATGAGTCGTTGTGCCAGTCGCTTGGCACTGTCGAAGGTAGCGGGGTTTGATGATAGTACATTCCCCTGATACGGAGGCACTAGCCCCCATATGTACCTTTCGATCTTTTTCCCCTCAATGGGAACCATATTGGGGCAGAGGGCCACCAGTTCGCTAAACCTGGCGGTGTAAGCAACAATGTTGGTGCCCTTCATGGTCAGGCTCCAAAGCTCCTGCTCTATTTTTTGGATTTCGCCCCTTGGGCAGTATTCCTCAATCATGAGGTCTTTCATCATTTCCCAGCCTATGTCGTTGGCTACGACGAGCACTAGAGCTTTAACATGGCCGTTCCACCACGTCAGGGCTTTTCCTTCAAAGGTGCATGCAGCATATTTGACTTTGCTCGCAGCAGGGCATGAACAAATTTCGAAGACTGATTCAGTCTTCTCGAACCATTGCGAGAGGGCAATGACTCTGCCGGTCCCACGGAAGGACATCAGCTTACAGTTGGTGAAATCCTTGTAGGAGCACTCTCTCGAGCGCACAGGAGTTTCCACCGGAATAGAGTTAACAGGGGTTCCACCTCTGCTGGCATCAGTACAGTGATATTGTGCCATGGTAGTTGCCACTGCTGCAGTTGCAGCAACGTTTAGGGCTGCTGTATCGATGACCGGAGGTGGAGGAGGCGGTGGAGGTGCAAGGTTATTCTGGGGAGATTTGCAAGGAGGCATCTTTCAACTATAAGTTTATAAAGATAAGAAAATTGGTAAGAATCAATTTGTAAGTAAGGTGAGAGTGACACATGGACTAACTAACCATAGCCCAACAGTTGAATGAGTGTTTGAGATCAGAACAAGGAAGATTGGTAGGAAAAACAAGAGTGTAAAGATTTTTCCCACAGATTAGATAGATGTCAATAATACTGGTATTACCGATGTAATAATTTCAGGGAAAATCAACCTAACAGTAGGTCTTACATCATACCAAACGGAAAAGTTTGACAGTCCTTAGATTCCTAATTAGAGTACTGAAAGTTAGGAATATTTTACAGACAAGTGCTACTTAGAGCACAGATGTTAAAGGCTCATCCTTAACCCAAAAGATAAAGATGTACTAGACATCTTCTAACGGCAATGAGTATTCCTCGGGAAAACCCTGAGGTCTCTCATTTGACGGATCACCTCTTGAAGGTGTCGTTCATGAGCCCTTTGACGAGCTCGAAGTTCCATGACTTCTGCTTGAGAGGCAACTAGATGTTGTTGCAGGATTTCACTGGTTCTTCAGGTCCGTTCCATGTCTTCTTCAAGACGGAGGATGCGGACTGTGTTGACACCAGAGTTGGCATCAATCTCCATGACCAGGTCGTTGGCTACTCGACCCTACTCAACATTACGAGCTATTCTACGGATAATGACGGCTAGAGCTCGATCAGCAGAACCTCCTTCACTGACGTTGTAAAAGCTTTGGTCCCCAATGTATGGTAAGGGTTGACCCTGTTCGTCACTCCAGCGATTCAAGTTATTTACCCACAAGGGAGTGGGACCTGGAAAAGATGGTCGAGGGTTGTTGTTCGGGGCTTTACTTACTGGAGGATGGTTATTGACTTCGGGCTCAGAGTCCGATCCATCCGAGAAGCCTTCAGCTTGATGATCATCCAACGGAATTTGGTGCTCATCATCGAACTTTGCTTCGAGCCATCCTGCATTTCCTTCATTTGGAAAGTACGGGTCGCCGTGATGGAATCCAGCCATTTAAATCTACGCGAGAAGAGAGGTATAAGGATATAGTATATATGTAGCTAGTAGTACAAAATACACATATAGTATTTTAGGTTTAGGCTCTACTGATCTTCTTGTGGTATTGTTGGTAAGTTTTTAGACTTGTTAAGATATCACAACCATTCTAGGGCATAAGCTAATCACTCCTCGGACCAGCATAGTTGATCAGGCTATGCCATTCCCAGGACTGACCATACATCCCCAAGCTTACCTGTGATATTTAACAATCGTAATACTTTTGTTCTTGTCATTGTGACACTGATTTTAGTATGAATGCAGACTAGTATACTTAATTAAATATCTTAGTATTTAAAGTATAGACTCTTGGTCAGAGTGTTTTAATCCCAAATGGGTTTATAGTTTAGTATATCTTTTATGGGTTGATATACTTGATTCACTATAAACAATGCTCTGATACCAATCTGTCACACCCCAAAACCGAGAATAGCGGAAATGTTCTAGGGTGGAGGACGTCATGTAAAGTATCACAACACAGTATAACAGTAAATAAGCAAACAACATCATCCATTGCATTAAATATATAATTTTAATACAAGCATGTTCTGTACAGTTATAGACACTAAAAATAATGTAAATCAAAATAAAAAGATGAGTCTTGGATGCGCTCCATCTTCTCAAAAGCTGGTCTCGGTACCTGTCTACTGATGACCTAAGAATACAAGTTATTTTGAAAGAGTTTATCAGCATAAATCTGGTGAGTTCATAAGTATTTTAGTGTCGGTGTTTGTTATCAAAACGTTTGAACATGTCTCAAGTGTAAGTTTGTAAAATATATGTAAATGTTTGTAAGTGTTTGTAAAAGTTTAAATCTCTCAGAAAAACCTATATTTTCTATAAAAGTAGCCTTCTACCAAGGCTTAACTGTTTTGTATGATCGTTTGTTGTAAAAGTGTGTAATTTCCCCAAGTGTAACTATCATTATCAAAATATAGTTTGTACATTAATGTTTAAGTGAAATAATCACTAAGTATATGTAATAGGTAAATTATTGTAGTACTGTAGTGTTGTATTGTAGGAACTACTATTGTATTAACTACCTTAAACCGGATTTATATTAAGACATCATGTGATTAATTGCACCATACTATTGACTGGTAACAACAAAATATGAATGGTCGTAAAACGGAATGACGTTTGGCACCCGCAGACCTGCAGGTCTGGCTGTAGCTAGCAGCAAGGTGTAGGATAGTCAATCCAATATAGATCTATACGCAAACTCACGCTCTCCCTCCAAGAGAATTTTGGCTACAACTCGGGCCATGACATTTAAGGCATGCTCCGATACAGTGGATCACAATTGTTAACGTATTCATGTATATGTAATGTAATGTTACTTGTTCTAGTATCGTTGTATATGTTCTCTTCCTAGTATAGTTGTATATGTTCTTCTCTAGTATAGTTGTATATGTTCTTCTCTAGTATAGTTGTATATGTACTCATAGTAATGTAATGTATATGTTCTCATAGTAAAAGTATTGACTCATGAATGAACTGACTCATTGATCTAGAAATTGTAGTAGTATGATCATGTGTTACCCCGATGGTAACTTATTAATGATGTAATTAATACGCATGAATATGGAAGTACTTTTATGTCTATATATGTATATTTGATATATAATTAATATTGAAACGACCTTCGGACGGCTACCCGAAATCCCACCGGACCACATCTCAAGCGCGAAAAGGAAATAGGGTGGATGGCCTTCCTAAGCCCTTTAAACATTTCTTATATATCTATATCTATATCTATATATATATATATATATATATATGTGTGTGTGTGGACATATAATTTATAGGAAGTATAACAAAGTTTAAATAAAAGTATTTGGTAAGAAAAGAGTTTGTAAAACATTTTGAAGTAAAGCAGTTTGATAAACAGTTTGAACAGTGATAAAATCATTGGTTTTATAGTTATTAATCACATGTGATTGATGTAATAACTATAAGTATTTAACTTGTATTCCCCCCCCCCCATAAAAGTATTTAAAACATTTAAAAGTATTTCAAAGGTTAATTAAAGGGGTATGAACTCACTTGTGGTGAGTGGATTGGATTGAAATGTCGGCTACTATGCTAGGTGGCAAACGGAGACTTGTTCACACGCACGAGCCTAGTTATCATATAATGAGCATATATATAACTAATTAGTCAATTAATAACTTAATGAATTAAGTTGGGACACTCAGGAACATGTAAACACTTTGTATAAGTGTTATAAGTCCTAATGGTTGCATCTAAGTTGTTGTTGGACAAGGCTAAAGGGGTTTAACGTACCAAAGGGCCTTATATAAGTGTTTACTCCTCAATAAACCCCACACAAGGAGTTTACGGTTGTAAACCCTTGAGTTTACGGCCGTGAACTCCAATTCTTGGTGGTAATTGATGTTTTGAAGTGTTATTTGATTTCTAGAATAAGCCTTGCTTTGTTGTTTAATCCTTTGGGTAGTTTAGGGCATAGAAATACTCCTTTGAGGAGTTTACGGCCCCAAGGCCAAATCCGTTAGAGTTTACGGCCGTAAACTATCATGGGATGGGTGTTTTTATTCTTTCAATTTCCAAGCACAAGTAGGATAAGTTCTAACTATTTGTTTGAGGCTAAAGAGGACCCTAGGCACACTTTGGTGCCCTTATTTGGTGTTTACGGCCTAAGAGTATTCCTTGGCCATAAACTCCCTTTAAGGGGGTGCTTTTGATGTTTTAAAGTCCACAAAATTAGCTAGAAGTAATTGAGGGTTAATGTCTAAAGCCTTAGGAGTGATTAGGGCACATTTTGGCCCTTGAATTTGGAGTTCACGGTCCAAGAAGTTCTTGGGCCGTGATGTCACACCCCAAAACCATGAATGGCAGAAACGTTCTGGGGCGGAGGACGTCATCTAAGTATCACAACACAGTAAATGTAAATAAGCATACAACATCATCCATTGCATTAAATATAAAATTTTAATACAAGTGTGTTTTGTACAGTATAGACACCAAAAATAATGTATATCAAAATAATAAGATGAGTCTTGAATGCGCTCCATCTTCTCAAAAGCTGGCCTCGGTACCTGTCTACTGATGACCTGAGAATACAAGTTATTTTGAAAGAGTTTATCAGCATTAAGCTGGTGAGTTCATAAGTATTTTAGTGTCGGTATTTATCATCCAAAAATGTTTGAACATGTATCAAGTATAAGTTTGTAAAATGTATGTAAAGGTTTGCAGTTGTTTGTAAACGTTTGAATCTCTCAGAAAAACCTATATTTTCTATTAAAGTAGCCTTCTACCAAGGCTTAACTGTTTTGTATGCTCGTTTGATGTAAAAAGTGTGTAATTTCCCAAATGTAACTATCATTTAACAAAATATAGTTTGTACATAAACGTTTAAGTGAGGTTATCACTAAAATATGTAATGGGTAAATCATTATAGTACTGTAGCTTTGTATTATAATAACTACTGTTGTACTAACTACCTTAAACCGGATTTATATTAAGGCATTACGTGATAAATTGCACCATACTATCGACAAGTAACAACGACATAATGAATGGTCGTAATAACGGAATGATGTTTGGCACCCGCAGACCTGCAGCTCCGGCTGTAGCTAGCGGCAAGGTGTAGGATTGTCAATCCAGTATAGATCTATACGCAAACTCACGCTCTCCCTTCAAGAGAATTCTGGCTACAACTCGAGCCATGACAGTTAAGTCATGCTCCGATTTAAATCACAATAAATAAAGTATTCTTGTATATGTATTGTTTCTAGCATCATTGTATATGTATTGTTTCTAGCATCATTGTATATGTATTGTTTCTAGCATCATTGTATATGTATTGTTTCTAGTATAGTTGTATATGTATTGTTTCTAGCATCATTGTATATGTATTGTTTCTAGCATCATTGTATATGTATTGTTTCCAGCATCATTGTATATGTATTGTTTCTAGTATAGTTGTATATGTATTGTGTTACCCCGATGGTAACTAACTATTAATGTACTGATAAATATGAATATGGAAGTACCTTTTATGTTTATACATGTATATATGATATATAACTAATATGGAAACGACCCTCGGATGATCACCCGAAATCCCACCAGACCACATCCAAATCGAGGAAAAGGAAATAGGGTGGATGGCCTTCCTAAGCCCTTTAAACATTACTTATATATATACATATATGGGCATGCAATTTATAAGAAGTAAAACAAAGTTTAATAAAAGCATTTGATAAGTAAAAAGAGTTTGTAAAACATTTGAAGTGAAACAGTTTGATAAACAGTTGAACATTGATAAAATCATTGGTTTTCTAGTTATTAATCACATGTGATTAATGCAATCACATGTGATTTATGTAATAACTATAAGTATTTGACTTGTATCCCCCCCCCCATAAAGTATTTAAAACATTTAAAAGTATTTCAAAGGTTGATTAAAGGGGTATAAACTCACTTGTGGTGAGTAAATTGAATTGATGTATCAGGTACCGTGCTAAGTGGCAAACGGAGACTTGTTCACACGTTCGAGCCTAGTTATCATATAATAAGCATATATATAACTAATCAGCCAAATATTAACTTAACAAAGTAAGTTAACACAATTAGGAACATGTATACACTTTATATAAGTGTTATAGGTCCTAATGGTTGCATCTAAGTTGATACGGGACAAGGCAAAAGGGGTTTAATGCACAAATGGCCTTGTATATGAGTTCACCACCCAACAAACCCTACCCATTGGAGTTTATGGCCATGAACCCATGGGTTTACGGCCGTGAACTCCTCACATGGTGGTTTTGGGTGTTTTGAGGTCTTATCTTGGTCCTAGAATAAGCCTAGCCTTGTTGGAACAATCCTTGAAGTAGTTTAAGGCCTTGGAATGCTCCTTTGGGGAGTTTACAGCAAAAGGAGCATATCCCCTAGAGTTTACGGCCGTAAACTCCTATGGGGTGTTGTTTTATATTCATTTGAGGCCCTTGCATGTGTAGGATAGCTTCCATGCTTTTATCTAAGGCTAATGGGGACAAGATGCACACATTTGTGTCATTACTTGGAGTTTACAGCCCAAGATATGTTCCTTGGCCGTAAACTCCTTTTAAGGAGTGATTATGTTGTCTTTTGTTCTCCATTCATGTCCCATGTGTTCAAGGTAAATTGTCTTAAGGCCTTAGGGGTATTTGTGGCATCTTTAACACATGAAAAAGGGGTTTACGGCCCAAGATCTTTCCTTGGCCATAAACTCCTAAAACCCTAAGATCTTGAAGTGTTTTGGTGACCAAAATAAGCACAAGTATTAGTGGTTAAATTCCTTAGGCTTAAGGAGGTGAGTTATGGCATTTATGTCCCTTAAAAAGGGGTTTACGGCCCAAGAAAGTTCCTTGGCCGTAAACTCCTATAACTTGTGTTTCTTGGTTGCTTTTTAGTCCCAAATATTTATACACTAACCCCTAAACAAGTTGTCTAACAAGGAATCGGGACTAGGAAGCCTTTTGGCTCCGTTTTGGAGTTTACTCCCCAAGAACGTTCTTGGGCGGTAAACTCTCGGATCTTGCAGTTTAGACATATAATTGATGTTATAAAGCATATAACAAGTATTGAAACACATTTAGGAAAGTAGACTCACAATCCAGGATGAAAACCCGAAGATCCGTCAGAGAGAATTGGCTTTTCTCTAGTTGGAATTGTGAATAATGAATTAATTAAATTCAGAAACCTATTTATAGTCCTGGAATATTTTGACAGAAAATATTTTTATTCCGGAAGTCGGACTATAACATTATGAAACTTACAATGTTCAAGTTTCGCAATTACAGGAGCATCCACTCTCCTGATATGTCCAGAAATGTAAACCCTAATGTACACAAACTTGTTCGGATAAGTCTGAAAATTACAGAAACTGGACTAGCTTCTATTGAATAGATAATGTTCGTACAAATGGAAATTTCGGGTTGTCACACATGAACACCCTAAGCTATGTGTTTTTGATTGTTTTCTAGTCTCTAATGTACATACATATCATCCTAATCTAGTTACCTAACAAGGAAATGGGACTAGATAGCCTTTAAGCTTCATTTTGGAGTTTACTCCTCAAGAACGTTCTTGGGCGGTAAACTCCCGAATCTCACATATTTGACATGTAATCTATGTTATTAAGCATATAACAAGCATTATAAAACAACTAGATAAGTGTACTCACGATTTGGGATGAAAACCCGAAGATCCGTGAGAGAGAAAATGGCTTTTCTCTAGTTGGAAATTTGAATAATGAATGAATTTGGTTCAAAAATCTGTTTATAGTCCTGAGATATTTTCGACAGAAAATATTTTTATTCCTGAAATGATTTCTAATATAACTGAGTGTTGGAATAACAGTGTTGCACAAAACCGTAGTGCATCGACTCTCCTGATATTTACTGAAGTGTAAACCCTAAATTACACTAAATTACTCCAACTTATACGAAAAGTATGAAAATCGACTATGATTGTTATAACTTCTATTGAAGTGATATTGTTTGTATAGAATGGAAATTTCGGGTTGTCACATATTACAATGATGTATTTTACTTTAAAGCAATACCTTGTGATGGTGTATATGAAGTTGTGAATGTTGTAGACAATCTAGGAATTAATGTGTTGTATATTGATTCTTCTGATAGCTTGGATAAAGCATCCTTGTGGTATTGTCATATTGGACATGTTAGAAAGAAGCGCATAGGCCAACTCCAAAAGGCTGGAGTCTTGGAATCATTTAACCTCAAGTTAGATGATAGTTGCGAGTCTTGTTTACTTGGAAAAATGACAAAGTCACCCTTCACAGGTACTTGTGATAGGGGTGATGGTTTGTTGGACCTTGTACACACAGATGTGTGTGGGCCCTTCAGAGTTGCTACAAGGGATGCTAATCATTATTATGTGACTTTTACTGATGATTACAGTAGATATGAATATATTTACTTAATCAAGCATAAATCAGAAACCTTTGGAAAGTTCAAAGAGTTTAAGCAGGAAGTTGAGAATCAATTGGGTAGGAACATCAAGATGCTCCGATCCGATCGGGGAGGAGAGTATCTTAGCAATGAGTTCCTTGACTATCTTTAGGAGTGTGGGATTGTCTCACAACTGACACCTCCCAGAACACCACAGTTGAATGGTGTGGCTGAGAGGCGCAATCGAACCCTGTTGGATATGGTTCGTTCCATGATGAGTCGATCTTTGTTACCAATCTCTTTCTGGGGGGTATGCCTTAGAGACTACCGCCCATATCCTTAATCTAGTCCCTACTAAAAAGGTTGCTAAAACACCTCACAAGATGTGGACTGGGAAAGTGCCCAATTTGGACCACATCAAGATTTGGGGTTGTGAACCTTTTGTGAGGCCTGAGACTTATGACAAGCTTGAGCCCCTAAGCGAGAGGTGTATTTTCATCGGCTACCCACAGAGATCCTTTGGTTACCTCTTCTACAGACCCAGTGATAATGTGGTCTTTGTAGCAAGAAGAGGAGTCTTTCGTGAGAAAGAATTCATAAGCCAAGGGGATAGTGGGAGGCAAATTGACCTTAAAGAACTTCCAGAGTCAAGTGGTGAAGGAAACTCTAATACTGTCAGCCAACCTGAGGAGGAAACTCTTGTTGAGCCGATAGATGAGTCTGTACCTCCAAGACGTTCCACTAGGGTGAGGAACATACCTGATTTTTATTATGGTTATCACATCACCACTAAAGGTGATACATTTATCAGTGATAGTACGCTGATAGATTTGGATGAACCTAATAATTATAAGGAAGCCATGGCAGGCCCTGAGTCTGCGAAATGGAAGGAGGCTATGGACAGCGAGATTCAGTCCATGTATGACAATCAAGTTTGGAACTTTGTTGACAATGTACCAGGTCGTAAGACAGTTGGGTGCAAATGGATCTTCAAGAAGAAGACCGACATGGATGGGAAATTACACACTTATAAAGTGTGACTAGTTACGAAGGGCTTTACTCAAACTCCGGGAGTTGACTATGATGAGACCTTCTCACCAGTAGCTAAGATTAAGTCTATTAGAGTGTTGTTAGCCATAGCTGCATTTCATGATTATGAAATATGGAAAATGGATGTCAAAACCACTTTCCTTAATGGAAAGTTGGCTGAGGATGTTTACATGGCTCAGCCAGAGGGTTTTGTCGATCCAAAATACCCTAATAGAGTGTGTAAGCTTGAAAAATCCATTTGTGGATTGAAACAAGCATCTCGCAGGTGGAATCTTTGCTTTGATGAGAAAGTCAAAGAGTTTGGCTTTTCTAGGAGTGAGGATGATTCTTGTGTATATGTCAGGGCTAGATGGAGCATAGTTAGCTTCTTGGTGTTGTTTGTGGATGACATACTTCTCATAGGAAACGACATCCTAACTTTGCAGGAGGTTAAGGCCTGGCTTGGGAAGTGTTTTGCTATGAAGGACCTTGGGGAAGCTGCCTATATCCTAGGGATAAGGATATTGAGAGATAGGAGTAAGAGATTAATTGGACTTAGTCAAAGTATTTATGTGGATAAGGTACTGAAGAGGTTCAATATGCAAGATTCCAAGAAAGGAGAATTACCAATCCAGAGTAATGTCAAGCTAAGTAAGACTCGGAGTCCGAGCACAGAGGCTGAGATAGCTGAAATGAGTCAGATACCATATGCTTCCGCTGTGGGCTCGATCATGTATGCTATGATTTGTACTCGCCCTGATGTGGCCTTTGCTTTGAGCATGGTCAGTAGATATCAAGGGAACCCTGGCAAGGCACACTGGCCAGCAGTAAAGAACATTCTCAAGTATTTGCGGAGGACTAAGGACTGGATCCTTACCCTCGGAGGCAGCGATGACTTAAGAGTGGAAGGATTGTCACACCCCGAAAATCGAAGGTGGAAACATTTCCGGGGCGGACTCCACGTTGTGTATCAAATCCAATGTACATAGTAAGCGAAGTAAAACACAAAACATTACATTACATTACATAGATATCATTACATCAGTTGAAAAGTAAAGTAGTACAAGTTTCATAGTTACATAGTTTATACAAAAGAAAGACGTGACTTCCATTCGCTCCATCTTCAGCAAAAGAACGCAGGGATACCTGTCTAAGAAGAACCTGAGAATACAAGCAGTTTGAAAATCAGCACAGAGCTGGTGAGTTCATAAGCGGTTTGTTTTTATGAAAATGTGCAATATTCCTTTTAAATTCTGAAAAGGTTACAACCCAAGAAAATCCCATATTTTCTTATAAGTAGTTATTAATTAACTGATTACTCACATGATACTTAGATATGCGTATTCACTAACCCAGGAAAATCCCATATTTTCCTAAAAGTAAAGTTTTAGTTTTTAAGATCACATTGTAAAGTTTAACTCATAAAACTATTTACTGGAAATTCATGGGATTACTATCCCGTACCAAATATAAGACAGTTTGATATACACAAAACTATAGATAGATGTAGATTTAAAGCAATAGGACTATCACTCAATACTAATTATAGATTCAAACCATGGGATTAGCATCCCGTACCAAATATAGATTTAAAACCATGGGATTACCATCCCGTACCAATTATAAATTTAAAACCATGGGATTACCATCCCGTACCAAATATAGATTTAAAACCATGGGATTACCATCCCGTACCAATTATAAATTTGAAACCATGGGATTACCATCCCGTACCAAATACAGATTTAAAACCATGGGGCAAACATCTCGTATAAGTTATAGTTACCATATAAAAAGTAAATACGAAATTGAAACAAAGTCAAAACGATACTGTGAATAGACTTATATTAATACATATTGTGAGTCGGGTAACCATGCTAATACGACAACGAGACCTCCTTGACGTTTGTCATACGTCGAAACGATATCCAGAAATTTGTCACCCCAGGCGTACCCGCCTAACTGTAGCTAACAGTTAAGGTGTGGGATTGTCAGTCCCGAATAGATCTATTCACAAATTCCTCGCTCTCCTTCCAGGAGACTCTGGTTACACTTCCGGGGAGGGTTTACTGATCATCCATAAAGGGTAGTGATTGTCTCACAAACTAGTACTAAACTATTCACAAGGTTCTCATACGATATCAACATACAAAAGATTATGAAACGTAATACAGCGAATATAGATACGTACAATGGAACTATCTGACAATACATTCAAATAATACGGAGATAAACTGAATCAGACATAGTTTATCTAATAACTTTATATACACATTTGTACATGATAAAATGAACAATAAATAATCCCAAATTATTCCCATAATAATTTGATTAGTTTGGTTATTTTCTTAACTAAAATTCATTTAGTTGTAATTGATAAATCATTCCTTATGCTCAGCATAATACATAAGGAGTAAAAGATTTTATAAGTTTGTCAGATATATTTGAAACATATCAATATTATGATTTGAAAACATTTATAATTTGCTTGTATTCCCCCCCTGAAAACATTGAAAAACACGGAAAAAGGGTGTAGGGGTATGAACTCACCGGACGCGGATATGTGTTGATTTTGGATGCTAAACGTCGAATCGAGGCCTGATAACACGTGAGGTTCCTATGTAAAATGAAATGGCATACAAATATATCTAATAAGATTTACAATCTCTAATTAGATATGAAGATACACTCCAACGAACGAAAACACCTCAAAACGGGTATTTGGAGTGACCCGGGTGACATCTACGGACGGAAATTGAGGCGAGGGACTTGGGATTTGAGTTTACTCCCCAACACTAAACTCCCTAATGATGTTTATGGCCTAAACACCCATTCCCCATGAGTTTACGGCCGTAAACTCATAGAGGGGTGGTTTATGGTGTTTAATGGCTCACAAATGGATATGGACACTTGGAAATGCTTGGAATAATTTTAACTAAGGCTTGGATTGAATTAAAATCATCAAATACAACACTTAAGGGAGTTTACGGCCTAAGCATGGGGTCTATGGCCGTAAACTCACATATCCTCTTGAATAAGTGTTTTTAAGGTCTCAAACTTAATCACATGTGATTCTAAAAATTCCCACAAGCCTAGAAATGAGTTTGGGACACATTATGACACACTTTCTGGAGTTTACGGCCATGGGACACATGCTATGGCCATAAACTCTCATATGTTGAGTTTTGTTGTGTTTAAAGTCCCTAAACTATTTTTGGTTGGTGCTATGATTTATTCCAAGGCTTTTGGTGGTGTTGGATGGCTTTCTAACACCTTAGAATTGAGTTTACACCCATGTTTGGGGAGTTTACAGCCCAAGCACATGCCTTGGCCGTAAACTCATATAAATCCCCCAAAATTTATGTTAAAAGTGTTCCAAGGCTAAAGCAATTATTCTAGAAGTCATATCCATGTCTTGTTGGGGCCTAGGAAGGGTTTAAGGGCTTAAAACCCCTTTAAATGTGTGTTTACAGCCTAGGCATTTTCCATGGCTGTAAACTCATATACAAGGCTTTAAATTATAGTTTAAGGCATTCTAAGTCCATTCCATAAAGTCATTTAGCCATATCTAAGGTCCAATTGAGGTTTGTAAGGGTTTTGTTGCTCTAAAAACCCCATTTACTTGAGTTTACGGCCTAGGACTATTCTAGGGTCGTAAACTCATAATAATGGTCCTAATCCATTGTTTAAACTCGAATTTTAAAGCTAGAGAGGTTGTACAACAAGTTATGGAAGGTACCTCAAAGATTTGGAGTCTTAAATTGATAATTTGGACCCTTAACTTTGGATTTAGGAGAGAGGTTAGAGAGATAGTAGAGATAGGAAGAAAAAGCTTCAAATGGGTGCTTAAACAAGTTTATATAGGTCCTAAAACTTGGACACGGTGGAATCCTACCCGATACTGACCTTAAACGGGGTTTTTTTTGTCGCACCCGATTAAGTTTCCGTCACCCGGCGGGGACGTTTCTAAACTTTTTGAAATAAACATTTTTGGGCTAGTTTCATGAGTTCCTAAAGGGTTTGGACATTCACGGAAATAAAATAAATATATAAATTTAATTAATTTAACCCAAAATGGAAACGAAACGAATTGACTAACGGTGAATTTTTACGGGTAGAACGGGTTTTCGACGATGGAAAACTTCAGGTTGTTACAAGGATATAGTGATGCTAGCTTTCAAACTGATAGGGATAATTTCCGATCTCAGTCAGGTTGGGTATTTATCCTAAATGGAGGAGCAATTACTTGGAAAAGTTCCAAGCAGGAGACAGTAGCTTATTCAACTTGTGAATCAGAGTACATAGCAGTAAGCGAGGCAGCATAAGAGGCGATATGGCTAAAGAACTTCATCGGGGACCTTGGAGTTGTACCAGCTATAAAGGAGCCAATGGAAATTTTCTGTGATAGTGAAAGTGCGGTTGCTTTGGCTAAAGAACCAAGAGATCACGGGAGATCTAGGCACATTGACAGAAAATACCATTTCATCGGACATAGAATAGAAGCAGGTCTCCTCGTGGCAAAGAGGGTATCATCAGATGATAACCCGGCAGATCCCCTCACGAAGGGACTGAGCAGGGTTAAGCATTTACAACATGCAAGGCGCATTGGGCTGAAGGATGACATTAGTTTCAATAATTAGATTCCTGAAACTTGTAAAATGTAATTGACATTTGATGATAAATAAATTTTGTTATTTATTTATGAGTAAGGTGTTACTATCTTGTGTTGATTGTTTACTATGTTTCAATTTTGCATATTTTTTAATTCCAGAATAATTATGTTATGGTATATATCATATTATTCAAACCATCCACAGTCAGTTAAACTTTGGAAGTAAATATTGATTTAAGAGTGTCATGAATTTGGCTTGTACGATTTGTCTAAAGTGCTTTGGACAATGCAATGGTTGCTACAACATTCTTGAGTACTCATAAGGGCTGAGTATTGGATTCAACCCACGCTCACTTGCATCACTTCATGGAATTTATCTCGAGTGATCGTGAGACGGTAATATCATATAAATCTTCAAACCTAGAGATATGAGTTGTTGACTATGAGTTGGTTATTCTTTGATTGTACGAAAACGCATTGGTAACTCGATGTTATAAAACGTGCCTTTGTGAGTAATTCAACAAGCAGTTAGTACAAGCATATCAGTCGAAGTTTATCTGTTCCTTCTAGAAATAGAAGCGATATCTGGGACCCTAGATGATTTGGTTTTGACCCATGCACCGAGCCCGGTCAGAACCTAATTGATGTGCTCAATTTAGTTCTATGTCGAAACAAATCGGAGATCGAGAAACAAATGCTGGACAATAAGTAAGACCATGTTCCATGTGTTTGTCCGGCTGATATCATGAGAGCAGAGGATTATATGATCACTTATCTTAAATGGTGTATCATCGTCATCTCAGTTCCGAGAGACTTTGAAAGAGATACGATTACTGGTCGGGTTTTGAAGTCATATTTGAAAATATAGTTATTAGACTTATCCAAGTGGAAGACTGTTCGATATAGTGTCTAAGTCCATAACTTTATTTGTTATGAACTTGACCCGACCCGGCATGGTCCATTTGGGTTGCATGGCATTGCAATACTTGGATAGACTAAATGAGAGAATAAGGCACTTACGATTATTAATATATTATAAGTTCTAATATATTAATAATAGTATTATTTAATTAGTATTTGATCAAGTATTAATCTAGTATTAATTTGGTGATCAAAGTGAGACTAATTAAATATATAAGGGTTGATTATGACAATCATCAATTCTTTTATGGTGGATTAATGATCCATGGTTTAAGGGTTATGGATGTAACTGTTTGGAGCTCCATGGATAGTCCATGGGAGTTACAAACCCATGGGTCATGAGAAATGAAGAGTCATGACAATTAAGAGTATTCATGTGAAAACCCTAATTGTGACACCACTATAAAAGGGACCCTTTGGCTAGTAAAATTGGACCTGGGAAGGTTACTAGAGAGGGCATAACCGATTTTGAGTGCTAGAAGTATTCTCTCAAGTTATTCCAAGTTTTGGTGTTGTGTGAAGCATTTGAGGCACAACATTTGGGGTGCTAGGCTCACAAAGTCTTGAAGGAATCCAAGCAACAACAAGGTATGTATTTCTACTAGTTTTTATGTTCCATATATTCCCCATGCCATGCTAGTTAGGAAATAACCTTGAAAAAGAAATTTGCATGTATATAGAGAAAACATAGATTCAAGGATATTATGGTTGCATGTACACTTCGGAAGTGTTAGAATGCTCAAAACCCATCAATTGTATCATAGTCATTATGATTATATTGCTCCCCATCAACTAGATGCTCCCCCTAAACATCTTCATTCATTCTCCTATTCTCCCTTTTGAAAGAATGCTCCCCCTCAATCTGAGTATTCGAATCCAAGTGCTCCCCCTCCACTAGATTATTTAGCATACTTTCGCCAATTCTTGGAGAATTCGATGTTGAATTACTGTCAACAAAAATTTGAGTAAGATCTGAGTCATCAATATGCTTTGAAGATTTAGATGGATGATTATCATTCGCATGATCTTCAGCATTCACAGCCCTGTCAGGAACACCAAAAATTAAATCATAATCAAAATCAGATGCATTCACAATTTTAGACTCATCATTTGATTCATTAATAATCGGCTTTTGTTTGAAAAGATTGTCAACTTGTTTAATATAATAGTCATCAAAAGTAAGATTAAATGTCTCTTCGACTTTCCGTGTACGGTTATTTAACACTTTGTATGCAACTGAATTGTAACATCCCAAAAATACGAGCCAAAAATTTCATTTTTGAAAACATATATTTAGCAAAACATTCGAATTAAAACGTTTACTGATCATAACATTTTATAAATATATATTTCTTTTCCTTTATATTTTGATGCAACATTAATGACAGACAATTGAGAACAATCAACATCCTCAATATCACTAATTTCACTAATATTATCATAATTATCTTCAATATAAGAAAAATTAGAATGAGAATCAGATTTCAAATTCTCAGTCTTTTTCAAAAGTTTAAAATGTTTAGATTTAGTCAAAGTTTCATTCACAATGTTAACTAATTCATTTGTATCAAGACATTCATCAATTTTCACGATACCATAGGCATATATATCATCTGGAATTTTATCAAACTCAGCAATAGTTTTCTCACAATCATAAGAAATGTTATCAACCTTCTCTCTCTCAAAAGTTAGAAAAGGTAATAACTTCCTATGTTGATCTTTGCTAATGTCACTCGAATGATGCAATGCAGTAAATTTCCCATAAAGACATTTAGCAGTGTTACAGTAAATATTTCGTTGAGCTAATAAACGTTTTACATCACTAGAAAGAGAATCCCTATCACACATGATGTTTGTAACTTGCATTTCTAAACACTCTATTTTGGTTATTTTCGTGTCTAGCTTCTTCTAAGTCTCTAACAATTGTGTGCTTAATTTCTTAGTTTCATTACTAGCAGACACCACAATTGAATCAAAGTAAGCACCAGTATCATCAAAAGCAACAATTTCATAATTATATGCACTCAAAGGAATATTGAAATATTAAATAATAGAATGTACCTTTGTTGTCATTAGAGACTTATCAGCAGATTTGGATACGAAGCATTGACCCATCACCTCTTCATCCGAATCGTCCTCCAGCATCGCATACATGGCACCATGCGTAGGATTACACATTTCTTCATCATCTTATCCCATAGACCAGATTTGATAAGTGCCATCTTCTTCCTATTCACCTCTAGCCACCAAAGACATACCTTTCGCCTTATCTCTCACTTCCTCCAGCCTATCGGTGTAATACGCCTCATCCTTCACCTTATTCTTTCTCTCATCTTTCTTACGAAGCATGCAACCATTTGCTAGATGATTTTCTCGATTGCAGTAATGGAAATCTACACCTGAATCTCCTTTCAACTTCCTCTCACTCTTCTCCTCAGCAACTTTCCCATCTTTCTTTTCAATCTTTTTCTTCTCCTCTCCAAAAGCCTTGTTCACAAAACTTCTTTTTCCTTCACTGTGCCTCACTTTCAGATTGAAAGGTTTCTTGGAGAACTTTTTGACTCTGTTATTTGAATAAAAATTTATTGCCTCATTATCCAAATTCATTAAAACCCCTCTTCATCATCTATATCACTATTTTCAACTGCTTCCTTTTCAGTTACTTTTGAGACATGTACTAACGGACCTCCTAGACTGAGCTTCGACTCTTCTTCCATTTCATTTACCTCACTTTCGTGAGTTTTCCATTAATTATACAAATCATTTAAAGAAGATGTGTCGACACTCTGCTGATTCTTCACCATCATGATAACACTACTCCATTATTTACAGAGTCCCATAAGATTGAATTCCATAGTAGACCTCGTGATTCCATATCGATTGCATCGATAAATCAGCTCATTCAGGTGATCATAGTAAACTTCAATTGTTACACTCTCCTTTTGTCTGAATTCTTTCAGCTCCACAAGACATTGTTTTACAGAATTGATTTTCGTTTTCTCGCTTCCCTGATATTTCTCCTTGAGAGTATTCCAGATTTCTTTTGCACTTTTACAACCACGCACGTAATTGTAAACCATAGGTGGCAGTGCACCTCTCAATTCCTTCAGACAGCGTTTTTCATTTTTCTTCATCCTTGTGAATTATTCATCAATAGCAGTAGTGGAATTTGAAGATCCGATGTTTTGAACATTCAATGGGGGTTGAGCAGTTCCTGAGATACAACTCCATAGTTCTTCATCCAAACCATTCAGATAATCCTCCATGCAATCAGCCTATTGGTCATAATACTCCAGAATCAATAAAGGAATTTTTGTGGAGGATCCTAACATATGCGAGAAAGAAGTCATTTTGTTCATGTTGAAATTTTCCATTATCGCACGGATAAGAATTTTTAGAAAACTTGAAGAAATTTGAATAAGATTGAATGAACTGAACCGAAATTCAAAATCAAACACTCGATTATGCAAATACAATGAAAAATCAAATCAAAAATGATGATTAGAGATAATTTCATGAATCTAACAGTGCGGAAACTTTTGAATCAAACTTTACAACTCAAAAACAAAATATTCAATTGAAAATCATATCGTGGTAATGGTTCCTGCTCTGATACCAATTGATGAAGTGATAATTGAGTTAAAAGAATCAAATCAAAGTAATATCAATATGAAATGAACACGAAGAGTAAATATAATCTTGTTTCAGCTTAATTATACTTCCAACAGTTTTATAGAGAGTAAAGTAGACAAGTTCTGTAAAGACACTTATCTAACTCTAAGTAATGGCCCTATTATAGGAGACGTGAAAGTATACAAAAAATACTAAGGCGTATACATTAAGCTTCGTATAAATGACACCTTAGTAAATACATTACAAAATATATGAAGGGTACAGACTTCAACTCATTACAATATATCTTCAGCCCTTACAGTTCCTAAAGAACTTTGTAACGACTGCCCGAATCTTGAAGTGGGTCTACTATCTCAATCAAAGATAATGGATATGGGAACACCATGTAGTCGTACAATTTCCCTAATGTAAGTCCTTGTTAGCTTCTCCATATTGATTGTATCTTTGATCGGTAGGAAGTGTGCGGACTTAGTTAATCGGTCAACGATCACCCATATGGTATTAAGACCACCCGTCGTCTTAGGCAACTAGGTAAAAAAGTCCATTGTGATCCGCTCCCACTTCTATTCTAGTATTTCTGGTTGTTGTAGTAGACCTGAGGGTTTCTGGTATTCGACCTTAGCCTTGGCGCAAGTAAGACACTTACTCAAGAAGGTAGCAATCTCTGCTTTCATGTTAGGCCACCAGTATAACTTTTTGAGGTCTAGATACATCTTATATGAACCTAGGTGGATAGAATATTGAGTGTTGTGTGCTTCGGTCATGAACAAGTCTTTGAAACAACCGTGCTTTAGTGTCCAAATCTGGTCCATGAGATATAAGGCTTTGCCACCCTTGACTTCTAAGTTTTTATCCATCCCTCTTAGGGATTTACCCACCACATTTTCATGTTTTAAGGCTTCAAGTTGAGCCTCCTTAATTTACGTGGACAGATGTGAATGGATAGTCATAGTCGATGACTTGGCTCTACGACCAAAGTATTCTTTCCGACTTAGGGCGTCAGCTACTACGTTGGCTTTACCGGGATGATAACGAATTTCACATTCGTAGTCATTGATTAGCTTGACCCACCATCGTTGTCTCATGTTGAGCTCCTTCTGGTCGAATATATGTTGAAGGCTTTTGTGGTCTGTAAAGATAGTGCTCTTTGTACCATACAGGTAGTGTCTCCAGATCTTTAGAGCAAATACTACTGCTCCTAACTCAAGATCGTGTGTGGTGTACTTGACTTCATGTGTCTTTAACTATCTTGAGGCATAGGCGATGACCTTTCCTCGTTGCATAAGAACACAACCAAGCCCTTGGTTGGATGCATCGCAATAAACCACGAAGTCTTCTATCCCTTCTGGGAGGGATAGTATTGGTGCGCTGCATAAGGCTCACTTCAGGGTTTGAAACACCTTTTCTTGTTTATCTTCCTAGCTAAAGGCCCCACCTTTCTAGGTCAATGTAGTAAGTGGTTTCACGATCCTAGAGAAGTTCTGAATAAACCTATGATAACAGCCAGCGAGGCCTAGAGATTGACGAATTACTGTAGGCGTCGTTGGGGTGACCAGTTCTCAATGGTTTTAATTTTTGAAGGGTCCACGTGAATGCCTTCTTTACTAACCACATGACCCAAAAATTCGACTCTTCGGATCCAAAATTCACACTTAGAGAACTCCACATAGAGCTTCTCCAAACGTAGCATTTCAAAGACTTGATTCAAATGTTGACTATGTTCTTCTTACTTCGAGAGTAGATAAGTATCATCGATAAATACTATTACAAACTTATCTAAGTAAGAACAGAACACTTGGTTCATTAAGTCCATGAATATTGCAGACGCATTTGTTAATCCGAATGGTATTGCTATGAACTTGTAGTGACCATAGTGAGTTCGGAAGTGCAACATCCCGGAATATCAAGAGTAGAGTTGAAGGGCTAAAAGTGAAAATGTATAAGGGCAACTCGGCGAGTCCATGGGTGGACTCGGCGAGTAGGGTCGCGTGTTAAGTGGCCTACTCGGCGAGTAGGCGCTGGGTGGAGAAAATCCTAAATCCGGAGGATGAGCCCTATTTAAAGGACATTATTCCCTCTCCCCAACCTCTTTGATCTCCCTTGAAGTCCAGAAACCCTAGATACGTGACTGTGGAGGATTTGAGTGCATTTGGAGCTTGGGGAAATGATTGTTGAAGAAATATTGAAGGAGAAGAGACTTGTATCAAAGGGCTTTGCAAGGATTCGAATTAACCTTCTCTTGGAGCTTTCTTTTGAGGTATTATTTCATTGTTTGAGTTACTATTATCTAGATTCATCATTTTTGGAGGTGTTAGAGATCATATCTTTTGATGTATTGGAGTTTAGAGGTTAGATCTGAGATTGCTACCTCGGATTTGGAATGGAGAAGGGTTAGAATGCATAAAGGTCCCTGTTTTTGAGAGATTGATGGAGCTATCTTGTCCCAAACCCAAACCCTAGAGTGAAAATGCCTAGATCTTCTTGGATTCACATAAAGATTGCCACTTTACGTGATGGATGCCCTTAGGAGGGGTAGATATATGGTTTGGATCATCTGCATGGCTTGGAAAGCCTCTGTATGGATTCAGACCCAGTGGTACTCGGCGAGTCACATGGGTGGACTCGGCGAGTTGCTTGAAGAAAGGCTGGAACTCGGCGAGTTGGAAGAACAACTCGGCGAGTTGGATGAAGATGACCTGGAACTCAGCGAGTTGTAACAACAACTCGGCGAGTAGGTTGAAGATAGTCGTAGACTCGGCGAGTCTGGTCGTAGGGTCCAAGTTTCTTTTGGATGGGCTATGACTCGGTGAGTTGCGTGCGTGTGGACTCAAAGTTGTTGGACTCGGCGAGTCTCGGGGTGACTCGGCGAGTAGATTCAGTTAGGGGTAGACTTTGACTTTAACCAAGGGTTGACCAGATGTTTTCCAGGGGCATTTTGGTAATTGTTGAATATTGTTGTAAGTTCAGTGTATTGGTGGTTGGCGAGTGGTGGAGATCCTACCAGTAGTCGGAGCAGCTTGAGTTATCTGTTCATCCGGAAGTTTCGAGGTGAGTTATCCTCACTATATCAACAGGGTCTAAGGCACCAAGGTCGGCCCTTTATCAGATTAAGATTCGGGTATCTATTGTTATGTTATTGCTGTGATATGTTTGCATCCTGGTAGTTAGGATGGTATTCGTTAGAGACCTGGTTAAGGTCGGTATCCTGGTATATAGGATGGTGCTATGCTAGTGACCGGTTAGATCGGTATCCTGCTTAGAGTATGTTGTGTTACGTGATCTGTTAGATCGGTTTGATTGAATATGAATTTGTTATGTGATTGAATGTTTATGTGCACATGTTGTTTGGACTGGAGTTGGGTTGAGGCGGGTCCTACTTCGTGCTGTAGGCCAAGATACCCAGGGCGGATCGGTTGTTCTGAAGGCCCAGGGAGCGGTCCAGATAGGTTGTAGGCCCCACGAGGGCGGACCACACATGCCGAGGCTCAGAGAGTGGACCAGGCCGACTGAAGGCCCGATGCGGGCGGACCAGTCATACTGTAGACTCAAAGAGTCGACCAGGTGGGTTGAAGGCCCAGTGCGGGCGGACCAACCACACTACAAACTCGAGGGACATGACTGGACTCGAACGGTGGACCAGGTGGACTGAAGGCCCGACACAGCGGACCAGTCTCACAGTAGACCCGATATGCATGGTTGTTCTGTGATTCCATATGAAATAGCATGTTATGTGTATGGTATATGTGGTTGGTATTTTGGGGGTATCTCACTAAGCTTTCGGGCTTACAGTTGTAGTTTAATGTTTTTCAGGTTCTTCAGGAGACTGTGGCAAGGCAAAGGCGTGATCATACCGCTCCTCGTGTTTATGTTTTATGATATGGACCTGGGACTCTGATAATAAATGTATTGAAAACCTTTTTGTAATAACTTAATGAATTGGGATGTTTTTGAAAAGTTTAAATTTTGTTGAAATTTTGGTCGTTACAAGTTGGTATCAGATCCTTGGTTTGAGTGAATTGGAGGAACACTCGTGTGACTCCAGTCTCAAATCGAGGAGGGTTTTAAAAAGAGAATTTTAAATGGTTTTCAAAATAAGTGAAGGAGGACGCAGAGGTACGATCAGCCGGAGCCAGTAAGTAACCCCAAAATACCATACATGATATTTGTTTTTATTAAGCTTTGATAGAACAGCATGCTAGTGCTAGGCTAGGGATCTTCAGGATTTCATGATGTGTTGTCTGATTTATGATGCATATTAGCCTAGGTTTCATTGTGAGAGATTTCCATTGTTCCTCTAGGAGTGAGGATTGAGTGCTTACTATGTATATTTGTCACTAGGGTGTTGTGGTAGTACTTCATACAAATATGGGTAGGTGTGGAAGGTAGTATGGGCCCATACTAGTGAAAGCACAGGACCCATACGCGTATCAGGGAAACCATGACCTCTAGGGTTGGGTTGAGAGTTGGTCCCCAGGATAGTGGGAGGTATCTGAGATATTGTGGTGTTTTTCAGTATGGAGATTTCGAGGCATGCTGGGAGTGGATCCGGGTCAGGATCGGGAGCATGGGAGGGAGGTCAGGGCAGGTTAGTACCGCCCGAGGTTATCGGTCAGATGAGCACAGGCGATTTGGATGCTAGGATACGTGAGATCCTGCACGATGAGGTTGTTGCGTTGTTCCGGGCCAAGCTATCGCAACTGTTTGGGTCGATCAAGACCGACATGGTGGAGTATTTTGATGAGCGTTATGCGGCTCTCGCAGAGACGGCTGCCGCGGCGGCTACAGCGACTGTAGCAGCGGCAGGGGGAGGAGTTGGTAAAGGTTTTCAGTATCAGGAATTCGATAATACGAAGCCCCCTACCTTTGATGGAGTTCAGGACCCGATTGTTGTTATGAGATGGTTGTCAGATGTGGAAGGGTGTTTCTTCACGTGTTCATGCCCTGTTGATCATAGGGTGAGGTGTGCTCTGAACCTGTTGAGGCTCGGAGCGAAGGATTGGTTGAGATTGACCACGGGGTCGTATTCGGATGCGCAGAGGGCTGCGGTTTCATGGGATCAGTTCAGAGAGATGTTCAGCACTCGTTATGTTCCGCGGGTTGAGAGAAAGAGAGATTGGCTCGGGAGTTCCTGGAGCTGAAACAGGATTCGGAGTCGGTGATGGAGATCACCAGGATGTTCATTGAGAGGGCGATGTTTTGCCCCGAGTTTGCTTCAGAGCAGGCTCAGATGTCCCGATATCTGAGTATGCTCAAGAGGGATATCAGACAGTTCGTGTCTGTGCAGAGGTGCGAGACATTGTTAGTGTTGCAGGAGGCCGCCAGGCGGCGAGAGTTGGAGATTGAGTTACAGTTGCGTGAGCTGAGGCAAGTTCCAGTGCAGTTGCAGCCAGCATCGAAACGGTCCAAGACCGTTGATTCCAGGGTGGGAGATCAGGGCAGCCACATTTGTGGGAAGTGTGGGAGGGGTCACGCTGGAGTTTGTCAGTCCGGTGGTGTGTGCCGCAAGTGCGGAAAGGAGGGGCACTATGCTAGGGATTGTCGGCAGGCAGTCCCGAGTCGGGATTTGAGGATCTGTTATCATTGTCATCAGGTTGGGAACTTGAGGGTCAACTGTCCACAGCTTACTGCAGGACCAGTGCAGCTCCAGCACCGGCCACATTGAGGATCACGGGTGGAGGTCAGGGTGGAGCGGAGCCCCCAAGGGCTCAGGGTCGTGATTTTCAGCTTACAGCGGAGGAGGTCAGGGCAGTGTCGGATGCAGCTGCGGGTATGTTCTTCTTGATGTCTTATTATTTTATGGTTATTGTGGAGTATTGTTTATCTGCTAGTCTTGTTGCGTGGATTTCGGTATTTTATTCTTTAGTGTTGATGGTTATGGCTTGGTTATGGTTTTAGTGTTGGGAAATTCGTTGGTTATCTTTCATGAGGGTTGTTCATGGGATTCGGGTGTTGGTCTGGATATCGGGTAGCATCTGCAGTCTGAGGAGTGGTTAGCTGAAGATCGAGTTCTTTCAAGTTCGGAATGATCAGTGTTGATGTGTGATTTGTGAAGATTGCTCGTGTTAGTGGGAATCGGTTCGCGTGAAAGAGTATCTGTCGCGAAGGGTTGTTGAGGGAGATCGGTGATGGCAACCAGTGGTTGATAGTCAGTGCTCTAAGTGGGCGAGAATTGGAGAATTCTCCGGAGGATCGACGAGTATGAAAGGTTGTTTAGCTGCATGGGATTCAGTAGTGTCCCAGTCAGCCAAGGGCGTTGGCTGGTATGAGTAAATGGCAGACGTGCAGGGTGGGATATAGACCAAGAGCGATTGATTGTGGAAGGCCTACGATCGGGCAGGGACTGAGTATATGGGATGGAGGTAGAGTTCGGAACCCCTAGAGGGCTAGAACAGTATGCATGGGAGGAGTTTCCCGAAGGAGTAACTCGGATTGTTGATTGCTAGTCGAGCGGTCCGGATAGACTGAAGGCCGGTAGGCGTACCAGTCAGGCTGAAGGCTCAGGGAACGTTCCAGCCAGACTGAAGGCCCTGGAGGGCGATCCAGGTCTGCTGAATGTTATGAGAGTGGTCCAGTTGGCTGAAGTCCTGGTAAGGCGGTCCAGTCATGCTAAAGACTTTGCATGTGTCGTTAGATCGGTGCGAGAAAATGGATTAAGTATGTCGCGATATGTTAGCGTTGTAAGGTCTGGCCTCGGATATTGATCACGATTAGTGAAGGTAGTGCATGGACTTAAGAGTCTTCGCGAGTGGATTCGGGGTATGTATGGTGCATGGGATACCGGCTATGTCATAAGGAAAATGTTGTAGTGTTGGGTGAGCACCGCGGCGCTTGTGCTAGTGTCAAGACTGGCAAGTGGATCTCCTTGGTAAGGAAAAAGGAATGGAATGTAGCTCCGAGAGGGAGTGTAAGTCACGGAAGTGGAATCAATAGTGTGAAGTTATGACTTAGGTGTTTTCATTATGGTTATTGCGCAGTGTGTGCAGCGGTGATATGGAAACACATCCGGATGGGATGTTTGCTGAGGTCGCAGAAGGAATTCCGCGGGAGTAGAACCAAGAGGCCCGGAAGGGATGCAGGGATGGAGTCTTGGACTCCCAGTCTGATTCTGATCAAGGAATTGTGTATGTAGTAGTGGTTCATCCTGAGGGATGTTTTGAGGGTCGTCAGTGTGATGGGTTTTCCTAACCCGAGGGTGCTAGAGCTAGTTCAGCATTTGCAGGTGATTGCAAAAGGAGAACTTGTGGGAGTTGCTCTGAAGAATGTGTCTTTCTGTCAGCATGGAATGGATAGAGTTGGACTCGAATCGGGAATCCGGTGGTGCATAGTTATTTATAGCTCATATGGGTCGACTGATGGTTGTGATTTGGAGCAGTGCTACATCATGGGTGGTACTCAGTTGTTAGGTGTGGTTATCAGAGGGTAAAGCCGGTGGCAGGCTTGTGACGGTGGTCAGGACACCGCGAGAAAGGAGAAAGTGAGTTTTTGGTTTCCATGGTTGTGCTTTGGGGAACCTGGCTGGGTTAATGCCAGGAGTTGTAATGCGAGAGAATTTCTAGAGTTGAGTTGCCGCAGGCTTCGAGGACGAAGCCTAATTTAAGTGGGGGAGAATTGTAATATCCCGGAATATCAAGAGTAGAGTTGAAGGGCTAAAAGTGAAAATTTATAAGGGCAACTCGGCGAGTCCATGGGTGGACTCGGCGAGTAGGGTCGCGACTTTCGCGTGTTAAGTGGCCTACTCGGCAAGTAGGCGTTGAGTGGAGAAAACCCTAAATCCGGAGGATGAACCCTATTTAAAGGACATTATACCCTCTCCCCAGCCTCTTTGATCTCCCTTGAAGTCCAGAAACCCTAGATACGTGATTGTGGAGGATTTGAGTGCATTTGGAGCTTGGGAAGTGATTGTTGAAGAAATATTGAAAGAGAAGAGACTTGGATCAAAGGGCTTTGCAAGGATTCGGATTAATCTTCTCTGGGAGCTTTCTTTTGAGGTATTATTTCATTGTTTGAGCTGCTATTATCTAGATTCATCATTTTTGGAGGTGTTAGAGATCATATCTTTTGATGTATTGGAGTTTAGAGGTTAGATCTGAGATTGCTACCTCAGATCTGGAATGGAGAAGGGTTAGAATGCATAAAGGTCCCTGTTTTTGAGAGATTGATGGAGCTATCTTGTCCCAAACCCAAACCCTAGAGTGAAAATGCCTAGATCTTCTTGGATTCACGTAAAGATTGCCACTTTACGTGATGGATGGCCTTAGGAGGGGTAGATATATGGTTTGGATCATCTGCATGGCTTGGAAAGCCTCTGTATGGATTCAGACCCGGTGGTACTCGGCGAGTCACATGGGTGGACTCAGCGAGTTGCTTGAAGAAAGGCTGGAACTCGGCGAGTTCGATGAAGATGGCCTGGAACTCGGCGAGTTGTAAGAACAACTCGGTGAGTAGGTTGAAGATAGTCGTAGACTCGGCGAGTCTGGTTGTAGGGTCCAAGTTTCTTTTGGATGGGCTGTGACTCGGTGAGTCAAGGGATGACTCGGTGAGTTGTGTGCGTGTGGACTCAGAGTTGTTGGACTCGGCGAGTCTCGTGGTAACTTGGCGAGTAGAGTCAGTCAGGGGTAGACTTTGACTTTGACCAAGGGTTAACCAGTTGTTTTCCAGGGGCATTTTGGTAATTGTTGAATATTGTTTTAAGTTCAGTGTATTGGTGGTTGGCGAGTGGTTGAGATCCTACCAGTAGTCGGAGAAGCTTGAGTCAGCCGTTCAGTCGGCAGTTTCGAGGTGAGTTATCCTCACTATTTCAACAGGGTCTAAGGCACCAAGGTCGGCCCTTTATCGGATTAAGATTCGGGTATCTATTGTTATGTTATTGTTGTGATATGTTTGCATCCTGGTAGTTAGGATGGTATTCGTTAGAGACCTGGTTAAGGTCGGTATCCTGGTATATAGGATGATGCTATGCTAGTGACCGGTTAGATCGGTATCCTGCTTAGAGTATGTTGTGTTACGTGATCTGTTAGATCGGTTTGATTGAATATGAATTTGTTATGTGATTGAATGTTTATGTGCACATGTTGTTTGGACTGGAGTTGGGTTGAGGCGGGTCCTACTTCGTGCTGTAGGCCAAGATACCCAGGGCGGATCGGTTGTTCTGAAGGCCCAGGGAGCAGTCCAGATAGGTTGTAGGCCCCACGAGGGCAGACCACACATGCCGAGGCTCGGAGAGTGGACCAGGCCGACTGAAGGCCCGATGCGGGCGGACCAGTCATACTGTAGACTCAGAGAGTGGACCAGGTGGGTTGAAGGCCCAGTGCGGGCGGACCAACCACACTACAAACTCGAGGGACATGACTGGACTCGGAGGGTGGACCAGGTGGACTGAAGGCCCGACACAGCGGACCAGTCTCACAGTAGACCCGATATGCATGGCTGTTCTGTGATTCCATATGAAATAGCATGTTATGTGTATGGTATATGTGGTTGGTATTTTGGGGGTGTCTCACTAAGCTTTCGGGATTACAGTTGTAGTTTAATGTTTTTCAGGTTCTTCAGGAGACTGTGGCAAGGCAAAGGCGTGATCATACCGCTCCTCGTGTTTATGTTTTATGATATGGACCTTGGAATACTCTGACAATACATGTATTGAAAACCTTTTTGTAATAACTTAATGAATTGGGATGTTTTTTAAAAGTTTAAATTTTGTTGAAATTTTGGTCGTTACAGGAAGGCTGTTTTGGGGACATCTTCCTCTAACACTCGCAACTGGTGATACCCTGATCTTAAATCAATTTTTGAAAAGTAGCTCGCTCCTCGGAGTTGACCAAACAAGTCATCTATGCGAGATAGAGGGTAGCGATTCTTGTTAGTAAGGTTGTTCAGTTCTCTGTATACGATGCACATACAGAACGATCCGTCTATCTTCTTCACAAACAAGACCGGCGCTCCCAAGGTGATAAATTGTTGGAATAATGTCTAAGTCCATAACTATAATTGGTAAGACTTGACCCGACCCGGCATGGTCCATTTGGGTTGCATGGCATCATGCACTTGGATAGACTATAATGAGAGAAATAAGACACTTATGGTTATTAATATATTATAAGTTCTAGTATATTAATAATAAGAATAATAATATTATTTAATTAGTATTGATCAAGAATTAATCTAGGATTAATTAAGTGATCAAAAGAAGACTAATTAAATATATGGGTTGATTGTGTAAATCATCCATACTTGTATAGTGGGCTAATGCTCCATGGATTATCTAGTTGGGCCAAAACCCATATGATGCTCCATGGATGCTCCATGGTGTATTTGAACCCATGGATCCAAGGAAATGGAAAGTCATGACAATTAGGGTTTGCCCTAATTGTAACACTATATAAAGATATTATTCTTGACAAAATCGGCCACTAGAGATAGAAAGAAAAGGCTAGCCGATTTTCATGAAGTGTAGAATTCTCTCAAGTTATTCCAAGTGTATTTGGTGTTGTGTGAACCATTTGAGGTGTCACACTTGGGGCACTAGGCACTCAAGCTTCATGAAGACATTCTACATCAAAGAGGTATGTATTCTATCTTGTTATATTGATAGTTTTGTATGCTAGATTAGGATAATACCTTGGATGTTCATATTTGCAAGTATAATAGAGAAAACATAGATCCAAGGTATTTAGGGTTTCATGTACACTTAGGAGTGTTAGAATGCTCATAACCCAACATAAACTTCATCTATTAAAGCCCTTGTTGAGTAGTTCATTCAGTTGACCGGATAGATCCGGCATCTCAGCTGGTACTAAACGATAAGGCGATTTGGCTACTGGGTAGCCCCTGGAACTAAGTCGATTTTGAACTCGACTTAACATTGAGGTGGTAATCCTGGTAGTTCTTCTGGAAAGATGTCGGGAAAGTCACATACTTCTGGAATGTCCTTTATGTCTTTCGTCTCTTGGCTCATATCGACTATATGAGCAAGGAATGCATGATATTCCTTTCGTAAGTACTTCTGGGCATGCACACTTGACATGATACGAATGTTCGCACCTTGTTTGTAGCTGTATATCACTAAGGTTACACTACTCGGTAGATTCAGACGGATGGCTTTCTCGAAACACAGAATATCGGTATGACGTAGACTCAACCAGTCCATGCCAACAATGACGTTGAAACTCTTGATTGACACAGACACCAGGTCGATCGGAAATGAATAGTTATCTAGCATGAAGGTACAACCTAGGTAAATCTTGTTAGAGCTCTCGGTCTTTCTATTATCCATTTCTACGATGAAGGTTTCTTTTAGTGCTTGTGGTGCTTGATTAAGTAAGTGTTAAAAAATTTGGTTCACGAAACTCCTCTCCGCTCCACTATCAAATAGGATGCATGCATATGAGTTACCGAGGAAAAATGTACTTGTGACCATCGTAGGGTCTGCCACGCCTTCATTGTGACCAATAGCAAGTATTCTTCCCACTCTGCCTGCATTCTCAGCCTTAAGACAATTTATTTTGAAATTCCCCGTCTCACCACACCTGTAGCAGGTCTGGCTTAGTCCTGTGCCAAGGACCTCGGTGATTGGTTTAGGTGGTACCTTGAAAAATCAGAGAGTGTGGCGCTTCCTGTCATAGTTGGTGTAGTGCATTTCCCAGCAGGGGCCATTGTGGTGGAAATTGCACTTGGTGCACTTGGGTAAAATCCCCGCATATTGTTTTGCTGGTGTAGGGGCAACAGGGGTCGTTGCAACACGAACAGCCACAACCTGTTGTTTCTTGGCAGAAGATTGAGCTGATTTGTTCTTCTTTCTGTCCCAAGACTTCCTCTTGTTGTCAGTCGCTCTGGCTGGTGTTGGGATAGTAGTTGTAGTTGTTGTTGGTGGAGGGACCCCATGGTCGATAAGCCTTTGGGCCCACTGCTTGCCACTGTCAAAGGTTGCAGGGTTCGATGATAGAACGTTTCCCTGATATGAGGGTACTAAACCCCAGATGTATCTCTCGATCTTCTTGCTTTCGGTTGGGACCATATTGGGACATAGCATCACTAGGTCGCTGAACCTTGTTGTATAGGCCACTATGTCTGAACCTTTCATCTTAAGGCTCCATAACTCTTCCTCGAGTTTCTGAACTTCTCTCCTCGGGTAGTACTCCTTTTTCATCGGGTCTTTTAGTGTCTCCCAGCCCATTACATTTTCCACTACTAGGGTGAGTGACTTGACATGCCCATTCCACTATGTCAGGGACCTTTCAGAGAAGGTGCAGGCAGCAAACTTTACTTTGCTTCCTTTTGGGCACGAGCAGATCTCGAAGATCGACTTTGTTCTTTCGAACTACTGCGACAGCGCAACGACTCCTCTGTTTCCATTGAAGAATCCCGGTTTGTAGTTGATGAAGTATTTGTAGGTGCACTCCCTTGTACGCGTGTGACTGTCACCTTGGGTAGAGTTAACACCTGTTTCGCCTCTGCTGGTGCCACCAGAATTAATCTGTGTCATGGCTGAGGTTATAGCCATAGTCACAGCAACTTGAAACATCACTGCATTGAACTGCGGAGGAGGTGGTGGTGGTGGAGTTAGGGTTTGAGTTATTAGGGGATTTCTAACGGGACATTTGCAAGTTGGCATCTTTTAGCGATAAAAGATAAAATGATGACAAGACTTCATTAAGGTCACCAAGAGGAATATTGAGCTAGAATAGAGTTTGATAGAGATAACATTTAACTGAAATAAGTTTGTTGTCATTACAGTTGGTATTAAAACCACACAGAGTTCAGAAAATTTGACCTAGGAGTAGGTCTACAACATACCAATAGAGGGAAAACTTGACAGCACAAAGACCTAGTGGTACAGTACTAGCTAGACAGGAATATTTTGCATAAAAGAGTGCTAATTAGAGCATAGATAAGAAGGCTAATCCTTAGATCAAAAGAAGAGGGCAGTAGAGTATCTTTTAGTGGCGGCAGGCACCCCTCGGACGGAACCTTAAGTCAGCCAGCTGACGCTGCACATCAAGCAGTTGTCTTTCATACACAATCAGACGGGCTCGGAGCTCTATGGCGTCAACTCGGGTTGCAGCTAGCTCTTGCTGCAGAGCTTCATTGTCTCTCATAGCCCCCGTATGAGCAACTTCAAGATTGCGAATGTGGTTAGTATTGGCATCCGAATCTGCCTCATGCTCCATAGTTCGTTGAATGGCCGCCACACTTAGCTCAACATTACGGGCCACTCGGCACACTATGATTGGAAGAGCCCTGTCTGCAGAGCCTCCTCCGTTCACATTGTAGAAGCAGCGGTCCCCATTGAATGGGAGGGGTTAACCTTGCTCGTGGCTCCACCTATCCAAACTCCCGACCCACACAGGCGTTGGACCAAGGAATTCAAGATGGGGGTTGGGATTTGGTATCGAGGCCACTTGAGGTAAATTCTCGACTTCAGGCTCTGAGTCTGCCTCTTTAGGGAATTGTTCTGCAAGATCATTGTCTAAAGGAATCTCATGGTTTTCCTCCGGCCCATCATCTAGCCATCCAACATTTCCTTGATTAGGAAAGTACAGGTCTCCCGGAAGATGGAAACCAGCCATGAAATCTATGCGAGAAAAGGGATAAAATAGATAGTTAATAGACGTCTAATCTAGTAATACTTATATGGGAGTGATCCTCATTAACTATTTCTATAACTAAGTAGTGCATACCAGCTATATATAATTTCTGAGATAAAATAGACCTTCGAATAAATGACCCAACTCTAAGTCCACAACCAAACAAGGAACAGGAAGTAAAGCGATAGTCATAGATTCTAAGTCTATAGAATCATTAATTATATAAAACTTTAGCGCATGCACTCCATACTTATAGACTTACTAATAAGAGTCTTTAGTTTTCACATAAGTTTATAGTAACACAAAATACTCCTATAGTATTTTGAGTTTGTTTTATGTTCTCACTGATTCTTTGTGGTAAGTTGGTAACTTTTTAGACTTGCTGCAACATCACAACCATTCTTAGGCATATGCTAATCACCTTTCGGACTGACATAGTTGATCAGGCTATGTCATTCCAATAACTAACCATATATCCCCAAGCCTACTTGTGCTATTCAACAATCGCAATACTTTTGTTCTGTTCTAGTATTATACTGATCCTAATATGAATGCATGTATGTATACTTTAAGTAAAAATAATTGTATATATTTTTAAAAGTATAACTCTTGGTCAGAGTGTTTTTAATCCTAATGTATTTATAGTTGTATATCTTTTATGGGTTGGTATGCTCAGTTCACTATAAATAATGCTCTGCTATACATGTGTGTTCATTGGTAAAGATTAAATGACACCAAAAATGTATAATCAGAATAAAGACGAGTCTTGAATCCACTCTGTCCTTCCAAAATCTGCATCGGTGTACCTGTCACTAGTTCCCTGAGAATACAAGTTATTTTGAAAGAGAGTATCAGCAGAAATCTTGGTGAGTTCATAAGTGTTTTAGTGTCATTTGTTTGTATTTAAACCTTTGAAATATTTGTATATGATCTTTGCATTTGTCTGTAAAGTTTTCCCATAAAATCCTATATTTCCTGCTTATAATGAAATGTGACCTTTTACCCAAGGCCCGACTGTTTTCATGTTTGTTCTCACGAAAAAAGTAATGTTTGTATATGCACTTGAAATAGTATAGAAAATATAGTAGTATTTTATATCTATATAAAAGTATGTTTTCCATATTATTACTATCTTTTACTAGGAAAATAGTATTTTTAACCCAGCAGTACCACCGTTGTATATGGAAAAATGAAGACTCATAGTCGTATTAAATGAACCATATGCTTCGGAGAGACTTATTGCCTTTTACACCGAATTGGTTAATTAAAGATTAAAATGTGATGTGGTTGTAACCATGCTGATTGACGGATGTAAACACGACGACCTTCTAGCATCGAAACGATGTGACATTTTGTCACCCTTGGCCTTGCTGGCTAGGACTGTAGCTAACATTCGGGGTGTGGGATGGTCTATCTTGTATAGCTCTATACACACAATTCCCGCTCTCCCTCTAGGATACTTTGGTTATAAACGTGATACAATAGTGTATTGTTGTACCATGAAGTAGTATCTCACATTCTAATTATCATGTACATGTTATAGTATGTATGTTCCTTCTGTACTTGTAAATGTATATTTATATGTATATGTTATTTTTTGTTCTTCTATATGTATATGTATATGTGCTCTCCTGTTCTTGTATATGTATATGTATATGTTCTCTTCTGTTCTTGTATATGTATACGTATATGTTCTCTAAACTATACCTATTATACTTTACTAGTATGTTTTTTTTGTATCTGACTTGTAGAAAAGACTCAATTGCTCAACTTGAACATTTGAATTAAGTATAACTTTACAGGTAAGATTTAATATTCTTATATGTATTTAGCATGTATAGCTATGATTTAATCGACAGTTGGACGAGTGTATCCTACCCTAAGCCCACAACCAAACAAGGAACAAGATTTAAGGTTATTAACAATATTCCTAAGTCCATTAAAGCATCCTTATACACTAATTCATAAAAGAATATGGTTTTGAAAGTAAAAGAGTTTAAAAGAGTTTAAAATCAGTTTGAAAAGGGTTTTAAAAATGAAGTCTAACAATGTTTTAAAAGTAGTTTGAGAATGTTTTTGAAAACAGTTTGAAACAGGATGTTTAGCAAGTATATAAATGTTTATACTAACACAATTTCAATTGTGCTCAACTTGTATTCCCCCTCTAAAAGCATTTAAAACAGTTAAAAGGTTGATTGCAGGGGTATGAACTCACCTGATTGTGAGTGATCTAGAAAGTAAGATAGACATAGGATGCTTGAGTTCACAATTGAAGTCCCGAAGCACAGTTGGATCCTATAAGGTATATATATATATATATATATATATATATATATATATATATATATATATATATATATATATATATATATATATGTGTGTGTGTGTGTGTGTGTGTGTGTGTAGGTATGTATGTATACAATTAGTGTTTATAACTTCTACCTAGCATATGGAACTACCTAAACTTGTTGGAAACACCCAAAAGTAAGTGTTAAACCCACAAATGGATGCTTGAAAGAGGTTCACGACCACCCAAGGATGGTTTTACAGCCCTAATGGGTTCACGGCCTCATGTGGTGTTCACGGTCTATATGATCCTATGAAGGTTTCACGCCCCCTATGAAGGGTTCACGGTCGTGATCCCTTCAAATTCATGAAGGAGGTGATGAATCATGAAGAATCAAGGCTAGGATCTAGTAATCTTTCAAGTATAACAAGTTTAAGATTGAAACACTTACGTTTTTTGAGCTTTGGAGGGTTCACGGTTGAAGCTAGTTGAGAGACAATGGGAGTGTTCACGGTTGGGAGGAGGAGAAATAAGGAGAAAATGAGCATCTCATATATATATATATATATATATATATATATATATATATATATATAGGAAGTGGTTCACGACCGCAAACCTAGTTTGCGGCCGTGAACACTTGTTGAGTGGTTTTTTGGTTTGAATTAATCCTCCCGATCTCAAGCTAACCCATCCTAGTGTCCAATCATACATTACACTAGGCTCAGAAACTCTCAAACAGACCCTTAACATGGCTAGAAGGTAACAGAAACAAGTTTGACTTTTGATTGATTTTATTAACTTTTCATGAATGAAATTCCGGATTGTCACACATATGGTCAATTCGTTGAGAACTTTAAAATGAGGAATCTCAAGGTAACCCTAATTGATCTAACCTATATCTTGATGGTTGTTGTAGCATAAATTCTTAAGAACACAACTAAAGCAGAAATGCTTATAGGGTCTAATTCTAAGAATTCCATGGACATTGAAAATGGTAACATTATTAATCTTCCCAATTGAAAGGTATCATCCAAGTCAAACTGTTTCATCGTATGGTAAAGAGAAAGGCTTGTTCTGGAGATCATTCCATATGCTAACCCCTAATAATTTCATTTGTTTCTACTTTCAATTGAAGGGAAATTGGAAATGAAGTTTCCCAAAATACCTTAAAGATGTTAAAGATGGTAAAGTTAAGTTGTGTGAATCTATTTCAGGTACATCCATTATCTAACTCCATAAGTTCATGTTCTTACACTCGTAATGCATAATGTGATGATCTCATTTTGATGGTATTGTAGAATCTAAGAGAAAGAAGGAAGTTTAAGCAAAGTGAGCTAAAATCTGATCGTGAGAGATGGACTTTGGTCACATGGTTCGGTGGTCAGCATTTGGAGCTACTACTAGGGAGTTAGGATAATTTAATAGATTGTTATTACTCTTTGGAGATGTTTAGAAATATGCTTTTTCATTTCATAGATTGTAAGGATAGGTTCTAATTTTCATTTTTAATACATTAAAAGTGAGGTTTTGGTTTACTACCTTATCCTATTTCCTTGCAATATCATGAATGAAAGTGTTAATTATGTTTTCTAATAATAGAAATATTAATTGTGGATTTGATTATATTGATATCTCTTGTGGTATTGTCGTAATTGACCAAGTGAAAAGCAATCTCATCACCAACTTGACAAATACTTGGTGTCGTACAATTTGAATTGTATAATTTTTGAGAATCTTTTTCATTGGAAAACTATGACATAATTTATTGTTCACATGTTTCTTTGAGGCAAATAAATGACTAATGGATCTAGTACATGTTGATATGTACCCTTCAGATCCACCACAAGGAACGATAACTCTATTAGTCATGATTTACTGTTGTTTCAATAAATATGGTTTTGTTTATAAGATTAAATAGAATTCTAATACTTTTGAAAAGATACAATGAGTGGCAGAATGAATAAAAGAATCAATTAAGAAGAAAGATAAAAGATTCTCCAAACTGAAAAAGAAATGAGAGTGTTTTAGTATCATGTTTTATGATCATCTTAGTAATTATGGAATTGTGTAACAATTAATCCTCCAAGAACATCGTAGTGCAATTGTATGACTAAGAAGGAATCAAACATTGTTAGAAATGGTTCGGTCATAGATGAGTCTTACTTTGTTCCAATAAAGTTTTGAAGCGATGCTCTAATAACTATAAATCGTATGTTGAAACTCATTTAAACAAAGAAGGATGATTGTAATAACCCGTTGTTTTGAATTAATAAAATTTTAAACTACAACCTAGTACAAGTGAAACTATATTGCAATCTTTGTTGCATGGTATTATCATTAGCCTTAGGGATTTTTTAAAAGAACTAACAAAAAAGTATGGATTGAAACCTAAGCTAAATTAGAGTGTTATAAATGAAAATAAATTGAAAGACAAAGGGTTTAAAACATAAATAAACCTCATATATGTGTTTTTGCCCAATATAATCAATTCAAAGGGGTTTACGGATTTGGAAATGGCACCAAAAGGGTGTTTATGGTTTTCCTAGAACCGAAAACCCTTCCATAAAATGAAATAGATCCAAAAACCCCACCCTTCTAGAAGAACTTGGTCGTAAACCCTTCATGGGTTCTGTAAACACCTCTTCTTGTTCGTAAACCCTTCATGGATGGGAGTAAACACTTCCATTTGGCCGTAAACGCTTCATGGTTGGGCGTAAACCCTCTTTTTGGGCGTAAACCCTTACAACTTGACAGTAAACATCCCTAAAATATCCTATTATCTTATCCTAATTCATTTTCCCTAGGTGATAATTTCATTTACCAAAGTAAACGTCAAGTCAACCTCCTCACTAAGTTTCCACCATACATAAGAAACATAATAAATCAATTATTCATTTATCACTTCCTGCAAATCAAATTCACCTCATTCTCTCTTAAAATAACTTACGTTTTACAAGCCAGAGAACTCTTCCAAGTTAGAATACACATTCTGTTGTAAGTTCTTTAATTGGTCTAATGATTATTCAACACTTCAAACCATTAGAAAATCTTATTCACACAATAATATGTGTTTAAAGAATATGAAATGGGTATCGTTGCATGTTCTAAATCGAAGTTTACCGTTTTCTATCCCGTTAACCAACTCCGTTATCACACTCGAGGTGAGTTCATACCCCTACATTTTCATAACTTTTTCTATGTTTTAGGAGGGGGGGGGGGGGGGGGAATACAAGTAAAACACAAGAAACTTGTGTTAATATACAAATTATTGTTTTATATTTTATTACATTAAAATATCTTTACGTAAGAATATCAAACATGCGACACAACGTTATTACCAAATTTACAAACGGTTACATGCAAAACACGTTAAAATGAAACGATTATCATTTTCAACGGAATAATATATTTTAAACTATATTAGGTATAGTTTGAGAAACATTCACATTATTTTACCCTTTCAGGACAAGGAATCAATTATATAAAAATACAGTTATTTTTATATACATATTAAATATGATGAAATGGGTAACAATTTCATGAATAAATATTTCCATTTATTTTTATATACATATTAAATATGATGAAATGGGTAACAATTTCATGCATAAATATTTCCATTACAAAAACACGTATATCGTTGGAAATTTTTGAGACATTCTCTTTCATCGTACCTACCAAAGGTATCCATGGAAGTCCTGTTTTATAACATGAGTCTCCTTCCGGAGAGCATGATATTTGTGTATAGATCTATACGGGTCTGATGATCCTGCACCCTGGTTGTTAGCTACAGCACGACCGACAGGTTATGGGTGACAAACGTCATATCTTTTCGATGCCTAAAGACTGTCGAGGCAAGCAATTCATTAATAGCATAGTTATAAAACTCACATAATAAACGGAAATATGTTATATTTTACGTCAAATTAATATTATATTTATTTTACAAAATTACTCAGCTCTTCAAACGGTTTTAAATTCGAATAAAACTACATGTTACAAAACTAAGTATGGCACATATACTTGTACTTTTCAGTAATGGAATATATATAAGACTACAGTTCAGTTTTAGTGGAAAATATAGGATTTTTCGGGATAGATACGATTACTTTACAGACAGTTTACAACTCATTTTATAGAAAATATCGAATTTTCTGGAAATAAACATGATTTTAACTCATTGAATGGCATACATTTTCATACAAATGTTTATGAACTCACCAACTTAAATGTTGACACTTTTTCTCAAATAAATTGTATTCTCAGGGAGTCAATAAGATAGATTATCAACAACTTTTGAAGATTTGACGCTAGGGCGTTAAACAAAACTTTTGACATCATATTGTAATTGACTTTTGAATCATGTAAACGCTTACAATGATGTAACTTTTTCAATTATGTATATGATGGTTGTGTTTGCTTTCTTTACTATTCAATTGTTATGATATTGCACATGACGTCCTCTGCCCTCGAACGTTTCCGTCGTTCGAGTTTGGGGGTGTGAGAGATTGGTATCATAGCATTGTTTATAGTGAACTAAGTATATCGAACCAAATGATATACAACTATAAATACAATGGGACTAAAATACTCTGACCAAGAGTTATACTTTTTAAAAATCTAATAAATATTTTTATAAAAAGTATACATGTATACATACATACTAGAACAGTGTCGTAATAAAAACAAAACAAAAAGTATTAAAGCTACGTTGAGCACTACGTGTACGCCTGAGAGTATGTAATCAGGTCTGGAATGAATATATAGCGGTCTGGAATGAATATATAGTCTGATCAACTATATTTATTCGAGAGGTGACTAGCATACGCTTGATAATAGTCGTAGTGGACAACAAATCTAAAAACTTACCAACCCCATAAACCCAAGAACCAAACATAAAATTTAAAATACTATAGGAGTATTTTATGATACCATAACAACCGGAAATAATATATTTAGACTTCGAATTTATTTTTATATTTTCCTCATATCCCTATTTCTCGCACAGATACAATGGCAGGATTTTACCCACATGGAAACCCCTATCCTCAAATTCAAAGCAACGGTGGTTGGATTGAAGAGGATCCGGAAGAGGATCCTGAAGATATAAAAGAAGAGGAACCAATGGAAGAATCAGAAGAGGAAGAACCAATGGAAGAAAAAGATGATGAAGATTCTAAAGACACCGACTCGAACCCGGAGGTTTACAATCCACCGCAGGCAGTCCAACACCCCACAGTCCGACAAAATTTTTAAGGACCAATACCAAGATGGGTCGTAGACTTACGAAGATGGAGTCAAGAACAATGCCAACATCCACCTTACGTGTGACAACCCAAGTTGTCCCGTTACATTTCTCCGTTACCGTTAACGGAATTTTCCACTGTTCAAAAGTTCCGTTAATAAGAAGCCGTCAAATTTAATAAACATTTCAATTGTGTATGTCTACATGTCGTTAAGTCGTGAAAAAGGAAATAAAACACAGGACACACGTTTTCATTCATTTGGAAAATGTCAAGTTTTATTATTACGACCACTAAATCGGGTGCGACCAAAAGCCCCGTTTAACGGCAGTATCGGGTAGAATTCCACTGTGCCCCGACTCAAAACCCTATATAAGGGTGAGTGGAGTCTATTGAAGACTTTTTACACTCTCTCTCTATACTCTCTCTCTAGACCCGTTTTCGCCCCGAAACCACAACCAAACGCTTCCAAATTGTAAGTCCGCTTACCCTAGCTTATTCTAAACATAGTGATTTATGTTTATAGCCCAAAAATCATCCAAGAAGGCATGGAATAAGGAGTTTACGGCCCAGGAACACTCTAGGTCCGTAAACCCCTAAAATGGTGCCAAACATGCCTCTAAACTTATCTGTAAGCTTGGGAATAATTAGGGGATATAGCCTAGGAGTGTTTAAACATTAAAAGGCATGATTTTAGGACTCAAACAAGAGTTTACGGCCCAAGCACAAGCTTAGGCCGTAAACTCCTCAAAATCATGTCAAAATGTCCCAAATGTGCACCAAACTCATCCTAGGGCTTATTACATAATTTAGGGACTTATCCTCTTGAGTTTAGACACTTGAAACACTCCAAAATGAGTTAAAGAAAGGAGTTTACAGCCCAGACAAAGGTCAAGGCCGTAAACACCCTAAATCATGCCCAAAAGTTAGTTTTTGTCCCCCAAATGACCATAGGCTATCTCTATAAAATGTTAGGAAGGATCTAAGGGCTTAAACACAAGGAAAATGAGGTATTTCTTGGAGTTTACGGCCCAAGCATTTATCTAGGCCGTAAACTCCCCAAAACCCCCTCAAATGTTGGTTTTAATCACCCAAAATAGCATCAAACTTCATTAGAAATCACTAGAAAGGCATTAGGGGCTTGAAACATCACCAAACTCAATGATTTAGAGTTTATGGCCGTAAACTCCTTTAGGAGTTGTTCTTAGGCCGTAAACTCCATTATAAGGCCCTTAGGAACCTCAAATCCACTCATGCCCTTTAGGAAAAATGCTTAGAATAATTCAATGAACAAGCTAGAAGCATCAAACACCCAAGAATAGGACCTTGGGAGTTTACGGCCGTAAACTCCCTTAGGTTGGGCCGTAAACTCCTTGTTTGGTCCATGTTGGTGTTTTAAATCCATTTACACACTTGATATGTGAGTATAGCAAAGTCCCACAACTGATAAGAGACCCTTAGCATCCGTAAATGCTACCCGGGACCCCAAACACTCAACCAAAAGTGTTTTCCACTCCTTTGAGTGTGTATAATTGTTTAATTAGTATATTATATGCTAATTGTATGTGAACATATGTTATCATATGTTAAAATAGGTCCTTGTGTGTGTTCAAGTCCTTGCGTGACCCCGAACGCCCAATCAGCACTCTCGTTGGACCTACTTACACCAGGTGAGTTCATACCCCTGAATGAACCTTTTAAATGTTTTATAGGGGGAATACAAGTTAAACATGCCAGTTATCATGTCAATCGCATATGATTGATAACCCGCATGCACTAGATTTTACCACTTTACACTGTTTTACCGAGTGGGACACTAAAATGACTTTTACCTGTTTCATAACTTTTACTTATACTGATTTATTCAAATTCATTCTAAACTGGTTTATAAAAGATCCTCTAACGTTTTAAACGTATTTTACGAAGGAATACAATTTATGATTTTCTCTGTACATAAAGATTTTTCATTAAAGATTTCCCTTTTCGACGTATACTTTTACTTATAAAATACTGCTGCTTCACTTATACTTATTTTATACTCTGACTCGGTGTAACAACCCGAAATTTCCGTATCATTTTACTGTAACTTTTTCGTAGTACAATTCGCGCAACCAATCGTCGTTTCCATTTCGATTTCCGATCTTCCGTTTAATTAAGTCATTATTTAGTACACATTTAAAATGACTTAATGTGTGTCTTAATACATTTAGAAATCATTTTAGCACCCAACTTTAGTGATCGGAATATTTCTAGAAATTATCGTATCGGGTTACGGTAACTAAATCGGGTACGACCAAAAGCCTCGTCTAACACCGGTATCGAGTAGAATTCCACCGTGTCCAAAATTTAAACACTATATAAACATGTTTAAGACTTCATTTGAAGCCTTTGGCCAATCTCTCACTAAACTCTTACAACCTCTCTCCTCAAGCTAGAATTAAGATCCAAATCTCAAGTTTTAAGGCTTCAAATCTTTAAGGTAACCTCCCTAACATGTTATTCAACACCTTTAGCCTTCAAATTGATGAATTAATTGAGTTTTGGGACCAAGAACTTGAGTTTACGGCCAAGGAACAAGCTTGGGCCGTAAACTCCATTAAATGGGGTTTTAAGCCCTTAAACTCCTTCCTAAACTCAATTGGACTTTAGATATGGCTATGGGACTTCAAGATATGGACTTAGAACATTTGAAACTTTGATTTTGAGCCATTTGAAGGAGTTTACGGCCAAGGCATAAGCTTAGGCCGTAAACTCATGTAAAAGGGGTTTTTCATGCCCTAAAACCCTTCCAAATCACTTCTATGGCTTAGATATGAATTATAGGACTTTGGTTTAAGCATTTGGACACTTGAAACATGAATTTTGGGAGACTTATGTGAGTTTACGGCCAAGGCATGTGCTTGGGCCGTAAACTCCGCAAAATTTGACATAAATCCAATTCTAAGGTGTTAGAAAGCCATCCAACACCACCAAAAGCCTTGGAATAAATCAAGGGACCAACCAAAAATACTTTAAGGGCCTAAAACACATCATTTGTGGGATTTATAAGAGTTTACGGCCAAGGCTTGTTCTTGGGCCGTAAACTCCAAGATTTTTGGTGTTAGAATGCAAACTAAACACCCCTAAAGCCTTTAGATGAATTTTAGAAGTCCTTCTATGCAAGTTTTAGACCTTGAAACACTTTGTATGACCTTATATAAGAGTTTACGGCCATGAGGAGGGTCTCATGGGCCGTAAACTCCATAACACCCCTCAAATGCCCATAAAACTCATACTAGGCCTTGGAATAATCCTATTAATCACATGTGATTTGTTTTAACAACATTTAATACAATTTTCATGAAGATTAAGGAGTTTACGGCCAGGAGCCTATATTAGGCCGTAAACTCCCATAAAAATAATCATTTTGATGATTTAAATTCATTCCAAGTGTTCCAATGCAATTTAGATAATCCATTCTAGCAACCCCTATGTCCATTTGAACCCTTAAACCATCAAAACCACACCCACATGAGTTTACGGCCGTAAACTCATGTATGTGTGTGTTTTATGGTTGTAAACTCTTTAAAATGTTTACTCTTGGGGAGTAAACTCAAGTCCCAAGTCCCTAGTGCCATTACAAGTCCGAAGATGTCACCCGGGTCACTCTGAACGCTCGTTTTGAGGTGTTTAACCTCATTGGAGTGTAATGTCCCATATGATTAGTGAATGTATCTCTAATTGTATATATATGGACATTATATCATTTTACATAGGATCATCGCGAGTAATCAAACCCCGAACCAACGTCTAGCATTCAAAACCGACACGTTTCCGAGTCCGGTGAGTTCATACCCCTACCCTTTTTCACTGTTTTCCACTGTTTTCAGGGGGAACACAAGCAAAGTACAAGGGAATTCTTGTACTCAAAACACGTTTACAAATGTGTGTTTCATATTCTTATGCTTTTATAACTGATATTACAACTGATAAAAGATTGAACATACAGATCACGTAACATATATTTGTGAAATAAGTCTTTAAACTAGTATGTTTTACATGTATTTCACAAATGGTTTTCCACATTTTATCAGTTACAAGCACGACATTAAAACATTTGAACATAATACCTGTACACTGTTTTGTCCTCGGTAACACTCCCCACACATATACGAGTGGAGGACTATCATATTATTACTAGTAAATTTGTTATTCCTGTATGATTGGAGACACGTCCTCGGAGAACACTCCACCCAGATTACGCGAGTGGAGGACTACACCCATAACCAGAAACTCTGGTATTTAGAGAGCGTGACTTGAGTGTATAGATCTATACGGGGCTGACTACCCCACACCTGGCTGCTAGCTACAGCCGAACCGAAATGGTTCAAGGGTGACGAAAGTCATAAGTATGTGGACGACTTATTGCCACATGTGGACTACTTATTGCCACAGGTTTTAGTCTATTGTATGGTTATGGAACTCGCAATTAGGATAACAGAGATTTACTTACAGTAATAATGGATTACTTTATACATCGTTTACATCTTTGACATCTTTTACATCTTTTACTTACTGTAACCAACATTCAGGAAGGTATGGGACTTTCCTGGGGAAAACATAGAACCTAATCACGATTACATCTTTTACATCTTTAACATCGTTTACATTAGATACATACATGCAGGAAAGCATGGGGCTTTCCTAGGTAACATTTACATAACTAGAAAGAGTAACAAACTAGATAACATTACATCTTTTACAATTTGTAACATACAATAAGGAAAGTATGGGACTTTCCTGGTAACACATGATAAGTAAACAGAACAGTTCAACCAGTCAGATAACCAACTATACAATTTCACATGAATAAACATATTTTTAGTGTACAAACTTACTATACTTTACATTTGTGAAACAATAACCAACATTAAGAAAATACGGGATTTTCTTGGTGAACATAACATTTCAGACACAGAAAGGAAACCGATATATTTTCATAAAACAAAACCGCTTATGAACTCACCAGCTTTATGCTGATTTTCAAACTGCTTGTGTTCTCAGGTCAGCGTTAGAACAGGTACCCGAAGATCCTTTTGCTCGAAGACGGTGTACATGAAGATCCGTTCCTTTTGTTTATATATATAATGTATCACAACTGTACAAACTTTAATTTTGAAACAACTGTAAAACTTTTATTATGTAATGTAATGGTTGCTTGACTTTACTTACTATGTGCATTAGATTTGATACTCAACGTGGTAGTCAACCCCGGAAATGTTTTCCGCCTTCGGTTTTCGGGGTGTGACAGATTGGTATCAGAGCCCTTGTTTTTAGTGAATGAAGTGTACCAAACCTTACATGGTATAAAACTATAAACACTAAAGGGCCTAAGTGCTCTGAATTAAAAGTATCTTCAAACTACAAGTATTTTCAAAAGTATATAAGTATACCGAACCGTCGTCATCCGTAACCACAAGTAGAACAGAACATAAGTAAATGGGTGTTGTGTACTACGGTTAAACCTGGGTAGTTATGTAGTCGTGTCTAGGGTCAATATAGCCTGGCCAACTATATTCATTCGAGACACGGCCAACATGTGCTTGGGAGTGACTGTGGTATGTGGCATGCCTAAAACTTACCCTAATATCCCAACATCGAATCATTGTCGTAAACAATTCATGAAATACTATGGGAGTATTTCTCGATCCCGATCCTCTGTAGTAATCCTCATTCGAGTGGTTTTCTGTGATTACTCTTAGCGATAAATTATCTGTTCGATAACTCTTTCCTGCTTTATCGCTTGCTCGAATCATATAAATGTCATATCTATCGATTCAATGTAGAGGACTTACCATCCTCTTTTCCTTGATCTTATTAGATCAAGATGCCTCCCCGAAAGAGACCTAGCTCCAAGAACAAAAACAATCCTTCCTCGCCGCCACCTCCTCCCCAGTTCGATCTAACATCGCTCCAGATGATGACGACCGCTGCGATGGTAGCAGCTATATCACAAATGAACCCTAGTGGTTCAGGTGGTGGTACTCAATCTCAAAACCCTGAGGGTAGCCAGGGACACCAAAGAAGGGGTTCCTACAAGGATTTCATGAATGCGAAACCAACATCTTTTAATGGCGCTGGAGGTGTCATTTCCTTATCTCGATGGTTCGAGAAAATTGAGTCCATCTTTGAAATTTGTGCTTGTGCGGAGTCTGATAAAGTCAAATTCGCAGCCTGTACCTTCGTTGATAAAGCCTTGACTTGGTGGAATGGCCGAGTCAAATCTCTGACCTTACCCGTAGCCAATGCCATGGGTTGGGAGGCCATGAAAGAACTTCTCATTGCCGAGTACTGCCCCCGTGGTGAAATGCAGAAATTAGAGCATGAGCTCTGGAACCTGAAGATGAAAGGTTCCGACATTGCTGCATATACTTCCCGATTTGATGATCTCGCACTTCTCTGCCCGGGGTTAGTCACTCCTAAAAACAAAAAGATCGAAAGGTTCGTTTGGGGATTATCTCAACCAATAAAGAGTCACGTTTTGGCTGCTCGTCCGGATACTTATGATAGTGCCAAGACTTTAGCTCAAATTCTGATTGATCACAGCGACGATGTTAAGGAAATCACTACCACTTCTGAGACGACTCAAAGGAGTGGTGAAAAGAGGAAATTCTGGAAGAAGAAGAAGGGTCAATATTCTCAAGGATCATCCAAGAAACAACAGACGGTAGCAGTCCATGCTGCTACTACTACTCCTGTTGCTGCTGTTTCTGCCATGGGATCCACAGCCTCAACTCCTACCAGTAAATATGCTGGTAACCTTCCTCCGTGTGACAAGTGTAAATACCATCATCATCCCGGTCCCTGTCGAGAATTGTCTTGCACCAACTGTGGTAAGAAAGGGCACACAGTTCGATACTGCAGGACTCCTACCCAATCAGCCAACCAATCATCGGGAGCAGGTGTTAGTCAAGCCTGCTACAACTATGGAGAAGTTGGACACTTTAAAAGGAACTATCCCAAAAAGTCAACTGCCGATAACACTGGAAGGGTTCTAACCATGGGATGGGAGGAAGCAGTTGCTGATCCCACTGTTGTTTCGGGTACGTTCCTTCTCGACAACTCATATGCTAGTATTCTTTTCGATTGTGGTGCTGAAAGGAGTTTTGTTAGTCATGCATTCAAACATAATCTAAAACCAATTCCTCAACCACTAACTGAAACGTTTACCGTCAAGATGGCTAATGGTGAGAAAGAAAGCGCTAACGATGTATCCATAGGTTGTACGCTTACCCTAAATGATCACTCATTTCCTATAGATCTCATGCCCGTTTCCATTAAGAGCTTTGATGTTATCATTGGCATGGATTGGTTGAGTCCCAATCATGCTGACATTCTTTGTTACGAAAAAGCTATCCGTCTCAATCTTCCTTCAGATCAAACTCTCGTAATCTATGGCGATAAACCCAGTTCCAACCTTCATATCATTTCTTGCATCAAAGCTCGAAAGCTCCTTCGAAAGGAGTGTGTTGCATTCTTAGCTCATGTGATCAACGAGAAACAAGAAGTTAAAGACCTCGCGAGCATCCCCGAAGTCTGTAATTTTCCCGATGTGTTTCCCGAAGAACTTCCAGGAATTCCTCCTGAACGACAGGTCGAGTTCCGTATTGACCTGATTCCTGGAGCTACTCCCGTAGCAAAATCTCCGTATCGCTTAGCTCCGGCAGAAATGCAGGAGTTATCCAGTCAACTCAATGAGTTGCTCAGTAAAGGATTCATTAGATCGAGTTCCTCACCCTGGGGAGCTCTGATTCTGTTTGTCAAAAAGAAAGATGGATCCTTTCGGATGTGTATCGACTATCGTGAACTGAACAAGTTAACCATCAAGAACCGATATCCTCTTCCAAGAATAGACGACCTCTTCGATCAACTCCAGGGAGCCAGCTACTTTTCTAAGATAGACCTTCGGTCAGGGTACCGCCAGTTACGAGTCCAAGAGAATGATGTTCCCAAGACAGCTTTTAGGACTCGGTATGGACACTACGAATTCGTAGTGATGCCCTTCGGTCTAACCAATGCACCGGCTGTGTTCATGGACCTGATGAACCGGGTGTGCTATCCCTTCTTAGACAAATTCGTCATCGTGTTCATTGACGACATTCTCGTTTACTCCCGAAGCGAGGAAGACCACAAGCAACACTTGAGGCTAGTGTTGGAAACCCTTAGATCCGAAAAGCTATACGCGAAATTTTCCAAATGTGAATTCTGGATACGGAAGGTAACTTTCCTCGGTCACGTGGTAAGCGAGGAGGGTATTCATGTAGATCCTTCCAAGATTAAAGCGATAGAAAGTTGGTCGGCACCGAAAACACCCACAGAAATTCGTCAATTCTTGGGTCTCGCCGGCTACTATCAACGATTCATTCAGAACTTTTCCAAAATCGCCAAACCTTTAACCACTCTAACACAGAAAGGTGTACCCTTTTGTTGGAGTGATAAACAAGAAACCACATTCCAAACATTAAAGAAAGCCTTATGCAGCGCGCCTGTCCTGTCTCTGCCCGAAGGGACAGAAGATTTCGTTGTCTTCTGTGATGCGTCTAATCAAGGTTTAGGCTGTGTGCTTATGCAAAGAGGAAAGGTGATTGCCTATGCCTCTAGATAGCTGAAAGCACATGAGGTCAACTATACCACACATGACTTGGAGCTAGGAGCAGTAATCTTCGCATTGAAGGTTTAGAGACATTATCTCTACGGAACCAAATGCACGATCTTCACTGATTACAAGAGTTTGCAACACATCTTTAATCAAAAAGACTTAAACATGAGGCAATGGCGATGGGTAGAATTACTCAGTGATTATGAGTGTGAAATCCATTACCACCCCGGCAAGGCCAATGTGGTAGCAGATGCCCTTAGCCGAAAGGATAGTGCAGGCCACAAAGTGAGGAACCAGACGATGACCATCCATTCCAACTTACCCATGCAAATCCGAGAAGCTCAGTATACAGCACTCAAACCCGAGAACGTGTCAGATGAAACCTTGAGAGGGATGGAAAAGAAACTTGAGATCAGAGGTGACGAAGTTCACTGTTTCATGAATCGAATCTGGATTCCCAAATCCGGTGGATTCAGGGAAATAGTCATGGAGGAAGCACATAGGACCAAATACTCTGTTCACTCGGGTTCGGACAAGATGTACCTCGATCTTAAGAAACAATACTGGTGGCCGAACATGAAAGCTGAGATAGCTACATTTGTGGGCAAGTGTCTGACTTGCGCCAAAGTCAAAGTCGAACATCAGAAGCCTTCAGGTCTACTCCAACAACCCGAGATCCCCGAGTGGAAATGGGAGATGATTACCATGGACTTCATCACCAAACTACCCAAGTGTTCTAGTGGGTACGATACCATTTGGGTAATTGTCGATCGTTTGACAAAATCCGCTCACTTCATCCCGATCAAAGAATCATACAAGATGGAGAGACTCGCGCGAATCTACATCCTGGAGGTAGTACCTCTACACGGTGTACCTGTATCCATTATCTCTGATCGAGATAGTAGGTTTACCTCCAGATTCTGGCAATCCCTTCAGAAAGCCCTTGGAACCAAACTAGATATGAGCACGGCGTATCATCCTCAGACCGATGGACAAAGTGAGAGAACAATCCAAACCCTGGAGGACATGCTTCGGGCATGTGTCATTGACTTTGGAAAGTCGTGGGATACACATCTATCCTTGATCGAGTTCTCGTACAATAACAGTTACCACACCAGCATTAGGGATGCTCCGTTCGAAGCCCTATACGGTCGTAAGTGTAGATCCCCTTTGTGCTGGGCCGAGGTGGGGGATACACAATTAGCCAGGAGTCGAGTCCCCGACAGTGCTCTCACTGGTTCTGAAATCATCCGCGAAACCACCGAAAAGATCATTCAAATCCGTAACCGACTGAAAGCCTCACGTGATCGTCAAAAGAGTTACGCTGATAATCGTCGGAAACCACTAGAATTCTAGGTTGGAGACCGTGTCCTGTTAAAAGTCTCGCCCTGGAAAGGCACTGTACGCTTTGGTAAGCGTGGGAAACTTAATCCGAGGTACATTGGACCCTTTGAGATCCTCTCCAGGATCGGTCCAGTTGCCTATAAACTTCATTTACCTCACGAACTCAGTAACATTCATCATGTCTTCCATGTTTCAAATCTCAAAAAGTGCCTATCCGATGAAACCCTAACAATTCCTTTAGACGAGATCGAGATCAATGAAAACCTCAACTTTGTGGAGGAGCCGATCGAAATCATGGATCGAGAAGTCAAATGTACAAAACAAAGTCGCATCCCGTTAGTGAAGGTTCGCTGGAATGCCAAGCGGGGACCGGAATTCACTTGGGAACGGGAAGATTCAATGAAACAGAAGTATCCACAACTCTTTTCTTATCCATGATTTGTATCTCGTCTTATGTTCTAAACTTGAATTTCGGGACGAAATTCCCTTTAACGGGGGGATAATGTAACAACCCGAAATTTCCATATCATTTTACTGTAACTTTTTCGTAGTACAATTCGCGCAACCAATCGTCGTTTCCATTTCGATTTCCGATCTTCCGTTTAATTAAGTCATTATTTAGTACACATTTAAAATGACTTAATGGGTGTCTTAATACATTTAGAAATCATTTTAGCACCCAACTTTAGTGATCGGAATATTTCTAGAAATTATCGTATCGGGTTATGGTAACTGAATCGGGTACGACCAAAAGCCTCGTCTAACACCGGTATCGAGTAGAATTCCACCGTGTCCAAAATTTAAACACTATATAAACATGTTTAAGACTTCATTTGAAGCCTTTGGCCAATCTCTCACTAAACTCTTACAACCTCTCTCCTCAAGCTAGAATTAAGATCCAAATCTCAAGTTTTAAGGCTTCAAATCTTTAAGGTAACCTCCCTAACATGTTATTCAACACCTTTAGCCTTCAAATTGATGAATTAATTGAGTTTTGGGACCAAGAACTTGAGTTTACGGCCAAGGAACAAGCTTGGGCCGTAAACTCCATTAAATGGGGTTTTAAGCCCTTAAACTCCTTCCTAAACTCAATTGGACTTTAGATATGGCTATGGGACTTCAAGATATGGACTTAGAACATTTGAAACTTTGATTTTGAGCCATTTGAAGGAGTTTATGGCCAAGGCATAAGCTTAGGCCGTAAACTCATGTAAAAGGGGTTTTTCATGCCCTAAAACCCTTCCAAATCACTTCTATGGCTTAGATATGAATTATAGGATTTTGGTTTAAGCATTTGGACACTTGAAACATGAATTTTGGGAGACTTATGTGAGTTTACGGCCAAGGCATGTGCTTGGGCCGTAAACTCCGCAAAATTTGACATAAATCCAATTCTAAGGTGTTAGAAAGCCATCCAACACCACCAAAAGCCTTGGAATAAATCAAGGGACCAACCAAAAATACTTTAAGGGCCTAAAACACATCATTTGTGGGATTTATAAGAGTTTACAGCCAAGGCTTGTTCTTGGGCCGTAAACTCCAAGATTTTTGGTGTTAGAATGCAAACTAAACACCCCTAAAGCCTTTAGATGAATTTTAGAAGTCCTTCTATGCAAGTTTTAGACCTTGAAACACTTTGTATGACCTTATATAAGAGTTTACGGCCATGAGGAGGGTCTCATGGGCCGTAAACTCCATAACACCCCTCAAATGTCCCATAAAACTCATACTAGGCCTTGGAATAATCCTATTAATCACATGTGATTTGTTTTAACAACATTTAACACAAACTCCCATAAAAATAATCATTTTGATGATTTAAATTGATTCCAAGTGTTCCAATGCAATTTAGATAATCCATTCTAGCAACCCCTATGTCCATTTGAGCCCTTAAACCATCAAAACCACACCCACATGAGTTTACGGCCGTAAACTCATGTATGTGTGTGTTTTATGGTTGTAAACTCTTTAAAATGTTTACTCTTGGGGAGTAAACTCAAGTCCCAAGTCCCTAGTGCCATTACAAGTCCGAAGATGTCACCCGGGTCACTCCGAACGCTCGTTTTGAGGTGTTTAACCTCATTGGAGTGTAATGTCCCATATGATTAGTGAATGTATCTCTAATTGTACATATATGGACATTATATCATTTTACATAGGATCATCGCGAGTAATCAAACCCCGAACCAACGTCTAGCATTCAAAACCGACACGTTTCCGAGTCCGGTGAGTTCATACCCCTACCCTTTTTCACTGTTTTCCACTGTTTTCAGGGGGGAACACAAGCAAAGTACAAGGGAATTCTTGTACTCAAAACACGTTTTCAAATGTGTGTTTCATCTTCTTATGCTTTTATAACTGATATTACAACTGATAACAGATTGAACATACAGATCACGTAACATATATTTGTGAAATAAGTCTTTAAACTAGTATGTTTTACATGTATTTCACAAATGGTTTTCCACATTTTATCAGTTAAAAGCACGACATTAAAACATTTGAACATAATACATGTACACTGTTTTGTCCTCGGTAACACTCCCCACACATATACGAGTGGAGGACTATCATATTATTACTAGTAAATTTGTTATTCCTGTATGATTGGAGACACGTCCTCGGAGAACACTCCACCCAGATTACGCGAGTGGAGGACTACACCCATAACCAGAATCTCTGGTATTTAGAGAGCGTGACTTGAGTGTATAGATCTATACGGGGCTGACTACCCCACACCTGGCTGCTAGCTACAGCCGAACCGAAATGGTTCAAGGGTGACGAAAGTCATAAGTATGTGGACGACTTATTGCCACATGTGGACTACTTATTGCCATAGGTTTCAGTCTATTGTATGGTTATGGAACTCGCAATTAGGATAACAGAGATTTACTTACAGTAATAATGGATTACTTTATACATCGTTTACATCTTTGACATCTTTTACATCTTTTACTTACTGTAACCAACATTCAGGAAGGTATGGGACTTTCCTGGGGAAAACATAGAACCTAATCACGCTTACATCTTTTACATCTTTAACATCGTTTACATTAGATACATACATGCAGGAAAGCATGGGGCTTTCCTGGGTAACATTTACATAACTAGAAAGAGTAACAAACTAGATAAAATTACATCTTTTACAATTTGTAACATAAAATAAGGAAAGTATGGGACTTTCCTGGTAACACATGATAAGTAAACAGAACAGTTCAACCAGTCAGATAACCAACTATACAATTTCACATGAATAAACATATTTTCAGTGTACAAACTTACTATACTTTACATTTGTGAAACAATAACCAACATTAAGAAAATACGGGATTTTCTTGATGAACATAACATTTCAGACACAGAAAGGAAACTGATATATTTTCATAAAACAAAACCGCTTATGAACTCACCAGCTTTATGCTGATTTTCAAACTGCTTGTGTTCTCAGGTCAGCGTTAGAACAGGTACCCGAAGATCCTTTTGCTCGAAGACGGTGTACATGAAGATCCGTTCCTTTTGTTTATATATATAATGTATCACAACTGTACAAACTTTACTTTTGAAACAACTGTAAAACTTTTATTATGTAATGTAATGGTTGCTTTACTTTACTTACTATGTGCATTGGATTTGATACTCAACGTGGTAGTCAACCCCGGAAATGTTTTCCGCCTTCGGTTTTCGGGGTGTGACACTCGGTAACACTTTCACTTATACCTATAGTCGCTTATACTTGATGACGCTTATACTTATTCACGCTCTTACTTAGTGATACGATTTCTCCTTCACTTATACTGGATAACGACTTTACTCCACTTATACTTGATAGACATTCTTACATCACTTATTGTCGTCTCTGCTTCGTGATACACTTATACTTGGTACGATTATACTTCATGGTTCGATTATCCCACACGGTACACGTATACTTCACGACTCGGATGTTCCACTGTACTCTTATACTTCACGACTCAGATGTTCCACTGTACACTTATACTTCACGACTCAGATGTTCCACTGTACACTTATACTTCACGACTCAGATGTTCCACTGTACACTTACACTTCACTGTATGATACACACTCAAGCGTAGTTAGATGTATGTTTATGCTTGTATAGATGCATATAAATAATGATTGAAGGACTTAGGAAGGCTTGTCCGCCCTATTTCCTTTTCTTCGTTGAGATGTGGTCTGGTGGGATCGGATGTCCATCTGAAGGTCGTTCGATTCATTAGTTATATATTATGTATACGAGCATAGACATACGAGTTTTCTTCAGTCAATTCAGTTAAGAATCTATACCTCTAGTCTACACTTACATAAGAAACCCACTCCCTCCTAGTAACACACTATCCTCTATTTGGGATGCATCTTCGGGACGCGACCTTCTCCGTCGTCTAGTTGGTAACCAGAGTCTCCTGTAGGGAGAGCGGACATTGTGTGTATAGGCCTATACGGGATTGACAACCCCGCACCCTGACTGCTAGCTACAGTCCACGGCCTACCAAGCCAAGGGGTGACAAATGTCACATTATATAGATGCTTGTATGGCGTCTAGTACTCTAGTCAGTATGGTTACGAGTATCCTGGGTTGCCTTATAATTCATGGCTTTAAGGTAACAGTATTTCGTCAGCGATTTACACTGTATGCTGATGTCACCTTTTTCAGAATCACACTGTTTTGACCTTGCTAGATGTATCTTTCAGTTGATACTGTCTGGGGTCTGTTATCTATGTTTGACCTTACTAGATGTATCTTTCAGTTGATATTGTTTGGGGTCTGTTATCTCTGTTTGACCTTACTAGATGTATCTTTCAGTTGATATTGTCTGGGGTCTGTTATCTCTGTTTGACCTTGCGAGATGTACCTTTCATTTGGTATCGTCTGCGGTCTGTCTTCATTGTTATGACCTTGCAAGATGTACCTTTCATTTGGTATCGTCTTCGGTCTGCGTTCACTGTTTTAGACCTTACTAGTTGTACTTTTCATTTGGTACCTTCTGGGGTCTGTGTCTCCATTTGTTAGACTGAACCAGGCGTGTCGTTAGTTCGATACTTTCCTGGCGTCTATGACTCTTTTGCCTTAGTCAGCAGTCCTCACTGCTGAGGCATATGTTATTCCCTAATGCCTATGCTTTCTTTAATAATCAAATTCAGTATTTTGATATTATTAGCAATTAAGGGAAACTTCTTCTTACCACATTACACTGACCAGTCTTGGTAGAAGGCTGCTTTTATTAAAGAAAATATAGGATTTTCTGGAAAGAACACTAATACACTAAAATCACTTAAACTACTGCTTTATAAAGTTATTTGACTAAATGACACTAAATACTTATGAACTCACCAGCATTGTAAAAATGTTGATACTTGCTTTTCAAATAACTTGTATTCTCAGGTTAGCATTAGACAGGTACATCCCCGGAGCTGTTGATGAAGATAGCTTAGTGCCACGCTGTATTTATTCTATTACTTGTATTACTTTAAATTGTTGTAATGTAACCTTGTAAAACTATTACTATTAATGCAATGTTTTGTTGTACTTTGATTACTATAATGCATGTGTGGTGATACTTGACATGACGTCATCCACCCCAGAACGTTTCCGCCGTTCCGGTTTTGGGGTGTGACATTACGGGATGGAAAGAGGCTGCTATAACCTCTCCAAAGGAGGTTCAGTAAATAGGGCTCTTCCCGTTATAGCACGTCGTATCGCTCGTAACGGGGAACAAGCACGAGCATCAGTCAACCAAATCATGGATGTTAACGCTACTGCTCAAGTCACCACAGTTCGACTTCGTCGTCTGGAAGAAGACCATGATCATACCAAGAACCACACTGAAGCTCTTCAAGAAGAGATGACTGCTTCTGGAGCCGAAGTAAGAGCACTTTGCGGAGCATCATGCTACATTAGAAAGTCGTTTGATGGAAACAGAGTGTCATGTGATAGCTTTTCAACATGACCCTCGAAAATGCCTCATTTCTTTTAACTATTCTTTTGTTTTTATGTAATGCATTTTTTCTAAAAAATATTTTTACAATTTTTATAAATCTTTTTAAAGTAATTTTTTTTTTTCAAATTCATGTAAACATTGTTTACAATTTATTTTCCAACTTTTTTACAACTTTGTTTTTTAGTTTCTTTAAAGTTAATTTTTTTTTTAAATTGGACAACTTCTTTTAGATTATTTTTTTAAACTTCGTTTACATGAAAAGTTTTCTGCAGCAACTTGCGGAAGGATCAACCAGCTAGTTACATATATACAAATAGTAAAAGATAAAGTTCAAATTACAAACTAAAAATCATACAAACCAAACTTCAATAGTAAATTGAGATTTGGTATTCATTATTCATATTTATTTAGAACGCCAAATCTAACTTATTCATATATTACATAATTTCAAAATTACAAAACTAAAAATCATACAAACCAAACTTCAACGGTAAAGTGAGATTTGGTATTCATTATTCAAATTTTTTTTAGAATGGTAAATCTAACCTAACATATATCAAGTTGAAGTTCATTCTATAGCCATCTAGCGTATGATCCTGAGGAAGCAATTACCAAACCTAAAAACCAGTTATGGTACAAGCTGCCACTCAATGAGACTGCTGCACAGCAGCTGTATACGCCCACTGAAGAAACAACAACCAAGGCGTAATTTCCATAAACCCAATTTTGGAAACCCAAAACGTTCTCCACCCGCAAAAGCACCGATCGTTTCAGACTCAAACATAGTGCAATGGAACAACGCAATCACCAACTACATGCGGAGTGGCCGATGCGATTCAGCTCTATGTATCTTCGAAAAGATGACCCGGCGAACTTCAGTTTCATGGAATGCAATGATATCTGGATACTTGCTGAACCATCGGTTCGATCTTGCTCACCAGATGTTCGTGAAAATGCCCGAAAGAGATTTAGTTTCATGGAATGTGATGATTACGGGGTGCGTCCGAAATGGTAACCTAGGTGCTGCGAAGAGACTGTTTGATCAAATGCCCCATAAGGATGCGGTCTCTTGGAATGCTATGTTGTCTGGTTATGCGCAAAACGGATATGTTGAAGAAGCAAGGATGGTTTTTGATAAGATGCCAAACAAGAATTCTATCTCGTGGAATGGAATACTTGCAGCCTACGTGCAAAACGGGAGGATAGACGAAGCACAGAAATTGTTTGAATCAAATCCATCCTGGGATGTGATTTCTTGGAACTGTTTGATGGGTGGGTATGTAAGGAAGAAGAGACTAGTTGATGCACGATGCCTGTTCGATAAAATGCCAAAGAGAGATGAAGTGTCTTGGAATACGATGATTTCAGGTTATGCTCAGAACGGGCAATTATCCGAAGCTCAGAAGTTATTCGATGAGTCTCCAATTCGAGATGTGTATACATGGACAGCTATGGTATCCGGCTATGTGCAGAATGAAAAGCTAGATGAAGCAAGAAAGGTGTTCGATGAAATGCCTGTGAAGAACTCGGTTTCATGGAATGCAATAATCGCTGGATATCTACAGTCCAAGAAACTCGAGATAGCAAAGGAGCTGTTCGATGCAATGCCTTGCAAAAACGTTAGTTCTTGGAACACTATGATTACAGGGTTTGCACAGAACGGCTTCATTGATCTTGCTATGGAGTTATTCAAGAACATGCCCAGGCGTGATTGCATCTCATGGGGTGCAATCATTGCAGGGCATGCTCATTTGGGACACAATGAAGAAGCTTTGCGATTGTTCATAGAGATGAAAAGAGACGGAGAAAGGGCAAATCGGTCCATTTTCTCCTGCATTTTAAGCACATGTGCGGAAATCACCGCATTAGAATTGGGAAAACAATTTCACGCGCACCTTGTGAAAGTAGGGCTGGGATCCGGATGGTATGTAGGCAATGCAGTATTGGCTATGTATTGCAAATGTGGAAACATAGAAGAAGCTCATGCTACATTTGAAGAAATTAGCGATAAGGACATAGTGTCATGGAACACAATGATTGGAGGTTATGCAAGGCATGGATTTGGTAAAGAGGCTTTAGAAGTTTTCGAGTCGATGAAAAGAAAAGGAGTCAAACCAGATGAAGTGACCATGGTTGGTGTGTTATCCGCATGTAGTCATAGCGGATTATTGGACATGGGCACACAGTATTTTCGCACAATGGAAACCGAGTACTCCATAACTCCAAACCCAAAACACTACACATGCATGATTGATCTTTTAGGTCGGGCAGGCCGCCTAGATGCTGCCCGGAATTTGATCAACAACATGCCCTTGGAACCGGATGCCGCCACATGGGGCGCCTTACTTGGTGCAAGCCGGATTCACAACAACACCGAATTAGGCGAAACAGCCGCGAAAAAAGTCTTCCAAATGGAGCCCGATAACGCGGGGATGTATGTTCTTTTATCAAATCTCTACGCAGCTTCGGGTAGGTGGGGTGATGTGGGGACAATGAGGTTAAAGATGAGGGACACAGGGGTCAAAAAGGTTCCTGGTTATAGTTGGGTTGAGGTGCAAAACAAGATTCACACGTTTTCGGTTGGGGATTTGACACATTCGGATACCCCCGAAATATACGCTTTTCTTGATGATTTGGATTCTAAATTGAAAAAAGAGGGTTATGTATCTTTGCCTAAATTGGTGTTGCATGATGTGGAAGAGGAGGAAAAGGAGCATATGCTCAAGTATCATAGTGAAAAGTTAGCGCTGGCATTTGGGGTACTTAAGATACCCGGTGGGCGACCGATTCGTGTTTTTAAAAATTTACGGGTGTGCGCAGATTGTCATAATGTGATTAAATATGTATCAAAGATTGTGGGAAGGCTGATAATTGTGAGAGATTCTCATCGGTTTCATCATTTTAGAGATGGTGTATGTTCTTGTGGAGATTATTGGTGATATGTATCCAGCAATGTACTTTTGTTTTTTTAAACAATATTTTGTTTCAAAATTGTTCTGTAAATTGAAAAAAAAAAAAAAATACATATGGGTTAAACCAAGACGTATTTCAAACCATGAAATTGACTGGTTTGATCATATATTCAAGAGAACAAAAAAATAATATTTTTCCAAAAATAAAGATTTTTCACAACTAACCATAATAAATGTTAATTTCTCTTTTGCATAAAATTGGTCTATTTTAGTTTTTGGGAAAATTTTAACAATTAAGTTTTCATTTTCTATTATTAAACAATAACGAAAATGCAAGGTTGTATAATATTATGAAGGCTAGTAAAATATTTAAGGGCATGTTATTTCTATGTCTTGAACAAAATAGCAACATACTTTGTGAATGTCTAGATGTATTTATTGGTAAGTGTTTGATTAGCAAACACTCTACCTATGTGAAGATTTTAACACAAAGAAGATGAAAATGTTAGCATATCACGATTACATTAATCCATGGACAAAAAAAAAAAAGCAACCAAACGACAATTATTCATATGCCTAGTAGTGTGTCTTTCAATCCCTTTTTACCAAAATACCCTACACTCAAGTAGCATGAATCTAAACGTACAAAGTCCTAATGTTCAAGAAATGATGTGGATGTTGATCCCAAGAGTGTTTCCAGCTCCTGCAGTACCTCAAACGCTGCATATTCGGAGTTTATGTTTATGTATGGCCTTGCCACATTCAACACTTCCCTCGCTTTCAATTGCTGCGTTTAAAGTTTAATCACATGGTTAAAGTCAATAAATAGCAATCAACTTTAACTTTACTATTTTATTTCATCATAATATTATCCTACTTTCAATATTGGAAGTTACTTTGATTTGAATGTTCTACCCACTTATAGCAAAGTATACAAAGCAATTTTCACTGCTATCATTGGGTAGTTTTTCCAGAGGATTACTGCCCCAAAAGGAAAAAATAAAACTGCATGTACAATGTTATAGTTTTGAAGGTAAAATGTCTTGATAAGATAAACCAATTTTCTGTTACAACAAATGAAAGTTAGATGCTACTTTCATATACCATACTACAGCACTGTATTTTAACACATCTATCCAATTGAAACCACTTTCAGCAGAGTATAATTGCTAGATTTTTCAAAGTAAGAATAAGAAGAAACTGAATGTAATGATAATGGGAAGAAAAAAACTCAAAGTAGAATGCCATTCCTCAAAAATAAAATAATGTAATGTATCAAATGAGAGTGAGATGTTATAATACAAAAATGAGTTGCCATTTATTTAGACATACACAAACATACAAGAATAGATATTATAAAAGGGTTAAATAAATGCAACAAGTAGGCAACATATTTCATTTATAGCATCTTACCTTTAGAGCATTGTTTGAAAAAATCCACCTAATTAGGTAATTATAGCGCATTGCACTTTCAGTTTTAATTCTATCTGTTTTGTATTTGAATGACTATGTAATAGAAATAAATGGAAGTTGGATAGAATGAAGAAATAAATGAAACTACATTGCTATTTCTTGCATTTAACAACCCTTTGAACCTAAAGTCTAAACAGAAACGAAAAGCTGACAATCTGTAAACAAAAATATAAATGAAATCCCAAAAAGATAGTAGAGGGATGAAGGATGTAGGGCAGGGGGGTTTGTTGACTTACTAAATGCTCATATTTTGACTTCAATTCTTGGAAAGCTACAAGCTGCTGTGGATCTGCCACGAGTACCGAGGTCCCTGGTACAAACTGGAGTTCAAAAAAAGTCAAAGATGTAAGCTTCTCAACATTGTTATTTATTTTTGTTAATTGTTTGTAGTAAGAGTGAGAAAATTTCTTATTTTGGGACTTGATGGAGAAAGCTCAACTTGTATTTCTTACTTCTTACTATAAAAGTAAAACAAAAAAATTTCTTATTTTGAGGCATTAAACTTCAAAATCTATCAATCGTTGTATAATTGGCTACATGTTTCAAAGTACAGTGATGAATGTGATAAGAAGAAATGTCAGAAAGATTTTATAATAAACAAAGGAGTGGTGTTCATGCATGACACATTTCAGTTCCCAACTCCTTTGCCAAAACATTCTATGAACCGAATGCCCTTTTAGTTTTTTTTTTTTTTTTTTTTTTATAACTTAATGCTGATAAAACAACTTAATAGAAAATATCACTTTCCCCCAATAAGTTCTAACCTTTACAAATTTTACCTAATTTATTTTCTCCTTCCATTTCCCCAAGTGTGTGGTCATTTTCTCTAATATTTTTTAATCATTTATCCAAATATTAAGGCAGCATCAAAAAGTAAGTCTACTTTTAAGTATTTCATAATACATATATTCATATGGAGTGTTACAACTTTTGGCATCAATTGTGCTTTAGAGAATACCTATACACAACATTAAAATATCTAGACTCCTCAAAAACTATCTTCCAAACTTACACAACAATTTTTTTCTACTGATTCCTCAATCTAAAAGATATACATGAACAATTCAAAAACCAACACTAAGAGTTGAAGAATTTTAAGTTTCTAGACATGAACTATGAGTATGCATCAATCCAGTGAAAAATTTTTACAGCTTCTTTAACTAAATCTTAGAAAATATCTGCTTTCTCCTAACTCCTAAAAGCATGTCGAATGGCTGCAAGCTTTTTCCAACTTTCTTCTGACACCTAAATGCAACTTTAGCAACCACAAAAACCTCATCATATCCTCATTCCTCACTATAACAATAATATTTCATCATCTTAATTGCACTTACATTTAATATGACTTTTATTCCAATTTTGTATGCATCTATATGTCTGAACTTGAGTTACTATAAATACACATTTCTTTATATTGATGAATTTTATTAACTGAACAATATATTTTCATTAATTTTGGTATATGGACTATGGAGCAAATAATATATTAACATATCTATTGTTACAATTATATATTAATATTATAGATAACTTTCTTAATTTAACAAAATGAAAATTTAAAATATATAGGATACTTTCTTACAACACTCAAAATATTATCGACTTATAAATTTGTATTGTAAATTTTTAAATTAATTAGAATTCATATTTAAAATATGTTATAATTTGTGTAAGTAAATACTTATTAAATTAAAAGACGAGAAAAAAAAATTAAGCACCTTTGTTACTAAACAAGTCACAAATACATAAAAAGCTCACACAATGGTCAAAATTGGCTTATCCATTGGAGATTCTTTGTACATCTCTCCTTTTTTAACTGAGTTTATCCAATGGAAAACATCCAAATCACTTCAAATTCTCATCTTTCATCCACCAATACCAACTTAACCTTCTCTAAAAATCTAATTCTAATGTATCCATATTTTACCATATCTCTGCCTAAATGTACACTCACACAGCCCATTAGGAAACATTTGCAGTTTTCTACACCCATGCCTTATAGATAAATCATTATGTCTTATTACCATATTCCTACAAATCTACAGATAAAGATCCAACAACAAGCCATGTCATTTTTAAGACTCCTGAATCTTGAAACCAATTCAACAACCATGGATGGATCCTTCCACAAAACTAAGCCAAGTAACAAAAGATAATATTTCTATAAATTCTTATCAACCAGCCGTATCTTCATCTAAAAACTAAGGTTCTTGGGGGCAAAAAAAACATTTGACAAAAGGTTGTACTATACATATACATATACCCATCAAATTATGTCCCCAAATTCAAAAAGGCTAAAAATAACCCCTTGAGCCACTTGGGCTAGTCCAAAATCCAGTATACCAACATCTTCTATGTATATAGCATTTAAAGTTGGCTAATTTATGGACTTAATGAGAACAAGAATTAATCCAGTAAGCTACTATACATGGTTGCTTCTATTTGACTTAATGAGGAATCAGTAAAGGATGAATTGGAGGAAATTAAGTCCTCACTTTTTTACGAATTTGCCCAGAACATAAATATTTAAACACATGAAAAGCAACATCCATCGCAACCATCTTCTAAAGTTCACTGATTTAGCTTCTTTTTTTGTTTTCACAATATATCTAAGAAGACATGCCAGCTGTTCATTAAGTTTTTCTCTCCTATTTGGCACACGACACCCCATTACTCTAAGATGCTAAAAGATGGTAGTAATGCTTAAATTGACATCATCTACATTAAATCAAACTGGTTTCTCAAATCAAAGGTATAAATTTACACAGTAGAAATGGAAATTAAGTAAATAAAAGAAAGGTTTTACCTCATTCGGCCATCCAAATGATTGTGAAGTGGAGTTTTGTAGCTTGTTTGCAGCATCAGTGTCAGAAGTTTTGCGAGGCCGACCCCGGCCTCTTGAAACTGAAGCAGCCTGAGTATCAGTATCAGTATCCATATCAGCATTAACAGATACATTTTGTGCAGGGGCCCCCACCCTCCTAGGTCTTCCTCTTGGCCTCATCACGTTTCCTGACAAAGGCACAGTCACAGGCCTCCCAATTCTCTTGGGTCTGCCAACACCCCTCTTCTTCCCAATCCCACCACCATTGAACAGCATGATTGACATCAGCTTAGGTCTGCCAACTTTCCGCCTTACTCTCCTCTCTGCCTCCGCCTCACCACCACTACCAGAACTTGTTACAACACCTCTGCTAACACTGGAACTCTTTGGCGGCCGACCACGGCCTCTCTTGGCTGAAGCCACTGCATTCTCAGGAGACTCAACAGTTGGGGCAACACCATCATCACCCAAACCTAATGAAGCAAAGATGGGTTCAGCAGCCCCTGCATAATTTCCTTGCAACTCCTGCCCAGAAGAACCCAAGTGCTGCTCGAATTGAGGTTCATAAGGTTGGATCTCAGCTGCTGGCTGTTCATCTGGCACCTGATTTTGTACCTGGAACCCGAATTCGTGTCTGGGTTTGGGAGGACGGCCTGGCTTTCTCCTAGGTTGAACAGAAGAGTTATCAGCTTTAAAGCCAGGTGTAGTACCGAATGTATCAGTAGAAGTAACAGAATAGTCAGCGATATCATGGTCCAACGTGGGTGTGGGTGCGGGAGTTTCGAAAGGAACAGATCTAGGAAGTGGAAGCATGTAAGAGTGTTTGACGATCGTCAGCTGACCCTCGTTTTTCATTCGCTTTAGGTGGTGAGTCAACAAGTTGGAGTGAGTAGGAGGCAAATTTGTATAATGTCGTTCTATGTATTTAGCTATAGCTTGTCTACTGGACCCATCTTTGTCCTTTAGACCAAGAATTGCTGCTACTATCATCTGCCAAGAAACAAACACAAAACCCACAAACAAAATATGTAGTGCAACTTAGAAACTGGTACAGGTCAAGCAGATGGTGATATTGATAATTTCGAAAGAGATGAAGGCACTTACATCGGAATAAGGTGGGTGGGCGCCGTTAGTAGTTGGGCTGGCAGGGTAAGGCTGATGTTGGTCGTTAACCGGCGACAGATCGGGAATCGAGTCCATGGAGAAGGAAATTGTTCGAGAGAAGAAAGGGAAAAGGGTTTGATGATATATTTGATGGATGAGGATGAAAAAGGCTGAAGATGCGTTTTGGGTGTCAGCAGCGGATGGAGTCATGTGTATATGGACGGATGACATTTGTTAATTTCATTTGCATTTCAAATTGTTTTACAATTATTTCTTCTAGTTTACATTAAAGCCACAAATTTACATAAATATTTGGTTATGTCTAATATATTTTTTTATGCCTTAATGTCTAATACACCAAAAGATATATTTTTGTCTTTTAGATGATTTTTACTTTTTACGGCAGGTCAAACATCTATATAGCGCTGACTATGACGTAGATTGTTGTTACTGCGAGTTTCAGATGCATTTTTAGCTCTTCATTTAGGGATTCTGTCTAATAAACATTTTGGGATCCGCTCTGCACGGAATAAACAATTTTCGGGTTAGGAAAATATACCGAGGGTTGGATCCCGGTATTGTTCTCGGACGCCCAAGTTAGATTGTGAATATGAGAATTGCTCTGATATTGTATATAGTGTTTATTACCCCTTATTTTTTCATACCTGGTTACCACGCTTTTTGAGAGTCTTATAGGCCTTTCTTAATTTTGTAGGTTCATGGCTTGGTCCGGTTCTTCATTTGTTACTTGGTCTGTAGGGAGGTGGATATTTTGTCCTTTTATTACTTTATCGCATCGTATTCTTCCTTTTGCATGATCTATGGGATATGATTTCAAAATTCGTGTACGGTTATTTTGTTCGTGACAGGTTGTGGTTCTTTACTACTCGACCTAAGGGACCCGGGTTGGTATGGGGCTATCTCAAATAACCGACGCGGGTACACTATAACCCCCCCCCCCCCTCCCTCTCAGTCTGAAGGGTAAAGAGTATTGTCATAATATTTTTCCATTCAGATTTGAGTATTGGCATTGGTTATTGAAATGTTTGTCTCATGGAGTGTATTAAATGTTCACGTCATCAGAAATCGTGTCGTCTGTTTTGAAAAGAGAAAAAGGGTGTGGTGCATGCAATCAGCCGAGCTCAAGTAAGTACTCCCAAATTATCCATACAAGTTTATGTTATGTTATGATTATCATCTTATTTAGAACAACATGCTATATTAGGACTAAGGATCTAGGAAGGATGCCTTATGTGCATATTATATGTGTTCCAGCTTTATGAGAACTGCATGCTAGTACAGAATTGCCAGTATGATAGCCAGAGTAGTAGATGCTTGATTATGTGTACTCGATGCTCGAATGCTACTTGCTTTGTGCTCTTAGGAGTCTTAGTTATCTTTTACTAACTAGTAAATGAATATGTTATGTTACATATTGCGAGGATTAAATAATTTCAGAAGGTTAGGTCTAACTCTATTTCGCAGCTCTTGTTTGAGTCCAACCGTTGTAGGGTAGGATATCCCATTCGAAGAATTATCTAGTCTGAGTGATATGTAATAGTATTCGCGAGCTAGTTAGGAGAAGAAAGCAGGGACTTCTTATGCAGCTGATGGCGAAGAGTGGAATGGTGATTACCCTAGGGCAAGCCTAGGATAAGAGTAGTAGAGAGTAGTAGCAGTAGAAGGGACTTGGTGGAATCAAGGCAGTTCTTGAGGAAAGTACGGATAGATGTGGAAGGTAGTATGGGCCCATACTACTAAAAGCAGAGTATCCGTACTCGAATCAAGGAAGGCTGAGATAAGACCAGGGAGCTTGTAGTGTGTGAGATCCCTTAAGTATGATGAGTATTATGATGATCGTGATGGTATATTTCCATGTATAGTGATGCTTAGAGGTAGACCATATGGTAGTTCTGGTGTCAACGAGGGATCAGGCTCGGACTCTATAGTCGGGCAGCTCGATGATCAGATGAGGGAGTTTATTCCATCTGAGATTACGTACAGTATCATTGACCAGACTCCTGTGATCCCCAGTATTATCAAGTAAGGCATTATAGAGACTTGTGATGAGAGGTCGAGTGCATTCTGCACTGAGATAGCAGTCATGATAGGGACCCGTACGTTGATGTTTTGGGAATTCAGAGTTTGTGAGGCTTCAGATTGTCATCGGGGATTAGGGACCCCATTGTTAGCAGCAGATGGTTGGCAGATGTCACCAACACTTTTCGTACCAGACGTTGTCTCAAAATGCGACAAGATCTGACTTACTTCCTATCTCTTGAGGGACAGAGCACGAGATTGATAGGAATAGGTTGGTCGAATGTTGAGTGATGATACGTGATGCTATGTCGTGGGATAACTTTTAGACCAGATTTTGGACAGAGTGTGCCCATGCGTTTGAGGCGCTACAATTGGCGCAAGAGTTGTTAGATCTCCAGTAGACAACTGAGACTGTGGTAGAGATCACTGTCAAGTCTCGGGAAAGAGCTTATATGGTACCACCGTATGCAGCAGATGAGGAAAGGAAGAAGGTAAGTTATCAGAACATACTGTAGAATGATTGCAGGGAGATCGTGAGTATCTCGGGATGCAAGACCCTGAATGATATGACTTCTTGATCTCGAGAACGAGATATGGACGTGGAGCACATTGGTAAGAGGGAATCAGATCAGTTACTTATATTGAGGGGTCTCGGGAGGAGACCGTAGATTTCAGATTAGCTTTTGAGGGACCAACAAGGTTAGATTCAGTACAACACATGTGGGATTGGGAGAGTACGGTGCCATCTTGGTTTATTCCAAATCCGAGGAGTAGCACGAGAAGCACCTGAGGGAGGTGCTAGAGACTTTGAGGAGGGAGAGAATTTTTGCAAGGTTCTCCAAATGTGAGTTTTGGTTATGCAAGGTGCAATTCCTTAGGAACCCTGTCAACCAGAAGGGTGTATTAGTCGATTCAGCCAAGATAGAGTTCATGATGCAGTGGGAGATTCCGAGGTCTCCAATTGAGATTCGGAGCTTCCTAGGTCTAGCAGGTTATTATCGGAGATTTATTCGGGGTCTTGGAGGTGGTGTGATCCTTTGGATTAGCTGGTGTTGAAACACTAGCAATGATAAGCATGGTTTCTAGCAGATTGGTCATGGGTGGTAAGAAGGATTGAGAATCCTTCCAGTATTATGTGTTATGGAATATTAGTTGAAGCTAAGTGAGGGAGAATCAATCAATTGTCCAGGAGCATAAATTGGTGTGAAACTGGGATAAGTTTTGCATCCTTGTTAGGAAGGAAGATAACCCAATCCACTGTATGGTTTGAAGATAATGTGAGATGGAAGTTCGGAAAAAAAAACTTGCCAATAAGGAGATCGCGTTCCAGTAATGTTGCCCAACAAGCCTTAGGGAATCAGGTTGGGGATTCCATTCAGGACATGAGTTCAGTTAAGTACGGGTCAAGTGCGTGTTCGATCCAGTATGGAGAGTGTTTTAAGTCTGCAGGTGTAGTCGTAGCATTCACTAGCAGCCAGATAGTGTTAGAGTGTTGTAAGTTTGCGGGTGTAGCCGTAACATTCACTAGCAGCCAGATAGTATTAGAGTGTTGTAAGTCTACGAGAGTAGCCGTAGTAATCACTAGCATCCAGAGAGTGATAGAGTGTTGTAAGTCTGTGGGTGTAGCCGTAGCATTCACTAGGTTGGTAGATGGCGTGAGTGCGTTGTTAGGACGCGAAAAGAACAATAGTACCCACCAGTTTGGGTGTAGCAGTGAGGATATGGAAATCCACGGATTGGATTTCGGAATTACCCAGACGGATTAGACATGGTTAAGCCAGTGATGAGACTGTAGAAGCGCCACCACAACTATGAGAGCAAGGAAGCAGTGGACTGCTTAAGGTCATTCATCACATAAGGCTACCAATGGTCATGTAGCAATCACTTTTAACCTTGGGTTTGGTGACGTCAGGATTTGACATATGGACTCGTTCAGTTAGATTAGAAAGTTATTAGAGACTCAGTGGCATGGTAACTAGTGGAAACTAGTTCCAGAGAAGGATTTCGTTCGAAAGTTGTGTGAGGAGACTAAGTGGGAGCCCTTTGGCTCCGCAGCCGGGCCGGAACTCGGTATTTCAGATGATTGGCAAAAAATTGAGACCAAGTAGGTCTCGATAGATGTTGGAAAGCAGCCATGTGGTAGCATACAGTTTCAGGCAGTTTAGTGTTTCAGGCAGTTCAGTGTTTCAGGCGGTTCAGTGTTTCAAGCAGTTCAGTGTTCAGGCAGTTCAGCGTTTCAGGCAGTCAGTGTTTCAGACAGTTTAGTATTTTTAGGCATATTAGTGTTTCAGATAGTTTTGAGTCTCCATTAGTAATGGTATTTGAGGATCTCATGTAGGATAAGCATAACAGATTGTTGAGTAATGCTTGGTCACCTACCGTAGGGTTGATCTATAATCATTCGGTATGAGTGGTCTGTCAGGGAATTAGACCATCTCAAGACAACAGATATTAGAAAAAGTAGATGTGGACTATTGTGTGGAATCCGTTCACTAGTGGAATTTAAGGCTTTGCAAAGATTGGTCATGGCTACCCTAAGAAGGCTAGGGTGTACCCAGGATGGTAACCATATCATTATAGTAGTTGGGTGTATAAGGAATCGTAAGAAATGATTTCGAGGACGAAATCTAATATAAGTGAGGGAGAGTTTTAACTCCCCGTATATTTAAATAAATTAGTAAATGTAATCCCCAAACTAATTTGTGAAGAATTTTAAAAGTCAGGTGTTAAAAGTGTAAGTTCAGGATTAAATTGAAAAGGATTTCGGAGATCAGGGTGCGTTTGGTAATTTATGGACTTAAATTGAAAAGATTTGAAGGCTTAAGGGTTTATTGGTAATTTAGGGATCTATTATGAAAGAAATTTATGGGATCAGGGCTTAAAAGGTAAGTTTTGGATTCAGTTTGTAAAGATTTCTGAAGGCAGGGTTAAAAGTGTAAAATATGGATTAGTTTGAAAGAAATGAGGGAAATGAGGGGCTTAACTTGTAATTATGGGGAAAAGTTTTGTGAGGTGGGTATATAACCCCAACATCACCGGGTGCCAAACCCTAACTCTAGAGGGTATCACCAGCCGCCACCCTCCTTGTATCTCCAAGCCTCCGTTCACCGCCACCTTGTACATCTACCCTCTCTCCGCCACAGTGACCCAGCCGTCGATGGCGCCACCCGTCGCTGTTGCCGAAAATGCATGAGAACTATCGTTGGATTCAATCTGTGAAGACCACCGACGAGGTTCGTGATGCCCGCTGCTACCATCCTCTGTCACCATCTTCTTCTGCTTACCGTCGTTCGTTGCCGCAAGTTTTTTTCCTTCTTATTCTGTTTGTTGACTTAGCTTCGTAATCGGTGGGAGTTGCCCACCCTCACCACCGCTGTTAAACCCTCACGACCACTAAGGATCGATGCCACCGTCCCACTACTACGTTGTCGCTGTTATTTCTCCACCCCAAACACCACAGCCATTGTCTGTGACGTTGTGGGCTCCATCAGTCAAGAATCGGGGACGAGTTTTAGGCCGCCATTGGTGTCAAGTTGTTGTTGTTACCGCCCTTCACTGAGTTGTTGCCTGACTGCACCTTGAGCCACCAGGTGGGTGGCTGAAGTGTTGTATGTAGTTTAACATTTTATGTGCGTGTTTGTCAATCCGGAAAGCCAAGAACCGCCAGTGCCACGACCGTGAGGTGGTGGCTGCCGCCAAGCGCCACCTCCGGCCACCATGGCGTTGTTGGTGTGTGTATAATTAGTGTGTGTGTGTGTTAGTGTGTATGTGTGTGTGTGTGTTATTTTGGATAAAAGCCTTGTAACTGTAATTAGCATTGAATAATGAAAATAATAATAATAACCACCACCGTAAGGTGGTGGCTGCCACCGTGAGCCGCCATTGACCACCACTACATGAGGTGGTCGTGGGTGGTGCCCCACAAGCAAAAGCCTAATGGGCTTGTTGAGCCATGTTTGAGTGAAAAACCCTAATTAGGGTTTAGAAAACCCTAATTGTGAGTATTTGGGCCTTAGACTTATTGGACCCATTTTTGGGCCATTGAGATTGGATTGCATATTAAGCCCAATTACACCATATCATTTATCTAGTAGAGTAAAGGACTTAATGGGTTATGTAAGAAACACTTAACCCTAATCGTCATTTTATGTGAAACCCTAATTTCACTTGGGCCTTGAGTTGTGCCTTTCCATTGGACTTTGGTAATTGGTTTATTAATGGATATCCAAGAATGATTAAATGGACTAGAGTAATTAGTTGGGCTTTAGGGTAAGGCCCATATGAAGGATTGGGCCCAATTTGGAAAATTAGGCCATAGTTGGGCTTTAGGGTAAGGCCCATATGAAGGACTTTGGTAATTGGTTTATTAATGGTTATCCAAGTATCGATGATGTCGTCATTATAAGACTAATGTTGAGTTCTTTCAACATTACTTTAGTACAAATATCATTAAATCCATTTAAAATAGTATTATATAGGGGTGTTTAGTTGTTTATATAACTAAAAGGTCATTAAGTAATTATGGAGTGTAGTTTTTGAAAATTCAATTAGTATAAATAAGAGCCTTGGGTTTTCATATTTCTTGCATCATTCTCTTGATTCAAGAGTCTTTCTCTCCTTATCCCCCGAGCATTTCGATCCCTCGTGATTCGACTTCTCTTTCTGTAGTTTTTAGTATAGTAAGGTGAGCGTTGAAGCGCTGAACGAATCTTTCTTAGAAAGATTCAGCGACGAAGTTCTGCCCCTGCAGAGCCCGACTCCTAGCTAAAATTCCCTTGTAAGTAAGTTATGCTTACCCTATTTTAATATAGCTTATATTTAACATTAATATTGTTATTACGAACTTATAATAAATATTTGAGCTATTATTATTGATGGGTTTTATACAAACAATCCTATGTGTACATGCAACCCTAGCTTTGGATCTATGTTTTCACAATTGGATATACAACATTATGAACACAAGAATAAAACCCTAATGTACAATGCTATTTTCGAAATTCACATATAAGGTTAGATCACATACCTCTTGTTGTTATATTGTAATAACAACTCAAATCTCCAAACTCTTTGTCTTGAAAGCAAGCACCACAAGTGTAATGCCTCTACTGGATCACAAACACCACAAGCAATTGGAGAAACTATAGAGAGAAAGAGAGAGAGGAGGAATAGAAATCGGCCTTGGTATCTCTAGGGAATGGGTGGGACGATTTCTCAAGGCCTAGGGGTCTTTATATAGGGTTGTGATTAGGGTTTCAGTCCTTATCCTTATCCAATTACTTGCCCACCAAGCAATCACAAGATAAGCCTTGAAAAGCCCATATCCTCTATCCCTTGGACGATTTCAAGGATATCTTATCCTTGATTTCGTCCAACCTATAATAAGGATAATCATTGCCCTAATTTGTAACTATCACATAATTACAATTCAGTCCCTCTAGTTTAATTAATTACACTTGATCACAAAATTAATTCATAATTAATTATTGACCAATATTAATTAAACAAATATGATTTCTCCTTTAATATATTATTCTTAAAACATATTAATAAATCATAATAACCTCTCTCTTCAACTATTTCTCCAGTCAAGTTGCTTTGGTGAAGGCAACCCAAAAGGACCATGCACAACCGAGTCAAGTACTTACCAAATATGGTTACAGCCTTAAACACTAATCCAACAGTCTCCCACTTGGATAAGTCTAGTAACCACAAATGTAACGTACACCTCGATTAGCAATCGTAGCTCTCAAAGACGCTGTTGAACTCTGATGTTATCAGTAACTTGTCCTTTAGATAAGGGATCGTACAATCCTTTGTTTAGATATTGTGCTGACAATTTTATGGAACTAATTGTCTAACAGTTGGTTTCTCGATCTCAGATTTATTCGACATAGAACTTAATTGAACACATCAATTGAGTCCTGACCGGGCCCGGCACATAAGTCAAATCAAATCATCGAGCGACCGTGATATCGCTTTTATCCTCTTAGGATAGAAGTAACAGATAAACTTCGACTTATATGCATTTACTTATTCACCAATCAATTATACACAACAATGCGTTTTATGACATCAATTTACTGATGCGGTTTCGCATTATCAATTCACAACCAATAAGCAAATAATAAACCATATATCTAGGTTTTAAGACAATATGATATTATCATCTTGCGATCACTTTTTGTCATATTCCATAAAGTGATTCCAGCAAGTGCGAGTTTATTCCAATGCTCAAAACCTTTTCATAAGCACTCATGAACGTTGTAACAAACATTTTCCATGTCTAAAACCATTTAGACAATCTACACACCAATTCATGACAATCTTCATTCATACCTACTTCCAACATATGAACGATTGTGGAATGTTTGAGTAATTCGATTATTCTTAATAAACTCAATTATTCTGGAAATCAAAACATGCAAAGTGAAACAATAGTTAAACAATTAACATAAGACAATAACTTTACTTATAAATAATACTCCTTTATTTAATCATCAAATGTCAATTACATTTATCTATTACATGTTTCTAAACTATCTAATCTAAACTAATATCATCCTTCAGCCCAATGCTCCTAGCATGCTGCAAGTGCTTAACCCTACTCAGTCCCTTCGTAAGCGGATCTGCTGGGTTATCTTCCGATGATATCCTCTTAATCACGAGGTGTCCTTCTTCTACTCAATGTCTAATAAAATGATATTTTATGTCGATATGTCGGGATCTACCATGATCCCTTGGTTCTTTGGTCAAGGCAACCGCTCCTTCACTATCACAGAAAATTTCCATAGGCTCCTTTATGGCAGGCACAACTCCAAGGTCACAAATGAAGTTCTTCAACCATATCGCCTCCTTTGACGTTTCGCTCGCTGCAATGTACTCTGATTCGCACGTTGAATCAGCTACAGTTTCCTACTTGGAACTTTTCCAAGTCACTGCTCCACCATTTAGAGTAAAGACCCAACCCGGCTGCGAATGGTAGTTGTCTCTTGTCGGTTTGGAAACTAGCGTCACTATACCCTCGCACTTTTAAGTTATCACTCCCTCCAAGGACTAAGAACCATTCCTTCATCCTCCGAAGGTACTTAAGTATATTCTTGACAGCAATCCAATGAGCTTTGCCTGGGTTCCCTTGATATCTACTGACCATGCTCAAAGCAAAGGCCACATCAGGGCGAGTACAAGTCATAGCATACATGAATGAGCCAACTGTGGAAGCGTAAGGTACTCGGCTCATCTCTGCTATTTCGGCTTCGGTACTTGGACTTTGAGTCTTACTCAACTTGGCATTACTCTGTATCAGTAGTTCTCCCTTCTTCGAGTTTTCCATACTAAAACGTTTTAGTACCTTTTCCAAGTAAGTATTCTGAGTAAGTCCTATTAGTCTCTTACTTCATTCTCTCACTATCCTTATTCCCAAAATATATGAAGCCTCTCCGAGGTCCTTCATAGAGAAGCACTTCCCGAGCCAGGACTTAACCTCCTGTAGAGTCAGGATGTCGTTTCCTATGAGCAGTATGTCATCAACATACAAAACGAGGAAGCTAACTATACTCCCACTGGCCTTCACATATACACATGATTCATCTTCGCTTCGTACAAATCCAAACTCTTTGACTTTCTCATCAAAGCAAAGATTCCATCTGCGAGATGCTTGCTTAAGCCCATAAATGGACTTCTCAAGCTTGCACACTCTATCGGGATGCTTCGTATCGACAAAACCCTCTGGCTGAGCCATGTAAACATCCTCAGCCAACTTCCCATTAAGGAAAGCGGTCTTGACATCCATTTTCCATATATCATAGCCATGAAATGCAACAATGGCTAACATTACCCTAATAGACTTTATTTTCGCAACTGGTGAGAAGGTCTCATCATAGTCAACTCCGGTAGTTTGAGTAAAGCCCTTCACCACCAATCGAGCCTTATAAGTGTGTACATTCCCATCCACGTCGGTCTTCTTCTTGAAGATCCATTTGCACCCAACCTTCTTACGTCCGAGTACACTGTCAACCAAATTCCAAACTTGGTTATCATACATGGACTGAATCTCGCTGTCCATCGCCTCTTTCCATGTCACACCCCAAAACCAAGAACGGCGGAAACGTTTTGGGGCGGAGGACGTCATGTACAGTATCACAACAATGAAAAGTAGTAAACAAGCAACAACATCATCCATTGCGTTAATAATATAATTTTAATACAAATGTGTTCTGTCAAATTATAATAGACACTAAAGTATATAAAAAATGAAAGATGAGTCTTCAACGAGCTCCATCTTCCCTAATCCTTACATCGGTACCTGTCTATGATGACCTGAGGATACAAGTAATTTTAAAAGCGAGTATCAGCTTTAAAGCTGGTGAGATCAGAAGTATTTTAGTGTCTTAATTTGTATGTAAATACTTGTATGTATTTGAAATGTAAGTATTTGTATGTATACGAATTGTAAGTATTGAAAATGTAAATGAACTGTAAGTATGAAAATGTATATGAATTGTAAGTATGAACATGTTTGTAAAACAACTGTAACGTTTGAAAAACCCTAGAAATCCCTATGATTCCTACTAGTAACAAAATTAGTCTTCTACCAAGACTTAACTGTTCTCATGTAGCCTTCTATCAAGACCTAACTACTCTGAATGTAGTCTTCTACCAAGACCTAACTGCTCTGAATGTAGTCTTCTACCAAGACCTAACTGTTATGAATGTAGTCTTCTACCAAGACCTAACTGTTATGAATGTAGTCTTCTACCAAGGCCTAACTGTAATAGTATTACCCTTTGGTACCTGGGAAAATAACAATGTTAACTGAAGACATCTATAGATGTACATTTACCTCTGTTGCTAACAGCTGGGTATAGGAATAGTCAGTCCCCAAAAGTATACCTGTAATGGTATCAACCGTTGACATCCGTGGATGTGCTTTTACCTCTGTAGCTAACAAAGATTTTAGGAATGGTCAGTCCCGCAACATATCCTTGGGTACTAGGATATTAAATCCAATCTATCTTGTCGATTATGTGATTGAATCACAAGGTAAAGATAAGAATGAGGATTAAAGAACATAATCTATACATATAAAATGTATTAGTAATTCCTGTAAGTGTACTCATGTACATGTGATCATGTGACCATATCTATGTAATAGTATGGTAAGGTACTGTAATGTTCTAGCTGTAGTGTACGTGCTCTCTATCTAGCAAGTATAGTAATATAGTGTAATGTTCTAGCTGTAGTGTACGTGCTCTCTATCTAGTAAGTATAGTAATGTACTATAATGTTATAGCTGTAGTGTACGTGCTCTCTATCTAGCAAGTATAGTAATGTACTGTAATGTTCTAGAAAGTATGACTCATGAATGAACTGACTCATTGTATAGTATTGCGTTCTAGTAATAGTTCTAGTATCTTCCTAAACTACCCATATGGTAGCTTACTAGTAATATAACTGGTACGTATGAACATGGATGTATACCCTTGCTACCCAAGGGCATTGGATGAACTGGAAGGGCCTTTATGACTATCTATGTACATATGATATATAACTAATATTTAAACAACCTTTGGACGGATACCTGATATCCCACCAGACCACATCTCAAGCGCGAAAAGGAAATAGGGTGGGTAGCCTTCCTATGTCTTTTAAACATTTCTCATATAACTATACATATATAGGCATGCAATTTATAATATAAAAGAATAAAGTAAGTTTTGTAAAACCTTTGAACATAATTATTATCTAAGAAAAGATCGACATGATGTTAATCTATAAAACGGTTTGAAGGCATGGGTTTGATAAAACAATTTAGTATAAAGAAACATTTGTTTGAAACAAAATTGTAAATAAGTTTGAAATGTAATATACAGAGTAAAATGTACAGTGTAATAAGGAGTTTTAAACACATAAAGTGTTTATGAAAAACATTTGAAGGAAACTGTTTGGTAAAACGGCTAATGAATAGCCAATCATTTGAATGCTGCTTACTAATTACATGTGAATGATATAGTAACTAGCATGATTCTACTTGTATCCCCCCCCCCCTAAAACATTTAAAAATGGTTAAAACATTGATTAAGGGGTATGAACTCACCTGTAGTAAGTGGATCGGAAGGAAGTGTTGGATAAGTGCTTGGTGTCAAGTGAAGACTTAGACACGCACAAAGATCCTAATAACATATAAGGATATATGTATATACATAATTAGTCGTTAAACAACTAATAAACAAAGTTAAGACACTCTAGGACACGCTAAACACTTTATACATGTAAGACCCCAAAGTTTGGAAAGTCAAGAAAAGAAAGAAGACCTCAATTTTAAGGAGAGACTCGGTGAGTCCGAGCGGGATCCGGGTCGTGGTGTAAGCGACCGACTCGGCGAGTCGGCCAAGGAGACTCGACGAGTTGGGTCTGATCGAGGAAAACCCTAAATTCGGGACTTGGAGCCTATATAAGCGTCTCATTCTCCTTCCTAGGGTTCCTTTACTGCCTCTCTACCCCAGAACACCAAACCCTAGCCGCCATATCCGTTTTTGAGCTAGATCTTGCCTTGAAGAATGCACTAAAGCTTGGAGGAGGAAGAAAGACCTTGGAGGTGCAAGAAGGGACTGTAGATCTAGGATTGTGGAGTCATTTCAGAACAATTGGAGGTAATAAGCTGTTGTTTGGACTCCCTTTGCATCTAGATCTATTCTTATGTGTGAGTTTTGGTCATTGTTGGTTTGTTATGTAACCAATTCGAGTTGGAGGTTCAGATCTGAGGTTGCTACCTCAGATCCATGTTGGTTTTGGTCTTGAATCCCCTAAAGTATCAGCCCTTGGTATGTTGAAGAAGCATGGTTGCCATAAACCCTAATTTAGTATGTTTTGAGCATAGATCTCTCAATCTACACGTAAAGTTTGCCACTTTACGTGGGGAATAGGCCCTAGAAGTATGGATCTATGAGTTGGAATTTCTGTTTGGCTCGAAAAGCCACTGCATGGATTGAGGACTGGATAGACTCGGCGAGTCCTTCGAGTGGACTCGGCGAGTAGCTTGAAGATGAGGAGGAACTCGACGAGTAGGATGAGCAGCTCGTCGAGTCGGATGAAGTTAGGCATGGCCTCGGCGAGTTGGATGAACAACTCGACGAGTTGGTTGAAGATTGTCTAGGACTCAGCGAGTCTGTTCTTGGACTCGGCGAGTCAGATCGCGAAACCCTAAACCCTTCGAGTTGAGACTCGAATTAGTGAGTCGGGTGGTGACTCAGCGAGTTGGACAGGACAGGACTTGGAACTAGTTGGACTCGGCGAGTCATAGACTGACTCGGCGAGTCGAGTCGCGAATAAGAAAGACCCTAAGCGTAGGAACTCGACGAGTCAGTAGGTAAACTCGGCAAGTAGGGTTGACCTGGAAGGTTGACATTGACTAGGATTTTGACCTTGACCAGAGTTGACCTAGTGATCTTTGGAGGTCAGTTGGACTAAGTGTTTTATTGGCTTTTGAAGCTCGAAGAGTTAGTGGAGCAGCAGTTCGAAGTCAGAGGTCAAGTAGCAGTCAAGAGGATTAGCAGCATCAGTTCAGCAGTCTCAGGTGAGTTTCCTTCCAGTAGGGACGGGTCTAAGGCCACAATGCCCGCCCGTTCAGTTAGCAGTAGTTTCCGGACTTCGGTCCGATGCAGTAGTTAGTATGTTTGATGCCTTCGTGGCTCAGACAAGATTTATGTGCTATGTTTTATGTGTTATGTGTTATGTGTTCCGGGCTACGGCCCGATGTAGTATGCAGTATATGTGTTCATGCTAGTTGATATGTTATGCTATGCTATGTTCATGTGACATCCCCATTTTCACGGCCAGAAAAGACCGATTTTGTTTATGCTTTATAAAAATCAGAGTACTTCATTTTATAAAAAGGTTGCGGAATTTGTTCCCAGAAAAACACGATAAATACGTTATTAAAACATTTTCGAAGAAACGTATTTTTATTCATTTAAAACGTTTGGGATGTCATCGTTAATACAGAAACATAAGCATAAACAGAACTTACATGTATTTACACTAGTGATCTACATCTCTTTAAATCTCTCAGTGTAAAGTGACTTCGTATCAACACCTGTGATATAAATAAACTGAGTGGGTCAGGTTGGGAAACCTGGTGAGTACATAGGGTTTTCAACCCACAATAATATAATTATTATGTTCAATCAAAGAATCAACCCAATTACCCATCCCCGTTATCTTTTTTTTTTTACTCTTTAAGGATTTATCCTAAGAGTCATCTATTCTTCATTCGTTTATTCCGAAGTCCCTTACTTCCAGGGTTCTAGGACTGGCACTAAATCCATAGCTGCCAATGTTCGTTCATAAAGCACTAATTCCATAGCTGCTATAGTCTATTCATCGGGTACTAAATCCATAGCTACCAATCTTTATCTAATAGGTACTAAGTCCATAGCTACCAATGTTCAACAGGTACTAAATCCATAGCTACCAACGTCTAACAGGTACTAAGTCCATAGCTACCGGTGTTTGTCCCATAGGCACTAAGTCTATAGCTGCGAATGTATACTCACATCATCTTCTATCTATCATCATTTATCTACCCATCATCATACCCAACATATTCGTATATATAAAATACGTATACAGTTTAAATCCTTTAAAACATGTATAAAACGTTCATCCAGCATAGACAGCAAGTATTCAGATAATATGCACACATAGCACGTAGTTTATATAAAATACTTCATATCTATGTGTAAGATGAAAGAGACTATGCACTCACAACACGTAAATTATATAATAAATACTTCATATCTATGTGTAAGATGAAAGGGACCATGCACTCACCTGAGAAGGTGGTGACTCGGTACTCGGACAGCGCTTCGTTTACTTTAAAATAATTTCTTTCGACGAAACCTAGTATTATCACCAATAGATTTTAGTCTATTATTCGCCGAGACTAATTAATAGTCTAGCTATTATTACTATTATATAAGCGTTAAAAAAATACTTATATAACCCATAATAATAGCCCAAGTATTTATTATATGTTCTTAATAACGTTAATATAATTAAATAAAAACTATATTAAAAATAGCGTAGGCGTAGCTCACTTACAACGGGTTTTATAGAAAACCAGGCTTTGCTTGGAGCAGCGTTTCCGAGCCGAAAAGCTCTTCTTCTCGGAGCCGTCGAGCACTCCGGGGCTTCCGCCTCGTGCTAGGGAGGTTCCCTAGGCTTTTCGGGGGATTTCGGGGCTAGAGAGAGGTTCTAGAGAGAGAGTAAAGAGAAGAAAGAATGGGAAAGGTGTGAAGAAAATGAGGGTGGGAGAGGTGGTATTTATAGGGTGAAAATGGCTGAACTTGGTGCCACATGTCACCATCTAGTGGCAAGACTTGGGGAGAAAGCAATGGCCAAGATTGTGCCACATCACCCATTTTCGCATAGCACACTTCCGACTTCTAAAATCCGTAACTTTCACATACAACCTCTGTTTTTGACGTTCTTTATATCCACGCGTAGGTAAAAATAATATCTACAACTTTCATTTTGACTCCGTCGGCTAATTCTCGACCGATCTTAAATTTAACAGTACGAGGCGTTTAGACTGTTAAATGACCGCGAAGAATTCGTAACTCCTTCATACCGACTCCGTTTTCGTCTGTATTTTTACCGTTGAGTTCCTATTAATGAGATCTTGAACTCTCATTTAGGTCACGTAAGCCAAAAACCGCTCGAACTAAAATTCGAGTTTCGGGTCGTGCACTGCTAAGCCGAATCTTAGAAAAATCATAACTTCCTCATACGAAGTCAGATTTGGGTGTTCTTTTTATCGACGCTCTTAGTTTAACATATTATACGACTTTGGTTTAGATTGCTAAGGATAAATCTCGCTCTATCGTAAATTCACTATTTACGCTTCCCGGTGCCGTGCCGGTTTTGCCGTAAAACTTCGACGGGCCATAACTTCTTCGTTATAACTCGGATTTCGGCGTTCTTTATATGTACGCAAACCTTGTGACATATTCTACAATTTGGTTAAGATTATTTATTCTAAATAATCTTTTGTCGAAAAGTCATTTTCAACCCATATTGCCTCTAAATTGACTAGCCCGGATCTGCGGGCGTTACAATTATCTCCCCCTTAGGATGATTACGTCCCGGAATCATCAACGAAACAGGGCTCGTATATTGAATCCATACGTCATCTCTTCATCCTAGGTAATAATTATAACTTCTTTATTCATTCGAGTCTATCTTTTAGACTTATTGTCTATAAGTAGTACTTAATTGTGCACCTGCTATCTTCTTCAGGTTAGACTCCAGATTACGACGTATCATCATGTGATGCTCGTTTAGACTTAGGTCTTTTAGAGTTAAATTCTGAAATAAACTATTCCTTCCTTCACGTTCTAATGTGATATAATCACACTTTAACATGTAGCATTTCTAGCTACCAACTTCTTTAGCGTCGAGCCGATACTTCTATTGGTCTCTTTGATTTTTAATCGTTTGGTTTAAGTCGGACGCTATATCAAACTTGGTTAGTTTCCGGACTTCGGTCCGATGCAGGGGACAAGGTCCCAGTCAGTTTCCGGACTTCGGTCCGATGCAGGGGGCAAGGCCCTAGTTAGTCCGGACTTCGGTCCGATGCAGGGGACAAGGTCCCAGTCAGTTTCCGGACTTCGGTCCGATGTAGGGGCAAGGCCCCAGTTAGTCCGGACATTGGTCCGATGCAGTGGGCAAGGCCCAGTATGTGATTTCTATGTTGTTGTATGGTATGTGTTAGATTGGGGGAGCTCACTAAGCTTCGTGCTTATAGTTTTAGTTTTGGTTTCAGGTACTTCCGCAAGCAAAGGGAAGAGCTCGGGGTGATAGCATCGCACACACCACATCTTTAGCTTTTATCCTGGGAATTGATTTAGTTTGTTTTGATTTGACATAGTATGATACAGTTTTCCGCACAGTGTTTTTATTATGTTTGGGATACATCACGTATGGTTTTAGGATATGACACTCAGATTATGGTTTTGGTTATATTGAAAAACGAAATTTTTGGGTCGTTTCAAGTTGGTATCAGAGCCCTGGTTTGAGGGATTCGGATACGCTTCCGGGTGTATCTAAACTCAAACTAAGGGGAAATAAAAAGATTTTTTTAAAAGAAAACATCTTCTAAAAAGAATTTTGAAAGCACTTAGAAAGAAAGAAATTTTTAACGAGATAGAGGTGTGTGCATGCGATCAACCGAGCTCAAGTAAGTACTCCCAATTTACCCATACAAGTTATGTTATGATCATCATTATCAGTTTCAGTTTCAGTTTCAGCTTCAGTAGAACAACATGCTAGAATAAGACTAAGGATCTAGGATGATGCCTTATGTGCCTGTTTTATGTGTTTCAGCTTATAAGAATTGCATGCTAGTATTGAGTAGACAGTAGTAGGATAGCCTGTGTAGGTTATGCCTGATAGCATGAGCTTAGCATTGTATGCTAGTGCAGTTTCTTGTTATGAGAATTGTTTTGCCTAAGTATGTTTCCTTTATCCGAATGCTGCTTGCTTTGTGCTTTGTGGGACTCTGAGTGATGGGAGTTAGCCATTAGGTGAATACGTCACATCACATGTGATTAGGGTTGGATAATCTAAGAGTGCTAGATTTGGCCCTACTACACAGCTCTTGTCTGAGTCCAACCATTGTAGGGACAAGACTTTTACTCGAAGGATTATCTGAGCCTCATCACATGTGATGGTATTCAGGTGGTGGCTAATTGGCATTACAAGGAGGCCTTCAGCAGCTGAGGACTGTTTGGGTAGAGTCAGAGGTTCCCTAGGGCAAGCCTAGGATGAGAGTAGCAGAGATCAGTAGAAGAGTAAAGGGGACTTGGTGGAGTTGAGGTAACTCTTGAGGAAAGTACGGATAAATGTGGAAGGTAGTAGGGGCCCATACTACTGAAAGCAGAGGATCCGTACTCGATTCAAGAGGGGCCGAGGAGAAACCAAGGAACTAGTAGAGTATGTGAGAGATCCCTCAGCAGTAGTATGTAATTGATCAGGGATTGTTATATTTTCAGCATGGTGACGTTGCGCGAGATATTAGTTGGCAGTTCAGGTGCAGGGGAGGGGTATGGCTCGGGCTTTAGAGCCGGGCAGCTTGATGATCAGATGAGGGATTTCATTTCCGCAAAGATTATGCGCAACATCATCGATCAGACTCCAGTGATTTTTGGTTCAGTTAGAGAGGCTATTGTGGAGCTCATGGACAGTCATCTTGGGGCCTTTAGGGCCGGGTTAGTTTCAGGACAGATTGGGGCTCGTCTAGGTCCTGAATCTTATGGAGTTCAGGGATCCATCAGGGAGGGAGATCCCATTTCTAGTTTCTGCTATCAGGGGCAGGGGTGTGTGGGGCATTCTGTCTCCAAGAGAAACCATTGCATGATTGGATAGTTGAGGAAGTTTCGCGAGCCATTCGCGAGGGTCTGCCAGACATGGTCGTGAGGATTACTGATAGATTGATAGCGAGGCTTCAGGATCAGACATCTGTTGTTCAGTCAGCAGATGTCGCCGTTGGGGTAACGCAGGAGCGAGAGTCGGGCAGGGAGTCGGAAGGGAAGAGGAAAATGGATGAGACTCAGGTTGCCACAGGTTCGAGTAAGAGGCCCAAGAGTTCAGATTTGAGGACGAGGAACTATCAGAGCCGTAGTCGATGTGGGAAGTGCGGAAGGATGCACATGGGTGTGTCTAGGCGTAGAAGTGGTGGCGATGCTGGGTGTTTCAAGTGCGGCCAGATTGGTCATTTTAGTAGAGACTGTGTTGTTACCATCGCCCAGGGACTTGATCCGTTGTGTTTCCATTGCAGTCAGAGGGGCCACAAGAAGGCCCACTATCCGAGTTGGTATTCAGCAGGGCAGGCGCCAGCTCCTGCCCTTGGAACTTCAAGTACCGTCAGTGGTTGTCAAGGCCGGGCAAGGGTGCCTACGGCTCGGAGCCGAGTTTCTCCGGTAGATTTAAGCAGGGATTCGAGCAACACTGAGTAATGGAGGTATGTAACTTTATTTTTGTCAACTTATGTAATGATTATATTGTTATGGTTTCTGCATCAATTGTGGTATAAGTGTTGTGTTATGGAGTGGCTTGCTTGTGATTATGTCATATGCCATTTGCATACCTCGGATAATTGGTTGGTAGTTAGGGGATGTGCTCATATGGAGAAGTTTTAGGGGATGCAGTAACTGTAGCATGGTAGGGAGAGATCTGGTTCGTTTCGCTAGTTCGGAGTGGATAGTGGTTTGGATGGAATGGTCAAATTCCTACCTGGCGGGCTTGGGTTCCCCAGTAGAAGTTTTGGAATGGTAGTAAAGGTCGGGATCTCTTTTGAATGTGAAGCAGCAAGGAGTAAGCAGGATCGAAGTGGGGAAGAACCCTCCGGGTATACATGGATAAGAGTCACTCAGAATGAGTGCGCGGCCTCTGAGAAGAAGTGGTAGTAGCACAGTGATGGATGGATTGAGAAGTTCAGAATTGGGAGTTCGAGAACTTTTCCCAACAGTGGGTTCATATAATGGAGATGGTTAGAAGCTGGTTGGGAATCCAGGATTTGAGGACCACCTGTAAAGGCTCAAGTGAGTCGGAATGAGGATCCGGAGAAAACGGTTAGCAGGAGATGTCTTCGTATTAGTAGCCAGTGGCAGAGCCAGCATGCAGGATTATGTGGATTCAGGAGTTGGGAGGTTGGAAACTTCCCAACAATAGCTTCTTGTATCCGGATTAGTAGACGGTTGGTTTGGGAACCAAGCCGGAGAATTCCTCGACGAAGCGCTAAGTATATCAAAGATATAAGATGTCGAGGATGATGCAGAATTCAAAGACTGAGGGCTGGTTTGAGAAATTGGGATGAGCAATCTCTAGCGGGACTAGGGATAGTCAGGATGTCCTCGGGATAGGTAGTAGTAGTAGTGTTGTAAGTCTGCGGGGGTAGCCGTAGCATTCACTAGCAGTCAGATAGTAGTAAGTGGTGTTGTAAGTCTGCGGGGGATAGCCATAGCATTCACTAGTAGCCAGATAGTACTAGAGAGTTGTAAGTCCGCGAGCGTAGTCGCAACCTTTTATCAGATTGGTAGCAGCATGAGCGCGTTGTTGAACGCGGGAACGTAGTAATTCCCACCCGTTCGGGTGCAGCAGTGGGAATATGGGAATCTACGGGTTAGATTTCAAATTTCCCAAATGGTTCAGTTATGGCTAAGTCAGCAATTTGGGCTATAGATCGTCACATCAGTTATGAGATCAGAGTAGCAGTGGACCGTTGGGATTCGGGTGTGTTAAGGGCTACCGTCAGTCTGGGAACCATCATGTTGATAGACATGGAATGGATGATGTCAGGATGTGATGTATGGACCCGATCGGTTGGATCGGAAGGTTGTTAGAGCCACAGTGACAGGATAACTAGTGGAAACTAGTCCTAGAGAAAGATTTCATTCAGAAGTCGTGGAAGCGACTAAGTGTGGGTCCCTTGACTCCACAGTTGGGTTTGAGTTTCAGTGTTTCAGCCAGTTTAGTGTTTCAGGCAGCTTAGTGTTTCAGCCAGTTCAGTGTTTCAGGCAGCTCAGTGTTTCAGCCAGATTAGCGTTTCAGGCAGTTTAGTGTTTCAGGCAGGTTCAGTATTGCAGGCAATTCAGTGTTTGGAAGGTTTCAGGGTTTTGGGTCAGTATTGTATTTACGTTGGAATGCAAATGTTGACGGTATAGTTGGTTGATTTGGAAATGGCAAGTCTCTCTGAGTAGGATCAGCTGAGCCTTCGGCCGAGTATAGTGATATGTAAAGATAGCTAGGCAGGTAGCTTTTCTTTCAGGATGGAAGGCTCGAGTTAGTAGGAGTTGAGTAATCAGATGGGATATAAGAAAGCTATTTCCAGCAACATCGTTTCAGTATGAGCGGAAGAATGGATAGAACAGTTATAGATAGTCGAAGTATTTTCAGGAGTCGCTGGAAGCGACTAGGAGATTGCGATGGAGTATAGTGACTGGTGGGAGTCCGGTAACTCGGAAATCGGTAGATTAGTTGGACCAAAGTGGTCTCAGTGCATCTAGTAGGCGGATGAGGGGTACAGAATTGCCAGTCAGAGGAAGTAACGCTAGGAAAATTATGGAAAGGAGAAGGATTCAGTATGTACCAACGGTAATGATCGGCATGGTGAGTGGCTGGAGTTTTGGACAAAAGGGTGTTAGATTTCCCAGATAGAGAGTTGGAGGCAGTTCGCAGGCAGTTGATCATAGCAAACTTCGAGGACGAAGTTTAATTTAAGTGGGGGAGAGTTGTAACACCCAAAAGTTTGGAAAGTCAAGAAAAGAAAGAAGACCTCAATTTTAAGGAGAGACTCGGCGAGTCCATGGAGGGACTCGGCGAGTCCGAGCGGGATCCGGGTCGTGGTGTAAGCGACCGACTCGGCAAGTCGGCCAAGGAGACTCGACGAGTTGGGTCTGATCGAGGAAAACCCTAAATTCGGGACTTGGAGCCTATATAAGCGTCTCATTCTCCTTCCTAGGGTTCCTTTACTGCCTCTCTACCCCAGAACACCAAACCCTAGCCGCCATATCCGTTTTTGAGCTAGATCTTGCCTTGAAGAATGCACTAAAGCTTGGAGGAGGAAGAAAGACCTTGGAGGTGCAAGAAGGGACTGTAGATCTGGGATTGTGGAGTCATTTCAGAACAATTGGAGGTAATAAGCTGTTGTTTGGACTCCCTTTGCATCTAGATCTATTCTTATGTGTGAGTTTTGGTCATTGTTGGTTTGTTATGTAACCAATTCGAGTTGGAGGTTTAGATCTGAGGTTGCTACCTCAGATCCATGTTGGTTTTGGTCTTGAATCCCCTAAAGTATCAGCCTTGGTATGTTGAAGAAGCATGGTTTCCATAAACCCTAATTTAGTATGTTTTGAGCATAGATCTCTCAATCTACACGTAAAGTTTGCCACTTTACGTGGGGAATAGGCCCTAGAAGTATGGATCTATGAGTTGGAATTTCTGTTTGGCTCGAAAAGCCACTGCATGGATTGAGGACTGGATAGACTCGGCGAGTCCTTCGAGTGGACTCGGCGAGTAGCTTGAAGATGAGGAGGAACTCGACGAGTAGGATGAGCAGCTCGTCGAGTCGGATGAAGTTAGGCATGGCCTCGGCGAGTTGGATGAACAACTCGACGAGTTGGTTGAAGATTGTCTAGGACTCGGCGAGTCTGTTCTTGGACTCGGTGAGTCAGATCGCGAAACCCTAAACCCTTCGAGTTGAGACTCGAATTAGTGAGTCGGGTGGTGACTCAGCGAGTTGGACAGGACAGGACTTGGAACTAGTTGGACTCGGCGAGTCATAGACTGACTCGGCGAGTCGAGTCACGAATAAGAAAGACCCTGAGCGTAGGAACTCGACGAGTCAGTAGGTAAACTCGGCAAGTAGGGTTGACCTGGAAGGTTGACATTGACTAGGATTTTGACCTTGACTAGAGTTGACCTAGTGACCTTTGGAGGTCAGTTGGACTAAGTGTTTTATTGGCTTTTGAAGCTCGAAGAGTTAGTGGAGCAGCAGTTCGAGGTCAGAGGTCAAGTAGCAGTCAAGAGGATTAGCAGCATCAGTTCAGCAGTCTCAGGTGAGTTTCCTTCCAGTAGGGACGGGTCTAAGGCCACAATGCCGGCCCGTTCAGTTAGCAGTAGTTTCCGGACTTCGGTCCGATGCAGTAGTTAGTATGTTTGATGCCTTCGTGGCTCAGACAGGATTTATGTGCTATGTTTTATGTGTTATGTGTTATGTGTTCCAGGCTACGGCCCGATGTAGTATGCCGTATATGTGTTCATGCTAGTTGATATGTTATGCTATGCTATGTTCAGCCAGTTAGCCCGGACTTCGGTCCGATGCAGGGGACAAGGTCCCAGTCAGTTTCCGGACTTCGGTCCGATGCAGGGGGCAAGGCCCTAGTTAGTCCGGACTTCGGTCCGATGCAGGGGACAAGGTCCTAGTCAGTTTCCGAACTTCGGTCTGATGTAGGGGGCAAGGCCCCAGTTAGTCCGGACATTGGTCCGATGCAGTGGGCAAGGCCCAGTATGTACTTTATATGTTGTTGTATGGTATGTGTTAGATTGGGGGAGCTCACTAAGCTTCGTGCTTATAGTTTCAGTTTTGGTTTTAGGTACTTCCGCAAGCAAAGGGAAGAGCTCGGGGTGATAGCATCGCACACACCACAACTTTAGCTTTTATCCTTGGAATTGATTTAGTTTGTTTTAATTTGACATAGTATGATACAGTTTTCCGCACAGTGTTTTTATTATGTTTGGGATACATCACGTATGGTTTTAGGATATGACACTCAGATTATGGTTTTGGTTATATTGAAAAACGAATTTTTTGGGTCGTATTTTTGGGTCGTATTTTTGGGTCGTTTCAATACAAGTGTTATAAGTCTCAAGGGTTGCATCTAAGTGTTGTAGGGAAAGGCTAGTGTGTTTGGGGTTCAAGGGTAAACTCCCTTGGAGTTTACGGTTTTCATGACCATTACCCAAGGAGTTTACAGTAGTAAACTCAAGGGTTTACAGTCGTAAACTCTACACTTTATGACCATTTGTTGGTTTGAAGTCTTTTAAGCTATTCCAAGCATTCCTACTTCATGATTTAGCCTTAGGAAGTGTTGTGTGGCATCAAAACACTCCTAAATGGAGTTTACGGTCTAAGGACCATTTCTCCATGAGTTTACTACCGTAAACTCATAAGTTTGGTATTTGGCGGTTTTCAAGTCCTTAGCTCAAACATGACACTAGTCTAGGTTAGATTCTAGCCATAAGGAACAACCATGGGCCATTTATGGGACATTTACACCACATTTGAGGTGTTTACAGTTTTGGGAGATCCCCAAACCGTAAACACATAAAAATATATGATTTTGGTGGTTTTTGTGTGATACACTCATCAAGGATGGATCTAGACAAGTCCCTAAGGCATTGTGAAGCATCTAGACACCCTAAAACACCCTAAGGCACTATATTGGGTGTTTACGGTTTTGGGAGCCTCCCAAAACCGTGAACACCTTGTTCTTGGTGTTCTTGGGACTTTTCCTTGGTATAAACATGTATAGCAAGCTTAAATCGACTCTAGGATAGAAGTACTTACATAGAGGACGCTTGAAATGAACTTTAAATCCAAGAACACTTAGTGTGTGTTCTTGGTGTTTTGGAAAAACTAGTCAAAACACATAAATGAATGGATTAAAGGATGTACAATCACTAGATTAAGTGATATACTAACTTGAAAGGGTTAGAACACTTACTAGTTTGAAGATCTAGAATAAAAACTTGGATGATACTTGAGAGGATATTTTGGAGTTTACTCTTTTGATATTTGGGGAGTAAACACAAATGACTAGCTTTTTGGGGAGCAAACACATACATAGGTATGAGTTCACGGTTTTTGGGTGATTTTTCAACCCAAACATAAAAGTTTGGTCGAGAATTTCTAAGACGCGAAGTGTTTGCGGTTTTTTTTTTAAATTCAAAACCCGCGACGACACTTTCTTTCACCCGTTCGTTTAAAAATAATATTAAAATAATCAAAAGAATTTTATATTTCTTGAAAATAAGAAATAATGACTTTAACTTATGATACGAAGTGGTTGACTTTTAGGGTTTGACCGAATGGAAATTTCGGGTTGTCACATCATTCCCCTGTTGAAGGGAATTTCGTCCCGAAATTAGAATTTAGATAAGGAAGTAGGTATGAATGATCAAGTTGTGAAGTGGAAAACTTCCTAATTGATTGGTTCTAGCGCTCCTAGGTGAAATCGGGTCCTCAGTTGTTATCCCAACGAACCTTCACAAACGGGCGCCATCGTTGCTTTGTCCGCTTGACCTCTCAGTCGAGGGTCACTACGGTTCTAATACGAAGGCAAGGATCTCGACAAGTGGACTTACAAGAGTCCTAACAGAAAGGTATGGTTTCACGATCGAGATGCGAAGAGTAGAATGTACGTTACTGAGTTCGCGGAGTAGATCTAGTCTGCGAGATACAGGACTGATTCTGGTAAGAATCTCGGAGGTCCTATCTATCTTGGATTTAGCTTTCCACGCAATACGAAGTGTATTAAGCCATTCCCATAATGAGACTTCCTAAAGAACTTGGTCTCTAATTTGGAATCTCCAAGGTTTCTTTTTCTGGTTTAACTTTCTAGTCAAGGGCCACCCCTTGCTGGGTCAAAGTCGAAAGGGTTTCTGTAGTTTGCAAGGAGTTCTGAATGAACTATGATAGTAGGTCTGTAAGACCTAGAATTTGGCGAATGCCTATCGGCGTCTCTAGTGTCGACAAATTCTCAACAATTTTGACAAATTGTAAGAGTACTCAAAATTTCCCACATCACTTATAGTGTGTCATAGAAATTCGACTCTTAAATTTCAAAACTCGTTCTTAGAGAACTTCGCGAAAAGTACCTCTGAAGGTAATGTTTCCATGAGTTTCTTCTTACTACGAGGGTAGATAAGTAATTCATTACATGGAGAAATGACGAACTGATTCAAGTAAGAAGGACGAACCCTATTCACTAAACTCATGAATACTATGGGCGTATTGGTCCTATTTGAAAGGTATCACTACGGACTCGGAGTGTCCGCATCGAGTTCGGAAGATAGTCTTATGGACATCCTTCCCTAACACTCGAACTGATAACATTCGGATCTCAGACCCATTTCTGAAAGTAATTCTTTCCTTATGTTTGCTCAACCAACTCATCTATGCGAGGCAGAGATAACGATTTCTACTGGAAAATCTCGACGGAGTCCTCGATAGCCAAGGTACACATGATGCAATCCGTCGATCTCCAGAAGAATATGAATGAGGTTCTCCAGGGAGAGAAGCCTAGTCTTCTTATTCTATCACCATGTAGTTTGCTAAGTTGTCTGCACTGTTCTTGTGTCTCCGTAGGTGTTTAGGCTGTAGGGAAATCTGTTTACAGGAGTGGTACTGGGTTCTAAGATTGTTCGCATGAAGATGTGATTACTCGTAATCTTGCGCAGTTCTCCATCCTGAAGTTCGTATTAGAATTCATACATGGTTTCACAATCACAATTTCGTGTATAAGAGTCGTATATAATTAAGATTGAAAAGTTAGTCGAATAACTGATTCTTCTTTAAGATCACATCCTTTCGAGGAAAAAGAATTTAAAGTGGAATTACCAATTCTAAACCTGTAGAACCTTGATTATATATCACTCTTGTGTATACATTCCTTAGTGATAGATCGACCGTATGAACCCTTGGATTGAACTTGACGTACTGCACGAGTGGTACTTCGGGGATGTGACAACCGTCAATTTTCGGTCAAGTCAAAGTCAACTAAAGTCAACAAGTCAAACCGTTTGACTCAATTTGCCCGTGGGTACTAGAATTTACATTATGAAACTTCTACACAACTCTCTATTCTAATGAGAGATCATAAAGCAAAAAGTGTGAACATCTAGATCTCCTTAACCTAAAACTGTGGTACGTGGCGAGCCAAACCGATAAAACAATGTTGCATACTCATCGGGAGTGTGTAAGATCCTTAAACAAGGCTTAACAGGGTTTACAAACCTTGCATTGCAAAGCCGGACACTCACAATTGTCACACATGGAACCTCTCTCAATCGTTTTCACTCTATCTCTCTCTATGTCAAATCTCTCCCAAATCTCTCCAAGTATGTGAAATCTCTCTCAAATATCTCTTGGAATGAGAAATCTCTCCAAGAATGTCAAATCTCTCCCAAATCTCTCTCAAAAGTTTCCGTAACTTTTTGAAGTCATTTGGGTCATTCCGACCCTTAACCGGGTCAAAAACGGCTTAAAACAGGGTAAAAACGAGTAAAATAGGCTTAAGGACCCGAAACCCTCTTATAAGAGGCGAAAAAACCAAAACCAGGAGGACTGGAACTAGGAGGCCCGAACCCGAAAGGTCCTCTCAGGGCCGAACCTCGCCCAGGAAGAACCGAACCCGAAAGATCCTTGCAGGCCCGAACCTCTCACATACACCCGAACCCGAAGTCTCCTGGAACCGAACCCGAAGGTATTGTTCATTCGGGCTATTTCGCTTCCTCGCCTCCTCTCGCTTCCTTGCCTCCTCTCGCTTCCTTGCCTCCCTTCGTTTCTGGCTCAGCATCAGCAAGGACCGAACCTCGGCCTAGGACCGAGAGGTCTCGCTGGGAATGCTTTTCTTCCCGGTTTTCGCGTAGTTTTGCGTTTAAGGCCCGTTTTTAATTATTTTAACGCGGGATTTTCACCCAAAATCATATTTTAACATAATAAACCCTAAATATCACAATTTAATCATATTTTCATAAAAATCTTTATTTAAATAATAAAAGCAAGTGGGTAAAGTACAAAGAGGTGGAGTGTTGACTTTGCTTTACCTTATGACACAAGCAACCACTCCCATACCCACTCTATGACCAGCCACACCTCCCCACCTTACCTAGGTCACATCAATGTCCTTTCCACTCAATTATCACTCTTTTCCACGTTTTTGAGAGCTGGACATTCATCCTCTCTCCTCATTTCTCCCATTTTCTATCATTTCACCAAGAAGATCAAACTCTTTCCTCTCTCACTTCCTCTCTCTAGAAATTTGAGATTCAAGGGCTGATCTTGGGGTTTTCCTCCACATTTGGTAAGAATAATTCATTCTCCTTATGAATATCTCACTTATTTCCACTCAAATCATGGATATCTTACACAAACTCCATCATAATTGTGTTAGAGCTTCGAATCTTCAAGTGATTCTTCAAGTGTTCTTGGGTTGAACACTTCTCTTCTTCAACACTTATCTACTGAAATCACTCAAGGTGAGTTCATAACCCTACATTTTCATTTTTTCTCAAGTTTTTAAGGGGGGGGGGGGGAATACAAGTTAAAACACCAAAAACATAACTAAAATTTTCTAACAACCTTCATCAGAAAAGTTCAACTCCATCCACAGACTGTTTTGGGCATCTTAAACATTTTTATTTTCAAAACTGTATAAACTGCAAATAGTTCAAGTTCTTAGCTTTAAAATGACTACTTGCACATCTCCATACGATTTTTCTACAATTTATGGTGATTTTTACAAAACTGCCTATCATTTCAAACAACAATCCGGACCAGTCTGTGATTTTGGACTTATTCACCCAAGTTGGAGGTCATTAAAATTATGAATAAACTAGACACATCTTGTGAACTCTCAGAATTTACGGATCTAGTTTTCGACTTCGTATGATTTTTCTATGATTTTTCCAAAACAGTGCAGAATGGCTAAAGTTAGCCAACAACATATAAATATCATAACACTTTGTATTATGTTGAGCAAAGTGTATAATCATAAGTTCTAATTATTGAATGTGTTTCTTTGTTAGTTTATCATCATGAACTGAAACTAAGTCATTCATAATGAATATTATACATTCATTTTAGAACACGTATAATAAACTATAAAAATTATAGTTTAATGGATTCATAACATTAATGCATTTCCATAAAAGAGTTCTTACATATTACAAACGTTTTAGATAAACTATAATAGGTATAGTTTATGATACATCACACAACACACTCGTACAAAAAGGGTACGTTCATACATAAAAGATTTACATTCACACACATTTCACGTAAACTTGTTAACCTAAATTGTGAGACATTCTCTCCCCGTACGTCCGAGCGCGGGATATAATTCCTGGTAGTTATAATCAGAATCTCCTGGAGGGAGAGCGTGATACTTGTATATAGATCTATATTGGGTTTGACACCCCACACCTTGCTGCTAGCTACAGTGGGACCTGCAGGTCTACGGGTGACAAATGTCATTTCAGTTTTGCGACGCCTGAGAAACGTCGTAGCAGGTTCACATAGTCATAGTACGATTATAGCGATTCACATAGGGATATAACAATCCATAAAGTTTACGGGATTTTATTTATAAAACCTAAATGGGTTTTATGTCGATTTAAAATCACTTTCTATCTCAATGAGTAAAGATATTACTGTACACTTTTGGTTTTGGTAATTATGACTACACATCATTTGAAACCACATTTATACCTTTAAGTATGGCCAATACTTGTTATTTCTCGGTCCTCGGATTTAGGACTACATATACATAAAGTATTAACAAACATAAGAACATACGGAAATTTCATTTAATTCAAACGCGTCCATGTCCATTTAAACACATAACATTTTCTATTAGTAAGAAAGGTTTACTTATACATTTTGGTCTTCGGTCATAAGACTACATTACACAGATTTTAAAGAAAATATCGGATTTTCTGGATACATATTCTAACGCTTTTACAAGGAAAACGGTTTACTTTTCTAACGAAATCCCTTATGAACTCACCAACCTTTGTGTTGACACTTTTTCAAAACTACTTGTATTCTCAGGAATTCAGTGAAAACAGGAAATCAACAACGTTGTGAGGATGAGACGATAAATCGTCAAACAGTTCATTCTGTATCATAATGTAATTGATGTGAACCATGTAAACATGTGCTTTGAGGTAACGTTTTCAATTATATTTGTGATGGTTGTATTTACTTTGAGCACTATTATACTCGTTGTTGTGATACTCTACATGAAGTCCTCCACCCCCGGACGTTTCCGCCATCCTTGGTTTGGGGGTGTGATAGATTGGTATAAGAGCATTGTTTATAGTAAACTCAGTATATCAAACCACATAAGATATACAAACTATAAAGGGATAATGACTTGAAAAGGTAACAAACTTTCGATTTTTGTCACATTTAGTCACTAAACTTTTTTTCGTTATCTATTTGCCATTGAACTATTGAAACTGTTCACATTTTACCCTTATGACCGACTGTTACCAGTCATAAGGGTAAAATGTGAACAGTTTCAATAGTTTAGTGGCAAATAGATAATGAAAAAAAGTTTAGTGACTAAATGTGAAAAAAATCGAAATTTTATTTCCCTCTAAAAAGTTCAATGACTAAATGTGAACAAACTTCCTATTGTATTATGTTTTAGCAAAGTTATTTATTTTTGTTTAATTGTAGCAACATTTGTTGATGAAGAAATCTATGAAATAAAAAAACAAAATGTAACATCCGGATTTCCAATTATCATCATTTAAGTATTTTTCTTTTGAGTTAAGAAGAGAGACTCGATGAGTTAACACCTCAACTCGTCGAGTAAGGTCGCGACTGATGACTCGGATTAATGAATGGACTTGATGAGTCGGTGAGGCGACTCGACGAGTCCGCGCTATTGGCAGAAACCCTAAATCTTTGGGCTCGAGCCATATTTAAAGGCACTTATGGCCTTCAATTGCGAATACCTTTCCCATAAGTGAGAACCCTAGCGAGCTTGAGTGTGTAGAGTGAGAGGAAGGGCTATCTTGAGCTTTTTGGTGTGATAGATATGGACCCTTCTAGGTTCAGAGAGCCAAGAATATGAAGCTTTAGTAGAGTAAACCTTGGGGTTCAAAGTTATGAAGCATTTATGGTATATATAGTTACTTTCATCTTACACATAGATATGAAGTGAAGTATTTTCTATAAATTACGTGTTATGTGCGCATATTATTTGAATACTTGCTATCTATGTTGGATAAACGATTTTATACATGTTTTAAAAGATTTAAACGATATATTTATTTTATATCTACAAATATGTTGTGGATGAAACATGGGTAGATGAAATAGTTGGTGTGTGATGAAATAAAATGATGAGAGATAGGTGATGTTAGAAAGGTGGTGATAATTAGGTAAATAGATGATGATGAATATGTGATGTAGGATGAAAGGAGATACCATAACCTTTACCATCAATGTGGCGATGTAGTCATCTCCCAGAGTATAGATGGCGACCACAAACTATTCTAGACAACCTAGTGGAAACACCAGCAGACCCATAACCTGTAGGTGGTGAATTACGAGTTCAGGCGATGTTGTAACTATGTATTCATGTGATGATACTCTAACCCCTTACTACGAATTACAATTTCAAACGATATTGTAACTACATATTCATGGGATGTCACAAATTTCGCATGCCAAACCAATGGTCATAATTCACATCAATGAGAATGGTTCATTTTTTTTTGTAAAACCAAAAGCAGATTGGAAATTTTGATGTAATTATTTTGGAAAATGTCAAACCATTGGTTTTTTATTTCAGTTTTGGTTTTTTGTTTTTTTTTTCAAATATATTTTCAGGGTTTTGTTTTGTTTTGTTGTTTTTTTTGTTTTTTTTTGTTTTTTGTTTTTTGTTTTTTGTTTTTTGTTTTTTTTTTTTTTTTTTTTTTAATTTCATAGATTTCTTCATCAACAAATGTTGCTACAATTTAACAAAAATAAATAATTTGCTAAAACATAATACAAGAGGAGGTTTGTTCACGTTTAGTCATTGAACTTTTTAGAGGGAAACGAACTTTCGATTTTGTTCAAATTTAGTCACTAAACTTTTTTTCGTTATCTGTTTGCCATTGAACTAATGAAACTGTTCACATTTTACCTACAGCCGGTCATAAGGGTAAAATGTGATCAGTTTCAATAGTTCAATGGCAAATAGATAACGAAAAAAAGTTTAGTGACTAAATGTGACAAAAGTCGAAATTTTGTTACCCTTTCAAGTCATTATCCCAACTATAAATGCATTGGGACTAAGTCTCTGATTTAAAGTTTCAAAACAACTATACTTTTAGAAATAAATAGCTTCGTATTAAAATTATACATGCATGCATACATACTAAGGTTAGCATCATTCTAGAACAAAACAAAAGTAATGATTGTTGGATATCACAGGTAAACTTGGGGATGTATGGGCAGTCTTGGGAGTGGCATAGCCTGATCAACTATGCTGGTCCGAGGAGTGATTAGCACATGCCCAAGAATAGTTGTGATATGGCGACAAGTCTAAAAACTTACCAACACTACCACAATGAGAACATTAAAACAGAACATGAGTTTAAAATAATATGGGAGTATTTTGGAATATCATAACTTATATGAAAACTAAATAGATCCTTAATAATAGGTCTATAGTCCCTAAGTGGATACTTTAAGGTTATATATAACTTAGAAATTATAGACTTAGAATTTGTGGTCATTATTTGGATGTGGACCTAGAGTGGGATCACTTATTCAAAGGTCTATCGTATCTTGTTATATGTAATTAGTATGCACTATGTCATTATAGAAGTAACTAATAAGGATCACCCCTATAAGTAATTGATGATAGAGTTATACGCATAGTACCTATCTTTTCCACTCCTATTCTCGCAAATACAGCATAGCAAAATCCTACTTGCCGGATGTAACGCCCGTAGATCCGAGCTAGTCAATTTAGAGATAATAGGGGTCGAAAATGACTTTTTGACAAAATATTATTTAGAATAAATAATTTGAACCAAGTTGTATTATATGTCATAAGGTGTCTGTACATATAAAGAACACCGAAATCTGAGTTATAACGAAGAAGTTATGACTCGTCGAAGTTTCACGACGGAACCGACACGACACCGGGAAGCGTAAAAAGTGAATTTATGATAGAGCGAGATTTATCCTTAGTGATCTAAACGAAAGTCGTAGAATATGTTAAACCGATAAAATCCATAAAAAGAATCCCCAAATCTGACTTCGTATGAAGAAGTTATGATTTTTCTAAGATTCGGCTTAACAGTGTACAACCCGAAACTCGAATTTTAGTTCGAGCGGTTTTTGGCTTATGCGACCTAAATGAGAGTTGAATATCTCATTAATAGGAACTCAACGGTAAAAAGACAGACAAAAACGGAGTCCGTATGAAGGAGTTACGAATTCTTCGCGGTCATTTAACAGTCTAAACGCCTCGTACTGTTAAATTTAAGATCGGTCGAGAATTAGCCGATGGAGTCAAAATGAAAGTTGTAGATATTATTTTTACCTACGCGTGGATATAAAGAACGTCAAAAACAGAGGTCGTATGTGAAAGTTACGGATTTTAGAAGTTGGAAGTATGCTGTGCGAAAATGGGTGATGTGGCACAATCTTGGCCATTGCTTTCTCCCCAAGTCTTGCCACTAGATGGTGACATGTAGCACCAAGTTCAGCCATTTTCACCCTATAAATACCACCTCTCCCACCCTCATTTTCTTCACACCTTTCCCATTCTTTCTTCTCTTTACTCTCTCTCTAGAACCTCTCTCTAGCCCCGAAATCCCCCGAAAAGCCTAGGGAACCTCCCTAGCACGAGGCGGAAGCCCCGGAGTGCTCGACGGCTCCGAGAAGAAGAGCTTTTCGGCTCGGAAACGCTGCTCCAAGCAAATCTTGGTTTTCTATAAAACCCGTTGTAAGTGAGCTACGCCTACGCTATTTTTAATATAGTTTTTATTTAATTATATTAACGTTATTAAGAACATATAATAAATACTTGGGCTATTATTATGGGTTATATAAGTATTTTTTTTACGCTTATATAATAGTAATAATAGCTAGACTATTAATTAGTCTCGGCGAATAATAGACTAAAATCTATTGGTGATAATACTAGGTTTCGTCGAAGGAAATTATTTTAAAGTAAACGAAGTGTTGTCTGAGTACCGAGTCACCACCTTCTCATGTGAGTGCATAGTTACTTTCAGCTTACACATAGATATGAAGTATTTAATATAAATTACGTGCTATGTGTGCATATTATCTGAATACTTGCTATCTATGTTGGATGAACGTTTTATAAATGTTTTCAAAGATTTAAACTGTATATGTATTTTATATCTACAAAATGTGTTGGGTAAAACATGGGTAGATGTAATAGTTGCTGTGTGACAAAATAAAATAATGAGAGGCCTCGTTATAGATGTTATTGATGATCCAGTCATCTAGCGGAGTATAGATGACGACCACGGACTATTCTAGACAGTCCAGTGGAACACTAGCAGGCTCGCAACCTGTAGGTGTTTATTCGAACTGTGTGTTTATTTGAACTGTGTGTTTATTTGAACTGTGTGCTCACCAGATGTACTCCATCCCCCACATGGTTGCCTTAAGGACATTTGTTGCTAAGGAATCCCCTTAGCAGTAATGTCCATCCCAATGATAATCCTTAGGATAGGTCCCTTATGATAGATGCTTAGGGACGTCATGTGAGGATAACGGGAACGGGTAATCGGGTTTGTTTAATTTAATAAAGTTAATAAACTTATTTATTGTGGGTTGAAAACCCTATGTGCTCACCAGGCTCCCAAGCCTGACCCACTCAGTTTCTTGTATTACAGGATGTGGCGCATGAGCATAGATGTGATGTCTTGGGATGAGAGATTAATGGATTTTAGGCCTGTAAATATGGAATAATGTAGTAAGGCCTATGTTGTATTGTTTATACTTATGTACTGTATCGAACCTGACATCCTGAGTCTTTTTAATGAAATACATTTCTACGGAAATGCTTTTGATAAATCTTTTTCATAATATTGTTTTGGGACAAATTCCGCAACTCTTTTATTAAAAGATTACTCTGATTTTGAAATAAAGTATAAACAAAACCGGTCTTTTCTGGCCGTGATTTTTGGGATGTCACAGTTGGTATCAGAGCATTAGTTTAAGCGAACTGGGAATTTGTAGGATTTCTAGACTTAAACTTAGAGTGCTAAGCGATGATTGTGAGGTGTGAGCACTAGCTTATTTTAGGAATTGTGCCTAAAATGCTTTTATGTGCTAAATGCTTTATGCATGATATGTTGTTATTTTGTTCGGATCTATGGTCTGTTGCCGACCGGATCTGGAAACCTTATGTGTTTAGGATTCTAAACGTACGACTACGATATTAGAACTAGCATGTAAACGTTTCGGAGTGATAAGGACGATTTAAAACGTCTCTCCTAAATAAAGATCTAAACTCACCTTATTCGGTGTATAGATCAAGATGGCAAGGACCCAAAGTGGAAACGTGAATGCAAATGGGAACAGAAACCAGCCCCCAGTAATTGAGCAGATACCCGTTATGGTAGCCGCTGCTGAGCCAATAACAATGGTCAGAGTGCAAGCGATGATCCAGGCGATGATGGATCGTCAAATGGAGGAAACCAGACTCTTTCTCCAACAAAATCGAGAGGAAGCAACTATTCAGATCGAACAGCCCGAGTGGAACGAAGGGCAGACTGAGGAGGGAAAGTACAGTGGGACCGTTGGTCAAGCCAACCCACCAATAGTTCAACAAAACAACCAGGGTGACGAAGTCGAGAGGAATGGATGCAAGTACAAGGATTTTCTGACTTGCAAGCCATCGAATTTCACGGGAAAGGAAGATCCAATCGGGGTCATGGATTGGATCTCGGAGATGGAGTTAGCTTTCATGACGTGCAGTTGCAGAGGAAAGCTACAGACCACGTTTGCAGTGCGTCAGTTTTGAGGAGGCGCTGTACGTTGGTGGAATACCTTGGGGAAGACTTTAAGCCCCAACAAGCCCCTGCAACTGACATGGGCAGAATTTCTGGTGCAATTCAAACGAAAGTACTGCTCAGCTCAAAACCTGCTAGAGTTAGAGAACCAGTTTCTAACCCTGAAGAAGGGAAGCATGTCAATCGATGAATACACGAACAACTTCACAGAAAAGATGGAGTTTGCCTTGCGTCTTGTTCCGGATGAACTGACGAAAATTGATAAGTACGCAAAGGGACTTCCATGGGAGTACGCGGTGCCAGTACGTCAGGCACCTACTTTGAAGGCAGCTATCTGGGCTGCCAAGTCTGTGGAGGATATGATTAAGGGAAGAGCTGCCAACAAGATTGAGGTTGGCGAAAAGAGGAAGTTTGAGGGATCTACGAGGCCCAATAAGAAGATCAAGTCTGGTACAAAGGAGTTTAGCGGAGGAGGAAACAAAGTGAAATGGTGTGAGAAGTGCAAGAAGAATCACTTTGGGAAATGTAGCGAAGAAGTGACTTGCTACAAGTGCGAGAAGACCGGACATTACGCCAACGAGTGCACCGCCAGCAAAAGGGTGTGTTATGAATGCTGTGACAACCCGATATTTCAACTCTTTGTAACGACCAAAATGGGTCAAGTATTGTAACCACTTCTGAGTAATAAAATTTACTTTCATAATAAATGTACAAATAAGTTCTATTTATTTTCCTTCTATGCTTAAATGTCTTTGAACCATGATCGTACGTGAAAAGAACGCCCAAATCCGACTTCATTTAGCAAAATTATGAATTTTCCAAATTCGACTCAGCAACAGACAGCTAAAAACTCGAATCAGAAATCGAGTGACTTTTGACCGGAATGACCTAAACGAGAATCGAAGGTCTCAACAATGGTATTCTAGCGGTAAAAAGTCTGGCAAAAACCGACATCAGATAAAGAAGTTACGAATTTTCAAAGAGATTCCTTAAACACGATAGATTTTATATTTAATAAAAAAAATAATTTTGGAATTTGCCGACGGAGTCTAAACGAAAGTTGTAGAGCATAGTCTCACCTACGCGGGGATATAAAGATCATCGAAAACGGAGTTCGTATGAAGAAGATATGAATTTTTGAAGTTTATTAAATAAATTATTTATTTATTTAAATCAATATTCGGATATTATCCGAAGGGGAGTCAGCATACGCGTTACGCGCCGCGTACTGCTGTACGCCCCGCGTACCCGAGAACGCTCGGTCTCAAACAGTCCACGTCGCACGATCCGAAGACCCGACCCGACATCCCATCCGACCCGCGTGCCAGCGATCCGTCCCATCCGACCCGCGAACCCAGGAACCCGTCCCGTCCGAGGCAGAGGCGGTCGGGCTCGGTCACGCATGACGCACGCGTACTCGCTGCGTACTAGCGTACGCCCCGCGTACCGAGGCAGACCAGCCTCCCTATAAATAGCATACGAGGGTTTCCAAAGAAGGGGCTCATTTCTCTTCTCTCTCACTCTACTTTGCCTCGTTTTCCGTGCCCTTTCAAACCCGAAGCTCTGGTCTTTTTGGCTCGAGTCCCGAAGGTCGATTTTACTCCCGAGATTCCCGAGAATCCTGAGGAAAATCCGTTTCCCGAGACGAAACTCTGCCCGGTCTTCCATCTCGCTATCTCCAAAACTTTCAAGTGAGTTTCATACCCCTTAATCAACTGTTTTAATTATTCTAAATACTTTTATATGCTTTCAAAGGGGGGGATTACAAGTAAAACACACGAGTATTATCGTGTGTTACATAAAGAAACTCTTTTATATACTGTTAAATACTCAAATCACATTCGGTTTATAAACTTTTAAAGCAACTTTTATATATAAATACAACACATATGTTACAATAGTATTCGAATCTTTTAAAATATGAAGTTGTTGTAATACATGTGTAAAACTAAACTGTTCTTAAATTATTCTTTTTCTAAGTATTTCTAAACAAATAAAGCACACTTTTCGAAACTATAATAGGTATAGTTTTACGAATAGATTTCTAACTCTTATGTACTAGAAACATATATTTCAAGAGGTTTACCTTCGTATACAAGAACAAACGTAACATTTTAACAAGTTGATCTGTTTTTATACCACGGGTTTGTGAGACACTAACTTCATGTACGTTCGAGTACACATCTCAAGTCCTGTATTATATACCAGAATCCCTTGGAGGGGGAGCATGGTGTTTGTGTATAGATCTATACGGGCTTGACAACCCGCGCCCTGACTGTTAGCTACAGTCCACCGTTTGGGGTGACAAACGTCATAACATTCCAACGCCTGAAGAACGTTGTGTATAGGCATTTCGAGTCAATAGTATGGTTATAAAACTCACAAGGGGTATTAAAAACGCATTGATTCACAAGGTTTTCAAACTCATTTATTATTTTACTTTTACATACATTTTGGAAACAAACATTGGTCTCGAGTGAAGGCTACTTTTATGCTAGTAGAAAATATAGGATTTTCTAAACACACACAAGAAAAGATAAAACATTTCATTTCATTTAAACATTGTCATTTAAATACTTATGGAATTCACCAGCTTAAATGCTGATCAACTCTTTCAAAATTACTTGTATGTCCCAGGGATTCAGTAAATTTCAGGTACTAGTATGCTTTTGAAGAAGAGATGCTGCGGCGCCAGTTTAATCTCATATTTTGACATCATATTGTAATTGGTTTTGAACATGTAACTTTTGACAAATGTAAACTTTCAATTATATATATGATGGTTGTATTGCTTTCTTTACTATGTATTCATTTGTTACGCTACCACATGAAGTCATCCACCCCCGAACGTTTCCGCCGTTCAGGTTTGGGGGTGTGACAGATTGGTATCAGAGCAATGTTTATAGTGAACTAAGTATATCGAACCACATAAGATATACAAACTATAAATGCTTAAGGGACTAATACTCTCTAACAAAATAAATTTCTTTTTACACTTAAGCAGCATTTCGTTCAACTTAAATTAATAGTTCGTTTAAGTACAATTACATGCATACCACAAACTATTTTCATGTTATACAATTTTACAAGTATATAGGCAAGTTGATACGCACGAATCAAGGAATGACCATTGTGAGCAACAAGTCAAACCTTACCAAGTCATTGCAAAAATCAAACACAAAAATTTAAATACTATAGGAGTATTTGTTATCTAAAACTAGTTTAACTTACACGTTTTACATGTTCCGACGTTATTCAATTCTTATAACCTTAATTCTCGTATAGTCAAATGGCTGGATTTCACCACCCTGGCGATCCCTACTTTCCCAACCAAGGTAACGGAGGATGGATCGAAGATGATCCCGAAGTGGACGAGGAACCCATAAACGTGGGTGATGACTCCGGTACCAACTCAGAGCCGGATGTCATCGATCCACCACCCATTCAACCTCCCGTCTTCGTAAGGAACTTTCAAGGACCGACTCCCGTCTGGGGAAGTCACCTCCACCATTGGAGCCAACAGCAGAACCTACGCCCTCCCTACGGCATGTGCCGGGACTTCTATGATGTCCGCGGTGGAGGTTCGGCTGATCGAGCACTCCCAGTAATGGTGGGTAAGTTAGCCAATCAGTCCTATCAGTCTGGAGTACAAGCTAGTCGACTCCGGGATGTCAACGTGGAAGTGCAGGTTCACACTTCTGACATCCGTAGGTTGGACAATAGGCAAGACAACGCTCAGTTCCAAACCGAAGCGTTTCAAGCGCAAATTATTGCAGCCCTCGCCGAACTAAGGGAACAACAAGCCGCTTTAGATAGACGTTTAATGGAGTCAAAGCAATCAGATACGGAGTCAAGCTCCAAACACAACTTTCGACGCAAGTAGTGCTTGTCAAGAACTCAAAATTTTGTTATAGCTTAGGACCTCGGCTAAAAGTCTTTAAATTTCTTAAACTTAGTAAACGGAGATCCTTATAAAGGACAAATTTTCTTGATCGTTGTAACAACTTTTATATTAATATAAGTGGCACTATTATTACTATGTGGAGTATTTCGTTCAAACCTTGAATGGTCCTTGGGAACCCAAATACTTGTTTCATACCTTCAGTCTTACAAATAACTTTCATTCTTCTATTTTAAGACTCATACTCTCCTTTGTTGTTGAATTATAGTGATTTAATTCATGAGACACATACATTTTCCATTTCATGAAATTCTTATCATTGTTTTCTTTCCATCTATAGTTGAAGGATGCCTCCGCGTAGGAATCCAAGGCGATACAACAATGAGGAAATACCTATACCACCACCTCCACCACCCCAATTTGATGCTGTAATGTTTCAAGCAGCCGTCACCGCAGCAGTGGCAGCTGCCATGTCACAGATCAATAACTCGAGTGCTAATGTCTCGGGATCTGGCGTACACACGTCCAATCATGGCGAGAGTCATGGACCACCTCGGGAATGCACCTATAAGGACTTCACCAATGCCAAGCCCCGGATGTTTTATGGTACTGGTGGTGTGATGGCCCTGAGACAGTGGATTGAAAGGACGGAGGCAGTCTTTGAAATATGCTCCTGTCCCGAACACAGCAAGGTCAAGTTTGCAACCTTCACCCTTCTCGATAAAGCTTTAACTTGGTGGAATGGCCACGTTAAAGTACTTACCCTAATCGTGGCAAACTCCATAAGCTGGGAGAGCTTGAAGGCCATGATGATGAGAGAATACTGCCCGCGGGGAGAAATTCAAAAGCTTGAACACGAACTATGGACTCTTGGAATGGTGGGTACCGACATCGCTACTTATACCAACAGATTCTGCGAACTGGCAATCCTTTGTCCAGACATGATTGCTCCCGAGAGCAAGAAGATAGAAAGGTACATCTGGGGACTGACGCCCCAGATGCGGTCAAGCGTGTTAGCTTCCAAACCTGACACCTTCGAAAGTGCTAAGGAACTGGCACAATCTCTGATCGACTACGGAGGTCATCAAAACTCAACCACTTCTGCACCAGCACCACCGAAAGGAAACAACAACTACAACAACAACAACAACAATGGCAGGAAGAGAGCGTGGATCAAAGGAAAGGGTGGATCTTCCCAAGAATCCGCAAAGAAACCACTCGTGTCGGTTAATGCTGCTATTGTACCTGCTACAGTCCCTACAAATACCTACCCAACAAAGCCTTATGTAGGCAACCTCCCAAAATGCACCAAGTGCAATTTCCACCATCATGGACCTTGCCGAGATATGCAGTGTGCCAACTGCAACAGGAAAGGACACACGGCTCGTTTCTGCAAAGAACCCGCAAAGCCGATCACTCAAATTCCCGGTGCGGGTGTAGGGCAGGCTTGCTACGGTTGTGGCGAGGTGGGCCACTACAAGAGGAACTGTCCTAAGGCAGCAGGCACTGGAGGTGTAGGACGAGTTTTGGCAATAGGCCACGATGAAGCTGTAGCTGACCCAACTATAGTTGCTGGTACGTTTCTTCTCGATAATTCATACGCATGCATATTATTCGATAGTGGAGCGGAGAGAAGCTTCGTAAGTCAAAACTTTATCCATTTACTTAAACCTAAACCTAGCAAGTTAAAAGAATCATTCACTGTAGAGATGGCCAATGGAAAAACCGAAAGCACAAATTACATATACATGGGCTGTACGTTAACATTGGACGGCCATTCTTTCCCAATCAATCTCATGCCAGTTCAAATTAAAAGTTTCGACGTCATAGTCGGCATGGATTGGTTGAGTCTCTTTCGCGCTGACATCATGTGCTTTGAGAAAGCAGTCCGTCTTAATCTCCCGAACAACGAAACATTAGTTATCTACGGCGACAAACCTAGTACAAACCTTCGCATCATTTCGTGCATCCAAGCTCGAAAGTGCTTGCGGAAGGATTGTCGGGCATTCCTAGCACACATCGTCGATACAAGTCAAGAACTGAAGGACATCAAGAGTATCTTGGTAGTACGCGACTTTCCCAATATCTTTCCAGAAGAACTACCAGGATTACCACCGCAACGCCAAGTCGAGTTCAGGATCGACTTAATTCCAGGAGCTACCCCAGTAGCGAAGTCGCCTTATCGCCTCGCACCAGCAGAGATGCAAGAACTTTCCAGTCAACTTAACGAACTCCTTCGCAAAGGATTCATAAGACCAAGTTTCTCACCTTGGGGAGCACCGGTCTTGTTTGTAAAGAAGAAAGACGGATCGTTCCGTATGTGCATCGACTACAGAGAGCTGAACAAACTTACTATCAAAAACCGCTATCCTCTACCCTGTATCGACGACCTATTCGATCAACTGCAAGGGGCGAACTACTTCTCAAAAATAGACCTACGATCCGGATATCACCAATTACGAGTTCTAGAGGGGGACATTCCAAAGACAGCTTTCCGAACTCGTTATGGACACTATGAATTCGTGGTGATGCCGTTCGGATTAACCAATGCACCAGCAGTATTTATGGACCTAATGAATAGGGTATGCCGCCCTTACTTGGACCAGTTCGTCATCGTCTTTATCGATGATATACTTATCTACTCTCGAAGTGAGGAAGAGCATGGTCAACACCTACGACAAGTCCTAGAAACACTGCGAACGGAAAAACTCTATGCGAAGTTCTCTAAATGCGAATTTTGGATTCGAAGAGTCGAATTTTTAGGTCACGTTGTTAGCGAAAAGGGTATACACGTGGACCCCTCCAAAATTAAGGCTATTGAGAACTGGTCGGCACCAAAGATACCTACTGAAATTCGTCAATTTCTAGGTCTAGCTGGCTACTATCGCAGATTCATAAAGAACTTTTCGAGCATTGCGAAACCTCTTACTTCATTAACCCAGAAAGGTGTGGCCTTTGACTGGGAAGCGAAACAAGAGAAGGCATTCCAGGCACTAAAGCAGGCCTTGTGCACCGCACCGATACTAGCCCTCCCCGAAGGAATAGAAGACTTCGTTGTGTATTGCGATGCTTCAAATCAAGGACTAGGTTGTGTTCTTATGCAGAGGGGAAAGGTTATCGCTTATGCCTCCCGACAGCTTAAGACACACGAAGTGAACTATACGACACACGATCTCGAATTAGGAGCTGTGGTATTTGCTCTGAAGATCTGGAGACACTACTTATACGGAACAAAGAGTACCATCTTCACCGATCACAAGAGCCTTCAACACATTTTCGATCAGAAGGAACTCAACATGCGACAACGACGATGGGTCGAGTTACTGAATGACTACGTATGTGAGATTCGTTACCATCCTGGAAAGGCCAACGTAGTAGCCGACGCCCTCAGTCGAAAGGAATACACTGGTCGGAGGGTCAAATCTCTGACCATGACTATCCATTCCCACTTATCCACACAAATTAAGGAGGCACAAATGGAAGCTTTGCAACCCGAAAATGTGGCGGGTGAATCCCTGCGAGGAATGGAGAAGAATTTAGAAGTCAAGGGTGGCAGAGCCTACTATCTCATGGACCGAATCTGGACCCCAAAACATGGTGGTTTCAGAAACATAGTCATGACTGAAGCTCACAACTCAAGATATTCCGTTCACCCGGGTTCAGATAAAATGTATCTGGATCTTAAGAAACTGTACTGGTGGCCTAACATGAAAGCAGAGATTGCTACCTTCATGAGTAAATGTCTTACTTGCGCTAAGGTTAAGGTCGAGTATCAGAAACCGTCAGGACTACTACAACAGCTAGAGATACCGGAATGGAAATGGGAGCGGATTTCTATGGACTTCATAACCAAGTTACCCAAGACGACATGTGGACTCGATACCATATGGGTCATTGTCGACAGACTGACCAAATCCGCGCATTTCCTACCCATCAAGGAGACTGACAAAATGGAGAAGCTTACAAGGACTTACTTAAGGGAAGTAGTGCGACTGCATGGTGTTCCGATATCCATTATCTCCGATCGAGATAGTAGATTCACTTCAAGGTTCTGGCAGTCACTACAAAGTTCCCTGGGAACTAGGCTGGACATGAGTACGGCCTACCACCCACAGACAGACGGACAAAGTGAGAGAACGATACAAACTTTAGAAGACATGCTGAGAGCCTGCGTGATTGATTTTGGAAAGGCATGGGATGTTCATTTACCCCTTGTCGAATTTTCATACAACAATAGCTATCATACAAGCATAAAGGCTGCTCCGTTTGAAGCCCTCTATGGTCGAAAGTGCAGATCCCCTCTGTGCTGGACTGAAGTTGGCGATACCCAGTTAGCTGGAGGAAGAGTTCCTGAAAGCACTCTCACCGGTCCGGAGATCATACGTGAAACAACAGAGAAGATCGTTCAGATTCGTGAACGATTGAAAGCCTCAAGAGACCGACAGAAAAGCTACGCTGACCAAAGGAGGAAACCTTTGGAATTCCAGGTAGGAGACCACGTCTTGTTAAAGGTCTCACCGTGGAAGGGTTTAATACGATTTGGAAAGCGTGGGAAACTAAATCCAAGATACATAGGGCCTTTCGAGATTCTTGCCAGAATCGGCCCTGTGGCTTACAAGCTTAACCTACCGCGCGAACTTAGTAACATCCATCCAACCTTCCACGTCTCAAACCTGAAAAAGTGTCTGTCCGACGAGAATCTTGTTATCCCAATCGACGAAATCGAGATCAACGAGAGCCTCAACTTTGTGGAAGAACCAGTAGAAATCATGGACCGAGAGGTCAAACAAACAAAACAAAGTCGCATACCCATCGTGAAGGTTCGCTGGAACGCCAAGCGGGGACCCGAATTCACTTGGGAACGCGAAGATCAGATGAAACAAAAGTATCCTCATCTCTTTCATATTCACTAGTATCTTTACTACTTTAAATTTCGGGACGAAATTCTCTCTAACGGGGGGATGATGTGACAACCCGATATTTCAACTCTTTGTAACGACCAAAATGGGTCAAGTATTGTAACCACTTCTGAGTAATAAAATTTACTTTCATAATAAATGTACAAATAAGTTCTATTTATTTTCCTTCTATGATTAAATGTCTTTGAACCATGATCGTACGTGAAAAGAACGCCCAAATCCGACTTCATTTAGCAAAATTATGAATTTTCCAAATTCGACTCAGCAACAGACAGCTAAAAACTCGAATCAGAAATCGAGTGACTTTTGACCGGAATGACCTAAACGAGAATCGAAGGTCTCAACAATGGTATTCTAGCGGTAAAAAGTCTGGCAAAAACCGACATCAGATAAAGAAGTTACGAATTTTCAAAGAAATTCCTTAAACACGATAGATTTTATATTTAATAAAAAAAATAATTTTGGAATTTGCCGACGGAGTCTAAACAAAAGTTGTAGAGCGTAGTCTCACCTACGCGGGGATATAAAGATCATCGAAAACGGAGTTCGTATGAAGAAGATATGAATTTTTGAAGTTTATTAAATAAATTATTTATTTATTTAAATCAATATTCGGATATTATCCGAAGGGGAGTCAGCATACGCGTTACGCGCCGCGTACTGCTGTACGCCCCGCGTACCCGAGAACGCTCGGTCTCAAACAGTCCACGTCGCACGATCCGAAGACCCGACCCGACGTCCCATCCGACCCGCGAACCCAGGAACCCGTCCCGTCCGAGGCAGAGGCGGTCGGGCTCGGTCACGCATGACGCACGCGTACGCGCTGCGTACTAGCGTACGCCCCGCGTACCGAGGCAGACCAGCCTCCCTATAAATAGCATACGAGGGTTTCCAAAGAAGGGGCTCATTTCTCTTCTCTCTCACTCTACATTGCCTCGTTTTCCGTGCCCTTTCAAACCCGAAGCTCTGGTCTTTTGGCTCAAGTCCCGAAGGTCGATTTTACTCCCGAGATTCCCGAGAATCCCGAGGAAAATCCGTTTCCCGAGACGAAACTCTGCCCGGTCTTCCATCTCGCTATCTCCAAAACTTTCAAGTGAGTTTCATACCCCTTAATCAACCGTTTTAATTATTCTAAATACTTTTATATGCTTTCAAAGGGGGGGATTACAAGTAAAACACACGAGTATTATCGTGTGTTACATAAAGAAACTCTTTTATATACTGTTAAATACTCAAATCACATTCGGTTTATAAACTTTTAAAGGAACTTTTATATATAAATACAACACATATGTTACAATAGTATTCGAATCTTTTAAAATATGAAGTTGTTGTAATACATGTGTAAAACTAAACTGTTCTTAAATTATTCTTTTTCTAAGTATTTCTAAACAAATAAAGCACACTTTTCGAAACTATAATAGGTATAGTTTTACGAATAGATTTCTAACTCTTATGTACTAGAAACATATATTTCAAGAGGTTTACCTTCGTATACAAGAACAAACGTAACATTTTAACAAGTTGATCTGTTTTTATACCACGGGTTTGTGAGACACTAACTTCATGTACGTTCGAGTACACATCTCAAGTCCTGTATTATATACCAGAATCCCTTGGAGGGGGAGCATGGTGTTTGTGTATAGATCTATACGGGCTTGACAACCCGCGCCCTGACTGTTAGCTACAGTCCACCGTTTGGGGTGACAAACGTCATAACATTCCAACGCCTGAAGAACGTTGTGTATAGGCATTTCGAGTCAATAGTATGGTTATAAAACTCACAAGGGGTATTAAAAACGCATTGATTCACAAGGTTTTCAAACTCATTTATTATTTTACTTTTACATACATTTTGGAAACAAACATTGGTCTCGAGTGAAGGCTACTTTTATGCTAGTAGAAAATATAGGATTTTCTAAACACACACAAGAAAAGATAAAACATTTCATTTCATTTAAACATTGTCATTTAAATACTTATGGAATTCACCAGCTTAAATGCTGATCAACTCTTTCAAAATTACTTGTATGTCCCAGGGATTCAGTAAATTTCAGGTACTAGTATGCTTTTGAAGAAGAGATGCTGCGGCGCCAGTTTAATCTCATATTTTGACATCATATTGTAATTGGTTTTGAACATGTAACTTTTGACAAATGTAAACTTTCAATTATATATATGATGGTTGTATTGCTTTCTTTACTATGTATTCATTTGTTACGCTACCACATGAAGTCATCCACCCCCGAACGTTTCCGCCGTTCAGGTTTGGGGGTGTGACAAATGCCGTGAAGAAGGGCATGTTGCTAAGGATTGCCCGAAAAAGAAAGAAGCGGCAAGACCAAACATTCCGCCAAAACCAAAGGCAAGAGCATTCCACATGATCCTCGACGAAGCAGAAAACAATGCGAGGAACCAAGGATGAGGAATTTATACCCGAAGATCAAGCTATGAGGTAGCCAAAGAGATAGAACCATATGATGTTGCCTATTAGAGGAATAGTCTAGGGTGAACTTGAACACCTATGTAATAGTTTCAAGAAATAATAAAATCTTCGTTTTGTTATCTCGTGTGTTAAACTATTATGTGATTTTCTTGAATGGTGACTTGGAAAAGTGCGAGACAATACTTGGGACGAGTATGAGTAGGTGTGAAAGGTAGTAGATGCATATACTACCGGAAGCACAGGACTCACGCTTGGATCAGGGAAAGTCACAAGGTTACCAAGAAGCTAGTAATTGATTTCGTTTTATTCAAGTATGTCGTTACCATTGTTTCGGTAATGACTAAGAAAATTGTTGTTATCCCGACCCTAGTGGTCATATCACATTGAGTCCGACTACGATGAGTAGGTTACGTGGTTCAGAGAACCAAGTTTGATGTAGCGTCCGACTTAAACCTAACGATTGAAATCAAAGCGATAAATAGAAGTATCGCGCTCGTTGTTAAAAAAAGTTGGTAGCTAGAAATGCTACATGTTAAAATATGATTATATCACATTAGACCATGAAGGAAGCCATATTTCATTCAGGAATTTGACTCTAAGAGACCTGAGTCTAAGCGTTGTTACGTACGATAATAGGTCATTAGAATATGACACCTCGATCAATTGTAGCAATAAAATTAACTTGTCCTAAGAAGAAGAAGGTGTCTCTTATAATGAATGAGCTTGTGACACGAAGGTCATGACTGAAAGTCTAACGACCAGGTGCAAGACCAAACACCGCCTGCAATCAAGGAGTCCAAGAGTTAGATACCCGTTCGAAGCAACATAGAAGTTACAGTTACTACCTAGGATGAAGAGATAATGTATGGAGTCATTATACTACCCTGTTTCGTTGATGATTCCGGGACGTAATCATCCTAAGGGGGAGATAATTGTAACGCCCGTAGATCCGAGCTAGTCAATTTAGAGATAATAGGGGTCGAAAATGACTTTTTGACAAAAATTATTTAGAATAAATAATTTGAACCAAGTTGTATTATATGTCACAAGGTGTCTGTACATATAAAGAACACCGAAATCTGAGTTATAACGAAGAAGTTATGACTCGTCGAAGTTTCACGACGGAACCGACACGACACCGGGAAGCGTAAAAAGTGAATTTATGATAGAGCGAGATTTATCCTTAGTGATCTAAATGAAAGTCGTAGAATATGTTAAACCGAGAAAATCCATAAAAAGAACGCCCAAATCTGACTTCGTATGAAGAAGTTATGATTTTTCTAAGATTCGGCTTAGCAGTGTACAACCCGAAACTCGAATTTTAGTTCGAGCGGTTTTTGGCTTATGCGACCTAAATGAGAGTTGAATATCTCATTAATAGGAACTCAACGGTAAAAAGACAGACGAAAACGGAGTCCGTATGAAGGAGTTACGAATTCTTCGCGGTCATTTAACAGTCTAAACGCCTCGTACTGTTAAATTTAAGATCAGTCGAGAATTAGCCGATGGAGTCAAAATGAAAGTTGTAGATATTATTTTTACCTACGCGTGGATATAAAGAACGTCAAAAACAGAGGTCGTATGTGAAAGTTACGGATTTTAGAAGTTGGAAGTATGCTGTGCGAAAATGGGTGATGTGGCACAATCTTGGTCATTGCTTTCTCCCCAAGTCTTGCCACTAGATGGTGACATGTAGCACCAAGTTCAGCCATTTTCACCCTATAAATACCACCTCTCCCACCCTCATTTTCTTCACACCTTTCCCATTCTTTCTTCTCTTTACTCTCTCTCTAGAACCTCTCTCTAGCCCCGAAATCCCCCGAAAAGCCTAGGGAACCTCCCTAGCACGAGGCGGAAGCCCCGGAGTGCTCGACGGCTCCGAGAAGAAGAGCTTTTCGGCTCGGAAACGCTGCTCCAAGCAAATCTTGGTTTTCTATAAAACCCGTTGTAAGTGAGCTACGCCTACGCTATTTTTAATATAGTTTTTATTTAATTATATTAACGTTATTAAGAACATATAATAAATACTTGGGCTATTATTATGGGTTATATAAGTATTTTTTTTACGCTTATATAATAGTAATAATAGCTAGACTATTAATTAGTCTCGGCGAATAATAGACTAAAATCTATTGGTGATAATACTATGTTTCGTCGAAGGAAATTATTTTAAAGTAAACGAAGTGTTGTCTGAGTACCGAGTCACCACCTTCTCATGTGAGTGCATAGTTACTTTCAGCTTACACATAGATATGAAGTATTTAATATAAATTACGTGCTATGTGTGCATATTATCTGAATACTTGCTATCTATGTTGGATGAACGTTTTATAAATGTTTTCAAAGATTTAAACTGTATATGTATTTTATATCTACAAAATGTGTTGGGTAAAACATGGGTAGATGTAATAGTTGCTGTGTGACAAAATAAAATAATGAGAGGCCTCGTTATAGATGTTATTGATGATCCAGTCATCTAGCGGAGTATAGATGACGACCACGGACTATTCTAGACAGTCCAGTGGAACACTAGCAGGCTCGCAACCTGTAGGTGTTTATTCGAACTGTGTGTTTATTTGAACTGTGTGTTTATTTGAACTGTGTGCTCACCAGATGTACTCCATCCCCCACATGGTTGCCTTAACGACATTTGTTGCTAAGGAATCCCCTTAGCAGTAATGTCCATCCCAATGATAATCCTTAGGATAGGTCCCTTATGATAGATGCTTAGGGACGTCATGTGAGGATAACGGGAACGGGTAATCGGGTTTGTTTAATTTAATAAAGTTAATAAACTTATTTATTGTGGGTTGAAAACCCTATGTGCTCACCAGGCTCCCAAGCCTGACCCACTCAGTTTCTTGTATTACAGGATGTGGCGCATGATCATAGATGTGATGTCTTGGGATGAGAGATTAATGGATTTTAGGCCTGTAAATATGGAATAATGTAGTAAGGCCTATGTTGTATTGTTTATACTTATGTACTGTATCGAACCTGACATCCTGAGTCTTTTTAATGAAATACATTTCTACGGAAATGCTTTTGATAAATCTTTTTCATAATATTGTTTTGGGACAAATTCCGCAACTCTTTTATTAAAAGATTACTCTGATTTTGAAATAAAGTATAAACAAAACCGGTCTTTTCTGGCCGTGATTTTTGGGATGTCACAGTTGGTATCAGAGCATTAGTTTAAGCGAACTAGGAATTTGTAGGATTTCTAGACTTAAACTTAGAGTGCTAAGCGATGATTGTGAGGTGTGAGCACTAGCTTATTTTAGGAATTGTGCCTAAAATGCTTTTATGTGCTAAATGCTTTATGCATGATATGTTGTTATTTTGTTCGGATCTATGGTCTGTTGCCGACCGGATCTGGAAACCTTATGTGTTTAGGATTCTAAACGTACGACTACGATATTAGAACTAGCATGTAAACGTTTTGGAGTGATAAGGACGATTTAAAACGTCTCTCCTAAATAAAGATCTAAATTCACCTTATTCGGTGTATAGATCAAGATGGCAAGGACCCAAAGTGGAAACATGAATGCAAATGGGAACATAAACCAACCCCCAGTAATTGAGCAGATACCCGTTATGGTAGCCGCTGCTGAGCCAATAACAATGGTCAGAGTGCAAGCGATGATCCAGGCGATGATGGATCGTCAAATGGAGGAAACCAGACTCTTTCTCCAACAAAATCGAGAGGAAGCAACTATTCAGATCGAACAGCCCGAGTGGAACGAAGGGCAGACTGAGGAGGGAAAGTACAGTGGGACCGTTGGTCAAGCCAACCCACCAATAGTTCAACAAAACAACCAGGGTGACGAAGTCGAGAGGAATGGATGCAAGTACAAGGATTTTCTGACTTGCAAGCCATCGAATTTCACGGGAAAGGAAGATCCAATCGGGGTCATGGATTGGATCTCGGAGATGGAGTTAGCTTTCATGACGTGCAGTTGCAGAGGAAAGCTACATACCACGTTTGCAGTGCGTCAGTTTTGAGGAGGCGCTGTACGTTGGTGGAATACCTTGGGGAAGACTTTAAGCCCCAACAAGCCCCTGCAACTGACATGGGCATAATTTCTGGTGCAATTCAAACGAAAGTACTGCTCAGCTCAAACCCTGCTAGAGTTAGAGAACCAGTTTCTAACCCTGAAGAAGGGAAGCATGTCAATCGATGAATACACGAACAACTTCACAGAAAAGATGGAGTTTGCCTTGCGTCTTGTTCCGGATGAACTGACGAAAATTGATAAGTACGCAAAGGGACTTCCATGGGAGTACGCGGTGCCAGTACGTCAGGCACCTACTTTGGAGGCAGCTATCTGGGCTGCCAAGTCTGTGGAGGATATGATTAAGGGAAGAGCTGCCAACAAGATTGAGGTTGGCGAAAAGAGGAAGTTTGAGGGATCTACGAGGCCCAATAAGAAGATCAAGTCTGGTACAAAGGAGTTTAGCGGAGGAGGAAACAAAGTGAAATGGTGTGAGAAGTGCAAGAAGAATCACTTTGGGAAATGTAGCGAAGAAGTGACTTGCTACAAGTGCGAGAAGACCGGACATTACGCCAACGAGTGCACCGCCAGCAAAAGGGTGTGTTATGAATGCCGTTAAGAAGGGCATGTTGCTAAGGATTGCCCGAAAAAGAAAGAAGCGGCAAGACCAAACATTCCGCCAAAACCAAAGGCAAGAGCATTCCACATGATCCTCGACGAAGCAGAAAACAATGCGAGGAACCAAGGATGAGGAATTTATACCCGAAGATCAAGCTATGAGGTAGCCAAAGAGATAGAACCATATGATGTTGCCTATTAGAGGAATAGTCTAGGGTGAACTTGAACACCTATGTAATAGTTTCAAGAAATAATAAAATCTTCGTTTTGTTATCTGGTGTGTTAAACTGTTATGTGATTTTCTTGAATGGTGACTTGGAAAAGTGCGAGACAATACTTGGGACGAGTATGAGTAGGTGTGAAAGGTAGTAGATGCATATACTACCGGAAGCACAGGACTCACGCTTGGATCAGGGAAAGTCACAAGGTTACCAAGAAGCTAGTAATTGATTTCATTTTATTCAAGTATGTCGTTACCATTGTTTCGGTAATGACTAAGAAAATTGTTGTTATCCCGACCCTAGTGGTCATATCACATTGAGTCCGACTACGATGAGTAGGTTACGTGGTTCAGAGAACCAAGTTTGATGTAGCGTCCGACTTAAACCTAACGATTGAAATCAAAGCGATAAATAGAAGTATCGCGCTCGTTGTTAAAAAAAGTTGGTAGCTAGAAATGCTACATGTTAAAATATGATTATATCACATTAGACCATGAAGGAAGGCATATTTCATTCAGGAATTTGACTCTAAGAGACCTGAGTCTAAGCGTTGTTACGTACGATAATAGGTCATTAGAATATGACACCTCGATCAATTGTAGCAATAAAATTAACTTGTCCTAAGAAGAAGAAGGTGTCTCTGATAATGAATGAGCTTGTGACACGAAGGTCATGACTGAAAGTCTAACGACCAGGTGCAAGACCAAACACCGCCTGCAATCAAGGAGTCCAAGAGTTAGATACCCGTTCGAAGCAACATAGAAGTTACAGTTACTACCTAGGATGAAGAGATAATGTATGGAGTCATTATACTACCCTGTTTCGTTGATGATTCCGGGACGTAATCATCCTAAGGGGGAGATAATTGTAACGCCCGTAGATCCGAGCTAGTCAATTTAGAGATAATAGGGGTCGAAAATGACTTTTTGACAAAAATTATTTAGAATAAATAATTTGAACCAAGTTGTATTATATGTCACAAGGTGTTTGTACATATAAAGAACACCGAAATCTGAGTTATAACGAAGAAGTTATGACTCGTCGAAGTTTCACGACGGAACCGACACGACACCGGGAAGCGTAAAAAGTGAATTTATGATAGAGCGAGATTTATCCTTAGTGATCTAAACGAAAGTCGTAGAATATGTTAAACCGAGAAAATCCATAAAAAGAACGCCCAAATCTGACTTCGTATGAAGAAGTTATGATTTTTCTAAGATTCGGCTTAACAGTGTACAACCCGAAACTCGAATTTTAGTTCGAGCGGTTTTTGGCTTATGCGACCTAAATGAGAGTTGAATATCTCATTAATAGGAACTCAACAGTAAAAAGACAGACGAAAACGGAGTCCGTATGAAGGAGTTACGAATTCTTCGCGGTCATTTAACAGTCTAAACGCCTCGTACTGTTAAATTTAAGATCGGTCGAGAATTAGCCGATGGAGTCAAAATGAAAGTTGTAGATATTATTTTTACCTACGCGTGGATATAAAGAACGTCAAAAACAGAGGTCGTATGTGAAAGTTACGGATTTTAGAAGTTGGAAGTATGCTGTGCGAAAATGGGTGATGTGGCACAATCTTGGCCATTGCTTTCTCCCCAAGTCTTGCCACTAGATGGTGACATGTAGCACCAAGTTCAGCCATTTTCACCCTATAAATACCACCTCTCCCACCCTCATTTTCTTCACACCTTTCCCATTCTTTCTTCTCTTTACTCTCTCTCTAGAACCTCTCTCTAGCCCCGAAATCCCCCGAAAAGCTTAGGGAACCTCCCTAGCACGAGGCGGAAGCCCCGGAGTGCTCGACGGCTCCGAGAAGAAGAGCTTTTCAGCTCAGAAACGCTGCTCGAAGCAAATATTGGTTTTCTATAAAACCCATTGTAAGTGAGCTACGCCTACGCTATTTTTAATATAGTTTTTATTTAATTATATTAACGTTATTAAGAACATATAATAAATACTTGGGCTATTATTATGGGTTATATAAGTATTTTTTTTTACGCTTATATAATAGTAATAATAGCTAGACTATTAATTAGTCTCGGCAAATAATAGACTAAAATCTATTGGTGATAATACTATGTTTCGTCGAAGGAAATTATTTTAAAGTAAACGAAGTGTTGTCTGAGTACCGAGTCACCACCTTCTCATGTGAGTGCATAGTTACTTTCAGCTTACACATAGATATGAAGTATTTAATATAAATTACGTGCTATGTGTGCATATTATCTGAATACTTGCTATCTATGTTGGATGAACGTTTTATAAATGTTTTCAAAGATTTAAACTGTATATGTATTTTATATCTACAAAATGTGTTGGGTAAAACATGGGTAGATGTAATAGTTGCTGTGTGACAAAATAAAATAATGAGAGGCCTCGTTATAGATGTTATTGATGATCCAGTCATCTAGCGGAGTATAGATGACGACCACAGACTATTCTAGACAGTCCAGTGGAACACTAGCAGGCTCGCAACCTGTAGGTGTTTATTCGAACTGTGTGTTTATTTGAACTGTGTGTTTATTTGAAATGTGTGCTCACCAGATGTACTCCATCCCCCACATGGTTGCCTTAAGGACATTTGTTGCTAAGGAATCCCCTTAGCAGTAATGTCCATCCCAATGATAATCCTTAGGATAGGTCCCTTATGATAGATGCTTAGGGACGTCATGTGAGGATAACGGGAACGGGTAATCGGGTTTGTTTAATTTAATAAAGTTAATAAACTTATTTATTGTGGGTTGAAAACCCTATGTGCTCACCAGGCTCCCAAGCCTGACCCACTCAGTTTCTTGTATTACAGGATGTGGCGCATGAGCATAGATGTGATGTCTTGGGATGAGAGATTAATGGATTTTAGGCATGTACATATGGAATAATGTAGTAAGGCCTATGTTGTATTGTTTATACTTATGTACTGTATCGAACATGACATCCTGAGTCTTTTTAATGAAATACATTTCTACGGAAATGCTTTTGATAAATCTTTTTCATAATATTGTTTTGGGACAAATTCCGCAACTCTTTTATTAAAAGATTACTCTGATTTTGAAATAAAGTATAAACAAAACCGGTCTTTTCTGGCCGTGATTTTTGGGATGTCACACCGGACGACCCTTACTTTCCTAATCCGAACTCGAGGAACGGTCAATGGTTATGAGAAGAATCAGAAGCGGAACCGGAGGTAATCAATCCTCCATGCATAGCAAGGGTTCCGCGAACCATTTCGACTATATCGAACCTGTACCCCGTTGGATAATCGTGATCGAGGGTTGAATGCCGACAACAATGACAACAACCACCATGTGGAGACCAACGAGAGTGCTATGACCTCAACCACAGGGGAACGATTGACAGAGCCCTCCCGGTGAAGACCCGGTGGATTGCGGACATCGGGGATTAAAACATGAAAACTACAATCTCAGTTCAGAAAACTGCGCGCTACTACAGACCCTACCATCTCGTGTACCCGTGACTCAAAATTAGACTACTATTCCCGAGACCAACTCTCTTTTTAGGACCTTATCGCCACTCGTGTAGAGGAAAGAGAGTAACAGGGTAGGACACACAACATTCAAAGAAAGGATGATTGTAGCCAAGCGTTGATTGGCAAAGCTACAAAATTGCATCGACCTTGCCTCAGGCATCACAAGGGATGGATCATCGTAAGTAGAGTTCATACCGCTCACCAGACCTGGTAAATTAGCTTCATAAGTATGCGCTGGTGCTACTCTATTGTAAGTAAAATCACGACAATACAAATTAAGTGGTCATACTAATCGAGAAATCTATGTACTATGAAAACCCACCCATGCACAAATGTGAAGTAGACCTGCATCGAGGTCAAAATTTTCACTGAAACCATGATTACTAAAGTCATATTAACAAGATGGGCTTAGGATGTACCTAACAGACTCGAAGGTCTATCTAGCCTTAATTATATAACTAAACATACATCAATATGTCATGATAAGGACCTAGCTTGGGTCATATATAAAGTTTCACTTGGATACAGAACTACTAAAATACATGAGTTTACCATATAAAGAACGTCATTATAAATTGTTTTTAGAACACCCTCAACAACCGAATTACGTTACAAATCGATATGAGATAAACTTAGTTAGAAAACTCGCGACATATAGCCATTCTAAAAACTCATTATCGTATCACATTTAAACATTTATTGAGAAGTTTCTTCTTCATAGACCTATGGGGTGCGATCATACCAGCACTAATGCACCAGATCCCATCAAAATTGCTCAGCCAAGTATGTTCGGACAAACATGATTCTAAGAGGAGTAAAGCTTAACGCCCGTATGAAACCTACTTCTACCTACGGCCATAACTCCATCTCGGGAGCGTTAGCAGAAACACTAAGAATAGTGCAGTAATTTGCAAAATTTATATGCGTAAATATAAATTGTAAGGATGCACTTAAGATAATCATTTCCTCTAACGAAGTCGTTTTTCGTCATGAAACAGAGCTATGTCTTCACCTAGAGAGAACAGTGCAACTAGCAAGGTACCAACACTGCAGATAGACGCTGCTACTTTTCAGGCTGCTGTCACGGTAGCCGTGACAGCCGTCATGGCGCAATTCAATGCTAACAACGTCAGCAGGGGTGGAAGCGGTACTAACAATACAAATTGTGGTAACAATCAGGGACACCAATGGGTACCTACCAACGAAAATACCTCAAGCCACGAACCTACGAACAAGAAGAGAAAGTTTTGGAACATGAAAGAGTGCCACCAATCTCAAGGATACACTAAAAGACAATAACCTAGGGCCACCCCTAACATTACAACAACAGTCATGACACATGCCTCGACACTAGCCACGGGGTCTGCCACCCAAACGCCGTCCAGACCATATGAGGGATCACTCCCAAAGTGCAACCAATGTGGCTTTCATCACTATGGGGCTTGCCGGGAGTTACACTGTAAAAACTGCAACAGGAAAGGGCATACCATCCATTTCTGTAAGGCCCCGACCCAGCACCTCCCTTTAATCACCTGCACAAAGGTAGGCCCAGTATGCTACCTATGCGGTGAAACGGGACACTTCAAGAGAGAATGTCCAACTAAGAAGAATGACGAAGGGACAGTAGGAGTGTGATGAACACACCAACAGGAGCAACAAGGGAACCATGTTAGGACTTTTGTAATGTTCCCAACGACAAAACGTTTAAGTACTATATGTTTGTAATGAATTTGGTACGCTTACTAAAGTAACCTTCCTTCTAAAAAGTGGCTAAAATATTCTCTCTCGTAAACAACAAACCAAAGACATTCATATATGACCTTAGGTTCATTACCTGTAGGTTGTGATGACCTTGTCCATACATCAGGGTTAATTAAAATCAACATACTAAAGTCTTGAAACAAATAATTCCATCCTGACTCCGATTCCATGTCTAGTATTAGGGGTTCAGTGGGGTCACCCACTCGACGATTTCACGATATCAACTTACATACGACGATCATATACCGCTCGATCGTATGAAGACCTGTCAGGAATCATGATATCAAGTATCATTACTGGCTATCGAAAACACACCCACTACCAGTGCTAGATATTGTGGTATGAATCATCTATAATAATCATACCATCAAACAAAATGGAACATACAGAAAAGAAATACAAGACACTCTGTCACTCTAGTGATCTCTTCTTATGAATAAAACTTATCTCGTGTTATCTAAAAAGATATTGTTGTCGTTATCCAATTTTGATTGATATAGCCCTCATCTTCCCGATTTTAACGACTACAAAAATGGCCCTTCGCCTAACCCCCCCGAATATCGAAACTATCGTCTCTCATAAACATCCAACACGGACCTTTGGGTCATCTCTCGCTGTGGAAATCCAAAACACGCACCAAAGGAGTGTTATACTTCCCGAAGCCTTATCACATGTATTACAAGAGACCTTCGGGAATGTCGCGCATGTAGCATACAAGATTTAAGCACAGAAGCTTGGGACAGATATGGTACGAGTCCTGCCATGAGCTTCGGGCTAAGGTTGCCTAGAAGGACGAGTAAATGTCCTACCATTCAAAAAGGCCTAGTCGCGTAAACCAAACCCACATGCTTCCTACCGAGCTACAAGAGCTGTCAGGTCAAACCTGTCGAACTACTCAACAATGAAATTGAAGAACCAAGCTTCTCACCCTGGAAAACTCTGGTCTTATTCGTCAAAAAGAAAAGCAAATTGCTCGTAATTCCATAGACTCCAGAGACCCCGACAAGATCTCCAGTAGAAACCTTTACTATCAACCTCGCATAGACGAATAGGCCGACAAACCGCAAGGAACGAGGTACCCTTCAGGAATTGGACCTGAGATCTGAATATCACCGATCATGAATATTGAAGAAGGATGTCCGAGAACAATCCTCCAATTTCGATGCGGACGCTGAAAGTTCGTAGTGATACCCTCGGATAGGACCAAACCCACTCATAGAATTCATGAGTGTAATAAATAGGATATGCCATTCTTACTAGCATCAGTTCATCATTGTCATTACAATTGATTTGCTTATCCACCCTTGTAGTAAGAAGGAAACCAAGGAGAGTAGCTACAACAAACCACGGAAGCAATACAATCAGAGAAGTATTACCCGAAGTTCTCTAGATACGAGTTTTGGAATTGAGGAGTCCAATTCTCAAGACACATCATTATCAAGGTGGAAATTCATAAGGACCCTTTCAATTGATCAAAACCATTGAGAAACAGTCAGCACCAAAGACGATAGCTGGAATACGCCAAAATCCTGAGTATCACTGACCTACTGTCTTAGTTCATTTGGAACTTCTCGTAAAATGCAGATCCCCTCCCAACTTTGACCCTAAAGGGGGCAACCCTTGACGGGAAGAGGAGCAAGAGAGAGAACCCATTAGAACTCCAGTATAACCGACCAAATTCCTCTGGAAACACTCACTTTGGGAAGGCTTAGTACGCTTCGGAAAGCATGGAAAGCCAATACCCCAGATAATTATGCCTTTCGAGATTCTGTCAGAATCAACCCTATAACTCACTACTTCAATCTACTCCCGCGAGCTTGGTAAAGTACATTCTACACGACACGTCCCGAACTTACTGAAGTATCTATCCGACGAGACTCTTGCAATTCCCCTCGACGAGATCAAGTTCCACAAGAGCCTCACCTTCGTGGAAGAACCATAGTGACCATGGACCGAGAGGTCAAGCGGACGAAACAACGCCACTTCCCATTAGTGAAAGTTCACTGGAATACTAACCAAGGACCTAGAGTCACATGGGAGCGCGAGAGTCAGTCGATTAGGAAGTATCCTCACTTCTTGGCTCGATTGTCCATGCCTACTCCTTGCCTAAATTCAAATTTCGGGACGAAATTCCCTCTAACGGGGGGATGATGTGACAACCGTCAATTTTCGGTCAAGTCAAAGTCAACTAAAGTCAACAAGTCAAACCGTTTGACTCAATTTGCCCGTGGGTACTAGAATTTACATTATGAAACTTCTACACAACTCTCTATTCTAATGAGAGATCATAAAGCAAAAAGTGAGAACATCTAGATCTCCTTAACCTAAAATTGTGGTACGTGGCGAGCCAAACCGATAAAACAATGTTGCATACTCATTGGGAGTGTGTAAGATCCTTAAACAAGGCTTAACAGGGTTTACAAACCTTGCATTGCAAAGCCGGACACTCACAATTGTCACACATGGAACCTCTCTCAATCGTTTTCACTCTATCTCTCTCTATGTCAAATCTCTCCCAAATCTCTCTCAAAAGTTTCCGTAACTTTTTGAAGTCATTTGGGTCATTCCGACCCTTAACCGGGTCAAAAACGGCTTAAAACGGGGTAAAAATGAGTAAAATAGGCTAAACAACCCGAAACCCTCTTATAAGAGGCGAAACCTCTTAGAACCGAACCTTCTAAGAACCGAAACCAGGAGGACCGAAACTAGGAGGCCCGAACCCGAAAGGTCCTCTCAGGGCCGAACCTTGCTCAGGAAGAACCGAACCCGAAAGATCCTTGCAGGCCCGAACCTCGCACATACACCCGAACCCGAAGTCTCCTGGAACCGAACCCGAAGGTACTGTTCATTTGGGCTATTTCGCTTCCTCGCCTCCTCTCGCTTCCTCGCCTCCCTTCATTTCCGGCACAACATCAGCAAGAACCGAATATCTCACTTATTTCCTCCATATTTGGTAAGCATAATTCATTCTCCTTATGAATATCTCACTTATTCATTCTCCTTATGAATTCTCCTTATGAATCATGGATATCTTACACAAACTCCATCATAATTGTGTTAGAGCTTCGAATCTTCAAGTGATTCTTCAAGTGTTCTTGGGTTGAACACTTCTCTTCTTCAACACTTATCTACTGAAATCACTCAAGGTGAGTTCATACCCTACATTTTCATGTTTTCTCAAGTTTTTAAGGGGGGGGGGGGGGGAATACAAGTTAAAACACCAAGAACATAACTAAAATTTTCTAACAGCCTTCATCAGAAAAGTTCAACTCCATCCATGGACTGTTTTGGGCATCTTAAACATTTTTATTTTCAAAACTGTATAAGGCGCAAATAGTTCAAGCTCATAGCATTAAAATGACTACTTGCACATATCCATACGATTTTTCTATAATTTATGGTGATTTTTACAAAACTGCCTATCATTTCAAACAACAATCTGGACCAGTCTGTGATTTTGGACTTATTCACCCAAGTTGGAGGTCATTAAAAATCGTGATAAAAATTATGAGTAAACTAGACACATTTTGTGAACTCTCAGAATTTACGGATCTAGTTTTCGACTTCGTATGATTTTTATATGATTTTTCCAAAACAGTGCAGAATGGCTAAAGTTAGCCAACAACATATAAATATCATAACACTTTGTATTATGTTGAGAAAAGTGTATAATCATAAGTTCTAATTATTGAATGTGTTTCTTTGTTAGTTTCTCATCATGAACTGAAACTAAGTCATTCATAATAAATATTATACATTCATTATAGAACACGTATAATAAACTATAAAAGGTATAGTTTAATGGATTCATAACATTAATGAATTTCCATAAAAGAGTTCTTACATATTACAAACGTTTTAGATAAACTATAATAGGTATAGTTTATGTTACATCACACAACACACTCGTACAAAAAGGGTACGTTCATACAGAAAAGATTTACATTCACACATATTTCACGTAAACTTGTTAACCTAAATTGTGAGACATTCTCTCCCCGTACGTCCGAGTGCGGGATATAATTCATGGTAGTTATAATCAGAATCTCCTGGAGGGAGAACATGATACTTGTATATAGATCTATAGTGGGTTTGACACCCCACACCTTGCTTCTAGCTACAGTGGGACCTGCAGGTCTACGGGTGACAAATGTCATTTCAGTTTTGCGACGCCTGAGAAACGTCGTGGCAGGTTCACATAGTCATAGTATGATTATAGCGACTCACATAGGGATATAACTGTTGGATAAGGTGTGTAAGTCCATAACTTATTTGGTATATACTTGACCCGACCGGCATGGTCCATTTGGGTTGCATCTCATCCAAACTATTTATGGATAATTTTATGAGAGTTATACACATATGTTTATTAATATATTATAAGTTATAATATATTAATATGAAGTTATGTTATTTAATTAGTTTTAGTCTTAAATTAATTATGAATTAATTTAGAGATTAAAAGGAAAACTAATTAGATTATGGGCTATTTGTTTTATATAGTGTGGGCTAATACTCATTTGTTAATGGGCTAGGCTTATATGGAAGTCCATGGATGATCCATGGAGCTTTTAACCCATGGATCCTTGGAAAGGAAAAGACATGGGTTATTAAGGTTTCACCCTAACCATGCACACTATATAAGCATGCTTATGGAGCATGAAATGGTGCCTAAGTGAAACTAGTGAACTAGTGTGTGTAAGCTTGTATGTGGCCGAAATTATACAAGTGTGTATACTCTCTCAAAGTTTTCCAAGAGTTTGTGGTGTTTTGTGATTCCATTTGAGGCATTCACACTATTGGTGCTTGGCCCTCAAACTCCTTAGAACCAAACTCATCAAAAGGTATGTAATCTCTTCTAACTCTTTTATGTTGAAATGTTCCCCATGCCATGTTAGATAGGTTATAAACCTTGGAAAATTTATTATTTTGCATGTATTTAGACAAATATAGATCCAAGGTTTATTAGGGTTGCATGCACACTTAGGAAGTGTTAGATTGCTCAAAACCCAACATTGGTATCAGAGCCTAGGCTTGCTTGTTTGATACTTGATGCAAAATAGTGAAAAAGTCGAATTCGTTGCTGTCTGCATGATGGACTCGCCGAGTCCATGGGGGGGGGGGGGGGACTCGACGAGTCCAAGGCAAACTTCAACCTACTCGTCGAGTAGGTTCATGCACTCGACGAGTAGGATCGAGAGAGTGCATATTTTCGACTTTTGCTGCTGGAAATGGACTAGAAACATTACCCTAAACTGTTTTGGTGTTATAAAACTTATTTTAGTTGGTGTAATGGTTGTTCTAATCCATTTACAATAGCATATATCAAAATTCCATGATTTTATGTGTTCATATAATTCTTGAAATTTTTGATGATCATGTTCATGTTCTTATGAATTTAGAAAATGATAGGAATTATTTGCTGAATTGTTTAGAATTAATTCTTGACCATTTATGTGTTTTGATGGAGTCCATAATTTGTCCTCAAGTTATGGATTTCCAAAGGTCACTCTTATTTAACACACACTTAAAACACATAAGTTACATGAAAATGAAGAGTCATCATTTTTATGAACTTTTAATTCATAAGTTATGAAATTAAGAGTTTTGCATAGTTACAAAACTTGCCCTCAAGTTTTGGAATTTGTAAAGTTTCACACACTTTAATAAACTTTAATTCCAACCCTTAGAGTTTTAATAGTTAAAATTCAACCCTTATACTATTTATAACATTAATGGTTAATTATTATATATATGTATAAGAATAAGTCGTTTTACCGTTAGTAGGCCTCATTCACGAAGCCGGTCTATAAGGTGGGTATAAGGTTGTTGCCTATAAAATGGCAACTTAATGGGTGTCCATTCTCACCCACCGCTTGCTTGATCGGTGGAGGGTCGTTAGCCGAATGGGTAGAACAATGACTTTAAATCCTCATTAAAAGTATAATAAATATTATAAAGTAACTAAACTCTTTTAATTCCCAATCTTAGTTACCTTAGGAAAAACGTGAACATGGTGCTAGTCCATGGAATTCACACTTTGTACCTTACCAAGTCGTTGGTGGAGCGTGTGTGGTTAACCGGCACACTAACTAGGACTAGTAAGGATCACGAAGGGTGACTTAATGTTTGTCATAGATCAATGGAGCGTGTGTGGTTAACTGGCACATTCATTTGGTGATAATATTAAGGGTACCAAGTGAATTAGCATGGTTATTCACACCTTGTTTTGTGATCCTCGGCATCCTAGTCACAAAACTTGAAGGGCACAATCGAGATTGAAACATGCCATTGAAAAGTTCAATGAATCTCAAAAGAATCTAGGAATTTCAAATCCAATTAAACCTAATAAATCATTTCGTTTTCAGGGTGGAAATTGGTGAATCGTCATTCACCTACCTTTCAAATATATTATTACTTAGATTACGGCATCCCTCTTCTAAGTATAATATATTGTGATTGGGTCCTAGCCTTAATATTACATTTTGGTGTCTTATTAAGGATCCTATATATCTAATCTAAACCTACTCTCTTCTTTCAGATGTCTTCCAACACTAATGCTTCGGGCTCTAACCCAACTGGTTCTTTCTCTCTCATGAATCTTTGTGGGAGGGTCATCTTTGATGGTTCCAACTTCATGGATTGGACTGGGAACATCAGGATGGTTACTCGTTATGAGGACAAAGAATATGTCCTCGATAAGGAGTTAAAAGAACTTGATGAGTCTACTGCTACTCCTGAGGAGATCGCTGAATTCAGGAATCATGAGAGAGATGCTACTAAGGTGGCATGTATCATGATGTCCATGATGACAGCCGAGCTCCAAAAGTCATATGAAGATTTCTACCCTTTTGAGATGCACCAAGACCTGATGGAAAGGTACCATCAGAGTGCTCGTCAGGAGCGGTATGAAATAATCTCCTCCATAATAACTACCCGCATGAAGGACGGTGAATCCGTCACGGACCACATGCAAAAGATTCAAAGGTATGTGGACCGTTTGCTGAAGCTGAATGTTAACATCCCTGAGGAGTTGGCAATTGACATCATTTTGCACTCCTTGCCTTCTTGTTATGATCATTTTCGAATGACATATCATATGAACAAGGAGGAAGTTACTCTCAGCAAGCTTCAAGGACTCTTGAAGACCAAGGAATCCGGTCTTAAGGGTAAAGCGGTTGTTACCTCTACTACTCCTACTCCAACATCTACCCCTGTTTTGGCTATTGGGCAAGGCAAAGGGAAGAAGAGGAAGCACCCTTCGAAGGGTACCAAGGGAAAGTCTCTTGAAGGCTCCTCATCAAAGACCAAGAGCGGTTCTGTCACTCCTTCTGCCATTCCCAAGGATGCTGAATGCTTTTATTGCCATGAAAAGGCACACTGGAAGCGAAACTGCCCTAAGTACTTGCAGGATCTAAAGGATGGGAAAGTGAAACCCACCCATGCAGGTATTTACACTATATTGTCTAATTACTCAACATATTCTAACTCTTGGGTGCTTGATACAGGATGTGGTATTCACATATGTTCTGATTTGTAGGGCCTAAGAAGAAGTGAGAATGTGGAGCACGGGAAGATAAACTTGATCATGGGGAATAGGAAGGCTTCACCTGTTTCCAAGATTGGAGTTTATACTTTGTTGCTTAATAATGGGTTAAAATTAGATTTTAATAAATGTGTGTACTCGTCTGATATGGCGAAGAATATTATTTCTTTTCATGCTTTGTACAAACAAGGTTTTACCTTTTCGTTTGATAATGAATGTGGTGGTATTGATGATTTCTTTAATAATGTGTTTTATTTTAAAGCATTACCTTGTGATGGTGTGTATGAAACTGTATCGATTGTAGGCAACTTAGGAAATAATGTGTTGTATATTGATTTTTCTACTAGCCTAGATAAAGCATCATTGTGGCATTGTCGTCTTGGACATGTAAACAAGAAACGCATAGGCCAAATCCAAAAGAGTGGAGTCTTGGAATCATTTGACCTTAAATCGGATGATAATTGTGAATCTTGTCTACTTGGAAAGATGACAAAATCACCCTTCACTGGAACTTGTGAGAGGGGTGAGGGTTTGTTGGACCTAATACAAACTGATGTATGTGGACCATTCAAAACCGCCACAAGGGATGCTAATCGGTATTATGTGACTTTTATTGATGATTTTAGTAGGTATGGGTATGTCTACTTAATCAAACATAAGTCAGAAACCTTTGAAAGGTTTAAGGAATTCAAACAGGAAGTAGAAAATCAATTGGGCAGGAACATTAAGATGCTTTGATCCGATAGAGGTGGTGAGTATCTTAGTACCGAGTTCATTGACTATCTTAAGGAGTGTGGGATTCTCTCACAATTGACTCCTCCTAGGACACCACAGTTAAATGGTGTGGCTGAGAGGCGTAATCGAACCTTGTTAGACATGGTTCGCTCGATGATGAGTCGAGTTTCGTTACCAATCTCATTTTGGGGGTATGCCTTAGAGACTGCCGCCCATATCCTTAATCTAGTCCCTACAAAGAAGGTTACCAAAACACCTCATGAGATGTGGACTGGGAAGGTTCCCAATTTGGACCACATCAAAATTTAGGGTTATGAGGCTTTCATGAGATGTGAGACTCATGATAAGCTTGAACCCCGAAGTGAAAGGTGTATTTTCATCGGCTACCCACAGAAATCCTTTGGTTACCTCTTCTACAGACCCAGTGAGAATGTGGTCTTTGTAGCAAGAAGAGGGGTCTTTCGCGAGAGAGAATTTATAAGCCAAGGAGACAGTGGGAGGAAAATTGATCTTGAAGAAATTCAAGAATCAATTGGTGAAGGAACCTCAGACACTAGCAATCAACCTGAGGAGGAAACTCCTGTTGATCCAGCTGACGAGTCTGTACCTCCGAGGCATTCTACACGGGTTAGAAACACACCTTCGTTTTATTATGGCTTTCATATTAGTACGGAAGGTGATACGTTTATCAGTGATAGTACATTGGTAAATTTGGATGAACCCAGCAGTGTTAAGGAAGCCATGGCAGGCTCGGAGTCTGCTAAATGGAAGGAGGCTATGGACAGCGAGATACAGTCCATGTATGACAATCAAGTTTTGAACTTGGTTGACCATGTACCAGGCCGTAAAACAGTCGGGTGCAAATGGATCTTCAAGAAGAAGACAGACATGGAAGGAAAAGTGCATACTTATAAGGCTCGACTGGTTGCGAAGGGTTTTACTCAAACTCAAGGTATTGATTATGATGAAACCTTCTCGCCGGTAGCAAAGATTAAGTCTATTAGGGTTATGCTAGCCATCGCAGCATTTCATGATTATGAAATATGGAAAATGGATGTCAAAACTGCTTTCCTTAACGGAAAGTTGGCTGAGGATGTGTACATGAATCAGCCAGAGGGTTTTGTCAGTGCAGAGTACCCCAATAGAGTATGCAAGCTTGAGAAATCCATTTATGGATTAAAACAAGCATCTCGTAGCTGGAATCTTTGTTTTGATGAGAAGGTAAAAGAGTTTGGCTTCTCGAGAAGCGAAGATGAGTCTTGCGTGTATGTCAGAGCTAGTGGGAGTATAGTTAGCTTCCTGGTACTGTATGTGGATGACATACTACTTATAGGAAATGACATCCCAACCTTGCAGGAGGTTAAGTCCTGGCTTGGGAAGTGCTTTGCTATGAAGGACCTAGGGGAAGCTGCCTATATCCTAGGGATAAGGATATTAAGAGAAAGGAGTAGAAGACTACTTGGACTTAGTCAGAGTATCTACTTGGATAAAGTGTTGAAAAGGTTCAACATGGAGAAATCCAAGAAAGGAGATTTACCGATCCAAAGCAATACCAAACTGAGTAAGACTCAGAGTCCGAGTACCGAGGCAGAGGTAGCTGAGATGAGCCAACTACCGTATGCTTCCACTGTTGGCTCGATCATGTATGCTATGACTTGTACCCGCCCTGATGTGACATTTGCTTTGAGCATGGTCAGTAGGTATCAGGGGAACCCTAGCAAGGCTCATTGGACTGCGGTAAAGAACATTCTCAAGTACCTACGGAGGACTAAGGATTGGGTCCTTAGCCTTGGTGGGAGTGATGACTTGAGAGTATTAGGGTATAGTGATGCTAGTTTTCAGACTGATAGGGATAATTTCCGCTCTCAGTCAGGCTGGATCTTTACCTTAAATGGAGGGGCAATCTCTTGGAAGAGTTCCAAGCAGGAGACGGTGGCTGATTCGACTTGTGAATCAGAGTATATAGCAGCGAGTGAAGCATCGAAGGAGGCGATATAGCTAAAGAACTTCATCGGATACCTTGGAGTTGTACCAGCTATTAAGGGACCTATGGAGATTTTCTGTGACAACAATAGTGCGGTTGCCTTAGCCAAGGAACCAAGAGATCATGGCAGATCCCGACACATTGATAGAAAATATCACTTCATAAGACACAAGATTGAAGGACTCCTCGTGGCAAGGAGGATATCGTCGGATGAGAATCCTGCAGATCCCCTTACGAAGGGACTGACGAGGGTTAAGCATTTTCAGCATGCGAGACGTATCGGGCTGAGGGACGATATTAGTTTTACAAATTAGATAGTTTTCCTGAAACTTGTAAAATGTAATCGACATTTGATGATGAATAAAATTTGTGATTTATTTATGAGTAAAGTGTTACTATCATTGTCAATTATTTACTATTGTTTCAGTTTTGCATATTTTGACTTCCAGAATAATTAATTTATTCAAACCTCCACAATCGATCATACGTCGGAAGTAGGTATGAATCAAGATTGTCATGAATTGGGTTTGTAGATGGCTAAAAGGTGTTTAGACATGGCAATGGTTGCTGCAACATTCATGAGTACTCATAAGTTATGAGTATTGGCATAAACTCACGCTCACTTGTATCACTTCATGGAATTTATCTCGAGTGATCGTGAGACGATAACATCATATAAATCTTTAAACCTAGAGATATGAGTTGTTACCTATGAGTTGGTTGTGCATTGATTGCACGTAAACGCATCAGTAACTTGATGTTATAAAACGTGCCTTTGTGTACAATTCAATAAGTAGTAGAACAAGCATATAAGTCGAAGTTTATCTGTTCCTTCTAGAAATAGAAGCGATATCTGGGCCCCTCGATGATTTTGTGTTGACCCATGTACCGGGCCCGGTCAGAACTAAACCGATGTGTTCAAATAAGTTCTTCATCAAACAAATCTGAAAATCGAGAAACAACTGCTAGACAATAAGCAAGACATAGTTCCATGTGTTTGTCCGGCTGATATCATGAGAACAGAGGATTATGTGATCACTTGTCTTAAAAATGGCGCTTCATAGTTCGATGAAGGTTTCGAGAGCTACGATTGCTGGTTGGTTCCTAAAGTTATAGGCAAATACAGTTATTAGACTTATCGAAGTGGGAGTCTGTTAGATAAGGTGTCTAAGTCCATAACTTATTTGGTATATACTTGACCCGACCGACATGGTCCATTTGGGTTGCATCTCATCCAAACTATTTATGGATAATTTTATGAGAGTTATACACATATGTTTATTAATATATTATAAGTTATAATATATTAATATGAAGTTATGTTATTTAATTAGTTTTAGTCTTAAATTAATTATGAATTAATTTAGAGATTAAAAGGAAGACTAATTAGATTATGGGCTATTTGTTTTATATAGTGTGGGCTAATACTCATTTGTTAATGGGCTAGGCTTATATGGAAGTCCATGGATGATCCATGGAGCTTTTAAACCATGGATCCTTGGAAAGGAAAAGACATGGGTTATTAGGGTTTCACCCTAACCATGCACACTATATAAGCATGCTTATGGAGCATGAAATGGTGCCTAAGTGAAACTAGTGAACTAGTGTGTGTAAGCTTGTGTGTGGCCGAAATTATACAAGTGTGTATACTCTCTCAAAGTTTTCCAAGAGTTTGTGGTGTTTTGTGATTCCATTTGAGGCATTCACACTATTGGTGCTTGGCCCTCAAACTCCTTAGAACCAAAGTCATCAAAAGGTAAGTAATCTCTTCTAACTCTTTTATGTTGAAATGTTCCCCATGCCATGTTAAATAGGTTATAAACCTTGGAAAATTTATTATTTTGCATGTATTTAGACAAACATAGATCCAAGGTTTATTAGGGTTGCATGCACACTTAGGAAGTGTTAGATTGCTCAAAACCCAACAATAACAATCCATAAAGTTTACGGGATTTTATTTATAAAACCTAAATGGGTTTTATGTCGATTTAAAATCACTTTTTATCTCAATGAGTACAAATATTACTGTACACTTTCGGTTTTGGTAATTATGACTACACATCATTTGAAACCACATTTACACCTTTAAGTATGGCCAATACTTGTTATTTCTCGGTCCTCGGATTTAGGACTACATATACATAAAGTATTAACAAACATAAGAACATACGAAAATTTCATTTAATTCAAACGCGTCCATGTCCATTTAAACACATAACATTTTCTATTAGTAAGAAAGGTTACCTATACATTTTGGTCTTCGGTCATAAGACTACATTACACAGATTTTAAAGAAAATATCGGATTTTCTGGATACATATTCTAACGCTTTTACAAGGAAAACGGTTTACTTTTCTAACGAAATCTCTTATGAACTCACCAACCTTTGTGTTGACACTTTTTCAAAACTACTTGTATTCTTAGGAATTCAGTGAAAACAGGAAATCAACAACGTTTTGAGGATGGGACGATAAATCGTCAAACAGTTCATTTTGTATCATAATGTAATTGATGTGAACCATGTAAACATGTGCTTTGATGTAACGTTTTCAATTATATTTGTGATGGTTGTATTGACTTTGAGCACTATTATACTCATTGTTGTGATACTCTACATGAAGTCCTCCACCCCCGGACGTTTCCGCCATCCTTGGTTTGGGGGTGTGACAGGGGATTTCTTTGGAAAAGAAAAGAACAATGAGGTACTCCATACATGAGTACTTCGACGTTCTGATATGAAGGCTTTGCTAAAACGGCGTTTACTGACAAAGAGATGTACGTATGAAGCTGTTTTTGTGAGGATCGGATTGAATCGAGTCGTATGATAATGTCAGAATCAGACAGAAACTTAAAGACATTAGATTTGAACATAAGGCGTTTACAGACAAAACACAACCGTGGAACCATGAACAGAGTTACAGTACTTTAAATTTACTAAAAGACTATTGTTGCGAATAGGGTATACTACAAAAGACAAGTATACGCAAGACGAGCATCCCTATACAGACAAGATCTCGCAAAAGATAAGACTCTAGTTGCACTAGTTCTAGATAGTTTATGTCTGTTACAACGAAACGCCTAAATTACATTAACATGAGTTCCGGAGTAGGTTCACCCGCAACTGTGATCCTGAGAATTCTGCTGTCTGCACCATAGTTCTTTGCTATTGGACAATCTTTCTTGAAGTGCCCTATCTTACCATATTGGTGGCATGACTGGCTAGTACTAGCATTGGTGACGGGAGTGCGGTGTTTAGCCAGTGTTATGTGGACACGAGTGCCTTCCTCGTTACTCCACCTTGGGAACTGCTTCCTAAAGCGTTCGGCTTTATCACTAGTTTTGTGCGTAGGGTCGGTCCCGGTGATAGGGACTTGAGTGATGGGTCGTGCCGGTGTTCCACAGCTACGAGCATGGTGCCCTATTTTTAGGCAATTGCAACATTGCATCTCATGGAAGGCCCCATGATGATGGAAACTACACTTATCACACTTCGGGAGTTTTCCTTCGTACGGCCTGCTCGGTACGAGGATGGCAGGGGTTTCCACTTGTTTCTGTTGCTTGACCAGTCTTTGGGATTTCTTGTGTTCTTTCTGGGCTTGACGCTTTCGTTTCTTGTTCTTTGTTCTTCAGCTTTGCGAGCCTGTAACTGTTACTGTTTGATGACTTCCTGGATTGGTACTACGATCAGAATCTTTAATCCTATCATCAGTATTGCATGCGCTGATAGCACTACGGCGTGTAAGGACAACTGTCACGGTAGCCATCACAACAGTTGTAATTATGGTTTGGAAAGTAGCAGCGTCCATAGGAAAGGCGGAGGTTTCGATGCTCGGCTGATTGTTTCCGGATGACGACATGATTCTGTAACACGAACGATAAGGATTTTGTGACCGATTCTGGTTGACCCTATATGTGCTTCGATTGTCTAAGTAAAAGTAAGACTATGTTCTCTAAAGTTTGACCTACATCCCTATGATGAAGTCTTAGTACAGATTGGAAGTGTGTTCTCGGAGGTTTGACCTACCTCCCTATGATGCAGTCCTAGTACTGAGTGGAAGTAAGTTCGTAGAATGGTCTCAAGACGTTTGTCGTTCAAGCCGAGGTATCGTCGGTTGGTGAATAACATGATCCAACCATTAAAAGAGACTTGGAGAAGTCTCCGGAGCTAAATTACTATAGTCCAATGACTTGACTAAAGCATGAATTTAGATAAACTCCAATGAGAGTATGATAAAAGTACTTGAATGAAGAATGACACAGAAGTTAGCCGATTGTCAAAATCTTTGATATTCATGACGTAAAAGTTTCAGGAAAAATGACCTTGTAAAGGTCTTACATCATATCCAGAGAAGATAGTTCTTGACAGCATAAAGACCTAACCAAAAGTACTTACAGCACAAGGTAATTTCATAGAAAATTCCACATCGGGCATAGACAGAAAAACGATTCCTTTTTTTTAACAAGGAAAAATAAAGGAAAGCGTCTACTACTGGTGACGGTCATCCCTCTGGTGAACTCTCAGTTCAGCTAGTTGACATTCCATATCAAGCAGGTATCTTTCGTATACCCTCTAATGTACTCGGAGCTCAATGAGTTTGGCTCGGGTTTTAGCTAGTGCTTGCAGCAGGGTTGCGTGGCTTCTCTCAGATCTCTCTCGAGCATCTTCTAGACGAATGGTGAGGAGGGTATGCATTCTCACATTGGCGACAACTTTAGTGATCTGATGTAAGGCTGTCCTGCCTTGAATCTCATTTCGGGCCACTCTGTGGACCAAGATTGGCAAGATTCTGTCTGCTGAGCCCCCATTGCTCAGGTCATAAAAGCTTCGGTCACCATTAAATGGCATGGGCTGATCTGGTCCTTGGCTCCATGTTTCCAAACATTCCACCCATGGAGGCGTCGGGCCATGAAAAGCCGGACGAGGGTTAGAAATTGGAACGGGGGCTGCCTGGGGTAGGTTCTCAACTTCAGGTTCGGAGTTAGCATCGTCCGAAAGGTCTTCATCATTGTGATCATCCACAGGGATTGGATGATCATTCTCTGGTTCTTCTTCAAACCAACCAGCAATGACTTCGTTCGGAAGATACTGGTTGTCGTGGGGATGGAATCCAGCCATGTTATCTACGCGAGAATTGGGGTAAGAAAATAACTATTAGACGAACTATCTAGATAATTATTTAGAAAATCTTCATTAGTTACATCACTATTTGTGAAGTGCATACCAGTTATATGTAATCGAAACAGGATAGGCCTTCGAATAAGTGACCTTAACTCCAAATTCACACAGAATCGGGGTAAAGTAAAATTTTCACGGATTCTAAGTCTATAACATCCTAATTACATATAGCTTTAGTGTATCCACTTAGCAACTATCAACTTGGTAATGAAGATCCCGTTTTAGTTCTCAAGTATAAAGTACTTATAATAACACCAAATACTCCTATAGTAATTTAAGTTTAATGTTATGTTCTACTGTTCTCATTGTGGTAGGGTTGGTAAGATTTTAGATTTGTTGCAACCACACAACCACACTTAGGCACATGCTAGTCAACCCTCGGATAATATAGGTGATCAAGCTATATCTTCCCAGTTTTGATCATATGTCTCTAAGCCCACCTGTGTTGCCCAACAATCGTAATTCTTTTGTACTATCCTAGTGACACTGATTTTAGTATGAATGCAACACGTATACTTACTTAAATATTTTATTATTTAAAGTATAAACTCTTGGTCAGAGTATTTTTAATCCCTTATGTATTTATAGTTAGTATATCTTTTAGGGGTTGATATACTTAATTCACTATAAACAATGCTCTGATACCAATCTGTCACACCCCAAAACCAAGAACGGCAGAAACGTTCTGCGGCGGAGGACGTCATGTACAGTATCACAACAATGAAAAGTAGTAAACAAGCAACAACATCATCCATTGCATTAATAATATAATTTTAATACAAATGTGTTCTGTCAAATTATAATGGACACTAAAGTATATAAAAAAAGAAAGATGAGTCTTCAACGAGCTCCATCTTCCCTAATCCTTTCATCGGTACCTGTCTATGATGACCTGAGGATACAAGTAATTTTGAAAGCGAGTATCAGCTTTAAAGCTGGTGAGATCATAAGTATTTTAGTGTCTTAATTTGTATGTAAATACTTGTATGTATTTGAAATGTAAGTATTTGTATGTATACGAATTGTAAGTATTGAAAATGTAAATGAACTGTAAGTATGAAAATGTATATGAATTGTGTGACAACCCGATATTTCAACTACATGTAAACAACCTAAAAAGTCAAGTATTGTAACCACGTTAGTTGTAATAAAATTTACTTCGAAAATAAAATATCGAAGAATCACTAATTAAATTACCTTTTATGATAGATGTCATTAAACCATGATCGTACGTAAAAAGAACGTTCGAATCCGACTTCGTATAAGAAAGTTAGGAAATTTTCAAGTCCGGATTAACGACAGATGACTAAAAACTCGAATTAGAGATTGAGTGACTTTTGGCCGGAATGACCTAAACGAGAATCGAAGGTCTCATCAATGGTATTTCAGTGGTAAAAAGTCTGGCAAAAACCAACGTCAGGTAAAGGAGTTATGAATTTCTAAAGAAATTTTCTTACCGCGACCTTTTAAAAATAAATAATAAAAATAATTTCGGAATTTGCCGACGGAATCTAAACGAAAGTTGTAGAGTATGGTCTCACCTTCGCGGGGATATAAAGAACGTCGAAAATGGAGTTTGTATGAAGAAGATATGAATTTTTGAAGTTTATTAAATAAATTATATATAAATTTAAATAAAAAATCCGGTATTATCCGAAGGGGGAGTCAGCGTGCTCATCCGAGTTACGCGTCGCGTAACCCCGTACACCGCGCGTACGCGAAGGCCTTGGTCTCGGTTCGTCCACGTCGCCCCTATGCGAGCTGTCTGACCCATCCCATCCGAAGCGAGGCAGTCGAGGACTCGGTCACGCGTGACGCACGAGTATGCCCTGCGTACCGAGGCTTCTCAGACCCCTATAAATAGAGATGCGAGGGTTCCGGGAAAAAAAACCCCATCTCTCTCATTTCTCTCACGATATTGCCTCGATTTCTGTGCCCGCACTAACTCGAAGCCCCGATCACTTTACTCGAGTCCCGAAGGTCGTTCGTGCCCTCAAGATTCCCGAGAATCCCGAGGAAATCCACTTTCGCAAGCCGAAATTCTATCCGGTTTTTCATCTCGCAACCTCTGATCTTACAAGTGAGTTCATACCCCTATAATTCACGTTTTTAAATGTTTTATGAGTACTTTTACATGCTTTTAAGGGGGGGGGGGGGGGAATACAAGTAAAACACTCGGTTATTACCGGGTGTTATATAAACTTTCACTTTACGCGTTTTATCAAAGGAATCATATGTGATTTGAAACTATCAAAGGAAATCTTTTATATGCAAAGTATAACACGACAACATTTTATCTTTTGAAATGAGAAACGATTTAGGTATTTATATAAATCAGATACTTTGCTTATATTACATTCAGTGTGTCGGTTTTGGCACTACAAAAACTACACTTTTCATAACAAGTGAACAGTTTCACTAAGGGTTTATTTAATAAATGAAACACACTTTTAGGAAACTATAATAGGTATGGTTTCACGAGAATACTACGAACTGTACATACATGGAAATACTATTACGATAAACTACTTTCATATACAATGACTAACGAACATTTTCACACGTAAATCTGTTTTATACTAAGTTTTGTGAGTCATTAACTTCACGTACGTTCGAGTACACATTTCAAGTCCTGTATTATATACCAGAATCCCATGGAGGGGGAGCATGATGTTTGTGTATAGATCTATACGGGCTTGACAACCCGCGCCCTGACTGTTAGCTACAGTCCACCTTTTTGGGGTGATAAATGTCAGAACATTCCAACGCCTGAAGAACGTTGTGTATAGGCATTCCTTGTCAATAGCATGGGTATAAAACTCACATGGGGTATTAAAAACACAATGATTTACGGAGTTTTTCAGACAAATTGAAATCTTTATACTTACATACATTTACTAGAAACAAGCATTTGTCATGAAAGAAGGTTACAATTATACTAGTAGAAAATATAGGATTTTCTAGGAACATGCAAACAAAGAACAAAAACCTTTCATTTCATACAAACATTGTCATTAAATACTTATGAAACTCACCAGCTTAAATGCTGATCTACCCTTTCAAAACTACTTGTATGTCCCAGGGATTCAGTAATTACAGGTAACAAACGGATTTTGAAGAAGGGACGCTGCGGCGCCAGTTTAATTTCATATTTTGACATCATTATGTAATTGATTTTGAACATGTACACTTTTAAACAATGTAAACTTTCAATTATATATATGATGGTTGTATTGCTTTCTTTACTATGTATTCATTTGTTACGTTACCACATGAAGTCATCCGCCCCCGAACGTTTCCACCGTTCCGGTTTGGGGGTGTGACAAATTGTAAGTATGAACATGTTTGTAAAACAACTATAACGTTTGAAAAACCCTAGAAATCCCTATGATTCCTACTAGTAACAAAAGGAGTCTTCTACCAAGACTTAACTGTTCTCATGTAGCCTTCTATCAAGACCTAACTGCTCTGAATGTAGTCTTCTACCAAGACCTAACTGTTATGAATGTAGTCTTCTACCAAGACCTAACTGTTCTGAATGTAGTCTTATACCAAGACCTAACTGTAATAGTATTAACCTTTGGTACCCGGGCAAATAACAATGTTAATTGAAGACATCCGTAGATGTACATTTACCTCTGTTGCTAACAGCTGGGTATAAGAATAGTCAGTCCCCAAAAGTATACCTGTAATGGTATCAACCGTTGACATCCGTGGATGTGCTTTTACCTCTGTAGCTAACAGATATTTTAGGAATGGTCAGTCCTGCAACGTATCCTTGGGTAATAGGATATTAAATCCAATCTATCTCGTCGATTATGTGATTGAATCACAAGGTAAAGATAAGAATGAGGATTATATAACAGAATTTATACATATAAAATGTACTAGTAATTCCTGTAAGTGTACTCATGTACATGTGATCATGTGACCATATCTATGTAATGTATGGTAAGGTACTGTAATGTTCTAGCTGTAGTGTACGTGCTCTCTATCTAGCAAGTATAGTAATATATTGTAATGTTCTAGCTGTAGTGTACGTGCTCTCTATCTAGTAAGTATAGTAATGTACTGTAATGTTATAGCTGTAGTGTACGTGCTCTCTATCTAGCAAGTATAGTAATGTATTGTAATGTTCTAGAAAGTATGACTCATGAATGAACTGACTCATTGTATATTATTGCGTTCTAGTAATAGCTCTAGTATCTTCCTAAACTACCCATATGGTAGCTTACTAGTAATATAACCGGTACGTATGAACATGGATGTATACCCTTGCTACCCAAGGGCGTTGGATGAACTGGAAGGGCCTTTATGACTATATATGTACATATGATATATAACTAATATTTAAACAACCTTCGGACGGATACCTGATATCCCACCAGACCACATCTCAAGCGCCAAAGGGAAATAGGGTGGGTAGCCTTCCTAAGTGTTTTAAACATTTCTCATATAACTATACATATATAGGCATGCAATTTATAATATAAAAGCATAAAGTAAGTTTTGTAAAACCTTTGAACATAATTATTATCTAAGAAAAGATCGACATGATGTCAATCTATAAAACGGTTTGAAGGCATGGGTTTGATAAAACAATTTAGTATAAAGAAACATTTGTTTGAAATACAAATGTAAATAAGTTTGAAATATAATATACAGAGTAAAATGTACAGTGTAATAAGAAGTTTTAAACACATAAAGTGTTTATGAAAAACATTTGAAGGAAACTGTTTGGTAAAACGGCTAATGAATAGCCAATCATTTGAATGCTGCTTACTAATCACATGTGAATGATATAGTAACTAGCATGATTCTACTTGTATCCACTCCCATAAAACATTTAAAAATGGTTAAAACATTGATTAAGGGGTATGAACTCACCTGTAGTAAGTGGATCAGAAGGAAGTGTCGGATAAGTGCTTGGTGTCAAGTGAAGACTTAGACACACACAAAGATCCTAATAACATATAAGGATATATGTATATACATAATTAGTCTTTAAACAACTAATAAACAAAGTTAAGACACTCTAGGACACGCTAAACACTTTATACAAGTGTTATAAATCTCAAGGGTTGCATCTAAGTGTTGTAGGGAAAGGCTAGTGTGTTTGGGGTTCAAGGGTAAACTTCTTTGGAGTTTACGGTTTTCATGACCATTACCCAAGGAGTTTACGGCAGTAAACTCAAGGGTTTATGGTCGTAAACTCTACACTTTATGACCATTTGTTGGTTTGAAGTCTTCTAAGCTATTCCAAGCATCCCTACTTCATGATTTAGACTTAGGAAGTGTTGTGTGGCATCAAAACACTCCTAAATGGAGTTTACGGTCTAAGGACCATTTCTCCATGAGTTTACTACCGTAATCTCATAAGTTTGGTATTTGGCGGTTTTCAAGTCCTTAGCTCAAACATGGCACTAGTCTAGGTTAGATTCTAGCCATAAGGAACAACCATGGGCCATTTATGGGACATTTACACCACATTTGAGGTGTTTACAGTTTTGGGAGATGCCCAAACCATAAACACACAAAAATATATAATTTTGGTGCTTTTTATGTGATACACTCATCAAGGATGGATCTAGACAAGTCCCTAAGGCATTGTGAAGCATCTAGACACCCTAAAGCACCCTAAGGCACTATATTGGGTGTTTACGGTTTTGGGAGCCTCCCAAAACCGTGAACACCTTGTTCTTGGTGTTCTTGGGACTTTTCCTTGGTATAAACATGTATAGCAAGCTTAAATTGACTCTAGGATAGAAGTACTTACATAGAGGAAGCTTGAAATGAACTTTAAATCCAAGAACACTTAGTGTGTGTTCTTGGTGTTTTGGAAAAACTAGTCAAAACACATAAATGAATGGATTAAAGGATGTACAATCACTAGATTAAGTGATATAGTAACTTGAAAGGGTTAGAACACTTACTAGTTTGAAGATCTAGAATAAAAACTTGGATGATACCTGAGAGGATATTTTGGAGTTTACTCTTTTGACATTTGGGGAGTAAACACAAATGACTAGCTTTTTGGGGAGAAAACTCATACATAGGTATGAGCTCACGGTTTTTGGGTGATTTTTCAACCCAAACATAAAAGTTTGGTCGGGAGTTTCTAAGACGCGAAGTGTTTGCGGTTTTTTTTTTTTTTTTTTTTTTTTTTTTTTTTTTTTTTTAAATTCAAAACCCGCGACGACACTTTCTTTCACCCGTTCGTTTAAAAATAATATTAAAATAATCAAACGAATTTTATATTTCTTGAAAATAAGAAATAATGACTTTAACTTATGATACGAAGTGGTTAACTTTTAGGGTTTGACCGAATGGAAATTTCGGGTTGTCACATTCCATTTGTCAGACTCTGGGCCTGCCATGGCTTCCTTATAGCTATTATGTTCATCTAAATTTATTAGTGTACCATCACTAATATACGTGTCCCCTTCAGTAGTAATATGAAAACCATAAAACTGGGGTTGAACTCTAACTCTTTCGGAACGTCTAATAGGTGAGGAGTCGTCAGTTGGTTCAACCGGAGTTTCCTCCTCGGGTTGAGCGCCAGCAGTAGAGGTTCTTTCATCACTCGATTCTTCAAGATCGATTTGCCTCCCACTGTCTCCTTGGCTTATGAGTGCTCGCTCTCAGAAAACCCCTATCCTCGCAACGAAGACAACATTGTCATTCGGTCTATAGAAGAGATATCCAAAGGATTTCTGCGGGTAGCCGATGAAAATACATCGCTCACTACGAGGCTTGAGCTTATCGTGAGTTTCTCATCTTACGAAAACCTTATAGCCCCAATCCTTGATATGTGCCAACGAGGGAGACTTCCGTGTTCACATCTTGTGAGGTGTTTTGGCATCCTTCTTTGTAGGGACCAGGTTAAGGATATGGGCGGCAGTATCTAAGGCATACCCCCAGAATGAGATAGGTAGTGAAACACGACTCATCATAGAACAGACCATGTCCAACAAGGTTCGATTACGCCTTTCTGCCACACCATTTAACTGCGGTGTCCTAGGTGGCGTCAATTGAGAAACTATTCTGCATTCCTTGAGATAGTCGTGGAATTCAAGACTTAGGTACTCTCCTCCTCGATCGGATCGAAGCATCTTGATTTTCTTGGCCAAATGATTCTCCACTTCATGCTTGAACTCTTTGAATTTTTCAAACGTTTCTGACTTGTGCTTGATTAAGTAAATATACCCATATCTACTATAATCATCGGTAAAAGTCGCATAGAAGCGGTTTCCATCCTTTGTGGTGGATCTAAAGGACCTACATACATCGGTATGTATGAGATCCAATAAACCGTCACCCCTTGCACAAGTGCCAGTGAAGGGTGACTTGGTCATCTTTCCAAGCAAACAAGATTCGCACGTGTCATCTTCCCTAAGTTCGAATGACTCCAACACTCCATCCTTTTGGATTTGGGCTATGCGCTTCTTTTTGACATGTCCAAGATGACAATGCCACAAAGATGCTTTATCCATACTATTGAAAGAATCTATACACAACACATCATTTCCTAGGTTATCTACAACCATAACAGTTTCATAAATTCCATTGCAAGGTATTGCTTCAAAGTATAAGACACCATTTAGATAAGCATAAATAGAACCATTCTCATTATTAAATGAATATCTAAATCCCTGTCTAAATAAACCATGAAATGAAATGATGTTTCTTGCCATATCTGGCGAGTAGCAACAATTACTCAAATCTAAATTTAATCCATTACTAAGCACTAAAGAATACACTCCAATCTTGGTGACAGCTGACGTTCTTCTGTTCCCCATGATTAGATTTATTCTTCCATGCTCCACATCCCTATTTCTTCCTAGTCCCTGCAAATCAGAACAAATGTGGTAACCACATCCTGTATCAATAACCCAAGAAATAGCATGTGATGAATCATTAGATTTAATTGTGTATATACCTGCATAAGACGGGTTGATCTTTCCATCCTTGATGGCTTTCAGGTATTCTGAGCAGCTTCTCTTCAAATGCCCTATTTTGTGGCAATGATGACACTCTGCCTCCTTCGGGTTAGGATTGGGCTTAGTAGGATCAACCTTGGTTCCACTAGAAGAGGAACCATCTTGGGAATTTCCCTTGTGGTGGCTCTTTGACGGAGCCTTCCTCTTCTTGCCTCTTCCCTACCCTATAGCCAAAACGGGAGCAATGGATGGATTGGGAGTTGGTGCAATAGACTTGTCCTTTAGGATGCTCTCAGCAGTCCTTAGGAGTCCTTGGAGTTTGCTTAGGGTGACCTCTTCCTTGTTCATGTGGTAGGTCATCCTAAATTGGTTGTAGCATGAAGGTAAGGAGTGAAGAACAATGTCAATAGCCAAATCCTCCCCAAAGTTAACATTTAACTTGCGAAGATGAGCGACATATCTATGCATCTTTTGCAAGTGCACGGTTAGAGATTCTCTACTTCCCATCTTAGCGGTGATCATATTCGTAATGATCTCATAGCGCTTTTGCCTCACGCTTTGATGATACCTCTCCATCAAGTCTTGATGCATTTCATACGGATACATGTCCTCATAGGACTTTTGGAATTCTTGGTTCATGGTGTCTATCATGATGTAATGTACTTTCGTTGCATCACGTTCGTGGGTCTCAAAAACAGCCATTTCAGCGGGAGTGGCGACTTCTGGATTGATCTTCTCGAGCTTTTCGTCGAGGAAATACTCTTTGTCCTCGTAGTGCGTAATAGTGTGAATGTATCTTATCCATTCGCTAAAGTTCGTTCCATCAAAAGTCACCTTTTGGCAAAGACTCATTAACGTGAATGAGTTAGCAGCAGCGTTGTTTGCGTTCGACATCTACAAATAGAAAGGACAATGTTGATTAGAATTGAATCCCTAATTAAACACCCAAAATGAAAAATTAGGGCTAGGACCCAACAACGTTATTCACATATTGGAAAAGGGATGCCGTAATCCAACATGCAAATAATTTTGAGGTAAGTGAATGACAATTTACTAATTCTTCATCATGAAAAACATAGGCTTAGGTTTTAAATGTATTGAGAATTCCTAGATTTTTCTTGGAGATTCATTGAACCTTTCAATGGCATGTTTAAATCTCAATATGCCCCTCTCGTTTGTGACTGGGATGCCGAGGATCACAAAGTGGGTGTGAATAACCATGCAAATCTACACGGTGCCTTCATTGTTACAATAACCTATTCGATGTGCCGGTAAACCACACACACTCCACTAAACTATGATAAACAATGAATCACCATTTGCTGCCTTCGCTTAGAACCAATTAGTGTGTCGGTTAACCACACACGCTCCACTAACTTCTTAGCAAGTGTGCGAAGTGTAATTTCATGGAATTGCATCAATTCACTTTTCCTAAAGTAACTAGGATTGGGAATTTGAAAAACATGTAGTTAATTTGTATTTTAACATTATACTTTTAATGAGGAGATAGAGTTGTCCTATCCTACCCGTTCGGCTAACGACCCTCCACCATTCAAGCAAGCGGTGGATGAGAGTGTACATCCATTAAGCGCCATTTTATAGGCAGCAACCTTATACCCACCTTATAGACCGACTTCGTGAATGAGGCCTACTAACGGTAAGACTAACATTTTTAATTACACACACACACACACATACACACATATATATATATATATATATATATATATATATATATATATATATATTAAACTTGTAATAATATAATAGTATAGGGTGTATTTTAAACATTTCAAAATACTAGGGTTTTAATCTTCAATTTAAAATTTTCGAAATTTAATACAATTTAAATTAAAATTTTAAATATTAAAACTCTCTTGATTTAATAATTACCATAAATTAAACAATTAATTTGAATTATTAAATCACAAGGGATTTATTAAATCGTGAGGATAATTACCATTTATACATTTAAAATATCCTAATCCCTTGAAATCCTCTCTAAATCTCAAAAATAAGGGATAGGATAATGCAAGATCTTCAATTACCATATTTAACAATTAAAGGATAATTACAAGATATGAGATTATCCAAATCCCTAAAATTTAGGATCTTATCTTGGGGAAGGAGGCTAATCTCGAAATCTAAGGGTTTGCAAACCCTAGTTTTCGAAATCTTGGATCAAAGGAAAGGATTCACAAAACCTTTCATGATATTTTTCGCAAATTAGGGTTAGGAAACCCTAATCTCGAAATCTATAGCCTCCTAGGGTTTATTGGCTATAAACCCTAATTTTTCAAGTTCATAAATTTGAATATACTAATTGAAAACAAGTAAACCAATGGCTCTGATACCACTGATGGGTTTTATACAAACAATCCTATGTGTACATGCAACCCTAGCTTTGGATCTATGTTTTCACTATTAGATATAGAAGATTATTAACACAAGAATAAAACCATAATGTACAATGCTATTTTCGAAATTCACATATAAGGTTAGGTCACATAACTCTTCTTGTTATATTGTAATAACAACTCAAATCTCCAAACTCTTTGTCTTGAAAGCAAGCACCACAAGTGTAATGCCTCTAATGGCTCACAAACACCACAAGCAATTGGAGAAACTATAGAGAGAGATAGGAGAAATAGAAATCGGCCTTGGTATCTCTAGGGAATGAGTGGGACGATTTCTCAAGGCCTAGGGGTCTTTATATATGGTTGTGATTAGGGTTTCAGTCCTTATCCTTATCCCATTACTTGCCCACCAAGCAATCACAAGATAAGCCTTGAAAAGCCCATATCCTCTATCCCTTAGACAATTTCAAGGATATATTATCCTTGATTTCGTGCAACCTATAATAAGGATAATCATCGCCCTAATTTGTAACTATCACATAATTACAATTCAGTCCCTCTAGTTTAATTAATTACACTTGATCACAAAATTAATTCCTAATTAATTATTGACCAATATAATTAAACAAATATGATTTCTCCTTTAATATATTATTCTTATAACATATTAATAAATCATAATAACCTCTCTCTTCAACTATTTCTCCAATCAAGTTGCTTTGGTGAAGGCAACCCAAAAGGACCATGCACAACCGGGTCAAGTACTTACCAAATATGGTTACAACCTTAGACACTAATCCAACAATTATGACTTATATAAGTGTCGTTATAATATGTTTTTAACTACTCGTGGTACGGGGAATCTGGTTTAAAGGGCCGCATAGGGTTGTTGGATTTCAGAAGTGTTATACGCCAAAATGGCCCTGCCCTCCGGTGTTTTATATCTGGCCCCTGTCTGTACATAGTGGTTGGAAAGTATTGTTTAAACTCTTATATAATAATAATAAGACTAATAATTAGTCACGGTAAATATTAGACTAAAATCTAATGGTAATAATACTAGGTTTCGTCGAAGGAAATTATTTTAAAGTAAACGAAGTGCTATCCGAGTACCGAGTCACCACCTTCTCAGGTGAGTGCATAGTTACTTTCATCTTACACATAGATATGAAGTATTTTATATAAATTACATGCTATGTGTGCATATTATCTGAATACTTGCTGTCTCTGCTAGATGAACGATTTTATACATGTTTTAAATGATTTAAACTGTATATGTATTTTATATCTACGATAATGTTGGGGTAAAACATGGGTAGATGTAATATGACTTTGCTGATGAGTTGAGAGGTGTTATAGACCACGAGGTAAGGGTGAGAGGTAGACGATGTGAGAAGCCTTTTCCAAAATGATGGCCCTGTCATTCAGCAGAGTATGGATGACAACCACAGACTATTCTAGACAATCCAGTGGAACACTAGCAGGCTCGAAACCTGTAGGTGTTGTGAACCATGTGTCCACCCGGTCTACTCTAAACCTTGGCGACCATGCAGACTTGGTCCTTAAACCTTGACGATCATGCATACTTGATTCCTAAACCCTGAGGACTATGTAGACTTAGTGCCTGTTGTGTAATCCTTGGCGATCATGCAGACTTGATGCCTAACCCCTTGCGACTATGCAGACTTAGTGCCTGTTGTGTAATTTGTGGCAATGATAGACTTCGTGCCGATTCCTTAGGATGATCCTTAGGAATAAATGAACGAGGGATAGCTGATTCTTAGGGTAGATCCTTAAGAATAAAGAAGATAATGGGGATGGGTAATTGCATTGATTGCTTAATTATTTAAACATAATAATTATATTATTGTGGGTTGAAAACCCTATGTACTCACCAGGTTTCCCAACCTGACCCACTCGGTTTATTTATATCACAGGTGTTGATATGAAGTCAAATTACACTGAGAGATTAAAGATATATAAATCAGTAGTAATAATGAATGTAAGTTCTGTTTATGCTTATGTTTATGTATTGACGATGACATCCCAAATGTTTTAAATGAATACAAATACTTTTCTACGGAAACGCTTTGATAACGTATTTATCATGTTTTACTGGGAACAATTTCCGCAACATTTTTATTAAAAGAGGTACTCTGATTTTTATAAAGCATAAACAAAGTCGGTCTTTTCTGGCTGTGAAAATGGGGATGTCACAGTTGGTATCAGAGCATTAGTTTAAGCGAACTAGGAATATAGATTTATTTCTAGACTTAAACTTAGAATGCTAAGAAATGATTGTGAGGAGTGTGTCTAATAGATTAAGGTAATACACCTGAATAGACACAAGCACTAGCTTATTTTAGGAATGATGCCTAAATTGCTTTTACGTGCTAGATGATTTGTTACGCTATCGTTTGATCGAATCTATGGTCTGTTGCCGACTGGATCTGGAAACCTTATGTGTTGAGGATTGTAAATGTACGAATACGATATTAGAACTAGCATATAAATGTTTCAGAGTGATAAGGATGATTTAAAATGTCAATCCTAAAATTAAGAATTAGGTTCACCTTATTCGGTGAATAGATCAAAATGGCAAGAATCCGCAGTGGAGTTGGGAATGCAAATAGGAATAGGAATCAACCACCAGTGATTCAATAAATACATGTTGTCGAAGAAGTGGCACCTGAGGCAGTAATGATGGCCAAAGTGCAAGCAATGATCCAGATGATGTTGGATCGCCAAATAGAGGAAACAAGGCGTTTACTTCAACAGAACCGAGAAGAACTTACAATACCAATTGAACAACTCGAGTTGAATGATGGGCAGTCAGAAGGAGGAAACTACAGTGGGATGGTTGTCCAAGCCAACCTACCGATAGTTAGATAAAACAATCAGGATAGAGGAAATGATGGACGTGGATGCAAATACAAGGATTTCATGTCATCCAAACCACCGAGTCTATTTGGAAGCCCGACGCCAGTGGAAGTCATGAACTGGATCTCCAAGATGGAGACAATGTTTAAGAGTTGCGAGTGTAGCAACGGGCAGAAGACCGCTCTCGCGGTTCCTTTGTTGAAATCTAGAGTACTAAGCTAGTGGAAGCTACTAGCTGATTCGATGCCCAAAGTAGAAGCGAGCAAGATGTCGTGGGAAGATTTTCTAGTACAGTTAAAGATGCAGTACTGCTCTGAGCAGGATCTTTTGGAGATCAACAATGAGTTCCAGAATCTGAAGAGGGGAAGAATGAGCATTACAGAATACGCTGCAAGCTTTACGGAAAAGATGAAGTTGGTTCCTTACCTAGTCCCAACCGAACTCTCCAAGGTTAACAAGTTTTCCCATGGATTACCAGCAGACTTTGGTCCAATGGTCAAGCAAGCAACCACTTTGAAAGCTGCTATCTGGGCAGCCAGGAATGTTGAGACCCAGATTAGGGAAAAGGGTCTGAAGAAAGCTGAAGTTGGCGAGAAAAGGAAGCATGAAGGATCTTCAAAATCCAACAAAGAAAGGAAATTACCAAAGACTAAAGAAGGAGGAGGAGGTGAAGCCAAGTGGTGCGAGAAGTGTAAAAAGAAGCACTTCGGGAAATGTAGCGAGGAGGTGACTTGCTACAACTGTGGAAAGACAGGGCATTAGGCCAGCAAGTGTGCGTCCAACAAAAAGGTGTGCTATGGATGTAACAAAGAGGGCATATTTCTAAGGAACGCCCAAAGAAAAATGAGGTAGCAAGACCAGACACACCGCCAAGGCCAAGGGCATTCCACATGATCATCGACAAAGCAGAAAACCATGCGAGGAACCAAGGATGAGGAATTCATACCCTAGGATCAAGTTATGAAGTAACCAAGGGGATATAATCATATGATGTAGCCTATTAGAGGCATAGTCTAGGGTGAACTTGAACACCTATGTAATAGTTTCGGGAAATAATAAAGCCTTCGTTTTGTTATATGATGTGTTGAACTGTTATGTGATTTTCTTGTATGGTGACTTGGAAAACTACGAGACAATACTTGGGATAAGAATGAGTATGTGTGAAAGGTAGTAGATGCATATACTACCGGAAGCACAAGACTCACACTTGGATCGGGGAAAGTCACAAGGTTACCAAGAAGCTAGTAATTGATTCCGTTTTGTTCATGTATGTCGTTACCATCCTTTTGGTAATGAATAAGAAGATGATTGTTATTCCGACCCTAGTGGTGCAATCAATTTGACTCTGACTACGTTGAGTATGTTATGTGGTTCACAGAACCAAGTCCGATGTAACATCTGACTTAAGCCATAGGATTGAAGTAAAAGATAATTGAAGTGATCGGTAGAGGTATCGCGACGGTTGCTTGTAGCTAGAAATGCTACCTTTTAAGACGTGGTTAGAACATGAAGGAACACATAGTCTGTTCTGGAATTTGACTCTAAAAGACCTGAGTCCAAGCGATGCATCATGCGATGGGACGTCATTAGAACATGATCCATCAGTCTATTGTGATAGTCGAAGAAAGAAACTTATCTCAAGTTTTTTAAAGAAGGAGTCTCCAATAAAGATCGAGATCGCGCCATGAAGATAATGATTTGGAAGTCTAACATGAGATAGAGAGCAGGTCCAAGATCGGGCACCGCCTATAGTCAGGAAGTCTTAGAGTTAGATACTCATTCAAAGAAACATCAAAGTTACGGTTATTACTTAGGATGAAGAGATAATGTATGGAGTCATCATGTGAGTCCTGTTTCGTTGATGATTCCGGGACGTAATCATCCTAAGGGGGAGATAATTGTAACGCCCGTAGATCCGGGCTAGTCAATTTAGCGATAATAGGGGTCGAAAATGACTTTTCGACAAAATATTATTTAGAATAAATAATCTTAAACAAGTTGTAGAATATGTCTCAAGGGTTCCGTACATATAAAGAACGCCAAAATCCGAGTTATAACGAAGAAGTTATGACCCGTCGAAGTTTTACGGCAAAACCGGAATGGCACCGGGAGATGTAAATAGTGAGTTTATGGTAGAAGACTTTTTAGCCTTAGTAATCTAAACAAAAGTCGTAGAATACATTAAACTGAGAACATACAAAAAAAAAACGCCCAAATCTGACTTCGTATGAGGAAGTTATGAATTTTCTAATATTTGGCATAACAGTGCACAACCCGAAGTTCGAGTATTAGATCGAGCGGTTTTTAGCTAACACAACCTAAACGAGAGTCGAAGATCTCATTATTAGTAGCTTAACGATAAAAAGATAGACGGAAATGGACATCGGATGAAGAAGTTATGAGATTTTAACGGACCAATCTAGTCCCGGCCTGTTAAAAATATAACTTTAAAAATAAAATCAGAATTAGCCGACGGAGTCTAAACGAAAGTTGTAGAGTATGTCTCCACCTACGCGTGGATATAAAGAACATTAAAAATGGAGTTCGTATGAACGAGTTACAAATTATAATAGCATATTTACGTATTAAAATAAAGTATGAATCATATCTACGTACACACACACACACACACACACACATATATATATATATATATATACATATGTATATGTCATTAGAAAGGTATCGACGATGCGGTAATTATAAGACTAATGTTAAGTTCTTTCGACATTAGTTTAGTAGAAATATCATTAAATCCATTAAAAATAGTATTATAGAAGGGGTGTTTAGTTGTTTATATAACTAAAAGGTTATTAAGTAATTATGGAGGGTAGTTTTTGAAAATTCAATTAGTATAAATAAAAGCCTTGGGCTCTCATATTTCTTGCACCATTCTCTTGATTCAAGAGTCTTTCTCTCCTTATCCCCCGAGCATTTCGGTCCCTCGTGATTCGAATTGTCTTTCTGTAGTTTTTAGTATAGTAAGATGAGCACTGATGCGCTGCACGAATCTTTCTTAGAAAGATTCAGCGACGAAGTTCTGCCCCTGCAGAGCCCGAATCCTAGCTAAAATCCCCTTGTAAATAAGTTAGGCTTAGCCTATTTTAATATAGCTTATATTTAAAATTAATATTGTTATTATGAACTTATAATAAATATTTGAGATATTATTATGACTTATAAAGTGTCGTTATAATATCTTTTTAATTATTCGCGGTACGGGGAATTGGGTTTAAAGGGCCACATAGGGTTGTTGGATTTCAAAAGTGTTATACGCCAAAATGGTCCTGCCCTCCGGTGTTTTATATCTGACCCCTGTCTGTACATAGTAGTTGGAAAGTATTGTTTAAACGCTTATATAATAATAATAAGACTAATAATTAGTCACGGTAAATATTAGACTAAAATCTAGTGGTAATAATACTAGGTTTCGTCGAAGGAAATTATTTTAAAGTAAACGAAGCGCTGTCCGAGTACCGAGTCACCACCTTCTCAGGTGAGTGCATAGTTAGTTTCATCTTACACATAGATATGAAGTATTTTATATAAATTACATGCTATGTGTGCATATTATCTGAATACTTGCTGTCTATGCTGGATGAACGATTTTATACATGTTTTAAATGATTTAAACTGTATATGTATTTTATATCTACGATAATGTTGGGGAAAAACATGGGTAGATGTAATATGAGTTTGATGATGAGTTGAGAGGTGTTATAGACCACGAGGTAAGGGTGAGAGGTGGACGAAGTGAGAAGCCTTTTCCCAAACGATGGCCCCATCATTCAGCAGAGTATGGATGACAACCACGGACTATTCTAGACAATCCAGTGGAACACTAGTAGGCTCGAAACCTGTAGGTGTTGTGAATGATGTGTCCACCCGGTCTACTCTAAACCTTGGCGACCATGCAGACTTGGTCCTTAAACCTTGACGATCATGCATACTTGATGCCTAAACCCTGAGGACTATGTAGACTTAGTGCTTGTTGTGTAATCCTTGGCGATCATGCAGACTTGATGCCTAACCCCTTGCGACTATGCAGACTTAGTGCCTGTTGTGTAATTGATGGCAATGATGGACTTCGTGCCGATTCCTTAGGATGATCCTTAGGAATAAATGAACGAGGGATAGCTGATTCTTATGGTAGATCCTTAAGAATAAAGAAGATAATGGGGATGGGTAATTGCATTGATTGCTTAATTATTTAAACATAATAATTATACTATTGTGGGTTGAAACCCTATGTACTCACCAGGTTTCCCAACTTGACCCACTCAGTTTATTTATATCACAGGTGTTGATATGAAGTCACATTGCACTGAGAGATTAAGGAGATATAAATCAGAAGTGATAATGAATGTAAGTTCTGTTTATGCTTATGTTTCTGTATTGACGATGACATCCCAAATGTTTTAAATGAATACAAATACTTTTCTATGGAAACGCTTTGATAACGTATTTATCATGTTTTACTGGGAACAAATTCCGTAACATTTTTATTAAAAGATGTACTCTGATTTTTATAAAGCATAAAGAAAATCGGTCTTTTCTGGCCGTGAAAATAGGGATGTGACATTAGTGTTGTATAGATATATACACAAACTCACACACTCCCTCCAGGAGACTCAGGTTCACAGGGCTGGTCCATTGGTTTTCAATGCCCAGGGCGAGATAAGTTAATTATGCCCCTAAGTTCGAACCATTACAACATCATTTGTAATACTTTTGTATTTAATATTTTAATACAAACAAAAAACTTGCAAAAACCACTTAAAAACAATGTTTTAAATAATCATTCTATATATTTACACTTTATTCATTCAGCTTCAAACAAATGTTCTTAGCTTCATTAATAAGTAGATTCAACAAAGAAAACTACATGCACCATTAATTATAACTATTTGCAACATAGGCCTCATTTTTTATTCTGACATGGGTTTATCAACATACAAATTCACATTTGAGCTTTCCAGTTTTAATGAGTTTCAAACTTTGAAACATAAGCCCAATTTTTTTTTACCAAACATAACAATGTACATTAGAAATGAGACCTACAATAGCATTGAACTTCTAAGTTTTTACTTTTCAACGTTTATTCTACCCCAAAAAGTCCATCTGTCATTATTGAATGTGTAACACCCCAAAAATACGAGCCAAAAATCTCATTTTTGAAAACATATATTTAGCAAAACATTCGAATCAAAACGTTTACTAATCATAACATTTTATAAAGATATCGCATGTCTGGAAAAACGTTTCATAAAACATAATAAAGTCAGAGTACAATTGCCCAGGAAGATCTCACGATGCGAAATACGGAGCATGTGTGTGATGGGCCGCTACCACACTAACTCTTTCCCCTTCGAAGAAGAGGTACCTGAAACCAAAACTGAAAACTGAAAGCACGAAGCTTAGTGAGTTCCCCCATCATACCGCATACCATACAATCACATATCATACATATTGCCAGGCATTTCTGGGGTGCCCGACCTACCCGGTACGACTATTCTGGGATGCCAACCTACCCGTGTCAAGCCATTCTGGGGTGCTGACTATCCTTCGGTCCTGACGACCAAACCTCGGGGACTATTTCACCCTCTACTGCTACTATCACATATATCCTAACATAACATATTATCAGACATATCTGGGGTGCCTGAACTACCCTTCGGTCCTAGCAACCGAACTCGGGGACTAGTCCCCTTTTACTACCTCTATCGAATATAACATAACAAGCCAACATGCAAACATATCATCACATACTGTCAGACGTATCTGGGGTGTCTGACTACCCTTCGGTCCTAACAACCGAACTCTACAACTATCTCATACAACATATCATGCTAGCATATAACATATCAGGTAGTAGCAAACCTAGATGATATCACAAAGACAATCATCTATCATACATCTCCTACTGGTGGGTCGGCATTGTGGCCTTAGACCCACCGCTACTGGAAGGTAACTCACCTCGTAGTAGCTGCTGATCTGTGTGGGAATGGTCTGTCTGCTGCTGCTGCTCCGGAAATCCTCCGACTGTAATTCCCACCAAACACTTAGTCAAATACTGCTAACCCCACTCAGGGTAAATTGTCCATTTACCCTTAACAAGTCATGAGTCAAGACACAGTCAACTGCCAGTTGACCAGACTCGCCGAGTTGGCTTGCCAACTCGCCGAGTCCCTTTCTCTATACCCAAGTCCAATAGTCCTTCATCCTACTCGCCGAGTTGTATGAACAAATCGCCGAGTTCGCCTTCATCCGAAGAACACTCTAAGCTGTGACTCGCCGAGTTGTATGAACAACTCGCCGAGTTGTTCTTGAGACAAGAAGATTGCCATGAACTCGCCGAGTTATGGCATTGACTCGCCGAGTGACTTCATGAGTGAGTTTGGCTTCCAACCCACTGAGTCATACCCTATGACTCACTACTCCAACCCGCAAACACAAAAAGGGGAAAAACCCGAGGACTCGCGACCTGACTCGCTGAGTCAGATGAACGACTCGCCGAGTCTGCCTCATGCAAAAACTATACACGCAATTTTGCTTGAATCCAGCCCATGCCATTCATAGATCTCGATTCCTAGGGCCTGGTTTACATGTAAAGTTTCCAACTTTACATGTATATAATCACCAATGAAGGTTTTAGGGCTCAAAGTGCACCAAAAGGGGTAGATCTAGGACTTTCATGCAATATGACTCCATAAATCCAAGCTCCAGGGACTAAATCATGCCTAGATCTAAAGGCTAACAACTTAATACAACCCACAAAGCACAAACAAGCTTGGGGAATGGCTCAAGAAGGACTTTCATGAAGCTATTAGGGACTACAAGCTTGAAAACAGAGGGGAAATGAGCTATACCTCAAGGAAAACGTTGAGATGTCACAAAGATGCTTGGCCTCCTTCTCCTCTTCTTGATCTACTCTTCTTTCTCCTCAAAAACTTCAAGAACACACCAAAACACTTCAATCTCACAAGGAATAAGGGTAAAGACGATGTTGGGAGCTCTGAGGGTGAATGGGGGCGAGCTTGGGGCGGAAATGAGGGTTTAAATAGGGTGCAAACCCTTGAAATTTAGGGTTTCATCAAACAGCGGTGACTCACCGAGTTCAGAATATGGACTCGCCGAGTCGCCAACTTAAATGTACCCCCGGACCGCATCCCTACTCGGCGAGTCGGACCTACAACTCGCCGAGTCCAAGGCTAAAATGACAAATACTTAGATAAATTTTACGTACCAGGAACCAGGTGCTACAGAATGAGTTTCAAATTTTGAAACTTTAATTCTTCATTCTATTTCCAGTCTCTTTACCTATGAAATGACAAAAAATTCCTTACAATAAGATATAAGAAGCTGGGAATTGGTAATGGATAGAAAGTAATGTTTACAAAAAAGAGCAAGTGTAGGCTATTGTCTTCTATAAGTATTCATCAAAAATCAAAACGGACAAAACCTTAACCCAAAATCAAAATAAGAAAAACTTACCAGACCTTTAAGGCTCGAACATTTAACTAAGTAATCTGAAATTGTAAACACAATTATTTCATAATAAGAAGGTTAGATAGAAATATATATATATCTCCTGGATCAAATATATGAATTCGAATTAATCAGAGAGAGAATCAAAATCTTAAAAAATGGATTGTGGTCAGAAGAACAATAAAATAAGCACAACCAACAAATTAGTTATCGAAAATCATACCTCTGAATGGCTGAAGTGTACACAACTAAATATAATTAGTCTTCACTTTTCAGAATTAGGTATTCATGTAAACAGAAGAAATCAGGACAGAAGGTGAGAGGATATTTAGAAATCGATTGAAAGAGTGATGAGGGTATACACAAATCATGTGATTTGATAAAGAAATTGGCAGGAGATTCGACTCCTAGTATTCTGCGTCTTGATTCTCGAGTCTTAGTCTTGACGCTTCGTTATTCCAGGAGATTAGGCGCTGAGTACATTAAAATTTTCAATTCTCGCACTTTGCCTGCCTACATCTATTGAAGTTACTGTTGGAGAACCGATTGAACGGACTTGGGCAAAATTAACTTAGGCGACTATAACATACTTCACTAAAATGATGCCCTTATCTTTTTGTTGCCCCGGGCCTCTGCCCACTTCGCCCACGTATCGGGCAGGCACTTCTGGTTCATAAGGTAGACTTATCTAGGTACTTAGGTATGTACTCAACGCCGTCTCTCACAAATTTGTTCCCTCAATGATTTCACGAATAATACAATGAAAACCCTTTTTGCATATAGTATGTATCTTAGTGAAAGTAGTACATTCGTTTCATAAACTATACTTATTATAGTTTATAAGTTTGTTTTTCCATGTAAAAATCTGTACTTGTAAAATAGTTGTGTCTTAAAATGTTTTAGAATTTGTTTGTAAGTCTAGCAGTCACAATGATTGTCGTGTTTAGTAAGTTTCTTGTTCAAATGCATGTTAACCATAAGAAAATATAACAAAAAAAATATATTTTTATCCATAAGATTACTTGTGTTTTACTTGTATTCTGCCCCTAAAAATATTAAGAAAAAATCTTGGAAAAAGGTGGGGGTATGAACTCACAGTTATTTGTACACGTGTTGGACAACGAGTATGGAAGGATGACCCTCGAGCTGATGTACACGGAATTAACGGTAGCCAAATAATAGTTAAACACATAATTGTTTTTAGAATTAGCGATACCATTAATTTAAAGTGTTAGAAAACACTTATTTTCATGTTAGGAATAGTTACCGAAAATGGAACAAGTGTTCAAGGGGTTTTCGGTTCCCAGGGAGTTCTCGGCTGAAAACTGATTTGATGCCGAATATTGATTTGTGGCTGAAAGCAGGTGTTCGGTTATGCTGGTGTTTTTAGCTCATTGAAGGTTTGAAGGCTGTTCTTGGTGTTCTTGAGGAAAAATGTGAAGATTCAAAGGTTTCTTCTTGAAGATATGAGTGTTCTTGGATGATCCTTGATAGATAATTAAGAGAGTATTCGGGTGAAGAAGTGAAGAAATCACTAAGTCCTTTGGAGATATATACCGAAGGGTGTTTTTAGTCGGAAAGAGGGTTCTCTGTCGAAATCACGCTTTCGGTCAGAGGGTTTGCTGTCTGAGGGTTCTCGGCCGAAAAAGGGAGTTTTCGATATGAGGCTTCTTGGCCGTAAACACACACATGGTGTGTTATATATTGTTTAAACCCTCATCTTTTGCCAAGTATTGGATTATACCTTCCTAACTTAGCTTAGGTTTCAATCCTTACTCCTTTGTTAGCTCTATAAACAAGCCCTAAGGCTATATATAGAGAGCACCATGCAACAAGGATTGCAATGTGGTTTACACTAGTACTTAGCTGGGGTTTAGACCATGCTAGGTCTAATATTTGGAGTTGAGACATTGCTTCCCCCTCTCTCCTGATTTATCTCGCAAAAATGGTAGCTGGAAGAGTAAGTTTTTTTGGGTAGATGTATATAGCTTATGTCTTCCTTTTACTCCTTGCTATGTTCCTCTTGGCGATGGTTCGATGTTTTTATCTGATGATTTATCCTCTTACATACCTTTGTTCACTCATTTTTGTGTAAAAAGATCGTACTTATCGGAAGTTGTACTTGCCATGTGCAGTATGAGCCCTTTTTGGAAGGCTCGATGTCAACTGCAAGTATCTCTGCATCATGTAGGTTTTTCTGATTACTCGTGCTTTTTACTTGATTTGGCAAAGTTTTTACTTTCCTTTGTGTCATGTAATCTCCTAATCTAAATGTTGTTTTTGTATGATTTCTCTTTGCTCATTAAATGTTGTAGATGGTAGTAAATACCCCTTATAGTTGACATCATATTTGGCTGGTGAGATTTCTCCTGAACCTATTATGTTGGATGATGTGATTCCATCCAGATATGGACCCAGTTGTGGTGTTCCTAACTCTCCTGTTAGACTTCCTGGTTTTGGATCGGATGCTTTTTATGTTGAGCAACTTTCGGAAGATTCTTGTCCTTTGATTTCCCCCTCACATGTTGGTTCTTCTAGTTCAGTGGAACTTATTTCCTCAAATATTCCTTATCCTATTCGGAAACATAAATGACCTCTGATGCCTCACCACTTGGACACTTTTTACGTGATGGTTCCCAAGGGCCTTGTTGTGTGTCTTCTTTGCTTTCAGATCCTATCGTTCCTACCTTGGCCGGTATGTAGATATTTTCTTTTCCTGTATGTAGCGATTTTATATACAAACCTATATTTTTGTACCTGTCATTGGTATGATAGCTTTGGATTCCTTGTATTTTTTTCTTGTATGCACAGATGGTTGTCCTTCTTACATTCGGTTTGAGAATTGGATGAGGCATGTCGTTGCATTACCTATGCTGAAGATAGCATATATACGATTCTTGGATGGTACCTTAAGTTTTTTTTATGGGTTACTAACTTTACGGGGTCGATTTCTATCTATCAAGGTTAATTTACGGGCTAAAGAGGACATGAAGCTTGTTGGTGAAGAGATGTTATTGAAATTTTGGGAAATGTATGCTGATCTGTTTATCCGGTATGGGGATGCTTCGGCCAAGATTAATATGCTAGAGAATCAAAGTCCCTTGTTGGTATGTGGTCATGTGTGTTTGTCTTGGTGTGTACCGTAACAATAATGGGATACTATTTAATTTTGGGAAGGATTTTAGTAGGCATACAACATTATTTTCGTATACACGTGATGAACTAGCTAAGCTACATGCTTTATCAAGAATAAATGTGTTCTCTAGCTAAGCGTGTAGCCTATGTCGGAGTTCGGTACTTGACTTAAGTATAAATGTAGTCGGCTGGCCGAGCTACATGTTTCATGAAGAATAAATGTATTCTTTGGCTAATTGGGGAGCATGTGTCGGAGTTGGATAATCGACTTAAGTATACATGTAGAATAAATGTATTATTTTGGCTAAGCGGGTAGCCTGTATCGGAGTTGGATGCTCAAATTAAGTATAAATGTAGTCGTCTCGCTGGGCTACATGTTTCATGAATAATGAATGTATTCTCTAGCTAAACGGGTAGTCTGTGTCAGAGTTGGATACTCGACTTAAGTATAAATGTAGTCAGCTGGTCGAGCTACATTTTTCATGAAGAATAAATGTATTATTTAGCTAAGCGGGCAGTTTGTGTCGGAGTTGGATACTTGATAAGTATAAATGTAGTCGGTTGCCCGAGATACATGTTTAATGAAGAATAAATGTATTCTTTGGCTAAGTGGGTAGCCTATGTCATAGTTGGATACTTGACTTAAGTATAAATGTGGTCGGTTGGCTGAACTACATGTTTCATGAAGAATAAATGTATTCTTTGGCTAAGCGAGTAGCCTATATTCTTTCGGTTTTTCCATGTTTTCCCTTGCAGTAAATATAGACTTTCATAACAGTTACTTCACTCCCTCCATTTTCATATCATTCGACATATTTTCCCTGCTTTTTCAGATGTGAAACTTTCTTAGGTTTTTTATTTGCCATTATCTTGGCACAATTTCGTTGTCCATTGTTTTGAGAATATACGACCCATCTCTATTTGGCTCATGGATTATGTATGGTCATTCCCATATTGGACTCAACTTTCCTTACGACTCTTGTCTACTAGCTTCATTATTCCTTAGTACCTTTTCACTTATCTTGAAACATCTTCCCTTAACTCATTGATTGTAGTAACTTTTCGTTTGCTTTTTATAATGCTCCTGTCGTATTGCCACCACTTCTCTTTGTTCCATCGATACATCTAGGTTTTCCCTTAAACCTTCATCATTTCTCTCTATATTTAAATTTGTTATTCAGTCTATTAATACGATTAGTTCTCGAGTAGTACTTCTTTTGGCCAATAGACTAGGCTGTACGGTGTTTCTTTCGTTGCAATACGCGTTGTAGTCCGATATACCCATAACATGCTTGGTAACTCGTCAACCCATCGACCCTTAGCTTCGTCTAACCTTGTTGCTAGACCGTGTACAATTGCTCTATTTGTGACCTCGATCTATCCATTCGCCTTTCGGTGTGCTACATAAGTAAATTTATGATTGATCCTAAGGTCTTTGGACCACTCTCGAAAAGGGTTGTTCACGAATTGTGTGTCGTTATCCAAAATTGGCATATGGGGTATCCTAAAGCGGCAAATGATTTCTTCCAAAAGAATTTTATGATGTTTTGGCCTGTGAATGAAGCTAGTGGCTCTGCCTCAACCTATTTGGTGAAGTAGTATATTGTGAATATTAAGAACTTCACTTTTCCTGGTGACTCTAGGAAAGGCCCAACTATATCTATGCCCCACTGAAGGAAAGGCCAAGGATTGCTAATGCTAATCATTGGTGTTGTTGATTTCCTTGGGATTGGTGTGTGCTTCTGGAATTTTTTGTATCTATATAGTATATCCTTCGCATTTGGTACATGCTTGGCCCATAGTATCTGACCCTTGTGATTTTCCGTACTATTGTGTGTGCGCCTTCGTGTGCTCCAAGAATTCCTTCATGCATCTCTCTTATGAGGTACTCCATTTCCTTGCCATTTTTGCAACATAAGTGAGGTGTTAAGTATCCTTTCTTGTACAAAACTCCATTATCCACTATGAAAGATGGTGCCTTGACTCGTAATTTCCTGGCCAAATTATCATCCTGTGGTAATTTCCCTTCCATCAAGTATTCTATTATTGGTTTCCTCCAATCACTCGCTCCTATTGTTATGGTCATTACTGGTATTTCTTCTATTGCTTTTGCTTGCACTATTTCTACTAACACTGTAACACCCCGACTCCCAGGTACAAGTTTTAAAGCATTATATACATATTTATGGACCTACTCGACAAGTTGGTTGCCCCCAACTCGTCGTGTAGAGGCGGGTGGCGGGTTAGCCCACGTGGATTTTTGGATCTACTCGACGAGTTGGAGGACCCGGACTCGACGAGTAGGAGATGGGGGATGAAACCCTAATTTTTAGGGTTTGAACCCTATTTAAAGGACCTTAAATCCTTTCCTCCAGTCCTTCACTACCCCTTGATGGCTAAGAGAAACCCTAACCAGTCCAAATCTTATTCTTGAGTGTTGTGAGGCTAAAAGTGCTTTGTTGGTGCATTCTTTGAAGATATATGAGGAGCTAGGGGATTGGAACAAAGAGAAGCTTTTGAATCCAATATATACATCGTCTTGGCATCATTTTGAAGGTAACAAGTTGTTACCTTGGCTTATTCTAGCTAGATCTCTCTATGCTTACGATTAGGGCCATTTTAGCATGTTGGTGATTTATTTCGAGTTTTGGGCATGATCTGAAGTTGAAACTTCAGATCTTGGCTCATCTTGGTCCTTATAGTCATAAAGTTTTAGCCTTTAGCAAGATAATGCCTTCTTCTCACCTAGAACCTCTTCTTTAGCTTGATTTTGGCCCTTAGCACCTTGCATGCACGTAAAGTTTGCAACTTTATGTAGGAAGTATGCCCTAGGAGCTTAGATCTGCAACATGGAGCTTTGGGGTGGCTTAAAAACATCTAAATGGAGAAAGGAATGAAGGGACTCGATGGGTTGCATGGACAACTCGGCGAGTCCTATGAAGATTATCTGTTGAGGGTTTCTGCATGAACTCGGCAAGCCAACAAGATGACTCGACGAGTCAATTAGGGTTTTCTCGACATTTAGACATGCATGAACTCGACGATTTGCCTGGGAACTTGACGAGTCAACTAGGATCTTCACGATTTCTCAAGTTCTGGAAGGACTCGACGAGTTAGTGAGCTGCACTAGACGAGTTGGGTCAACATGGATTGTTGACCTTAACTGTTGACTTTGACTTTGACCAAGGGTTGACCAGTTTGATTTATGGGGTTATTTTGGTAAATTGGGAATTTATGGAATTGGATAATTGGTGGGTGTAGGTGTTGGCGTTGGAGTTGTATTCAGAGGAGGTTGATACTATCATCTTGAGCTACTTGAGAGGTGAGTTGTCCTCACTATACTAACAGGTTCGAAGGCACCAATGTCGGCCCTTTTCGAATTTGTATCCAGGTTATTACATGGTATGTTTATTGATTTACATCCTGGTAGTTAGGATGGTGATATGCTTAGTGACCTGGTTAGGTTGGTATCCTGGTATATAGGATGATGCTATGTTAGTGATCGGTTAGGTCTGTATCCTGGTTATAGGATGTTGCTATGATTAGTGATCTGTTAGATCGGTTTGACTATTATATATGCTAGCGTATGATATTTATGTGCACATGTTTGTTTGATTGGGGTTAGGTTGAGGCGATCCTGCTTTATGCTGAAGACCAACATACCCAGGGCGAACCAGATAGACTACATCCCCGGGAGGGTATGCTAGTCAGACCGAAGGCACAACGAGCGGTTCGGATAGGTTGTAGGCCCTACAAGGCAGTCCAGACGTGCCGAAGGCTCAAAGAGCAGTCCAGATAGACTGGAGGCCTGCGAGGCGGTCCAGTCAGGCTGAAGACTCATTATGCATGCTATTTTGTTATATGATATGATTATGATTGTATGATATTGGTATTTTGGGGAAACTCACTAAGCTTCGGGCTTATAGTTATTGATTTTATTTCAGGTACTTCTGGTGATCGCGGGAAGGCAAATGCATGATAGTGCACATGCTTATATTTTCATGATTTGATTCTGGGATACTCTGACACTAAACATTTTGAAAATGAGTTTTGTAATAAGTATTGGTTTTGAACTATTTTAAAAAGTTTAAATTTAGCATGATTTTTATGGGTGTTACAAACACTTTTTTCACAAAATGGGGGAAGTGAGGATGCTAGTTTGCTCAATGCGTCTGTGGTTTTATTCTTTGATCTTGACACGTGTTCCAACCTGAAGCCTCTAAATTGTTTTGTTAATGCTTTAACTTTTACCGCATATTACGCAAGATTTTTTCCTCGAATCTCATATAATACATTGGTTTGGCTAGCCACTACCATAGAGTCTATAAAGGTGTGTGCAACACCCAATCCTTGTAGGTAAATTCCTTTCTTTATCTCTTAAGATGTAATGTTGGATTTTTATCTACGCAGGTCGTAGATAGCCTTCTATACACTGTGTAGACGGAGAAGCTTGGAGCGAGATTTAAATGATCTATGTTGGGCATAGATCTTAGTATACAGTGCGCACTTTCTTAGAGCCCAAACCCTAATTTTGCGGATTTTAGCCCTATTTAAGGGCTCTAACTCTCTTGAGGACCTTCCATTCTCAACTTCCACCCCCTATTCATTCCCTTTGAAGCCCTAGTTCCCTTTTCGTGTATTTGTGAGCTTAAGAGTTTGTTTGTGTGATTTTGAAGAAAGAAGAAAGTGGTAGAGTTGGTTAGAAGCTCAAATCAGCCTTGGATCCAGAAGTTCGATTCCCACATCCATCTCCATGAGGTGTAAATGTAACAGCCCGGATCCCTAGGTATCTTCATTTCTTATATTTTGACATTCTGTGAGGGGACTCGACGGGTTGGTGGTCGAACTCGCCGAGTCGGGTCGCGGTTTTTAGCGGGGGTTCGCGTCCGGACTCGGCGAGTCCAAGGGATGGACTCGGCGAGTCCGCGCTGTTTAATGAAACCCTAATTTCCCGGTCCTAAGCCCTATTTAAAGGACCTTATGGCCCTCATTTGCGGCCACCTTTAACCCTAAGAGCCTCCATACATCTGTAAGCCCTTGTGAGTGTGTTTGAAGGCCATTTGTTCATCATTTTGTGGGATTTTGCAAGGAAAGGAGGGAGAGGAGCAAGCTTGAAGTGTTGGGGAGCTTAGATCTGTTGCTATTTCATCAAGGGAGTCTTCTTGAGGTAATTTTCAGAGCCAAACTTCGTGTTTTGTGTTGATGTGCCAAATCTAGGGTTTCTTCTTGCATTTCTTGGCTTGAATAAGAAGTATGAGAGGCCCCATAGGGATATGGTGTTGGATACGGTGTCTAAGTCCATAACTATTTCTGGTATGTACTTGACCCGACCCGGCATGGTCCATTTGGGTTGCATGGCACCATGCAATTGGATAGACTAAATGAGAGAAATAATACTTGGAGATTATTAATATATTATAAGTTCTAATATATTAATAATATTATTTGATTAGTTTGATCAAGAATTAATTTAGAATTAATTAAGTGATCAAAAGATAACTAATTAAATATATGGGTTGATTATGTAAATCATCCATATCTTGTATAGTGGGCTAAAAGGCTCCATGGACTATCAAGTTGGGTTCTACCCATAAGATGCTACATGGATGCTCCATGGGAGTTACAAACCCATGGGTCATGGAAATGAAGAGTCATGACACATTAGGGTTTAACCCTAGATGTGTCAACACTATATAAGTAACATATTCTCCACCTAAAATCGGCTACACTAAGAAACAAGAGGGCTTGGCCGATTTTGAAGAGTGTGTGTTCTCATAAGTTCTTCCAAGAGCATTTGGTGTTGTGTGAAGCATTTGAGGCATCACACTTGGGGTGCTAGGCTCACAAGGTTTCAAGGAACACAAACAACAACAAGGTAAGTTATTCTATCTATACTTTAAGTTAAAATTGTTCCCCATGTATGCTAGATAGGAATATAACCTTGGAATTCAACTTTGCATGCCAATTAGACAAACATAGATCCAAGGTTATTAGGGTTGCATGTACACTTAGGAAGTGTTAGAATGCTCAAAACCCATTAGTGGTATCATAGCCTAGGCTTGTTTGTTCTTATTTGTGCTTAAAAGTTGAAAACAGAATCGGAAATTTTGCTGTCTGCGAATGGACTCGTCGAGTCTATAGGGGGGACTCGTCGAGTCCATGAGTATCTTCAACCAACTCGGCGAGTCAGTTCATGCACTCGGCGAGTAGGGTCGACTGAGTGCAGAATTTCGATTCAGTTGCTGGAAATGAATTAGAAACATTACCCTAAACTGTTTTGGTAATTGAAAACTTGATTTTGGTGGTGTAATGTCTTTGCTAATTCATTTACAACAACTAGTTATCAAAATTACAAAGTTTTATGTAATTTTTGATTGTGTTCATATTCATGTTCTTGTTCTTATGATGTTTTAGATGATCATATGAATTATTTGTAACCTATTTGGTAGATTAATTCTTGATCATAATGTGTTTTAATGGAGTCCATAACTTATCCTTAAGTTATGGAAAACCAAGAGTCACACTTGAGTTAAAACCATTAAGAAAACACAAGAGTTAGAAAAATGAAGAGTCTTCATTTTATTACTCTATTAAACTCATAAGTTACAAGAAATGAAAAGTTTTGAAAGTTACAAAACTTGCCCTCAAGTTTTGGAACAAGTAAAGTTAAGTTAAAACTTTAAGTTCCAACCCCTAGAATTTTAAAAGTTAAAATTCAACCCTTATACTTATATTATGATGATTTAATAATTATATATAGATGTATAAGAATAAAGTCGTCTTACCGCTAGTACGCCTCATTCACGAAGCCGGTCTATAAGGTGGGCATAAGGTTGTTGCCTATAAAATGGTGACTTAATGGGTGTACATTCTCACCCACCGCTTGCTTAATGGGTGACTTAATGGGTGTACATTCTCACCCACCACTTGCTTAATGGTGACTTAATGGGTGTACATTCTCACCCACCGCTTGCTTAATGGTGACTTAATGGGTGTACATTCTCACCCACCGCTTGCTTGACTGGTGGAGGGTCGTTAGCCGAACGGGTAAGACAAGGACTTATAAATTCTCATTCAAAGTATGATGAATATAATAAAGTAACTAAATGTTTATTAAATTCCCAATCTTAGTTACTTTAGGAAAAATGTGAATAAGGTGCTAATCCATGAAATTACACTTTACACTTTGTCTAAGTCGTTGGTGGAGCGTGTGTGGTTAACCGGCACACTAACTTGGATTTAACAAGGTAGGTAAAGGGTGACTTAAGGTTTATTATAGTATCGGTGGAGCGTGTGTGGTTTACCGGCACATCGATTGAGTGATAAACTTTAAGGGTACCAAGTGATTTGCATGGTTACTTCACACCTCGTTTTGTGATCCTCGGCATCCCAGTCACAAAACCTGGAGGGCACTCCCGAGATTGAAACACGCCTTTGAAAAGTTCATTGGATCTCAAAGAATCTAGGAATTTCTAAAACCAATAAAAACTAAATATCTAATATTTCGGTTTTCGTGGTGGAAATTGGTGAATCGTCATTCACCTACCTTTCAAATATGGTATAGCTTAGATTACGGCATACCTCTTCTAAGTTATATTATATTGTGATTGGATCCTAGCCTTAATATTACATTTGGGTGTTTTATTAAGGACTCTCTTAAATCTAAACTAAACTTGTTCTACTCTTTCAGATGTCTTCAAATAATGCTTCTGGCTCGAATCCTAATGGCTCCTTTACTCTTATGAGTTTGTGTGGGAAAGTCGCCTTTGATTGATCCAACTTCAATAAATGGATCAGAAACATCAGGATGATTACCCGCTACGAGGACAAAGAATATGTCCTTGACAAGGAGCTTAAGGAAATTGATGAGTCCACTGCAACTCCCCAGGAGATCGCTGACTTTCATACTCATGAAAGAGATGCAACCAAGGTGGCTTGCATCATGTTGGCCACCATGACAGCTGAACTGCAAAATTCTTATGAAGATTTCTACCCTTATGAAATGCACCAAGATTTGATGGAAAGATACCATCAAAGTGCACAACAAGAGAGGTACGAAGCCATCTGCTCCATGATAACAACCATGATGAAGGACGGAGAGTCTGTCACGAGCCACATGCAGAAAATGCAAAGGTATGTGGATCGTTTGCTGAAGCTTAATGTGAACTTCCCTGAGGAGCTTGCAATAGATATCATTTTGCACTCCTTACCATCGTGTTATGATCAATTCCGCATGACATATCACATGAATAAGGAAGAAGTCACCCTCAGCAAAATTTAGGGACTTCTCAAGACCGCAGAAACAGGTCTTAAGGGGAAGTCGGTTGCTATCACTCCTACTCCAGACTCAACTCCGGTCTTGGCAATCGGGCAAAGTCAAGGGAGGAAGAGAAAGAGATCTTCAAAGGGTACCAAGGCTCGGACCCTTGATGGCTCTTCTTCAAGTGGAACCAAGAAAGGTTTCATTACTCCTTCTTCTGACCCAAAAGAGGCTGAATGCTTCTATTGCCATGAAAAAGCTCATTGGAAGCAAAACTGCCCAAAGTACCAGCAGGATGTAAAGGATGGGAAAGTCAAACCCAACCATGCAGGTATTTACACTATCATTTCTAATAACTCACCCCATTCGAAATCTTGGGTCCTTGATACCGGTTGCGGTATTCATATTTGTTGTGACTTGCAGGGACTAGGAAGAAGTGAGAATGTGGAGCAAGGAAGAATAAACTTAATCATGGGAAATAGGAAAGTTACACCTGTCACCAAGATTGGAGTTTATACTTTATCGCTAAGTAGTGGGTTAAATTTAGATTTGAATAAATGTTGTTATTCGCCAGAAATGGCAAGAAATATTATTTCCTTTCATGCATTGTACAAACAAGGTTTCACCTTTTCATTTGATAATGAAGTTGGTTCGATTAATGCTTTCTTTAATAATGTACTTTATTTTAAAGCATTACCTTGTGATGGTGTGTATGAAGCTGTATCTGTTGTAGATAACTTAGGAAATAATGTTTTGTGTATTGATTCTACTAATAATAATAACTTGGATAAAGCATCATTATGGCATTGTCGTCTTGGACATATAAGCAAGAAACGCATAGGCCAACTCCAAAAGGATGGAGTCTTGGAGTCGTTTGACCTAAAGTCAAATGATAGTTGCGAATCATGCTTACTTGGAAAAATGACAAAGTCACCCTTCACAGGCTCGTGTGAAAGGGGTGAAGGTTTGTTGGACCTTATACACACGGATGTGTGTGGACCATTCAAACATGCCACAAGGGATGCTAATCATTATTATTTGACTTTTACTGATGATTACAGTAGATATGGATATGTCTACTTAATCAAGCATAAGTCAGAGACTTTCGAGAAGTTTAAGGAATTTAAACAGGAAGTCGAGAATCAATTGGGAAGGAACATTAAGATGCTTCGATCCGATCGGGGTGGTGAGTATCTTAGTTCAGAGTTCCTCGACTATCTAATGGAATGTGGGATTGTCTCACAATTGACACCTCCCAGGACACCGCAATTGAATGGTGTGGCTGAGAGGCGTAATCGAACCTTGTTGGACATGGTTTGTTCCATGATGAGTCGAGCTTTGCTACCAATCTCATTCTGGGGGTATGCCTTAGAGACTGCCGCCCATATCCTTAATCTAGTCCCTACAAAGAAAGTTGCCAAAACTCCTCACGAGATGTGGACTGGTAAAGTACCTAAACTAGACCACATCAAGATTTGGGGCTGCGAGGCTTTCGTGAGACGCGAGACTCATGATAAGATCGAACCCCGAAGCGAGAGGTGTATTTTCATCGGCTACCCACAGCAATCCTTTGGTTACCTCTTCTACAGACCTAGTGACAATGTGGTCTTTGTATCAAGAAGAGGAGTCTTTCGAGAAAGAGAGTTTATAAGCCAAGGAGACAGTGGGAGGCACGTTGATCTTGAAGAAATTCAAGAGTCAAGTGGTGAAGGAACTTCAAACTCTAGCCCTCAACCTGAGGAGGAAACTCCTGTTGAGCCAATCGACGAATCTGTACCTCTGAGGCGTTCCACGAGAGTTAGGAGTGCACCTGAGCATTACTATGGATTCCATATTACTGCAGCAGGTGAGACACTTATTAGTGATGAGACACTAGTAAGTCAAGATGACCCTAACAGCTACGAGGAAGCCATGGCAGGCCCTGAGTCTGCTAAATGGAAAGAGGCTATGGATAGCGAGATACAATCCATGTATGACAATCAAGTTTGGAACTTGGTTGAGAATGTACCAGGTCGAAAGACTGTAGGGTGCAAATGGGTCTTCAAGAAGAAGACCGACATGGATGGTAAAGTACACACTTATAAGGCTAGACTGGTTGCAAAGGGCTTCTCTCAAATTCCTGGAGTGGATTATGATGAGACCTTTTCTCCGGTAGCCAAGATTAAGTCTATTCGGGTTCTGTTAGCCATAGCCGCATTTCATGACTATGAAATTTGGCAAATGGATGTCAAAACCGCTTTCCTTAATGGGAAGTTGGCTGAGGATGTTTACATGAGTCAGCCAGAGGGTTTTGTCAGCAACGAGTACCCTAATAGAGTGTGTAAGCTTGAGAAATCCATTTATGGATTAAAGCAAGCACCTCGCAGATGGAATCTTTGCTTTGATGAAAAGGTCAAGGAATTTGGCTTTTCTAGGAGTGAAGATGAATCTTGTGTGTATGTCAAGGCTAGTGGGAGTATAGTTAGCTTTTTGGTATTGTATGTGGATGACATACTACTCATAGGAAACAACATTCCAACCCTGCAGGAAGTAAAGTCCTGGCTTGGAAAGTGTTTCGCTATGAAGGACCTTGGTGAAGCTGCCTATATTTTGGGGATAAGGATCTTGAGAGATCGGAGTAAAAGACTAATTGGACTTAGTCAAAGTACCTACTTGGAGAAGATTCTGAAGAGATTCAGAATGCAAGACTCCAAGAAAGGAGAGTTACCCATCCAGAGTAACACCAAACTGAGTAAGACACAAAGCCCTAGCACTGAGGCTGAGATAGCAGAAATGAGTCAAGTACCTTATGCTTCGGCTGTAGGTTCGATCATGTATGCTATGACTGATGGGTTTTGAGCATTCTAACACTTCCTAAGTGTACATGCAACCCTAATAACCTTGGATCTATGTTTGTCTAATTGTCATGCAAAGTTGAATTCCAAGGTTATATTCCTATCTAGCATACATGGGGAACAATTTTAACTTAAAGTATAGATAGAATAACTTACCTTGTTGTTGTTTGTGTTCCTTGAAACCTTGTGAGCCTAGCACCCCAAGTGTGATGCCTCAAATGCTTCACACAACACCAAATGCTCTTGGAAGAACTTATGAGAGAACACACACTCTTCAAAATCGGCCAAGCCCTCTTGTTTCTTAGTGTAGCCGATTTTGGGTGGAGAATATGTTACTTATATAGTGTTGACACATCTAGGGATAAACCCTAATGTGTCATGACTCTTCATTTCCATGACCCATGGGTTTGTAACTCCCATGGAGCATCCATGGAGCATCCTATGGGTGGAAGCCAACTTGATAGTCCATGGAGCCTTTTAGCCCACTATACAAGATATGGATGATTTACATAATCAACCCATATATTTAATTAGTTATCTTTTGATCACTTAATTAATTCTAAATTAATTCTTGATCAAACTAATCAAATAATATTATTAATATATTAGAACTTATAATATATTAATAATCTCCAAGTGTTATTTCTCTCATTTAGTCTATCCAATTGCATGGTGCCATGCAACCCAAATGGACCATGCCGGGTCGGGTCAAGTACATACCAGAAATAGTTATGGACTTAGACACCTTATCCAACAGTCTCCCACTTGGATAAGTCTAATAACTATTACTGCAAGTATGACTTCAGGAACCGATCGGCAATCGTAGCTCTTTTCAAGGTTTCTCGAAACTGAGAAGATGATGGTACACCATTTAAGATAAGTGATCATATAATCCTCTGTTCTAGATATCAGTCGGACAAATACATGGAACAATGTCTTACTTATTGTCCAACAATTTGTTTCCCGATTTCCGATTTGTTTGACAAAGAACTTCATTGAACACATCAATTTAGTTCTGACCGGGCCCGGTACATAGGTCAAAACAAAATCATCGAGGGGCCCAGATATCAGCTTCTAATCCAAGAAGGAACAGATAAACTTCGACTCATATGTTTGTTCTACTACTCATTGAATTACACACAAGAGCACGATTTTATAACATCGAGTTACCAATGCGTTTTTCGTACAATCAATGCATAACCAACTTGTAAGTAACAAATCATATCTCTAGGTTTAAAGACTTATATGATATTACCGTCTCACGATCACTCGAGATAGAATTCCATGAAGTGATTCCAGTGAGCGTGGGTTGAGTCCAATGCTCAGAACTTATGAGCACTCATGATTGTTGTAGCCTTGTCCCAGACCTCTACAACCAAACATGACAGTCTTGATTCATACCTACTTCCGACATATGACCGACTGTGGAGGTTTGAATAATATGTTATACCAAACAAAATTATTCTGGAAGTCAAAACATGCAAAAGAAATATAGTAAACGATCGACAAGAGATAGCAACACTTTACTCATAAATAAAACACTTTTATTCATCATCAAATGTCAATTACACTTTACAAATTTCGAGGTTATCTAACTACTAAATCTAATATCATCCTTCAGCCCTATGCTCCGAGCATGCTGGAGATGCTTAATCCGAGTCAGTCCCTTCGTGAGGGGATCTGCCGGATTCTCATCTGATGATACCCTCTTTGCCACGAGGAGTCCTTCTTCGATCCGATGTCTGATGAAATGGTATTTTCTGTCGATGTGTCTGGATCTCCCGTGATCCCTTGGTTCCTTGGCTAAGGCAACAACACTTTCACTATCACAGAAAATTTCCATTGGCTCTTTAATAGCTGGTACAACTCCAAGGTCTCCAATGAAGTTCCTCAGCCATAAAGCCTCCTTTGCCGCCTCGCTAGCTGCAATATACTCTGATTCACAAGTAGAATCTGCCACTGTCTCTTGCTTGGAACTCTTCCAAGAAATTGCTCCTCCATTTAGGGTAAAGACCCAGCCCGACTGAGAGCGGAAGTTATCCCTATGAGTCTGGAAGCTAGCATCACTATACCCTACAACTCTCAAGTCATCACTCCCACCGAGGGTAAGGACCCAGTCCTTAGTCCTTCGTAGGTACTTGAGAATATTCTTTACCGCAGTCCAGTGTGCCTTGCCAGGGTTCCCCTGAAACCTGCTAACCATGCTTAAAGCAAAAGCTACATCAGGTCGAGTACACGTCATAGCATACATGATCGATCCTACAGCAGAAGCATAAGGTACTCGACTCATTTCTGCTATCTCAGCCTCAGTGCTAGGGCTTTGTGTCTTACTCAACTTGGCGCTACTCTGGATGGGCAACTCTCCTTTCATGGAGTCTTGCGTTCTGAATCTCTTCAGAACCTTCTCCAAGTAGGTACTTTGACTAAGTCTAATTAGTCTTTTACTCCGATCTCTCAAGATCCTTATCCCCAAAATATAGGCAGCTTCACCAAGGTCCTTCATAGCGAAACACTTTCCAAGCCAGGATTTTACTTCCTGCAGGGTTGGAATGTCGTTTCCTATGAGTAGTATGTCATCCACATACAATACCAAAAAGCTAACTATACTCCCACTAGCCTTGACATATACACAAGATTCATCTTCACTCCTAGAAAAGCCAAATTCCTTGACCTTTTCATCAAAGCAAAGATTCCATCTGCGAGGTGCTTGCATTAATCCATAAATGGATTTCTCAAGCTTACACACTCTATTAGGGTACTCGTTGCTGACAAAACCCTCTGGCTGACTCATGTAAACATCTTCAGCCAACTTCCCATTAAGGAAAGCGGTTTTGACATCCATTTGCCAAATTTCATAGTCATGAAATGCGGCTATGGCTAACAGAACCCGAATAGACTTAATCTTGGCTACCGGAGAAAAGGTCTCATCATAGTCCACTCCAGGAATTTGAGAGAAGCCCTTTGCAACCAGTCTAGCCTTATAAGTGTGTACTTTACCATCCATGTCGGTCTTCTTCTTGACGACCCATTTGCACCCTACAGTCTTTCGACCTGGTACATTCTCAACCAAGTTCCAAACTTGATTGTCATACATGGATTGTATCTCGCTATCCATAGCCTCTTTCCATTTAGCAGACTCGGGGCCTGCCATGGCTTCCTCGTAGCTGTTAGGGTCATCTTGACTTACTAGTGTCTCATCACTAATAAGTGTCTCACCTTCTGCAGTAATATGGAATCCATAGTAATGCTCAGGTGCACTCCTAACTCTCGTGGAACGCCTCAGAGGTACAGATTCGTCGATTGGCTCAACAGGAGTTTCCTCCTCAGGTTGAGGGCTAGAGTTTGAAGTTCCTTCACCACTTGACTCTTGAATTTCTTCAAGATCAACTTGCCTCCCACTGTCTCTTTGGCTTATAAACTCTCTTTCTCGAAAGACTCCTCTTCTTGCTACAAAGACCACATTGTCACTAGGTCTGTAGAAGAGGTAACCAAAGGATTGCTGTGGGTAGCCGATGAAAATACACCTCTCGCTTCGGGGTTCGAGCTTATCATGAGTCTCGCATCTCACGAAAGCCTCGCAGCCCCAAATCTTGATGTGGTCTAGTTTAGGTACTTTACCAGTCCACATCTCGTGAGGAGTTTTGGCAACTTTCTTTGTAGGGACTAGATTAAGGATATGGGCGGTAGTCTCTAAGGCATACCCCCAGAATGAGATTGGTAGCGAAGCTCGACTCATCATGGAAGGAACCATGTCCAACAAGGTTCCATTACGCCTCTCAGCCACACCATTCAACTGTGGTGTCCTGGGAGGTGTCAATTGTGAGACAATCCCACATTCCCTTAGATAGTCGAGGAACTCTGAACTAAGATACTCACCACCTCGATCGGATCGAAGCATCCTAATGTTCCTTCCCAATTGATTCTCGACTTCCTATTTAAATTCCTTAAACTTCTCGAAAGTCTCTGACTTATGCTTGATTAAGTAGACATATCCATATCTACTGTAATCATCAGTAAAAGTCAAATAGTAACGATTAGCATCCCTTGTGGCATGTTTGAATGGCCCACACACATCCGTGTGTATAAGGTCCAACAAACCTTCACCCCTTTCACACGAGCCTGTGAAGGGTGACTTTGTCATTTTTCCAAGTAAGCATGATTCGCAACTATCATCTGACTTTAGGTCAAACGACTCCAAGACTCCACCCTTTTGGAGTTGGCCTATGCGTTTCTTGCTTATATGTCCAAGACGACAATGCCATAATGATGCTTTATCCAAGTTATTATTAGTAGTAGAATCAATACACAAAACATTATTTCCTGAGTTATCTACAACAGATACAGCTTCATACACACCATCACAAGGTAATGCTTTAAAATAAAGAACATTATTAAAGAAAGCATCAATAGAACCAACTTCATTATTAAACGAAAAGGTAAACCCTTGTTTGTACAAAGCATGAAAGGAAATAATATTTCTTGCCATTCCTGGAGAATAACAACATTTATTCAAATCTAAATTTAACCCACTACTTAGCGATAAAGTATAAACTCCAATCTTGGTGACAGGTGTAACTTTCCTATTTCCCATGATTAAGTTTATTCTTCCTTGCTCCACATTCTCACTTCTTCCTAGTCCCTGCAAGTCACAACAAATATGAATACCGCAACCGGTATCAAGGACCCAAGATTTCGAATGGGGTGAGTTATTAGAAATGATAGTGTAAATACCTGCATGGTTGGGTTTGACTTTCCCATCCTTTACATCCTGCTGGTACTTTGGGCAGTTTCGCTTCCAATGAGCTTTTTCATGGCAATAGAAGCATTCAGCCTCTTTTGGGTCAAAAGAAGGAGTAATGAAACCTTTCTTGGTTCCACTTGAAGAAGAGCCATCAAGGGTCCGAGCCTTGGTACCCTTCGAATATCTCTTTCTCTTCCTCCCTCGACTTTGCCCGATTGCCAAGACCGGAGTTGAGTCTGGAGTAGGAGTGATAGCAACCGACTTCCCCTTAAGACCTGTTTCTGCGGTCTTGAGAAGTCCCTGAAGTTTGCTGAGGGTGACCTCTTCATTGTTCATGTGATATGTCATGCAGAATTGATCATAGCACGATGGTAAGGAGTGCAAAATGATATCTATTGCAAGCTCCTCAGGGAAGTTCACATTAAGCTTCAGCAAACGATCCACATACCTTTGCATTTTCTGCATGTGGCTCGTGACAGACTCTCCGTCCTTCATCATGGTTGTTATCATGGAGCAGATGACTTCGTACCTCTCTTGTCGTGCACTTTGATGGTATCTTTCCATCAAATCTTGGTGCATTTCATAAGGGTAGAAATCTTCATAAGACTTTTGGAGTTCAGCTGTCATGGTGGCCAACATGATGCATGCTACTTTCGTAGCATCCCTTTCATGTGCCTGAAAGTCAGCGATCTCCTGGGGAGTTGCAGTGGACTCATCAATTTGCTTAAGCTCCTTGTCAAGGACATATTCTTTGTCCTCGTATCGGGTAATCATCCTGATGTTTCTGATCCATTTATTGAAGTTAGATCCATCAAAGGTGACTTTCCCACACAAACTCATAAGAGTAAAGGAGCCATTAGGATTCGAGCCAGAAGCATTATTTGAAGACATCTGAAAGAGAAGAACAAGTTTAGTTTAGATTTAAGAGAGTCCTTAATAAAACACCCAAATGTAATATTAAGGCTAGGATCCAATCACAATATAATATAACTTAGAAGAGGTATGCCGTAATCTAAGATATACCATATTTGAAAGGTAGGTGAATGACGATTCACCAATTTCCACCACGAAAACCGAAATATTAGATATTTAGTTTTTATTGGTTTTAGAAATTCCTAGATTCTTTGAGATCCAATGAACTTTTCAAAGGCATGTTTCAATCTCGAGAGTGCCCTCCAAGTTTTGTGACTGGGATGCCGAGGATCACAAAACGAGGTGTGAAGTAACCATGCAAATCACTTGGTACCCTTAAAGTTTATCACTCAATCGATGTGCCAGTAAACCACACACGCTCCACCGATACTATAATAAACCTTAAGTCACCCTTTACCTACCTTGTTAAGTCCAAGTTAGTGTGTCGGTTAACCACACACGCTGCACCAACGACTTAGACAAAGTGTAAAGTGTAATTTCATGGATTAGCACCTTATTCACATTTTTCCTAAAGTAACTAAGATTGGGAATTTAATAAACATTTAGTTACTTTATTATATTCATCATACTTTGAATGAGAATTTATAAGTCCTTGTCTTACCCGTTCGGCTAACGACCCTCCACCAGTCAAGCAAGCGGTGGGTGAGAATATACACCCATTAAGTCACCATTTTATAGGCGTGAGAATATACACCCATTAAGTCACCATTTTATAGGCAACAACCTTATACCCACCTTATAGACCGGCTTCGTGAATGAGGCGTACTAGCGGTAAGACGACTTTATTCTTATACACACACACACACACATATATATATATATATATATATATATATATATATATATATATATATATATATATAATTATTAAATCATCATAATATAAGTATAAGGGTTGAATTTTAACTTTTAAAATTCTAGGGGTTGGAACTTAAAGTTTTAACTTAACTTTACTTGTTCCAAAACTTGAGGGCAAGTTCTGTAACTTTCAAAACTTTTCATTTCTTGTAACTTATGAGTTTAATAGAGTAATAAAATGAAGACTCTTCATTTTTCTAACTCTTGTGTTTTCTTAATGGTTTTAACTCAAGTGTGACTCTTGGTTTTCCATAACTTAAGGATAAGTTATGGAATCCATTAAAACACATTATGATCAAGAATTAATCTACCAAATAGGTTACAAATAATTCCTATGATCATCTAAAACATCATAAGAACAAGAACATGAATATGAACACAATCAAAATTTACATAAAACTTTGTAATTTTGATAACTAGTTGTTGTAAATGAATTAGCAAAGACATTACACCACCAAAAACAAGTTTTCAATTACCAAAACAGTTTAGGGTAATGTTTCTAATTCATTTCCCGCAACTGAATCGAAATTCTACACTTAGTCGACCCTACTCGGCGAGTGCATGAACTGACTCACCGAGTTGGTTGAAGATACTCACGGACTCGACGAGTCCATTCGCAGACAGCAAAATTTGCGATTCTGTTTTCAACTTTTAAGCACAAATAAGAGCAAACAAGCCTAGGCTCTGATACCACTGATGGGTTTGGAGCAATCTAACACTTCCTAAGTGTACATGCAACCCTAATAACCTTGGATCTATGTTTGTCTAATTGTCATGCAAAGTTGAATTCCAAGGTTATATTCCTATCTAGCATACATGGGGAACAATTTTAACTTAAAGTATAGATAGACTAACTTACCTTGTTGTTGTTTGTGTTCCTTGAAACCTTGTGAGCCTAGCACCCCAAGTGTGATGCCTCAAATGCTTCACATACCACCAAATGCTCTTGGAAGAACTTATGAGAGAACACACACTCTTCAAAATCGGCCAAGCCCTCTTGTTTCTTAGTGTAGCCAATTTTGGGTGGAGAATATGTTACTTATATAGTGTTGACACATCTAGGGTTAAACCCTAATGTGTCATGACTCTTCATTTCCATGACCCATGGGTTTGTAACTCCCATGGAGCATCCATGGAGCATCCTATGGGTGGAACCCAACTTGATAGTCCATGGAGCCTTTTAGCCCACTATACAAGATATGGATGATTTACATAATCAACCCATATATTTAATTAGTTATTTTTTGATCACTTAATTAATTCTAAATTAATTCTTGATCAAACTAATCAAATAATATTATTAATATATTAGAACTTATAATATATTAATAATCTCCAAGTGTTATTTCTCACATTTAGTCTATCCAATTGCATGGTGCCATGCAACCCAAATGGACCATGCCGGGTCGGGTCAAGTACATACCAGAAATAGTTATGAACTTAGACACCTTATCCAACAATGACGTGTACTCGACCTGATGTAGCCTTTGCCCTGAGCATGGTTAGCAGGTTTCAGGGGAACCCTGGCAAGGCACACTGGATTGCGGTAAAGAATATTCTCAAGTACCTACGAAGGACTAAGGACTGGGTCCTTACCCTCGGTGGGAGTGATGACTTGAGAGTTGTAGGGTATAGTGATGCTAGCTTCCAGACTGATAGGGATAACTTCCGCTCTCAGTCGGGCTGGGTCTTTACCCTAAATGGAGGAGCAATTTCTTGGAAGAGTTCCAAGCAAGAGACAGTGGCAGATTCTACTTGTGAATCAGAGTATATTGCAGCTAGCGAAGCGGCAAAGGAGGCTTTATGGCTGAGGAACTTCATTGGAGACCTTGGAGTTGTACCAACTATTAAAGAGCCAATGGAAATTTTCTGTGATAGTGAAAGTGCTGTTACCTTAGCCAAGGAACCAAGGGATCACGGGAGATCCAGACACATCGACAGAAAATACCATTTCATCAGACATCGGATCGAAGAAGGACTCCTCGTGGCAAAGAGGGTATCATCAGATGAGAATCCGGCAGATCCCCTCACGAAGGGACTGACTCGGATTAAGCATCTCCAGCATGCTCGGAGCATAGGGCTGAAGGATGATATTAGATTTAGTAGTTAGATAACCTCGAAATTTGTAAAGTGTAATTGACATTTGATGATGAATAAAAGTGTTTTATTTATGAGTAAAGTGTTACTATCTCTTGTCGATCGTTTACTATATTTCTTTTGCATGTTTTGACTTCCAGAATAATTTTGTTTGGTATCACATATTATTCAAACCTCCACAGTCGGTCATATGTCGGAAGTAGGTATGAATCAAGACTGTCATGTTTGGTTGTAGAGGTCTGGGACAAGGCTACAACAATCATGAGTGCTCATAAGTTCTGAGCATTGGACTCAACCCACGCTCACTGGAATCACTTCATGGAATTCTATCTCGAGTGATCGTGAGACGGTAATATCATATAAGTCTTTAAACCTAGAGATATGATTTGTTACTTACAAGTTGGTTATGCATTGATTGTATGAAAAACGCATTGGTAACTCGATGTTATAAAATCGTGCTCTTGTGTGTAATTCAATGAGTAGTAGAACAAACATATGAGTCGAAGTTTATCTGTTCCTTCTTGGATTAGAAGCTGATATCTGGGCCCCTCGATGATTTTGTTTTGACCTATGTACCGGGCCCGGTCAGAACTAAATTGATGTGTTCAATGAAGTTCTTTGTCAAACAAATCGGAAATCGGGAAACAAATGTTGGACAATAAGTAAGACATTGTTCCATGTATTTGTCTGACTGATATATAGAACAGAGGATTATATGATCACTTATCTTAAATGGCGTACCATCTTCTTCTCAATTTCGAGAAACCTTGTAAAGAGCTACGATTTCCGATCGGTTCCTGAAGTCATACTTGCAGTAATAGTTATTAGACTTATCCAAGTAGGAGACTGTTGGATAAGGTGTCTAAGTTCATAACTATTTCTGGTATGTACTTGACCCGACCCGGCATGGTCCATTTGGGTTGCATGGCACCATGCAATTGGATAGACTAAATGAGAGAAATAATACTTGGAGATTATTAATATATTATAAGTTCTAATATATTAATAATATTATTTGATTAGTTTGATCAAGAATTAATTTAGAATTAATTAAGTGATCAAAAGATAACTAATAAAATATATGGGTTGATTATGTAAATCATCCATATCTTGTATAGTGGGCTAAAAGGCTCCATGGACTATCAAGTTGGGTTCTACCCATAAGATGCTCCATGGGAGTTACAAACCCATGGGTCATGGAAATGAAAAGTCATGACACATTAGGGTTTAACCCTAGATGTGTCAACACTATATAAGTAACATATTCTCCACCTAAAATCGGCTACACTAAGAAACAAGAGGGCTTGGCCGATTTTGAAGAGTGTGTGTTCTCTCATAAGTTCTTCCAAGAGCATTTGGTGTTGTGTGAAGCATTTGAGGCATCACACTTGGGGTGCTAGGCTCACAAGGTTTCAAGGAACACAAACAACAACAAGGTAAGTTATTCTATCTATACTTTATGTTAAAATTGTTCCCCATGTATGCTAGATAGGAATATAACCTTGGAATTCAACTTTGCATGACAATTAGACAAACATAGATCCAAGGTTATTAGGGTTGCATGTACACTTAGGAAGTGTTAGAATGCTCAAAACCCATCATATGGGACCTAGATCTGGACTTTAGCAGGTCCAGGAGACCCCTTATGACAAGCTTTATGGCCATCCTTTTGAGTTAGAAGTTAAACTTGCCATATTAAAGGTTGTTTCTTCAAAATAAGCCTTGTATGCATTGCATGGCAACCAAGACTGAGACTTTACATGACAAATAAGCTTGGGAAGGCCAAATCTATGTATTTATGGAACGGATCTGACCGCAAAAGCCAGTTTTAGCTGGTGCATGGCATGGACTCGCCGAGTCTGAAGAACAGACTCGACGAGTCGCTTGAAGATTGTCCTTGAGACCATCCTGTGTGTAGACCGGACCGAGTTGTGGGCGACTCAGTGAGTCGCAGAGAGTTGGAAAGGTTTTGACAGGTGGACCGAGTCAGGTTGGGACTCGCCGAGTTGACCTTCGACTCGGCGAGTTGAGTCGCGGTGGCCCTGTCATTCAGGCCCAGGTGGAACTCGTCGAGTCGGGGGAGTACTCGACGAGTCAAAGGGAAAATTCTTGAGAATTGGTAAAAACGCGTAGACTCACCGAGTCACTATTGTGCACTCGCCGAGTCTGGTCCAAATTGACTAAAGACTGTTGACCAGGTCAACCTGTGTTGACTTGATTTGGATGGTCCACCTTAGTGGTACAAGTAATAATTATAGATTTACAATATCATAGGAGGATTGCAGCTCGAGGGTTCGAGCCCGAGTGATTCCAGGATTCACGATTAGCGACTTAGCGGGGCATACGAGGTGAGTCTTCTCACTATACTGTGCCCGGAAGGGTTTTGACTGTGTGACCGGAAGGTCAAATATGATATGAAATATATGCCTTATGCATGTTAAGTTATTTGCTATATGTGTCATGTATGATATGTTTGATATGGGCCGGAAGGCGTGGTCATATGGATTGTAAGGGTTGACGTGGGTAGGACCGAAAGGTTTACCAAGTTGGGACGAAAGTCCTCTGAGACACATGGACCGAAAGGTCAAGGCCTGGAAAGGCGTATGTGCGTATGTTGTATTTTGGGAACTCACTAAGCTTTATGCTTACAATTGTTGCTTTATGTGTTTCAGGTACGAGTGAGGACCGTGGGAAGGCGCCAGTGTGACCGTACACACACTCGGGAAACTATTTTGTTATCTTTGGTTATGTAATCAGTTGTGACTACATTGTTACTATGGAAATCTAAACTTATTACTCATGTTTTGATGGTTGTAAAAATGAAAATTTTTGGTTGGAAATTTTATGATGTTACAGTAAACTTCCTATCTTGATGTGTTTCTATGCTAGATCTTGCTTTGTTTAGGTTTTCATGCTTTTTGTCCCCATAACCATGGTGTATATGAGTATGAGCTACTCTAGAACATTGGAGTGTCATTTCTAGATGTTTTAGGCTTGATAAGTTATAAAAATGAGAGTTTGGTCACTCTCATTCATCCATGTTGTTGGGGTAGAAATTGGTTGTGAGGTGTCGAAGCATACCTGGTCATGTCTTAGTGTCGAAGACAGTTTTGTTATTTTTGCATAAGGGTATTATTAGTGTTGAAGCTGTATTGTTTAGACCCTTATGTATTTTTTCTACGCTTTTGTTATCCCTATAAATATGGGATAGGTACTAGAGTTAGACGAGTATTTTGGGAGTCTTCAACTTGTACTCTAGTTTTCTCTATATCTTGCAAAAGCGTAATCGAGCCAACCAGATCATATTTACATCGTGTGTTCATAATTCTTTCTATACTCTGATTTCATTTCATAAACTTGATTAATTACAATTACATTCGGTATTAGAGCGGGATTCATATAGTTGTGATATAATTTTCTCAAGTTTTCTCGAGTTTTTCAGTCTAGTTCTAGATTTAGAATATTCCGCACTTTTGATCTCGAAAACCAATATAGATCTTCTGTATTGATACGGTTATGCTTTTGGTTTGTTTAATCGAGTATTTTTTGTCTGTTTTTTGGATGTTTTTTCCATCAAATCTTAATTTCTAAAGTTTTCGCAAATTTCATCCGCACAACAATGGCTAACATCAATATGAACTTGATGACTTCTTATTCTCATCTTCTCGGTCCATCAACAAAAACTCCTATGTTGATTCCAGAATACTATGATAATGGGTTGATTGGATGGAAGACTATCTGAACGGAATCAACGAAGATCTCTGGAAATACATCATTGGTGAACTCCGTTCTCCGACTGTGTTAAAATTTTTTGGAACTTCTATTGGTAATCAAGATGTTACTCAACAAGCTGAGAAACTGCCGAAAAACAAGAAGAGATGCATGCATGAACTCCATGGTGCTCTTCCCCCAGTTGTTTACAACTATGTGCGTAGTTGTAATACATCTAAGGAAATTCAGGATACGTTGAAGGAAAAGTACCAAGGGAGTGAGAAGACTAAGATAAGCTATGTTACGCAATGTATGCTTGAATTAGGAGAATTTAAGCAAAAAGAAGGTGAATCTATTGAGCTCTATTACGATCGTCTGAATGAACTAATCTATAAGTGCAATAGATATGGAGTCATCAGGTCAACATGGAGTTTAACATGACTTTCATCATGGGACATCGTAAGGAATGGGGCAATGTCAGCTTGATGATAAAGACTCAACAAAGTTTCGACTACTTTTCTCTAAGTGATCTTTACAATGTGTTGAAGGCACATGAAAATGAAGTAAATGAGATTGTTGAGGAAATGAGGAACAGTTTTGGTGGTCCACTGGCGCTGATGTTGAAGGTGTCAAGTAAAGAAGTTGAGAAAGAAAAAAATGAAAATGAGGGTTCAGAAGATTAAGGTTTGATTGTCAATTCTGAAGACAAAGCAGTGGCTTTCTACTCAAACAATCGAGTGAAGAAATTCATCAAAAAACCATTTAATTCAAAGTCAAGAACAAGTGAGATGAAAGGAAATTCTTCTAGGAAGAATGCGAATGATGAGATGAGAATTGAGAAAAAAAAGTGAAGATTGAGGAAGTGAAAATAGAGAAGAAGCTCAAAGGAGATTCAGGATTCGATTGCTATTATTGCAATGGTGTGAAGCACATGGAGAGTGACTGCATGTTCAAGAAAAGAGATGAGAAGAAGAGTAAATTCAAGGACAAATCCTATTATGTGGAGCTGCTTGAAGAGGTGAGAACCAAAACTAAAGGAATGTCTTTGGTTGCGAAGGGAACTGATAATGAGGAAGGTACATATCAAATATGGTCTTCAAGATCCGATGATGAGGAGATGAGAAATCTGACTCATGGAGCAATGTTCGCAAGGTTTGAAAAAGAGAATGGGGAGAATGTTACATGGAGATGCTTTCTTTCGACCACTGCACATAAGTCTCCTATGCCTTTGCAGGTACGTTCTATTTGTGAATCCTTTAATATTCCTTCTAGTGAATATAATTCGATGTTATATAAGTTTGATGAAGCCATTACATATGTTAATGATGTGCTTATTTCTGCTAGTAGTGATGCTGAAAGGTCCAAAACTATATTGTTAGAAACTTAGAGGATTTTGGAGGTCAAGAAGTCTAAAATAGAATGTATAGATTTACAATTGAAAAATATCATGTGTGATAGATATAGCCTTAGAAGTGATCATAGTGTTTTGATTAAACAACGAAATATATATTGTAATTTGGCTAAACATTTGTATGGAAAATTGACTGCATTGCATCATTCATCAGGAATTAGCAAAGAACGGCATAGGAAGCTTTTGCCCTTTTTAGCTTTCGAAAGGGAGAAAATTGATTTGACTTCCTATGACTATGAAAAGCAAATATATGAGTTTGACAAGGTCCCAATAGATCGATATGCATATTGTGTTGTTAGAGTTGATGAATGTTTGAATGCAAATGATCTTGTTAATATTGTAAACGAGACCTTAACCAAAAACGAACAAATAAATTTTTTAAAAAGAACTGAGAATTCAACATCTGACTCTCAAAATAATTTTGCTGATATTAAAGATGATTCTGATAATATCAGTGAAATTAAGGAGGAGGAAGTTGTTAACTGTTCAAAGTTATCTTCATTAATGTCACCTCTATGGCTAAGGGTAAAGAAATCTGTAATGATTTTTCGGTTATAGTCAATACTGACCAACCCTCGACTTCGAAAGTTCATGATCTTGACCATGTGACTGTCGAAGATAGTCAAACAGACAATGTTGATGAGAAAGATGATGCTCCTATCAAAACAACTATACCTAGGGTTGTAGTAGATCAAGATTATGAGGAAACTGAGAAGTTCGACAAAATAATGAAGGAAAAAGGTCCTCATTACCTTGAATTGAATTATGTAGTTTATCCCAACTTTAAATGCACAGATGAAGTTATCTTTCCAAATCAGGTATTTGTTACTTCAGGAAATGGAGATAGTGTATAACTTCAAATCAACAAAATTGTCGAGGAGGATAACAAGAGAGTTTTGAAAGAATGTTTTTTCTCAAACCAAAGCACAGTAGAAAATAACCTCAACAAGAATTCATCCACTTTTCAATGACAAAAACCACAAAGAAATTGGGCGATTAAATCTAATAAACCAAAGTTCAAACAACAAACAAATGACAAAGTTTCTCAAAAGTCAAATCAAAATGTTCAAAATTTCAAAGAACAAATCGAAAAGGTCTCAAAAGAAAATGGGATTTCGATGACCAAAGCTCAAAAGAAAGTTTATTGGCAAAATCGTGAGTCCAAAAAGAAACAACATGTTTTATCACCAAAAACGTCTGAAAAAGAAAAGACTGAACATGTTTAGACCAAGTTTCAAATTAAATCTTTCGTTGAAACCAAACCCATTTCAAAACCTATAATACAACAAAAATATTTTTCAAAGAAAAATTCAAATGACTCAAAATCACCACCAAAATTAAGTGTTCAAAAACAAAGAAGTCAAAATTTTGTGAAAAATCAACGCTCAAAGAATTTTGTAAAAGTACATTTGTATTTTAGAAGTTATGAAAGGTTATTATAGCAAATAAACAAGTATTCCTTCTTGTTAGTCTTTAGAAAGCAAGCACCAAAAATCGCATGCCTATAATGGCTCACACCCAAACCTAAAAACTGGAAGCTAGAGAGGATGGAGTAGAAGAACTAAGAACTTTGAATCCAAGCTCTTAGAATGAGATGAGCATCGAAATCTAAACCCTTTGGGGTTTATATAGGTGTTAGGAAGGTTGTATGTAAGACATGTTTCTTTTAAATAACCTTTACCCCATTGCTTCCTCCCTAAGGAATTCCAAACTTTCTTAGAGACTAAGAATACCTCTAGAAACCGTCCCGTCTATGGGTGGTTCTAGAATTAGTTAATGTTCAACTTTTGAACATTTTCACCTTTATTCATTCTACTTTTAATTTATCTAATTAATCCCAAAATTAATTCCAATTAATTTTTGATTAGTTTTTAATTAAACAATACTATTTCTAATTAATATATTATTCTCATAATATATTAATAAATCATTTATTTTTATTTCTAATTAATTTATTAATCATATAATAAATTAATAAACCAGTCTCTCTCTCTCTCTCTCTCTCTCTCTCTCCAAAAAGCATTCCGGTTAATTACTAGGTTTGAGGGCAACCTAAAAGGACTTTGCTAATAATTCAAGATTATACTAATTTAGTTATTGGCATAGGCACCTAATCCAATAGTCTCCCACTTTGTTAAGTCTAAAACTATATTACAGGTATAACTTCAAAATTAAATAACAAATGTTGTTTTCCAAAGCAACTGTCGAACTCTGATCCGATCAGATATTTATCCTTAGATAAGTGATCAAATATTTCTCCATTTTTCAAGATATCGTATGAATATGAGACATGGATTAGAATCAATCTCATTATCCAAAATTCTAATTTCTCGATTTTTTGATTTGTGATGACGTCATAAGACTTCTAATTGAACATATCAGTTTAGTCTTGGCTACGCCATCACTGTAACTCAAAACCAAATCACCGAGGAGCCCAAAGATATCACTTTTCCCATCAGGCCAAAAGGAACGAATAAACGTTGACTCATATGCTTGTATCTTTTACTTACCAAATCGCACATGACACTACATTTTATAACATCAAGTTACTGATGTGTTTTCACAATACCAATGTACAACCGACTTGTAAATTACAACTAATATATCTCCATTTTAAGAATATAATATATTATCATCTTAGAATTACTTGTGATATAATCCATGACATATTTCTCTAAGCATGTGTCTATCCAATACTCAAATCTCAATTTTCTAAGTACTCATGAACGTCATAGCAACACAATTCTATGTCTAAACTCCTTAGACAATATACAATCCAATTCATGACAATCTTCATTAATGACTTACTTCGTAAAGTATGCGTGACTGTGGAGTTTTAAATAATCAAATTATTCAGGAAGTAAAACATGCGAAATGAAACACAATAATAAACTAATTAACTATGGTCTCAAATATTTTGAATATAAATAATATCCATTATCTAATCACCAAAATAATTACAACTTTATTCATTGTATAATATTTCAAGTAATCAACTAACCAATTAAATTAAGCATCAATCATGCAATGTTATGAACATGCATACCATGCCTCTCTATGTTCCTTCCTTTATGAACATATCAACTGGAGATTATTCCAATGATGCTCATTTCACAGTTCCAAATTACTATCGCTATCTAAGATGTGATGGAATTCCAACTTAAAATGCATTAATCCCCTATGATATCAAGATTCCAAAGTCTCAAAGACTAAGTCTTTGATATTACAAAATATCCCAATGGAAGTTTGTTACTAGAAACAATTCCATAGTAATGAAGGTTCTAATTCAAGGTACATTCCTTGAGTACTTATCTTGCATTAAAGTGTCCAACTCACATGTAGACTTTTCAACTATCTCCTATTATGAAACATTCCCATATTCCCATATGACCATCAATTATGATCATCTCAATCCAAATTTATGTCACTATGGTCCTTCCAAATTAATATCATACTTCTAACTGTCCACAAGCAACCAGTCTTTTGGTATAACCATAGAATGTTCTTGACCGTTGTTCAACAACTTTAATTACATAAAATTCTATTCCTTTTTCTTACAATGCTCTGAGCATTTAAAAATTTAAAGTAAGTGAATATTTTAGCATATGTAATCGATCCTATATGTGAAGCATATGAGACTCGACTTATTATATCTTATATAAGGATATGATACCTGTTCAATCTCTTGCTATAATATTTCCATATATATTGAATTTCCTATGTCGAACCATTTCAACATGATATTCATATATGTCTATGACTACGTTCTATTAAATTGTATGATCTAAACCTTTAGATTCGAAAAAAAGTATGAGTGCCCTCTCCCTTAACTCCACTATAGCAAAACAATTCCCAAACAATGCAACTTGCAAATTGGAAACACTATTCCCTATGAACATTACTATCAACATGCAATACTAGCATAATAGTTATGCTCCCACTAGCTTTGACATGTACATAGAAATCAAATAGAATTCTTGAAATCAATACTCTTGACTTTCTAACTCAATCAAAAATTTATGTTATGCGATGCTTCGAAAAGTCTCCAACTAGATTGCTTAGGCTTATACAAATTCATTGGATAACATATATCTGTGTTTAAACCCTTTCAGAAGTTATAGATATATGTCTTGAAAGTTCAAACAATTCCTTGCCATTCCTCACAATTTGAAATATGAAAAGGGATGTCGTAATCATATTGTGAGTTTAGAGAAAGCAATCAACACAATCAATATCTATATTGATCTTTGTTTGATCTTATAATCTATCAATGAAAGTATTTCCTCACAATCATTCTCATGAATTAGAGTGAAACCGTTTCCACCAAGATTTTATGGGGCTTACATTCCCATCCCCACCAAGATTTTATGGGGCTTACATTCCGTTAAATAAAATTTTGAATTTTATTTCTTCTGTTAAATTCTTATGGTTTAGAAAATTGGTTTATTTATATAATTAAATTTTATATAATAGTTGGAACCAAAATCACGCGAAAACCCGAGTTTTTCTTCAAAAATCAGCAAAATCCGGTCTGATTGGTGTTCAGGGCCGTGAACCCGATCACGATCGTAAACCATTCACAGTCGGGGACCCACCACCAACAGTAAACCCAACCAATATATATATATATATATATATATATATATATATATGTGTGTGTGTGTGTGTGTGTGTGTGTGTTCTTACCCTCATTTCTACAAGGTTGGCCGAAAACACTACTTTCTCTCTCTCAAACCACCAACCAAAAACTCAAGATTTCTCTAAAAAAATCATACAATTCATCTTGGAACTCGTTATGGAGCATCAACTATTCATCATTTCATCAGATCAAACAATCCTCATTCTTGAGTTCACGGCCGTTAACCCTTGAAATCTTTAAAGAACGGAATTAGTTCATGGCCGCAAACCCTTCAAACCTTCATATTTTCTTCAAGAACACAAAGAACAGGCAGCAAACCCTTCAAAGGCCGTAAACCACTCAAGGGGCAAAAACTGTTCACGACCGAGAACAGTTCACGGCCGCAAACCACCCTAAGTCGTGAACTTAGCTGAAAACTCGGTTTTTACAATTCAATCGAGTCCCAATAACATTCCATAAGCCAAAAGTAAATGTTTTCCAACACTATAATTCATGGTTTCACTACTAATACACGTATATGTGTTTAATTATTATTAGGGTTCCGTTAATTCCGCGTACAACAACTCGAGGGTCCTCATTTCAGTTTTATAGTCCGACACCTTCACGACAGTGAGTTCATACCCATATGTTTTTACTATTTTTAACATTTTCAGGGGGAAAACAAGCCCATCACAAATGATTTTGTGAACTTATATAAAATAATTTCAATAGGTTTAAAACTTATGCAATTGATACAACCAAAAGAGAGCTTAGTTTTATTTCAATTAATAGAACTACTATACATTACACTCGAGGATTCCAGGGGATACAATACATCGTTTTATTTTAAGTAATGAACCTATTATACATATTGGTGGTAACCAGGGTTTTCAAACAGAACATTCTATTAATTACTCGTGATAGCCAGGGTTTTCATACAAAATTTTCATTTAAAACAACGATATACAATACAACTGGTGGTAACCAGGCATACGAACTAATACATTATACACTACTACAGAACATAGTAACAAACATATATGTTAGAAAATATTGGATTTTCTTGGGAAGTATACAAATATTTTTACAGATTCAATGATAGGTTCTCATTACAAAAGCATTTTTATGAACACACCAACTTTATGCTGACACTCTTTCAAAATCGCTTGTATTTTCAGGAAATCAGTAGATAGGTACTCCTGCGGGCTTTTGAGAAGACGGAGCGTATAGAGTCATGTCTTTTATATTTTGTCATACTTTTGATGTATACAAGCTATGTAACAAACAAATGTAAATAACTATCTTCCAATGTAATGGTTGTGTTTACTTTGATTACTATGATGCAATTGTTGTGATACTGTACATGACGTCCTCTACCCCCGAAAGTTTCCACCATTTTGGTTTGGGGGTGTGACAGAATCTATCATCTCCAACCTAAAATCATAAGACAAGGTTTAGGACAAAACCAAATTCAAGTTTAGCTTTCCTTCATGGACTAAAATTCGTAATTCTATAGTTCTTTCCCTCTAGCAGAACAAGGACCTACCAGTGCTTCCATGTTGTTAGCAACTCACCTATATTGATCAATGTACTCTCACTGACCAATGAGTTTTATCTTTTATAGCTAAATGAAAATATAGAACTTATAAGTATTGCCAACTCAATAGTAATAAGAATGTGTCAACCAATCACGATAGGTTATCAACCTCAGATTGTGTGTAGGTGATAACTGAAAGGTTTATTGTCGATTGAATCTTGAAACTCTCAAGACCAATATGACTTCCGCTGACTTCTTGACATATGCGTTTTCTCTCAAGGAACATTCATTAACGAGCTAAAATAGATATTCAAAAGTTTGTGTGGATTCTCGACAGGAAAACACTTCATAAAATAGGTCTCAGTTTATCGATTAACAAAAACATCACAACTCCAATGCTATATGTGCTAGAGTAAGAAAACCTTTTACTCCACATATTTCGAGGTGTTTTCAACCTTGTTAGTTTCAAGATATGATTCATAGTTACTAGAGCATGACTATACAACTAAATTTGGAATGAAGTATGACTTGTCTCTTGATCGAACTATTTCCAACAATATCTGATTCATTGTCTTAGTCATACAATTGCAAGAAGATATTTTTGAGGATCAATTGTGATTTAACTCCAAAATCACTAAAATGATCATAAAACATGATACTAAAGCATTCCCCTTTCTTATCAGATGGGAGAATCTTTTATCTTTCTTCCTAATAGATTCTTCTTATTCATTCTGCTACTCTTTGAATCTTTTCAAAGTATTAGAATTATGCTTAATCTTATAAACACAACCATATTGGCTGAAGCATCAAAAAATCATGATGAAGAGAGTTATTGTCCCTTGTGGTGGATCTGAATAGTCCATATCAACATGTACTAGATTCATTAGTCCTTCACTTAACTCACTTAAACATGTGATCAATGAATTAGTTATAATTTTCCAATGGACAAGATTCTCATATACTATACAATGCGACTTGTATAATACAAAGAATCTGTCCAGTTGGTGATGAGATTTCTTTCACTTGGTTAAATATAACAATAATTAATATTGCTAATATTAGAAATGTAATTAACACTTTCATAAATTCCATTGTAAGAAAATATAAAATAAGGCAACCAAATAAACCAAAAGTTCACATTTATTGAATATAAACTAAAAGTTGGAACTTGTCCTTACAACGCATAAAATGAATACTATGTTTTTAGACATATCCTGTGACAACTGTCAAATTCAAGTCAAAGTCAAAGTCAACAAGTCAAAGTCAAAGTCAACAAGTCAAAGTCAACTCAACAAGTCAAACCGGTCAAACTTATCTGGTACTTGTCTGATTAAAAGTTATTCTGTGAAAATGTACATTTGTATGTCAAGAATTCAAGTGTCTCGGATATTTTATGTGTTTATCAATGTGAAACCCTAAGAATGGAGTTAAATGCATCAAAACACGACTATGGGACCTTTTGTGGACTTAAACTAATCTTAAACAAAGTAAAATGGGGTTCATGGACCTTGCATTGCGAGACTATACACTGATATTGATTAAAAATGAATCTCTCTCCAATCTCTCCCAAATCTCTCTCAACTTTTTATAGTCATCCGGGTCATTTCGACCCTTAGCTTGGCTAAAAATCACTCAAAATGGGAAGTTATATTGAAAAACAGCTAATTAGGGCCTAAACCCTTCTTAGGAACCGAACCCTCTTAGAGGAACCTCTTAGAGCCGAAGCTCCTGATGACTGAACCGAACCTCCAGAACTGAAGCTCATCAGCAGCCGACGCTTCGGTCCATTTCGCTTCCCTCCTGCCTTCGGTTCCTCCTTCTCCTACTCTCGCTTCTCAACCTCTAAGACTCGAACCTCGCAAGTTCGCTCCTCAATGCCCGATTTTCGACTACTTTCGCTTCCTAAGACCATTATTGATGGGGATTTTTCACGAAATTCATATTTTTACAATTTTAAACCCCCAAGGATCATATTTTATTTATTTCTCAAGGATTTATTAATTAAAAATCATTATTTTATATTAAGAGGAGTATTCTACCCCACAAGTGGGTAAAGTGTACCCACTTGCCTCCATGTGTCACTTCCTCACCAGCTCAACCCTATCCACATCACACAAACAAATGAAAACATCCTTTCATCTTTGCAACTTGCTCTAGAAACCTTCTATATAAAGAAATCCCTGGAGGATTTCTTGATTTACTTTGATCATTTCCAAACTTATACACTTCTCAAACCATCAACAGAGCCTCTTTTCTCTCTACTTCCCACCACTTTATGGTAGTGTTCTTGAGCTGTTAATTCACTTTTTTGGTAAGTATTTCATCTAAACTCTAGTTTCATTCCATGTTTCAATAACACTCTTGAACCATTTACACACTTTTAACACCAAAAATCGTTCTTAGGAGTGTCCAACACTTCACGTGTTCATCAAGTGTTCTTGACTTGATACACTTCGTCTTCAATCCTCCACTCTTCAAGAAATCACACAAGGTGAGTTCATACCCCTACATTTTCCAGTTTTCTTTAGTTTTCATAAGGGGGGGGGGGATACAAGTTAAAACACCAAAACATACTTGAAACTTAACTTGACAGCTTACAACATAAAAGTTGTGACCTGTTTACGAACTGTTTTACCGAACTTAAGCTTAATATTTTTCAAAACTATTTAATATTCAAATAGTTCAGGTTTATACCTTTAAAATGACTACTTGCACATCTCCATACGATATTTCTACAATTTATTGTGATTTCTACAAAACTGCCTATCACTGTAGCAACGAAATCAGACCAGGTTGTGAAGATGAACATTTTCACACTGGTTTGAGACCACAAAAAGTTATAGGAAAATTTATGAACATATTAGCCTCTTTTTCCAAACTCTTACAGTTTAAGGATTCACTTTTCTACTTACGATGATTTTTCTATAAATATTCTAAAACAACGACAGTTAAGAGTAAAACTGTTAAAACGAGTTTAAGAGTTATTTACACCTTGTAACATGCTGAGCAAGATGTGTAAGATTTTATACTTAGCATTTTCAATGTAATTTTATTGAAATACAAAGCAATGCATAACAAGGTTTCATTTGCAACATAAAACATTCTTGATAAACTATAATAGGTATACTTTGCACACCTCATTTAACAAAGAAACGGTAATACAATCAATTTACAAAGCGGGTATTTCATTACAAACTACGTGAACATCTTAATGAATAAATTTGTGAGACATTCACCTTCAGAGTACTCTTAAGTGCAACAGAAAAGTCTTGTAGTTATAGCCAGTATCTCTTGTAAGGAGAGTGTGATAGTTGTGTATAGATCTATATTGGGTCTAACAAACCTTCACCTAAGCTGCTTGCAACAGCTAGACCTGCAGGTTTGGGGTGACAAGTGTCATAATATTCTGACGTTTGAAGAACATCGAGTACGAGGTCTTCGAGTCTTAGCATGGTTATAACAACTCACATGGGGAATTAACAAAACACATAGTTCATAGGAATTTAATGATTTCACAAAAATGAGTTTTATTTAAATATAAAACCACACATAAGTATGACGATTTACTTACATATACTATGTCTTGGTTCAGTTAACACTACAGTAAACCTTTTAGAAAATATTGGATTTTCTGGAAACAAACTTTAAGGAACAACATCCATTTTTCATTCATAAATTGCTTAGGAACTCACTAGCTTTAATTATGATACTCTTTCAAAAACAACTTCTATTCTCAGGTATTCACTAATACAGGTAACCACAAGATTTGTGAAGGCAAGAAGCTAAGGCGCATATTTCTTTTGAACTATTTTGACATCATATGTAATTTATTTGGAAACATTTATCTTTGCAACGATGTAACCTTTTAAATTATATTTTTTGATGGTTGTGTTTACTTTCTTCACTATGGTTATGATACTAAGCATGACGTCCTCCACCCCCGAACGATTCCGTCGTTCCGGTTTAGGGGTGTGACAGATTGGTATCAAAGCTTTGTTTATAGTGAACTAAGTATATCGAACCATGTAAGATATACAAACTATAAATACAACGAGACAAAAGTTCTATGACGTAGCTTTTCAAAAGTACTTTTAAAAATAAAAATTCGTATTTTTATAAAACTATTCATACAATCGCACTCATTAGTTCAGTATCACAATGACAATAACAAAAAAGTATTGAGACAAGTTGGACACCATTATCCAGCTTCGGGGTATGTAGTCAGATCTTGGATGAATATAGCCTGATCAACTATATTTAGCCAGGGTATAACCAACGTATGCCGAAGAAGAATCATGATGAGCAACAAGTCTTCAACTTACCAAAAACCTCGACAAGCAAACATAAAAGTACTATAGGAGTATTTTTAACACAAAAACCCTAATAATCACATTATAAATTTCGATACTAACTTCTTATACAAAAATTTATCGTGACATCCTTCTTATCCTTATTCTCGTAGAGGCGCAATGGCAGTATTTCACTTGCCGGGTGACCCATATTTCCCCAACCAAGGGAATGTCGGTTGGATTGAGGAAGACCCAGAGGAAAATTCCGAAGAAGACCCATGGAGGATGAAGAACCCATAGAGGATTAAGAACCCATGGAGGATGAAGAGCCCATGGAAGAGGACGAGTCAGTAGATGGTGAAGAGGAAGACTCAGATGGAACCGACTCCAAACTCGAAGTTTACAATCCACAACCTGCCCTTATCCCTCTGTAACACTTCCAAGGCCCGACACCCCAATGGGTCGAAACTATACATAGATGGAGCCGAGAGTAAGGTCAACGTCCTCCTTATGGCATGCAATGAGGTTTTTACGACCTCAGGAGAGGAGGATTAGCCGATAGAGCCCTCCCTATCATGGTTCACCTTGTCGCACACCACAAGGAACAAACCATGATAAACATCCGCCACCTCATGGAAATTGGTGCCACCAGCCAAGTCATATCCGTTCGCCTTCGCCGGTTGGATGATGACCACGATCGAACTCGAGACCGCACCGAGGTTCTTCAATGGGAAATGGCCACGACACGAACTGAAGTACAAGAGCTCTGGGAACACCGAGCCACTTCAAAAGGACGTCTGGCAGAAGCAGAGTGCCAAGCGGCAGAATCCAGAGCTGGAATGAGGGAAACCAAGAACTTCATGTCTTCACTTCGTGATCCTCAGAACTTTAACTGACGCAAGTTGTGTTTGCACAACTCGCTTCAATTTAATCTAGTTTTGCGGATAAATATTACTATTATTTTCTAGTATTTTATGTCCGATCTCGCGATTTAAATGTTTACATTTCAAGGATCTGCTAGGTGGTCAAAATATTTCCATACATTGATTTAGCATAGACCCCTTGTAAGGTCAAATTTTCCCAAATATTGTATACTAAGTTATATCAATGATATTGACACACTATTTGTTATATTGGGAACATTACATCAAATTCATAACAAGGATTATTTCCATATTAAAATTTATTGGTGGCCAATTTATGATTGTTTGATGTATAAATCAAAGTTATATATAATTAAGACCATGTCGACTTAGAAATGTTGGTTCTACCTTGGATCCTGTTCCTTGTTTGGTGGTGGGCCCAGGGTAGACCCATTAGATTCGAAAGTTTACTTAATCTGAATTATATGTAAAGATTATGCATCAAACTATTGTTGGATGGGCCTGGTATGGATTCTATCATAGACATCTCATGTGAATCAAAACTATGAAAATTCATAAAGTCTATATTTCATTATCTATAGACTTCTAGTATGAATGGATTCTTACAATATCTTTACAAGTCAGAATCATGATGCATATTAAGAACAAAAAATGTTTAGTTCTAACTCTCGACTTGTGAGTATTATCAAAGACTTATTGTCTTTTCATTCTTAATATGGCAGAAGATGCCACCTCGTAGAAATCCTAGACGCGGCAGTACCGAAGGGGCTGCATCGCCACCACCCCCTCAGTTCAACCCGGTAATGTTCCAGGCTGTCATAACAGCCACAGTAGCAGGCACAATATCCTAAATCATCACCAACAATGCGAGTGGTGCGAATAATGGTGCCAAAAATTCTAACAACAGGGATAGTCAGGGACGCTCGAGAGAGTGTACCTACAAAGACTTTACTAATGCCAAACCCAAAACCTTCAATGGGAGTGGAGGTGTCATAGCATTGCTGCAATGGTTCGAGAAAACCAAATTCGTCTTTGAAATGTGCGCATGCTCTGAAGCAAACAAGGTCAAATTTGCAGCATGCACATTCTCTGAAAGGGCCCTCACCTGGTGGAATGGCCATGTCAAGACATTGACACTTACGATGGCTAACTCGATAACGTGGGAAGACCTGAAAACCATGTGGATGAAGGAGTACTGCCCAAGGGGTGAGATACAGAAGTTGGAAGAGGAACTCTGGGGTCTCAAAATGATAGGCTTTGACATCCTGTCTTATACCTCAAGGTTTAGTGATCTAGCCATATTGTGTCCAGGGATGCTTCCATCGAAAAGCAAAAAGGTGGAAAGATACATATGGGGACTATCCCCCCAACTTCAAGGAAACATATTAGCCTCAAAGACAACTACCTTTGACAATGCCAAGGAACTGGCACATCAACTCATCGATCATAAAGCCATCAATGTCACTGTGACAACCACCCCCGAGCAAGCTCAAGGGGAAACAACAAAATGAAGTTCTCGAATAAGAAGAAGGGTCAACCTACTCAAGACCCTGCCAAAAAGAAACAAGTGGTTGCTTTACACGCCGCCACAACCACTGCTAACCCAACTCCGATAAGGCAATACGCCGGGAACCTACCGAAGTGCAACAAGTGCAACTTTCACCACAACGGAAAATGCCGTGAAATGCATTGCACCTACTGCAACAAAAAGGGTCACACTGCTCAATTTTGTAAAACTCCAGTCCAACAAAACACACAAGCTACCAATGCCAGGGCAAGTCGAACCTGCTATGGTTATGGAGAGGCAGGACACTTCAAGCGGAATTGCCCGAAGGCAAGAAACCCCAACCCTGATGAAGTGGGCAGAGTTCTGGTGATAGTTCATGAGGAAGCAGTTGCAGACCCAACTGTGGTCAATGATACGTTTCTCCTCAACAATACATACGGATGCATTCTTTTCGATAGTGACACGGAGAAATGCTTCGTGAGCCATCAATTTAAACACTTTCTTAAACAAAAACCACAAACACTAAAAGACACATTCACCGTAGAAATGGCTAACGGAAAAACAGAGAACACTAACGACGTTTATATCGGGTGTACCCTCACCTTAAACAATCAATATTTCCAAATCGACCTTATGTCGGTCACTATAAAAACTTTTTATGTCATCATTTGCATGGATTGGTTGTGCCTTCACCATGCTGAAATCCTATATCATGAAAAGGTTGTTCGCTTTAATCTGATAAATGGTGAAACTCTCGTCGTCTATGGTACCAAACCTAGCTCAAAATTTCAGATCATTTCTTGTGTAAAGGCTCAAAAGTATCTTCGCAAGGAGTACCACGCCTTCCTAGACCACATCCTAGACGAAAAACAAGAAGCGAAAAACATGAATGACATTCCTGAGGTTTGTAACTTCCCCGACATATTCCCAGAAGACCTTCCCAGAGTGCCCCCTACTAGACAAGTCGAATTCCGAATCGAACTAATTCCTGGAGCTACCCCCGTAGCAAAATCGCCATACCGTCTAGCCCCAACCGAAATGCAGGAATTGTCCAGTCAATTGAATGAACTGCTAAGCAAAGGTTTCATTAGGCTAAGTTTCTCACCTTGGGGAGCACCGGTCTTGTTCGTCAAGAAAAAGGATGGATCGTTCCATATGTGCATTGACTACCATGAATTAAACAAACTCACCATTAAAAGCCGATACCCTTTGCCTCGAATCAATGACCTCTTCGACCAGCTACAAGGAGCAAGTTTCTTCTCAAATATTAACCTTAGATCATGGTACCACCAACTACGAGTTCAAGAGGAGGATATTCCCAAGATAGCCTTCAGGACAGGCTATGGTCACTACGAGTTTGTAGTGATGCCTTTCGGCTTAACAATGTTTATGGACCTGATGAATCAGGTGTATTGACCTTACTTAGACAAGTTCGTGATTGTTTTCATTGATGATATATTAGTGTACTCCCGAAGTGAGGAAGAACATAGCCAAACTTTACGTCAAGTCCTCGAGACATTGAGGGCGGAGAAATTGTACGCAAAAATTCTCAAAGTGTGAGTTTTGGATTCGAGAAGTGGATTTCCTCGGACATGTAGTCAGCAAGGAAGGAATACATGTGGACCCTTCAAATATCAAGGCAATCGAAAGCTGGAAAACACCAAGAACACCCACATAAATCCATCAATTTTTAGGACTCGCCGGTTACTATCGAAGATTCATCCAAAACTTGTCCAAAATCGCAAAACCACTCACCACCTTGACTAAAAAAGGAGTGACCTTCGTCTGGGGGGATAAGTAAGAGGCTGCATTCCAAATGTTGAAGCCAGCCCTGTGCAGTGCTCCGATAATGGCCCTACCAGATGGAACAGAGGACTTTGTGGTTTATTGCGATGCATCAAACCAAGGTCTGGGATGTGTGTTAATGCAACGAGGAAAGATCATTGCCTACGGTTCAAGACAGTTGAAGACACACGAGGTAAACTATACGATGCACAATATCGAACTGGAGCGGTAGCTTTCGCCCTAAAAATCTGGAGACATTACCTCTACGACACCAAGTGCACTATCTTCACCGATCACAAAAGCCTTCAGCATATCCTCAATCAAAAAGAACTCAACATGAGACAAAGACGATGGGTAGAATTGCTAAATGATTATGGATGTGATATTCGTTATCACCCAGGAAAAGCCAACGTGGTTGCAGACGCTTTGAGCAGAAAGGAATACTCGGGCTGTCGAGTAAAGGCATTAACCATGACCATCCATTCACACCTGTCCGCACAAATTAAAGAGGCACAAGAAGAAGCCTTAAAATGTAACGCCACGATTCTTAGGTATTGCTTAAATAAGATTTATTGGGTTAAGCTCTACTCGACGAGTTGGTTGACCTACTCGTCGAGTAGAAGCTAGATGAGATCGCATTTTAAGCGACCTACTCGATGAGTCCATATTGGGACTCGACGAGTAGGAGCTGGCAGTGGAAACCCTAAATCTCGGGGTTTGCACCCCTGTTTAAAGGGACCTCATCCTCCCTTGGGTCTCTTTACAGATCTAGAGAGTCCTGAGAGTCCTTATAACGTGTGTGAGTGCCTTTGTGTAGTGTTTGAAGCTTGGAAAAGAGAATCTTGGAGGAAAAAAGCTAAGAGTGCAAAGGAAGTTGAAGCAAGGAAGGCGTGGGAAGTAGGATTTACCTCAGCTAGCATCCTTTGGAGGTATCAAAGTGCCATCCTTACTTCCCTTTTTCCGTTTTGTTGAGTTTCTAGGGCTTTTTATGGATTTTCAAGTTGGTATGATGAGCTATGGGCTACATCTGAAGTTGTAACTTCAGATCTGGACCCTCCTTGGATTCTAGAAGCATAAAGCCATAGTCTTGGTTGTGATTAAGGTCCCTCTTGAGCATGAAGTTCCATTAAGAACTTAAAATAGGCATTTAGAGCCTTTATATCCATGCATGCATGTAAAGTTTGCAACTTTACATGATAAGCATGTCCTAGAAGCTTAGATCTATGAGTTGGAGTAGTTGCATGGCTTAAAACAAGTCTGTATGGAAAAAGGACTGAATGGACTCGGCGAGTCGCAAGGTTGACTCGGTGAGTCACATGAAGATGGTCATGAACTCGACGAGTTGATGAACAAATCGGCGAGTCCGATGAAGATCGTCATAAGACTCGATGAGTTGAAGAACAACTCGGCGAGTCGGATGAGTTTTCTCTTGGATATGTATGAGTGTGTATCCATTGAGTTGCAAGGAGGGAACTCGACGGGTGGCCTTAAAGTTTGATCGAGAATCAAAGGAACTTGACGAGTCATTCTGATGACTCGGCGAGCTGGAATGTACTTTAGGGAACTCGATGAGTAGCCAAGGGTACTGGGCGAGTTAAGGTCAACATGGACTGTTGACCTTGACGGAGGAATTTGAATTTGACCAGGGGTTGACTAGTGGGTTATGGAGTACCTTATAAGGTTAAGGACGTACGAGTATGATGTACTATGATAATAGGTGGTGGAGCCTATGTCAAGTGATCTAAGAGTTGGAGTTTACCTTTACTGTCGACATCTGCGAGGTGAGTTATCCTCACTTTATCGATAGGGTCTACGGCACCAAGGCCGGACCTTTAGTTGTTATTGTTATGGTATGCTACATGTGGTTATGATCTGTAAGATCAGAATCGGGGTAGACAGTATGTTATGCTCTTATGATCCGTAGGGATTGGTATGTTAGTGACCTGCTAGGTTGGTACTCTAGTTACAGGAGAATTCTTTGATTGATGATTAGTGTGACAGATATGTTTGATGTTTGTATATGCATGTATATGATAGTATGTGCACATGGTTATTTGCTTGTGGTTGGGTTGAGGTGGTCCTGCTTTATGTTGAAGGCCAATATACCCTATGAGCGATCCGGGGAGACTATAGGCCCACATGGCTGACTAGTCATGCCAAAGGCTCGGGATAGATTAAGACAAACTGTAGGCCCGGTAGGGAGGTCCAATCAGGCCGATGGCCCAGTATGCATGTTGATTGATTGATTATTACTAATATCGTATTGTCAATGTGGTATTGGTATTTTGGGGGTAGCTCACTAAGCCCTCGGGCTTACAGTTTTCAGTTTATTGTTTTAGGTACTTCATGAGATCAGAGAAAGGCGAAGGCGCGACCATACCGCTCCTCATCCTTATGTTATGATTTTTGGGACACTCTGATGGAAAATGATTTGAAAACATTTTGTAAACAATGCTATTTGTTTTTTTATTTATGATTGAAAAAGTTTAAATTTGGCGTAAAATTTATGGATGTTACATAAAACCAGAGAACGTGGCAGGTGAAGCGTTGAGAGGAATAGACAAAAAAACTTGAAGTCAGGGATGACAGAGTTCGCTGTCTCATGAACTGGATCTGGACACCAAAATTTGGTGGATTCAAGGAAGTTGTCATGAAGGAAGCTCATAAAACTCGTTACTCCGTGCATCTCGGTTTAGACAAAATGTACTTAGACCTCAAGAAGTTGTATTGGTGGCCGAACATGAAAGCCGAAATAGCTACCTTTAGGGCAAGTGCCCAACTTGCGCCAAGGTTAAGGTGGAGTATCAGAAGCCCTCGGGACTACTTCAGTAGCCAGAGATACCCGAGTGGAAGTGGGAGCGGATTATGATGGATTTCATTACCAAGTTACCTAAGACAATAGGTGGGATTGACCCTATTTGGGTAATCATCGACAGTTTAACCAAATCCGCACACTTCCTACCAATAAAGTAGAAAGACAAAATGGAGAAACTGAGAAGGATCTCCATTAAATAAGTCGTACAACTTCACGGAGTAACGATATCCGTTATCTCCGATAAAGATAGTCGATTCAAGTCACGGTTCTGGCAGTCAATACAGAAAGCTATGGGAACTAGGCTGGACATGAGTACAACCTACCACCCACAGACTGACGGGCAGAGTGAAAGGACCATTCAGACGTTAGAAGACATGCTAAGAGATTGTGTGATGGACCTTGGTAAATCTTGGGATGCTCATTTACCCCTTATCGAATTCTCATACAATAATAGTTATCACACAAACATCAAAGTTGCTCTGTTCGAAGCCCTCTATGGCTGTAAGTGCAAATCATCCCTGTGCTGGGCTGAGGTGGGTGATACGCAACTCGCAAGAGGGCAAGTTCCTAACAACACACTCAATGGCCCGTAAATCATAAAGGAAACAACAGAAAAGATCGTCCAAATTCAAGAACGGATGAAGTCTTCGCAAGACCGCAAAAAGAGCTACGTAGATAAAAGACCGAAGCATTTGGAATTCCAAGTTGGAGATCGAGTACTACTAAAAGTATCACCTTGGAAGGGATTAATACGATTTGGAAAACGTGGGAACTTAAATCCAAGGTATATCGGACCATTCGAAATCCTCGCCAGGATTGGCCTAGTGGCATACAAACTACGATTACCACAGAAACTCAACAATGTGCACCCTACCTTTCATGTGTCGAACTTAAAGAAATGTTTGTCTAATAAGACCCTTGTCATTCCTTTGGAAGAAATTAAGATCAATGATAACCTCCAGTTCATAGAGGAACCTATTGAAATCATGGATCCAGAGGTCAAATCGACGAAACAAAGCCGCATCCCTATCGTAAAGGTCTGTTGGAACGTCAAGTGAGGACCCAAATTTACATGGGAACATGAGGACCAAATGAAGCAAAAATATCGACATCTATTCCCCAACCCTTGATGTCCTTATCAAAATGAAAATTTCAGGACGCAATTCCTTCTAACGGGGGGATAATGTGACAACCGTCAAATTCAAGTCAAAGTCAAAGTCAACAAGTCAGACTAGTCAAACTTATCTAGTACTTGTATGATTAAAAGTTATTCTGTGAAAATGTACATTTGTATGTCAAGAATTCAAGTGTCTCGGATATTTTATGTGTTTATCAATGTGAAACCCTAATAAGGGAGTTAAACGCATCAAAACACGACTATGACCCTTTTGGGGACTTAAAATAATCATAAACGAAGTATAACGGGGTTCATGGACCTTGCATTGCGAGACTATAAACTGATATTGATTAAAAACGAATCTCTCTCCAATCTCTCCCAAATCCCTCTCAAAATCTCTCTCAACTTTTTATAGTCATCCGGGTCATCCGACTCTTGACTTGGCCAAAAATCACTCAAAATGGGAAGTTATATTGAAAAACAACTAATTAGGGACGAAACCCTTCTTAGGAACCGAACCCTCTTAGAGGGAACCTCTTAGAGCCGAAGCTCCTGATGACCGAACTGAACCTTTAGAACCAAATCTCATCAATAGTCGAAAGGATCCGAGGCTTCAGTCCTTTTTGCTTCCCTCTTGCCTTTGGTTCCTCCTTCTCCCACTCTCAGTTCTCAACCTCTAAGAGCCCAACCTTGCAGGTTCGCTCCTTGATGCTCGGTTTTCGACTACTTTCGCTTCCTAAGCCCTTTGTTGACGGGGATTTTTCACCAAATTCATATTTTTACCATTTAAATCCCTAAAACTCATATTTTATTTATTTCTGAAGGATTTATTAATTAAGAATTATTATTTTATATTAAGAGGAATATTCTACCCCACAAGTGGGTCAAGTGTCCCCACTTGCCTCCATGTGTCACTTCCTCATTAGCCCAACCCTATACACATCACACAAACCAAGGAAAGCATTCTTTCATCTTTGCAACTTGCTCCAGCAACCTTCTACATAAAGAAATCCCTGGAGGATTTCTTGATTTACTTTGATCATTTCCAAACATATATACTTCTCAAACCATCAAGAGAGCCTCGTTGCTCTCTACTTCCCACCACTTTGTGCTAGTGTTCTTTTGACAATCGTCAGTCTAGAGTCAAGTCAAGTCATCAAGTCAAACTGGTCAACTCAATTAAACCTTGTGTATTAGGGTTTGTGTTATGTACATACTGTATAACTTGTTATATTAATGGGAAAACATCACTTGGGAAAAGCCCTTGTGTTAAAATTTCCTAAGCCTTAGTGCTAATCAATGAATTAAACCGATAAAACAATGTTGCATACTCATCGGGAGTGCGTAAGATCCTTAAACAAGGCTTAACAGGGTTTACGGACCTTGCATTGCGAAGCCGGACACTCACATTTGTCACACAGAAAACCTCTCTCAATCGTTTTCACTCTATCTCTTCTTATCAAGAATCTCTCCTAAATCTCTCTAAGAATGTCAAATCTCTCCCAAATCTCTCTAAGAATGTCAAATCTCTCCTAAATCTCTCTAAGAATGTGAAATCTCTCCCAATTATCTCTTTGTATGAGATCTCTCCAAGTGTGTGAAATCTCTCCCTAATCTCTCCCAAATCTCTCTCAAAAGTTTCCGTAACTTTTTGAAATCATTTGGGTCATTCCGACCCTTACCCGGGTCAAAAACGGCTTAAAATGGGATAAAAACGAGTAAAATAGGCTTAAGGATCCGAAACCCTCTTATAAGAGGCGAAACCTCTTAGAACCGAACCTTCTAAGAACCGAAACCAGGAGGACCGAAACTAGGAGGCCCGAACCCGAAAGGTCCTCTCAAGGCTGAACCTCGCCCAGGAGGAACCGAACCCAAAAGGTCCTCTCAGGGCCGAACCTCGCGCACCACCCGAACCCGAAGGTACTGTTCATTTCGGTCCATTTCGGGTCTGACCCCCTTTCGGCCTATTTCATTTCATGACTTCGGACCGAACCTCTCGCCTTCGCCTCTCACTTCCGGTTCGCTCCTTTCGCTTCCTACTCCTGCTCGGCATCAGCAAGGACCGAGTCTCGGCCTAGGGACCGAACCTCGGCCTAGGATCGAGAGGTCTCGCTGGAAACTCTTTTTCTCCCGGTTTTCACGTAGTTTTGCGTTTAAGGCCCGTTTTTTAATTATTTTAACGCGGGATTTTCACCCAAAATTATATTTTAACATAATGAACCCTAAATATTCACAATTTAATCATATTTTCATGAAAATCTTTATTTAAATAATAAAAGTTAGTGTGTAAAGTAGAAAGAGGTGGAGTGTTGACTTTGCCTTAACTTATGTCACAAGCAACCACCCCACACCCACTCTATGACCAGCCATACCTCCCCACCTTACCTAGGTCACCTCAATGTCCCTTACACTCAGTTTCCACTCATTCCGATGTTTTTAGAGCTGGAACAAAGCACCCTCTCTCCTCATTTCTCTTATCTGCTCTCATTTCACTAAGTATCAAACACCACTTTTCTCTCAAACTTTTTCTCCACCAAATTCGAGATTCAAGGCTGATTTTCAAGTGTTCTTCCACTCTTAATAAGTATAATTCATCCTCCTTATGATTATTTCACTTCATTCTACTCAAATCATTGATTGCTTACACAAACTCCATAACTATGATGTTAGGTTCTCGAAAATCTTCAAGGCATCTCCAAGTGTTCTTGAGTTAAACACTTCCATTCTTCAACAATCATCTACTGAAATCACTTAAGGTGAGTTCATAGCCCCTACATTTTCATGTTTTCTCAAGTTTTTAGGGGGGAATACAAGTTAAAACACCAAGAACATAACTAAGTTTTTCTAACAGCCTTCATCATAAAAGTTCAACTCCATTCACAGACTGTTTTGGGCAACTTAAACATTTTTGTTTTCAAAACTGAATAAGGTGCAAATAGTTCAAGTTCTTAGCTTTAAAATGACTACTTGCAAATCTCCATACGATTTTTCTACAATTTATGGTGATTTTTACAAAACTGCCTATCATTTCAAACAACAATCCGGACCAGTCATTATGGACTTTTTCACCCAAGTTAAAGGTCATTAAAAATCGTGATAAAAATTATGAGTAAACTAGACACATTTTGTGAACTCTCAGAATTTACGGATCTAGTTTTTGACTTTGTATGATTTTTCTATGATTTTTCCAAAACAGTGCAGAATGGTTAAAGTTAGCCAACATCATATAAATATCATAACACTTTGTATTATGTTGAGCAAAGTGTATAATCATAAGTTCTAATTATTGAATGTGTTTCTTTGTTAGTTTATCATCATGAACTGAAACTAAGTCATTCATAATAAATATTATACATTCATTTTAGAACACGTATAATAAACTATAAAAAGTATAGTTTAATGGATTCATAACATTAATGCATTTCCATAAAAGAATTCTTACATATTACAAATGTTTTAGATAAACTATAATAGGTATAGTTTATGATACATCACACAACACACTCGTACAAAAAGGGTACGTTCATACAGAAAAGATCTACATTCACACACATTTCACGTAAACTTGTTAACCTATATTGTGAGACATTCTCTCCCCGTACGTCTGAGTGCGGGATATAATTCCTGGTAGTTATAATCAAAATCTCCTGGAGGGAGAATGTGATACTTGTATATAGATCTATATTGGGTTTGACACCCCACACCTTGCTGCTAGCTACAGTGGGACCTGTAGGTCTACGGGTGACAAATGTCATTTCAGTTTTGCGACGCCTGAGAAATGTCGTGGCAGGGTCACATAGTCATAGTATGATTATAGCGACTCACATAGGGAGATAACAATTCATAAAGTTTACGGGATTTCATAAAACCTAAGTAGGTTTTAGGTTGATTTAAATTCACTTTTTATATCAATTCAAACTCATGACATTTCTACTAAGTAAGAATGATTTCTTATACATTTTTGTCTTTGGTTATAAGGCTACAATATACGGATTTCAAGGAAAATATCGGATTTTTCTGAAACAAACGCGACAATTACATGAGAAAGACTTCTATTAAGTTTTATAGCAAAAACTTATGAACTCGCCAACCTTTGTGTTGACACTTTTCAAACAACTTGTATTCTCAGGAAATCACTAAACATGTAATCAAGTGCTTTTGAGGATGGGACGTTAAGGCGTCAAACTTTTCATATTTTGTCAACATATTGTAATTAATTTTGAAACATGTAATTCATACAAGTGATGTAACTTTTTCAATTATATATATGCTGGTTGTGTTTGCTTAAATTACTATTGAAATTGTGGTTATGATACTATACATGAAGTCCTCCACCCCCGGACGTTTCCCCCATCCTTGGTTTGGGGGTGTGACAATTCTTGAGCTGTTACTTCGCTTTTTTGGTAAGTATTTCATCTAAACTCAAGTGTTATTCCATGTTTCCATAACACCGTTGAACCATCTACACACTTTTAACACCAAAAATCGTTCTTAGGATCGTCCAACAACGTATTCATCAAGTGTTCTTGACTTGATACTATTTGTCTTCAACCCTCCACTCTTCAAGAAATCACTCAAGGTGAGTTCATACCCCTACATTTTCCAGTTTTCTTTAGTTTTCATAAGAGGGGGGGGGGGGGGGGGGGTGGGGTGGGATACAAGTTAAAACACCAAAACATAATAGAAACTTAACTTGACAGCTTACAACATAAAAGTTGTGACCTGTTTACGAACTGTTTTACCCAACTTAAACTTAATATTTTTCAAAACTGTATAATATTCAAATAGTTCAGGTTTATACCTTTAAAATTAGTACTTGCACATCTTCATACGATATTTCTACAATTTATTGTGATTTTTACAAAACTGCCTATCACTGTAGCAACGAAATCAGACCAGGTTGTGAAGATGAACATTTTCACACTGTTTTGAGACCACCAAAAGTTATAGGAAAATTTATGAACATATTAGACTCTTTTTCCAAACTTTTAGAGTTTAAGGATTCACTTTTCTACTTACGATGATTTTTCTGTAAATATTCTAAAACAGCGACAGTTAAGAGTAAAACTGTTAAAACGAGTTTAAGAGTTATTTACACCTTGTAACATGCTGAGCAAGATGTGTAAGATTTTATACTTAGCATTTTCAGTGTAATTTTAGTGAAATACAAAGCCATGCATAACAAGGTTTCATTTACAACATAAAACATTCTTGATAAACTATAATAGGTATACTTTGGACACCTCATTTAACAAAGAAACGATAATACAATCAATATACAAAGCGGGTATTTCATTACAAACTACGTGAACATCTTAATGAATAAATTTGTGAGACATTCACCTTCAGGATACTCTTATGTACAACAGAAAATCCCTAAAGTTATATCCAGAATCTCTTGTAGGGAGAGTGTGATAGTTGTGTATAGATCTATATTGGGTCTGATAAACTCGCACCTAAGCTGCTTGCAACAGCTAGGCCAGCAGGTCTGGGGTGACAAGTGTCATAACATTCTGACGCTTGAAGAACATCAAGTACGAGGTCTTCGAGTCTTAGCATGGTTATAACAACTCACATGGGGAATTAACAAAACACACAATTCACGGGAATTTAATGATTTCACAAAAAAGAGTTTTATTTAAATATAAAACCACACATAAGTATGACGATTTACCTACATATAATAAATCTCGGTTTAGTTAAGACCACAATAAACCTTTTAGAAAATATTGGATTTTCTGGAAACAAACTTGTAACAAACTTTAAGGAACAACATCCATTTTTCATTTATAAATTGCTTATGAACTCACCAGCTTTAATGCTGATACTCTTTCAAAAACAACTTGTATTCTCAGGTATTCAGTAATACAGGTAACCACAAGATTTGTGAAGGCAAGACGCTAAGGTGCAGATTTCTTTTGAACTATTTTGACATCATATGTAAGTTATTTGGAAACATGTGTTTTTGCAACGATGTAACCTTATAAATTATATTTATGATGGTTGTCTTTACTTTCTTCACTATGGTTATGATACTGAGCATGACGTCCTCCGCCTCCGAACGATTCCGTCGTTCGTGTTTGGGGGTATGGCATATGATATATCCGAAGAGTAATAGCGAACTATTAAATTATCCGAACACCTTAGTAGTAGCTCTAAATTCTGATCTTCAAACCATGTGACCATAATCCATTTCTCATTATTAGATTTAGCTTACCTTGCTCAAGCTTCCTTCTTTCTCTTAACTCCTTTAATACCATCAAAATGTGACCAGTACATCATGTATTAAGAGTCTATGAATATGAACTTATAAAAAATGGAGTCAGACAATAGATGTACCTGAAGGAGAGTCACATGACTTGACTTTATCATCTCTAAGATCTTTTAGGTATTTTGGGCAGCTTTGTTTCTAGTGTCCCTTCACTTGGTAGTAAAAAACAAATGGACTCTTTGGGATTAACACATGGAACGATCCTAGAACTAGCATTTCTCTTCACCATACGGTCAAAATGTTTTATCTTGGATGACCACTTTCCATTAGGAAGAGAAATATTTTCTTGATTACCATTGTCACCATTGTCAATGTCCATCGAAACCTTGGAATTTGACCTTATAAGCATCTCAACTTCAGATATGCTCTTAAAAATTTCTGCTTTAGCAACCATCAACATTTGGGTCAGATCAATTAGGGTCATGCCGATATTTCTCATATAAAAGTTCTCAATGATATGACTTTGGAAGCGAGAGAAGAACCAAATCAATGGCTTGCTCCCTTGGAAAACGACACCCGATATATCCAACTTGTTAATGTATGATTTTATTTTCAGAACATGAGCTTTCACAAAGTTTCCATCTTGATGTTTATATGCTAACATGGAATTGAGTAGTCTTGTATCTTTTAAAAAAAATTAACGTTTAGAGACTCACAGAAGGAGAAGATGGAAGAATTGAAGAAGCATGGTGTCCATTTCCTAAGAAAGGGAAAACAATTTCTCCTTGACTTGAAACTGGAGGACCATCCCCCGAAGATAAGGAAAACCATTTCCATAAGAATGAGGAAGACCATTTCTATCTTCATAAGACATGGGAGAAAAGAGAATTCAAGTTAGTTTATTGTTAATCCTTAATTATTAACCCATAAATTTAAATTAAGGCTAGGATCCATATTTTCAATTCGAACTTTAAAGAGGGATGTCGTAATCAAATTCGAATCTATTTTAGGTAGGTAAGGCTTTTACCAAGTCCAGTCTTATGAAACTCCTAGATTCTTTGAGATTCATCGAATCTTATCAATGACATGTTTAATCTCAGATTATGCTCTCACTTTTGTAACTGGGATGCCGAGGATCACAAACAAGATGTGAATAACCATGCAAACCCGCTTGACAACCTCGATGGCATTTATCATCTCTCACCGATGTGTCGGTTAACCACACACGCTCCATCAACAATGATAATTTTCAAGATGCCCATCATATATCTTTATAGTCCCTATTAGTGTTTCGGTTAACCATACATGCTCAACTAACGACATATAAAGCATGATGTTCATTTTCATGGATTAGCATACTTTTCACATTTTTCCTGAAGTAATTAAGAATGGGATTTTAAAAAATGGTTTAGTTACTTTATGCCATTGTACTTATTAGTGAGATTATGTTCTATCAAATTTGTTCGGCTAACAACCCTGCATGATACAAGAGAGCGGCATGTTATAGCGGATACCGAATGAAGATCATTTTATAGGTCGCTTCCTTAAACTCCCCTTATAGTATGACTTCATAAATGAGGCGTACTAGAAATTTGACTGACTGGCTTGTCTTATATAATATATGAATCTTTTAATTATATATAGCATAAGGTGTATTTTACAACTTTTTTAAAATACTAGGTTTAGTTTAATTTTTTGGAAATTAATAAAAATTAATTTAATTTAAAAATTAATAAATTTTGATTTAATATTTATCTTTTAATTAAACAATTAATTAAATAATTATTTTCAATTAATCAATTAATAAAATAATTCAAATTTAATCCAAATCCTAATCCTTCTAACTTTCAAAAATATGTTAGGGTTTATGAGGTTTTAATTATTCAAATTTTATGGCTTTTAAAATAACAAATAAGGAAACACGGTAAACCCTAAAAGGGCTCCTCAATTTTTCGAAAATGCGCAAAGGGGGCTAGGGTTTCTAAAACCCTTGCTAAAATCGAAGATATGAGGGTGGAGGCTAGGGTTTCAAGAATCCTACGGATTTTCGAAAATAACGTGCTTATGAATTAGTTTGTATAAACGCTAATTTTGATCTATTCAACTTTGTGCAAGTTCAATGAGAACAATGGCTCTTATACCACTTATGAGTTTATAGGTTACAAAAATCTTATTTTGGTGGAAAAACTTAAAGCCTAAGTTCACATGCAACCTAAAGGATCGATGTTCTCACTATAATTTGCAACAAACAATTGAATATCATGAACCCTAAAAGTACATTTCTATTTTTAAAATTATGAAAGGGTTATTAGAAAAACATACCTTTTTTTATTATAGCAAATAAACAAATATTCCTTGTTGTTTGGTCTTTAGAAAGCAAACACTAAAAGTCTTGTTTCTCTAATGGCTCACACCCAAACCTTAGCAATTGGAAGCTAAAGAGGAGAGGGGAGAAGAAGGAAGAATTTCAAATCTAAGCTCTTAGAATGAGATGAATATCAAAATTTTAAACCCTTAGGGGTTTATATAAGTGTTAGGAAGGTTGTATGTAAGGCAGGTTCCTTTTAAATAACCCTTCCCCCATTGCTTCCTATCTAAGGCATTCCAAACATCCTTGGAGCCCAAGAATACCTTAGAAACCCTCTAGAAACTGCCCCCACTATGGGAGGTTCTAGAATTGGTCAATGTTCAACTTTTGAACATGGTCACCATTAGTCATTCTACTTTTAATTAATCCAATTAATCCTAAAATTAATTCCAAGTAACTTCTTATTAATTTTTAATTAAAGAATATTATTTCTAATATGTTATTCTCATAATATATTAATAAATCATTTATTTTAATTTCTAATTAATTTATTAATCATATAATAAATTCATAAATTAGTCTCTCTCTCTCTCCAAAAAGCATTCCAGTCAATTACTAGATTTGAGGGTAACCCAAAAAGACTTTGCTAATAATTCAAGATTATACTACTTTAGTTATTGGTTTAGACACTTAATCCAACACTTAGGAGCCACAAAAATGGGATCTTGGCCCTTCTTTTCCTACCAGGCAAAGGTTGTGATGTCTTAATGGGTTAAGAAGTTAGGGTTTTAAGATTTAGGCACTTAATAGCCATGAAAAATCATAAAGTTGGAAAGTTTATGATTTATAACACTATTTGGGATTAGATTTGGGCTTTGGACGAAAGGACTTTTTAGATTAAGCACTTATTAGAATGAATAGTTGGTTGGTACGTACGCTGGCGTACCTTGTGGTACGTTGCGCATACCTTATGGTACGTTGCGCTTACCTGGTCGAGACCCTGCTTTTTAGCCAAGTGAAATGTATTAATTAAGGCATAATAGCTAAGTACGTCGGGCGTACTCAGTCTGAGTCAACTTAGTTGACTTTTTAACCTTTAATGTTGAACAGGATTTTGACCAAGTTTGACTGAGGGGTATTTTGGGTATTTTGAATTGTTGTTTGGGATTTGGTCACTGTTTGTTCTAAAGGTGATCGGTAGATGTGACAACTGCCAATTCAGGTTATTTTCGGACTCATGCATCTTTATAAAAACCATTCATGCCCAACATGCCATGACCCAGTAGTATAAATTAGGTCAAAATTATTGCATAAACTAGGATCCAACTAAGATCTTGGACTAATATACTTGATACTTACAATTCTAGTAAGTTGCTTAGCTACAATAGGAAATGCCAATACTATAATTAGAATAAAGCTTCAAGCTTTGTTATAATTGAAATAGGGTATAAAACCCTAAAAATAAATTAAAGCATTCTAATTATACTTCAACATGTTGTTGAATATCAAACAATATTCCAAAAACCCTAAAGAGTCCAAAGTTATAAATTATAAAGCTTTAAAACTTTATAAATTTTGGCTATAAACTTTCTAATATCAAATTTTTATTAATCAAATTGTGAATTATAATCAATGAAATAGAAATTAAATTATCAAGCATTAATCATAATTTATTAGTTAAAAACAAGATTTTTAAATAAATCAAAATTTGCTTAATAAACACTTTTATAAAATTAGGGTTTTTATAAAATATAGGAGGGAATTTTATAAAATTTGAAAATTTGGAGAGAGGAGGCTTAATGCATGCAAAAACCGGCCATCTCCTCTCCCCATGCCCTCTCTCTTCCCAAAACACAATCATTAAGCTAAAACCCTCACACAACCTCTTCCCTCTTCACTCTCTTACACTCCACTCTTCTCACACAAAATCTTCTCCTTTGTCTCTCTCTAACTCACGAAATTCTCCCCATTCCTCTGTCAAATTTCGAGATTTTGAAGACTTTGAAGTGTTCTTACTTCTCTCAAGGTTAAAACCAAGGTAAACAACAACATCTTCTCCCATAGTTTCATGGTTAAACTTCTTCTTCTTCATAGTTTTCTCTACTTTTCGGATTCTATGCCTTTCCATGGCTAGAAATCTTTATTCTTCCATTGTGGTTTGTAGATTCTCAGCATAACACAATGCGTGTGTTTGAGATGGTGAAAATCCGGGATCAAACCCATGCAAGGAGTGAAAAGATGCACATATGATCATGTGACATCAAAACCGAATGTTTCATCTTCTTCTCCATTTCTTTTGTGTTCTTGCATGACCAAAAGAATTTACACCATTTCTAGTACATCTTGGATGCTCATTCACTCCATGCATGTGTTAGAAATCGGGCCTTACCAAAGGCATGCATGATGTTCTTGTCAAAATACCCTAATAATGCACAAAAACAAACATGCAATCTGCCAGATTACTTTGTTCGACTTTGAACGGCCATAACTCGGTCATTTCTTACCCAAATCATGATATTATTTTTGTATTGGATAGTTCCACGAGTTAAATTGCAAACCCAACTAGTCTCACTGTAAAATATTAAATATCCGATTTTTGGCAATTTTTACAAAATGGTTGCACATACAGCACTTTTTCTGTGATCACTATTTTTGTCTTGCATGATCAATGGCCTTAAACCCAACCATAAATCTGAGGAAAAATACCTTAGAAACTTAACATATCTAGTGAATGATGGCTGAAATTTCTTGGCTTAAAACCTCACTGAATGGACTACACAAATTCATGAACTTCAGCCACATCTACATTTTATGCATCATTGCATGCAAGCTTTCTTAATTTGTTTAGATTCATTACCCTTATTTCTCTTCTGAATACATTTTTAACATTTTTCCTTTTGAAAGCCCTCACATGCATGAGATAATCTGTAAAATTTCAAGAGCTTTTATTATTTCCTTGATTTATTAAAATTATTGCTAAAACCAAGGGCATAAATCACATAAAATACTTCCAGAGGTCAATAAATCCTGAATAAATTCATGGAAGATCCTTATGGTGAATAATGACCCCTCACCAAAATTCATCAATTTTTATTACTGTTTAATATGATTTCCGATTTTCTTTTGTTTAGGGCATAATAAATCACAAAACCACTTTAGAAAATGTGAAAATTTCATCTAACAATTTTCGCATACCTTACCTGTGAATGGTGAATCCAGAAAATAATTTCAAGATTTTTCATCATGTCTTACTATTTTTCCTAATTTTTGGTAGTTATAATGGTATAAAAATGGGAAAAATAGTTCTGATTATCCAAAATTCATGAACAATTACCAGGATATCATATTGTACAGTAGGAGGTTACATAAAAATTTTGAGGATTTTTCTCTACTGTAAACTATTTTTCTCTTATTTTCTAAAGTTAATTGCACTAAAATACACTTAAATACACATAAAAACCCAAAGCCAGTTTATACATTATGAAAACTACTTTTGATATTTTTCCCAGGTTATTTATACTATAAATAATGTTACAAAAATTTATGGTGATTTATTTTAACTGTTTAATATTATTTCTTTAATTTATGACTATTTACAGGAATAAAACAAGGAAAAATAGAAATACCCACTGAAAAATATCTTTTATATTTTTCCCAACCTATTTATGTATAATAACAATTAAATAAAAAGTTTGGATAATTTTCGAAACTGTTTTCTATTTATTTTAATTTTTATTGGAATAAATGCCCATAAATCATAAAATATAATTAAACAGCTTGGAAATCCATTTTTATATTTTTCCCAGCTTAGTATTGTGTAATAACAGTTAAATAAAAAGTTTGAGAATTTTTATCCCTCGAATGTTATTTTTCGTGAATTTATGTTGTTATAGAGACTTAAAATTTGGAAAAATTAACCTTCAAAGGTTGTAATTAATCGCACGACTTGTAAAATTTCAATATTTCAGCAAAAGTGTAACCAATTGATATAAAATCCAATACTAAAACATAAATTGGCATTTCCCTATATGTAGAGTTTAGTATATTAGAATTAAATATCGACATGGAAACTCACTAGTGTGTGTGTTTAATGTCGTAGGATCCCGGTAGTAAGACGTTAGTGCATCCCGAAGTACCGCTTGTGCATACACAAAACATCGTGAGTATTCACGCACTCCCCTATTTTCGGTTTTTATGTTTTGGGGTGGAAAAGCATGTCTAGAAAAACTACTGTTTGCATGTTGTATTTCAATTGAATTGTATCAAACATGATTGCTATTGTATTGCTATGTTTCTTTATGTATGTCTATGCAACACGGAACATGAGAACTTATCGTACTAAGGCCCTTCCCTTATATCTAACCATTAACTCTTTGAGCCAATGGTCATTATGGATAGCGCTATTAGGAATTGACAACTCCTCACTCGCCCGAATCGTTGGAGTGCATGATACCATATTCATCTATGGAACGATAAGCATAGATCTCGATAGGGCTTCAGTCATAGGTTTCGTTGAGACTCATTGTTTGCTCATACACATACAAACTCGTTTCTCGTTATAGCAATAAACTTGTATTCATTAATAGCAATCACTTGTTTATCATTGAAGCAATGTACTTGTATTTACGAAAAGCCTTATTTTACGCTCGATTTTATAAACTTGTGAACTCACCAACTATTTTCATAGTTGACGCTCGTTTTACATGCTTTTTCAGGAAATAATTAGTAAGTGGATATAAAGATTCATCATCATAGAGCATGCTGCATCGTGTTGAAGATATTATGAAGTTATATTTTGAATAATGTTATTTTGAAAAACTTGTATTTTGTTTCTTTTGAAGCTATGGGTTGTAAACTTTAAATACTGCTATGGTGATGTATCTTTATCTTTTGCAATGAAACCGTTATCGCTTTCATACCTTGCGTTTCCGCTTTAGCGGGGTGTGATAGTAGAGTTCATATTCAGAGTAGCGTGTTGTTCAGCTATTTCGGTCAGACTGTGAAGTGAGTTTTCCTCATTGTACTTGTGGGTCGAAGGCACCATTTTCAGCCCACTGGATTATATATCCATGTATACTAGATTGATGTTATGCTGAGTATGAGTTATAGCCATTGCATATGTCGATATAGTTTGGTTGGGATGAGGCTATACTGCTTCGTGTTGTAAGCCAACAAACCCAAGCAATCCAACCGGAAGGTTGTTGGCTAGGGGTAATCTAACCAAGAGGTTGTGGACCCGATATATATATATATATATATATATATATATATATATATATATATATATATATATATATATATATATATATATATATATATATGTAATCCAACTGAAAGGTTGTGGGTCAGGGCAATCCAACTGGAAGGTTGTGGGCCAAGGGTAATCCAACCAGGATGTTGTGGATCAAGTATGTGTTTTGTGTATGTTATGTTTTGTGGTATTTTGGGGGAACTCACTAAGCTTTGACTTACATTTTAAGTATGATGTTTCATGTACTTCAGATGATCTGGGGAAAGTGTGACAACCCAAAATTTCTACCTTGTACAACCATTCAATTCAGTCAAAATCAGACTTGTTTCTACTAACTTTTAGCACTGTTTAGAGTCTGTTTGAGGGTTCTAATCCTAGTACCCTCCATAAGGATTGTTAAGAAGTATATTCTAGAGTTCAGTACACTGCATAAAAGCCGGAAAACTCCAAGGATTGGAGTTTACGGCCGTAAACTCATGGCTGGCCGTGAACTCCCACTATATATATGATACTTAGCCATTTTCCAACACTTTTACCATTTCCAAGCCAATAAATCGGGTTTTGCTCTCAAGGATCTTCATTTTTCTTCAAAATGTAAGTGTTTTATCCCTTTATTAGTTACTACATCTTCTTAACTAGCATCGCCCATTGATTCCATCCATTAACATCATCTTTTGGGTTAGATCTTCAAGAACACCAAGAACACACACTAGTGTTTTAGTCCAAAATCAACCTTTTTAGCTTCTATATCGTAAGTATTACTTAGCTATACTCGATATCTAGTTGAAACACATGTTAAACACCTTGAAATCATTCATTTAATAAAAACAAAAGGTGTTTACGACCAAGAGCATCTTCATTGGTCGTAAACCCTAGTTTGAGGTGCATATGAGCCTTAAACTCTTCCTAAGGCTTGGACTTGAGGCTAGAACACTTCCTTGTGGTTTGTAAGACCTTAAAACACCCCGTTGGCACTTTTCATCATGATTTTACGACCGTAAACTCATGTGGCCATAAACTCATTGGTCGTAAACTCATTGGCCGTAAACTCATGTGGACGTGAACAGTTGGCCGCGAACACCAAGTGTGGCCGTAAACTCACGTTTTACACAATCATTTGTGATTTTTACCTTTCCATTCAAGTGTAACCTAGTCCATAAGGTGTTCTGTTGCCTGATTAGTTGGATAAACACTAATTATATACATATATGTGTCATTATATTCTAAATAGGATCTGTATGTGTGCTCAAGTCGTCACTTGAAACCTAGCATCCTATACCACACTTTCATCCAAACCTTTCACTACAGGTGAGTTCATACCTCTTAATCTACCTTTTAAATGATTTTAAATTCTTTTATAGTGGGAATACAAGTTGAAATATTGTAGTTATTATATCAATCACATGTGATTAATAACTAGAACAACAAATAGATTTCTTATACTTTCAAATGGTGTTATCAAATATCTATTTCAAAACATCTTTATCAGATTCTTTTCATACTAAAACTATTTATTCAAACTCTTTTAGTTTATATATTGTTAAAACCATGTCTATGCAGATATGGTTATATAAATAAGGTTGGAAGGACTTAGGACTGATAACTCACTTTATTTCTTGTTTCTTGTTTGGTTGTGGACTTAGAGTACCCTATTGTTTGTCTGAGTGTTGTTTGATCCTTAGTTATATATTATGTGTATGTGTATAGATATAAAATCTTTTACCTTACTTCCAACACCTTTGGGTATCAAAGGTGTAGAAATATACTCAGTCATTCAAACAACATTACTAGTAAACTATAATAGGTATAGTTTAGAGGTATACTACTCACTATTTCTAGTACAATGAAACATACATGAGTCAGTTCATACATGAGTCAATACTAACTTACTAATATGAGAGACAGGAAGAACATACTATTATGAGGAACAGAAAGAACATACTATGATGAGAAACTATGAGAACATACTATACACTATACAAAGAGAACATACTACACTATACAGACAGAGCATACTATACATATACAAGAATACTATACCATAAATGTGAGCCACTACTTCGAGGCATGGCATCACTATTGTGTCTCGTTTTGTAACCAGAGTCTCCTAGAGGGAGAGCGTGAATTTGTGTATAGATCTATACTAGACTGACCATCCTACACCTTGTTGTTAGCTACAGTGGGACCTGCAGGTCTATGGGTGACGAATGTCATAATTTTTTGACGTATTTCAGCGTCGTGTTTCCACTAGTCAATCAAGTATGGTTACAACATATCACATTTTACCTTAATTAACAATTGATTTAAGGTAGTTAGTATTACACTAGTTACTATATACAATACTACAATACTACATTATTTCCCTATTGCATTTACATTGTGATTTCTCACATAAATGATAATGTAAACTATATTTTGATAATGATAGTTATAGCTGGAAAAAACTCATACTTTTACAAAGGAACAAACATACAGAACAATCGGGTCTTGGTAGAAGACTACATTTCAGTAGAAAATATAGGATTTTCTAGGAAGTACAAACATTTACATTACATTGTTACAAACATTTGCTTCAAACTTATACAAAAAAAATGACACTAAATACTTATGAACTCACCAACTTTAATGCTGATAAACTCTTTCAATATAACTTGTATTCTCAGGTCATCAGTAGACAGGTACCGATGGCAGGTTTTGAGAAGACGGAGCACTTTCAGACCCGTCTCTATATTATTTTTATTCATTTTTGGTGTCTTATAAACTATGCACAGAACACTTGTGTTGAATTATATTATTAATGCAATGGATGGTGTTGTTTCTTGTTTACTATTATGCATTGTTGTGATACTGTACATGACGTCCTCTGCCCCAGAACGTTTCCGCCGTTCTGGTTTTGGGGTGTGACAGAAAGCAATGACGTGATCGTGCACATACTTCTGATTTATGATATTTTATTTTGGGACACTTTGATACGAGATTATTCCCTTTGTAAACAATGTTTTGTAAACAATTATTGCTTTTGGTTGGAATTTAAAATTGAAATTTTTTTCCTGGTTTTTGGGATGTTACAGTAGCCTTACAAATGATTATAAAAAATGAAACTAATAAATAAAAGGAAACTATCAAATCAAAAGGAAACTACATTCTAAAAGCTTATTGGCAACTAAATAAAGCAATTAATAAAAAACTAAACTTGTTTCCAAAAAAATGAAAAAAAATCTAGAATCTTCAATCTAGAATCTTTCGTTGCAAGTTATCAAGTATTCCCATGGCACTATAGAGCCCAACAAGTGACGTTCACATCCGAGGATTGCAAGCAAACAGATCCTGAGAATCACAACTAAACAACTTCCGAGATTCGTAATTGCAACCAAGTTGTTCGCATCTGATAGTATTCTGAGGTTCGCATCCAGTCATGTTGATAACAAGTGACTGCAATGGCTTGTGATCCTTCGCACTCATTTGTATCCAGTTGCATCCAACACCCTTCTCAGAGTTTACCCATTCACAACCAATACCTAACTTGGAACTTAGGAGGTTGTCTTTCGCATTTCATCAGGTAGATATATACCAATGAGAGAAAGGAAACCAACCATTCTTTTTAACATTTAATCAATTTCAATTTTTAAAAAATACCATATTTTCAAAAAAAATACCCCTTTTCAAAAATATAACCGTTTTTTTTTTTTTTCAAAATTTCAAATTTTAAACCATCAATCATCAACTATAAATACCATCATCTTTATTCATTCTTCACAACATTCAAATGTTCTTAATTCAATTCTCTAAAATTTCATATTTTCCATCTTCTTCTAAGCATCCTTACTAAAAATGGCTCATGTTTGGTTCCTTAAAGAAGAGAAGTTACTGGTTTGTTCATAGATTGATGTAACAGAAGACCTAATCAACATTATCGTCAATGCGTGTAGTTTTTAGGAGAGAGTCGTCGAAACATGCAACTGCCAATCTCTTTTTCCTCGAAGCAGGGGCGGTCCTAGCTAGGTGCCCGGTGTGGCACCAGCAACACCTAGCTTCCGCGCACAAAGTAGAAAATTTTCTTTTTTTTTCTTTTTTTTTTTTAATTTTTACCTATTGTGCCACTACATAAAAAAATTGTGCAACTACATAAAAAAATATTGTCACTCTTTCGGGAATTACCGAACGAAAAAAAATAATAACAAGCCAAATGTTTTATTCAAGTATAGTCTAATAGTCCAATTGTCTAAATCCCTAAAGCCCAAATTAAACTTAATTGGATAAATTAGCAATTGGGCTAATTACTTGTAAAAAAGAATAGCCCAATAATCCTAATTGTAATTGTTGTCTTGTTAATCGGTACAAAGACAAAAAAACACACGATTACACACTTGACGACTCATGGTCTCACGCAAGACTACTCGACTTCCTGCCTTCTGCCTCCAAAGTTCAATCGATCATCGATGTGCGAACATGCGATGGCTAATGTTCAAGTTCACAATCCTTGGACCTTGATCGATTTCATAAAAGGATCGATTTCAACAATAGTCAATCACTCAATCTCTTGAAGCAAGTATTGATCAAGTTCCCTCTTCTTTCAATTTCTACTGTTTTGGTTAATAAAATACACTTCAAAACCCTACACTACAATAAAGCAATTAAGTTTTACCAATTCATTAAGATATTTGAAATTGATATGTTTTTTTTTTGAAGTTAGTGATTGACTTGGGTGAAATTGATTTGTTTTGTTGAAGTTATATTGTTTGCTTAGGTTATATTGCTATATTATTTTTATTGAATTGATTGTTTGATTAAGTGAAATTGATATGTTTTATTGAACTTATTATTTGATTAGGTGAAAGCAACTTGTTTTATTGAATTGCTTGTTTGTTAGGTGAAATTGATATGTTTTATTGAATTTATTGTTTGATTAGGTGAAAGCAACTTGTTTTATTGAAGTCATTGTTTGATTAGGTGTAATTGTTCTATTTTTATTGAATTTATTGTTTGATTAGGTGAAAGCAACTTGTTTTATTGAAGACATTGTTATGTTTTTATAGGTTAAACTAAGTGGTTTTTTTTTTGCCAAAAGACAAAGAACTAATCCCGTTGCAAGTAACACGCTTAGAGCGGATCCTCACACCTCTATTGAGGACTTTTAGCCATAAGTCTTCATGAGCTTTTCTTCCTGCAAACTTTGTTCCGAACTGTTCTCAAATCTTTCCAGGCCGGAGAGTGAAACCTTTCCCAGTAGAAAGGTAACTTAGTAGGAACAACTCCCATCTTATGGCTTTTTCCGATACTCACACTCCTACCTTGTACACCAGGACTACATCATAGGGATGTAGGTCGACACTCAGACAACCAATATCCGAGGCACGGGAAAAATTGATGTCTCTCATCAACTTATGTTCTTTTTTCCGAGTAGGAAAACCATGCCTACGAAGAAGCGTAACCCACCCTCAGACAAGAAACCGACTCTCCTATTCGATGAAGCTACGTTCCAAGCTGCAGTTTCGGCAGCCGTAGCAGCTGTCATAGCTCAGTTGAATGCTAGCAAGAGCCCTATCAAAAATTCCGATCCTAAAAGTAGACAACAGAAACCAACCTCTGCATACCCAGCCACCCAAGAACCTCACTCAAATCCACTGAAGAGAAACATCAAGATCGAGGAGGGAAGTACCTCAGCTCAAGGACCTCCCGAAGGGCAACGAGCTGAGACAGTCAATACCCTTACCAACCTGTCCATCCCGACATCTACAAGACCATACCTAGGAAACTCTTCCCCACTACAACAAGTGCAGCTACCATCATCAGGGTATATGCCGGGAACTCTTCTGTGCTAGGTGCAACAGGAAGGGGCACACCTCACGTACCTACAGATCCCAGGTTGAGTTCATTACATCAACCACCAATGTGGCGACCAATACAGTTTGCCACCTGTGTGGTGAGATTGGACACTTCAAGAAGGATTGCCCAACTGAAGGAAAAGACAAGGACACAAGAGGAGTCTGACTCTAATGCTTGGGAAGAAGCATCAAGGAACCTGGTAGATTTTGGTACGTTTCTCAATCTCAGATAGCTAACCGAAAACATTAAAAAGCTAATTCTAAATGTAAATACTTTCCTGTTAACGCGAAAGTCGCAGCATTGTTATAAGATTTAAAATTTCATCAGGTAAAACTATAATGACTAAATACATACGTTACGACCATGCATAATTGAGATGAATAGACCTAGAGTGAGCGAAGGCCGCCTCATTTCCTGTTCCTCGTTTGGTTGTGGATTTAAGACGGAGTCGCTCGGTCGACAGTCCTCCCCACCTTAATTATACATGACTAGTATATGTGAGGCGATTATAGAAATTCCTTGTAAGAATCCATTCATGAAAAAGTACTTTATTCAGAAACATTCAGGACTCTCTATAGTTCCGCATCAACTCTATCGGTCCAAGTATCCGCGACAGTGATACACGGGTCGAAACCCGAGACGCCAAGAACTGGTGTGCCTGTTCGACACATGACTCTATTGACCCTCATTCTATATCATGTTTATGTATGCCAACTTCGACGCCCCTATCGATCATGGTTTGACTTCGTACAACCATGTGTAACTCCCTAGTGCTGTGTAAAAAGAACTTTCTCCATAGCCATTTCGGCAAATAAAGGTTCATCCGGACCTTAACATAATAAAAATAATGAAAACTAATGTGATCCGCCAGTTGTCACTCTTATTTTAAACCTCCTGAAGTACCCAAGAGAAGGGCACCGCGCGCTGTTAACCAACCCTTCTTAGACAGGTAGAAACCGAAGCGAAAGACACTGCAGGCATTCTAGAAGACGATAACCACCCGAAGCATACCTCGTAGAATTCCCAAAAAGACCCTTCGCACCTCACAATCAGGTTCGTGAGTTGAGAGGATAGAACTCATGAGACTGACCACTATAACCGAGTATGAGCCCTATCACGAACCTCATAGTAAGACCCTTCATCTTGTTCCATAGAATAGGAACTAGAGTCAAGAGAAGCCCTGCGGGTTGAGCTACTATAATGACCATAAATCCGAAATTTGTTGTCATCCCTGTTAAGCCAACATAGTAGCTAACACCCTCAGTTGATAAAGAAATCTCAGTCGTAAGAGCTAAGGACATTGACTACGACCATCCATTCACGCTTAATCCCACAAATTAAGCATCTCAGCAGATATCATGGAAATCCAGAAACTGAAATAGGTTAAACCCTGAGAAGAGTGGATGAAGAGATTAAAGTTCCAAATGATGGGAACCTATACTCACTAGATTTGACCTAGACTGAGAAAACTCAGAATCTTCGGAAGAGTAGTTGCAGAAGGTGTCTGCACTACTCAGTCACTTCACTCACCCCGTTACAGACGAGTAGTGTCTAGGATCCTCCGCCCTCTCGCATTGAGGAAGTCACCGCCGCCTTATAGACGATAGACTGCATTCTACGAAGCGAACACTAGAATACCAAGAACCACAGAATAACCTTCGCAGCCAAGAATACTTGATCAAAGTGGGAAAGTAGTTGCGTTAAGCCTTATAATCAAGATCCCGAAGAGATTATAGACTTGACAGCAGTCTAGGTGTTAGTCAATGGGTTATACAGGAGCAACCGTTTTCCGCACTAAAATAAACCAACGTCTTAGAGATTCATTGGACTACTAGGTGTTCCACGAATACTATCTCACCCAGAAATAGTAGAACCACCTCCCGGGATAGTCCAACACTCGTCTGGTGAAACCCTATCTCCCCAACCCTGAGGGTTTCCATTGGAAATATCTCAAGAATCAGAAGTGCAGGTTCATTTTGCACAAGATTGAGATAGACACTCTGCAACGAACAAGTACCCGTAGACACGCAATCCATCCAATGATCTAGAAACAACCTGAAGAACTACACTTCCAGTATGAGAGAGAACGCTAGGAACTTCGGAATGGCGATCACACCAGTGATGATCTTGCCATAGAAGTACACTATGTTCTAAAGTAATGAAAAGATCTACCTTTTTGAGAGCTTTGGACCATCCGAGATCCTTTACGGAGATTGGTCCAACCCTCACGAGTCCACTACTACTTTCGGATATTCCACAAACTTCATCCTAGATCGATCCACTTCTTAGACTTGATAAGTTCTTTCCCGATGTCACTCTTCGTATCCCACACATCTTGATAGAAACCACTGAGAATCCTAGCTTCACATACATACTTGTAGGAGATCGCTAACTACACGAGATGAAATCCGCATCCCATAGGTGAAGGTTTGTTGGAATGACAGATACAGGCCAGAGATCACTTGGGAAAGCAAGGCAGACCGAATAGGAAGTACCCTCCTGCCTTTACTCGGTCATTAATACCTACTTCTTTGTCTAAACCTGAATTTCGGGACGAAATTCCCTCTAACAGGGGGATGATGTGACAACCCGAAATTTATTCCGTTATTTTTAACCCCTCCTTCCATTAAAAAGCCTCGTTTTATTTAACTGTCCGTTAACTTTTGGACTGGTTAAATTAGGTGGGACTTTTATAATGACTTGGTAAGGGTTGAAACAAATTAGAAACACCCACAAAATACCCTTAAAAATGTTTTGTTTCAACCAAGTCAAAAATTCAACCACTAAATCGGGTGCAACCAAAAGCCCCGTTTAACGGCAGTATCGGGTAGATTTTCACTGAGTCCCAACTCCAACCCCTATATAAGGGAGAGTAAACTTCATTTCCACCTTTTTCACCCTCTCTCTATGCTCTCTCTCTACAACTTATTTTCGAGCCAAAAATCATCCGTTTTGAGCCCCAAACAAGTAGGTAAACTATCCTAACTTGTTGTATAGCCTATCTAGCATGCAAATTCGTGTTTAAAACATAAAATAGGGACAAAATCATGTGTTTATGGCCCAAGAACACTCTTGGACCATGAACACCATTTAATGGGGTTTTTAAGCCCCCAAACACCTTCAAATTGTCCCTAAGGCTTAGATATGACTTGTAGGCTTATGGAATCGGAATTAGAACACCTTGAACTAGCATTTTGGGGAGTAAACATGAGTTTACTTCCCAAGATCATGCTTGGGCCGTAAACTCCTCTTCACGGGGAGTAAACTCATGTTTGAGTGTTTAAAAGACACTTAAACACACCAATAGCCTTAGATTGAATTCTAGAATCAACCACCAACAAGTTAGGGGCCTTACGCATGATTAAAACAACTACATAAGGAGTTCACGGCCGTAAACCCCTCATGAAAGGGTACCTAGGCCGTAAACTCCTATAAAGGGGTTAAATGGTGCCCTAAACTCCCCAATTGACTTAGAAAGATGCATAGGATTTTACCCTCTACCGTTTAAGCCCTTAAAACACCCAAGGAATATGTCCCAAGGAGCTTACGGTCGTAAAATCCCTTGTTTAGGGCCATAAACTCCTATTTGGTCCATTTACGTGCCTTAAATCCATTCATACACTTTATATTTGGACCTAGCAAAATTCCACAATTGATATAAGGCCTTTAAGCATCCTAGAACACCCTCACAATGAGTTTACGGCTGTAAACTCATGGGGAGTTTTCCTAGGGCCATGAACTCTATGTATAGAATTTACTCTTGGAGAGTAAACTCCATTCCTAAGTCATTCAAGCCCTTAGATGTTACCCGGGACACCCCAAACACTTAATCAAAGTGTTTTCCGCACTTTAGGATGCGTATACTTGTTTAATTGGTATTATATGTACTAATTGTATGTAAACATATGTTATCATATGTTAATAGGTCACTAAGTGTGTCCAAGTCTTTACTTGACACCGAGCATCCAACCGGTACCTTCGTCGGATCCACTTACATCAGGTGAGTTCATACCCCTGAATTAACCTTTTAAATGTTTTTACATGCTTTTATGGGGGGGGGGGGGGGGTGGAATACTGTAACAACGTGAATTTTCAAAACAACTTTTTCATTTTTGCAAACATCAGAACCATCATTTAATATTCTGAAACCACATGTGTAACAATGTCATTATAAGAAAATACATCCCATGATCATAAAACAGTTCCTTCGTCAGTGTGTGTACAAATTACGCCGGTGCCTTCCCACGGTCCTCGCTAGTACCTGAAACACATAACACAAGAACTGTAAGCATAAATTCTTAGTGAGTTCCCCTAAAATACAACTTACGCACATACGCCTCTCCAGGCCCTGAACTTCCGGTCCATGTGTCTCAGGGGACTTTCGTCCCGTCTCGGTAAACCTTCCGGTCCTACCTGCTTCAACCTTACGGTCCACATCACAACGCCTTCCGGCCCATAACATATATGCCTTTCGACCCATAACATAATGTCTTCCGGCCCATATCAAGCATATCATACATAGCACATACAAACGATTAACTTATCATATACAATGCATACAACTCATAACATACCCGACCTTCCGGTTACACAATAAAACCCTTCCGGGTACAGTATAGTGAGAAAACTAACCTCATGGAAAGTCTAGAATCTCGGGTACTCGCTATCTCCAAATCCTAACGAAGACTCAACCTCGCCTAATCATAACGAATATTATTTTAATTAATATATACTTCCACAACTAGACTTTACCCCTTATCATCATTCCTCAGAGGGTAAAAGACCATTTTACCCTTCCTTGACTCAAAGTCCACATGTTGACCAAAACCCTAAAAGTCAAAAAAGTCAACCTTGCAGTACGTGGGGCGTACAGCTTGATGTATGCGGGACATACATTGCCAACCCAAGAGTCGGGGTCTCCACCCAGTACGCTGCGCGTACTGGGAGTTATGCCCAACGTAACCATCAGACCTAAACATTCCTCATTTCTGGTCTTAATCGGTTAAGCCATAACTTCAACTTCTACATCCGACTTTATTTAAGCATCCTTACACATAAATTCGAAACCTTTAAGCCTTGGCATGGCTGTAAAGGCTCTTACACTCCTTAACTCCTTTCCATTTCAACTCAAGGATATAGATCTCATGCATGGCCAAACATTCACGTCCAAGATTACATTTTTATGAATCTACAACTCAAATGGACCAGAAATATGATGGATCTAAGCTAATGGAGACCATTTGCTCATAAAGTCTCCACCTTTGGGACCAAAACCCTAGAAAATGGTCCATAAAGCATACCATAAGAACTACAAGTCAAGATCCGAACTTTTTACCTTAGAATGAAGCTCCAACCTTTGTAAAGCCCGGATCTACACTTGAACACCAACTTCTAGCCTTCCCAATGGACTCTTCTTCTCCTTTTCTACCTTGAAATGACACCACCAAGCTTAGAACACTCACAAATGGGCTAGGAACGAATAAACACTCTCTTAGGGTTTCTTTCTGATGGATGGTGGCTGAGGAGTCGAGCCAACACATCCCCGAGTAGAAATACGTATAGGCCTTCCTATCATGGTTCTAGGACACAAGAGTAGAAATACGTATAAATACATAAAATAATGTATAACATTTAGTTCACTACTATTTTGAAAACCGTAAGTGTTGTCAAATCATTGGTTTGCATTAATACTAGGCATATAAATTTTAGAAAGGAAAGAAAAGAAAAATATTTTTATTCAACCATTGACTAAGTAAATTCTAGGGTTTAATAATTATTCTTCAATTAATGATTATTTAAAGGAATAAAACAAGGAAAAATAGAAATACCACTGAAAAATATCTTTTATATTTTTCCCAGCCTAGTTATGTATAATAACAGTTAAATAAAAAGTTTGGGTAATTTTGGAAACTGTTTTCTATTTATTTCAATTTTATTGGAATAAATGCTCAAAAATCATAAAATATAATTAAAGAGCTTGGAAATCCATTTTTATATTTTTTTCCAGCTTAGTATTGTGTAATAAAAGTGAAATAAAAAGCTTGAGAATTTTTATCCTTTGAATGCTATTTTTCGTGAATTTATGTTGTTAAGAAGACTTAAAAATTTGAAAAATAGTTAACCATATTAAAAATTCAAGGAAAATTTTCTGAAAAACCTCTGTTTTATTTACAATGAAAATACAAGGTTTGACAATTTTTGGAAACTGTTTGATAATATTTTACATTTTTAGGAATATAAAACACTTTTAAATGTGTAGAAATACCTTTAATTTATATTACTAAATCTGGAAAATTAATATTCTAAAGTTGTAATTAATCGCACGACTTGTAGAATTTCATTATTTCAGAAAAAGTGTAACCAATTAATATAAAATCCAATACTAAAACATAAATTGGCATTTCACTATATGTAGAGTTTAGTATATTAGCATTAGATTTCGATATGGAAACTCACTAGTGTGTGTTTGATGTCGTAGGATCCCGGTAGTAAGACGTTGGTACATTCCGAGACACTACTTGTATCTACTCGAAACATTGTGAGTATTCACGCACTCCCCTATTTTCAGTTTTTATGTTTTGGGGTGGAAAAGCATGTCCAGAAAAACTATTATTTGCATGTTGTATTTAAATTGAATTGGATTGCTATTGTATTGCTATGTCTTTCTATGTATGTCTATGCAACACGGAACATGAGAACTTATCGTATGAAGGCCCTTCCCTTATCTCTAACCATTAACTCTTTGAGCCAATGGTCATTATGGATAACGCTATTAGGAATTGACAAATCCTCACTCGCCCTATTGCTGGAGTGCATGATACCATATTCATCTATGGAACGATAAGCATAGATCTCGATAGGGATTCAGTCATAGGTTTGGTTGAGACTCATTGATTGCTCATACACATACAAACTCGTTTCTCGTTATAACAATAAACTTGTATTCATTAATAGCAATCAACTATGTTTCTCATTAAAGCAATGTACTTGTATTTACGAAAAGCCTTATTCAAGCTCGATTTTATAAACTTGTGAACTCACCAACTATTTTCATAGTTGACGCTCCTTTTACATGCTTTTTCAGGAAATAATTAGTAAGTGGATATAAAGATTCATCATTATAGAGCATGTTGCATCGTGTTGAAGTTATTTATGAAGTTATCTTTGAACAATGTTATTTTGGAAAACCTTGTATTTTGTTCCTTTTGAAGCTATGGGTTGTAAACTTTTAAATACTGCTATGGTGATATATCTTTATCTTTTGCAATGAAACCGTTATCGCTGTCATATCTTGCGTTTCCGCTTTAGCGGGGTGTGACAGAAGTGGTATTAGAGCTAAAGTTATAGAGAACATCAGTTTTTCTTTAATAAAACACAACCTATAACTAAAACTTACAAAGAAATTCTTTTTACATCAAACATATTACTAGTATAATTAGGTCGGGAGTTTTATCGTTGGACCTCAATTAAACATAGCCTGATCACCTATGTTTAATTAAGGAAATATTTATACAAAGCCTGAGCTAATTATAATGGGAATATGTTCAACAAAAATATTTGAGAAAACTTTATTTCAAAAATTCAAAAGGTTAATTTTGGTGTGTGTAAGCATTGCATATTATAGGTATGCATTGTCATTTATTTCATATCTCATTGAAACTATGTCAGAGACCACTATCTCAACATCGTCATCTTCCCGCGCTACCGCTTCAGCCGATGAGTCTGACTACGTCACTATTATCCCTCAAAGTCATCCCCCCCGCCTCGGTAGAAGAAGACCCATCAGAGGACACGGAAGATACAGAGAACTCGTTGGAGATCAGCAATGACAACGCCCCGAGTCAACGACGCAAGGCATCGCCTTCATCGGTGTTGCCACAGCCACCGCTTTATGGGCTTCGCATTTGGAGGATAGCAAGGAAGAGTGTTCCCATTCCAGGAAGGATATCCACTAGCACAGCAGGACTTGGCACGACAAGACCTAGCGAGGTAGGACCCAGCGTTGCATGACCAAGAGCACCGCCACCACAGCGAGTCATAGGGATACCTGTCAGGCAGCCAGGTATGACCCCGGAGGATGCATTCGATGGCAGCGGATCTATGTCACAGTCTCACTGTGATAGCTGGGCATCAGGAGGTATTGAACAAAGTGATGACAGGGATGGGAATCCTGTTTCAGCATTCGATGGAGGCTACTGACACTGCTAGTGCTGCTAGATGAGAGGCAGGTCATGCGATGACGGCATATTATGTTCTTGGAGGGCTATTACTGATTGTGGTGTTGATGTTTCTTGTTGGGATAGCGATTAGCACTTGGTTCTGATTTCAGTATTTTATTTTATTTTGTCATGAAACGAAAACCCATGTGGGGTGTCTTTTGTGGAAAAACATTTAAAATTTTATTTTGGAAATTCATATATCGCTTTGGTTTTATGACTATTTCAAATGGTGATGAGAAGTTTATTTTATGTTTGAAAACTTTTACTATGAGGTCAAACCCTAGAATTTACTTAGTCAATAGTTGAATAAAAAGATTTTTCTTTTCTTTCCTTTCTAAAATTTATATGCTTAGTATTAATGCAAACCAATGATTTGACAACACTTACGGTTTTCAAAATAGTAGTGAACTAAATATTATACATTATTTTATGTATTTATACGTATTTCTACTCTTGTGTCTTAGAACCATGTCAGGAAGGCCTAATCGCGGGCGCCCACAGAATGAAACACCCGATGTTGCTCAAGTTGTAGCACAACAGCTCTTGGAAGCAATCCCAAACATTGTTACTCAAGTAACTGTAGGACTTAATGCTAACCAAGGAAGTAGTGGAGGAAACCGGGGAAACAATGAAAGAGAATGCAACTACAAGTCCTTTATGGCCTGTAAACCTAAGGAGTTCCATCGAAAGGAAGGTGCGGTCGGGTTGCTGAAACGGATTGACAGCATGGAGTCGGTCCTTCACATTAGTAAATGCCTCGAGTGGAACAAAGTCGAGTATGCAACTTGCCTACTCCAAGATAGGGCATTAACCTGGTGGAATACTCTAGTGCAAACCCGAGGCCGTACAACGGCATATCAGCTAACTTGGGAAGACCTAAAGAAGCTGCTGATAGAGGCGCATTATCCCAAGGATGAACTTTAGAAGGTTGAATCTGAATTTTGGAATCATTCTATGGTTGGAACATAGATAGAGAAGTACACAGTCCGATTTCATGAACTAGCAAAACTGGTACCTCACATGGTTACTCCTGAGGAGAAATGGATAGATCATTACATTTGGGGTCTGGCACCAAAGATTCGGGGAATGGTTACCTCAGCAAACCCAACTACTATTCAGAGTGCAGTAAGTCTAGCAAATCGACTAACCAATGATGTGATAAGGATGGGAGCATCGACAAAGGAAAGCTCTAGTAGCAAGAGGAAGCCAGCAGATCAGGGAGAGAAGAAGTATGGAGGCAAGACACGGAGGAAGTAGAAAGTCTCAAGAAACTTTATGGTAAAAGCCCAAGAGCAAGAACCAGTGAAAACTCAAGAACAGGAAGTGCAGGAGAGAAAGCAGTACCCAGGACCGCTTCCGAAGTGCAATAAGTGTAACTTCCATCACAAGGGAGCTTGCCCAGTATGCCAAAACTGTAAACAAATAGGCCATTACTCGAAGTACTGTAAGCTGAATAAGGAGGGAAAAAGGGGATGTTACGAGTGCGGGAGTACTGATCATCTCCGTAGAGCATGTCCCAATGGACAAGGCCAAGCCAGGAAAAATTCCAAGGAAATAAAGTTGGACGGCCAAGAGGTGTAGCCTTTGTGATTGGTGCAGAAGAAGCTCGTCAGAACCCTGAAGTGATAACAGGTATGTTTCTACTGAACAACCATTTTGCATCAGTAATATTCGAGAAAGATGAGGAATGCTTATGCTATTGAACTTGATGATGGGTATGAAATTAGGGCTAATGATATAATTCTTGGCTGTACTCTGAATTTAGCTGATAAACTCTTTAGCATTGATTTAATTCCTATAGAGCTAGGTAGTTTTGATGTGACAGTATGAATGGATTGGTTATCCAAAAATAGAGTGGACATTGGTTGTTACGAGAAAGTCATTAGAGTGCCTCTCCCTAATGGAGAAACCCTTATCATACACGGTGAGAAGCCAGGAATAAGTTTAAACATAGTATCAAGTATGAAGATTCACAAGTACCTGAAGAAGAATTGTATTGCATTCATGGCCCACGTGCTAGAACGGGAACCTGAAGCTAAGCAACTCAAGGAGATTCCAGTGGTTCAAAACTATCCCAAGGTGTTTCTGGAGGAATTGCCCGGTCTACCCCCTCACAGACAGGTGGAATTTCGGATAGACTTAATTCCTGGAGCGGCACCAGTAGCAAAAGCACCATATCGCCTTGCACCATCCAAGATGCAAGAACTATCCGGACAACTTCAAGAGTTTCTAGACAAAGGGTTTATTCGACCAAGTTCTTCACCTTGGGGAGCCCCAATGTTATTCGTCAAAAAGAAAGATGGTACGTTCCGAATGTGCATTGATTACAGAGAACTGAACAAGTTGACAATCAAGAATCGATATCCCCTCCCTCGAATAGAAGACTTGCTCGACCAGTTGCAGGGCGCTTCCTACTTCTCAAAAATCGACCTTCGGTCAGGGTATCATCAACTAAGAATTCACGAAGGGGACATTCACAAAACATCATTTAGAACCCATTATGGACATTATGAGTTCTTAGTCATGCCTTTTGGACTAACGAACGCACCCGCTGTATTCATGGATTTGATGAATAGGGTCTATAGACCATACCTAGACAAGTTTGTAATTGTATTTATCGATGACATACTTGTTTACTCGCAAACCAAAGAAGATCACAATAGACATCTGAAGCTAGTGTTGGAGATGTTGAAGGAGCAGAAATTGTATACCAAGTTCACTAAGTGTGAATTTTGGATTCGGGAAGTACATTTTCTTGGTCATGTGATCGACGAAAGAGGAATTCATGTAGATCCAGCTAAGATTGAGGCAATAGAGAAATGGGAAGCCCCCAAAACCCCGACAGAAAAACGACAGTTCCTAGGATTAGCTGGGTACTACAGACGCTTCATTGAGAATTTCTCTAGGATTGCTCAACCATTAACATCTTTGACCCAAAAGGATAGAAAATTTCTCTGGGAAGAGAAACACGAAGAGGCGTTTCAAATCCTGAAAAACAAGTTGTGCAATGCACCAATTCTGCCTTTACCAGAAGGATCAGAGAACTTTGTGGTGTATTGTGATGCGTCTCATCAAGGATTAGGATGTGTGTTAATGCAAAAAGATAAATTCATTGCGTATGCTTCCAGACAACTCAAACCGCGTGAGAAGAATTATACCACCCATGATCTAGAACTAGGAGCAATAGTTTTCGATCTTAAGATGTGGAGGCATTATTTGTACGGAACCAAGTGCACCATTTATACCGATCACAAAATCCTTCAGCATATCCTAGATTAGAAAATGTTAAACATGCGGCAGAGGAGATGGGTAGAGTTGTTTAGTGATTATGATTGTGAGATACGATATCACCCAGGAAAGGCTAACGTAGTAGCCGACGCTCTTTGTAGGAAAGAAAGAGTGAAACGTTCCCGTGTGAGAGCTTTGGGAATGGTAATTCAAACAAGCTTGAAATCTCAAATCATTGATGCCCAGGAGAAAGCATTATTCAAGGAAAATCTTCCAGGCGAGACCTTACATGGTTTGGAAAAGAGATTTGAAACCAAACCTGATGGAGTTCGTTATTTTAAGGACAAGGTCTGGATTCCAAGGGTTAACAATCTGAGAGACATGGTACTAGAAGAGTCTCATCGATCTAAATACTTGATCCACCCTGGAGCGGATAAGATGTACAAGGATCTTAAAGAGTACTATTGGCGGCCTGGAATGAAAAAGGATATTGCCTTGTATGTCGAGAAGTGTGTGACATGCTCAATAGTCAAGGCTGAACATCAAAAACCATCCGACTTGTTGCAACAGCCTGAAATTCCCCAATGGAAATGGGAGCAAATATCTATGGATTTCATTACCAAACTTCCTAGAACTGCTAAAGGTCACGACTCAATTTGGGTCATAGTGGATCGACTGACAAAATCTGCTCATTTTCTCCCCATTCAGGAAGATTTCAAGATGGAAAAATTGGCCCAAATCTACATTGACAAAATTGCTTCTCTGCATGGTGTACCCCTATCTATCATTTCTGATAGAGATAGTCGTTTTACATCACGATTTTGGTGGATGTTACAGAAGGCACTAGGAACCAAGATAGATTTGAGCATAGCTTACCACCCTCAGACAGATGGGCAGACGGAGAGAACAATTCAAACATTGGAAGACATGCTACGAGTGTGTGTCATTGAGTTCAAAGGAAATTGGGATACTCATTTGCCTCTAGTTGAGTTCTCCTACAATAACAGTTATCACACGAGTATCTAATGTGCCCCATATGAAGCATTGTATGGGCGCAAGTGTCATTCACCCTTATGCTGGACAGAAATTGGAGACAGACAGTTGACTAGACTCGAACTTGTCCAGGAAACATCTGACAAGATTGCTATCATCAAGGATAGGCTTAAAGCTGCCAGAGATCGTCAGAAAAGTTATGCGGATAATCGTTGAAAACCATTAGAATTCCAAGTAGGAGACAAGGTACTTTTAAAATTATCGTCTTGGAAAGGGCTTGTATGTTTTGGTAAGAAAGGAAACCTAAGCCCGAGATATGTTAGACCCTTTAAAATCATTGAAAGGATTGGTCCAGTGGCGTATAAACTTCAATTGCCCCAAGAGTTAAGCGTCATTCACGACACATTCCACGTCTCTAATCTTAAGAAATATCTAGCCGACCAAGCATTGATAGTACCCCTGGAGGAAATTAAGATCAATGATAAGCTGAACTTCGTTGAGGAACCGATAGAAATCCTTGACAGGGAGGTAAAACAACTTAAGCGGAGTAAGATCCCGATTGTGAAAGTTCGATGGAACTCAAAACGCGGGCCAGTACACCTGGGAGCGTGAGGAATTCATGAAGGAAAAGTATCGACAACTTTTCACATGCGATGAAAAGCGATGACATAGAATGAATTTCGAGACGAAATTCTTTTTTAAGTGGGGGATACTGTGACAACTGTCAATTCAGGTCATTCTCAGACTCATGCATCTTTATAAAAACCATTCATGCACAACATGCCATGGCCTAGTAGTATAAATTAGGTCAAAATCTTGCATAAACTAGTATCCAACTAAGATTTAGGACTAATATACTTGACACTTACGATTCTAGTAAGTTGCTTCACTACAATAGGAAATGTCAATGCTATAATTAGAATGAAACTTCAAACTTTGTTACAATTGAAAAAGGGTATAAAACCCTAAAAATAAATTAAAGTATTCTAATTATGCTTCAATGTGATGGTGAACATGAAACAATATTCCAAAATAACCCTAAAGAGCTAAAAACCCAAATTTATAAACCTTAAAGCTTAAAAACTTTATAAAATTTGGCTATAAATTTCCAAATATCAAATTTTTATTAATCAAATTATGGATTATACCAATGAAATAGAAATATAAATTATCATGCATTAATCATAATTTATTAGTTAAAAACAAAATTTTTAAATAAATAAAAAAATTGCTTAAAGAATCACTTTTATAAAAATTAGATTTTTATAAAAATTAAGGAGGGATTTTTTATACAATCTGAATTGAGGAGAGAGGAGGCTTTAATGCCTCAAAAATCTGGCCATCCCCTCTCCCAATGTCCTCTCTCTTCCCAAAACTCAATCATTAAACTTAAACTTGCACTCTTCCACTTCTCTCTCACACTCCACCCTCCTAACACACAAACTCTCTTCCTCTCTCTCTCTAACTCACGAAAATCCTCCATTATCTGCCAAAATTTCGAGATTAAGGAGGCCTTGAAGTGTTCTTGCTTCTCTCAAGATCAAAACCAAGGTAAACAACACAATCCTCCCTCATAGTTTCATGATTTTACTTCCTCTTCTTCATGGTTTTCTCTACTCTTCGGATTCTATGCCCTTTCATGGCTAGAAATCCTTACTTTTCCCTTGTGGTTTGTAGATTCTCACCATAACACAATGCATGTGTTTGAGATGGTGAAAATCCGGGCTTAAACCCATGCAAGGAGTGAAAAAGATGCACATGTGTTCATGTGACTTCAAAACCGAGTATTACATCTTCTTCTCCATTTCTTTTGTGTTCTTTCATGACCAAAAGCATTTAAACCATTTTATTACATATTGGATGCTCATTCACTCCATGCATGTGCTAGAAATCGGACCTTAATAGAAGCATGCATGTTGTTCTTGTCAAAATGCCCTAAGAATGCACTGAAAGCAAACATGCAATCTGTCAGATTACATTGTTCAGCTTTGAACGGCCATAACTCGGTCATTAATTAACCAAATCCTGATATTCTTTTTGTATTGGATAGTTCCAAGAGTTATCTTTCAAACCCAACTGGTCTCACTGTAAAATATTAAATATCGGATTTTTGGCAATTTTTACAAAATGGTTGCGCAAACAGCTCTTTTTCTGTGATCACCATTTTTGCCTTGCGTAATCAATGACCTTAAACCCAACCATAAATCTGAGGAAAAATAATTTAGAAACTTAACATATCCAGTGAATGATGGCTGAAATTTCGTGGCTTAAAACCTCACTGAATGTGCTACTCAAATTCATGAACTTCAACCACATTTACATCTCATGCACTATAATGTGCAACATTTCTTCACTTGTTTGGGTTCAATACCCCTATTTTTCCTTCTGAATAAATTTTGAACATTTTTCCTTTTGAAAGCCCTCACATGCATGTGATAATCTGTAAAATACCAAGAACATTTATTATTTCTTTGATTTATTACAATTAGTGTTAGAAACCAAGGGCATAAATCACATAAAATACTTCCAGAGGTCTATAAATTCAGAATAAAATCATGGATGAGCCTTACCGTGAATAATGACCCCTCACTAAATTTCATCGATTTTTGTTGCTGTTTGGTATGATTTCCGATTTTCTTTTCGTTTGGGTATAATAAATCACAAAACCACTTTACATAGTGTGAAAATTATATCTAACAATTTTTGCAGGCCTTACCTGTGATGGCTAACTCAAAAAAATTATTTCAGAATTTTTCATCATGCCTTACTATTTTTTCCCGATTTCTGGTAATTCTAATGACCTATAAATAGGAAAAGTAGTTTTGATTATCCAAAATTCATTAAAATTTACCAGAACATCATGTTTTACAGTAAAAGGTTACATAAAAATTTTGGTGATTTTTATCTACTCTAAACTATTTTTCTCTTATTTTCTAAAGTTAAATACACTTAAATACACCTAAATACACATAAATAACCAAAACTGGATTATACAATATGAAAACCACTTTTAGTATTTTTCACAGATTAACTACACTGTAAATGATGTTACAAAAATTTTTGGTAATTTATTTTAACTGTTTAATAATTATTCTTCAATTAATGATTATTTAAAGGAATAAAACAAGGAAAAATAGAAATACCCACTGAAAAATATCTTTTATATTTTTTCCCTGCCTAGTTATGTATAATAACAGTTAAATAAAAAGTTTGGGTAATTTTGGAAACTGTTTTCTATTTATTTCAATTTTTATTGGAATAAATGCTCAAGAATCATAAAATATAATTAAACAGCTTTGAAATCCATTTTTATATTTTTCCCAGCTTAGTATTGTGTAATAACTGTAAAATAAAAAGTTTGAGAATTTTATCCTTTGAATGCTATTTTTCGTGAATTTATGTTGTTAAGAATTCAAGGAAAATTTTCTAGAAAACCTCTGTTGTATTTACAATGAAAATACAAGGTTTGAAAATTTTTGGAAACTGTTTGATAATATTTTACATTTTTAAGAATATAAAACACTTTTAAATGTGTAGAAATACCTTTAATTTATATTACTAAATCTGGAAAATTAATATTCCAAAGTTGTAATTAATCGCACGACTTGTACAATTTCATTATTTCAGAAAAAGTGTAACCAATTAATATAAAATCCAATACTAAAACATAAATTGGCATTTCACTATATGTAGAGTTTAGTATATTAGCATTAGATTTCGACATGGAAACTCACTAGTGTGTGTTTGATGTCGTAGGATCCCAGTAGTAAGACGTTGGTGCATTCTAAGACACTACTTGTATCTACTCGAAACATTGTGAGTATTCATGCACTCCCCTATTTTCGGTTTTTATGTTTTGGGGTGGAAAAGCATGTCCAGAAAAACTATTATTTGCATGTTGTATTTAAATTGAATTGTATCAAACATGATTGCTATTGTATTGCTATGTCTTTCTATGTATGTCTATGCAACACGGAACATGAGAACTTATCGTACTAAGGCCCTTCCTTTATCTCTAACCATTAACTCTTTGAGCCAATGGTCATTATGGATAACGCTATTAGGAATTGACAAATCCTCACTCGCCCTATTGCTGGAGTGCATGATACCATATTCATCTATGGAACGATAAGCATAGATCTCGATATGGCTTCAATCATAGGTTTGGTTGAGACTCATTGTTTGCTCATACACATACAAACTCGTTTCTCATTATAGCAATAAACTTGTATTCATTAATAGCAATCAACTATGTTTCTCATTAAAGCAATGTACTTGTATTTACGAAAAGCCTTATCCAAGCTCGATTTTATAAACTTGTGAACTCACCAACTATTTTCATAGTTGACGCTCGTTTTACATGCTTTTTCAGGAAATAAGTAGTAAGTGGATATAAAGATTCATCATCATAGAGCACGCTGCATCATGTTGAAGTTATTTATGAAGTTATCTTTGAACAATGTTATTTTGGAAAAACTTGTATTTTGTTTCTTTTGAAGCTATGGGTTGTAAACTTTTAAATACTGCTATGGTGATGTATCTTTATCTTTTGCAATGAAACCGTTATCGCTGTCATATCTTGCGTTTCCGCTTTAGCGGGGTGTGACAGTTTCTTTCTGAGGGATGGTGGCTGAGGAGTCGAGCCAACACATCCCTTTTATAGCCAACCCAACAATTGGGGTGGAAAAGCATGTCCAAAAAAACTATTATTTGCATGTTGTATTTAAATTGAATTGTATCAAACATGATTGCTATTGTAATACTATGTCTTTCTATGTATGTCTATGCAACACGGAACATGAGAACTTATCGTACTAAGGCCCTTCCCTTATCTCTAACCATTAACTCTTTGAGCCAATGGTCATTATGGATAACGCTATTAGGAATTGACAAATCCTCACTCGCCCTATTGCTGGAGTGCATGATACCATATTCATCTATGGAAAGATAAGCATAGATCTTGATATGGCTTCAGTCATAGGTTTGGTTGAGACTCATTGTTTGCTCATACACATACAAACTCGTTTCTCGTTATAGTAATAAACTTGTATTCATTAATAGCAATCAACTATGTTTCTCATTAAAGCAATGTACTTGTATTTACGAAAAGCCTTATTCAAGCTTGATTTTATAAACTTGTGAACTCACCAACTATTTTCATAGTTGACACTCGTTTTACATGCCTTTTCAGGAAATAAGTAGTAAGTGGATATAAAGATTCATCATCATAGAGCATGTTGCAATGAAACCGTTATCGCTGTCATATCTTGCGTTTCCGCTTTAGCGGGGTGTGATAGTTTCTTTCTGAGGGATGGTGGCTGAGGAGTCGAGCCAACACATCCCTTTTATGGCCAACCCAACAATTAGGGGTTTTGATTCTGGACTGTAACCCTGGGTACGCCCAGCGTACCCGAGGGAGAACGCGTTTAAATGAAGCGCGTGAGTACGCGCAGCGTACTCCTTGTACGCCCAGCATACTCGCTCATCATGCAAAATACTAAATGACATAAAGTAAAGATGAAGGGCTTAAATAAAAGGGTACCTGGATTTCGGGCTATTACAATTCTCCCTCACTAGAACCAGACTTCGTCCCTGAAGTCTCACACTGAAAACAATTCCGGATACTGATCCCGCATCTCAGACTCGGACTCCCATGTCAGCTCGGACCCCTTCCGATGTTGCCACTGCATTTGTACCAAGGGTACTTCCTTGTTCCTCAGAACCTTAACCTTTCGATCCCTGATCGCCACTGGTCTCTCAACATAGTTCAGGCCAGCATCCACCTGAATATCGTCTAATGGCACCACTGCCGACTCGTCGGCAATACATTTCTTCAACTGCGACACATGAAAGGTGTCGTGGATCTGTCCCAACTCAGCAGGTAGATCCAACCGGTAGGCTACTCTGCCTACCCTAGCGATTACCCTGAAAGGTCCAATATATCGAGTTCCCAACTTGCCCCTCTTCCTGAATCGTATTAGTCCTTTCCAAGGAGAGACCTTTAGGAGCATAAGGTCACCAACCTGAAACTCGAGCTCGGACCGACGCCTGTCCGCATAACTCTTCTGGCGACTCTAAGCGGTCAACAATCTCTGCCTGACCTGCTGTATCTGCTCGGTCGTCTAAAGTACAATCTCCGTGCTACCCATTACCCGTTGCCCCACCTCTCCCCAGCAGATGGGGGTGCAACACCTCTTCCCATACAACAGCTCAAAGGGTGGCATACCAATGCTCGAATGATGGTTGTTGTTGTACGAAAACTCTGCTAAGGGTAAATAGGTGTCCCAACTCCCTCCAAAATCCAAAACACATGCTCGGAGCATATCCTCAAGCGTCTGAATCGTCCGCTCACTCTGTCCGTCCGTCTGCGGGTGGTATGCGGTACTGAAATGCAGCCTCGTACCCAACTCCTCGTGAAACTTCTTCCAAAACCTGGAAGTAAATCGTACATCCCGATCTGAAACGATCGACATCGGAACCCCATGCCGCGATACCACGTCCCTCGCATATAACTCTGCCAACTTCTCTGCAGAAGAGCTCTCACTGATAGCTAGAAAATAAGCACTCTTTGTCAATCTATCCACAATCACCCAAATTGCATCGACCCCTATCGCAGTCCTTGGCAATTTGGTGATAAAATCCATGGCAATATGTTCCCACTTCCATTCGGGAATCTCCAGTGGCTGCAATTTACCGTGTGGATGCTGGTGCTCGGCCTTAACCTGACGACAAGTCAGGTGTAACAGCCTGGAAATTTCAGGTATTGCTTTAAAACTATTTTTGGGGCATTTTAGGAAGGGACTCGGCGAGTTGGTGCCTGACTCGCCGAGTAGGACCACAGACTTGGTCGCGGGTTCGCGACTGGACTCGACGAGTCCAGATATGGACTCGGCGGGTCGACGCTGTTCAACAGAAACCCTAGCCGTTTGGGTTGGACCGTATATAACGCCTCTTAGGCCGTCATTGTTCGTCTTTTGGCCGATTCAGAAGAACCCTAATCGTTTGTGGATGCCTAGAGCAGGAGGGAAAGCTATTGGAACTTTGAGGAATTTGTTAGGCAAGAAGAAGAGGAGTTTTGGCCAAAGGAATATCAAGGAGGATCGAGTCCTGAGGTTTGGAGACACAGAGAGTGCGTTTTCAGGTAATACTCGGACCATTTCTGTTATTTTGATGTGTACACGAATCTAGGGTTTATGAAAGCCATTTGGTGATTAGATAGATTATAATGTTGTTACCCAAACGTTTATACCCCAGTAATAGGATGTTTAGAGGTCCAGAAAGTCCCATGATTGCGTATTTCGGGACCATGCGTATTTCAGGAAGCAGTTGATCGACTGCATGGCATGGACTCGCCGAGTCCAATGATCAGACTCGGCGAGTAGCTTGAAGATCCACTGGGACTCGCCGAGTTGTTCTTCAGACTCGGCGAGTAGCTTGAAGATTCACTGGGACTCGCCGAGTTGTTCTTCAGACTCGGCGAGTGGAGTCGGGGTGGCCCCGCGATTCTTCCACGAGGATCTCATCGAGTCAAGAGGGATACTCGACGAGTAGAAAGGGGAACAACAGGGAAAGTTGGGGAGGACGTCTAGACTCGCCGAGTCGCCTTTGCACTCGACGAGTCCGGTCAAGTTGACCGTTGACCAGAGTTAACCTGCATGTAAATTCTTAGGGTCAGTTGTCTTGAATGATAAGAGTATTAATAAGGGCATATGGTATTATAGGGAGTCTGCAGATCGGCGGATCGAGTGCGAGTAGTTTCAAGAGTTGATATCTTACATTACCACGAGGTGAGTCTTCTCACTATACTTCACCCGGAAGGGTTTGACTGTGAGACCAGAAGGTCGTATATGATATGTGTTATTTATGCTATAAATAGAAAGGTAGTTGCAATGCATGATATGTATGTTTATACGGGCCGGAAGGCAATATGTTATGTGACAGAAAGGTCAGGTATGATGTATGATATATGTGCTATGTGTGTTATATTAAATGTATTATATGTTGTAAATGTTATGGGCCGGAAGGCAATATACTATGGGCCGGAAGGCAATATGATACGGGCCGGAAGGCAATATGTTATGGGCTGGAAGGCGATTATGTTACGGGCCGGAAGGCGAAGTGTTGTGGACCGGAAGGTCAGGGCCTGGAAAGGCGTATATGTGTAAGTCGTATACTGGGGAACTCACTAAGAATTTATGCTTACAAGTTGTTATGTATGTGTTTCAGGTACTAGCGAGGACCGTGGGAAGGCGCCGGCATGATGCATACACACTGCTGCTATTTGAGATCTTGGGGATTTTTATATATGTATTTGATATGGAACATGGAATAAATACGTTTGGTTGAATGAAATCACTTTATTTTAAATGAAAAATTTATTTGAAAATTTGCGTTGTTACATCAGGCACCTCTCGACGAACCATGCAACATCCCTCTTCATACAAGGCCACCAATACTCCTTCTTTAGGTCCAAATACATCTTAGTAGCCCCGGGATGGATCGAGAATTTCGATCGATGCACTTCTTCCATCAAAGTAGCATGCGTACCGCCCACAAACGGTACCCAAATCCGACCCTGAAATGTCATAAGTCCCCGACCATCCGTAACGAATTCTGATACCTGACCGACAACCCGATCCCTCTTCTGGTTTTCTGGTCTCGCAGCCTCAGCCTGGGCCCCTCGGATGGTGTCCAAAATCGGAATCATCATCGTCAACCTCATAAAAATGTCTCGGATCGGTGCGCTCTCCGCCCTACGGCTCAACGCATCGGCTACGACATTAGCCTTGTCCGGGTGGTACAGGATCTCACAATCATAATCATTCACCACATCCAACCATCTCCTCTGACGCATATTCAGATTTAGCTGATCCATAAAGTACTTCAGACTCTTGTGGTACGTGTATATTGTACACCGAACCCCATAAAGATAGTGTTGCCAGATCTTAAGGGCAAGCACCACAGCCACCAATTTCAGGTCGTGGGTGGGATATCTCGACTCATGAGGCTTCAGCTGCCTCGAAGCATACGCTATAACGTGTCCCCTCTGCATAAGCACCGCCCCTAATCCAGATGTAGATGCATCATAGTATACCACAAAATCCTCCATCCCTTCCGGGAGTGCAAGCACCGGGGCCTCGCACAATTTTTGACGAAGGGTCTCGAATGAGGACTGCTGCTCCGGACCCCATGAAAATGCAACACCCTTCCGGGTCCTCTGGGTAAGTGACACGGCGATCATGGAGAAATCCCTGATAAACCTTCGATAATAGCCGGCCAATCCCAGAAAGCTCCTGATCTCAGTGGGCGATCTCAGTACTTCCCATCTCATCACCGCCTCGATCTTGGCCGGATCGACCAATATCCCTTTCTGGTTAACAAGATGCCCTAGGAACTGGACCTCTCGTAACCAGAAATCACACTTGGAGAATTTAGCATACAGCCTCTCCGATCTCAATAATCCAAGAATCCCCCTCAAATGATCCTCATGCTGCTCCCTAGACTTCGAGTATACCAAAATATCATCAATGAATACGATCACTGACCGATCCAGCATCAGCCTACACACCCTGTTCATAAGATCCATGAACGCAGCCGGGGCATTGGTGAGCCCAAAAGGCATCACCACAAACTCGTAATGCCCATAACGAGTTCTGAATGCAGTCTTCTGGATATCTTCATCCCGAACCCTCATCTGATGATAATCCTGTTGGATATAGTGTCTAAGTCCATAACTTTATTTGGTATGAACTTGACCCGACTCGGCATGGTCCATTTGGGTTGCATGGCATTGCAGTACTTGGATAGACTAAATGAGAGAATAAGACACTTATGATTATTAATATATTATAAGTTCTAATATATATTAATAATAGTATTATTTAATTAGTATTTGATCAAGTATTAATTTGGTGATCAAAGTGAGACTAATTAAATATATAGGGTTGATTATGACAATCATCAATTATTTTATGGTGGATTAATGATCCATGGTTTATGGGATTGGTTATAACCATATGGATCTCCATGGATAGTCCATGGGAGTTACAAACCCATGGATCATGAGAAATGAAGAGTCATGACAATTAGGGTTTACATTTGTAACTCCTAATTATGACACACTATAAAAGAAACCCTATAGCATGCAAAATCGGGACTAGTGTTACAAGAGAGGGCATAACCGATTTTTGAGTGTAAGAAATATTCTCTCAAGTTATTCCAAGTTTTGTAGTGTTGTGTGAAGCATTTGAGGCAGAACATTTGGGGTACTAGGCTCACAAAGTCTTGAAGGAATCTAAGCGACAACAAGGTATGTATTTCTACTAGTTCTTTATGTTTTATGTAATCCCCATGCCATGCTAGTTAGGAAATAACCTTGAAAAAGAAATTTGCATGTATATAGAGAAAACATAGATTCAAGGTTATTAGGGTTTCATGTACACTTAGGAAGTGTTAGAATGCTCAAAACCCAACAGTGGTATCAGAGCCTAGGGTTGTTTTCTGTATACTTGATGCAAAACTGCTTAAAAAAACGAAAAATCTGCTCATTGACGACTGGACTCGCCGAGTTCATGGGGAGGACTCGCCGAGTCCATGAACAAATTCATCCTACTCGTCGAGTAGGATAATGCACTCGACGAGTAGGTGCATGTTGGGCAGTCTTTTCGTGTTTTGTTGCTGGAAATGGATTAAAATCATTATCCCAATCTGTTTTGGACTTGTAAAATCTATTTTTTTCAAAATGATAATGATTATGTTAACCCATTTTACATGACTTTTATTAATTTTCAAGTATTGTATATGTTTATATGATTTCTTGAAAATTGCTTGACATGAATTTGTGTTCTTATGAGTTTTTAGAAGATCATAGGAATTATGTGTAACCTCCATGTATGTTTAATTCATGATCTTAATGACATTGATGGTGTCCATAACTTGTCCTCAAATTATGGATAACCAAAAGTCACTTCTTTAAAAGTTGAAATTAAAGAATAGAAGGTTTCATAAAATGAAGAGTCTTCAACTTTATGAACCATTAAAACTCATAAGTTACAAATTGAAGAGACTTGGAATAGTTTCAATTCTTGTCCTCAAGTTTTGGAATTTGTAAAGTCTTACACTTTAATTCCAAATTAATTTTTTTTTTAAAGTTAAAAAAAAATTCAAACTGTATGGACTTCATTAAATTAATTAAAGTGTTTAATTAAAAGAGTTAATAATTCCATAAAGACATGGTTTAAGTTTAATTAAATTAAGAGTATAGTTTAATTAATAGATTAAACCACCAAGTATTTTAAATGTTTAAAATACACCCTTATACTATTATTATAATTTTAATTATATAGATATGTATAAGAATATGTCATTCTTACCGTTAGTAGGCCTCATTCACGAAGTCGGTCTATAAGGGGGGTATAAGGTTGTTGCCTATAAAATGGTAACTTAATGGGTGTCCACTCTCACCCACCGCTTCCTTGATCGGTGGAGGGTCGTTAGTCGAACGGGTAGGATACGACTTTAAATACTCATTAAAAGTATAATGAATTATAAAGTAACTATTCATTATAAATTCCCAATCTTAGTTACTTTAGGAAAATATGAAATTGGTGCTAGCCCATAAAATTACACTTTTTACCTTACCAAGTCATTAGTGGAGCGTGTGTGGTTAACCGGCACACTAATATGGACTAGTAAGAGTGGCAAAGGGTAACTTGACTTTATTATAGATCGGTGGAGCGTGTGTGGTTAACCGGCGCATCGATTAGGTAATATTGTTAAGGGTACCAAGTCAATTTGTATGGTTATTCACACCTTGTTTGTGATCCTCGGCATCCCAGTCACAAACTTGAGAGGGCACATTCGAGATTCAAACATGCCATTGAAAAGTTTAATGTATCTCAAAGGATCTAGGAGTTTCAAATCCAATTAAAACTTAATTATATTTTGTTTTTCATGGTGGAAATTGGTAAATCGTCATTTACCTACCTTTAACTATTTTATAACTTGGATTACGGCATCCCTCTTCCAATTATAAATAGGTTATTGGGTCCTAGCCTTAATATTTCATATTGGGTGTTATATTAAGGACTTTAAATCAACTAACTTGAATTTCTCCCATTATAGATGTCTAGTTTAGATAGCTATGGTCTTCCCAAATCTTAGGAAGAAGCTTCCTAATGAAGATGATATCCTGAATGGCAATCAAGGTGAAAGATCAATCCCTTTGTTGTGCATTAGTGGGACTGAAAATCATACTTCACTTCCTTCACCTACTCCAATAAATCTCCCTATCCCACAAGTTTCAAGACCTGATAAGTTCTAAGTCACTCAATCCCTATTGGCAAACAAAGTCTATATGTGCTTAGGTCTTGGAGATTAAGTTACATATTGACAAGCCGGGAGAGTCGGGTGTCGAAGTCTCAAGGTAGCTGGCTATTGACTTGGTCACTCCCTGATGACAGATCACGACATGACCCTTAATGATCTTACCTATTCGCTTGATGATGCTGAATCAACAATGGTTTGGAGCATTGGTAAAGCAAAATTTGATTGGAAGATCAACTTCCCAAACTTCCATGGACATTGACAATGGTAACAAAGGAAGTCCAGAAAACCTTTCTTCCCAATTGAAAGGGATTGGCCATAGTCAACACGGTTGACCAAATGGTAAAGAGAAACGCTAATTTTGTGATAGTCTTGTATACCGTTTCCAAAGAGTCCATATGTTTTTGTTGCCAAAGGAAGGGCATTGGTTGCGAAGCTGCCAAATTTACCTAAAAGTCCATAAGGATAGTAAAGTCAAATGTTTGACTCTGATTTAGGTAAAGTCCATTATCTAACTCTATTAAGTTTCTATTCTGAGATTCTTATTGCATGATGTGACTGGGTCACATATTGGTGTTTAAGAATCAAAGAAGAGTGAATAAACTTAAAGGAAGTATATGCTGATTCTGATCGTGAAGATGGATTTCGATCGCATGGTTCGGTGATCAGAATTTTGAGTTGTTAATTAAGAGTTATGATATATTGCTTAGGAATAGATAACAACAAGTTTTTCATATGGATTGTAAGGATAAGTTTTCCGCAAAGTTTTAAAATAAAAGAAAATGGTTTTGATTTTATTTACTTTAAGTATCCTTACAATGGCATTTGTGAAAAAGGTTGTTGCTTATATGTTTCCATTGATAAGCAATATGGGTAAATGGATTTGATTCTTTCATTAGTGGTAGTGTCATAATTTACCAAATAAGGAAAGATTCTCATCACCCAAGTTTCATTTGGATAGAAACTTGGAATCATGCAAGTTGTATTGTGTGATGAATGAGAATTTTCATCTTTGGAAAATTAAGACTAATTCCTTGTTCACATTCGCATGTGATTCAAGCGAAGGACTAACGGATCGGGTACATTAAGTTGTGCACTAGTTAGGTCCACCACAAAGGTAGATAAGATTATTCATTATGATTTACTAAAGTTTAGTAAATATGGTTATGCTTACGAGTTTAAGTGTAATTCTGAAACATTGGAAAAGTTTCAATGTATGGCAGAATGAATAAGAAGAATCAAATAAGGCAGAAAGATAAAAGTTTCTCCAATCTGAAGAGATGGGAGAGTACTTGTGTATTTTGTTATATGATTATTTTAGTGAATATGAAACCATATCACAATTGATCCTCTAAAGACACCTTAGTTCATTTGTTTGGCTAAGGAGAGGAATCATGAGTTGTTGAAATGGTTAAATCAAAAGATATATCATACATCAAATCTTAGAGTCATACTCCAAGATTGAGCCATTGAGTGACATAATCTTTAGAAAGTTTATAACACTTATCAAATGTAGAGTAAGATGTGTCATACTCTTGTACATTTGAGGTTGGTTAGTTGTGATGTTTTGGATAAAACAAAGACCAGCTAAGTCCAATTATGGGAAGTGTTTAACTTGATGAGAATCCGCACTAGCTCTTGAATATTTGTATTGTCAAGGAATGGTTCTTGACAAAGATAAGTCTTATATGTCAAGAGGACAGTGGGAGTCTGAAAGATTCTGAAATAGTTTCAAGAACTAATCAAGAGTTTTGTTAATCACTAGCCCACGACTTGAGGTTTGTAACCTATCATGTTGACATATTTTGTGCTCATCCCAGTTAAGGTTGGCTTTGCATTGGAGTTCTAAGAGTTCTCGACTGTTTTCATAACAACCTGGAAGCAATGGTAGGCCCTTGTGCTGCCTAGTCCTGTGAACAAGTTCAGTCCATATGAATTTGGAAGTGTCACTAACCTAGTCCTGTGATTATGGTTTTGACAAAATTCACATGGAAAAGAACACATACACCATAAAATCTAAGTGTCATAAGGTTTCTCTTCGATTCATGAAGATGGTGGTAAGGAAATGCTTCCACTAAGAAGAATTTAAGTAGATAGAAGTTGTGATATTTGCATTCTCACATAGTTAGTGGAGCGTGTGTGGTTAACCGGCACACTAACTAGTGAGAATTGCAAAAGGTCTAGACAAACATGTGAGCTATCTAAGGAAAGGTGTATATTTTTGATAAAGTCTTATCAAAGCAATCTAGTATCAGAAATATGAACTTTGGTAAGAAAGTCAATAAAGTATTGATTTCTAGAAGTCCAGTTGATTTATGAGTACATGTCAAAGCTAGTGGGAGCATAAAGTGTTATGCTAGTAATCATTATGCTAGTGGGAGCATGATGATTATGTTAAGTATTGCAAGTTAGCAATGTTATTTATAGAAAACAAAAGTTTCAAGATGCTTTGAAAGTTGTTTTGCTATAATTAAGGGAGAGGATTCTATACTTCACTCCAATTCTACAAGCTTAGATTGAGAATTTAATCTACTTTACTCAAGAATATATATGAATGTTATGCTGGAATGGTTCAAAATAAGGAAATTCTATATATGTTGCGTTCTCAAAATTCGATTATGATTACGGCATCCCTCTTCATAGTTCGAATTTTGAGAACATGGAAAATAAAAATTTTATAGCATAAATCATGTCCCATATGCTTTGGGTATAGGTTTGATTATATGTGCTATAATATTCATCCATTCTAAATTTTCCAAATGCCTAGGGAATTAAGATGGAAAAAGGAATAGAACTGGAAATGACTAAAGTGATTAAGCAAAATTGTCAAGGACAATCTGAGGTTTACCAAAGATTGGTTGCTCATGGACAATTAGAAGTATAGAGTAAGGACCATATTGACATATTTTGTAAAGAGGCAACTCTTGTTCAGAAGTGATAGTCAAAATGGTAATATGGAATTGTTTCCATAGGTGGAAGTTATTCTTTGAATCTGTGTAAGATTAAAGAACTTAATGCTAAGAAGGATGTTCAAAGGAATGTACTTTGAATTTGAGACTTCATTTCCATGAAATTGTGTCCCATTGGAATACTTTGTAATGTATGTTGCCAAGTCTCTGTGACTTCTGTGCATAGTCGTTACAAGGGGATCATTGCATATAAGTTTAGAATCTAACAGATTACAGTAAATGTCAAGAGTTTGGTATTCTTGCATTTACAACAAGGATTGGAATTGTGAAATGAGCATCATTGGAATATTGACAATTGATCTATTTCACAGAGAGAGGACCATATGTAAACATAGTATGCATACTTGGAGTATGGCATAATTGTTGTTTGGAAAAACATAGTGTACGTGCTTGGAGCATGGGACAACTAATGTTTTAATTCAAGCATAAAGTTGCTTAATCGAAACATAAATAATGAGTAATCAATATGGTGCTTAGATAAAAGTTGTTTTATTTACGCCCAAGTGTTGGGGCCATATAGGATTAAGTATTATTCTTGTGTTTCACTTTGCATGTTTTGACTTCCAGAATAAACATGTTATGGAATATATCATATTATTCAAACCATCCACAGTCAGTCATATGTTGGAAGTAGATATGAATCAAGACTGTCATGAATTTGGCTTGTATGATTTGTCTAAAGTGCTTTAGACAATGCAATGGTTGCTACAACATTCATGAGTACTCATAAGGGCTGAGTATTGGATTCAACCCACGCTCACTTGCATCACTTCATGGAATTTATCTCGAGTGATCGTGAGACGGTAATATCATATAAATCTTCAAACCTAGAGATATGAGTTGTTGACTATGAGTTGGTTATTCATTGATTGTACGAAAACGCATTGGTAACTCGATGTTATAAAACGTGCCTTTGTGAATAATTCAACAAGTAGTTAGTACAAGCATATCAGTCGAAGTTTATCTGTTCCTTCTAGAAATAGAAGCGATATCTGGGCCCCTCGATGATTTGGTTTTGACCTATGTACCGGGCCCGGTCAGAACCTAATTGATGTGTTCAATTTAGTTCTATGTCGAAACAAATCGGAGATCGAGAAACAAATGCTGGACAATAAGTAAGACCATGTTCCATGTGTTTGCCCGGCTGGTATCATGAGAACAGAGGATTATATGATCACTTATCTTAAATGGCGTATCATCATCATCTCAGTTCCAAGAGACTTTGAAAGAGCTACGATTGCTAGTCGGATTTTGAAGTCATATTTGCAAATATAGTTATTAGACTTAACCAAGTGGGAGACTGTTGGATATAGTGTCTAAGTCCATAACTTTATTCGGTATGAACTTGACCCGACTCGGCATGGTCCATTTGGGTTGCATGGCATTGCAGTACTTGGATAGACTAAATGAGAGAATAAGACACTTATGATTATTAATATATTATAAGTTCTAATATATATTAATAATAGTATTATTTAATTAGTATTTGATCAAGTATTAATCTAGTATTAATTTGGTGATCAAAGTGAGACTAATTAAATATATAGGGTTGATTATGACAATCATCAATTCTTTTATGGTGGATTAATGATCCATGGTTTATGGGTTTGGTTATAACCATATGGATCTCCATGGATAGTCCATGGGAGTTACAAACCCATGTATCATGAGAAATGAAGAGTCATGACAATTAGGGTTTACATTTGTAACTCCTAATTATGACACACTATAAAAGAAACCCTATAGCATGCAAAATCGGGACTAGTGTTACAAGAGAGGGCATAACCGATTTTTGAGTGTAAGAAATATTCTCTCAAGTTATTCCAAGTTTTGTAGTGTTGTGTGAAGCATTTGAGGCAGAACATTTGGGGTGCTAGGCTCACAAAGTCTTGAAGGAATCCAAGCGACAACAAGGTATGTATTTCTACTAGTTCTTTATGTTTTATGTAATCCCCATGCCATGCTAGTTAGGAAATAACCTTGAAAAAGAAATTTGCATGTATATAGAGAAAACATAGATTCAAGGTTATTAGGGTTGCATGTACACTTAGGAAGTGTTAGAATGCTCAAAACCCAACAAACCCGACCTCAAGTCTATCTTAGAGAACCAAGATACCCCTGCAACTGATCGAACAGATCATCGATCCTAGGTAACGGATACCAGTTTTTAACCGTCAACTTGTTCAACTCCCAGTAATCGATACACATCCGGTGTGAACCATCCTTTTTCTTGACAAAAAGAATTGGCGCTTCCCAAGGTGAGCTACTCGGTCGAATAAACCCCTTTCCCAACAGCTCCGGAAGCTGCGAGGATAACTCCTGCATTTCTGGTGGAGCAAGGCGATAAGGCGCCTTGGAAATGGGCGCCGCTCTCGGAACCAGATCGATACAGAACTCCACTTGCCTTTCTGGAGGCACACCTGGTAGTTCTTCAGGAAACACGTCCGAAAACTCGCACACTAGTGGAACCTCGTCAACCGAATTTTTCCTCCCTGCGGCCACTCGTGTGTCCATCACATAGGCTATGAATCCACTGCAGCCCTGCTGCAAACTCTGTCTCTCCCTGGCAGCCGAACAAAACGCTGACCCACACCGGGTCCCCTCGCCATACACAGTAAGCACTCCCCTACTAGGGTCTCGTATAGTCACCAGCTGTCTCTCGCAGTCAATGATTGCCCCAAACTTACTCGACCTATCCATGCCCACGATGACGCAGACATCTCCCATCGCTATAGGAACCAAATCTATAGGGAATTTGACACCAAAAATCTCGAGCACACATCCTCAAATCACGTCAGTGGCGTATACCACTTTCTCATCAGCTATGGAAACCCTCAGGGGTCGACTCATCACCTCCCGATCAATACCGATGTGCTGGCTAAAAGCCAAAGATACAAAACACCAAATCGCACCCGAGTCAAATAATACCAAAGCAGGTACTGAATTCACAAGAAAAGTACCTATGCATATCATAATATAAGCACAATATCTCAGCATAAAAGTAAATACACGAAAGAATACATACCAGCCACGACATCGGGCACCGCGCGAACCTCCTCCGTAGTCAACTGAAAAGCTCTCCCACGAGCCTTCGGAGCCTCGGCTTTCACCGGCCGAGTCTCGTTAACCCTAGTAGTAGGTGCAGATCCCTGGTGAAGCTGAGGACACTCGGCCTTCCGATGGCCGGTCTGGTTGCAATGAAAGCAAACCATAAATCCCTTGGGGCAATCCCTAGCTATGTGCCCCTCCTTGCCACACTTGTAGCAAGCACCTGATCGACATGCCCCCTCATGACCCTTGCCGCACTTTCCGCAAGTGTGGCCCTTCTGACCTCCCGTCCTCGGATCGGCGAACTTGGTCCGCTTGGCTGCTGGATGAGACTGAGCCGGCCGCCGATCCACCCGCTGAGACTCGGCCTGCTCCCTGGCCTGAGTTTCCAACTCGATCTCTCTCTTCCTGGCATTTTCCTGGAGCTCAGCAAAGGTCTGATATGACGAGTTCGATACGAACTCCCGAATGTCCCTCCTCAGTACACCCAAATATCGACTCATCCGACCCTGCTCAGTGGACACCTACTCAGGGCAAAACATCTCCCTCTCATGAAACTTCCGGGTGATCACAATAACCGAATCATTACCCTGCTTGAGAGTCAAGAACTCCTGAACCAACCGTTCCCTCTCCACCAAGGGAACATACTCGTCTCTGAACATAGAAGTAAATCTCTCCCAAGTCACAGCTGAAATCTCCGCAAGAGTGAAGTTCGCCGTCATGAACTTCCACCAATCCTTTGCTGCCAGGCGGAGCTGGTTCAAAGCGAACCGTACCCTCAGATGCTTCGGACATGAACATGTGTAAGAGCATCCCTCAATGTCAGCAATCCATCTCATCGCAGCAATCAGATCCTGCATCCTGTCAAACTCTGGTGGCTTCGTGTTGCTAAACTCCCGGAATAGCAACGAGTCACCCCCCTGTGGTCTGGCAGCAGCCACAGTTGCGGTAGCTGCAGCGGCTGCGGCCTCAGTCACCATGGTGTACCGCTCATCGAAAGTCTCCATCAGTGTGGTCTTGATAGACCCAAACATCTCCGGAATCTCAGCCCGGATAGCCGCAACCACCTCCTCGTGAATCATCTGATGAAGCTCCTCGTCACTCACACCGCTCCTCCTAGGTCTGTGGCGTGGCCCAACCATAATGCCTCTGAAATACAACATAAAAATATCAGAGACTCCATCGAGCATAATCAAACTCGACAACACAACCCTACTCGGTCTCCGATACCCAAAGGATTCTTACTTGGGTTGCCCACTGACCCGATGTCTTCAGTAGCACGGGCCCAATACTACCGACTACACCGCATCAGCATTCACCCCAAGTCCTCCTCTCTGGACCCCGGATCATGAGTACTCTATTCTTGCTATGCACTGGCTACCTACTCGCTCTCAAAGTATCTCATAGCAGTAGGTTCCCCTAGACTAAGGCACCACAAATCAGGCCACTCTAGTCCTAATATGAATACCTAGTCTACCAGCATGCATATCATATCATAACATATCTCATAACACATATTGTAAAGGTATTTTGGGGATTTTACCATTCGGGAGCAGGCTGACCGTACACACTACTTCTCCTTTGGTTATTACGAAATCTCTTATAATTTTTTTTTATGCTTTAATTAATTGAAAATTTTCCTCAAATCCCCGGTTTGAGTTCAGTTACGCCCGAAGGTGCATCCGAATCCCTTAAACCAAGGCTCTGATACCAACTTGTAACAACGTGAATTTTCAAAACAAAATTTTCATTTTTGCAAACATCAGAACCATCATTTAATATTCTGAAACCACATGTGTAACAATGTCATTATAACAAAATACATCCCATGATTATAAAACAGTTCCTTCGTCAGTGTGTGTACAAATCACGCTTGCACCTTCCCACGGTCCTCGCTAGTACTTGAAATACATAACACAACAACTGTAAGCATAAATGCTTAGTGAGTTTCCCCAAAATACAACTTACGCACATACGCCTTTCCAGGCCCTGACCTTCTGGTCCATGTGTCTCAGGGGACTTCCGTCCCGTCTCGGTAAACCTTCTGGTCCTACCTGCTTCAACCTTATGGTCCACATCACAACGCCTTCCGGCCCATAACATATATGCCTTCCGACCCATAACATAATGCCTTCCGGCCCATATCAAGCATAACATACATAGCACATACAAATGATTAACTTATCATATACAATGCATACAACTCATAACATATCCGACCTTCCAGTCACACAATAAGACCCTTCTGGGTACAGTATAGTGAGAAAACTCACCTCGTGGAAAGTCTAGAATCTCGGGTACTCGCTATCTCCAAATCCCAACGAAGACTCAACCTCACCTAATCATAACGAATATTATTTTAATTAATATATACTTCCACAACTACACTTTACCCCTTATCATCATTCCTCAGAGGGTAAAAGATCATTTTACCCTTCCTTGACTCAAAGTCCACATGTTGACCAAAACCCTAAAAGTCAACAAAAGTCAACCTTTATCACACCCCCAAACCAAGGATGGCGGAAACGTCTGGGGGTGGAGGACTTCATGTATAGTATCATAACCACAATTTCAATAGTAATTGAAGCAAACACAACCAACATATATATATATATATATAATTGAAAAAGTTACATCACTTGTATGAATTACATGTTTCAAAATCAATTACAATATGTTGACAAAATATGAAAAGTTTGACGCCTTAACATCCCATCCTCAAAAGCACTTGATTACCTGTTTAGTGTTTTCCTGAGATTACAAGTTGTTTGAAAAGTGTCAACACAAAGGTTGGTGAGTTCATAAGCTTTTATTAATAAACTTAGTAGAAGTCTTTCACATGTAAATGTCGCGTTTGTTTCAGAAAAATCTGATATTTTCCTTGAAATCCGTGAAATGTAGCCTTATAACCAAAGACCAAAATGTATAAGAAATCATCATTACTTAGCAGAAATGTCGTGAGTTTAAAATGATACGGAAAGTAAATTTTTAATCAACCTAAAACCTACTTCGGTTTTTGTGACAACCCGATATTTCAACTCTTTGTAACGACCAAAATGGGTCAAGTATTGTAACCACTTCTGAGTAATAAAATTTACTTTCATAATAAATGTACAAATAAGTTCTATTTATATTCCTTCTATGATTAAATGTCTTTGAACCATGATCGTACGTGAAAAGAACGCCCAAATCCGACTTCATTTAGCAAAATTATGAATTTTCCAAATTCGACTCAGCAACAGACAGCTAAAAACTCGAATCAGAAATCGAGTGACTTTTGACCGGAATGACCTAAACGAGAATCGAAGGTCTCAACAATGGTATTCTAGCGGTAAAAAGTCTGGAAAAAACCGACATCAGATAAAGAAGTTACGAATTTTCAAAGAAATTCCTTAAACACGATAGATTTTATATTTAATAAAAAAAATAATTTTGGAATTTGCCGACGGAGTCTAAACGAAAGTTGTAGAGCGTAGTCTCACCTACGCGGGGATATAAAGATCATCGAAAACGGAGTTCGTATGAAGAAGATATGAATTTTTGAAGTTTATTAAATAAATTATTTATTTATTTAAATCAATATTCGGATATTATCCGAAGGGGAGTCAGCATACGCGTTACGCGCCGCGTACTGCTGTACGCCCCGCGTACTCGAGAACGCTCGGTCTCAAACAGTCCACGTCGCACGATCCGAAGACCCGACCCGACGTCCCATCCGACCCGCGAACCCAGGAACCCGTCCCGTCCGAGGCAGAGGCGGTCGGGCTCGGTCACGCATGACGCACGCGTACGCGCTGCGTACTAGCGTACGCCCCGCGTACCGAGGCAGACCAGCCTCCCTATAAATAGCATACGAGGGTTTCCAAAGAAGGGGCTCATTTCTCTTCTCTCTCACTCTACGTTGCCTCGTTTTCCGTGCCCTTTCAAACCCGAAGCTCTGGTCTTTTTGGCTCAAGTCCCGAAGGTCGATTTTACTCCCGAGATTCCCGAGAATCCCGAGGAAAATCCGTTTCCCGAGACGAAACTCTGCCCGGTCTTCCATCTCGCTATCTCCAAAACTTTCAAGTGAGTTTCATACCCCTTAATCAACCATTTTAATTATTCTAAATACTTTTATATGCTTTCAAAGGGGGGGATTACAAGTAAAACACACGAGTATTATCGTGTGTTACATAAAGAAACTCTTTTATATACTGTTAAATACTCAAATCACATTCGGTTTATAAACTTTTAAAGGAACTTTTATATATAAATACAACACATATGTTACAATAGTATTCGAATCTTTTAAAATATGAAGTTGTTGTAATACATATGTAAAACTAAACTGTTCTTAAATTATTCTTTTTCTAAGTATTTCTAAACAAATAAAGCACACTTTTCGAAACTATAATAGGTATAGTTTTACGAATATATTTCTAACTCTTATGTACTAGAAACATATATTTCAAGAGGTTTACCTTCGTATACAAGAACAAACGTAACATTTTAACAAGTTGATCTGTTTTTATACCACGGGTTTGTGAGACACTAACTTCATGTACGTTCGAGTACACATCTCAAGTCCTGTATTATATACCAGAATCCCTTGGAGGGGGGAGCATGGTGTTTGTGTATAGATCTATACGGGCTTGACAACCCGCGCCCTGACTGTTAGCTACAGTCCACCGTTTGGGGTGACAAACGTCATAACATTCCAACGCCTGAAGAACGTTGTGTATAGGCATTTCGAGTCAATAGTATGGTTATAAAACTCACAAGGGGTATTAAAAACGCATTGATTTACAAGGTTTTCAAACTCATTTATTATTTTACTTTTACATACATTTTGGAAACAAACATTGGTCTCGAGTGAAGGCTACTTTTATGCTAGTAGAAAATATAGGATTTTCTAAACACACACAAGAAAAGATAAAACATTTCATTTCATTTAAACATTGTCATTTAAATACTTATGGAATTCACCAGCTTAAATGCTGATCAACTCTTTCAAAATTACTTGTATGTCCCAGGGATTCAGTAAATTTCAAGTACTAGTATGCTTTTGAAGAAGAGATGCTGCGGCGCCAGTTTAATCTCATATTTTGACATCATATTGTAATTGGTTTTGAACATGTAACTTTTGACAAATGTAAACTTTCAATTATATATATGATGGTTGTATTGCTTTCTTTACTATGTATTCATTTGTTACGCTACCACATGAAGTCATCCACCCCCGAACGTTTCCGCCGTTCAGGTTTGGGGGTGTGACAGATTGGTATCAGAGCAATGTTTATAGTGAACTAAGTATATCGAACCACATAAGATATACAAACTATAAATGCTTAAGGGACTAATACTCTCTAACAAAATAAATTTCTTTTTACACTTAAGCAGCATTTCGTTCAACTTAAATTAATAGTTCGTTTAAGTACAATTACATGCATACCACAAACTATTTTCATGTTATACAATTTTACAAGTATATAGGCAAGTTGATACGCACGAATCAAGGAATGACCATTGTGAGCAACAAGTCAAACCTTACCAAGTCATTACAAAAATCAAACACAAAAATTTAAATACTATAGGAGTATTTGTTATCTAAAACTAGTTTAACTTACACGTTTTACATATTCCGACGTTATTCAATTCTTATAACCTTAATTCTCGTATAGTCAAATGGCTGGATTTCACCACCCTGGCGATCCCTACTTTCCCAACCAAGGTAACGGAGGATGGATCGAAGATGATCCCGAAGAGGACGAGGAACCCATAAACGTGGGTGATGACTCCGGTACCGACTCAGAGCCGGATGTCATCGATCCACCACCCATTCAACCTCCCGTCTTCGTAAGGAACTTTCAAGGACCGACTCCCGTCTGGGGAAGTCACCTCCACCATTGGAGCCAACAGCAGAACCTACGCCCTCCCTACGGCATGTGCCGGGACTTCTATGATGTCCGCGGCGGAGGTTCGGCTGATCGAGCACTCCCAGTAATGGTGGGTAAGTTAGCCAATCAGTCCTATCAGTCTGGAGTACAAGCTAGTCGACTCCGGGATGTCAACGTGGAAGTGCAGGTTCACACTTCTGACATCCGTAGGTTGGACAATAGGCAAGACAACGCTCAGTTCCAAACTGAAGCGTTTCAAGCGCAAATTATTGCAGCCCTCGCCGAACTAAGGGAACAACAAGCCGCTTTAGATAGACGTTTAATGGAGTCAAAGCAATCAGATACGGAGTCAAGCTCCAAACACAACTTTCGACGCAAGTAGTGCTTGTCAAGAACTCAAAATTTTGTTATAGCTTAGGACCTCGGCTAAAAGTCTTTAAATTTCTTAAACTTAGTAAACGGAGATCCTTATAAAGGACAAATTTTCTTGATCGTTGTAACAACTTTTATATTAATATAAGTGGCACTATTATTACTATGTGGAGTATTTCGTTCGAACCTTGAATGGTCCTTGGGAACCCAAATACTTGTTTCATACCTTCAGTCTTACAAATAACTTTCATTCTTCTATTTTAAGACTCATGCTATCCTTTGTTGTTGAATTATAGTGATTTAATTCATGAGACACATACATTTTCCATTTCATGAAATTCTTATCATTGTTTTTCCTTCCATCTATAGTAGAAGGATGCCTCCGCGTAGGAATCCAAGGCGATACAACAATGAGGAAATACCTATACCACCACCTCCACCACCCCAATTTGATGCTGTAATGTTTCAAGCAGCTGTCACCGCAGCAGTGGCAGCTGCCATGTCACAGATCAATAACTCGAGTGCTAATGTCTCGGGATCTGGCGTACACACGTCCAATCATGGCGAGAGTCATGGACCACCTCGGGAATGCACCTATAAGGACTTCACCAATGCCAAGCCCCGGATGTTTTATGGTACTGGTGGTGTGATGGCCCTGAGACAGTGGATTGAAAGGACGGAGGCAGTCTTTGAAATATGCTCCTGTCCCGAACACAGCAAGGTCAAGTTTGCAACCTTCACCCTTCTCGATAAAGCTTTAACTTGGTGGAATGGCCACGTTAAAGTACTTACCCTAATCGTGGCAAACTCCATAAGCTGGGAAGGCTTGAAGGCCATGATGATGAGAGAATACTGCCCGCGGGGAGAAATTCAAAAGCTTGAACACGAACTATGGACTCTCGGAATGGTGGGTACCGACATCGCTACTTATACCAACAGATTCTGCGAACTGGCAATCCTTTGTCCAGACATGATTGCTCCCGAGAGCAAGAAGATAGAAAGGTACATCTGGGGACTGACGCCCCAGATGCGGTCAAGCGTGTTAGCTTCCAAACCTGACACCTTCGAAAGTGCTAAGGAACTGGCACAATCTCTGATCGACTACGGAGGTCATCAGAACTCAACCACTTCTGCACCAGCACCACAGAAAGGAAACAACAACTACAACAACAACAACAACAACAATGGCAGGAAGAGAGCGTGGATCAAAGGAAAGGGTGGATCTTCCCAAGAATCCGCAAAGAAACCACTTGTGTCGGTTAATGCTGCTATTGTACCTGCTACAGTCCCTACAAATACCTACCCAACAAAGCCTTATGTAGGCAACCTCCCAAAGTGCACCAAGTGCAATTTCCACCACCATGGACCGTGCCGAGATATGCAGTGTGTCAACTGCAACAGGAAAGGACACACGGCTCGTTTCTGCAAAGAACTCGCAAAGCCGATCACTCAAATTCCCGGTGCGGGTGTAGGGCAGGCTTGCTACGGTTGTGGCGAGGTGGGCCACTACAAGAGGAACTGTCCTAAGGCAGCAGGCACTGGAGGTGTAGGACGAGTTTTGGCAATAGGCCACGACGAAGCTGTAGCTGACCCAACTATAGTTGCTGGTACGTTTCTTCTCGATAATTCATACGCATGCATATTATTCGATAGTGGAGTGGAGAGAAGCTTCGTAAGTCAAAACTTTATCCATTTACTTAAACCTAAACCTAGCAAGTTAAAAGAATCATTCACTGTAGAGATGGCAAATGGAAAAACCGAAAGCACAAATTACATATACATGGGCTGTACGTTAACATTGCACGGCCATTCTTTCCCAATCAATCTCATGCCAGTACAAATTAAAAGTTTCGACGTCATAGTCGGCATGGATTGGTTGAGTCTCTTTCGCGCTGACATCATGTGCTTTGAGAAAGCAGTCCGTCTTAATCTCCCGAACAATGAAACATTAGTTATCTACGGCGACAAACCTAGTACAAACCTTCGCATCATTTTGTGCATCCAAGCTCGAAAGTGCTTGCGGAAGGATTGTCGGGCATTCCTAGCACACATCGTCGATACAAGTCAAGAACTGAAGGACATCAAGAGCATCTTGGTAGTACGCGACTTTCCCGATATCTTTCCAGAAGAACTACCAGGATTACCACCGCAACGCCAAGTCGAGTTCAGGATCGACTTAATTCCAGGAGCTACCCCAGTAGCGAGGTCGCCTTATCACCTCGCACCAGCAGAGATGCAAGAACTTTCCAGTCAACTTAACGAACTCCTTAGCAAAGGATTCATAAGACCAAGTTTCTCACCTTGGGGAGCACCGGTCTTGTTTGTAAAGAAGAAAGACGGATCGTTCCGTATGTGCATCGACTACAGAGAGCTGAACAAACTTACTGTCAAAAACCGCTATCCTCTACCCCGTATCGACGACCTATTCGATCAACTGCAAGGGGCGAACTACTTCTCAAAAATAGACCTACGATCCGGATATCACCAATTACGAGTTCTAGAGGGGGACATTCCAAAGACAGCTTTCCGAACTCGTTATGGACACTATGAATTCGTGGTGATGCCGTTCGGATTAACCAATGCACCTGCAGTATTTATGGACCTAATGAATAGGGTATGCCGCCCTTACTTGGACCAGTTCGTCATCGTCTTTATCGATGATATACTTATCTACTCTCGAAGTGAGGAAGAGCATGGTCAACACCTACGACAAGTCCTAGAAACACTACGAACGGAAAAACTCTATGCGAAGTTCTCTAAATGCGAATTTTGGATTCGAAGAGTCGAATTTTTAGGTCACGTTGTTAGCGAAAAGGGTATACACGTGGACCCCTCCAAAATTAAGGCTATTGAGAACTGGTCGGCACCAAAGACACCTACTGAAATTCGTCAATTTCTAGGTCTAGCTGGCTACTATCGCAGATTCATAAAGAACTTTTCGAGCATTGCGAAACCTCTTACTTCATTAACCCAGAAAGGTGTGGCCTTTGACTGGGAAGCGAAACAAGAGAAGGCATTCCAGACACTAAAGCAGGCCTTGTGCACTGCACCGATACTAGCCCTCCCCGAAGGAATAGAAGACTTTGTTGTGTATTGCGATGCTTCAAATCAAGGACTAGGTTGTGTTCTTATGCAGAGGGGAAAGGTTATCGCTTATGCCTCCCGACAGCTTAAGACACACGAAGTGAACTATACGACACACGATCTCGAATTAGGAGCTGTGGTATTTGCTCTGAAGATCTGGAGACACTACTTATACGGAACAAAGAGTACCATCTTCACCGATCACAAGAGCCTTCAACACATTTTCGATCAGAAGGAACTCAACATGCGACAACGACGATGGGTCGAGTTACTGAATGACTACGAATGTGAGATTCGTTACCATCCTGGAAAGGCCAACGTAGTAGCCAACGCCCTCAGTCGAAAGGAATATACTGGTCGGAGGGTCAAATCTCTGACCATGACTATCCATTCCCACTTATCCACACAAATTAAGGAGGCACAAATGGAAGCTTTGCAACCCGAAAATGTGGCGGGTGAATCCCTACGAGGAATGGAGAAGAATTTAGAAGTCAAGGGTGGCGGAGCCTACTATCTCATGGACCGAATCTGGACCCCAAAACATGGTGGTTTCAGAAACATAGTCATGACTGAAGCTCACAACTCAAGATATTCCGTTCACCCGGGTTCAGATAAAATGTATCTGGATCTTAAGAAACTGTACTGGTGGCCTAACATGAAAGCAGAGATTGCTACCTTCGTGAGTAAATGTCTTACTTGCGCTAAGGTTAAGGTCGAGTATCAGAAACCGTCAGGACTACTACAACAGCCAGAGATACCGGAATGGAAATGGGAGCGGATTACTATGGACTTCATAACCAAGTTACCCAAGACGACATGTGGACTCGATACCATATGGGTCATTGTCGACAGACTGACCAAATCCGCGCATTTCCTACCCATCAAGGAGACTGACAAAATGGAGAAGCTTACAAGGACTTACTTAAGGGAAGTAGTGCGACTGCATGGTGTTCCGATATCCATTATCTCCGATCGAGATAGTAGATTCACTTCAAGGTTCTGGCAGTCACTACAAAGTTCCCTGGGAACTAGGCTGGACATGAGTACGGCCTACCACCCACAGACAGACGGACAAAGTGAGAGAACGATATAAACTTTAGAAGACATGCTGAGAGCCTGCGTGATTGATTTTGGAAAGGCATGGGATGTTCATTTACCCCTTGTCGAATTTTCATACAACAATAGCTATCATACAAGCATAAAGGCCGCTCCGTTTGAAGCCCTCTATGGTCGAAAGTGCAGATCCCCTCTGTGCTGGACTGAAGTTGGCGATACCCAGTTAGCTGGAGGAAGAGTTCCTGAAAGCACTCTCACCGGTCCGGAGATCATACGTGAAACAACAGAGAAGATCGTTCAGATTCGTGAACGATTGAAAGCCTCAAGAGACCGACAGAAAAGCTACGCTGACCAAAGGAGGAAACCTTTGGAATTCCAGGTAGGAGACCACGTCTTGTTAAAGGTCTCACCGTGGAAGGGTTTAATACGATTTGGAAAGCGTGGGAAACTAAATCCAAGATACATAGGGCCTTTCGAGATTCTTGCCAGAATCGGCCCTGTGGCTTACACGCTTAACCTACCGCGCGAACTTAGTAACATCCATCCAACCTTCCACGTCTCAAACCTGAAAAAGTGTCTGTCCGACGAGACTCTTGTTATCCCAATCGACGAAATCGAGATTAACGAGAGCCTCAACTTTGTGGAAGAACCAGTAGAAATCATGGACCGAGAGGTCAAACAAACAAAACAAAGTCGCATACCCATCGTGAAGGTTCGCTGGAACGCCAAGCGGGGACCCGAATTCAATTGGGAACGCGAAGATCAGATGAAACAAATGTATCCTCATCTCTTTCATATTCACTAGTATCTTTACTACTTTAAATTTCGGGACGAAATTCTCTCTAACGGGGGGATGATGTGACAACCCGATATTTCAACTCTTTGTAACGACCAAAATGGGTCAAGTATTGTAACCACTTCTGAGTAATAAAATTTACTTTCATAATAAATGTACAAATAAGTTCTATTTATTTTCCTTCTATGATTAAATGTCTTTGAACCATGATCGTACGTGAAAAGAACGCCCAAATCCGACTTCATTTAGCAAAATTATGAATTTTCCAAATTCGACTCAGCAACAGACAGCTAAAAACTCGAATCAGAAATCGAGTGACTTTTGACCGGAATGACCTAAACGAGAATCGAAGGTCTCAACAATGGTATTCTAGCGGTAAAAAGTCTGGAAAAAACCGACATCAGATAAAGAAGTTACGAATTTTCAAAGAAATTCCTTAAACACGATAGATTTTATATTTAATAAAAAAAATAATTTTGGAATTTGCCGACGGAGTCTAAACGAAAGTTGTAGAGCGTAGTCTCACCTACGCGGGGATATAAAGATCATCGAAAACGGAGTTCGTATGAAGAAGATATGAATTTTTGAAGTTTATTAAATAAATTATTTATTTATTTAAATCAATATTCGGATATTATCCGAAGGGGAGTCAGCATACGCGTTACGCGCCGCGTACTGCTGTACGCCCCGCGTACCCGAGAACGCTCGGTCTCAAACAGTCCACGTCGCACGATCCGAAGACCCGACCCGACGTCCCATCCGACCCGCGAACCCAGGAACCCGTCCCGTCCGAGGCAGAGGCGGTCGGGCTCGGTCACGCATGACGCACGCGTACGCGCTGCGTACTAGCGTACGCCCCGCGTACCGAGGCAGACCAGCCTCCCTATAAATAGCATACGAGGGTTTCCAAAGAAGGGGCTCATTTCTCTTCTCTCTCACTCTACATTGCCTCGTTTTCCGTGCCCTTTCAAACCCGAAGCTCTGGTCTTTTGGCTCAAGTCCCGAAGGTCGATTTTACTCCCGAGATTCCCGAGAATCCCGAGGAAAATCCGTTTCCCGAGATGAAACTCTGCCCGGTCTTCCATCTCGCTATCTCCAAAACTTTCAAGTGAGTTTCATACCCCTTAATCAACCGTTTTAATTATTCTAAATACTTTTATATGCTTTCAAAGGGGGGGATTACAAGTAAAACACACGAGTATTATCGTGTGTTACATAAAGAAACTCTTTTATATACTGTTAAATACTCAAATCACATTCGGTTTATAAACTTTTAAAGGAACTTTTATATATAAATACAACACATATGTTACAATAGTATTCGAATCTTTTAAAATATGAAGTTGTTGTAATACATATGTAAAACTAAACTGTTCTTAAATTATTCTTTTTCTAAGTATTTCTAAACAAATAAAGCACACTTTTCGAAACTATAATAGGTATAGTTTTACGAATAGATTTCTAACTCTTATGTACTAGAAACATATATTTCAAGAGGTTTACCTTCGTATACAAGAACAAACGTAACATTTTAACAAGTTGATCTGTTTTTATACCACGGGTTTGTGAGACACTAACTTCATGTACGTTCGAGTACACATCTCAAGTCCTGTATTATATACCAGAATCCCTTGGAGGGGGGAGCATGGTGTTTGTGTATAGATCTATACGGGCTTGACAACCCGCGCCCTGACTGTTAGCTACAGTCCACCGTTTGGGGTGACAAACGTCATAACATTCCAACGCCTGAAGAACGTTGTGTATAGGCATTTCGAGTCAATATTATGGTTATAAAACTCACAAGGGGTATTAAAAACGCATTGATTTACAAGGTTTTCAAACTCATTTATTATTTTACTTTTACATACATTTTGGAAACAAACATTGGTCTCGAGTGAAGGCTACTTTTATGCTAGTAGAAAATATAGGATTTTCTAAACACACACAAGAAAAGATAAAACATTTCATTTCATTTAAACATTGTCATTTAAATACTTATGGAATTCACCAGCTTAAATGCTGATCAACTCTTTCAAAATTACTTGTATGTCCCAGGGATTCAGTAAATTTCAAGTACTAGTATGCTTTTGAAGAAGAGATGCTGCGGCGCCAGTTTAATCTCATATTTTGACATCATATTGTAATTGGTTTTGAACATGTAACTTTTGACAAATGTAAACTTTCAATTATATATATGATGGTTGTATTACTTTCTTTACTATGTATTCATTTGTTACGCTACCACATGAAGTCATCCACCCCCGAACGTTTCCGCCGTTCAGGTTTGGGGGTGTGACAGTTTTATGAAATCCCGTAAACTTTATGAATTGTTAACTCCCTAGGTGAGTCGCTATAATCATACTGTGACTATGTAAACCTGCCACAACGTTTCTCAGGCGTCGCGAAAATGAAATGACATTTGTCACCTGTAGACCTGCAGGTCCCACTGTAGCTAGCAGCAAGGTGTGGGGTGTCAAACCCAATATAGATCTATATACAAGTATCACGTTCTCCCTCAAGGAGATTCTGATTATAACTACCAGGAATTATATCCCGCACTCGGACGTACGGGGAGAGAGAGAGTCTCACAACATAGGTTAACAAGTTTACGTGGAATGTGTGTGGATATAAATCTTTCTTGTATGAATGTACCCTTTTTGTACGAGTGTGTTGAGTGTTGTATCATAAACTATACCTATTATAGTTTATCTAAAATGCATGTAATATGTATGAATTCGTTTATGGAAATGTATTGGTGTTGTGAATTTATCAAACTATACTTTTTATAGTTACATAATACGTGTTCTAAAATGAATGAATAATATTTAATATGAATGACTTAGTTTCAGTTCATAATGATAAACTAACAAGGAAACACATTCAAATATTAGAACTTATGATTATACACTTTGCTCAACATAATACAAAGTGTTATGATATTTACATGATGTTGGCTAACTTTAGCCATTCTGCCCTGTTTTGGAAAAATCATAGAAAAATCATACGAAGTCGATAACTAGATCCGTAAATTCTGATAGTTCACAAAATGTGTCTAGTTTACTCATAATTTTTATCACGATTTTTAATGATCTCCAACTTGGGTGAAAAAGTCCATAATCACAGACTGGTCCGGATTGTTGTTTGAAATGATAGGCAGTTTTGTAAAAATCACCATAAATTGTAGCAAACTCGTATGGAGATGTGCAAGTAGTCATTTTAAAGCTACAAACTTGAACTATTTGCACCTTGTACATTTTTGAAAACAAAAATGTTTAAAATGCCCAAAACAGTCCGTGAATGGAGTTGAACTTTTCTGATGAAGGCTGTTAGAAATATTTAGTTATGTTCTTGATGTTTTTGTTGGATTAATGTCTAAGTCCATAACTATAATTGGTAATACTTGACCCGACCCGGCATGGTCCATTTGGGTTGCATACCATCATGCACTTGGATAGACTATAATGAGAGAAATAAGACACTTATGGTTATTAATATATTATAAGTTCTAGTATATTAATAATAAGAATAATAAGATTATTTAATTAGTATTGATCAAGAATTAATCTAGGATTAATTAAGTGATCAACAGAAGCCTAATTAAATATATGGGTTGATTGTGTAAATCATCCATACTTATATAGTGGGCTAATGCTCCATGGATAATCAAGTTGGGCTAAAACCCATAGGATGATCCATGGATGCTCCATGGTGTATTTGAACCCATGGATCCAAGGAAATGGAAAGCCATGACAATTAAGGATTTACCCTAATTGTAACACTATATAATGGTATTATTCTTGACAAAAAATCGGCCACTAGAGAGTGTAACAAAAAGGGCTAGCCGATTTCATGAAGTGTAGAACTCTCTCAAGTTGTTCTAAGTGTTTTGATGATTGTGATTACATTTGAGGCTTCCACACTATTGGGGCTAGGCACTCAAGCTTCATGAAGACTTTCTACATCAAAGAGGTATGTCTTCTATCTTGTTATATTCATGTTTTGTATGATAGATTAGGATAATACCTTGGATATTCATATTTGCATGTATAATAGAGAAAACATAGATCCAAGGTATTTAGGGTTGCATGTACACTTAGGAGTCTTAGAATGCTCATAACCCAACAGTGGTATCAGAGCCTAGGCTTGTTTTCTTGTTATACTTGCAAATGGAGCTGAAAAATCGAGTTTTGATGTTGTCAGCCCAGCAGACTCGCCGAGTCCATGAAGGGACTCGACGAGTCCAAGGCAAAATTCATCCAACTCACCGAGTTTTGTTCATGCACTCGACGAGTTGGACCCCAGACAACATATTTTCGAGGTTTTTGGCTGGAAATGGACTAGGAACATTACCCTAAGTTGTTTTTGAACTTATAAACTTGTTTTTTAATGTGGTAATGTTCATGCTAATCCATTTTCAAAGATAATTGTCAATAGATTCATGTTTTGTATTAGTTTAAGGTTTAGACTAATTACATGAAGAAGTTTGATATGAATTATCTTGTTCTTATGAGTTGCTTAGATTAATAGAAAAGTTAATTGAAATAGTTGTTTTCAATCCATTTTAATCTAAGAGTTGAGTATAAAATGTGTTTGTGTAACTTGTCCTCAAGTTACATGAAGAGTCACATTAAAGACTCATAAAACTCATAAAAGTTGGTAATGGTTACAAAATGAAGAGTCTTGTGTCATTGAATTTTTTTTTTTTTATGACTCCATAACTTGTCCTCAAGTTATGGAAATTCAAGAGTCACTTCATTAATAAATAAATAAATAAATAAAGTGTAACCTTAATTAATTCCATAAGTTATAAAAATAAAGAAAAGTTAATTCTTTTATTTGTTAAAACTCTTCCATAAGTTATGGAACTTGAAGAGTTTTTGGATTAAAGCTACTTTAAACACATAAGTTATGGAATTAATTAGTTTTGAATAGTTTCAAAACTTGCCCTCAAGTTTTGGAATTTGAAAAGTTTTCACTTATGAATACTTTAATTCCAAGTTAGCCCTTAGAATTTTAAAAGAGTTAAAATTCAACACTTATACTATTTATAACATTAATGGTTAATTATTATATATATGTATAAGAACAAGTCGTTTTACCGTTAGTAGGCCTCATTCACAAAGCCGTCTATAAGGTGGGTATAAGGTTGTTGCCTATAAAATGGCGACTTAATGGGTGTATACTCTCACCCACCGCTTGCTTGATCGGTGGAGGGTCGTTAGCCGAACGGGTAGGACAATGACTTTAAATTCTCCCTTCATTAAAAGTATTAATGATAAATACTAAAGTAACTAAAATCTTAATAATTCCCAATCTTAGTTACTTTAGGAAAAATGTGAATTTGGTGCTAGCCCATGGAATTCACACTTTGTACCTTACCAAGTCGTTAGTGGAGCGTGTGTGGTTAACCGGCACACTAACTTGGACTAGTAAGGACCACGAAGGGTGACTTAATGTTTTTTCATAGATCAATGGAGCGTGTGTGGTTAACCGGCACATTGATTAGGTGATAATATTAAGGGTACCAAGTGAATTGGTATGGTTATTCACACCTTGTTTTGTGATCCTCGGCATCCCAGTCACAAAATTTGAGAGGGCACACTCGAGATTAAAACATGCCATTGAAAAGTTCAATGAATCTCAAAAGATCTAGGAATTTCAAATCCAATTAAAACCTAATAAATTATTTCGTTTATCTTGGTGGAAATTGGTGAATCGTCATTCACCTACCTTCAAATATTTTATAGCTTGGATTACGGCATCCCTCTTCTAAGTTATAAAATAGTTTGTTGGGTCCTAGCCTTAATATTTCATATTGGGTGTCATATTAAGGACTTTAAATCAACTATCTTGAATATCTCCCAAAACATGTCTGGTTTAGACATTTATGATCTTCCCAAATCTCTTGAAGATGATGTTCCTCAACATCATGCTTCACTTCCTTTATCTCCTCCAATTATTCTCCCTCACCCACAAGTTCTTGAAAAGTTTAAAGTCACTCTAGCCCTATTGGCAAGTAAAGGTCTTGGTGTGGTCACATCTTGGAGATGTAGTCACATATTGACAAGCCGGGAGAGTTGGGTGTCAAATTCTTGAGAAAGTTGGTGGTTCAATCACTTTCTAAGTCACATAGTGAGTTCTTTTGGAACACCTATGAAAACGACTATGAAAAGACCCTTAATGATTTTATCTATTTGTTAAGATCAACTTCCTCAAAACTTGATGGACATTGACAATAGTGACACAGGAAATCCAGAAAAGCATTCTCTTCCCAATGGAAAGGGATCGTCCATAGTCAACTCGGTTGAACAAATGGTAAAGAGAAAAAAAAACTAAGTCTGTGATAGTCCCGTGTACCATTATCAAAGGGTCCATATGTTTATATTGCCAAAGAAAGGGGCATTGGTTGCGAAGCTGCCCTATTTACCTGAAAGGTCATAAGGTTGATCAAGTCAAGAGGTTTGACTCTACTTCGGGTAAAATACACTGTATAACTCTATTAAGTTCCTATTTGGAGATTCTTATTACATAATGTGAATGGGTCACATGCTGATGTCTTTTAAGAATCAAAGAAAAGATAGGAAGCTTAAAGTAAGTATATGCTAATTCTGATTGCGAAGATGGGTTTCGATCGCATGGTTCGGTAATCAGAATTTTGAGTTGTTGCTTAAGAGTTATAATATATTGCTTGTGAATAGATAACAACAAGGTTTTCATGTGGATTGTAAGGATAAGTTTTTCCGCAAAGTTTTAAAATAAAAGAAAAAAAGGTTTTAATTTTATTTATTTTAAAAAATATCCTTACAATGGCATCTGTGGAAAATTGTTGCTTATATGTTTCCAGTAATAGCAATATTGGAAAGTGGATTTGATTCTTCATTTGTGGTAGTGTCTGAATTTACCAAATGAAGAAAGTTTTTCATCACCCAAGTTTCAATTGGACAGAAACTTGGAATCATACAAGTTGTATTGTATGATGAATGAGAATTTTCATCTTTGAAAATTAAGACTAAATCTTTGATCACATGTATATGTGAGTCAATTGAAGGACTAAGGAATTAGGTACACTGGGTGTGCGCTGGTCAAGGTCCACCACAAAGATTGATTTGTCATGATTTACTAAAGATTAGTAAATATGATTATACTTATAAGGTTAAGTATAATTATGTAACATTGAAAAGGTTCCAATGTATGGCAGAGCGAATAAGAAGAATCAAATTAGGCAAAAGGATAAAAGTTTCTCAAATCTGAAAAGATGGGAGAGTACTTTAGTATCAGTTTTATGATCATCTTAATGATTTAGAAACCATATCACAAATTCATACTCTAAGGACGTCTTAGTGCATTGTTATGGCTAAGAAGAGAGGTCATGAATTGTTGGATTGGTTAAAATCAAGAAGATGAGTTATACTTCGTTCCAAAACAATTCTTAGAGTCATACTCCAAGATAGTAACATTGAGTGACATAAAGTAAGGTTTAAAACACTTATCAAATGTAGTGTAAAATGTTTTCTACTCTTGTACATTTGAGATTGGTAAGTTGTGATGTGTTGGATGAGACAAAGACCAACTAAGACCAATTGTGTGAAGTGTTAGTCTTGATAAGAATCTGCACTATCCCTTGAATATTTGTTTTGTCAAGGAATGGTTCTTGACTGGGGAAACTTATATGTCAAAAGGACAGTGGGAGCCTTAAAGATCCTGAAAGAGTTTTAAGATTTAATCAAGAGTAAAACCTGTAATTTATCACTAGCACACGACTTAAGGTTTGCAACCTATCGTGTTGACATAATTCTTATTTCTGTACCTACTTCAAATAAGTTGAATTTACATGTGAGTTATCAAAGTTCAACTTGGAAGCATTGGTGGGCCTTGTGTTACCAAGGTGACAAGAAACTAAGATTGAATAAGTTTAATCCATGTAGGGCTGAATTTGTCACTAACCTTATCTTGTGATTATGGTTTTGACAAATTCGCATGGATAGGAACTCATACACTATAAAATCTAAGTGTCATAAGGTTTCTCTCCGATTCATGAAAATGATGGTGAGGAAACGCTTTCACTAAGTAGATTTTATGTAGATATCAATTGTGTTATTTGCATTATCAAAAGTCGTTAGTGGAGCGCGTGTGGTTAACCGGCACACTAACATGGACTTGTGAGAAATGGCAAATGCCTAAGCAATTGAGACTATGATTACGGCATCCCTTTTCATAGTTCTGAAAATTTTTTAGACACACATGTGAGCTATCTAAGAAAGGATGTATGAATCTAAATTTCAGAAGTCCAGCAGATTTCTGAAAATATGTCAGAGCTAGTGGGAGCATAAGTGTTATGCTGATAATCATCATGTTAGTGGGAGCATGATTATTATGATTAGTATTACAAGCTAGCAATGTTAATTATAGAAAACAAAGTTTCAATTCGTGAAGTTGCAGGGGTTGAAAAGTTGTTTTGCTATAATTAAGGGAGAGGAAATTATACTTCATTTCAATTCTAAAGCTTAGATTGAGATTTTAATCATCTTTAGTCAAGAATATATATAAGAATTTTATGTCTGAATGGTTCGACTTAAGAAAATTCTATATATATTCTGTTTTCAAAATTCGATTATGATTACGGCATCCCTCTTCATAGTTAAATTTTGAAAACATGGCAAATAAAAAATATTGTAGCAAAAGACTGGTCTAGTATCATGTCTTTATGTGAGACATCATGAATCGTGTCCCATATGCTTCGGATATAGGATCTATTTCACGTGCTATAATATTCATCCTTTCTAAATTTTCCAAATGCTTAAGGCATTTAGAAGGGAAAAGTCTAGAACTGGATATGACTAAAGTGATTAAGCAATTGTCGAGGACAATCTGAGGTTCGCCAAAGATTGGTTGATCAAGGACAATTAGAAGTATAGTGATAATTCTGGAAGGACCATATTGACATAATCTGTAAGGAGGCAACTCTTGTTCGGAAGTGATAGTCAAATGGGACTATGGAAATGTCTCCATAGGTGGAAGTTATTCAATCTATGTAAGATTAGAAAACTTAATGCAAGAAGGATGTTCCCAAGGAGCTGATCTCCTTTGGAATGCTCTGTAATGGTTGATGTCAAGTCTTTCTGACTTCGTGCATAATCATTACAAGAGGATCAATGCATATAAGTTTAGAATCTAACAGATTTCAGTAAATGACATAAATTTGGAATTCTTGCATTTACAATAAAGATTTGGGATTGTGAAATGAGCATCATTGGAATCATGTTCAATTGATCTACATCACAATGTAAGGATCATAGACAAACATAGTGTGCATACTTGGGGTATGGCATAACTATTGTTTAGAAAACAAAGTGTACATGCTAGGAGCATGGGACGACTGTTGTTTTTATTCAAGTCTTAAGTTGATTATTTGAAACATTGAATAATGTGTAATCAATATGGTGATAAATAAAAAGTGGTTTTATTTATATTCAAAAGGGTTCTGAGACCATATTAGATTCGATTATTATTGTGTTTCACTTTGCATGTTTTGACTTCCAAAATAGCTAGGTTATTTTTTTTCGAATGACTAAGTTATTTAAACACTCCACAGTCGTTCATATGTTGGAAGTAGGTATGAATCAAGACTGTCATGAATCGGGTTTGTAGATGGCTAAATGTGTTTAGTCATGGCAATGGTTGCTACAACATTCATGAGTGCTCATAAGCTATGAGTATTGGAAAAAACCCACGCTCACTTGTATCACTTCATGGAATTTATCTCGAGTGATCGTGAGACGGTAATATCATATAAATCTTCAAACCTAGAGATATGAGTTGTTACCTATGAGTTGGTTGTGCATTGATTGCACGTAAACGCATCAGTAACTTGATGTTATAAAACGTGCCTTTGTGTACAATTCAACAATTAGTAGAACAAGCATATGAGTCGAAGTTTATCTGTTCCTTCTAGAAATAGAAGCGATATATGGGCCCCTCGATGATTTTGTTGTGACCTATGTACCGGCCGGTCAGAACTGAATTGATGTGTTCGATTAAGTTCTTTGTCAAACAAATCGAAAATCGGGAAACAAACTGCTGGACAATAAGTACGACGTTGTTCCATGTATTTGTCCGGCTGATATCATGAGAACAGAGGATTATATGATCCCTTATCTAATGGACAAGTCATTGACAAGATCAAAGTTCATCTACAAGGTCAGAGTTCGACAGAAGCTTTTGAGAGCTATGATTGCCAGTTGGTTCCTGATGTCATACGCAATAATAGTTTTAGACTTATCCAAGTGGGAGACTGTTGGATTAATGTCTAAGTCCATAACTATAATTGGTAAGACTTGACCCGACCCGGCATGGTCCATTTGGGTTGCATACCATCATGCACTTGGATAGACTATAACGAGAGAAATAAGACACTTATGGTTATTAATATATTATAAGTTCTAGTATATTAATAATAAGAATAATAAGATTATTTAATTAGTATTGATCAAGAATTAATCTAGGATTAATTAAGTGATCAAAAGAAGCCTAATTAAATATATGGGTTGATTGTGTAAATCATCCATACTTATATAGTGGGCTAATGCTCCATGGATAATCAAGTTGGGCTAAAACCCATAGGATGGTCCATGGATGCTCCATGGTGTATTTGAACCCATGGATCCAAGGAAATGGAAAGCCATGACAATTAAGGATTTACCCTAATTGTAACACTATATAATGATATTATTTTTGACAAAAAATCGGCCACTAGAGAGTGTAACAAAAAGGGCTAGCCGATTTCATGAAGTGTAGAACTCTCTCAAGTTGTTCTAAGTGTTTTGATGATTGTGATTCCATTTGAGGCTTCCACACTATTGGGGCTAGGCACTCAAGCTTCATGAAGACTTTCTACATCAAAGAGGTATGTATTCTATCTTGTTATATTCATGTTTTGTATGATAGATTAGGATAATACCTTGGATATTCATATTTGCATGTATAATAGAGAAAACATAGATCCAAGGTATTTAGGGTTGCATGTACACTTAGGAGTGTTAGAATGCTCATAACCCAACAGTTTTAACTTGTATTCCCCCCCTGAAAACTTGAGAAAAACATGAAAATGTAGGGGTATGAACTCAACTTAAGTGATTTCAGTAGGTAAGTGTTGAAGAAGAGAAGTGTTCAACCCAAGAACACTTGAAGAAACATTTGAAGATTCGAAGATCTAACACAATTATGAGAGAGTTTGTTTAAGATATCCATGATTCGAGTGGAAATAATTGAGATAATCATAAAGAGAATGGATTATTCTTACCAAATGTGGAGGAAAATCCAAAGATCAGCCCTCAAATCTCGAGTTCTAGAGAGGGAAAATGAGAGAGAAAAGAGTTTACTCTTTTTGGTGAAAAGAGAGGAAATGAGAGAAATGAGGAGAGAGGGTGAATATTCAGCTCTCCAAAAACATGGGGAGGAGTGATGATTGAGTGGAAAGGACATTGATGTGACCTAGGTAAGGTGGGGAGATATGGCTGGTCATAGAGTGGGTGTGGGGTGGTTGCTTGTGTCATAACTTAAGGCAAAGTCAACACTCCACCTTAAATAAATTCCCCATTAGATCTTTATTATTTAGATAATGATTTTCATAAAAATATGTTTAAATTATGAATATTTAGAGTTTATTATGTTAAAATATGATTTTGGGTGACAATCCCGCGTTAAGATAATTAAAAACGGGCCTTAAATGCAAAACTACGCGAAAACCGGGAAGAAAGGCATTCCCAGCGAGACCTCTCGGTCCCTAGGCCGAGGTTCGGTCCTTGCTGGGGGCTGTAGCCGGAAACGAAACGAACAGAGGGAAGCGAAAGGGGCGAGGAAGCGAGAGGCGAAGGCGAGAGAGGGGGTTCGGTCCGGAGATAAGAGGCGACGCGTCCGACCGAAAGGTGCCGAATGAAAAGTGGTGAACAGTACCTTCGGGTTCGGTTCTTCCAGGGCGAGGTTCGGTTCGGTTCCTCTTGAGCAGGGTTCGGTTTCGGTTCTTCCAGGGCGAGGTTCGGTTCGGTTCCTCTTGAGCAGGGTTCGGTTTCGGTTCTTCAAGGGCGAGGTTCGGTTCGGTTCCTCTTGAGCAGGGTTCGGTTTCGGTTCTTCAAGGGCGAGGTTCGGTTCGGTTCCTCTTGAGCAAGGTTCGGTTTCGGTTAGTGGTGAACAGTACCTTCGGGTCCTTAGAAGCTTCTCTCTTCTCGAGAGGTTTCGGTTCCTAATGTCTATTTTCCTCGTTTTTACCCCGTTTTAAGCCGTTTTTGACACGGTTAAGCGTCGGAATGACCCGAATGATTCTAAAAAGTTACGGGAAATTTTGGAGAGAGATTTGGGAGAGATTTTACATACTTGGAGAGATTTGGGAGAGATTTGACATTCTTGGAGAGATTCCTCATACAGAGAGATATTTGAGAGAGATTTCACATACTTGGAGAGATTTTGGAGAGATTTGACATTCTTGGAGAGATTTCTCATACAGAGAGATATTTGAGAGATTTTTCAAGTGTGGCATTTGTGAGTGTTTGGCTCCGCTAAGCAAGTTTCTTGAGCCCCGTTAAGTCATGGTTAAGGATCCCACACACTCCCAATGAGTATGTAACATGGTTTTTATCAGTTTAGTTCATTGATTAGCACTAGGGTTTAGGAAATTTTTAACACAAGACTTTTCTCAAGTGATGTTTTCCCATTAATATAGCAAGTTATACAGTATGAACATAACACAAACCCTAATACACAAGGTTTAATCGAGTTGACCGGCTTGACTTGATGACTTGACTTGACTCAAGATTGACGATTTTCACAACCTTGCAGTACGCGGGGTGTATAGCTTGATGTACGCGGGGCGTACATTGCCAACCCAAGAGTCGGGGTCTCCACCCAGTACGCTGCGCATACTGGGAGTTATGCCCGGCGTAACCATCAGACCTAAACATTCCTCATTTCTGGTCTTAATCGGTTAAGCCATAACTTCAACTTCTAGATCCGACTTTATTTAAGCATCCTTACTCGTAAAGTCGAAACTTTTAAGCCTTGGCATGGCTGTAAACGCTCTTACACTCCTTAACTCCTTTCCATTTCAACTCAAGGATATAGATCTCATGCATGGTCAAACATTCACGTCCAAGATTACATTTTTATGAATCTACAACTCAAATGGACCAGAAATATGATGGATCTAAGCTAACGGGGACCATTTGCTCATAAAGTCTCCACCTTTGGGACCAAAACCCTATAAAATGGTCCATAAAGCATACCACAAGAACTACAAGTCAAGATCCGAACTTTTTACCTTAGAATGAAGCACCAACCATTGCAAAGCCCGGATCTACACTTGAGCACCAACTTTTAGCCTTCCCAATGGACTCTTCTTCTCCTTTGCTACCTTGAAATGACACCACCAAGCTTAGAACACTCACAAATGGGCTAGGAACGAATAAACACTCTCTTAGGGTTTCTTTCTGAGGGATGGTGGCTGGGGAGTCGAGCCAACACATCCCTTTTATAAGCAACCCAACAATTAGGGTTTTTGATTATGGGCCGGTTACGCCCAGCGTAACCCTGGGTACGCCCAGCGTACCCGAGGGAGAACACGTTTAAATGAAGTGCGCGAGTTCGCGCAGCGTACTCCTTGTACGCCCAACGTACTCGCTCATCATGTAAAACCCTAAATGACATAAATTAAAGATGAAGGGCTGAAATAAAAGGGTACCTGGATTTCGGGTTGTTACAAATACAAGTTAAACATGCCAAATATCATATCAGTCATATGTGATTGGTAACCCGTATGCATAAGGATTCATTACACTGCCAACTGTTTTACCAAGAATGATACTGTAAATGGTTTTCTAAAATGTCTTTATGTGTTCAAAGCTTTTCTCAAATTTCCTCTTTTGCTATACCTTTTATTTCAAACTCTATTACAACAGCATTTTAAACAAAGGTTTTCTCTATTTTATCAAGGTTTCAATGAAAACCTGTTTATGATTGATTTTCTTAAAGTATAAAGGTTTTCCAAAGATTTCATCAAAGTTTTCTTCCATGTTTTATACTCCTACTTTATTAGATACTACTGCTTCGATTATACATCCTCGTAGTTAATGCTACTACTTTGTTAACACTTTTACTTCGTGATACGCTTTTACTTCACGATACGCTTTTACTTCACGATACGCTTTTACTTCACGATATGCTTTTACTTCACGATACGCTTTTACTTCACGATACGCTTATACTTCACGATACGCTTATACTTCACGATATACTTATACTTCACGATACACTTAAACTTTGTGAAACACTTCTACTTCTCTAAAAACTTAAACTTCGTTAAATGCTTATACTTAGTTAAATGTATGCCTATGCTTGTATAGTTATATAAACAATGCTTAAAGGCCTTAGGAAGGCTAGTTCGCCCTATTTCCTTTTCTTCGTTGAGATGTGGTCTGGTGGGATTGGATGTCCATCCAAAGTTCGTTTGATCATTAGTTATATTTTATGTATACGAGCATAGACATATAGGTTTACATTAGTCAGTTCAGTTGTGAGTCTCTATCTTTAGTCCAGTATTTCACATCAGATCTCACTACACGAGATACAGCTTCAGTACACGGCCTTCTCCGTTGTCAGGATAGTAACCAGAGTCTCTTGTAGGGAGAGCGGACATTGTGTGTATAGCTATACGGGATTGACACCCCCGCATCCTGATTGCTAGCTACAGTCCACAGCCTACCAAGCCAAGGGGTGAAAATGTCATATTCATACCGACGCTTAAAGGGTGTCAAGTTCTCTAGTGTCTATCAGTATGGTTACGAGTATCTCGGGGTTACCTTATAATTCATGGCCTTAAAGTAACGGGTTTTTAACACTGTATTCACTGTATACACTGTATTCACTATATTTAGACCTTGCTAGACGTATCATTCATTTGATACTGTCTGGGGTCTGTGTTCACTATTTTCAGACCTTGCTAGACGTATCTTTCATTTGATACTATCTGGGTTCTATGTCTCCTCTAGTTAGACTGAGTCAGGTGCATCGTTCATTCGACACTCTCCTGGAGTCTATGATTTCTTTTGCCTTAGTCAGCAGTCTTCACTGCTAAGGCATATGTTATTTTCTCTGATATTCTCCTACTTTCTTTGAAATCAATACCATATTCTGATAATGATAATGTTAAGGGAAAAACTACTTTTTACCACATAACTCTATCTACTCTTGGTAGAAGACTGCTTTTAATTAGCAAATATAGGATTTTCTAGAAAGGACTCTAATTCACTGTATACTTTAAAGCTACTACTTATATAAAGTTATTTGGATGAAATGACACTAAATACTTATGAACTCACCAGCATTTGTAAAAATGCTGATACTTGCTTTTCAAATAACTTGTATTCTCAGGTCAGCTTTAGACAGGTACAATCCAGGAGCTTTTGGATGAGGATAATTTAGTACCAAGCTGCATCTATATTATCACTTGTATTACTTTGATGATGTAATGTAATGTAAACCATGTAAAACTATTACTATTAATGCAATGGTTGTTGTACTTTGATTACTATATTGCATATGTTGTGATACTTGACATGACGTCATCCACCCCAGAACGTTTCCGGTGTTCCGGTTTTGGGGTGTGACAAAAGCAAAAGAAAAGTGTGAGTTTTTAATGAGGGAAAAACAAGCTATCAATGTAGACTTTTATTAAAAAACGGTTTACCGTTTCGTGGTCATGACGAGTCGGTTAACTCAGAAAATAGAGGGCTATACATTGAAGTATTAAAAGCCATTCGAGAGACTAGTGAAGATATTTTCAACAATACTTTAGAAAATGCTCCTAAAAACAATCAACTAATTTCCCCTAAAATTCAAAAAGAACTTGTGCAATGTTTTGCACAAGAAGTACTTTTGAGTATTCGTGAAGAGATTGGTCAAGATGTTTTTGCTTTACTAGTTGATGAATCTAGTGATGTTTCAAAAAAGGAACAAACGGCTACTGTTTTGCGTTATGTCGATAGTCTTGGCTTTGTGAAAGAAAGATTCATAGGTCTAGTGCATGTGAAGGATACATCTTCTTTGACACTCAAAAACGCCATAAATGAAGTACTTACAAGTAATAAGTTGAGTTTTAGTCAGGTAATTTTTTTTTTACTTTTTTGTTATTTCAATTTAATTAATATATATATATATATATATATATATATATATATATTAATTGTTTTAAATTTTAATAGATAAGAGGACAAGGTTATGATGGGGCTAGCAATATACGAGGGGAATTCAATGGTTTGAAAGCTTTGATATTACTAGAGAATGACACTGCTTTTTATGTACATTGATTTGCATACCAACTTCAATTAGTAGTTGTGGCTGTAGCAAAGAAGCATGATGGTGTTAGTGACTTTTTTGAGCAAATTTCGTTAGTGGTTAATGTAGTTTGTGCATCGTGTAAAAGAAAAGACTTACTACGAGAGCAAGCAAGAGAAAGGGTGCAAAAAGGCTTGTGTAATGGTGAACTTGTAACCGGAAGAGGGTTAAATCAAGAGACTACACTTGTTCAAGCGTGAGAAACAAGATGGGGTTCACATTTCAACATACTCACAAGTTTGATGAAGTTGTTTGCGGATGTTCTTGTAGTTTTAGATTTTGTGAAAGAGGACGGAGGGTCATTGCAAACCGTCAACAGGCATCTGGAATCTTAGCTTATTTTATATCATATGAGTTCGTTTTTAACTTACATATGATGTATGACATTTTACACCTCACGGGTACATTGTCAAAGCAACTTCAAAGAAAAGATCTAGACATTTTAGAAGCGACTTCGATGGTTAGAGGGACAATGGAGGCATTGCAATCTTTTAGAAACATATGGTTCGCTAGCATTTTGCCAAAAGTATCCTCTTTTTGTCAAACACACAAAATTGATACTTTGGATATGGAATAGTTGTATATTGGTGCCAGAAACCGTAGGAATACAAAGACTAATAGGTTTCATTTTGAGGTTGAAATCTTCAATACGGTGGTAGATATGCAACTTACAGAATATCGGGATCGATTTAATGAAACAAGCACCTAATTACTAGAATACATGGGTGCTTTGAGCCCTTGTGATTCATTTGCACAATTTGACAAATCAAAGTTATTGAAGTTGGGTAAGTTATACAAGTATGACTTTGATGATTCAGATATGATAGACCTTGAAGGACAACTTGAGATATTTTATCACTCTTGCATCAAAGATGAGTGCTTTACTAGTTTGAAAGGAATTTCCGACCTTTCTCGTTTGATGGATAGTACGAGGAAGCATAGGTCTTATCCTTTGGTTTATAAGGTATTAAAGTTGGCTTTGATATTACCCGTAGCGGCTGCAAGTGTAGAAAGATGTTTTTCAAAGATGAAGCTCTTGAAGACCGACTTGCGTAACAAAATTGATGATGAATTTTTGAACGACGCATTGCTTTGTAATGTCGAGACCGAGGCACTTGAGAAAGTTGAGAATGAAAAAGTAATTGAGCGGTTTCAAAAGATGTCTGTACGAAGAGGACAAATTTAAATTCTAATATATCGTTGTTATATTATGTTTAACCAGAAAACAAAAAATTGTATTAGATGTTTTATATTATGTTTGACCGGATTTTTTTTAATGTTTTATATTATGTGTGATGGGAAAAAAAATTATGCAACCCCTACTACTAATTCCTGCGTCCACCCCTGCCTCGAAGCACATATCAACTCTTCTCGAAATGGAGACATACAAACACACTTGTAATTTATTTTAACAATGTGTTTGGTAAGGTGATGCATGAAGCCGAAAATGATGAAAATTAAAATATTTTGCTAGAGATTGTTTTTGAGGCATACTGTGTTGAAGCTGACAAACCTTACTGGCTTGCTGAGTTTTGGCAAATTGTATGGCAGTGTCCGAAATGGCTTCAAATTTAAAGTCATTGTCTTCTAATTTTTTGTTGGTTGCGTATTTAAATTTCAAGCGGTCTTGTGTTTTAGTTTAAGTTAAAGTGTGATGTTTTTATATTTGTAGTAGTGTTGTGATGTTTTTAATTTTTAGTAGTGTTGTGATGTTTTTAATTTTTAGTGGTGTGCTGTAATTTTCTTTTATAGTTTAATGAAACTTTAGTTTTTAAAAAATAATAAGTTTAAAAGGTTTATTTTTTAAATTAATTAAAATTCTAAAAAATAACATGACAAATGTATCAACTCAAGCCATATAAATAACAAAAATTGAAATAGTGTGGCAAGTCCTACTTGACGTCTATGTGGACCGTGACAAACTTACAATCACTCCCTTCGCAATATACAAGAAACTAACAAAAAACATAAACTTTTTATGATCCTAATTAAATTATGATACTAATTAATTATGAAATTAAAAATCTATAAAATAACCATAAAGCTATTTGAATGCCCAGGTTATTAACTCAAACCTATGAGAAAATATTCAACTGTAAACTAAGGTGTTGTTTGTTTTTTCTGAGACAAAATGTCTGCAGTCTGCAGACCACATCAGTAGACTTCTGCAGTAGAAGAGGTAGACCGTAGACCAAACATCTGCAATCTGAAAAAGGAAGACTGTTTCTTTTTTAACATCTGCGGGCTACTAAAATAAACTGAAATCTAAATAAACTAATTTTTTTAAACTTCAAAGTGATTTTTTAATATTTTTATGACATTGTTATAAATAATTAACGAATCTACAACAACTTTTATATATTATTATATAAAAAATAAAAATATAAATGATATGAGCTAACGTATATATTTTATAAAAAACCAACAACATTGGTTGCAAAGTTATAACTAAACATTATAATTAGTGATCAAAGAATTTGATACATAAATGGATAGAAATAAATTTCAATTTTTTCAATTAAGTCTATTAAAAACATATCATAAATAGTTTCTCGAGAAATTGACGATACTGTATTAAATAATGTTTTATAAAATTTTGCAAAAATATAAGAATATATTATGATTTTTTTTTTCATATTTATATAAACAAATTCAACGACTATTATTGTAATAAATTTTTATTTATAAATTTGTTAAAAATATAATGTTTGTAACGTGGAACGTTTTTTTTTTTTTTTTAAGTTTTGTAATTTTTTTCAAATTGTTTATCATTAATACAGTTAGAAAAATTATAAATTAAAAAAAACTTTAAAAAAATAAAGATATATATATATATATATATATATATATATATATATATATATATATATATATATATATATATATATATATGTTTTTTTAGGCTAGAAGATGTCTGAATATGTTAGAAGACTCTGGTCCACATCTGCGCCACGAACAGGGCGCACATACATTTTTAGGTCTGCAGTCTTCAAAAAAACAAACAGTCTGCGAAAGCTAATGTCTGCACGTGGTTTGCGCGGTGCAGACAGAAAAGGTCACGCAGATCTGCAGACAAAAAACAAACACTACCTAAGAATAACCACTTTGCCACAATATTTGAAAATAGTTCCTCGTTAGAAAACATTGGCGCCGCAGTTAAAGTGCTCCCTCTCCACTCCAGCTGCTCCCTTTGTCTCTCCCCTATACCACTCGCCAAGCAGAAACTACAACCACATCCAGCAACCTCAGTCCTTGGTGTGCTTTCTATCATTCATATCCGTCGTTGGTTGCTCCTCTCTGATCTCGTCCATGCCAAGCCAATCTTTAAGCTGTCTCTTTCCCGCTTTTTTGTCTTTCTCTTTCCCTCGTGCTAGAAGGATACAATGGATGAATGGAAAATGAGCTTTGAAGCATGGAATTTGATGCTGCACACATAATAAACTGCGCACAAAAGGCTACTTTATGTTATTTGAATGTTTTGTAATTTACAAAATCTTATTTTCTTAAACAGAAAAAGTGATAAGGCACTAAAAACATATTAAGAAATTAGATAAATTTTATTTGTCAAAAATACATATGGAATTGTTATATTTTTACATGTTTTAGTTATTATTTAATTTTATATTTTCTTAATTGTTTTATCATATATATATATATATATATATATATATATATATATATATATATATATATATATATATATATATATATATATATATATATATATCTGTGGTTAGCTGAAAATTGTTACTTTTGTCCAAAAAGGTTTGAATTAGCACTAGAGGTCCAAACGTTTCATTTTGTTGCGAGTTTGGTCCAATTTGCTTTGAATTTTTTTTAAAATAACCGATTTACCCCTCATTAATTTCATTTTCTATTTTTTTATTTTGCTATATTTCCGATTTAAAGTAAACAAAAAAGAAAAGAAAAAAAATAATCGTGTTATCATCCATTCACCACCCACCCTCATATTTTTTTTCCCTCTGGTAAACATCAACACCACCACCACTTGTTATAGTCTCCACCGTAGCTCGTCGCCTCCACATCTCTCCTTCTCAAGTTTGAATTCCGGAAATGTCTTGTAACCTACAGTGGCTATTGTAGATGAAGATAGAGATGGAGAGTGAAAGGGTATGTTGGAGCGAGTGAGAAACCCTTTCCAATCCACCACCATATGCAGATCTGTAACCACCATCACCACTAACATCGGATAAGTAGAGAGATGAACTCCAGCCACAGACGTCGGCGACAGAGGGTTTTCGACGAAGAAGAAGGACGACAACGAAAGAGGGTTTCCGACGTAGAAGAAGAAATATCATCATTTGGGAGACCCTAACTCGTTTGATAATTGTAACGACCATAAAATTTGAGCCAAATTAAAACATTTTAATTCATTCAAAAAAACATTAAGTTCATACATTTGTTTTCAAAATAGTTTAAACATCAAAGTATTCCCCAGAACCATATCATATAAATCATAAAACATGATGAGCGGTATGATCACGCCTTCGCCTTGCTACGATCTCTTGAAGTACCTTAAACAAAACACCGAACTGTAAGCCTGAAAGCTTAGTGAGTTACCCCCAAAATACCAACCACCCACAAACATACTCATAACATATCGCAAATAGAACAACCATGCACATCAGGTCTATTATGTGAGTGGTCTGCCCGCATCGGACCTTCAGTCCACCCTCCGAGTCTAGCCATGTACATCGAGTCTACAGTGTAATTGGTCCGCCCGCACCGAGCCTTCAATCCACTAGTATCTATCCCGAGCCTTCAGTATGACTGGACCGCCATACGGGCCTACAATCTATCCAGACCGCTCGTAGGGCATGTTGGCCTTCAGCACAAAGCAGGACCGCCTCAACCCAAACATCAAGCAAATAACCATGTACACATATATATCAAGTAATCACATAACAATCCATAGACAAACAAATCGATCTAACAGATCATAAAGCATAGCAACATCCTAACCACGATACCGACCTAACCAGCCACTAACATAACATCATCCTATATACCAGGATACCGACCTAAACCAGGTCACTTTACATAATATTGTCCTAATTACTAGGACACCGATCTAAACAGATCAATAAGCATATCAAACAGTACACGTACAGATATTAGATATAACTATCTCACGGATCATCGATCATAGTAATCTCTCATAACCAAAACAACAACCTAACCAGGTTACTAACATACCAATCCTAACGGATCATAAGAGCATGACAACATAGTGTCTATCCGGATACCGATCTACCATATCATAACCACATGTAACATACTATAACCATGATAACAACTAAAAGGGCCGGCCTTGGTGCCTTGGACCCTATTGATATAGTGAGGATAAGTCACCTGCGATTGCCGACTGAAGAGATAAGACTGAGTTGCTCCGACCACCGACATGAACTTCACCACAGAACACTACCAAAGAACCAATTCCATAAATACCAAAATTAACAAAATAACCTTGGAAGTCAAACTGGTCAACTCTTGCTCAAAGTCAAGGTCCTCAGTCAAAGTCAACCTTCCTGGTTGATTCTACTCGTCAAGTCAACCCGTCGACTCGTCGAGTCCCTATACTCAGAAACTCCCATAACACGACTAAACTCGCCGAGTCGCCCCAAGACTCGTCGAGTCCAACGATCTCGGAATTCCATCCTGACCGACTCATTGAGTCGCCAACCGACTCACTAATCCGAAGCTTTAACCAAAGGGGTTGGGTTCTGCGACCAGACTCGCTGAGTCCAAGGCAATCTTCAACTAACTCGCCGAGTTGTTCTTCCAACTCGTCTTGTCCATGCTTATGTTCATACAACTCGTCGAGTACATCCATGTGACTCGCCGAGTCTCTCCTGTTCTTAACCCATACAATGGCTTTTCGAGCCATGCACGGGCTACAATCCATAGATCCACTCTTCTACAGTCTAACCCTCACATAAAGTTGCAAACTTTACGTGAAACCAAGGAGATATAGACCCAAAACACACTAGGGCTTGGGTTTTGGACAAAAGGGCTTCACCCACAATTCAATAACTGATGCTTTATGACTTTCTGGACCAATACAAGTCTAGATCTGAAGTAGCAACCTCAGATCTGGACTCCAAACCCCAAGTGGATCCCAATCATACCAAAATGGCCCCAAATCTCATTCAAGGATAAATCTAGGAGCAACAAAGGAAAGGTAACAACTCATTACCTCCAAGATGTGCCCAACACTGTAGTAGATTCTGGATCTACACTACTTTCTTGATGCAAACCCCTTTGATCTTCAAGTGTCTTCCACTAGAACACCTCTCAAAGCTTCAATCTCCCTCCAATGGCCTTATACACATGAGCTATGGTTTACTGGATCTCAAAGGGGGCTAAGGGAGCTGAGGGGAGGACATTAAGTCCTTTAAATAGGGTGAAAACCGTAAGATTGGGGGTTTTCTCATCCCAGCACCAACTCGTCGAGTCCAGCTTCCGACTCGGCGAGTTGGTCACTTAATTCGCGACCCAAACCCGCTCCGACTCTGCAAGTAAGCATACCTACTCGTTGAGTGCCTTATTCGAAATTAAACTCTAAACTCTTAAGTCGTACTCGTGAAATTCGGGATGTTACAACTCTCCCCCACTTAAATTAGGCTTTGTCCTCGAAGCCTGCGGCAACACAAACTTCCGGATGATATTTCCACAAAGCATCCACTGATCTCAAACCGAACCAGATTCCTTCAAACACTGCTATCGAATCCCTAAAATGCATCTCTTTCCTTGTAGGGTCCTGATAACTACTTCCAGCCGGCCACCGACTTCCTTTTTCTGATAACAACACTCATCCCTAAGTGCCACCAGAAGACACTACCTTACTTCCGTCTTACGCCTTCATTCTCCATAGGCGAAAACTGGATACCATTCTAAACCACCGTGTCTTGACCCAGTATTATCCCGTTATCTCTCGCCCATCTGGCGCCACCTCTATTAACTTGCATCGATGAAAACTCATCCTGTTTCCTCTCTGGATTAAATACCTTATCGTGCTGATATGATAGACATTCCACAGCTTCCAAGCAACTCTCATGAATACCCATCTATAACGCATATACACATCGTACCTGGACCAAACAACCTCAGGCCGGAAAACCAGGCACGCCAACGATGGGTCCAACCATCCCTAGGATGGAACACCACCACATACATAACTCATGACCACAACCCTAAATTGGAACCCAAGGATTTACCCTTGCATCACTTACGAGCTCTTCTGATTGAACATTAGCGCTAACCATTCCACAACCTCAACGGACATCCCACCTGGATGTGCTTCCACATAACTGGTACAATCTCAGTGCTCAGTATCAATAATTGAAATACTTTTGCTCATCCATTGACACTACTGCTATCCTTTCAGATGTCCAACACTCCTTCCTGGAGCTACATACTTTTCTCCTCCATTCATCAAGGAAGTCTACTCGACAACCCTTATCACACCAAGTGCCATATCACTAAAACTTCACTCTACGCTACCCATGTAGAGAAACTGCTATTTTCTAACTCCCATATGCTCTAAATCTGATCGCAACTAAAAAGGCCCACACACGGCCTTTAGCTAACTTCATCATCCTAATCAATACTTGGGGCCAGACCTTATCGATTGCTATCGCATGGCAATATACTCACTGATTCTGCACATACCGATCGACTAACACACACACATAGGGTCTTCAGCATGAATGGATCACCTTACCAGGCCTTCAGCCTATCTAGACCACCCTCAGAACCTTCAGCATGTCTAGACTGCCCTTTTGGGCCTTCAGCCTGTTTGGACCATTCTTCAAGCCTTCAGCCTGATTGGTACGCCCACCGGCCTTCAGTCTATCTGGACCACTCAAAATTTTCATACATCACCCTGAACCATTCTTTCTAGGAATATCTCCCATGCATACTGTTCTTTCCCTCTTGGGGTTCTGAACTCCAGCTCCATTCCATATTCTCAAATTCCGGCCTAACCCTAGGCCTCACAACAATCAATCATTTTCTCTGAAAACCATGGCCGACTCCCTACCCCCTTGTCTATTACCACATTCTCGGCTAAAAAACTGTTGGATCCAACATTTTAATTAAAACACCCATTCGAATCCACTCTCTGTCCCCAACTGGAGTATTACCCGATCCAAGAAGATGAAACCTCGGAGACACTCCGAACTGATGAGATCACCAAGATCCTTTGAACTCCGCCCGACCACTAATAATAACTTCCGATCAACCAAGATACACTGGAGTCCTCAGCCTACTCTAGCAACATGCTCAAAACGTGGAACAGACCTATTGAGTGCTAAAGCGTAGCAGCCTACTCAATACCCGTGTTGAGTATATTTGTGTTGCATCTTGGGCTAAGTGTTTTGTAATCCGGATTGGGCCTGTCCATCCGTGTCTATCTAGATTAGTTACATAGTTATCTAGATTGACTGTTAGGGTTATAGTGTGTGTGTGTGTGTGTATATATATATATATATATATATATATATATATATATATATATATATATATATGCATGTATGCGTATATTAACAAGTTTTTCATTACGTTGATTTTTGTAACCCTAAACGCCTCTACAGATTGAAGTTCTTTATCGAGCTCTTCTGAGGTGTTATTGCATTAATCATTCGACATATTCAGCGCAACACTTGTGTTCTTCTTATGTTCTTATTTTGTATCTTGCTTAGAATCATACGATCCTAAAAGAACTTTGTTCTAACAATTGGTATCAGAGCAGGAGACTGTGTGATCAATACACTTTTCTGTATACATAAGTCTTTAGGGTTTCCGCTTTTATTGTATAAATAGAAGACGTCATCTTCACATCGACGATAACTCTATTTTTGATAAAACCCTAATCTCAAGTTTACAGGTTTGATTCTAAGCAGCTCACCACGTCTCAAGAAGATTCACATACAAACCCAATTAACATCTCAAACAGCATCGGATCAACAACCAGAGTACCCATACTCTATACTCAAGACTACGAAGTATGGGCTCATCACTTTGAAGATTACGTGGTTGGATCGGAAGACAATGGCTATCTCATCTGGGAAGCTATCACTCTTGGACCGTTTGTACATTCGGAGACAAACACAACTGTTAAAACACAAAAAGATTACAACAAGTTGGTGATAGATGTTCAAAAGATGCCACAGGATGAGAAGGACAAGATCTTGTGTAACGTAAAAGCCATACGGATGATAAGATTCGCCCTGCAATCTGACACCTTTCGGCTTGTAGGTTCATGGACAACTACTAAAGAGATCTGGGATAGGCTGAACGAACTTTACTCAACTAATGAAGATCTGGAACACTCCACTCAAACTCTGTTACTATCAGAATTTGGATTTTTCGAACAGAAACCTGAAGAGAAGTTTGTACAGACCTTTGATCGGTTCAATCATCTCTTAAGTAAGATGATCAAGCATGGGATAGAGAGGAAGTTGATCGAGCAGAAAGTAACGTTCATGAATGGGCTGAGACCAGAATGGATGGTTGTGGTTTCCACTGTAAAGGCGCATGAACAGTTCAAATCGTACTCGCTGGCAAAACTAGTAGGGATACAGAAATCCTATGAAAGTGTTTTAACTAAGGAAGCGAAAGTGGTCTCTGGTATGGGATCGTTGGCTCTTGTTTCTAAAGGAAAAAGTACTCCTGAAAAAGAAGAAGAAGAGTCAGACATATCAGAGTGCGAGCTTACAAGTGAGGAATATGCCTTGATGATCACAAATCCAAAGAAATTTGCAAGGAGAAAATTTCCCACCAACAAGAACCGAAACTGGCAGGGAAGCTACAATTCTGAGAAGATGAAGGATGAACTGTGACAACCTGAAATCTATTCCGTCAGTTTTGACCTTTTTCCGTTAAAAAGTTTTGTTTTATTTAACTGGCCGTTAACCTTTTGGAAGAGGTTAATTATATGGGACCTTTTATTATGACTTGGTAAGGGTTGAAACAAATTAGAAACACCCACAAAATGCCCTTAAAAATGTCTAGTTACAACTAAGTCAAAATTTGACCGTTTAATCGGGTGCGACCAAAAAGGCCCGTTTAACAGCAGTATCGGGTAGATTTCCACTGAGCCCCAACTCCAACCCCTATATAAGGGAGAGTAAACTTCATTTCACCCTTTTTAACTCTCTCTATATACTCTCTCTCTCTACAACTTAGTTTCGAGCCAAAATCGTCCGTTTCGAGCACCAAACGAGTAAGCCACCTATCCTAACTTGTTATATAGCTTATCTAGCCTGCAAATTCGAGTTTGAAACATAAAATAGGGACAAAATGATGTGCTTACGGCCGAAGATCACCCTTGGACCGTGAACACCATTTAATGGGGGGTTTTTTATGCCCCAAAACCCCTCCAAATTGTCCCTAAGGCTTAGATATGGCTTGTAGGCTTATGGAATCAGACTTAGAACACCTTGAAGTAGCATTTTGGGGAGTAAACATGAGTTTACTGCCCAAGAACATGCTTGGGCCGTAAACTCCTGTTCATGGGGAGTAAACTCATATTTGTGTGTTAAAAATGCCCTTAAACACACCAATGGCCTTGAATTAAATTCTAGAGTCAATCACCAACAAGCTAGGGACCTTAAACTCAATTAAAACAACTCCATAAGGAGTTCATGGCCATAAACCCCTCATGGAAGGGTATCTAGGCCGTAAACTCCTATAAAGGGGTTAAATGGTGCCCTAAACTCCCCATTTGACTTGGAAAAATGCTTAAGAATTTACCCTCTATCATTTAAGACTTCAAAACACCAAAAGAATGAGTGTATAGGAGCTTACGGCCGTAAGCTCCCTTTCTTAGGGCCGTAAACTCCTCAATGATCCATGTGAAGCCTTAAAACCACTCTTACAATTTAGATTTGGACCTAGCAAAATTCCACGATCGATATTAAGCCTTTAAACATCCTAGAACACTCTCACCATGAGTTTATGGCCGTAAACTCATGGGGAGTTGTCCCAAGGCCGTAAACACCATATGGAGAGTTTACTCTTGGAGATTAAACTCCCTTCCTAAGCCATTCACACCCTTAAATGTTACCCGGGACACCCCAAACACTTAACCAAAGTGTTTTCCGCTCCTTAGAGCGCGTATACTTATTTAATTAGTATTAAATGTACTAATTGTATGTGAACATATGTTATCATATGTTAAATAGGTCACTAAGTGTGTCCAAGTGTTTACTTGACACCGAGCACCCAACCAACACCTTCATCAGAATTCACTTATACTAGGTGAGTTCATACCCCTAAATGAACCTTTTAAATGTAATTACATGTTTTATAGGGGGGAATGCAAGTTAAACATGCCAGTTATCATATCAATCACATGTGATTGATAACCCGCACGCACAAGAATTTACCACATTGTAAACTGTTTTACCAAGTAGGATACTATAAATGGTGTTCTAAAATGTTTTCACTTGTTCAAAACTCTTACTTATACTGATTTATCAAAGTTTCATTTTAAACGGGTTTATGAAAGGTTTCCTAAGAATTTCTAAGTGTTTTCAAACTTATTTTACAAAGAATACCAAGTTGTGATTTCTTAAAGTATAAAGGTTTTCTAAAGTTTTCATTAAGGTTTCTTCCATGTTTTATTACTCTTATTTGTTAGATACTACTGTTTCGTTATACTTCTGCATGGTTAAACACTTATACTTGCTAGACGCTCCTTCACTTTTTAGACGCCCCTTCACTTGTTAGACGCTCCTACTAACTCGTTATACACTTATACTTGTTAGACACTCCTTCACTTGTTAGACGCTCCTACCCACTCGTTACACGCTCATACTTGTTAGACGTTCCTTCACTCGTTAGACGCTCTTACTCACTCGTTAAACACTCCTACTTCGGTTAGTTAGATGTATGCCTATGCTTGTATAGATGCATGTAAATAATGGTTGAAGGACTTAGGAAGGTTTGTTCGTCCTATTTTCTTTTCTTCGTTGAGATGTGGTCTAGTGGGATCAAATGTCAGTCCGAAGGTCGTTGAACCATTAATTATATATTATGTATACAAGCATGGTCATATGGGTTTACATTAGTCAGTTTAGTTTTGAGTCTCTACCTCCAGTTCAATACTTATATTGGAAACACACTACCCACTATTTGGGATGCATCTTTCGGATGCGGCCTTCTCCGTCGTCTAGTTGGTAACCAGAGTCCCCTGTAGGGAGAGCGGACATTGTGTGTATAGATCTATACAGGATTGACACCCCCACACCCTGACTGCTAGCTACAGTCCACGACCCACCAAGCCAAGGGGTGACAAATGTCATATTTTATAGATGCTTGTAGGGCGTCAGGTACTCTAGTGTCGGTTAGTATGGTTACGAGTATCCCAGGTTGCCTTATAATTCATGGCCTTAAGGTAACGGTATTTCACCAGCAACTTACATTTTATGTCGGAAACCCATTCTCAGAGTCACACTATTTCTAGACCTTGCAAGTTGTATCCATCATTTGATACTGTCCGCAGTCTGTATTCTCTGTTTTAGACCTTGTTAGCAGTGTCTTTCATTTGATACTGTCTGTGGTCTGTATTCTTTGTTTTAGACCTTACTAGCTGTATCTTTCATTTGGTACCGTCTGGGGTCTGTATCTCCTTTTGTTAGACTGAGCCAGACGTGTCGTTTGTTCGATACTCTCCTAGAGTCTATGATTCCTTTTGCCTTAGTCAGCAATCCTCACTGCTGAGGCATATGTTATTTCCCTGATTTCTCTTGCTTTCTTTAATAATCAAATTTTGTATTTTGATAATGATAGCGATTAAGGGAAAACTACTTTTTACCACATGACTCCGTCCAGTCTTGGTAGAAGACTACCTTTATTAAAGAAAATATAGGATTTTATGGAAAAGACACTAATGTAATGGATACCCTAAAACTAACACTTTTATTAAAGTTATTTGATTAAAATGACACTAAGTACTTATGAACTCACCAGCATTTGTAAAAATGCTGATACTCGCTTTTCAAATAACTTGTATTCTCAGGTCAGCATTAGACAGGTACATCCCCGGAGCTGTTGATGAAGATAGCTTAGTATCATGCTGTATTTATTATATTTGCTTGTATTACTCTGATATATTGTAATGTAAACAATGTAAAACTATTACTATTATTGCAATGGTTGTTGTACTTTGATTACTGTAATGCATGTGTTGTGATACTTGACATGACGTCATCCACCCCAGAACGTTTCCGCCGTTCCAGTTTTGGGGTGTGATAGATTGGTATCAGAGCATTGTTTATAGTGAGCGAAGTATATCAATTCATAAAAGATATGCAACCTATAAATACAAAGGGATAAAACACTCTGACCAAGAATTATACTTTAAAAATATAACCATATTTTGCCAAAGTATAAAAACATCCAGAATCTAAACACTCGAACACAAGTATCACAAGAAGAACAAGAATAAAAGTCTTTGGATGTTGAGCACTACAGTCAAATCTGGGCAGTTATGTAATTGTAAGCTGGAATAAATGTAACTTGATCAACTACATTTATTCGAGATGCGATGAACGTGTGCTTGGGAGTGATAGTGGTGTTGTAACAGGTCTGAAACTTACCAACTAGGAATGCTAGAGCCAAACATAAACTTAAAATACTATAGGAGTATTTTGGAACACTAAAAGACTCACATTAATCCCATAATCATAATCATAAGATAAGAAACAAACAAGAATTAAAATACCATAGGGGTATTTTAGGATCCATAACTAACCTTGTGTGAAGAACTAAAAAGATCCTTATTGATATACCTACAACTATAGAGAGTATACTCCCAAGGTTATATATAATAAGGATCCCATAGGCTAAGAATGTGTGGTTTCGCCCTATTTCCTTTTCCTCGTTGGGATGTGGATCTAGAGTAGTATAACATATTTGAAGGCCTATCGGATCTAAGCTATATATGATTTGTATACCCTGTGTAATCGTAGCAGGACTCGATATGGATCACTCAATGAAATGTTAATAATCTCTTAGGATTCTTTAGACATTTCCATTCTCGCACGAACCCTGTAGAAAACCCTACCCACTTCAGTACTCGGCAAGAGAGTTGATTCCAACCCCGAAGAAGTTCATTGAGAAGATTTATGGCTTGGAAACGAATGAACTAGGTCGAGGCTATTGAATTCACCAAGTGCCTATATCTTTTAGGGACATCGGTGAGAGATTTGCTTAAACTTCCGAGATTCCAGTCATCCATCATGAAGTGATGACACCCAGAGTCGGAATCAGAAGGAAGGCGGAGTAGAAATTCAATATGTCCATACGAGGAGAGAACCCTAGGTATCTACCCGAAGGAAGCCAATGTCGGTCCCAGTCAAAGATACGAGGCAGATAGAGGGAGCCAGTGCATGGAACCCGAGAAGTGTCTTTTCCTCGTGTTCGTCACGCTAATACAACCATAAAATAATACAATTTAGTGAGTTAATGGCTACACTACTCACGCTATGTGTTAGGTAAGTCGTCTTTTCCCGTTTCCAGTAACACGTTTAGAGCGGATCCCCACACCTCTGTTGAGATTGTTTAGCCAAAAGCCTTCATGAGCCTCTCTTCCTACGGTCTTCGTTCCGAACGGTTATCAAATCTCTCCAAGTAGGAGAGTGAAACCTCCCCAGTATAAAGGTAAGTTAGTAGGAACCACTCGCATCTTATGACCTTTCCGATACTCATACTTCTACCTTACACACCAGGACTACATCATAGGGATGTAGGTCGACACTCAGACAACCAGTACACGAGGCACGGGAAAAATTTATGCATAATACAGTTAGGACAGATATGTCCTGGGTTAGCCATCGTCTCTCATTTTCTTGCGTTCCTTTCCATGTAGGAAAAACCATGCCTCCGAAGAAGCGCAACCAGTCCGCAAGCAAGAAACCTGCCCTCCTATTCGATGAAACTAAGTTCCAAGCTACAGTCTCAGCAGCCATAGCAGCTGTCATGGCTCACCTGAATGCTGACAAAGCCAATGTTAGCAAGGGCCCTATCAGGATTTCCGATCCTAGCAATGGACAACAACAACCAACCTCTGCATACCCAGCCACCCAAGAACCTCACTCAAACCCGCTGAAGAGAAAGATCAAGATAGAGGAGGGAGGTACCTCGACTCAAGGACCTTCCGAAGGGCAACGAGCTGAGACAATCAATACCCCTGTCAAACCTTCCCTCCTGACTTCAAAAAGATCATACCTAGGAAACCTTCCCCACTGCAGCAAGTGCAGGTACCATCATCATGGTATGTATTGGGAACTCTATTGTGCTAGGTGCCACATGTTGGGGCATACTGCTCGCGTCTGCAGAACCCCAGTTGAGTTTATTACATCAACCACCAACTTGACAGCCAATCCAGTTTGCCATCTATCTGGTGAGATTGGACACTTCAAGAAGGACTGCCCAACTGAAGGAAAGGACAAGGACACAGGAGAAGTCTAACTATAATGCTTAAGGAGAAGCACCAAGGAAACTGGTAGATTTTGGTACGTCTCTCGATCTCAGATAACTAACCGAAAACATTAAAAGACTAATTCTAAGTGTAATTATTCCCCGTTAAGGCGAAAGTCGTAGTACTGTTATAAAATTTAAAATTCATCAGGTAAAACTATAATGGCTAAACATATACGTTACGGCCATGTATAGTTAAGATGGATAGACCTAGAGTGAGTGAATGCCGCCTCATTTCCTGTTCCTCGTTTGGTTGTGGATTTAGGGCGGAGTCGCTCAGTCAACAGTCCTCCCCACCTTAATTATACATGACTATTATATGCTAGGCGATTACAAAAATGCCTCGTGAGAATCGATTCATGAAAAGATACTCTACTCATAAACACTTAGGACTCTCTATAGTTCCGCGTCGACTCTATCGGTCCAAGTATCCGTGACAGCGATACACAGGACGAAAGAAACTTTGGGTTCCTAAATCTACTTGAATTTACAGGTAATCAGTGACGAGCAGTTTGAGAACAATGGTATATAGACAATGGCTGCTCGCGTCACATGACAGGAAGGAAGGAGGAGCTAAGGGAGTGTGAAGGATTGCAGCACAATCTCATAAGTGTATCGCAATTAGTTGTGGGCACAGGTTTGAAGGTATCATTCGATGATGAGGGGTCTGAGATAATCGAAAAACAATCTAAGAAGGTTATGCTGAGATCTGCGCAGAAGGGTGAGATGTACCCTTTAAATATTAATCCAATACGAGGGACACCAACTATTTGTCTTCTGTCAAAGGCAAACACTGATGAAAGCTGGTTATGGCATCGACGTCTATCACACCTAAATTTCAAAGATATCAACAAGTTGGTAATTGGGGATCATGTTCGAGGTTTTCCTCTTCTTAGGTTCGATAAGGAGAATTTATGCGTAGCATGTGAAATGGGTAAGCAAACTCGAAAAAGCCACCCAACACGCATCAATACTAAGATAGTGGAAGCACTTGAACTGTTACACATTGATTTGTGTGGACCTTCTGCTATAGAGAGTATCGGTGGAAGTAAGTACATTCTTGTTATTATAGATGACTTTTCCTGCTTCACTTGGGTTTTCTTTCTTAAACAGAAATCAGATGCAACTCCCAAGCTAAAGGTGTTCATCAAGCAAGTGGAAGTGCAATTAAGGAAGATAGTCAGAAACATTAGAAGTGATAATGGACTAGAATTCAAGAACAAGGACTTTGAAGACTTTCTGGCTGATAAGGGGATAACTCACAATTTTTTGGCCCCTTATACACCACAACAGAATGGGATTGTTGAAAGACGAAACCGTTCTCTATGTGAAGCAGCCAGAACCATGCTTAGTTACGCTTCTCTACCTTTATACTTCTGGGCTGATGCCATCGCTGCTGCTTGTTATACTCAGAATCGGTCTTTGCTCAACAAGAGATTCTCCATAACTACTTATGAGATCTTAAATAATAGGAAACCGAACGTCAAATTTTTCCATATTTTCGGTTCACGATGCTTTATTTTTAACTTTAAAGAGAACCGAAATAAGTATGATGTTAAAGCTGATGAAGGCATATTTCTGGGTTACTCTCTGTCATCAAAAGCATATAGGGTGTTGAATAAGAGTTCCAGAAAAATTGAAGAAACTTATTATGTCACTTTTGATGACAATTATATGAATAAGGTTCAAAGGACTGACAATTTTTCAGGAGACATATTCCCAGAATCTGGACAGGTCTCGGTTCCAATATCCAACCTGTTTGAGGAATACATTCGGCTGTTCGATGAACCAGTAAAATCAATTCATTCGGAGGCAACATCAGCAGACAAAAAAGTAGATAATCTCAAGAAGGTCATAGACCAAGCCACTAAAGAGATGGAAAGCGAACCACCAAGTCCTAAGTCATCCAAAGGCTCTCCAAGTAAAGCTTCAACGTTCCAGGGGGAGAGCTCAACCACTCCAAAGGCAACTGGAGTTTCTGTTGAGGAGGAGAATCCAAGTTCATCCCCAACATCTAAAAGTATAGATGATAAAGATACAACTGATCCAAAAATCACAAGTGAAAATCCAATCGAGGGGGAGACACCCACTTCAACAACCAATACAAACTCTGATGATGACAGAGACTTCACTTCGCTAGTCGAGGGGGAGAAGGAAAAAGTAAGTGATAGTTCTACTGATGAAGGCGAAGGTGATCGGTCAGATGTTGAAATAGAAGTAAAAGCTGAATTGCATCCAGAATATGATCCAAGATATCCTCCATTAGTAAAATGGACAAAGGACAATTCCAAAGAGCAAATTATTGGTGAAACTTCCAAAAATGTTCTTACTCGGTCTTAAATGATGGCGAAACAAACTGCATTATTCTCTAAAATGGAATTTTGTATGTTTAATTCGTTTATCTCCAAGATAGAGCCGAAAACTATAAATGTTGCACTTGATCATTCTTATTGGGTTCAAGCAATGCAGGATGAGCTCAATGAGTTCGAACGCCACAGAGTCTGGAGGTTGATTCCCACACCGAAAGATGCCTCTGTTGTCGGCCTAAAATGGGTGTTTAGAAATAAGCTAGACAAGGAGGGGAATGTCATTCGTAACAAGGCTCGGTTGGTAGTAAAAGGTTATTGTCAAGAAGAAGGGATAGATTATGAAGAAATCTTTGCTCCAGTAGCAAGGTTAGAATATGTTAGAATCTTTCTTGCATATGCTGCTCACAAGAACTTCAAAGTTTTCCAAATGGATGTCAAATGGGCTTTCCTGAATGGAGAATTAGAAGACACCGTCTATGTTGAACAACCGCCTGGTTTTGTGAATGAAAATACCCTGATCACTGCTATGTGCTGGATAAAGCTATCTATGGGCTAAAACAAGCACCGAGAGCCTGGTATGAAACACTAACTCGCTTCTTAAAAATGTCAAAATTTAAACAAGGTTCGGTTGACCCAACCTTCTTTCGTAAGAAGGAAGGCGAACATTTGATGATTGTTCAGATTTATGTTGATGATATCATCTTCGGCTCCACGAATCCTAGCTAAACATCTGAATTCAGGAAGTTGATGGAGACTAAATTTGAAATGAGCGCAATGGGTCCAATTAACTTTTTCCTTGGTCTGAATATTAGACAGGGACCAGAAGGTATTTTTATAAAGCAGGAGGCATACACCAATAACTTACTAACGAAATTTGGAATGAAGGGTGATTCAAAAGTGAAGCTTCCTATGGCATTCGACACTAAGCTCACCCTATCTCTAGAGAAACCTGTCGTGGACATAACACTTTATCGACAAATGATAGGGTCTCTTATGTATCTGACTGCTGGTAGACCAGATGTTATGTTTTCTGTTTGTTACTGTGCCAGGTTTCAAGCCAATCCAAGAGAACCTCACATGCTTGCTGTGAAGAATATTTTTCGATATCTGAAGAAAACTTCATCTCTCGGTCTCTGGTACCCTGCTAAATCAGGATTCTTCATTCAAGCCTTTTCTGATGCTGATTTAGGAGGATGTGGACTAGACAGAAAAAGTACTACAGGTGGATGCCAATTTCTTGACGGAAAACTTGTGAGTTGGCAATCCAAGAAACAAACCCGTGTTTCATTATCCACAGCCGAAGCTGAATATATCGCTGCTGCATCTTGTACCTCTCAAGTGGTTTGGATTCAAAGTCAATTAAGAGTATGGGTTAAGTATGAAAAAGATTCCTCTCTACTATGACTCTAAAAGTGGAATAACGATTTTTCATAATCCAGTGCAACACTCAAAAACTAAGCACATTGCACTTAGGTATCATTTCATCAAGGATCATGTAGAAGACGGAAACATGGAAGTTCACTTTGTTCGATCTACTGACCAATTGGCTGACATCTTTACTAAAGCCTTACCCGAAGCAACCTTTAACAAAATGTTACAAGGCTTGGGCATGATGGAAGGAGAGTCGGTACCGAATCTTCAAATCTCTCATTAAAAATTAGACAACCGAAATGGACAGACCGCTCGGTCTATTTCGGCTCTCGAATTTTAGGGAACAAAAATGGATAGACCGCTCTGTCTATCTCTGCTCCGTGATTTTCTGGAACAAAAATGAACCGAATGGTCCATCTATTTCGCTTCTCTCAAATAAGGTTTCGGTTGTATATTTTGTGCATATCTTTTGTTTGCTTTGAACTTTAAATATTTTATCTTTCTGTTTTTATTCTTTTTCAGAAAATTTCAAAAATCCAAAAACATTTTATATTTTTTGTTCTTAGTATTATTTTATCTATCTCGATTGTTTGTTTGGTGTTTCTCTTTATTTTTAGGCTATATGGGTAACAAGAACAACCGACTGTGGATCTAAGGCAGGTATGATTTAATTTCAACATGAACCAGTTAAGGGTCCCTCGAAGCATGCTGTTGCATGTTGTCTTAAGCCTCTATGATCTTGAGTAGGCCTTAATGATTCGATCTATACCTATCGTTTCTTCCAAATCAGGCTAATTTATGCTACTCGGTCTAGAGCTACCTTAATCTTCTCATATGAGTTAAGAGTTTCTCTGCTCTGTCAGGATTATCTAGCAGAAGGTACATTCGGTCCTTAAGCCACCTCTTTACATTCTCCATCTACTTTCGGTTCACCAACGTAACCCTGGAGACTCTCGGTCTTTACCACTGAGGTTTATGGTTACACAACATATGTGTTTATGATCTTAGATACATATACCATGTGCTGAGTGAAACCCAAAATCCAACACCAAAAATGAATTGACGGTGAATTATACATTCAAGATTTTACTGGTTACCAAAGGAAATCTCTTTTTATTTTTGTGAGATCTTTATGAAATCGTCTACAACCAAGGCATTTCTTCCCAAAAAGATCCAGTTTATTTTTTGAGATTTCTGATTCCAGTATAGTCACTAAAATAAGATATCCTACCTACCTATTCAATAGACCACTTCGGTCTCACATGTACCTCTTCCAACGATTGGTTTTATGTTAAAACCCGAAGTTCGGTTGAACACAAGCTACCCTGAACCTATTATTAAAAGAAGCCTTTCAATGTTTATTAACAAACAGTTGACGTATTTTTCGGGAAACCACACAAGCACTTCAAGCCTATCTTGACTTTGAAGGAAGTGATTCTTGCCCGGAATCCTCTGCTTTATGTCTCATAGACATCACTCACATCCTATACACATTTGATTTATTTCTTTCTCTTTGTCACACTTATGCACAAAAAATTTATTTTCCAACATTCTAGGTATTGTTTGGTATGAGTTTTGGTTATCCATCGTAACCAAACAAGGAGTTATATGGAATTTCAAACGCCAATTAAAGATAAGATTTAGGCGTGTGAATTTGATCCGTTTCTAAACCCATGCGTGCTAACGTAGTCCTGGGAGTAACCATACTGTCACACATCGCGCTTTTTCAAGCGATGTTTTAGCAACCTCATCATCACGATTTTCTCTCTCCAGGCAACGGTATATAAAGGGTTGAATGAGTTATTTGTCATTTACCAGTCTAAATTCTCTCAACGTAAACAACAAGTAAACACTGTTCATCTTCTTCTTCATTCATCAATGGCGACTTCTTCATCTGCACATGATTAGACCGCATCATCTTCTTTGCTCACCATAAAACCTAACCAAAACATGATTATTCAACTTAGTCTGTTCTTATATGATCCATACATGTTACAGGTTGTGGAATGCTTGAAATATTTCCCCTGGTTTTAGCCCTAACCCAGGTTGAAGCCGTTCCAATGTCTCTCTTGTCACAAGTTTATTCTTCGATGACATATGACCAGAACAAGGATCGCATCTACTTCACCATCCACAATAAGCAATCTTCAATTTCAAGAGTGAAGTTTTGTTCAATCTTGTGCCTTGCAGTTGATTCCTCCATTATCTCACCTGATTTCATCACGACATCACAACTGTTCTCCATGATGTACGAAATGGGGTACACAAATGTGCTTACAACAATTACAAAGGTGAAGAAATCATGTTTACCATCCCAATGGAATGGTTTATTAACCCTGTTGATTAAGGGTTTGGCCGAACGAAGTGGTGGTTCCGATACCACCAGCAAGGGGTTTCTTATTCTTCTTTATGATCTCTACAATGGGATCAATCTCGATTACGGCTCCATCATCTGGTCTCAAGTGGTGCAGAGTCTAAACACTACGACACGCCATTCAAAAATCTCTTGTGGCTGTTTTTGGACTTTGATTACAAAGAAGGCTATCGATTCGTTGGAGATCCCAATCATGAAGGATGCTCTTCTTGCTACAATCGCAACCTTCCATACGTAGAAAATTATTCTTTCAGATCCACGTAAGTTTCTTCACTATGGAATGATTCCTGAAACAATGTACAGATGTGTTTCAAAACAGAGCAACGTCCTAGCCGATTATAGGAAACTACCTCTTATTGGACCAAGGGTTCTCACTCCTTAACAACAAGTTGCCTTAGACGCATTGGAGAAACCGATCAACCGAGGAAAGAAACCTACAAAGAAAGAGGAGCCTGAAGAACCAAAGGCCAGGTCCTCTAAGTGAAAATCTGATGAAGGGGACTCTTCTAAACCAAAAAAGAAAAAGGTAAAGAAGATGGCTCGTAGGCCAAGAGAACACACTTCTACAAGAACAAAGCCTGATGCTGAACAACCTGAGGAAGAGGAAGTACATCATGACTCGCCCCGAGAGCTCACTCCTCCACGCTCCCCTACTCCACCAGAATCTCCACAACAAACAACAATTCCAATTCCTCCTCCATCACCAAAACAGACAGTTGACCTTTCTACTCCTGCTGTTACTCCACCAGTTATCATTCCAACAACCGCTATGCCACCTTCATCACCGATTGCTTCTGTTCCTATCTCTACTATCCCATTATCAACTCCACTTGTAACCGAATCTACCACAACTACCATTCCCAAACCCACAGTAGATGTCAATGTATCTGATACAGGGGCTACTACTGTGCCTAAACCTCCAGTTATCAACTTACCTCCTTCACCAACCCAATCCTCCGATTCTGTTGCCACTCTTGGGGGAGATGATGAGGATTTTGATTCTATTTACTACAGCCCTTATCGAATTCCATCAGAAGAAACAGCTGATGCTTCTGTCACAAGTCAGCAGATCCAAGACATTCATGAAAAGTTGGATAAACTGCTTGCTGATAGCAAAGCCTATGGTGGTGTGATTATTAAAGCTTTTTTGGAGATGGCTCTTCAACAGTACACTGATGCCATTAATAAATCTACAGCGGTTGTGGATGAGTCTGCTTCTACTTGTAAGAAGGCCACCAAGGAAGTTTATGAGGTTGTTCATACAACTCAGATTTTCCTTGACTCTTTAAAATCTCATGTTGACACCAATGCAGCAAAATATCAAGCTTCAGTGGATTCCTTCTTAAAGTCTCTTCGTGAAGAAACTGAAAATTTTCAAGCTGTTCGTACTGAGCTTAAAACAGAAACCACCTCTTTTTTACAATCTGTGGACTCTCGGTTTGATGCTCTAACTGCAAATCTGGCAACTGAGAGTGCCTTGAAGGAGGATCTAGTCAAACAGCAAGCCACTATTGATATACAGAAGGTGCAGCTCACCCAAGCAGAGAAGGAAATCTCTTTGTTAAAAACTCAAAGGGCGGTGTACAAAAGTTGTGCAGGAGATGTTAAGGATATGCTAACCAATTTGCTGGAAGCTCATGATCCTATATTAACCTTGACAATTCGCAAACATCTTCAATCGAAACTCCTCCCTGCCATTTCCATACTTAGCGAGATGAAGGGTGTTTCAGAGGGGTTCATACCTCCAAAACAAGGGGGAGAGGGTAGTGCACAACAGGTAAAAACAGAACCAAAGGTTAATTTAGCTTCGGTTTCTGAGAAAAAGCTGAAACAGAAAGAGATTCATATTGCAACTGATAGTGATACAGAGGAAGAGACTATTGCAGATGCTCTCAAGAGGAAAAAGAGAGACAGAGAGTTGGATGAAACGATGAAAGTGGCCAAAGAGGCTGAAGAAAGAGAGAAGAAGATTAAGGAAGTTGAAGAGGCCTTGCAGTGCAAGAAGGCTCTTTTTCCGGAGTGGAACAGAGATACACTTATCAATCAAGCGATTGAGTTTCCATCTGTCTATTGGTTGGAACCAGTTGCTTCGTTTGACTGTGAAAACTCTAGAGACTCGCAGTTTGACATGCCCATAACCAGAAAAGCATTCACTTTCCATTACTTTGAGGCAACTGCTGAGGTCCTATATCCACATTCTAAGGTTGACAGGGAGCTGATAGATTTTTATTTGAAGAATGGTCAACCGCAGTACTTGACATGGAGCGCACAGAAAATTACTAAATTCAAGGTACTGAAACCTTTATCTACAGGGAGATTCATCAATGTCAATTTCAAGATCAACCGTAGTTCAGCAAACACGAAGTCTTTTATCTCTCTGGCAAATCTTCCCAACCTTAATCCACATGACTGGATTCTGATATACAACATTCTGCTCTCTAATCCCAGAGAGTATGAGCCGATTCTTGAACATATTAAAAGAATGTTGGCCTCCTATATTCATGAGCTAGCAAGCATGGATCAGGAGATAGCTAAGGTTATGAACAGAAAGCCGACTGTGAAGCCGACGTCTAAGCCTACTGATGTGAACAAAATGAAATTGGGGCAAATTGATTCAACAAATCTGACAATTATGTTCACTAAAGGTGATAGACACAAGTTTTTGTTCGCTTTGGTCAATAAGCATATGTTTTCAACAGATTGCTTGGAGCATATCATAAATATCATACATCGATGCAAGCCGAACTCAGTGGCTGACAAGAAGAATTTCACAAGCATGCTTCGGTGGTTTATAACGTTTCGACATTATATTCTGGCCATTATACCGAAGGTGTTTAAAACAGTGAAGAAGCCATCTGTTGTTAAGAAGGAATGAAGTTTCTGCTCCAAAGACGCAAAGGGGGAGATTGTTGAGTATATTTGTGTTGCGTCTTGGGATAAGTGTTTTGTAATCCGGATTGGGCCTGTCCATCCGTGTCTATCTAGATTAGTTACGTAGTTATCTAGATTGACTGTTAGGGTTATGTGTGTGTGTATATTAACAAGTTTTTCATTACGTTGATTTTTGTAACCCTAAACGCCTCTACAGATTGAAGTTCTTTATCGAGCTCTTCTGAGGTGTTATTGCATTAATCATTCGATATATTCAGCGCAACACTTGTGTTCTTATTACGTTCTTATTTTATATCTTGCTTAGAATCATACAATCCTAAAAGAACTTTGTTCTAACAACCTGAACATAGATCTACAAACATAAACAGAGCCTTCAGCATGATTGGACCGCCGTACCAGGCCTTCAGTCGATCGTCCACCTTCTCGGAAATCCAAGGTCTGTTCCCTAGCCCGCGTGTCTACCATACACGCTAAATGACTCGCCCTCCCGTGCTGAATGCACTGCTGAGCCCTGGCATCTAGCAAAATCCTCAATCTGTCAATCGAAAACTCTCAAAGTCGAGCACACCCTTGACCGAAAACTCGAACTGAACTTGATTCTTGGCTAGGACCCCAACCTGGTTCCCCAACTTCCGCTATCAAGCACCCAGAAGACATGTTCTTATGCTGGGGAGTTTTTCCGAACCCCCAAACAACACAACCTTCAAACTAATCGGCCAATAGGGACTCTGTTCTCCCTGTCAGGTTGTGAAACTTATCCCCGTTTCAAAACCTTTCCCACTTCAGCATCTTGGGGTAACACTCCCTCACTTAGATTCAACTAAGCCTTCATAATACATGAAAATTGGAGGATTCTCAATCCTCCTCACTTCCCAATGATTTATCTGATGACAACCAATTCCTTCCCACTAGTGTTCCATTTCTAGCTAGACCCGGCTCATCCCACACTTCTAAGAACTAGATGATCACTTCCTGAATCCTAGTGAAACCGACAACCACTAATGCGTGAATGACTCCACACTCACTTCCTGAAGACCACCATATAGATGCTCTAACTAATACCTCGGCAACGAGTTACTTCTCTTGGTGCTTCTAGTCCGTCAATCACTAACGGTTTCTAACCACTGAATCATGACAATGATGAATAACCCTTTTGTTGGGTTATGAGCATTCTAACACTCCTAAGTGTACATGCAACCCTAAATACCTTGGATCTATGTTTTCTCTATTATACATGCAAATATGAATATCCAAGGTATTATCCTAAACTAGCATACAAAACTATCAATATAACAAGATAGAATACATACCTCTTTGATGGTGCTTGTCTTCATGAAGCTTGAGTGCCTAGTGCCCCAAGTGTGACACCTCAAATGGTTCACAATCATCAAAACACTTAGAATAACTTAGAGAGAATTCTACACTTCATGAAATCGGCTATCCCTTTCTTAGTCTCTCTAGTGGCTGATTTTCATCAAGAATAAGATGCTTATATAGTTATACAATTAGGGTAAACCCTAATTGTCATGACTTTCCATTTCCTTGGATCCATGGGTTCAAATACACCATGGAGCATCCATGGAGCATCATATGGGTTTTGGCCCAACTAGATAATCCATAGAGCATTAGCCCACTATATAAGTATGGATGATTTGCACAATCAACCCATATATTTAATTAGTCTTCTTTTGATTACTTAATTAATCCTAGATTAATTCTTGATCAATACTAATTAAATAATCTTATTATTCTTATTATTAATATACTAGAACTTATAATATATTAATAACCATAAGTGTCTTATTTCTCTCATTATAGTCTATCCAAGTGCATGATGGTATGCAACCCAAATGGACCATGACGGGTCGGGTCAAGTCTTACCAACTATAGTTATGGACTTAGACATTAATCCAACAGTCTCCCACTTGGATAAGTCTAAAACTATTATTGCGTATGACTTCAGGAACCAACTGGCAATCGTAGCTCTCAAAAGCTTCTGTCGAACTTTGACCTTGTCGATAAACGCTGATCTTGTCAATGACTTGTCCATTAGATAAGGGATCATATATTCCTCCATTCTAGATATCATATGGACTGAGACATGGATTATAATCATTCTCTCTGTCCATTTGTTGTTTCCCGATTTCCGATTTATGACGACTGACTAATTGAACAAATCAAATCAGTCCTGGCCCGGCTGAGCACTTCCATTTGTCATCATCAAATCATCGAGGGGCCCACAGATATCGCTTTTATCCCGAAGGTAAAAGGAATGGATAAACTTCGACTCATATGGCTTGTTCTACTACTTGTTGAATCATACACAAAGACACGTTTTATAGCACCGAGTTACCAAATGCGGTTTCGTGCAATCAATGTACAACCAACTCATAGTAACAACTCATATCTCTAGGTTTGAAGAATATAAGATATTATCATCTCATGATCACTCGTGATAAAATCCATGAAGTGATTCCAATGAGCGCAGGTTGAATCCAATACTCAGAACTTATGAGAACTCATGAGTGTTGTAGCCATTTGCCAACACCTTAGACCTCTACAAGCCAACCCATGACAGTCTTAATTCATATCTACTTCCAACATATGACCGACTGTGGATGGTTTGAATAACTTAGTCATTCCGGAAGAATAACCTAGTTTATTCAGGAAGTCAAAACATGCAAAGTGCAACACAATAATAATTGAATCCAATATGGTCTCAGAACTTATGAATATAAATAAAACACCTTTTATTTATCACCATATGATTACACATTATTCATTGTATACTGTTTCAGCTATCAACATTATTCTTGAATTTAAAACAATAGTTGTCCCATGCTCCAAGCATGCACACTATGTTTTCTAAACACTAGTCATGCCATACACCAAGTATGCATACTATGTTTGTCTATGATCTTTACTTTGTGAACTAGATCAATTGAACATAACTTCAATGATTCTCTTTTCACACTCCCAAATCCTTACTGCAAATGCAAGAATTCCAAATTCATGCCATTTACTGAAATCTGTTAGATTCTAAACTCATATGCATTAATCCTCTTGTAACGATTATGCACAAATTCACAAAGACTTGGCAACAATCATTACAGAGTATTCCAAAGGAGATCAATTTAAGTTTCCTTAATCTTACACAGATTGAAATCTCTGACTTTGAAACATTTCCAGATTCCATTTTGACTATCACTTCTGAACAAGAGTTGCCTCCTTACAGATTATGTCAATATGGTCCTTCCAGAATTATCACTACACTTCCAACTGTCCTTGAGCAACCAATCTTTGGTAAACCTTAGATTGTCCTCGACAATTGTTTAATCCTTTTAGTCATATCCAGTTCTAAACCTTTTCCCTTCTTAATGCCCTAGGCATTTGGAAAATTTTAGAAAGGATGAATATAGAACATGTAATCGATCCTATATCCGAAGCATATGGGACACGATTCATGATGTCTCACATAAAGACTAAACCAGTCTTTTGCTATAACATTTCCATTTCTATTCGCCAAGTTCTCATAATTCAGATTATAAAAAGGGATGCCGTAATCATAATCGAATTTTAGAACACAAATAATGGACCCATATACAGAATTTCCTTATGTTGAGCCATTCCAACATGAATTCATATATATCCTTGACTAAATGATTAAAACCTCACGATCTAAGCTTATAGATTTGAGATGAAGTATAATTTCCTCTCCCTTAATTATAGCAAAACAACTTTTTCCCAATTGAAACCTTTTGTTTTCTATAATTAACATTGCTAACTTGCAATCTTTATCATAATTATCATGCTCCCACTAACATGATGATTATTAGCATAACACTTATGCTCCCACTAGCTTTGACATGTACTCTGAAATCAGCTGACTTTCTTACCAAAGTTCAGATTTCAAATACTGGATTTTTTTGATAGAACTTTATCAAAATCATACACCTTCCCTTAGATAGCACACTTGTGTGTCTAAACAATTATGAAGAGGGCTGCCGTAATCATAATGGTTAGACCTTTTTTCCACTTCTCACAAGTCCAGGTTAGTGTGCCGGTAAACCACACACGCTCCACTAACGACTTTGAGAATGCAAATATCACAATTGCTATCTATCTAAAATCTACTTAGTGAAAGTGTTTCCTCACCATCATTTTCATGAATCGGAGAGAAACCTTATGACACTTCGATTTAATGGTGTATGTCACACCCCGCTAAAGCGGAAACGCAAGGTATGACAGCGATAACGGTTTCAATGCAAAAGATAAAGATACATCACCATAGCAGTATTTAAAAGTTTACAACCCATAGCTTCAAAAGAAACAAAATACAAGTTTTTCAAAATAACATTGTTCAAAATATAGTTTCATAATAGCTTCAACACGATGCAGCATGCTCTATGATGATGAATCTTTACATCCACTTACTAATTACTTCCTGAAAAAGCATGTAAAACGAGCGTCAACTATGAAAATAGTTGGTGAGTATCACAAGTTTATAAAAATCAAGCGTACAATAAGGCTTTTCGTAAATACAAGTACATTGCTTCAATGATAAACAAGTTGATTGCTATTAATGAATACAAGTTTATTGCTATAACGAGAAACGAGTTTGTATGTGTATGAGCAAACAATGAGTCTCAACCAAACCTATGACTGAAGCCCTATCGAGATCTATGCTTATCGTTCCATAGATGAATATGGTATCATGCACTCCAGCGATTCGGGCGAGTGAGGAGTTGTCAATTCCTAATAGCGCTATCCATAACGACCATTGGCTCAAAGAATTAATGGTTAGAGATAAGGGAAGGGCCTTAGTACGATAAGTTCTCATGTTCCGTGTTGCATAGACATACATAAAGAAACATAGCAATACAATAGCAATCATGTTTGATACAATTCAATTTAAATACAACATGCAAACAGTAGTTTTTCTGGACATGCTTTTCCACCCCAAAACATAAAAACCGAAAATAGGGGAGTGCGTGAATACTCACGATGTTTTGTGTAGACACAATCGGTACTTCGGGATGCACCAACGTCTAACTACCGGGATCCTACGACATCAAACACACGCACTAGTGAGTTTCCATGTCGATATCTAATGCTAATATACTAAACTCTACATATAGGGAAATGCCAATTTATGTTTTAGTATTGGATTTTATATCAATTAGTTACACTTTTTCTGAAGTAATGAAATTCTATATATCGGGCGATTAATTACAACCTTGGAATATAAACTTTCCAAATTTTTAAGTCCTTATTACAACATAAATTCACGAAAATAGCATTCGAGGGATAAAAATTCTCAAACTTTTTATTTAACTGTTATTACACAATACTAAGCTGGGAAAATTATAAAAATGGATTTCCAAGCTGTTTAATTATATTTTATGATTTTTGAGCATTTATTTCAATAAAAATTGAAATAAATAGAAAACAGTTTTCAAAATTACCCAAACTTTTTATTTAATTATTATTATACATAAATAGGCTGGGAAAAATATAAAAGATATTTTTCAGTGGGTATTTCTATTTTTCCTTGCTTTATTCCTTTAAATAGTCATTAATTAAAGAAATAATATTAAACAGTTAAAATAAATCACCATAAATTTTTGTAACATCATTTATAGTATAAATATCCTGGGAAAAATATCGAAAGTGGTTTTCATAATGTATAAACTGGTTTTGGGTATTTATGTATATTTAAGTGTATTTTAGTGCAATTAACTTTAGAAAATAAGAGAAAAATAGTTTACAGTAGAGAAAAATATTCAAAATTTTTATGTAACCTCCTACTCTATAATATTATATCCTGGTAAATTTTCATGAATTTTGGATAATCAGAACTATTTCTCCCATTTTTAGACCATTATAATTACAAAAAATTGGTAAAAATAGTAAAACATGATGGAAAATCTTGAAATTATTTTCTGGAGTCACCCATCATAGGTAAGGTATGCGAAAATTGTTAGATACAATTTTCACATCCTATAAAATGGTTTTGTAATTTATCATGTCCTAAATAAAAGAAAATTAAAAATCATATGAAACAGTAACAAAAATTGCTGCAATTTGGTGAGGGGTCATTATTCCCCATAAGGATCATCCATGAATTTATTTAGGATTTATTGACCTCTGGAAGTATTTTATATGATTTATGCCCTTGGTTTTAGCAATAATTCTAATAAATCAAAGAAATAACAAAAGCTCTTGAAATTTTCCAGATTATCTCATGCATGAAAGGGCTTTCAAAAGGAAAAATGTTAAAAAAATGTATTCAGAAGAGAAATGAGGGTAATGATTTCAAACAATTTAAGAAAAGTTGCATGCAATAATGCATGAAGTGTAAATGTGGCTGAAGTTTATGAATTTGTGTAGCCCATTCAGTGAGGTTTTAAGCCACGAAATTTCAACCATAATTCACTAGATATGTTAAGTTTCTAAGGTATTTTTCCTCAGATTTATGGTTGGGTTTAAGGCCATTGTTTAAGCAAGATAAAAATAGTGATCACAGAAAAAGAGCTGTATGCGCAACCTTTTTGTAAAATCTGCTAAAAATCGGATATTTAATATTTTACAGTGAGACCAGTTGGGTTTGAAAGCTAACTCGTGGAACTAACCAATACAAAAAGAATATCATGATTTGGTTAAGAAATGACTGAGTTATGACTGTTCAAAGTCGAACAAAGTAATCTGGCAGATTGCATGTTTGCTTGTGTGCATTATTAGGGTATTTCAACAAGAACATCATGCATGTCTTTGGTAAGGCCCGATTTCTAACACATGCATGGAATGAATGAGCATCAAAGATGTACTAGAAATGGTTTAAATGCTTTTGTTCATGCATGAACACAAAAGAAATGGAGAAGAACATGAAATATTAGGTTTTGATGTCACATGATCATATGTGCATCTTTTCCACTCCTTGCATGGGTTTGATCCCGGATTTTCACCATCTCTAACACATGCATTGTGTTATGGTGAGAATCTACAAACCACAAGGGGAGAATAAAGATTTCTAGCCATGGAAAGGCATAGAATCCGAAAAGTAGAGAAGACTAAGAAGAAAAAGAGGTTTAACCATGAAACTATGGAAGAAGATGTTGTTTACCTTGGTTTTGACCTTGAGAGAAGTAAGAACACTTCAAGGGCTTCACAATCTCGAAATTTTGCAGAGAAATGAGAGGATTTTCGTGAGTTTAGAGAGAGGGAAGAAGAGAGTGAAGTGTGTGAAGAGAGTGAAGTGAGAGAGTGAAGAGGGAAGAGGTGGAGTAAGGGTTTAAGCTTAATGATTGTGTTTTGGGGAAGAGAGAGGGCATGGGGAGAGGTGATGGCCGGTTTTTGCATGCATTTTGGCCTCCTCTCTCCTAAATTTTAAACTTTATAAACTTCCCTCCTATATTTTATATAAAAACATTCATTTTTATAAAATATTTATTAAGCAATTTGATTTATTTAAAAATCTTGTTTTCAACAAATAATTTATGATTAATACTTGTAATTTATATTTCTAGTTCATTGGTATAATCCATAATTTGATTAATAAAATTTGATATTAGGAAGTTTATAGCCAAATTTTATAAAGTTTTTAAGCTTTATAATTTATAACTTTGGATTTTTGGCTCATTAGGGTTTTTGGAATATTGTTTGATATTCAACAACATGTTGAAGTATAATTAGAATGTTTTAATTTATTTTTAGATTTTTATACCCTATTTCAATTATAACAAAGCTTGAAGCTTTATTCTAATTATAGTATTGGCATTTCCTATTGTAGCTAAGCAACTTGCTAGAATTGTAAGTATCAAGTATATTAGTCCTAGACCTTAGTTGGATCCTAGTTTATGCAAGATTTTTGACCTAATTTATACTACTAGGTCATGGCATGTTGTGCATGAATGGTTATTATAAAGATGCATGAGTCCAAGAATGACCTGAATTGGCAGTTGTCACAGTATCCCCCACTTAAAAAGAATTTCGTCCCGAAATTCATTCTATGTCATCGCTTGTCATTGCAAGAGAAAAGTTGCGGATACTTTTCCTTTATGAAGTCCTCGCGCTCCCAGGTGTACTCCGGCCCACGTTTTGAGTTCCATCGAACTTTCACAATCGGGATCTTACTCCGCTTAAGTTGTTTTACCTCCCTGTCAAGGATTTCTATCGGTTCCTCAACGAAGCTCAGCTTATCATTGATCTTAATTTCCTCCAGGGGTACTATCAATGTTTCGTCGGCTAGACATTTCTTAAGGTTGGAGACGTGGAATGTGTCGTGAATGGCGCTTAACTCTTGGGGCAATTGGAGTTTATACGCTACTGGACCAATCCTTTCAAGCATTTCAAAGGGTCCAACATATCTCGGGCTTAGTTTTCCTTTCTTACCAAAACGCACAAGCCCTTTCCAAGGCGACACTTTTAAAAGTACCTTGTCTCCTACTTGGAATTCTAATGGTTTTCGACGATTATCCGCATAACTTTTCTGACGATCTCTAGCAGCTTTAAGCTAATCCTTGATGATAGCAATCTTGTCGGATGTTTCCTGGATAAGTTCGACTCTAGTCAACTATCTGTCTCCGATTTCTGTCCAGCATAAGGGCGAACGACACTTGCGTCCATACAATGCTTCATATGGAGCACATTGGATACTCGTGTGGTAACTGTTATTGTAGGAAAACTCAATTAGGGGTAAATAAGTATCCCAATTTCCTTTGAACTCAATGACACACGCTCGTAGCATGTCTTCCAATGTTTGTATTGTTCTCTCTGTTTGCCCATCTGTCTGAGGGTGGTAAGTTGTGCTCAAATCTATCTTGGTTCCTAGTGCCCTCTGTAACATCCACCAAAATCGAGATGTAAAACGACTATCTCTATCAGAAATGATAGATAAGGGTACACCATGCAGAGAAACAATTTTGTCGATGTAGATTTGGGCCAATTTTTCCATCTTGAAATCTTCTCGAATGGGGAGAAAGTGTGCAGATTTCGTCAGTCGATCCACTATGACCCAAATTGAGGCATGACCTTTAGCAGTTCTAGGAAGTTTGGTAACAAAGTCCATAGATATTTGCTCCCATTTCCATTGGGGAATTTCAGGTTGTTGCAACAACTCGGATGGTTTCTGATGTTCAGCTTTGACTATTGAGCATGTCAAACACTTCCCAACGTACAAGGCAATATCCTTTTTCATTCCAGGCCACCAATAGTACTTTTTAAGATCCTTGTACATCTTATCTGCTCCAGGGTGGATGGAGTATTTAGATCGATGAGACTCCTCTAGTACCATGTCTCTCAGGTTGTTAACCCTTGGAATCCAGACCCTGTCTTTAAAATAACGAACTCCATCAGGTTTGGTTTCAAATCTTTCTTCCAAACCATGTAAAGTTTCGCCTGGAAGATTTTCCTTGCATAACGCTTTCTCCTGGGCATTAATGATTTGAGATTTCAAGCTTGTCTGAATTACCATTCCCAAAGCTCTCACATGGGAAGGTTTCACTCTTTCTTTCCTACTAAGAGCGTCGGCTACTACGTTAGCCTTCCCTGGGTGATATCGTATCTCACAATCATAATCACTAAACAACTCTACCCATCTTCTCTGCCGCATGTTTAACATTTTCTGATCCAGGATATGCTGAAGGCTTTTGTGATCGGTATAAATGGTGCACTTGGTTCCGTACAAATAATGCCTCCATATCTTAAGGGCGAAAACTATTGCTCCTAGTTCTAGATCATGGGTGGTATAATTCTTCTCGTGCGGTTTGAGTTGTTTGGAAGCATATGCAATGACCTTATCTTTTTGCATTAGCACACATACTAATCCTTGATGAGACGCATCACAATACACCACAAAGTTCTCTAATCCTTCTGGTAAAGCCAGAATTGGTGCATTGCACAGCTTGTTTTTCAGGATTTGAAACGCCTCTTCGTGTTTCTCTTCCCAGAGAAATTTTCTATCCTTTTGGGTCAAAGATGTTAATGGTTGAGCAATCCTAGAGAAATTCTCAATGAAGCGTCTGTAGTACCCAGCTAATCTTAGGAATTGTCGTATTTCTATCGGGGTTTTGGGGGCCTCCCATTTCTTGATTGCCTCTATCTTAGCTGGATCTACATGGATTCCTCTTTCACCGATCACATGACCAAGAAAATGTACTTCCCGAATCCAAAATTCACACTTAGTGAACTTGGCATACAATTTCTGTTCCTTCAACAGCTCCAACACTAGCTTTAGATGTCTATTGTGATCTTCTTTGGTCCGTGAGTAAACAAGTATGTCATCGATAAATACAATTACAAACCTGTCTAGGTATGGTCTACAGACCCTATTCATCAAATCCATGAATACAGCGGGTGCGTTCGTTAGTCCAAAAGGCATGACTAAGAACTCATAATGTCCATAACGGGTTCTAAATGTTGTTTTGTGAATGTCCTCTTCGTGAATTCTTAGCTGATGATACCCTGACCGAAGGTCGATTTTTGAGAAGTAGGAAGCGCCCTGCAACTGATCGAACAAGTCATCTATTCTAGGGAGGGGATATCGATTCTTGATTGTCAACTTGTTCAATTCTCTGTAATCAATGCACATTTGGAACGAACCATCTTTCTTTTTGACGAATAACACTGGGGCTCCCCAAGGTGAAGAACTTGATCGAATAAACCCTTTATCTAGAAGTTCTTGAAGTTGTCCGGATAGTTCTTGCATCTCGGATGGTGCAAGGCGATATGGTGCTTTTGCTACCGGTGCCGCTCCGGGAATTAAGTCTATCCGAAATTCGACCTGTCTATAAGGGGGTAGACCGGGCAATTCCTCCGGAAATACTTCGGGATAGTTTTGAACCACTGGAATCTCCTTGAGTTGCTTAGCTTCAGGTTCTCTTTCTAGCACGTGGGCCATGAATGCAATACAATTCTTCTTCAGGTACTTGTGAACCTTCACGCTTGATACTATGTTTAAACTTCTTCCTGGCTTTTCACGGTGTATGATAAGGGTTTCTCCATTAGGGAGAGGCACTCTGATGACATTCTCATAACAACCAATGTCCGCTCTATTTTTGGATAACCAATCCATCCCTACTATCACATCAAAACTACCTAGCTCTATAGGAATTAGGTCAATGCTAAAGAGTTTATCAGCTAAATTCAAAGTACAACCAGGAATTATATCACTAGCCCTAATTTCATACCCATCAGCAAGTTCAATAGCATAAGCATTCCTCATCTTTACCGATTTCAAGCCAATTAACGGTCTAAATGCTAAAGAAACAAAACTCCTATCTGCTCCCGCATCGAATATTACTGATGCAAAATGGTTGTTCAGGAGGAACGTACCTGTTATCACTTCAGGGTTCTGACGAGCTTCTTCTGCACCAATCACAAAGGCTACACCTCTTGGCTGTCCAACTTGATTTCCTTGAAAGTTTTGCCTGACTTGGCCTTGTCCATTGTTACCAGGTCCATTGTTCAGTTTAGGACATGCTCTACGGAGATGATCATTACTCCCACACTCGTAACATGTCCTTTTTCCCTCCTTATTCACCTTACAATACTTCGAGTAATGGCCTGTTTGCTTACAGTTTTGGCACACCGGGCAAGCTCCCTTGTGATGGAAGTTACACTTATTGCACTTCGGAAGCGGCCCTGAGTACTGCTTTCGCTCCTGCACTTCTTGTCCTTGAGTTCTCACTGGTTCTTGCTCCTGGGCTCTTACCATAAAGTTTCTTGAGACTTTCTGCTTCCTCCCTGACTTGCCTCCATACTTCTTCTCTCCCTGATTTGTTGGCTTCCTCTTGCTACTAGAGCTTTCCTTTGCTGATGCTCCCATCCTTATCACATCATTGGTTAGTCGATTTGCTAGGCTTACTGCACTTTGAATGGTAGTTGGGTTTGCTGAGGTAACCATTCCCTGAATCTCTGGTGCCAGACCCCAGATGTAACGATCTATCCGTTTCTCCTCAGGAGTAACCATGTGAGGTACTAGTTTTGCTAGTTCATGAAATCGGACTGTGTACTTCTCTATTTGTGTTCCAACCATAGAATGGTTCCAGAATTCATATTCAAGTTTCTGAAGTTCATCCTTGGGACAATACTCCTCTATCAGCAGCTTCTTTAGGTCTTCCCAAGTTAGCTGATATGCTGCTGTACGGCCTCGGGTTTGCACTAGAGTATTCCACCAGGTTAATGCCCTATCTTGGAATAGGCAAGATGCATACTCAACTTTGTTGCGCTCGAGGCATTTGCTAATATGAAGGACCGACTCCATGCTGTCAATCCATTTCAGTAACCCGACCGCACCTTCCTTTCCATGGAACTCTTTAGGTTTACAGGCCATAAAGGACTTGTAGTTGCATTCTCTTTCATTGTTTCCCCGGTTTCCTCCACTACTTCCTTGGTTAGCATTAAGTCCTGCAGTTACTTGAGTAACAATGTTTGGGATTGCTTGCATGAGTTGTTGTGCTACCATTTGAGCAACATCGGGCGTTTCGTTCTGTGGGCGCCCGCGATTAGGCCTTCCTGACATGGTTCTATGACACAGGAGAAGAAATACGTATAAATACATAAAATAATGTATAATATGTATTTCACTACCATTTTGAAAACCGTAAGTGTTGTCAAATTAATGGGTTGCATTAATACTATGCATATAGATTTGAGAAAGGAAAGAAAAGAAAAATCTCTTTTATTCAACCATTTACCAAATAAATTTTAGGGTTTGACCTCATAGTAAAAGTTTTCAAACATAAAATAAAATTTTTCATTACCATTTGAAATAATCTTAAAACCAAACCAATACGTCAATCCCAAAAGAAAGTTTTAAATATTTTTCCCAAAAGACACCCAACATGGGTTTTCATTTCAAAAAAAAATAAAACAAAATACTGAAATCAGAACCAAAAGCCAATCGCTATCCCAACAAGAAGCATCAACACCAGAATCAGGAACAGCCCACCAAACACATAATATGCTGTCATCGCATGACCTGCCTCTCGTCTAGCAGCACTAGCAGTGTCAGCAGTCTCCATCGAATGCTGATACAGGATTTCCATTCCTGCCAAGACTTCATCCAAAACTTCTCGATGCCCAGCTATCACAGCGAGACTGTGACGTAGGCCCGCTGCTATCGACTGCAATCTCCGGGACTCCTCCGGGGTCATACCTGGCTGTCTGACAGGTATCCCTATGACTTGCTGAGGTGAGGGTGCTCCCGGTCCTGCATCGCTAGGTTCTGCTCCGCTAGGTCCTGCCGTTCCATGTCCTGCTGTGCTAGCGGGTATCCTTCCTGGAATGGGAAAACTCTTCCTCGCTGTCCTCCGAATGCGAAGTCCATAGAGCGGTGGCTGTGGCAACACCGATGTCGGTGATGCCTCGCGTCGTTGACTCGGGGCGTTGTCATTGCTGATCTCCACCGAGTTCCCAGTATCTTCCGTATCCTCTGATGGGTCTTCTTCTACCGAGGCGGGGGGATTACGTCGAGGGATAACAGTGACGTAGCCGGATTCATCGGCTGAGGCGGTAGCGCGGGAAGATGACGATGTTGACATAGTGGACTGTGACATAGTTTCAATGAGATATGAAATAAATGACAATGCATGCCTATAATATGCAATGCTTACACACACCAAAATTAACCTTTTGAAATTTTGAAATAAAGTTTTCTCAAATATTTTTGTTGAACATATTCCCATTATAATTAGCTCAAGCTTTGTATAAATCTTTTCTTAATTAAACATAGGTGATCAGGCTATGTTTAATCAAGGTCCAATAATACAACTCCCAACCTAATTATACTAGTAATATGTTTGATGTAAAAAGAATTTCTTTGTAAGTTTTAGTTATAGGTTGTGTTTTCTTAAAGAAAAACCGATGTTCTCTATAACTTTAGCTCTGATACCACTTCTGTCACACCCCGCTAAAGAGGAAACGCAAGGTATGACATCGATAACGATTTCAATGCAAAAGATAAAGATACATCACCATAGCAGTATTTAAAAGTTTACAACCCATAGCTTCAAAAGAAACAAAATACAAGTTTTTCAAAATAACATTGTTCAAAATATAGTTTCATAATAGCTTCAACACGATGCAGCATGCTCTATGATGATGAATCTTTACATCCACTTACTAATTACTTCCTGAAAAAGCATGTAAAACGAGCGTCAACTATGAAAATAGTTGGTGAGTATCACAAGTTTATAAAAATCGAGCGTACAATAAGGCTTTTCGTAAATACAAGTACATTGCTTCAATGATAAACAAGTTGATCGCTATTAATGAATACAAGTTTATTGCTATAATGAGAAACGAGTTTGTATGTATGAGCAAACAATGAGTCTCAACCAAACCTATGACTGAAGACCTATCGAGATCTATGCTTATCGTTCCATAGATGAATATGGTATCATGCACTCCAGCGATTCAGGCGAGTGAGGAGTTGTCAATTCCTAATAGCGCTATCCATAACGACCATTGGCTCAAAGAATTAATGGTTAGAGATAAGGGAAGGGCCTTAGTACGATAAGTTCTCATGTTCCGTGTTGCATAGACATACATAAAGAAACATAGCAATACAATAGCAATCATGTTTGATACAATTCAATTTAAATACAACATGCAAACAGTAGTTTTTCTAGACATGCTTTTCCACCCCAAAACATAAAAACCGAAAATAGGGGAGTGCGTGAATACTCACGATGTTTTGTGTAGACACAAGCGGTACTTCGGGATGCACCAACGTCTTACTACCGGGATCCTACGACATCAAACACACGCACTAGTGAGTTTCCATGTCGATATCTAATGCTAATATACTAAACTCTACATATAGGGAAATGCCAATTTATGTTTTAGTATTGGATTTTATATCAATTAGTTACACTTTTTCTGAAGTAATGAAATTCTATATATCGGGCGATTAATTACAACCTTGGAATATAAACTTTCCAAATTTTTAAGTCCTTATTACAACATAAATTCACGAAAATAGCATTCGAGGGATAAAAATTCTCAAACTTTTTATTTAACTGTTATTACATAATACTAAGCTGGGAAAATTATAAAAATGGATTTCCAAGCTGTTTAATTATATTTTATGATTTTTGAGCATTTATTTCAATAAAAATTGAAATAAATAGAAAACAGTTTCCAAATTTACCCAAACTTTTTATTTAATTGTTATTATACATAAATAGGCTGGGAAAAATATAAAAGATATTTTTCAGTGGGTATTTCTATTTTTCCTTGCTTTATTCCTTTAAATAGTCATTAATTAAAGAAATAATATTAAACAGTTAAAATAAATCACCATAAATTTTTGTAACATCATTTACAGTATAAATATCCTGGGAAAAATATCGAAAGTGGTTTTCATAATGTATAAACTGGTTTTGGGTATTTATGTATATTTAAGTGTATTTTAGTGCAATTAACTTTAGAAAATAAGAGAAAAATAGTTTACAGTAGAGAAAAATATTCAAAATTTTTATGTAACCTCCTACTCTATAATATTATATCCTGGTAAATTTTCATGAATTTTGGATAATCAGAACTATTACTCCCATTTTTAGACCATTATAATTACAAAACATTGGTAAAAATAGTAAAACATGATGGAAAATCTTGAAATTATTTTCTGGAGTCACCCATCATAGGTAAGGTATGCGAAAATTGTTAGATACAATTTTCACATCCTATAAAGTGGTTTTGTAATTTATCATGTCCTAAATAAAAGAAAATTAAAAATCATATGAAACAGTAACAAAAATTGCTGCAATTTAGTGAGGGGTCATTATTCCCCATAAGGATCATCCATGAATTTATTTAGGATTTATTGACCTCTGGAAGTATTTTATATGATTTATGCCCTTGGTTTTAGCAATAATTCTAATAAATCAAAGAAATAACAAAAGCTCTTGAAATTTTCCAGATTATCTCATGCATGCAAGGGCTTTCAAAAGGAAAAATGTAAAAAAATGTATTCAGAAGAGAAATGAGGGTAATGATTTCAAACAATTTAAGAAAAGTTGCATGCAATAATGCATGAAGTGTAAATGTGGCTGAAGTTCATGAATTTGTGTAGCCCATTCAGTGAGGTTTTAAGCCACGAAATTTCAACTATAATTCACTAGATATGTTAAGTTTCTAAGGTATTTTTCCTCAGATTTATGGTTGGGTTTAAGGCCATTGTTTAAGCAAGATAAAAATAGTGATCACAGAAAAAGAGTTGTATGCGCAACCTTTTTGTAAAATCTGCTAAAAATCGGATATTTAATATTTTACAGTGAGACCAGTTGGGTTTGAAAGCTAACTCGTGGAACTAACCAATACAAAAAGAATATCATGATTTGGTTAAGAAATGACTGAGTTATGACTGTTCAAAGTCGAACAAAGTAATCTGGCAGATTGCATGTTTGCTTGTGTGCATTATTAGGGTATTTCAACAAGAACATAATGCATGTCTTTGGTAAGGCCCGATTTCTAACACATGCATGGAATGAATGAGAATCCTAGATGTACTAGAAATGGTTTAAATGCTTTTGTTCATGCATGAACACAAAAGAAATGGAGAAGAACATGAAATATTAGGTTTTGATGTCACATGATCATATGTGCATCTTTTCCACTCCTTGCATGGGTTTGATCCCGGATTTTCACCATCTCTAACACATGCATTGTGTTATGGTGAGAATCTACAAAACACAAGGGGAGAATAAAGATTTCTAGCCATGGAAAGGCATAGAATCCGAAAAGTAGAGAAGACTAAGAAGAAAAAGAGGTTTAACCATGAAACTATGGAAGAAGATGTTGTTGTTTACCTTGGTTTTGACCTTGAGAGAAGTAAGAAAACTTCAAGGGCTTCACAATCTCGAAATTTTGCAGAGAAATGAGAGGATTTTCGTGAGTTTAGAGAGAGGGAAGAAGATAGTGAAGTGTGTGAAGAGAGTGAAGTGAGAGAGTGAAGAGGGAAGAGGTGGAGTAAGGGTTTAAGCTTAATGATTGTGTTTTGGGGAAGAGAGAGGGCATGGGGAGAGGTGATGGCCGGTTTTTGCATGCATTTTGGCCTCCTCTCTCCTAAATTTTAAACTTTATAAACTTCCCTCCTATATTTTATATAAAAACATTCATTTTTATAAAATGTTTATTAAGCAATTTGATTTATTTAAAAATCTTGTTTTCAACAAATAATTTATGATTAATACTTGTAATTTATATTTCTAGTTCATTGGTATAATCCATAATTTGATTAATAAAATTTGATATTAGGAAGTTTATAGCCAAATTTTATAAAGTTTTTAAGCTTTATAATTTATAACTTTGGATTTTTGGCTCATTAGGGTTTTTGGAATATTGTTTGATATTCAACAACATGTTGAAGTATAATTAGAATGTTTTAATTTATTTTTAGAGTTTTATACCCTATTTCAATTATAACAAAGCTTGAAGCTTTATTCTAATTATAGTATTGGCATTTCCTATTGTAGCTAAGCAACTTGCTAGAATTGTAAGTATCAAGTATATTAGTCCTAGACCTTAGTTGGATCCTAGTTTATGCAAGATTTTTAACCTAATTTATACTACTAGGTCATGGCATGTTGTGCATGAATGGTTATTATAAAGATGCATGAGTCCAAGAATGACCTGAATTGGCAGTTGTCACAGTGTATGAGTTCTTATCCATGTGAATTGTCAAAACCATAGTCACAAGAGAAGGATAATGACAAATCCAAACCATATGGATTGAACTCAATCTTAATTTCTTGCCACCTGGCAGCTCAAGGGCCTGCCATTGCTTCCAAGTTGTTGTGCAACCAATTGAGAATTCTAAGAACTCATATGCAAAGCCAACTTTGATTGGAATGGGCACAGAATATGTCAACACGATAGGTTATAAACCTCAAGTCGTGTGCTAGTGAAGAACTTCAGGTTTTATTCTTGATTAGTTCTTGAGACTTTCAAGACCTTTAAGACTCCCACTGTCCTCTTGACCTATAAGACTCCCTTGTCAAACATCCAAGAGATAGTGCGGATTCTAATCAAGACAAACGCTTCACATAGTTAGCCTAAGTTGGTCTTTGTTTTATCCAAAACATCACAACTTACCAACTTCAAATGAACAAGAGTAGGACACTTTTACTCTTACATTTGACACGTGTTTTAAACCTTCTTAAAGACATGTCACTCAAATTACAATCTTGGAGTATGACTCTAAGACTTGTATTGGAACGAAGTATGACTCATCTTCTTGATTTAACCATTTCAACAATTCAAGATCCCTTCTTCTTAGTCATAAGAATGCACTAAGACTTCCTTAGATAACTAATTTTGATATGGTTTCTTAATCATTAAGATGATCACAAAACTGATACTAAAGTACTCTCCCATCTTTTCAGATTTAAGGAACTTTTATCCTTCTGCCTAATTTGATTCTTCTTATTCGCTCTGCCATGCATTGGAACCTTTTCCAATGTCTCAGAGTTACACTTAAGCTTGTAAGTATAATCATATTTACTGAGCTTTAGTAAACTATGACGAATAGCCTTATATCTTTTGTGGTGGACTTAATCAGTGCACATGACTATGTACTCGATCCCTTAGTCCATTACTTGACTCACACATCCATGTGAATAAGTAATTAGTCTTAATTTTTCCAATACTTGAAAGTTCTCATTCATCATGCTATAGAACTTGCATGATTCCAAGTCCTGGTCCAATTGAGACTTTGGATGATGAGAATCTTTCCATATTTGGTAAATTTAGACATTACCACAAATGAAGGAATCAATTTCATATTTCCACTCTTGCTATTAATGGAATCATATAAGCAACAATTTTTCCTCAAGTGCCATTGTAAGGATATTCTAAAATAAATAAAATCAAAAAAAAAATTCTTTTTATTTTAAAACTATGCGGAAAAACTTATCCTTACAATCCATATGAAAACTTGTTGTTATCTATTCCTAAGCAATACCTCATAACTCCTAAGAAGTAGCTCAAGAATCCGATCTTCAAACTACGCGATAGAAATCCATCTATGCGATCAGATTCAACATATTCTTTCTTTAAGATCCTTCACTTTTTCCTTTAATTCTTAAAACATCAACATGTGACCCAGTCACATCATGTAATAAGAGTCTCAGAATAGAAACTTAACAGAGTTAGATAGTGGACTTTACCTGAAGTAGAGTCAAACTTATTGACTTTAACATCCTTAGGTAAATTTGGCAGCTTCGCAACCAATGCCCGTTCCTTTGGCAATATAAACATATGGACCCTTTGATAATGGTACACGGGACTATCACAGACTTAGTTTTTCTCTTTACCATTTGTTCAACCGAGTTGACTATGGCCAATCCCTTTCCATTGGGAAGAGAATGTTTTTCTGGATTTCCTGTGTCACTATTGTCAATGTCCATCAAGTTTTGAGGAAGTTGAGCTTAACAAATAAATAAGATCATTAAGGGTCTTGTCATAGTCTGTTTCATAGGTGTTCCAAAAGAACTCACTATGTGACTTAGAAAGTAGTTGAACCACCAACTTTCTCAAGACTTTGACACCCTTCTCTCCCGGCTTGTCAATATGTGACTACATCTCCAAGATGTGATCACACCTAGACCTTGCCTTGCCAATAGGGCTTGAGTGAACTTAAACTTTTCAAGAACTTGTGGGTTAGGGAGAATAATTGGAGGAGAAAGAAGTATGATTTCCAAGGGACATCATCTTCATTTAGGAAAGCTTGTTTCAAGAGATTTGGGAAGATCATAAATGTCTAAACCAGACATGTTTTGGGAGATATTCAAGATAGTTGATCTTAAAGTCCTTAATATGACACTCAATATGAAATATTAAGGCTAGGACCCAACAAACTATTTTATAACTTAGAAGAGGTATGTCGTAATCCAAGCTATAAAACAATTTGAAGGTAGGTGAATGATGATTCACCAATTTCCACCAAGATAAACGAAATGTATTATTAGGTTTTAATTGGATTTGAAACTCCTAGATCTTTTTGAGATTCATTGAACTGTTCATGGCATGTTTCAATCTCGAGTGTGCCCTTCAGGTTTTGTGACTGGGATGCCGAGGATCACAAAACAAGGTGTGAAGTAACCATGCAAATTACTTGGTACCCTTAAGTGTTTACCCCTCAATCGATGTGCCGGTTAACCACACACGCTCCATCGATACTATGATAAACATTAAGTTACCCTTTTCCTACCTTGTTAAATACGAGTTAGTGTGCCGGTTAACCACACACGCTCCACTAACCGACTTAAACAAAGTGCAAAGTGTAATTTCATGGATTAGCACCTTATTCACATTTTCCTAAGTAACTAAGATTGGGAATTATTAAGAGTTTAGTTACTTAGTATTTATCATTAATACTTTTAATGAAGGGAGAATTATAGTCCTGTCAAACCCGTTCGGCTAACGACCCTCCACCAGTCAAGCAAGCGGTGGGTGAGAGTGGACACCCATTAAGCTGCCATTTTATAGGCAACAACCTTATACCCACCTTATAGACCGGCTTCGTGAATGAGGCGTACTAGCGGTAAGACCGACTTTACTCTTATACATATATATATTATTAACTTATAATATTATAAAGTATAAGGGTTGAATTTTAACTTTTAAAATTCTAAGGGCTAACTTGGAATTAAAGTATTCATATGAGAAAACTTTACAAATTCCAAAACTTGAGGGCAAGTTTTGAAACTATTCAAAACTAATTAATTCCATAACTTATCTATTTAAAGTAGTTTTAATCCAAAAACTCTTCAAGTTCCATAACTTGAGGACAAATTATGGAAGACTTTAAACTAATAAAGAATTAACTTTTCTTTATTTTATAACTTATGGAATTAATTAAGGTTACATTATTATTATTATTTTTATTTTATTTTTTTTATAATGAAGAGACTCTTGGTCCTCCATAACTTGAGGACAATTTATGGAGTCATAACTCCAATTAATTAGAACTAGATTCTTCATTTTTGTAACCTTTGCCAATTTTATGAGTTTTATGAGTCTTTAATGTGACTCTTCATGTAACTTGAGGACAAGTTACACAAACACATTTTATACTCAACTCTTAGATTAAAATGGATTGAAAACAACTATTTCAATTAACTTTTCTATTAATCTAAGCAACTCATAAGAACAAGATAATTCAAATCAAACTTTTTTCATGTAATTAGTCTAACCTTTAAACTAATACAAAACATGAATCTATTGACAATTATCTTTGAAAAATGGATTAGCATGAACATTACCACATCAAAAAACAAGTTTATAAGTTCAAAAACAACTTAGGGTAATGTTCCTAGTCCATTTCTAGCCAAAAAACCTCGAAGATATGCTGTCTGGGGTCCAACTCGTCGAGTGCATGAACAAAACTCGGCGAGTTGGATGCATTTTGCCTTGGACTCGTCGAGTCCCTTCATGGACTCGGCGAGTCTGCTGGGTAGACAGCAACAAAACTCGATTTTTCAGCTTCTATAGCAAGTATAACAAGAAAACAAGCCTAGACTCTGATACCACTGTTGGGTTATGAGCATTCTAACACTCCTAAGTGTACATGCAACCCTAAATACCTTGGATCTATGTTTTCTCTATTATACATGCAAATATGAATATCCAAGGTATTATCCTAAACTAGCATACAAAACTATCAATATAACAAGATAGAATACATACCTCTTTGATGGTGCTTGTCTTCATGAAGCTTGAGTGCCTAGTGCCCCAAGTGTGACACCTCAAATGGTTCACAATCATCAAAACACTTAGAATAACTTAGAGAGAATTCTACACTTCATGAAATCGGCTAGCCCTTTCTTAGTCTCTCTAGTGGCCGATTTTCATCAAGAATAAGATGCTTATATAGTTATACAATTAGGGTAAACCCTAATTGTCATGACTTTCCATTTCCTTGGATCCATGGGTTCAAATACACCATGGAGCATCATATGGGTTTTGGCCCAACTAGATAATCCATGGAGCATTAGCCCACTATATAAGTATGGATGATTTGCACAATCAACCCATATATTTAATTAGTCTTCTTTTGATCACTTAATTAATCCTAGATTAATTCTTGATCAATACTAATTAAATAATCTTATTATTCTTATTATTAATATACTAGAACTTATAATATATTAATAACCATAAGTGTCTTATTTCTCTCATTATAGTCTATCCAAGTGCATGATGGTATGCAACCCAAATGGACCATGCCGGGTCGGGTCAAGTCTTACCAACTATAGTTATGGACTTAGACATTAATCCAACACCTTTTTATGGGACCCCATCTGTAAGCCTCCCACATAAAACCCCTTTTTCCAAAGGTGTTCCAAACAAGCTTCCCGCTTTCAGGCTTTAAAAATCATTCTCTTCAAGGTTCACACCCTGACTCACTCACTAGCTCAAACGCCCACAGCTGAAACAACCTCTTCCCTAAACCAGGCTACAAACCACTCCCAAGACATAGTCTACAGTCCTATAAGTGCAATAGATCGCACAATCAATCCTTTCCAACCGATACAAGAGATTCAAGGAAAACCGGACCTCACAAACACTTATGCCACGCCGACTGTACTGAGCTCATCGGCGCTGAAATAATGTTTCCTTTCATGTAACCGACTGACCCCTAGCTGGAATACACCTGATCCTGGGGTCACAAGCCTGCTCAGTCCTTCGAGCTCGGAAACTGAGGGGGTGCAATCCTTGCCCTACAAAATGACAGTCCAATTCATCAATCAACCATTTCACTTCCAGCTGCAAAACCCCAGCTGAACATAATCACCACTCCTTTCCGGAGTTCCCACGACCCATATCCTAGCGTTGAGAAAACCCCCGAGCCTCAAATCTATAAACCCACAAGCTAGAATCTCCCGATCAACCCGTAGAAATATAATGGGTACAGGTCATCTTCCTGCTCCCAGATAACTGTATCCTTCTGCTCATCAGATTATGCACCAATAACAAGTCCTAGTCTTGGAAGGCTCTTCCAGCTCCTCTCCCTGCCATCGTTACAGCTGCTAAAGCTGTCGCGACAACCGTCTCGACAATGTCTGCATGACACTCGACAAAATACTCAACCATAGCGGTCTTTGAAAAACCCAACCATCTTCGGAATTTATCCCCAAACAATCTCGATCGTCTCCTCCCGGAGGATCTCCCTGACACTATCCTCTGACAATGCCGGCCTATCCTGGCTGCCATCTCCCGATCCTAACCTGGAGCCGGTCACAAGACATCTTGTGACCACCATTCTGGCAATACACCAAAAGAACTCCAAAACCCAACCCTAGGGGTTGTGACTTCCTTGCTACGCATATGGGTCCTGTGCTTTCAGTAGTACGGGCCCATACTACCTTCCACACCTACCCATATTTGTCTCAAGTATCATCACAACACCCTAACAATATACACAAATATAGCGAGCACTTAAATCCTCACTCCTAGAGGAATGCTAAACATCTCATAACTGGCCTCCCGACCTCGCACTACCTACCCAATGCATGAAACTTCTACCAACCCTGCAGCATTAGCGTATACTAGCCACACATAACGTTGGAGCCGCTAGACTTTTGGATATCCAATTCTACCCTAAAGTCGAATAAGACATTCTCAGGCTATAAGATCTTGATTATGCACAGCCGTGATGCATACACTAAACAACTACAGTAAGGATGTCAAATTCATATAAGGAAAACCCTAGGCTAATAGGCATCATTTAATCCGGCAATTCTATCATGCAATTCCTGAAGATCCCTAGCCTAGTACTAGCATGTTGTTCTAACATATCAAAATTTCAAATAATAGTACGGTATTTTAGGGTCTACTTACTGGCTCTGGCTGATTGTACCCTTTTCATCCTCCTTTACTTATTTCAAAAAACCTTTTGAAAACCAAATTTGAAAATCCCTCCTTGATTTGAGACTGGATTCACACGAATGTTCCTCCAATTCACTCAAACCAAGGCTCTGATACCAACTTGTAACGACCATAAAATTCGAGCCAAATCAAAACATTTTAATTCATTAAAAAAAACATTAAGTTCATACATTTGTTTTCAATATAGTTTAAACATCAGAGTATTCCCCAGAACCATACCACATAAATCATAAAACATGAGGAGCGGTACGATCACACCTTCGCCTTGCCACGATCTCCTGAAGTACCTGAAAGAAAACACCGAACTGTAAGCGCAAAAGCTTAGTGAGTTACCCCTAAAATACCAACCACCCACAAACATACTCATAACATATCGCAAATAGAACAACCATGCACATCGGGTCTACTGTGTGACAGGTCCGCCCACACCGGGCCTTCAGTCCACCTAGTCCACCCTCCGAGTCTAGCCATGTACATCGAGTCTACAGTGTGATTGGTCCGCCCGCACCGAACCTAAAATCCACCTGGATCTATCCCGAGCCTTCGGTATGATTGGACCGCCATACGGGCCTACAATTTATCCGGACCGCTCGTAGGGCATGTTGGCCTTCAGCACAAAGAAGGACCGCCTCAACCCAAACATCAAGCAAATAACCATGTACATATATATCAGGTAATCACATAACAATCCATAGACAAACAAATCGATCTAACAGATCATAAAGCATAGCAACATCCTAACCAGGATACCGACCTAACCGGCCACTAACATAGCATCATCCTATATACCAGGATACGGACCTAAACCATGCCACTTTACATAATACTGTCCTAATTACCAGGACGTCTATCTAAATAGATCAATAAGCATATCAAACAGTACACGTACATATATTAGATATAACTATCTCACGGATCATCGATCATAGTAATCTCTCATAACCAAAACACCGACCTAAGCAGGTCACTAACATACTATCCTAACGGATCATAAGAGCATGACAACATACTGTCTATCTGGATACCGATCTAGCATATCATAACCACATGCAGCATACTGTAACCATGATAACAACTAAAAGGGTCGACCTTGGTGCCTTAGACTCTATTGATATAGTGAGGATAACTCACATACAATTGCTGACTGCAATAGATTCTGGATCTACACTACTTTCTTGATGCAAACCCTTTTGATCTTCAAGTTTCTTCCACTAGAACACTTCTCAAAGCTTCAATCTCCCTCTAATGGCCTTATACACACGAGCTAGGGTTTAATGGATCTCAAAGGGGGCTAAGGGAGCTGAGGGGAGGACATTAAGTCCTTTAAATAGGGTGAAACCCCTATGATTAGGGTTTTTCTCATCCCAGCACCAACTCGTCGAGTCCAACTTCCGACTCGGCGAGTTGGTCACTTAATTCACGACCCAAACATGCTCCGACTCGGCGAGTAAGCATACCTACTCGTCGAGTCCCTTCTTCGAAATTACGCTTTAAACTCTTAAGTCGTACTCGTGAAATTCGGGATGTTACAATACTCGTTATTCTGAAACCCTAACTCGTCAGATCTTAGAATCCTAACCAGTTGCTGTCCTTAGTTAGCCAAATCTTTGGTCTCCGATGGTTTTCACATTCGATGGAGAAAGATAGAGAGAGACGAGGATCGACGGAGACGGAGGGGACGTTTGTGGCTCGAGTTTCCAGACAAAGTGACGTTTACACATTTGGACGGAGGCGACGAGATCGAAGCTTGGAGACCATATGTTGAAGACTTACCTTGGTACTATAAGCTGTGGTTGAGGTCGGTTTTCTGGTGATAGATCTGAAAATCGAGCCACAGATGGAGAAGATAAACTGAGAAGGGGGTGGTGCTGTGAACCGATCCTGATTATTATGGAGAACACAAACAGATCTAGAAACAAATGGAGAAGATAAACATCTCTAAAAACAGATGGAGAAGACTAACCCTAGATATGATTTTTCCTTCTGTTTTCTCCATCTCCATTGATAACTGAAAAGTTCAACAATTTGTTATGGGTGTTTTTTGTTCATCTGGACTAATTTTCAAGAAGAAGAAGAAGATGGGTACGTGTATATATATATATATATATAGAGAGAGAGAGAGAGAGAGAAATTAGTTTCAATTTTCTTTTTATTTATTTTAATAAAAAAAATTAATTTAAAAAACTGAAAAAGAAAAAAGTAAGGGCAAAATCATCATTATAAAAAATTTCGAAGCAAAACGGACCAAACTCACAACAAAATGAAAAATTTGGACTTCTGGTGCTAGTCTAAATCTTTTTGGACCAAGGTGATAATTTTCAGCTAATCATAGGGACCATTTAAACAGTTTTATGTGTGTGTCTATATATATATATATATATATATATATATATATATATATATATATATATATATATATATATATATATATATATATATATATATATAAAAGTAAGTTTAAATAAAAACATAAAATAAAGTAAGAACGATTCTTAACCAATCATTTCATTTGATTTATTTTATAAAATTAATTGATTAAATTAACCACTAAAGGGTATTTGTGGTATTTTGATATTGAATTAAATATTAGCATTAAATAAATTTCTATTATTATGGAAGTAGTTTTACTGATTGATTGTTTCCATTATATAAATTGTTATTGTATTTCTCTTGTAACAACCAATTCACACACCACCGTAATAACCAATTCACACACCATCGTCATATTTTTCATCAGACAAACCACACCTACTTGAGAAATGTTATAAACAAAAGAAATCATCATCAACAAAAATCATCATTTCTCTTACTCACTAAGTCACACCACCAATCCACATAAAGAGTCATGCGGGCATAGAAAACGGAAAATCGACAAGGTTTTTTCTTTCTAAATTAATTCGTTTCGGTCGTTTCAAATTCAATTTTCTTTTGTTGTTTGAATATTTGGTTTTGTTAATAGATAAAAGTTGTCTAATAGATTCTTCTTTTTTTACACTGCTATATAGATTTCGTCAATGATTATAGGCTTTATTCTTCATTTATTTTAAAAGACAATTACATCAAATAAAGAGGACATTGTATTTGATTTTAAATAGTTGTAACTTTGCATCGACGATTTCTTTATATTTTTACCATTAATTAATAAGGAAATAAAGTTATATGTAATTTTCAATTTGGAAACAATCGGAAGGAATGAATCTTTTGTAATTGTTTGATTTAAAAGGTTTTTGTGTTTGTTTTTTGACATATTTTTTGTTTGGAATTCTCTATTGTGTATATTGAAGTATATGCATTTTTTTAAATGCAAATGTCATTGGTTTTGTAAGCTATTTTCATTCAAAGTTGTTATTTTGTATGTCATTTGTGATATTCTATCTTTAATATTGTTTTGACACTTGGTTATTATTTATAAATTAATTAATCTATATTTGTTCTGCAATGAATTTATGATATTTTATCCAAAATATTGTTTGATAGTTGGTTATGTTTTATTACTTTATTGATTATGGTGATACTTTTATATGAATATTAGTCTTATATATTAATCTTACAGCGGATCCAATAAACAACCAAAGAAAAAGTTTAATGATGAACATTTTACTTAAGACCATTTTAATGTTTATGATGTTATTCTATTATACAACTTAGTGTTTGTGTTATTCTGTTCTGAATTTCTACATACATCTTAGTACTTTTATTGTTATTTTGTTATAAATTTTGCGTACAACCAATTCTTTATGTTTTTGGTTTATATATTTACAGGTTAAAAGGAACTCGAAGAAAGAAAAAATGATGAAGGCCAAGAAAGAAACAAAGACCAAAAACAAAAAAATTTAGTAGAATACATATAACCTAATTAACTTGTTTTGTCTTGAATTTGTATGCATACTTTATTTTTGTATAAGTTTATATTTTTATGTATGTTAATGTTTTATTATGACTTTTGTCAATATAAACTTTTGTTTATATTATTATTCGATAAAAAATTCATTATGTTGTTAATATTTTTGTTTATACATTCTATTACAAATATGCATTGTCGGCTAGAATTTAGCAAGCGTATAATATATTCCATGATGAATATTAACTTGAAATTTAGGTTATAATATGAAATTTAAATATTCAAATTTTTAAAAATTTTGAAATTTAAAAATTTTAAATTTTAAATTTGGAAAATTTAAGAATCCCTTAAATTTCTCTTATTTCTATAATTATCTAAAAATACAATTACTATTTAACACTTCCACATTATTAATCCAATTTTTAATAATAATTTTTATTAATTACCAAAAATAATTTAACTAAAGAAAATGATTGGCTAAGAATCATTATTACGTTCTCACTTTATTTAATGTTTTTATTTGAACCATCCTCTATATATATATATATATATATATATATATATATATATATATATATATATATATATATATATATATATATATATATATATATATATATATATATATATATATAACGTGAGAATAATTGGAAGTTATTTTATTTTGTTTTTTTGTTAACAAAAATCTAATTGTATTAAGTAGTGTATGTTAAATATTAAAAAAAATAAAAATATCAAACTATAGAAATATATTTTTTTTTAAAAAGCATGCAAGTTCTTTTCAAATTCTCCATGGGACACCAACCGAGTCTATAAAGCTTTAAGTTAAATGAATGAGATTGATCTTATTATATTAGAACGAGTTATGTGCTATTGGTTGGCCCATCCGGTTATGATGCTTGTGTTCCGGTCCGTCTGTATTTCAACAAACATTTGTGTTGGGCTTATTTAATGCACAAAGTTTTGCAATGTTGGTATTATATAGGGCCGGCCCTAGAGGGAGGTAAGCTGGGCGATAGTCCCAACCTCATCAAATCTCGGGACCCTAAAAATCAATATATATATATATATATATATATATATATATATATATATATATATATATATATATATATATATATATATATATATATATATATATATATATATATATATATATATATATATATATATATATATATATTTACTACTTATAAAAGAAATCTAACTATTTCTATAAATAGATTGAATATAATAATATTATTTTTTTAAGACGTCCAAACTATTAAGCTTGAAGTACAACCCATTTATAATATAATAATATTAAAACTTTAACCATATCCTTTATCCCTTAAAAATCTCGTATCAAATTAATAGAAGAATTCATTTGCAAATTGAACCCGTCAATCTGAACACTTCAACCATTTGAAGCGGTCAATGTCAACAATTTATAGAGGATCTCTTCTCTCACATTGGTAACAAACAATCTCATAATATCTATCTTCGTAATCCCTTCAAAGTAAGAAATATACGCACACTCTCTCGAAAAACCCTAACCAGTAACCAAGACAGTATAACCACCACCACCACAGCCGCTCTGCCTCCTTTCGCCTTCAATCAACCACTATCACGACTACCGTCCTTCCTCTCACCCACGACATGAGCTTTCTTTTGGAACATAACATTTTTCTTTAAAAAAATATCGTTGAAAGAAGCTATTTGTCCCCGCCGCTGTGCGCGGGTAACGGCTAGTATATATATATATATATATATATATATATATATATATATATATATATATATATATATATATATATATATATATATATATATATATATATGAAGTTAAATAGAAAATCATAATTAACAAGGAACCAATGAATCAATTGTGAGCGTCGAAAATTATAATGATCAACGGTCAATGAGATGGATGTACACTTTTATATTGGATGCACATACACCGAATTATACCAAAAAAATCCACCTCTTTATCAAAAAAGTTAAAAACCCACCTCTTTATCAAAAAAGTTAAAAACTGATCTCTTTTTTCATTTAAACTTATTTTTAGGCCACATATTCTATCAAAAAAAAAAAAAAAAACCCAATATACCGTTGTTCTCGATTTTTCATTATCTTTCCACAAAGATCCATATTGATATATAAAAAGCGATTTTTTTTCGAAAAAAATCCACTTCATTTTGTTATTTTTTCAAAATTTAAGTTTATTTTTATAAAATAAAAACTAATTATACCAAAAATATTAATTTTTTGTACTCTATTAATAAACATCAACACCGAATAAAAAGAAAAAAAAAAACCTCGAACAGTGTAGATTCACACTGTGAATCTAAACTGTAAATATTTCAATTTTCAATATTCACAATGTGAAAAAACTCGATTAGTTCAGATTCACATTGTGAATCCGACTTACTATTATACACTATGAATCTGAGAAAGTTCAAAAAAGAAAAAAATGTCGATCGATGTAGATTCACACTGTGAATCTAAACTGTAAATATTTCAAATTTTAGCATTCACAATGTGAAAAAACTCAATGAGTCCAGATTCACACTGTGAATCTGACTTACTATTATGCACACTATGAATCTGAGAAGGTTCACAATGTGAAGCTGAATAGGTTCACAATATGAATCTGAACAGGTTCACAATGTGAATCTGAACTGAAAAGTAGTTTAGTTTTTTTTTTTACCAGAATATGAATCTATGTTTAAAAAGTATAAAAAAACATGAATTTTGATATATTTATTATTTTTTTTCTATAAAAAAATAGACCTTAACCTTTCAACAAAGAAAATGAAGTGATTTTTTTCGAAAGAAAAAGTTTGTTTTTTATATATCATCATAGATCTATTTGGAAAAAGGATGAAAAATCGTGAACAACGGTATACTCGGTTTTTTTTTTCGATAAAAAACATGGCCTAAAAAAATTTTAAACGAAAAAAATGAAGTAGATTTTGTTATAATCCGGTGCATGTGCGTTCATTGTAAAAGTTTAGAACCATTCCTTTTGCCGTTGATCGCTTTAAATTTCGACGTTTTGAATTGGTTCATTGATTAATAATTGTTCTCTATTAAACTTTATATATATATATATATATATATATATATATATATATATATATATATATATATATATATATATATATATATAGTTTTATTATATAAAATATAATGTGCATCTTAATATTGAATACATATTTGGAGTTGAGATGGTTTAAGGCACTGGTGATAGGTCCCAGTCAGAGCATGCAGCATGCAGGTGTACTCTAGAACAAATTGCGAAACTTTTCCCCCTTTTTCATTCCCTAAATGGTCTTTTAAACAAAACAAAACAAAACACAAACGTAGTCTAAATCACTTACAGACGTGGGAAAAGTAAGTGGTGGTAACTACCACTTATAATACTAAAAGTCTAAAAGTAATAACTCAAAATGAAAAGAACAAGTCAAAGTCTTCCACCATCATGTGCTTTGTTAACCAAATTATTTGGGGTTTGGTTTACGAGATCTTCTTGGCCTATCATTGCTTCCCTCGTGAAAAAGAACCTTGTCCTGAAGGTCCAGCTCAAGAAATTATTGCTTTAGTGACTCAACGGATTCCCAGGTAGCTTCTTCTAGTGGCAATTCTTTCCATGTAATAAGTCTTTCTTCAGCAAACTTCTTTCCTTGTTTCAGCCACTGTGTCTTTAGTATTTTTTCAGGCTTAAATACAACCGCACCATCTTCTGTTAACGGCGGTATTTCTGAGCTTGTTTGGGTGTTGTTCCCGACATGCTTGCGAAATAGAGAAACATGAAAAGTTGGATGAATTTGTGCTTCTGCTGGTAACCTGTGCTTATACGCAACTTCACCAATTTTATTCTCTATCACATATGGCCCATAATCACGACTTGATAGCTTCTGGTTGGTTCTTCGAACAACAGTTTGTTGTCGATAAGGTCGTAATCATAGATAAACCAAGTTTGCCTCCTGAAATACCACATCTTTTCTCTTTTTTGTCGGCAATTTGCTTCATTCGATTGCAAGCTGTTTCCAAGTTCTTCTTTAGCTGGGACAATACTTCATCACGAGTAATAGATGGTGATCAACTTCATGTATCACTGACTTACCCAACACATATGTAGGGATAGTTGGCGGGGGGCGACCATACAATGCTTCAAAAGGGGTCATACCCATTGAAGCATGATAAGCAGTATTGTACCAAAACTCAGCCCAAGCAAGAAAAGTAGACCATTTGCGGGGCTGCTCGTGAACAAAACAACGAAGGTATTGTTCTAAACAACGGTTTACAACGTCAGTTTGACCATCGGTTTTAGGGTGATATGATCAACTTGTCTTTAGTTGAGTACCTGAGAGTTTAAAGAGTTCCTGCCAAAAATTGCTCAAAAAAATAGAACCACGATCGCTAATAATGGACCTGGGTATCCCATGGAGTTTCACAATTCCATAAACAAACTTCTCATCAACAATTTTAGCAGTAAAAGGGTGGCACAAAGGCAGGAAGTGGGCATACTTACTGAGACGATCTACTACTACCAAGATGGTATTTTTACCTTGAGATGATGGTAGCCCTTCAATGAAGTCTAGAGAAATGTCTTCCCATACTTGGCAAGGTATTGGCAATGGTTGTAAAAGTCCGGCTGGAGATAGAGTTTTATTCTTATTTTTTTGACAAACATCGCATGCTGATACATAATCATGGACTGTCGAATACATCGCAGGCCAATAGAAAAGTTGTCATAGACGTTTGACTGTGCGTAATACTCCAGAATGACCACCCATGTTGCTTCCGTGAAATTCAGATAATAATTGGAGGATAATAGAAGATTTGGGAGGAACCACTACCTTATTTCAATAATATACCAGGCCATCCCGTCAAGTGTAAGGCGCATATGGATTTGTTTTTGCCATTTGTGTAACCCGTTCAATGTAATAATTGCCTTCATATGCTTTTTTTATGTCTTCTTATACCGAAACTTGGGGAATACAGATGATGTGTAGCATCGGGCTTCCTTCAACTCGCGACAAGGAATCTGCTGGTTTATTTTCTTTCCCCAGGCGACACCGTATTTCGTAGTCATACCCCATGAGTTTGGCCACCCACTTTTGCTGCTCCGGAGTTGATATTTTTTGCTCTAGCAAGTATTTAAAGCTGCAATGGTCTGTTTGAACTATGAACTTTTACCCAAGCAAGTAAGGACGCTATACCCGAATTGCTTCCAGTATCACCAACATTTCTTTAGCATAGGTGGACCATGCTTTCTTTGTTACACCTAATGCTCTGCTCATAAATGCAATTGATTTGCCTTTTTGTGATAAAATTGCTCCAATTCCTTCACCTGATGCATCAGTTTCAATAACAAAAGTATTAGAAAAATTAGGCATAGCTAAAATAGGTGTACTTGTCATAGCCCGTTTGAGAGCTTTGAAAGCTTCCTCTGCCCTTTCATTCCAATTGAAATTTCATTTTTTAACAAGCCATTCAAAGGCTTAGCAATCACTCCATAATGTTGAACGAACTTCCGATAATACCCCATGGGACCTAAAAATCCCTGTAGCTCAGAAATTGTGAGAGGACATGGCCACTCTACCATCACTCTGATTTTTTCTTGCTCCACCTTTACCCCTTTATTTGTCACAATATGGCCCATATACTCCATCTCTTGTTTACCAAATTCACACTTGCTTGTTTTGACAAAAAACTGATTTTTCCTGAGAATTTCCAAAGTTTGTGCGACATGCTTTACATGTTGAGGCCAATCAGAGCTATAAATCAGTATGTCATCAAAGAATACCAATATAAAATTTTGAAGATGAGGGCAAAAAATAGAATTCATGAGTTCTTAGAATGTTGATGGGGCATTACAAAGCCCAAACAACATTACAAGGTATTCATAGTGACCATTATATGTGCGGAAGGATGTTTTGGAAATGTCATCAGAGTGGACTCTCACTTGATGGTAACCCGCACGGAGGTCTAATTTTGTGAAGTAAGCTGCTCCATACAGTTTATCTAGCATATCCTCAATAGTGGGAATTGGAAAACAATCTTTGATAGTAATGGTATTTTAGACACGATAGTCAATACAAAAGCACCATGATCCATCTTTCTTTTTTACTAGAAGGATAGGTGATGAGAATGGGCTAGTACTTGGCCTGATGAGCTCTATTTTTAACATGTCATATACTTTTTTCTCAATTTCTTCTTTTTAAAAGTGAGGATACCTGTATGGCCTAACATTTACGGAACCAGATCCTTCCTTCAACTTGATTCTGTGGTCCACCGTTCTAACAGGTGGCAACTGTATCGGCTCCTTAAAATTATCTACATACTCTTGGATTACTTTATGCATATCTGATGGTACTTGTTTTTCATTTGCATCCTGTGTATCATCATTGATACAAATAGCATAAATCGTATTACCTTGTATTGCTTCCTTAGAGATGGTCTGCAATGAGGTTACTCGAATTGGTTGTTCCTTCACTTCTTTAAGATGACATTCTTGGTTTTCCCAGGTAAAATCCATTGTCATCTTCTTCCAATCACATACCACAGAGCCGAGAATCTCAAACCATTGTATGCACAGTACCAAATCAAGGCCCGTTAGGGGCAGAGAGTAGAGCGTAAGGGAGAATGGTATACCTTGGAGGAGAACTTGCACTCTTTCAAATCTTCCCTGACAAGGTAGGGGATTCCCATCAGCCACTTTCACCATAAAAGGTGTTGTTGGAACCACCGTCAGTCGCAACCTTTGGGCTACGGTATCACTAACAAAATTATGAGTAGACCCACTATCTATTAAGACGATGAATTTGTGTATTCCCACAGTAGCCATGATTCGCATGGTATGTGTTGTTGTGTACCCGGTCAATGCATGAAGCGAGATCTCAAGCTCGGTCTCTTGATTTCCTGTCCCACCAATTGTGTTCGTATAATCTATCTCTTCGATTTTAAGCCTGCCCCTTGACATTTATGCCCAGTTGTAAGTTTATCATCACAATTAAAACATAATCCTTAGGCCCTCTGATGCTGCATTTCTTCCCATGATAGTCGTTTCATTGATGATGGTAGTTGTTGAGGTGGGGCTAAGGATGTTGGTGATGATTGATGTTGCACAGAGCTTGGTTAGGAAGTCTGGTGGTGACGGGATAGTTGTTCATCTCGCATACGGGTGAGACTGATGACTTTTTTCAAAGTCTTTGGCCGAAACATATGAATCCCCTCTTCAATTTCTGGTTTAAGGCCTCCCATAAAAGTGATGGGTTTTATACAAACAATCCTATGTGTGCATGCAACCCTAGATTTGGATCTATGTTTTCACTATGAGATACACAACATTATGAACACAAGAATAAAACCCTAAAGTAGATTGCTATTTTCGAAATTCGTATATAAGGTTAGATAACATACCTCTTGTTGTTATATTGCAATAACAACTTAAATCTTCAAACCCTATGTCTTGAAAGCAAGCACCACAAGTGTAGTGCCTCTAATGGCTCACAAACACCACAAGCAATTGGAAAGGCTATAGAGAGAGAAGAAAGGAGGTAGAAATCGGCCTAGGGATCTCTTAGAAGCAAGTGGGACGATTTCTTAAGCCCTAGGGGTGTTTATATAGGGTTGGGATTAGGGTTTCAGTCCTTATCCTTATCTAGTTACTTGCCCACCAAGCAACCACAAGATAAGCCTTGATAACCCTTATCTCTTGGACCATATGGACGATTTCAAGGATATCCATTCCCTTGAATTCGTCCAACCTTCTACAAGGATAACCATTGCCCTATTTTGTAACTATCACATAATTACAATTTAACTCTCTAGTTTAATTAATTACACTTGATCACAAAATTAATTCCTAATTAATTATTGACCAATATTAATTAAACAAATATGATTTCTCCTTTAATATATTATTCTTATAACATATTAATAAATCATAATAACCTCTTTCTCTATTTATTTCTCCAGTCAAGTTGCTTTGGTGAAGGCAACCCAAAAGGACCATGCACAACCGGGTCAAGTATTTACCAAATATGGTTACAGGCTTAGACACTAATCCAACAAAAAGTTCCCACTAGATCTTTCTGCATCCATCCATGTACACAATTTCCCAATCTTTCAAATTCACACTGATAGTCTGTTAATGTACCTGATTGTGTGATGTGAGATAGGGCCTCATCAAAATTTTCTCCTTCTGTTGGCCCAAAACATGCCCATATTTCTTCAGAGAATAACTCCCAAGTGATTAACATAAGCTCTTCCTTGTAAGTTTGATGTAACCACTACCACCATTGATTCGCCTCTCCTTCTAGGTGGTAAGAAGCTAAAGAGACCTTCAAATCATTTGGAGTGTCTTGATATTCAAAAAATTGAGCCACACGAGAGAACCATTCTGCCACGTCCCCTCTTGAGAACTTCAGAAATTCCAGTTGAGCTAGTTTGGAAGAGAAAGGGTGGCGGTTTCTCTCATTTTCTTTGTGATGATGATGGAAGTGTCATTCACGATCCCGATTATTGTGGTTTGTGGAAGCGTTGCTGGGTATGAAGACATCAGAAAGCCTTTGGATAGAAGACTCTAGATGGTTGAGTTTTTCCTTGAAGTTAAGCTCCATCTTTTTCAATCTATCTTCTACTCCACCAAGTCCGGCCTCTAGAGCTTCAATCCTCTCCTTGTTTGTCGCCATTAATGCTGCTCCGATACCAATGATAGGTCCCGGTTAGAGCATGAAGCATGAAGGTGTACTCTAGAACAAATTACCAAACTTTTTCCCCCTTTTTCATTCCCCCAATGGTCTTTTAAATAAAACAAAACAAAACAGCAAACATGGTCTAAACCACTTACAAACATGGGAAAAGTAAGTGGTGGTAACTACCACTTATAATACTAAAAGTAATAACTAAAAATGAAAAGAACAAGTCAAAGTCTTCCACCATCACATGCTTTGTTAACCAAAGTATTTGGGGTTTGGTTTACGAGATCTTCTTGGCCTATCAATTGGAAAAGTACCCGTTTAGAGTTCGTATGTCTGTGTCCGAATCTTTCTTTATTTCTTTTTAATCTAGTTTTGATATTTTATATGTGATACGTTTTTAAGAAGTCATTCCCTGAAAGCGACTTTTTTACTTTTCAAGAAACAATTGAATAAACTAAATCACCTTCCTAATGCGACTTTTGATTTCTTAGTCTTTTTTAAGACGAAATCGAATCACCTACCCAAAGCTACTTCACTTATGATGTTAGGGATTTATATTGATAAAGACCTTGTGTTCTGGGGAGTTCAAGCTTACTAATGTCCGTGCCTTCAATATTCCTTGGTTCGTTTCAGGAAGTTCAAATATATTGTTTTGATTTTTTATTTTTTTATTTTGATTTAGCTTGATTTATATTATTCCGACATAAACTAACACTTGTATGGATTGTTTTATGCCTCCATCACGTCCTTTTGAACTTTTGAATTAAATGGTATAAATCAAGATTCTAAATAACATAAGGTGTGGCTTGGCGGCAAGGTTAAAGTCAAGTCATGACAAGCCTTGGCGAGTTATGATGTTTTTCAAGGCGTGACTATATTATATACATTAAAAGATATAAATAATATAATTATTGAATTTTATCAAATATATGAAGTTTTTAGAAGTGTTATATTAATATGTAATAGAAAAAAGTTAACAAAAACTCATTTATTTCAGGCCCAATTAAAAAAAAAAACAAAAAAACTCGCACCTTTAAAAAAACTCGCGCAATAACGCGATAAGGCGCGCCTTGACACGTTATTTTGACGCCACGCTTCACAAACCCGCATTGGACGTTTTCGTAACGGCTGCATCACGCCTCGCGCCATGGCAAGCCTAAGGCGCACCATGGCGCGCTTTTTAGAACCATGGTATAAATTGATCTAGCTAGAGACCGGCCATGTTTGAACCACTTATTTAAAGGATTTAATCCTTTTTGGGTCTTGAAAAATGGTTTCATATTGGTCCGATGATGTCTTGACTCTTGATGAACATAGTAGGTCTTCCATATAATTGGTCTCGTAGTTGTTTGATGACTAATTTGTGTTTGGGATTTTTGTTACAAATATAGGATGACTGTGATTTGTTGTTCATTACATTTAGTTATTTAACTATATTTTTTTTATGTGATGCAGGTGATTTTTAGTTTCAATTATAATGTAGGGGTTTTTCTTATCAGACATTGAAGAATGCCATATATAAATTGCTATTTGGCTTGGTAATAATGATAAGTCAGACACAATTTAGGAGCCAATAATAGGAGCTAAGAATACATTGTACTTTTTTGATGTTGCATGCTTAAGACAATTGTAAAAGGGTTTAAATTTCAGTGAAATTGGCAAATGCGCCAACAAAACTATGAATGGGTTTAAATTTTAGCGAAAAGTTAGACTGATTAATCACACCATTGTGATTTCTTTGGGGTGTTTTGGATCTGTATTGGAGCACTTGAAGCTAGTGTTGCTTAAAGTCTTCTTTTTCAATACCTTGGTATTTACACGACGATTTAGGCTCGTATGCGTTCTAATTGTATGTATGTAACACACGTAAATTCGGGTTAGACAATAAAGTTATTATAAGCCATAACAATGACTTTGAAATAAGAGATTGTTTAGAATAAATAATCTTAACCAAGTTATAGTACATGTCGTAAATAGTGAGTTGGAGATAGGTTACTTATTAGCCCTAGTGATCTAAATGAAAGTCGTAGAATTAGGAAAAATTGAATCTGTGCATACAGGGAACGTCCAAATCTAACTTCATCGAGAAATTTATGATTTTTCTAAGATTTCAGCGTATTATTGTGCACACAGAAATCATGTTTTAGATTGGTTGATTTTTGGCCAAAACAATCTAAATGAGAATTGAGGTCTCGTTAATAGGATTCCAAAAATATAAAAACCATCAAAAAACGGACGCCAGATGTGACAGATATGCATTTTATACCGGCTTTATGTAACACTCGGAATCCAGAAGGCCAATTAAGGAAAGAAAAACCCTAAGTCAAAAGGTATACTCGTCGAGTCCAAGAGGGTAACCCGATGAGTAGAAGCAAGATCAGGACACGGATGTAAGGACCTACTCGATGAGTAGGGGAGACCAACTCAACGAGTTAGTCAGGGTTGGGGAAACCCTAAATTCGAGCCTTGTACCCTATTCAAAGTACTCAAAACCTGTCTCTCAACCCCTCACTACCCTCTCAAGTCCATAAGGAAAACCCTAGCCACCTAACTCCATTTCTTGAGCATTATGAAGCTACAGGTTGATTGTGGTGCATATCTTGGAAGATTGGAAGCAAGGAACGAGGATGGGAGTGTAGATCCATCACATACTTCATTTTGGCAGCATTTAGAAGGTAACAAGTCGTTACATTGTGCATTCTATTTATTGATCTCTCCATATTAAGCTTTAAGCTAATTCTAGCACTTTTGTAGACAAGTTCTTGAGTGGAACACGATTCGAAGTTTGCAACTTTAAATCTGGACTCTCTAAAGCCTCTAATGTCATAAAGTCTCAAGCTTTTAACGTTTGAAGCCCTTCTCCATAGCATAACCCTTCTTTTAACTTAGTTTTTGGCATTGGGACTTGCATGCATGTAAAAGTTTGCAACTTTACGTGGAAAGCATGCTATAGGAGGTTAGATCTACCTTTGGAAGCATTAGTTTGGCTTAGAATCGACTGAATGAGAAGTGGTATGAAGGAACTCGACGAGTTGGATCACCGAACCGACGAGTTGAAGAGGGTTTCCTGTTCCTGGGTTCTGCATTAACTAAGCGAGTTGATAGAGTAACTCGACGAGTGGATAGGGTTTCTCCTGATCATGGATTTTTCATGTACTCGACGAGTTGATTGCCAACTCGGCGTGCTGACCAGGGTTTTTGCATGGATCCGAGTTCTAAGGAACACGACGAGTTGATGGAGGGACCCAACGAATCGAAGTGAGTAGCCCTGAATCTATTTATGGTGGAACTCGACAAGTCTGAGGAGTGACTCAACGAGTTGACTCGTTCTACCACAAGGAACTCGGCGGGTCAGGAGAATGACTTAACGAGTTGAGTCAACTTGGGGTGTTGATTTTGACTTTGACTTTGACCCGGGTAAAATAGTCATTTACCCTAAGAAGGATTATTAGTTCTTGACTAAGTTTATGATGGTAATGATAGCTTGGGGAGTCGAGGGATCATCACTACGGGTGTAACAACCCGAAATTTAGGGCTACTATTATAACCGTCAATCTATCCGTGAATCTCTTGTTTATCCGAATTACTGATTTTTAATGCACCTAAAGCAAAACAAATAATTTTATTCCATTTATTATATGATGTCATATGATACATTGCTTCCGAGTGTGTAAATCGTCAACATAATCAAACCGCTTAAATGACAACGTTAATCAATGCGTCTGAAAAACTGAAAATTTGCATTAAGCAGTTTTGAGAAAAAAAAACATTAAAATATTATAGTACATGTTCCCCTATTTCCGAAAATATAAAGAACGCCCAAAACGGAGTTCGTGTGCAAAAGATACGACAGTTTTAAGAAAACAGATAGTAAAACATTGTTTTTCTTTAATCGCGTAAAACTGAATCGATCCGTTGAGGCCCTTACGCTTTGCCGATAGGATTTTCGAGAGCGTTTTTGGACTCAGGCTACAGTCTAATATTTAATTTCACACTCAAAATATTTTTAATAAAAATATTCTCAAAAATCGTGAAACGGACACCGCGAGCCGTTTATACGTAAAACTTCAAACGCAATTTCCCGGAGATCCATAAGTCCAAAAATTAATCCGTCTGATGTTCCAGAATCCTTGAATTAAACTCAATCTAATGGTACTTTCAAAAAAAAATCTCGATTTATGGATTCCGATGCACCTGATTTTGAGTGTGTTTGAGCATGAAAAGAGAAATGTAATCCAAAGATGGGACCCACAAGCCAAAGAAAATCTGATTTCTTCTCCTTTTCACTTCACCCCACGTGCTTCCCCCCTCCTCTCTTGTTCTTTGTGTGCAAACTTCCCCAAAATGGTACAGGATATGGGGTTTAAGCATGGGCTTAGGCTTGTGAGGGTTTTCAAACACTATAAAAAGAACAACTGGGTTCCTCCTTCATCACACCAAAAACCTCAGCTCTATTCCTTCCTCTAAAATCTCTCTCGGTTCTCTCCAACACCACCATAACACCACTATTCCCTACACCATAAATCTACCATCAGCCACTCCTCTTACTCCACTATTTTAGCTAGCAAACACCCTCTCCGACCAGCTGCCACCTCCCCTCTCTCCGTCTCATCAACCCACTGCCGAAGGAACCAGAAAACGGGCAGCAAAGGAGCTACCGGAATTTCCCCAGCTACCATCACTGCTATTGTCGTTCACTGCCATCACTCTTCATCCACTGTGAGTTCCATTTGCACCATTCTTTTTGTATTCCAAACTATTAATCATAAGCATCAATGTAGTATTCTTATATATTTTTTTGTTCTTCGTTTATACCTGCGAGGTGCGACGAACAGGAGGCCATTGCCTCCTGTTATGAAAGTAATGAAAGCAAACTGCATTACAAAATAAATATAACCAGCCCCTCAAATTCGGATTTGTACGGTTTTAGCCCTTTCATCTCAATTTGTTTTGAAAACTAATCTAAACCTTTCAAACTCCCAATAGATTTAAATAGTTTCAGTCCCTTAACTTAGAAATTGCCTAGAATTAGCCCCTCATTCTCAAAAATTAATTAAATCTAGTTTTTAAACAATGAAAGTTTAATCAAATGTTCAAAACTTACCCCCACTCGAAAATATCTTTCAAAACAGATCTAAAGACACCAAACCTTCATTTTATTTATTAAAATTACACCCCTCCTTGTGATTTATTTGCAAACTAAATCCATGATTCAATTTTATAAATTCAACAAAACATTTTTAGTCTTTATTTGGAAATAATTTAACAAATTCAGTCCATTTAATTTATATATGGACCTTATACTTTGGTTAAGTTACCAAACAACCTTTCACATATTAATTTATGTTAATATTTCCTTAGGAAACTAAATTTATCTTGGAGTATTGTGTTCATGGCAATACGTCTCGACTTTTCTCACATCACTTACTCGACAACCACACATTAAGGTGAGTGTTACGGCCCCATTTTTACATATTTTTGGGGGGGGGGGGGGGGGGGGGGGAATACATGTGGTACTTGTATATCTAGTATATATCTATTTTATAAATACTTTGTTTAAACAAACAACACCACCGTTTTTATGCAATATCAATCACACGGAAATAGTATTTATTACGCTAGTATTTACGGTACGGGGAATCTGGTTTGAAGGGCCGCATGGGTTGCTGGATTTCAGAAGTGCTATAATACCAAAATGGTCATGCCCTCGGTGTTTCATGTCTGGCCCTCGTCTGTACATGATAGTACGTGTATTAAGTAATATTTACCATACGAAATACACAAAAATATCACTGTTTTGTGTAAATACTTTACCACTTTTAGAAATAATTGTTTAAACGCTTACATATTAAGTAAACAAAATCGTTTTAAACCTCAATAGCTACATATGTTATGTTGTTAAGATAATACAACTAATAAAAATAACATATACGTTTTGACTAAAATTATGCCATGGCTGTATAGCCGGTTATCAACTTGGTAGTTTCAACTTCATACATAGATAAATATATATATATATATATATATATATATATATATATATATATATATATATATATATATATATATATATATATATATATATAGGTTTATATATTTTTACGAGTTATATAGCTCGTATCTTAGGCTCAATTATGTGCTTATACTCAAAGTTTTATCAATTGTTTTTACAAGTATTGTAGTCTTCAATGTGTACGCTTATCAAATATACTTGTGAATTACCTGTTTATCCGTATCTGCGGTTATTAAGTTCAACCTTGGCAGATAACTTAATCTGTATATTCGTATATATGTTTATGACATAAATATATGGGTTATACATTTATACAAGTTATAGAACTTGTATCTTAGGCTCATACATGTGCTTGTGTACACTATACTAAGTTTTGTCAACTGTTTAAACAAGTATCGTACACTTTACGTGTATGCTTATCAAATATACTTGTTGTTTATCCGTATCTGCGGTTGTTAAGTTCAACCTTGGCAGATAATTGTATCCGTATATCCGTATGTTTGTTTATCCATATTTACGGTTGTGAAGTACAACCTTGGTAGAAAACTTTATTCGTTACCTGTACAACCATGGATTTGGTTGCTTTCAAACACAATTTTAAGTATGGAATTACTAATGGAACATAATGTTTTGGCATCAAAGATTTATTCCAAACACAGTTTTAAGTATGGAATTACTTATGAAACATAAGGTTCCGGCTTTCAAAGACTCATTACAATCACAGTTTTACGTATGGGTTTACTTATACAAACTATACATTTTGGCTTTTAAAGACTCATTGCAAACACTGTTTTAACTGTTGTTATACATACAAAGATAATACTTTTTAGACTTACTAAAAGTATTACTGCGTTAGCAGAAAACCTGTGACACTCACCAACCTTTGTGTTGACTTTCAAAATTACATGTATTCTTAGGGGATCATCAGCCAGGCATTCAGACAGAAGATTAGCTGTGGATTGCAGACGACCTAGCTAGCTTGTTGTTGATATCTGCTTACCTGTTTAATGCAACTAATGTACTATTATTATCTGTAAGAACCCTGTATTCAAACTTAATGATGGAATACAAAAGTTATTTTGTTTTATCGTTGTACTTGTGCTATATATTCAGTTTATCTATGATCCATGAACTTAGTCCCGCTCCCGGCGTGTTCCGCCTTGGCCGAGGGTGTGATAGAATGGTATCAGAGCTAAATTGGCTATAGAGAAATCGTATCCTCGAAAGAGGAATACAACTATAGCAGACTAGCTTCTAATAAAAGTATTATTAATAATAACATTATTTCTCGACTACTTACGCCGTTTGATGTCTGGCCATTGTCTGTGCTCGGTATTTGGGAAGAACAAACAAAATTTAATAATACTACAAACCCCACCAACCATAATATATAAGAGTTTATATATACTCTGGCCCACGATGAGAACACTTAATAAAATTTTAACATCCCTTCAACTAAAACTTCCAACTCAACCCTTTAGGTCAGACGCCTAAATTAGGGTTAGTACCGTACATAAGTCATACCATAAATAAATCTGGAATGTGCACCTATGTTATTTATGGTCAGGCCGGTGCACAACCAACCCCGAGCGAGGAGTTTGACAGACTACAACGGTTGAATGTTTTAGAGAATTAAGGATGTTCTCCAGATTCGCTACAGCAACCTAGTACCTTAGAATCCATACATACGTTTTAAAACACTTACAATTCATTAGAAATTAAAGGTCCCCTTTCTATCCTTTAGAAATCAAGAGGATTTCTAAACCAAGCACCTTTTCCTTATCATTTGGAAATCTAGAGGATTTCTAAATCAATCCTTTTTTCTTATAATTTGTAGGATTTCACAAGCAAACTATATCATAAAATGCATCCCCTGCATACGTGTTAGGATTTTATAGTATTAACACAACTTAACATGTTCGTTTTAAATATATTAGGAGATGGCCCCACGAAGGCAACCTGGAGTTCGTCCACCGCCAACTCCCCGAGGCAACCCAAGGAAAACCCCACCAGTAACTCAAACATCAGTGGAAACGCCAAACCAGGGAGGAAACCCAGAAGTAACAAATGTAAACCAAACATTCCAAATGAATTCTACCATGATGCAAAACATGCTCGCACAAGGAATTGCTACGGCTTTGGCAGCATACGAGGCAGCCCGAAATGGAAACATTGGAAATAGTGGAAGTGGCACTCCTGCAACTCACCAAAGCAACACCAGACACTGTTCCTATAAGGATTTCATGAGCTGCAAACCTCGAACCTTCTTCGGCACTGAAGGAGCTGTTGGGCTATCTCGTTGGATAGAAAAGACTGAGGCTGTCTTCCACATCAGTGCTTGCCCCGATGAATGTAGGGTTAAGTACGCTACCTGCACGCTGATGGACTCTGCCTTAACTTGGTGGAATCACCATGCGAAGTCCATGGGAATCACTAAAGCTTATATCATGGGCTGGGAATCCCTGAAGCAGCTAATGACCAAGGAGTATTGTCCCAGACAAGAGATACAGGCTCTAGAGCAAGAGCTTTGGAACCTTGTCATGAAAGGATCAGAAGTAGCTGCCTACACCTCTCGATTCAATGACCTTGCAAACCTTTGCCCAGGAATGGTGACCCCGGAAGACAGGAAGATCGAAAGGTACATCTGGGGACTAGCTTCACCTATTCAAGGTCTGGTGACGGCATCTAAACCCTCCACTTTCGATAGTGCTAAGCAATTAGCCTATCAGTTGACTGAACAGTGTGTCCGGCAGGGTACCATGACCCCATCGGTAGAGAAGAAACACACTGGAGGCACCAAAAGGAAAATTCATGGGGATATAAAGGATGACTCCAAGCATCAGAAGCTCGAACCAGAACCGTTAGCTGTCTACGCTGCAGTTACTAATACTCCCACCCCAACTAAGTCCTACTCTGGGACTTTACCTCATTGTATAAAGTGCAATTTCCACCATGTCGGAAATTGCAGGGAGGTGATCTGCAACAAGTGTAACATGAGAGGTCACATCTCGAGGTACTGTAGAAGAACCCCAACCACTACGGCACAAGGAAGCCGTAACTGTTACTAGTGCAATGGAAGGGTACTCATGATCACAGCAGGAGAGGCTCTTCCAAAATAACCTATGGTTATTGGTACGTTTTGTAACAACAATGTTTAGGCCTAGGATACTAGTGCTAATTAAAGCTTTATCGACCATAGGTTTCAACACGCGACAAAATATAAAATTTCGCAAACTTAATGAAACCTACACAGTAGCTATAACAAAAAGTACTTGCTAGTTGCCTTATCACCCAAGTTAATCATGCCATTCACATAGAAACTAAGGACCCTTGCCGGTAATCTACGCTTTCTAAGTGTATACGTTAGGGTTAGATATAATTAAGATTCTACAGACTTAGGATTTGTGATTCCGCTTTACTTCCTGTTCCTTGTTTGGTTGTGGGCTTAGAGTAGAATCACTTATTCGACTGTCTATTCAATCTTGATTATATACGACTTATATACACCAAGGGAATGTAGAAGGACCAGCTAGGGATCATGCGCCACGTAAGTACATTACTATTTATCGATATGGCAAAAGTACTCCCTAGTTGCTTTCTCACCCAAATTAATCACATCATTCATATAGAAACTAAGGACCCTTGTTGGTAATCTATGATTGCTAAGTGTATAAGTTGGGGTAATATATAATTAAGATTCTAAAGACTTAGGATTTGTGATTCCACTTTACTTCCTGTTCCTTGTTTGGTTGTGGGATTAGGGTAGAATCACTTATTCGATAGTCTCTTCGATCTTGATTATATACGACTTCTATACACCAAACAATTATAGAAGGACCAAGCAGGGATCATGTTCCACGAGATTACATTACTATTTATCGAAGCCCTAGTACTACCAGTACCAACTTAATTTCGGGACGAAATTTCCTTTAACGGGGAGGTAATGTAACAACCCGAAATTTAGGGCTACTATTATAACCGTCAATCTATCCGTGAATCTCTTGTTTATCCGAATTACTGATTTTTAATGCACCTAAAGCAAAACAAATAATTTTATTCCATTTATTATATGATGTCATATGATACATTGCTTCCGAGTGTAAATCGTCAACATAATCAAACCGCTTAAATGACAACGTTAATCAATGCGTCTGAAAAACTGAAAATTTGCATTAAGCAGTTTTGAGAAAAAAAACATTAAAATATTATAGTACATGTTCCCCTATTTCCGAAAATATAAAGAATGCCCAAAACGGAGTTCGTGTGCAAAAGATACGACAGTTTTAAGAAAACAGATAGTAAAACATTGTTTTTCTTTAATCGCGTAAAACTGAATCGATCCGTTGAGACCCTTACGCTTTGCCGATAGGATTTTCGAGAGCGTTTTTGGACTCAGGCTACAGTCTAATATTTAATTTCACACTCAAAATATTTTTAATAAAAATATTCTCAAAAATCGTGAAACGGACACCGCGAGCTGTTTATACGTAAAACTTCAAACGCCATTTCCCGGAGATCCATAAGTCCAAAAATTAATCCGTCTGATGTTCCAGAATCCTTGAATTAAACTCAATCTAATGGTACTTTCAAAAAAAAAATCTCGATTTCTGGATTACGATGCACCTGATTTTGAGTGTGTTTGAGCATGAAAAGAGAAATGTAATCCAAAGATGGGATCCACAAGCCAAAGAAAATCTGATTTCTTCTCCTTTTCACTTCACCCCACGTGCTTCCCCTCCTCCTCTCTTATTCTTTGTGTGTAAACTTCCCCAAAATGGTACAGGATATGGGGTTTAAGCATGGGCTTAGGCTTGTGAGGGTTTTCAAACACTATAAAAAGAACACTTGGGTTCCTCCTTCATCACACCAAAAACCTCAGCTCTATTCCTTCCTCTAAAATCTCTCTCGGTTCTCTCCAACACCACCATAACACCACTATTCCCTACACCATAAATCTACCATCAGCCACTCCTCTTACTCCACTGTTTTAGCTAGCAAACACCCTCTCCGACCAGCTGCCACCTCCCCTCTCTCCGTTTCATCAACCTACTGCCGAAGGAACCAGAAAACGGGCAGCAAAGGAGCTGCCGGAATTTCCCCAGCTACCATCACTGCTATTGTCGTTCACTGCCATCACTCTTCATCCACTGTGAGTTCCATTTGCACCATTCTTTTTGTATTCCAAACTATTAATCATAAGCATCAATGTAGTATTCTTATATATTTTTTTGTTCTTCGTTTATACCTGCGACGTGCGACGAACAGGAGGCCATTGCCTCCTGTTATGAAAGTAATGAAAGCAAACTACATTACAAAATAAATATAACCAGCCCCTCAAATTCGGATTTGTACGGTTTTAGCCCTTTCATCTCAATTTGTTTTGAAAACTAATCTAAACCTTTCAAACTCCCAATAGATTTAAATAGTTTCAGTCCCTTAACTTAGAAATTGCCTAGAATTAGCCCCTCATTCTCAAAAATTAATTAAATCTAGTTTTTAAACAATGAAAGTTTAATCAAATGTTCAAAACTTACCCCCACTCGAAAATATCTTTCAAAACAGATCTAAAGACACCAAACCTTCATTTTATTTATTAAAATTACACCCCTCCTTGTGATTTATTTGCAAAATAAATCCATGATTCAATTTTATAAATTCAACAAAACATTTTTAGTCTTTATTTGGAAATAATTTAACAAATTCAGTCCATTTAATTTATATATGGACCTTATACTTTGGTTAAGTTACCAAACAACCCTTCACATATTAATTTATGTTAATATTTCCTTAGGAAACTAAATTTATCTTGGAGTATCGTGTTCACGGCAATACGTCTCAACTTTTCTCACATCACTTACTTGACAACCACACATTAAGGTGAGTGTTACGGCCCCATTTTTACATATTTTCGGGGGGGGGGGGGGGGGGGGGGGGAATACATGTAGTACTTGTATATCTAGTATATATCTATTTTATAAATACTTTGTTTAAACAAACAACACCACCATTTTTATGCAATATCAATCACACGGAAATAGTATTTATTACGCTACTATTTACGGTACGGGGAATCTGGTTTGAAGGGCCGCATGGGTTGCTGGATTTCAGAAGTGCTATAATGCCAAAATGGTCCTGCCCTCGGTGTTTCATGTCTGGCCCTCGTCTGTACATGATAGTACGTGTATTAAGTAATATTTACCATACGAAATACACAAAAATATCACTGTTTTGTGTAAATACTTTACCACTTTTAGAAATAATTGTTTAAACGCTTACATATTAAGTAAACAAAATCGTTTTAAACCTCAATAGCTACATATGTTATGTTGTTAAGATAATACAACTAAATAAAATAACATATACATTTTGACTAAAATTATGCTATGGCTGTATAGCCGGTTATCAACTTGGTAGTTTCATTATACTTCATACATAGATAAATATATATATATATATATATATATATATATATATATATATATATATATATATATAGGTTTATATATTTTTACGAGTTATATAGCCCGTATCTTAGGCTCAATTATGTGCTTATACTCAAAGTTTTATCAATTGTTTATACAAGTATTTTACTCTTCAATGTGTACGCTTATCAAATATACTTGTGAATTACCTGTTTATCCGTATCTGCGGTTATTAAGTTCAACCTTGGCAGATAACTTAATCCGTATATTCGTATATATGTTTATGACATAAATATATAGGTTATACATTTATACAAGTTATAGAACTTGTATCTTAGGCTCATACATGTGCTTGTGTACACTATACTAAGTTTTGTCAACTGTTTAAACAAGTATCGTACACTTTACGTGTATGCTTATCAAATATACTTGTTGTTTATCCATATCTGCGGTTGTTAAGTTCAACCTTGGCAGATAATTGTATCCGTATATCCGTATGTTTGTTTATCCGTATTTACGGTTGTGAAGTACAACCTTGGTAGAAAACTTTATTTTTTACCTGTACAACCATGGATTTGGTTGCTTTCAAACACAATTTTAAGTATGGAATTACTAATGGAACATAATGCTTTGGCATCAAAGATTTATTCCAAACACAGTTTTAAGTATGGAATTACTTATGAAACATAAGGTTTCAGCTTTCAAAGACTCATTACAATCACAGTTTTACGTATGGGTTTACTTATACAAACTATACATTTTGGCTTTTAAAGACTCATTGCAAACACTGTTTTAACTGTTGTTATACATACAAAGATAATACTTTTTAGACTTACTAAAAGTATTACTGCGTTAGCAGAAAACCTGTGACACTCACCAACCTTTGTGTTGACTTTCAAAATTACATGTATTCTTAGGGGATCATCAGCCAGGCATTCAGACAGAAGATTAGCTGTGGATTGCAGGCGACCTAGCTAGCTTGTTGTTGATATCTGCTTACCTGTTTAATGCAACTAATGTACTATTATTATCTGTAAGAACCCTGTATTCAAACTTAATGATGGAATACAAAAGTTATTTTGTTTATCGTTGTACTTGTGCTATATATTCAGTTTATCTATGATCCATGAACTTAGTCCCGCTCCCGGCGTGTTCCGCCTTGGCCGGGGGTGTGACAACGGGGATTTGCCAGCTAGCAGCTAGAGGTCTATTCGCGGGACTGTGTATTCAACTTGTGAGGTGATTTTTCTCCAGTAGGAACGGGTCGAAGGCACCAATGTTGGCCCGTTTATGTATGTTAGTGTATAATAGATTTAGATCCGATGACGGGGTTATCCCGATGTAGTTTATATGTTTCGAATTTCGGTCCGATGATGGTCATGGCCCGAGGAAGGTTTATATGTATGTTACTAAACTACGGTTCGATGTCGGGTGGTACCTGAGGAAGGAATGCATGCTTAGTTATACTTGTTGTCTTTGTGATACCTATATGTGCCTGGTAGGGAGATGAGTGTGGGCGGGGGCTCGTATCTCACCACTAGCTGAGTATGGACAGGGTACCATATCTCATTAGTAGCAGAGTAGGGATGGGGCCCAAGATAGGGGGCCTTGAGAGTAGCAGTTATAGTGATGTGTTTGATTGTTATGTACTAGCTTGATTATGATTATATGTTTGCATGTGTATAGTGGACGGGGCCCAGATTCAAGTGTGGTTTAGTAGAAACAGATTTGTATACCGAGTAGGGCTCGATGCCAGGCGGGGCCTAATGCCATGTGGGGCCTGATGTAGCGGGCTAGGCCCAATGTTTGTAGTATGTGATTATGTGTATGGTATATGGTAGTTTGGGGAGAATCACCAAGCTTCATGATTACAGTTTTCAGTTTTGGTTTCAGGTACTTCAATTAATCAGGGGAAGAGCTCGGGATGACGGCATGACACACACCACAACTTTTAGCCTGGGATGATTTTCTCTGATATTTTGATAAATAACTTTGATACAGTGATTGATATGATGTTTTGAAATATTTCCACTTATGTTTTTATTAGATAATTTATATTTGATGAAGCAATGAATCAAGTATGAAATGAATCAGAGTTTAATGATCAAAGTAAGATTGCGAGATCAGAACACAAATGTAAATAAGATTTTTTCACTTCAGCTTTATTACACTTTCCATTTTTACAGAGAACAAAATGATAATTCTGTAAAAGACTCGTCTCTATGACTCTAGTAAACATTCCTATTTATAGGAGAGGAAAGCGTGCAAAAAATATACTAAGGACTAAACACTTTAAAGCATCGAATAAAACTGCCTTAGTAAAATACATTATAAACCATACGAAGAGTACAAAAGACTTCGACTCCTTACAACTCAAAATACCCTTACAATCTCCCCCTTTATAAATAGAGTTGAAGACTTCAATTTGTAAGAAGTTGAATTGAATACAACATAACTCTTCGAGTTTATGTATACCAGTTGATTATTTTTTTCAGCTCCTTCTTGTCTCCCACAGTATTCTTCTTGCAATGATTCATACGAACAATTAAGTTCGTAAATTGCGAAGTTGAATACCTTTCTACTTCACTTGCTTGAAACAAAAATTTTCTTAGACCTTCCAGACTTGTCCTTCCCAGAAAAGACTAAACCAAAATGTTTCAAGCATATTTCTTAAGTTCTGCTTGTGTCTTCGAAGGATTCATTAGAGCAGTTATTTCAAGACCCTTCGCTGTACCTAACTCCACATCTATCATTTCCAGACATTCGTAATAATTTTCAATGAAGATTCTGATGTGAGTAACTCCCAGCTTAAACACATTCGACTCAGTGTTTTGTAGATAAGAAAATGACATTTCCTTCAGAATTAATGCAACTTGTATAAGATCATACAAGTTCATCAATGGAAAGTCTGCAACTGTAAATTCACATACTTTTCCATTTTCCCTTACCACCACGTACTTCAAATTTTGGATTGTGTCTTCGAAGACCACGTCCTTCTTTATACTTATAACTTTCTTGATCTTCGTCAAAGACCATACCTCCTCAACATTCTTTCCAAGAACAGCATGAAATTTGATCTTCATGTAAGTTCCTTCATCCTTCTCCTTAAATTTGCTTTCAGCTTTAAATTCAGGCATGATAAACATCATCTTATTTATAGGAAAATCCAGTTGGCCTGCATCTGTATTTGTAACAAGGTAACTTTGCTTGGGATTTTTCTTAAATGCATACATGTGATTGAATGCAACGTTGTCTTCAATCGTTTCATAATTATAATGTTTCGAAGGATCACCCTTATTCAAGCCTGGAGGGTCACTGGCTCTTTGAGTCATAATACTTTGTATCATTCTCAATTTTTCAACCTCATCCTCTGCCTCTGCTTTCTTTTCCTCTTTGGATTTTTCAATCAGATCTTTTTATTTTGAACCAAACTCAACAACATCATCTTTAGGCTTTGAAGCACTTCCACCAATGTCTCCACTTTTACCAATCACAATACCTTTCGGTTTCGTGATTGGCACAGTTGTTACAACTGTCGAAGTGATTTGACCAGCTGTTTCCATTATGGGTTTTGTTGTTGGGATTTTCGAAGAAAATAACTTCCCCACTACTTTCGAATCCTATCCTCCAGTCTTCGAACCTGCAGATATTTTTTCTCCCCCTTGCACCCATGTGACAACAGGTGGGGCATAAGTAGTTGGAAGAAGACTGGATATGCGTGACAAAGGAGCTAGGTGTTGGACAAGCAATTCTTCAAATTTAGAAAATTTTTGGATCAAATCTTCCAAAGATAGAAAAGACAAAGTAGGCTTTGAAGATAGACTTTTAAGCTCCTTCAAGAGTTCGAATACCTCCAAAAAATTCTTGTTATCGTTAGTTTAAAGCTGAGTAATCTGAGGGCTCAGACTTTCGTATAACTTTGCAAATTTCGTAACTGCATCACAAATAATATCCACCTTTTTGTTGATAGAATCAAACTCAGTTCGAACAACCGATATTTATTTCTCCATGTCTTTGCGTAGTTCTTGAAGTTTGAAGTTTAAATCTTCTCTCACCTTCTTTACATCCTAAACAAATAACACATGCCTCTCTTTTGCAACCGTCTTCAATTCTTTCAAGTCAGATGCAAATCCAGACTTCTGAGAATTCACTCGTAATTCATTATTTTGATCACAATGATCAATCTTCTCCAACAAATGACACTCTGAATCTTTCAACATGCTAGAGACTTTTGTGGTTAATCTTGCTTCAAGTAAGGAAAACATGCCATCAACTTCAAGACTTGATACAGAATGACCTCCCCCAAGATCAGCTTGAGATTGAATAATCGAGTTGAGCTTCGTATTCAAGATTTTAAACTGTTTCATCGTAATTAGCATATGATCTGGGAAGTCTGTTTCCTCATCATCAAACTCCAGATTCTCAAAGGTTCCCCCAAAACCTTCAGAGTCATTTTCTGTATCCATGAATGAATCTTTTATCGGAGAAGTAGTGGTTGGTGGATCAGTTGATTGTGAAGAAAAAAGATTTGTGAAAGGTTGTGAAATAATGTTTGCAAAGGTTGGAGAATCAGTTGTGGATGTTATAGGAACAATGGGAGTAATCTGTGGAGGTAAAGAAATGAAAGAATCTGAAACAATACTCGAAGGGTTACCTTTTGCTGCGTTATTCGAATTTTCCTCACCCATGATGACATTTTTATCCATATCAGATATGTTTATAGAGATGTATGAAGTTCATGCATCCACAGTAACTGTTTTAGCAATCGAAACTTCAGGTGGTGTACTAACAGAAGTATCCAGTTGAGAAGAATCGTTAATCAAATCTGCCTCAGGTGTCTCAGGAATAGTTTCACCCTCATCTGCAGTAGATTCTGAGGAAAGAATCACCCTACCATTCTTCTTCTTGGAGATTTATTTTGCCAAGTCAGCAGCTATTCACTTTTTCAAAGACGGTGAAGCAGGAGCATGTACTTCACGAAAAATTACCCCTTGATGTGAAACTTGAGCTTTGCGAACAATATTCGTAAGAGCGGATCGTCCCTTACGCTTCGACTTTGATTTCATTTTGATTCTTCTAAATACACCAGCCTTCAAAGGAATAACTTCCTTTTCAGTTAACTGGGTATCCGCAATAATAGGATCCGATTGGATTGGCTCAGCTTCAATAAGAAGAACCTGCTTCGTACTTTTAGAAGAACTAGTTGACTTCACCTTGGTACCCGAAGACGCAGCATCAGTTTTCTTCGACTTATTTGACTTCTTCTCATTGGTTTGTGGCAAAAGAACACCTGTTTACACAGAAGATCTATTGATTTCAAAAAAGTAATCAATACAGGATTTTTAGAATCAACCCTTTTCAACATAGCATCAGGGATACGAGCAGCAAAAGGGAATACATCCGAGTCATCTATAGCATCCTTTGGACACCCATAAGTATGAAACACATCTTTTTCTTCTTCTGCTCGAACTAAAATTCCTTCCTTTTCATAGAAATATTGCAGAATCAAACTCCAATATCGAGCACACGAAATGCCATGAATAGCATTTGTGTTTTCGATACTCTTGTGAAACTCCTTCCATAGTTGTGTGGAGTAATCTACTTGAAGATCATAGTACAACCCTGCAACCATGGCGTACACCTCCATTCTTCCCAAATCTAGCCCAACCGTTCTGCCAGTTAAACACCGAAGAAAAATCCCAAATAGAAAATTCAATACACTTGGTAGCCCTGACTTCTTGAAGTCACTAATCTTTGTCAATTGGGGTTGATGACCCATTTCATTGAACATATGTACAATTTGCATAAAGGTAAAAGTAACATATAGTAGTGAATTAGGTATGGCAAGGATTTGGTAGAAAAGCTTCTTTGATAATCTAACCTTTTTATCATTGATTAGGTTGAATGTAACAGCTTCCAAAGCTTTTTAACAAGTTGCAGTTGAACCGACTTGAGATAACCAAGAAAGAGGAACAAAAAATAAATTGAACATAGCCTTTGATAATACTGAGTTTTGCAGAGCAACCACCAGTGTGTGTTCTTGGTGTTTAAGAAAACTTGAAGAACACTAGCCAGGTTTGAATTTGAAGGATAAGGATCCAAAAATAATGAGTTAGGGTGTTCAACTCATAATTTGAGGCTTGTAGGAGTGTTTGGGACTCAAGAACACAAGAGTGTGTTCTTGGTGTTCTTGAAGAACACTTGAAGATCTAAGAAAAACCAAGAATCCACGGATGAAAAGGTGTATAAACACTAGATTAAGTGTTGTATGAATGAATCTAGGAAGGAAGACTTACGTTTTTGATGAATTTTGACGAATTGTATGATGATAGTTGAGAGAAAACTTGGTGTTCTTGAGGTTAGGAGTGTGAAAAAGAGTTAGAAATGATCAAGACTCACCTTTATAGGTGAGAGTTCACAGCCTAAGTGAGTTTACGGCCGTAAACTCCATGTTTACGGCTGTAAACTCCATCTCATGGAGTTATGGCAAAATTTTTGGTGTTGGGGCTTTAGTAGTTGCATTCTAATACTTGTTCCTTAAGTGTGATAGGCATCGGAATACTCAAACGGCAGTAGCTTAGATAACTATCAAGACTATTGGTATTACTGATGCAAAATAAGTTTCGGAAAAACGGCCTAACAGTAGACCTTACATCAAACCATATGAGGGAAAATGATTGACAGTTTTAGAAGACCACATAACATACTGAAAGATAGAAATATTCTACAAACAAGTGTTTCATTCAAGCGCAGATGCTATAGGCTAATCCTTAGTCAAAAGAAAAGATGTGCTAGACATCCTTTTAACGGTGGCAGAGAATGTTTCTCGGGCGAACCCTAAGGTATTCCAGTTGGTGTTCCAGGTCGAGGAGGTGTCGTTCGTAGACTCTCTGACGAACCCGGAGCTCTATGACTTCAGCCCGAGTCTCGGCTAATGCTTGAAGCAAGGCCTCGTGGTCTGCTGTAGACCTCTTTTTAGCATGCTCCAGGCGACTGGTGCGAATGGAGTGTAGTCCTCGATCTGTATCAACCTCTCCGATGCGCTGGAGGGCTGTCCTGCCTTGGATTTCATTGCGTGCAACTCTTCGGACCAAGATGGGCAAGACTCTGTCAACTGATCCTCCTTCGCTCGTGTCATAAAAGCTTCGGTTTCCATTGAATGGCATGGGTTGATTTTGTTCTTCGCTCCATGTCTCTATGCATTCCACCCATTCAGGCATCGGGCCTTGGAAGGCCTAGCGGGGGTTAGGGTTTGGGACTGGAGCCAAAGGAGGTAGGTTGTTGACTTCGGGTTCGGAGTCAGACCCATCCGAGAAGCCTTCTGCTTGGTGGTCATCCAAAGGGATTTGATGTTACTCATCGGGTTCTTCTTTAAGCCATCCAACCTTGCCATGGTTTGGAAAGTACGGGTCACCATGATGAAATCCAGCCATGATATCTACGCGAGAATATAGGAAGAATAGTTAATAGGCGTACTAACCTAAGAACTTATAAGAGGATCGTTATTAGTTAGGCCAATAATTGCATAGTGCATACTAATTACATGTGATCGAAACAAAATAGACCTTCGAATAAGTGGCCCCAACTCTAAATCCACAACCAAACAAGGAAAATAAAGTAAAGAAAAGGTCACAGATTCTGAGTCTATAACGCCTTAGTCACATGTAACCGTAGAGTATCCACTTAGCAACTATTGCTCTACTAGTAACGACCTTTTTAGTTCTCACAGAATAATCCTATAGTATTCTTGTCCTAATGTTCTTGTAGTAATGTCAGTAAGTTTTTAGACTTGTTGCAACACCACAACCACTCGTAGGCACATGTTAGTCACTCCTAGGAATATGTAGTTGATCAGGCTACATCACCCCTTAGATTTGAGTATATGTCTCTGAGCCCAATTGTGTTGTTCAACAATCCTAATACTTTTGTTCTGTTCTAGTATGATACTGACCCTTTGTATGAATGGATGTATATATACTTAGTTAAATATTTTATTACTTAAAAGTATATATTCTTGGTCAGAGTGTTTTAATCCCGAAGTGTTTGTAGTTCGTATATCTTTTATGGGTTGATATACTTGATTCACTATAAACAATGCTCTGACACCAATCATTCACACCCCAAAACTGAGAATGGAAGAATATGTTTTGGGGTAGAGGACGTCATGTACAGTATCATAACAATGCATAATAGTAAAGACAAGCAACAACATCCATTGCATTAGTATAATAATTATAATACAAGAATGTTCTATATAGTTTGATAGACACCAAAAGTATAATCAAAATAAAAGATGCGTCTCGTATATGCTCCATCTTCTCAAAAGGTGCATATGTACCTATCTACTGATGACCTGAGAATAAAAGTTATTTTGAAAACGAGTATCAACATAAAGCTGGCGAGTTCATAAGTATTTAGTGTCATTACTTGTATAAGAGTGTTTAAAACCAAGTAATACAATAATTGTTATCAAAATTTTAAAATAGTGTGATCCCTAGAAAATCCTATATTTTCCAGCAAAACTAGTCTTCTACCAAGACTCAGTTATTTGTAAGTTTGATTATTTGAAAGCGTAAAAGTTTTCCCAGTGAAATTATCAGTGTAAAAATATAGTTTTAATTTTCATTCATATAAAATAATTGGGAAAAATAGAGTTTCAATCCAGCAGAGATGCAACTCCGAGTGGTATTAAATGCATAACACACCTCAGTGAGTTTGTTTTACCTTTAATTCTTAGTATGTTAATTAAGGTCTAGATGTGAACTCGTATGTAGTGTAGTGATGTTTTGTCACCCTTGAGCCTAGTCGGCTCAAACTGTAGCTAGCAGTCGGGATGTGGGAGTGTCCGTCCCGTACAGATCTATACACATAGTGTTCGTTCTCCCTCCAGGAGGCTCTGGTTACAAGGTGATCGCATATTGGAGTGTCGTATCGAGAAGTAGTGTATCACATTCTATTTTAGTATATTGTCTCGTATTTAGAGTATAATGTACTTCTTAGTATAATGTATTGAGTGTTTGTTCTCTTGTATAGTATATAGTATTCTCTTCGTATAGTATATAGGGCTCTCTTCGTATAGTAGTTAGCATGTATAGTCTCGTAACTGTACTAACTATAGTGAGCATCATAGTAACAATAGTAATGAGTGGTAATCCTTAACTATACCTATTATAGTTAAATAGAGATGTTAGTTGAATGCCTTTGATACACAAAGGTGTTGAACTGAAGTGAAGACCTTTGTATCCAACACAATATATATGATATATAACTAAGAATTCAATGACAGCTGGACAGATAACCGAATACCCTAAGTCCACAATCTAAGAAGAATAGGAAATAAGGTGAGTTATCAGTTCTAAGTCCTTCAATCCTTACTTATATAAATATATTGGTGTAGATATGATTTGGAAATAAAATAAGTTTGAAAGCATTGGAAATAGGTTTTGAACAATTAAACATGAAAGTGAGTTTGATAAACATTTAAAACAATTTTGTTGGCAAGGCAGTTTGAAAGTATAGAAAATCCTTTTGGTAACAATTTATAAATCACATAATATTAGTACTATAACTTGTTTTATTCAACTTGTATTCCCCCTCCCCATAAAAGCATATAAAATCATTTAGAAAGGTTCATTTAGGGGTATGAACTCACCTGTAGTGAGCGGATTGATCGAAGTGCCAAGTAGGATGCTAGGTGTCAAGTGAGGACTTGAACTCACACCCGGATCCTATGTAACATATATAGTGATACATAATTGTATCCAATTAGTTATTTAATCACTAATTTAGTAAGTAAATCTAATGTACGAAAACACTTTGCTTCAAGTGCTAGGAGTGCTACGGGTTGCATCTAAGGAGTGTATGGCCTCACATTAGAGTTTACTCCTCAAATGGAAGTCTTAAGGGGTGTTTACGGTTTTTGTACCACTTCCCCCATGATTTTACAGCTGTAAACTCATGGGAAGGGTGTGTTTGGTGCTTCAAGGTCTTATGCTTCACAAAGGAAGGTCCTAGGGTTAAATCAAAGGCTTAGGAAGTGGTTAGGGCTCGAAATGGCACACTTTATAGAGTTTACGGTCCTTAGACCACCTTTGAGAGTTTATGGCCTTAAAACCATGAGTTTACGGCCGTAAACTCATGGTCACTCCAACCATTTCATGTTTTGGTGTTTCTAGTTCATGCATGCAAGGTTTCTAACCTCTTGTCTAAGTATTAGGGGTGTTAGGGGAATCAAAACACCCCTTTTGGGTTGTTTACGGTTTTGGGAGATCCCCAACCGTAAACACATGTTCTTGGGGGGTTTTTGGTGTTCAATCCATGGATTTGCAAGCAAACTAAGCTAATAACTAGTTAAGGAGACTATACTTACTTATAAGAAGCTTGCAGGAGTGTTTAGGACTCAAGAACAATAGTGTGTGTTCTTGGTGTTCTTGAAGAACACTTGAAGATCTAAGAAAAAGCAAGAATCCATGGATGAAAAGGTGTATAAACACTAGATTAAGTGTTGTATGAATGAATCTAGGAAGGAAGACTTGTATGATGATAGTTGAGAGAAAACTTGGTGTTCTTGAGGTTGGGAGTGTGAAAAGGAGTTAGAAATGATGAAGACTCACCTTTATAGGTGAGAGTTCACGGCGTAAGTGAGTTTACGGCCGTAAACTCCATGTTTACGGCTGTAAATTCCATCTCATGGAGTTATGGCAAAAATTTTGGTGTTGGGGCTTTAGTAGTTGCATTCTAATACTTGTTCTTTAAGTGTGCTAGGCATCGGAATACTCAAAAGGTAGTAGATTAGATAACTGTCAAGACTACTGGTATTACTGATTCAAAATAAGTTCGGGAAAAACGGCCTAACAGTAGACCTTACATCAAACCATATGAGGGAAAATGATTGACAGTTTTAGAAGACCACATAACATACTGAAAGATAGAAATATTCTACAGACAAGTGTTTCATTCAAGCGCAGATGCTATAGGCTAATCCTTAGTCAAAAGAAAAGATGTGCTAGACATCCTTTTAACGGTGGCGGCGAATGTTTTTCGGGCAAACCTTAAGGTCTGCCAGTTGGCGTTCCACGTTGAGGAGGTGTCGTTCGTAGACTCTCTGACGAACCTGGAGCTCTATGACTTCAGCCCAAGTCTCAGCTAATGCTTGAAGCAAGGCCTCGTGGTCCGCTGTAGACCTCTCTCTAGCGTGCTCCAGGAGACTGGTGCGAATGGAGTGTAGTCCTCCATTTGTATCAACCTTTGCGATGCGCTGGACATGGTGGGAAATCCGCCTAAAATTCCGAGATTTGCAGTCATCCATCTTGAAGCGATGACACCCAGAGTCGGATTCGGAAGTAAGGTGGAGTAGGAATTCAATATGTCCGTACGAGGAGAGAACCCTAGGTAACTACCCGAAGGAAACCAATGCCGATTCCAGACAAAGATACGAGGCAGAGAGAGGGAGCCAGTACATGGAACCCAAGAAGTGTCTTTTCATCGTGTACGTCACGCTAATACACCCATAAAATAATACAATTTAGTGAGTTAGTGGTTACACTACTCACACTATGTGTTAGGTAAATCGCCATTTTCCGATGCCAGTAACACGATTAGAGCGGATCCCAATACCTCTATTGAGGACATTTAGCCATAAGTCTTCATGAGCTTTTCTTCCCGCAGACTTCGTTCCAAACTATTCTCAAATCTTTCCAGGCCGGAGAGTGAAACCTTTCCCGGTATAAAGGTAACTTAGTAGGAACGATTCCCATCTTATAGCTTTTTCCGATACTCACACTCCTATCTTGTACACCAGGACTATATCATAGGGATGTAGGTCGACACTCAGACAACCAATATCCAAGGCACGGGAAAAATTTAGGCCTAACATAGTAAGGATAGATATGTCTAGGGCTCACCTTCGTCTCTAACCAGCTTGTGTTCCTTTTTTTTTCCGTGTAGGAAAACCATGCCTCCGAAGAAGCGTAACCCATCCTCCGGCAAGAAACCGACTCTCCTGTTCGATGAAGCTACGTTCCAAGCTGCAGTTTCGGCAGCCGTAGCAGCTGTCATGGCTCAGCTGAATGCTAACAACGCCAATGTTAGCAAGAGCCCTATCGAAAATTCTGATCCTAGTAGTGGACAACAGCAACCAACCTCTGCATACCCAGCCACCCAAGAACCTCACTCAAATCCACTGAAGAGAACAATCATGATCGAGGAAGGAAGTACATCGGCTCAAGGACCTTCCGAAGGGTAACGCGCTGAGGAAGTCAATACACCTACCAACCCTTCGATCCCAACACCTACAGGACCATACTTAGGAAGCCTTCCCCACTGCAACAAGTGCAGCTACCATCATCATGGTATATGTCGGGAGCTCTATTGTGCTAGGTGCCACATAAAGGTGCATAATGCTTGCGTCTGTAGAACCCCGGTTGAGTTTATTACATCATCCACCAATGTGGCGACCAATACAGTTTGCCACCTATGTGGTGAGATTGGACACTTCAAGAAGGACTGTCCAACCGAAGGAAAGAACAAGGACACAGGAGGAGTCTAACTCTAATGCTTAGGGAGAAGCAACAAGGAACCTGGTAGATTTTTGGTACGTCTCTCAATCTCAGTTAACTAACCGAAAACATTAAAAAGCTAATTCTAAATGTAACCACTTTCCCGTTAAGGCGAAAGTCGCAGCACTGCTAAAATATTTAAAATTTCATCAGGTAAAACTATAATGGCCAAATATATACGTTACGGCCATGTATAATTGAGATGGATAGACCTAGAATAAGTGAAGGCCGCCTCATTTCCTGTTCCTCGTTTGGTTGTGGATTTAAGACGGAGTCGCTCAGTCAACAGTCCTCCCCACCTTAATTATACATGACTAGTACATGTGAGGTGATTATAGAAATGCCTCGTGAGAATCCATTCATGAAAAGGTACTTTACTCAGAAACACTCAGGACCCTCTATAGTTCCGCATCGACTCTATCGGTGCAAGTATCCACCACAGTGATACACGGGACGAAACCCGAGACGCCTAGAACTTGTGTGCCCGTTCGGCACATGACTCTAATGACCCTCATTCTATATAATGTCGAAGTATGCCAACTTCGACGCCTCTATCAATCATGGTTCGACTTCGTGCAACCATGTGTAACTCCCTAGTTCTGTGTAAAAAGAACTTTCTTCATAGCCATTTCAGCAAACAAAGGTTCTTTCCAACCTAAACAAAATAAAAATAATAAAGACTAATGCGATCCGTCAGTCGTCACTCTTATTTCAAACCTCCCGAAGTACCCAGGAGAAGAGTACCGCGCACTGTTAACCAACTCATCTTGGATAGATAGAAACCAAAGCCAAAGACACTGCAGGCATTCCAGAAGACGATAACCATCCGAAGCATACCTCGTAGATTTCCCAGAAAGACCCTTCGCACCTCACAATCAGGTTCGTGAGTTGAGAGGATAGAACTCATGAGACTGACCACTATAACCGAGTATGAGCCCTACCACAAACCTCATAGTAAGACCCTTCATCCCGTTCCATAGAATAGGAACTAGAGTCAAGAGAACCCCTACGGGTTGAGCTACTATAATGACCACAAATCCGAAGTTTGTTTTCATCCCTGTTAAGCCAACATAGTAGCTAACACCCTCAGTTGATAAATAAATCTGATTCGTAAGAGCAAAGGAAATTGACTACGACCATCTATTCACGCTTGATCCCACAAATTAAGCATCTCAGCGGATATCATGGAAATCCAGAAACTGAGATAGGTTAAACCCTGAGAAGAGTGGATGAAGAGATTAAAGTTCCGAATGATGGGAACCTATACTCACTAGATTTGACCTAGACTGAGAAAACTCAGAACCTTCGGAAGAGTAGTTACAGAAGGTGTTCGCACTACTAAGGCACTTCTTCCACCCCGTTACAGACGAGTAGTGCCTAGGATCCTCTGCCCCCTCGCATGGAGGTAGTCACCGCCGCCTTGTAGGTGATAGACTGCACTCTCCGAAGCAGACACTAGAATACCGAGAACCACAGGATAACCTTCGCAGCCAAGAATACTTGATGAAAGTGAGAAAGTAGTTACGTTAAGCCTTATAACCCAGACCCCGAAGAGATTACAGACTTGACAACAGTCTAGGTGTTAGTTGATGGGTCATACAAGAGCAACCGCTTTCCGCACTAAAATAAACAAATGTATTAGAGATTCATTGGACTACAAGGTGTTCTACGAATACTATCTCGTGCAGAAAGAGTAGAACCACCTCTCGGGATAGTCCAACACTCGTCTGCTGAAACCCTATCTACCCGACCTTGAGGGTTTCCATTGGAAATATCTCAAGAATCAGAAGTGCAGTTTTATTTTGCACAAGATTGAGATAGACACTCTGCAACAAACAAGTACCCGTAGACACGCATTCCATCCGATGATCTAGAAACCACCTGAAGGACTACACTTCCAGTATGAGAGAGAACGTTAGGAACTTCGGAATGGCGATCACACCAGTGATGATCTTGCCATAGAAGTACACTATGTTCTAAAGTACTGAAAAGCTCTACCTTTCTGAGAGCCTTGGACCATCCGGGATCCTTTACGGAGATTGGTCCAACCCTCATCAGACCACTACTACTTTCGGATATTCCACAAGCTTCATCCTAGACCGATCCACTTCTTAGACTTGATAAGTGCTTGCCTTATGTCACTCTTCGTATCCCACACATCTTGATAGAAACCACTGAGAATCCTAACTTCGTAGACATACCTGTAGGAAATCGCTAACTACACGAGATGGAATCCGCATCCCATAGGTGAAGGTTTGTTGGAATGACAGACACATGCCAGAGATGACTTGGCAGTGCAAGGCAAACTGAGTAGGAAGTACCCTCCTGCCTTTACTCGGTAATTCATACCTACTTCCTTAGCTAAACCTGAATTTCAGGATGAAATTCCCTCTAACGGGGGGATGATGTGAGAACCCGAAATTTATTCCGTCATTTTTAACCCCTTTTCCGTTAATAAGCCTTGTTTTATTTAACTGTCCGTTAACTTTTGGACTGGTTAATTAATTTGGGAGTTTTTAAATGACTTTACGAAGGTTGAAATAAATTAGAAACACCCTAAATTTTTCCCTTGAAATTTTTTAGTTTCAGCCAAGTCAAAATACGACAACTAAATCGGGTGCGACCAAAAGCCCCGTTTAACAGCATTATCGGGTAGATTCCTACTGAGCCCCAACTCAAACCCCTATATAAGGGTGAGTAGAGTCCATTAGAGACTTTTTCACTCTCTCTCCACTCTCTCTCTCTAAAACTTAATTTCGAGCCAAAATTGTCCGTTTCGAGCCCCAAATGAGTAAGCAATCTACCCTAACTTGTTTGTATAGGTTAACTAACATGAAAATTCGTGTTTAAGACATCAAATAGGGGCCAAGTTATGTGTTTACGGCCCGAGAACAGTCTTGGACCGTGAACACACCTAAATGGGGGTTTTTGAGCCCCAAGACCCCTTAAAAACTACCCCTAAGGCTTATATATGACTTGTGGACTTACACCTTCGAGCTTAGAACACCAAAACCTTGTGATATGGAGAGTAAACAAGAGTTTATGTCCCAAGAAAACTCTTGGACCGTAAACCCCTCTTCATAGGTCGTGAACACCTTTTAAGGTGTTAGAAATGCCCTCAAACACCTCCTATGGCCTTGGAAAATGTTTAGAAGCAACCCCCATTGACGTAAAGGCTTTAAACATCAATTAAACCAAGGAAATAGGAGTTTACGACCGTAAACCCCTATATAATTGGTCCATGGGCCGTAAACTCCCATTAAGTGCCCAAATGATGACCTAACACCCCCATTTGACTTGGAAAAATGCATAGAACTTTATTTCCCACCATTTAAGACCTTAAAACACAAAAGAGATGAGCACATGAGAGCTTACGGCCGTAAACTCCTTGTTTAGGGCCGTAAGCTCCCTAAAATGGTGCATTTGAGGCCTTAAACCCTTTATAAATCCTAGATTTGAGCCTAGCATAATTCCACAAGTGATATAAGACCTTTTAGCATCATGGAACACCCTCACCATGAGTTTACGACCGTAAACACTATAAAGATTTTACTCTTGAGGAGTAAACTCCCTATCTAAGCCATACGCACCCATAGATGTTACCCAGGACACTCTAAGCATTTAACCAAAGTGTTTTCCGAACTTTAGGATGGGTATACATGTTTAATTAGTATTATATTTGCTGATTGTATGTAAACATATGTTATTATATGTTTAATAGGTCACTAAGTGTGTTCAAGTCTTTACTTGACACCGAGCACCCAACCGGCACCTTCGTCGGATCCATATACATCAAGTGAGTTCATACCCATGAATTAACCTTTTAAATGTTTTTACATGCTTTTATTGGAGAGAATACAAGTTAAACATGACAATTATCATATCAATCACATGTGATTGATAATCTTCATGCACAAGGATTTATTAAACTGTCAACTATTTTACCAAGAATGATACTGTAAATGGTTTCTAAAATGTTTTTACTTGTTCAAAGCTCTTCTCAAATTGTCTCTCGCGCTATATGTTTTATTTCAAATTCCGTTACAACAACATTTTAAACAAAGGTTTTCTTTACCTAAAATGTTTTATCAAAGTTTCATTTAAAACTTATTTTACAAAAGAATACCAAGACGTGATTTTCTCAAGTATAAAAGTTTTCCCAAGTTTTTCATCAAAGTTTTCTTCCATGTTTTTATTTTCCTACTTTGTTAGATACTACTTCTTCGTTATAATTCCTCATAGTTAATGCTACTACTTAGTTAACACTTTTACTTCGTGATACAATTTTACTTCACGATACGCTTATACTTCACGATACGCTTATACTTCACGATACGCTTATACTTCACAATATGCTTCTACTTGTTAACACTTATACTTTGTGAAACACTTGTACTTCGTTAAACACTTTAACTTCGTTAAATGCTTCTACTTAGTTAAATGTATGCCTGTGCTTGTATAAGTTATATAAATAATGTTTAAAGAACTTAGGAAGGCTAGTTCGCCCTATTTCCTTTTCTTCGTTGAGATGTGGTCTGGTGGGATCGGATGTCTGTACGAAGGTCGTTTGGTCATTAGTTATATATTATGTATACAAGCATAGACATATAGGTTTACATTAGTCAGTTCAGTTGTGAGTCTCTATCATGAGTCCAATATTTTACATCTAATCTCACTACACGAGATACATCTTCAGTACACGGCCTTCTCCGTTGTCAAGCTGGTAACCAGATTCTCTTGTAGGGAGAGCGGACATTGTGTGTATAGTTATACGGGATTGACACCCTTGCACCCTGACTGCTAGCTACAGTCCACACCCTACCAAGCCAAGGGGTGAAAAATGTCATATTCATACCGATGCTTTCAGGGTGTCAAGTTCTCTAGTGTCTATCAGTATGGTGACGAGTATCTCGAGGTTACCTTATAATTCATGGCCTTAAGGTAACGGGTTTTAACACTTTATTCACTGTATTTAGACCTTGCTAGACGTATCATTCATTTGATACTATCTGGGGTCTCTGTTCACTGTTTTTAGAACTTGCTAGATGTATCTTTCATTTGATACTGTCTGGGTTCTATGTCTCCCTTTTTGTTAGACTGAGCCAGGCGTACCGTTCATTCGATACTCCCCTGGAGTCTATAATTTCTTTTGCCTTAGTCAGCAGTCTTCACTGCTGAGGCATATGTTATTTTCCTTGATATTCTCATACTTCTTTCAAAATCAATAGCACATTTTGATAATGATAGTGTTAAGGAAAAATTACTTTTTACCACATAACTCTGTCCTGTCTTGGTAGAAGACTGCTTTTAATTAGAAAATATAGGGTTTTTTGGAAAGGACTCTAATTCACTGTATACTTTAAAACTACTACTTATATAAAGTTATTTGGATAAAATGACACTAAATACTTATGAACTCACCAGCATTTATAAAATTGCTGATACTCGCTTTTCAAATAACTTGTATTCTCAGGTCAGCAATAGATAGGTACATCCCCAGAGCTTTTGATGAAGACAGTTTAGTACCAAGCTACACCTATATTATTACTTGTATTATTTTGAAGTTCTATGTAATGTAAATCGTGTAAAACTATTACTATTAATGCAATGGTTGTTGTACTTTGATTACTGTACTGCATATGTTGTGATACTTGATATGACGTCATCCACCCCAGAACGTTTCCATCGTTCCGGGTTTTGGGGTGTGAACGATTGGTATCAGAGCATTGTTTATAGTGAGCTAAGTGTATCAATTCATAAAAGATACAGCCTATAAATTATATAGGGATAAAACACTTTGAGTAAGAATTATACTTTAAAATATAACCATATTTTACCAAAGTATAAGAACATCAAAAATCTAAACACTCGAACACAAGTATCACAAGAAGAACAAGAATAAATGTCTTTGGATGTTGAGCATTATCGTCAAACCTAGGCAGTTATGTAATCGTAAGCTGGAATAAATGTAACCTGATCAACTACATTTATTCGAGATGCGATGAACGTGTGTTTGGGAGTGATAGTGGTGTTGCAACAGGTCTGAAACTTACCAACTAGGAATGTTAGAGCCAAACATAAAGTTTAAAAATACTATAGGAGTATTTTGGAATACTAAAAGACTCACACTAATCCCGGAATCATATTTAGAAGATAAGAAACAAACAAGAAATTAAAATACCATAGGGGTATTTTAGGCTCCATAAATAACCTTGTGTGAGGAAACTAAAAAGATCCTTATTGATATACCTACAATTACATAGGGTATGCTCCCAAGATTATATATAATAAGGATCCCACAGGCTAAGAATGTGTGGTTTCTCTCTACTTCCTTTTCCTTGTTTGGATGTGGATATAAAGTAGTATCACATATTCGAAGGCCTATCGGATCTAAGCTATATATGATTTGTATACCCTGTGTAATCGTAGCAGGACTCGATATGGATCTCCCAGTGAAATGTTAATAATCTCTTAGGATTGTTTAGACATTTCCATTCTCGCACGAACCCTGTAGAAAACCGTATCCACTTCAGTACTCGACAGAAGAGTTGATTTAGACACGAAGAGGTTCATTAAGAAGATTACCAGTTCGGAAATAAATGAACTAGGTCAAGACTATTGAAACCACCAAGTGCCTATGTCTTTTTAGGGACATGGTGGGAAATCCACCTAAACTTTTGAGATTTCCAGTCATTCATCCTGAAGCGATGACACCCATAGTCGTATTCAGAAGTAAGGCGGGGTAGGAATTCAATATGTCCATACGAGGAGAGAACCCTAGGTAACTACCCGATGGAAACCAATGCCGATTCCAAACAAAGATACGAGGCAGATAGAGGGAGCCAATACATGGAACCTGAGAAATGTCTTTTCCTTGTGTACGTCTGTAACAGCCCGAAATTTCAGGTATTGCTTTAAAATTATTTTGGGACAATTTTAGGAAGGGACTCGGCGAGTTGGTGCCTGACTCGCCGAGTAGGACCACAGGCTTGGTCGCGGGTGTGCGACTGGACTCGACGAGTCCAGATATGGACTCGGCGAGTCGACGCTGTTCAGCAGAAACCCTAGCCGTTTGGTTTGGATCGTATATAACGCCTCTTAGGCCGTCATTGTCCGTTTTTTTTGCCGATTGTGAAGAACCTAAACATCTGTGGACGTCTAGAGGAGAAGGGAGGGCTATTGGGACCTTGAAGAGATTGTTAGGCAAGAAGAGGAAAGGTTTTGGCCAAAGGAAGATCAAGGGGATTGAGTTCTGAAGTTTGGGGACACAGAGAATACGTTTTTCAAGTAATACTTCAGATCATTCCTGTTATTTTGATGTGTTCACGGATTTAGGGTTTATGAAACCCATTTGGTGATTAGATAGGTTATAATGTTGTTACCCAAGCGTTTATACCCCAGTAATAGAATGTTTAGAGGTCCAGAAAGTCCCATGATTGCATATTTCGGGACCATGCGTATTTCAGGAAGCAGTTGATCGACTGCATGGCATGGACTCGCCGAGTCCAATGATTAGACTCGGCGAGTACCTTGAGGATCCACTGGGACTCGCCGAGTTGTTCTTCAGACTCGGCGAGTAGCTTGAAGATTTACTGGGACTCGCCGAGTTGTTCTTCAGACTCGGCGAGTGGAGTCGGGGTGGCCCCGCGATTCTTCCACGAGGATCTCGTCGAGTCAAGAGGGATACTCGACGAGTAGAAAGGGGAACAACAGGGAAAATTGGGGAGGACGTCTAGACTCGCCGAGTCGCCTTTGCACTCGACGAGTCCGGTCAAGTTGACCGTTGACCAGAGTTGACCTGCATGTAAATTCTTAGGGTCAGTTGTCTTGAATGATAAGAGTATTAATAAGGGTATATGGTATTATAGGGAGTCTGCAGATCGGCGGATCGAGTGCGAGTAGTTTCAAGAATTGATAGCTTACATTACCACGAGGTGAGTCTTCTCACTATACTTCACCCGGAAGGGTTTGATTGTGAGACCGGAAGGTCGTATATGATATGTGTTATTTATGCTATAAATAGAAAGGTAGTTGCTATGCATGATATGTATGTTTACACGGGCCGGAAGGCGATATGTTATGTGACAGAAAGGTCAGGTATGATGTATGATATATGTGCTATGTGTGTTATATTAAATGTATTATACGTTGTAAATGTTATGGGCCGGAAGGCAATAGACTAATGGGCCGGAAGGCAATATGATACGGGCCGGAAGGCAATATGTTACGGGCCGGAAGGCGATTATGATATGGGCCGGAAGGCGATGTGTTGTGGACCGGAAGGTCAGGGCCTGGAAAGGCGTATATGTGTAAGTCGTATACTGGGGAACTCACTAAGCATTTATGCTTACAAGTTGTTATGTATGTGTTTCAGGTACTAGCGAGGACCGTGGGAAGGCGCCGGCATGATGCATACACACTGCTGCTATTTGAGATCTTAGGGATTTTTATATATGTATTTGATATGGAACATGGAATAAATACTTTTGGTTGAATGAAATCACTTTATTTTAAATGAAAAATTTATTTGAAAATTTGCGTTGTTACAATTGGTATCAGAGCCTTGGTTTGAGGGATTCGGGTGTACCTTCGGGTGTAACTGAACTCAAACCGAGGATTTGAGGAAAAAAAAATCTTTTAAAAAAATAATAAAGATATAAATTTTGATAAATGGTAAAGTGGTAAACAAGAACGGAGCAGTGTGTACGATCAGCCAGCGCCCGAACGGTAAAGATCCCCAGAATACCTTACAATGTTATGTTATGCACTGAATTATGAATTGTTATGCATGCTAGAAGACTAGGTATACATGATAGGACTAGAATGGCCTGTTTTATGATGCCTTAGTCTAGGAAGATTGCTTATATGAGATATTCGGTAGCGTGCAAGTAGATAGTGCATATTAGAAGTAGAGTACTCATTATTCGGGGGTTTGGGGAGGAAGATTTGGGACGAATACTGATACGGTGTGGTCGGTAGTATTGGGCCCGTACTACCGAAGGCACCGGGTCGGTGGAAGACCCAAGTAAGAATCCCTGGATATCGGAGACTGAGTAGGGTTGCGTTATCGAGTACAATTGTACTTGATGGAGTCTCTGATAATTTTATATTGTATTTCAGAGACATCATGGTTACCACACGTCATGGGGCGAGTTCGAGCAGTGTGAGTGACGAGGATATTCGTCAAATGATCCAGGAGGAGGTAGCTGCAGCGATCCGGGCTGAGATCCCGGAGATGTTTGGGTCTATTAAGACCACACTGATGGAGACGTTCGAGGAGCGGTACGCCGCACTGACTGATGCTGCAGCCGCTGCCGCTACCGCAGCTGTGGCCGCTGCCAGGCCGCAAGGGGGCGATTCGTTGTTGTTCCGGGAATTCAGCAACACGAAACCCCCTGAGTTTGATGGGACGCAGGATCCGATTGCTGCGATGAGGTGGATCGCCGACATTGAGGGGTGCTTCTACACTTGCTCATGCCCGGAGCACTTGAGGGTACGGTTCGCCTTGAACCAACTCCGTCCGGGAGCGAAGGATTGGTGGAAGTTCGTGACGGCGAACTTCACTCTAGCGAAGATTACAGCAGTGACATGGGAGAGGTTTACCGAGATGTTCAGGGACGAGTACGTTCCCCCAGTGGAGAGGGAGCGATTGATTCAGGAGTTCTTGACCCTTAAGCAGGGTACTGATTCCGTTGTAGTGGTCACACGGAAGTTTCATGAGAGGGCGATGTTCTGCCCCGAGCTGGTATCTACAGAGCAGTCACGGATGAGCCGGTATTTGGGCGTTCTGAGGAGGGATATCCTGGAGTTTGTGTCAAACTCCACCTATCGTACTTTCACTGAGCTTCAGGCGAACGCCAGGAAGCGCGAGATCGAGTTGGAGACCCAGGCCAGGGAGGAGGCCGAGTCTCGGCAGGTGGATCGGCGGCCGGCTCAGTCTCAGCCGGCAGCCAAGCGGATCAAGTCCGCTGATTCGAGGATGGGAGGTCCGAAGGGCCGCACTTGCGGAAGGTGCGGCAAGGGTCATGAGGGGGCGTGTCGAGCTGGTGGTTGCTACAAGTGTGGCAAGGAGGGACACATTGCTAGGGATTGCCCTAAGGGGTTTATGGTTTGCTTTCACTGCAACCAGACAGGCCATCGGAAGGCCGAGTGCCCGCAGCTTCGTCAGGGATCTACACCTACTACCAGGACTACTGAGACCCGACCGGCGAAGGTCGAGGCCCCGAGGGCTCGCGGGAGAGCCTTTCAGCTGACTGCGGAGGAGGTCTGCGCTGCGCCCGATGTTGTGGCAGGTATGCTGTAATTCACGTAATTACTTTAAAGTCGAAATGTTATGCTTATGTAATGTATGTGTAGGTACTTTCCTTGTGAACTCTATGCCTGCTCTAGTGTTATTTGATTCGGGTGCGAGTAGATCCTTTGTATCTTTAGCTTTTAGTCAGCATATGAGCAGTAGTCGTGAGCCGTTAAGTCGGCCTCTGAGCGTTTCTATAGCGGCCGAGAGGGTGGTTTGTGCCACGGAGGTTCTTCGGGGATGCGTACTAGAGATTTTCGGGGTTGCGTTTCCGATTGACCTAATTCCTATTGCGATGGGGGATGTCTGTGTCATCGTGGGCATGGACTGGTTGAGCCGATTCAGCGCTGTCATGGACTGCGAGCGTCAACTGGTGACTATACGAGACCCTAGTGGGGGAGTTCTTACGGTATACGGCGAGGGTACCCGTTCGGGATCAGCTTTTTGTTCGGCCGCTAGGGCGAGGCAATGTCTACAGCAGGGATGTAAAGGTTTTGTGGCGTATGTGATGGATACACGGGAGGCTTCCGAGAGACCGAGGACAGTGGAGGAGGTTCCAGTGGTGCGCGAGTTTCCAGATGTTTTTCCCGAGGAGTTTCCGGGAGTACCTCCTGCGAGGCAAGTAGAGTTTGGTATCGACCTGATTCCGGGGGCTGCGCCTATTGCGAAGGTGCCTTATCGTCTTGCACCTCCAGAGATGCAAGAGTTGTCCTCGCAACTCTAGGAGTTGCTGGGGAAGGGATTTATTCGGCCGAGTAGCTCGCCGTGGGGAGCACCGATTCTGTTCGTCAAGAAGAAGGATGGTTCACACCGGATGTGTATTGATTACCGGGAGTTGAACAAGGTGACGGTCAAGAACCGCTATCCGTTACCGAGGATCGATGATCTATTCGATCAGTTGCAAGGGGCATCTTGGTTTTCCAAGATCGATTTGAGATCAGGGTACCATCAGGTAAGAGTGCGGGATGAGGACGTCCAGAAGACAGCATTCAGGACGCGGTATGGGCATTACGAGTTCGTGGTGATGCCTTTCGGGCTCACCAATTCCCCGGCAGTGTTCATGGACCTCATGAACAGGGTATGCAGGCCGATGCTGGATCGGTCTGTGATTGTATTTATCGACGACATCCTAGTGTATTCGCGAACTAGAGAGCAGCATGAGGGACATTTGAGGGAGGTCCTTGAGGTACTGAGGTCGGAGAAGCTATATGCAAAATTCTCCAAATGTGACTTCTGGTTGCGGGAGGTCCAATTTCTTGGACATGTTGTTAATCAGGCGGGGATATTGGTCGATCCGGCCAAGGTGGAAGCAGTGATGAGTTGGGAGGCACCGAAGTCACCTTCCGAGATCAGGAGTTTCCTTGGGTTGGCGGGGTACTATCGGAGGTTTATTAGGGACTTCTCCAAGATCGCGGTACCGCTCACCAGATTGACCCGGAAGGGTGTTACATTCTTATGGGGACCCGAGCAACAGACTTCCTTCGAGACACTTCATCAGAGACTGTGCGAAGCCGCGGTATTAGCTCTCCCGGAAGGGATGGAGGACTTCGTCGTATATTGCGACGCATCGATTTCGGGACTGGGTGCAGTGTTGATGCAGAGGGGCCATGTGATAGCTTATGCATCGAGGCAGCTAAAGCCTCACGAGGCGAGATATCCCACCCATGACTTAGAGTTGGGGGCAGTAGTGTTCGCTCTCAAGATTTGGCGTCACTACCTATACGGGGTTCGTTGTACTATATACACGGACCATAAGAGTTTGAAGTATTTGGTGGATCAACCCAACCTAAATATGCGTCAGAGGAGATGGTTGGACGTGGTTAAGGATTATGACTGTGAGATCCTATACCACCCAGGCAAGGCTAATGTGGTAGCCGATGCATTGAGTCGTAGGGGGGAGAGCACTCCATTGCGAGACGTATGTCTGAGACTGACGGTGATGACTCCGGTATTAGATGCTATTCGTGGGGCACAGGCCGAGGTTGTGAGATCCGAGATGCAGAAGAAAGAACGGGTCGCTGGGTTAGTTTCGGAGTTCGTTAAGGATGGACGAGGACTTCTGACGTTTCAGGGTCGGATTTGGGTACCATTCGTGGGCGGTACGCGTACTACTTTGATGGAGGAGGCTCATAGATCGAAATTCTCGATCCATCCCGGTGCTACGAAGATGTATTTGGACTTGAGGAAGGAATATTGGTGGCCTTGCATGAAGAGAGACATCGCTTGGTTCGTTGAGAGGTGTTTGACCTGCCGTAGGGTTAAGGCCGAGCACCAGAGACCGCATGGTAAGTTGCAGCCCTTGAAGATTCCTGAGTGGAAGTGGGAACAGATTACGATGGACTTCATCACCAAATTGCCGAGAACTGCCAGGGGAGTCGATGCAATTTGGGTGATTGTGGATAGATTGACGAAGAGTGCACATTTCCTTGCCATTAGCGAGAGTTCATCAGCGGAGAAGTTGGCGGAGTTATACGTGAGAGAGATAGTATCTCGGCATGGAGTACCGGTCTCGATTGTTTTAGACCGTGATGTACGCTTCACTTCCAGGTTCTGGAAGAAATTCCATGAAGAGCTGGGTACTAAACTACATTTTAGTACCGTATATCACCCCCAGATAGACGGTCAGAGCGAGCGGACGATTCAGACACTGGAAGACATGCTTAGAGCGTGTGTGTTAGACTTCGGGGGTAGTTGGGATGCGCATTTACCCTTGGCTGAGTTTTCCTACAACAACAGCCATCATTCGAGCATTGGTATGCCACCTTTTGAGTTGTTGTATGGTAGGAGGTGTCGGACTCCCATTTTCTGGGGAGAGGTGGGACAGAGAGTGATGGGCAGGATAGAGATTGTACTCCAGACGACAGAGTAGATTCAGCAGGTTAGGCAGAGGTTATTGACTGCCCAGAGCCGACAGAAGAGTTATGCGGACAGACGCCGGTCCGAGCTAGAATTCCAGGTTGGCGACTTCGTTCTCCTGAAGGTTTCTCCTTGGAAGGGAGTGATCCGGTTCAGGAAGAGGGGCAAGTTGGGGCCCCGGTTCATAGGTCCATTTCATGTAATTGCAAGGGTAGGTCGGGTAGCTTATCGGTTGGAGTTGCCAGCAGAGTTGGGACAGATTCACAATACCTTTCACGTATCACAGTTGAGGAAGTGTATAGCCGATGAATCGGCAGTGGTTCCGTTAGAGGATATTCAGGTGGATGCGAGTCTGAATTACGCCGAGAGACCGGTAGCTATCAGGGATCGGAAGATCAAGGTTCTGCGGAACAAGGAGGTACCTCTGGTGTTGGTTCAGTGGCAACACCAGAAGGGATCAGAGATGACTTGGGAGCCGGAGCGTGAGATGCGGGAGCAACATCCGGAGTTATTCGCAGAGTGAGACTTCGAGGGCGAAGTCTAGTTCTAGTGGGGGAGAGTTGTAACAGCCCGAAATTTCAGGTATTGCTTTAAAATTATTTTGGGACAATTTTAGGAAGGGACTCGGCGAGTTGGTGCCTGACTCGCTGAGTAGGACCACAGGCTTGGTCGCGGGTGTGCGACTGGACTCGACGACTCCAGATATGGACTCGGCGAGTCAACGCTGTTCAGCAGAAACCCTAGCCGTTTGGTTTGGATCGTATATAACGCCTCTTAGGCCGTCATTGTCCGTTTTTTTTGCCGATTGTGAAGAACCTAAACATCTGTGGACGTCTAGAGGGGAAGGGAGGGCTATTGGGACCTTGAAGAGATTGTTAGGCAAGAAGAGGAAAGGTTTTGGCCAAAGAAAGATCAAGGGGATTGAGTTCTGAAGTTTGGGGACACAGAGAATACGTTTTTCAGGTAATACTTCAGATCATTCCTGTTATTTTGATGTGTTCACGGATTTAGGGTTTATGAAACCCATTTGGTGATTAGATAGGTTATAATGTTGTTACCCAAGCGTTTATACCCCAGTAATAGAATGTTTAGAGGTCCAGAAAGTCCCATGATTGCATATTTCGGGACCATGCGTATTTCAGGAAGCAGTTGATCGACTGCATGGCATGGACTCGCCGAGTCCAATGATTAGACTCAGCGAGTACCTTGAAGATCCACTGGGACTCGCCGAGTTGTTCTTCAGACTCGGCGAGTAGCTTGAAGATTTACTGGGACTCGCCGAGTTGTTCTTCAGACTCGGCGAGTGGAGTCGGGGTGGCCCCACGATTCTTCCACGAGGATCTCGTCGAGTCAAGAGGGATACTCGACGAGTAGAAAGGGGAACAACAGGGAAAATTGGGGAGGACGTCTAGACTCGTCGAGTCGCCTTTGCACTCGACGAGTCCGGTCAAGTTGACCGTTGACCAGAGTTGACCTGCATGTAAATTCTTAGGGTCAGTTGTCTTGAATGATAAGAGTATTAATAAGGGTATATGGTATTATAGGGAGTCTGCAGATCGGCGGATCGAGTGCGAGTAGTTTCAAGAATTGATAGCTTACATTACCACGAGGTGAGTCTTCTCACTATACTTCACCCGGAAGGGTTTGATTGTGAGACCGGAAGGTCGTATATGATATGTGTTACTTATGCTATAAATAGAAAGGTAGTTGCTATGCATGATATGTATGTTTACACGGGCCGGAAGGCGATATGTTATGTGACAGAAAGGTCAGGTATGATGTATGATATATGTGCTATGTGTGTTATATTAAATGTATTATACGTTGTAAATGTTATGGGCCGGAAGGCAATATGATACGGGCCGGAAGGCAATATGTTACGGGCCGGAAGGCGATTATGATATGGGCCGGAAGGCGATGTGTTGTGGACCGGAAGGTCAGGGCCTGGAAAGGCGTATATGTGTAAGTCGTATACTGGGGAACTCACTAAGCATTTATGCTTACAAGTTGTTATGTATGTGTTTCAGGTACTAGCGAGGACCGTGGGAAGGCGCTGGCATGATGCATACACACTGCTGCTATTTGAGATCTTGGGGATTTTTATATATGTATTTGATATGGAACATGGAATAAATACTTTTGGTTGAATGAAATCACTTTATTTTAAATGAAAAATTTATTTGAAAATTTGCGTTGTTACAACGTCACGCTAATACACCCATAAAATAATACAATTTAGTGAGTTAGTGGTTACACTACTCACACTATGTGTTAGGTAAATCGCCATTTCCCGATGCCAGTAACACGATTAGAGCGGATCCCAATACCTCTATTGAGGACATTTAGCCATAATTCTTCATGAGCTTTTCTTCCCGTAGACTTCGTTCCGAACTATTCTCAAATCTTTCCAGGCAGGAGAGTGAAACCTTTCCCGGTATAAAGGTAACTTAGTAGGAACGATTCCCATCTTATAGCTTTTTCCGATACTCACACTCCTACCTTGTACACCAGGACTACATCATAGGGATGTAGGTCAACACTCAAACAACCAATATCCGAGGCACGGGAAAAATTTAGGCCTAACATAGTAAGGATAGATATGTCCAGGGCTAACCTTCGTCTCTAACCAGCTTGTGTTCCTTTTTTTTCCGTGTAGGAAAACCATGCCTCTGAAGAAGCGTAACCCATCCTCCGGCAAGAAACAGACTCTCCTGTTCGATGAAGCTACGTTCCAAGCTGTAGTTTTGGTAGCCGTAGCAGCTGTCATGGCTCAATTGAATGCTAACAACGCCAATGTTAGCAAGAGCCCTATCGAAAATTCCGATCCTAGTAGTGGACAACAGCAACCAACCTCTGCATACCCAGCCACCCAAGAACCTCACACAAATCCACTGAAGAGAAAGATCAAGATCGAGGAGGGAAGTACCTCGGCTCAAGGACCTTCCGAAGGGTAACGAGATGAGGAAGTCAATACCTCTGCCAACCCTTCCATCCCAACACATACAGGACCATACTTAGGAAGCCTTCCCCACTGCAGCAAGTGCAGCTACCATCATCATGGTATATGTTGGGAGCTCTATTGTGCTAGGTGCCACATAAAGGTGCATACTGTTCGCGTCTGCAGAACCCCGGTTGAGTTTATTACATCAACCACCAATGTGGCGACCAATACAGTTAGCCACCTATGTGGTGAGATTCGACACTTCAAGAATGACTGTCCAACCGAAGGAAACAACAAGGACACATGAGGAGTCTAACTCTAATGCTTAGGGAGAAGCAGCAAGGAACCTGGTAGATTTTTGGTACGTCTCTCAATCTCAACTAAGTAACCGAAAACATTAAAAAGCTAATTCTAAATGTAAATACTTTCCCGTTAAGGCGAAAGTCGCAGCATTGTTAACAGATTTAAAATTTCATCAGGTAAAACTATAATGGCTAATTATATACGTTACGGCCATGTATAATTGAGATGGATAGACCTAGAATGAGTGAAGGCCGCCTCATTTCCTGTTTCTCGTTTGGTTGTGGATTTAAGACGGAGTCGCTCAGTGAACAGTCCTCCCCACCTTAATTATACATGACTAGTATCTGTGACGCAATTATAGAAATGCCTCGTGAGAATCCATTCATGAAAAGGTACTTTACACAGAAACACTCAGGACCCTCTATAGTTCCGCGTCGACTCTATCGGTCCAAGTATCAACGAAAGTGATACATGGGACGAAACCCGAGACGCCTAGAACTTGTGTGCCCGTTCGGCACATGACTCCATTGACCCTCATTCTATATCATGTCGAAGTATGCCAACTTCGATGCCTCAATCAATCGTGGTTCGACTTCGTGCAACCATGTGTAACTCCCTAGTGTTGTGTAAAAAGAACTTTCTTCATAGCCATTTCAGCAAACAAAGGTTCTTCCGAACTTAAACAAAATAAAAATAATAAAGACCAATGCGATCCGTCAGTCGTCACTCTTATTTCAAACCTCCCGAAGTACCCAGGAGAAGAGTACCGCGCGCTATTAACTAACTCTTCTTAGACAGATAGAAACCAAAGCGAAAGACACTGCAGGCATTCCAGAAGACGATAACCACCCGAAGCATACCTCGTAGATTTCCCAGAAAGACCCTTCGCACCTCACAATCAGGTTCGTGAGTTGAGAGGATAGAACTCATGAGATTGAACACTATAACCGAGTATGAGCCCTACCACGAACCTCATAGTAAAACCCTTCATCCCGTTCCATAAAATAGGAGCTAGAGTCAAGAGAACCCTTGCGAGTTGAGCTGCTATAATGACCACAAATCCAAAGTTTGTTTTCATCTCTGTTAAGCCAACATAGTAGCTAACACCCTCAGTTGATAAATAAATCTGATTCGTAAGAGCAAAGGAAATTGACTACCACCATCTATTCACGCTTGATCCCACAAATTAAGCATCTCAGCGGATATAATGGAAATCTAGAAACTGAGAGAGGTTAAACCCTGAGAAGAGTGGATGAAGAGATTAAAGTTCCGAATGATGGGAACCTATACTCACTAGATTTGACCTAGACTGAGAAAACTCAGAACCTTCGGAAGAGTAGTTACAGAAGGTGTTCGCACTACTAAGGCACTTAGTCCACCCCGTTACAGACGAGTAGTGCCTAGGATCCTCTGCCCCCTCGCATGGAGGTAGTCACCGCCGCCTTGTAGGTGATAGACTGCACTCTCCGAAGCAGACACTAGAATACCGAGAACCACAGGATAACCTTCGCAGCCAAGAATACTTGATCAAAGTGAGAAAGTAGTTACGTTAAGCCTTATAACCCAGAACCCGAAGAGATTACAGACTTGACAATAGTCTAGGTGTTAGTCGATGGGTCATACAAGAGCAACTGCTTTCCGCACTGAAATAAACAAATGTATTAGAGATTCATTAGACAACAAGGTGTTCTACGAATACTATCTCGCACAGAAAGAGTAGAACGACCTCCCGGGATAGTCTAACACTCGTCTGGTGAAACCCTATCTCCCCGACCCTGAGGGTTTCCATTGGAAATATCTCAAGAATCAGAAGTGCAGTTTCATTTTGCACAAGATTGAGATAGACACTCTGCAACAAACAAGTACCCGTAGACACGCATTCCATTCGATGATCTAGAAACCACCTGAAGGACTACACTTCCAGTATGAGAGAGAACATTAGGAACTTCGGAATGGCGATCACACCAGTGATGATCTTGCCATAGAAGTACACTATGTTCTAAAGTACTGAAAAGCTCTACCTTTCCGAGAGCTATGGACCATCCGAGATCCTTTACGGAGATTGGTCCAACCCTCATCAGACCACTACTACTTTCGGATATTCCACAAGCTTCATCCTAGACTGATCCACTTCTTAGACTTGATAAGTGCTTGCCCGATGTCACTCTTCGTATCCCACACATCTTGATAGAAACCACTGAGAATCCTAACTTCGTAGACATACCTGTAGGAAATCGCTAACTACACGAGACGGAATCCGCATCCCATAGGTGAAGGTTTGTTGGAATGACAGACACAGGCCAGAGATCACTTGGGAGTGCAAAGCAAACCGAATAGGAAGTACCCTCCTGCCTTTACTCGGTCATTCATACCTACTTCCTTGCCTAAACCTGAATTTCGGGACGAAATTCCCTCTAACGGGGGGATGATGTGACAACCCGAAATTTAGTCTGTCATTTTTAACCCCTTTTTCCGTTAATAAGCCTCGTTTTATTTAACTGGCCGTTAACTTTTGGACTGGTTAATTACTTTTGGGAGTTTTTAAATGACTTTACGAAGGTTGAAATAAATTAGAAACACCCTAAATTTTTCCCTTCAAAATTTTTAGTTTCAGCCAAGTCAAAATACGACTACTAAATCGGGTGCGACCAAAAGCCCCGTTTAACAGCAATATCGGGTAGATTCCTACTAAGCCCCAACTCAAACCCCTATATAAGGGTGAGTGGAGTCCATTAGAGACTTTTTCACTCTCTCTCCACTCTCTCTCTCTCTCTCTCTACAACTTAATTTCGAGTCCCAAACGAGTAAGCAATCTACCCTAACTTGTTGTATAGCTTAACTAACATGAAAATTCGTCTTTAAGACATCAAATAGGGGCCAAGTTATGTGTTTACGGCCCAAGAACACTCTTGGACCGTGAACACCCCTAAATGGGGTTTTTAAGCCCCAAGACCCCTTAAAAACTACCCCTAAGGCTTATATATGACTTGTGGACTTACACCTTCGAGCTTAGAACACCAAAACCTTGTGATATGGAGAGTAAACATGAGTTTATGTCCCAAGAAAACTCTTGGACCGTAAACGCCTCTTCATAGGCCATGAACACCTTTTAAGGTGTTAGAAATGCCCTCAAAGACCTCCTATGGCCTTGGAAAATGTTTAGAAGCAACACCCATTGAAGTAAAGGCTTTAAACATCAATTAAACCAAGGAAATAGGAGTTTACGGTCGTAAACCCCCATAAAATTGGTCCATCGGCTGTAAACTCCCATTAAGTGCCCAAATGATGCCCTAGCACCCCCCCATTTAACTTGGAAAAATGCATAGAACTTTATTTCCCACCATTTAAGACCTTAAAACACAAAAGAGATGAGAACATGAGAGCTTACGGCCGTAAACTCCTTGTTTAGGGCCGTAAGCTCCCTAAAATGGTGCATTTGAGGCCTTAAACCCTTTATAAATCCTAGATTTGAGCCTAGCATAATTCCACAAGTGATATAAGACCTTTTAGCATCCTAGAACACCCTCACCATGAGTATACGGCCGTGAACTCATGGGGAGTTTGTCCCAGGGCTGTAAACTCTATAAAGAGTTTACTCTTGAAGAGTAAACTCCCTATCTAAGCCATCCACACCCTTAGATGTTACCCGGGACACTCCAAGCATTTAACCAAAGTGTTTTCCGCACTTTAGGAAGCGTATACATGTTTAATTAGTATTATATTTACTAATTGTATGTAAGCATATGTTATCATATGTTTAATAGGTCACTAAGTGTGTTCAAGTCTTTACTTGACACCGATCACCCAACCGACACATTCATCGGATCCACTTACATCAAGTGAGTTCATACCCCTGAATTAACCTTTTAAATGTTTTTACATGCTTTTATGGGAGGGAATACATGTTAAAGATGCCAGTTATCATATCAATCACATGTGATTGATAACCCGCATGCACAAGGATTTATTACACTCTCAACTATTTTACCAAGAATGATACTGTAAATGGTTTCTAAAATGTTTTTACTTGTTCAAAGCTCTTCTCAAATTGTCTCTCGCACTGTATGTTTTATTTCAAATTCCGTGACAGCAGCATTTTAAACAAAGGTTTTCTTTACCTAAAATGTTTTATCAAAGTTTCATTTAAAACATATTTTACAAAAGAATACCAAGACGTGATTTTCTCAAGTATAAAAGTTTTCCCAAGTTTTTCATCAAAGTTTTCTTCCATGTTTTTATACTCCTACTTTGTTAGATACTACTGCTTCGTTATACTTCCTCATAGTTAATGCTACTACTTTGTTAACACTTTTACTTCGTGATACACTTTTACTTCACGATACGCTTATACTTCACGATACACTTATACTTCACGATATGCTTATACTTCACGATACGCTTATACTTCATGATATGCTTCTACTTGTTAACACTTATACTTTTTGAAACACTTCTACTTCGTTAAACACTTAAACTTCGTTAAATGCTTCTACTTAGTTTAAATGTATGCATGTGCTTGTATAAGTTATATAAATAATGTTTAAAGGACTTAGGAAGGCTAGTTCGCCCTATTTCCTTTTCTTCGTTGAGATGTGGTCTGGTGGGATCGGATGTCCGTCTAAAGGTCGTTTGATCATTAGTTATATATTATGTATACAAGCATAGACATATAGGTTTACATTAGCTAGTTCAGTTGTGAGTCTGTATAATTAGTCCAGTATTTTACATCAGATCTCACTACACGAGATACATCTTCAGTACACGGCCTTCTCCGTTGTCAAGTTGGTAACCAGAGTCTCTTGTAGGGAGAGCGGACATCGTGTGTATAGCTATACGGGATTGACACCCCCGCACCCTGACTGCTAGCTTCAGTCCACGACCTACCAAGCCAAGTGGTTACAAATGTCATATTCATACCGATGCTTGAAGGGCATCAAGTTCTCTAGTGTCTATCAGTATGGTTATGAGTATCTCGGGGTTACCTTATAATTCATCGCCTTAAGGTAACGGGTTTTAACACTGTATTCACTGTATTCACTGTATTTAGACCTTGCTAGACGTATCATTCATTTGATAATGTCTGGGGTCTGTGTTCACTGTTTTTAGACCTTGCTAGACGTATCTTTCATTTGATACTGTCTGGGGTCTGTGTCTCCCTTTTGGTTATACTGAGCCAAGCGTACCATTCATTCGATCCTCCCCTGGAGTCTATGATTTCTTTTGCTTTAGTATGCAATCTTCACTATTGAGGCATATGTTATTTTACCTGATATTCTCCTACTTTCATTCAAAATCAATACCACATTTTGATAATGATAGCGTTAAGGAAAAATTACTTTTTACCACATAACTCTGTCCAGTCTTGGTAGAAGACTGCTTTTAATTAGAAAATATTGGATTTTCTGAAAAGGACTCTAATTCAGTGTATACTTTAAAACTACTACTTATATAAAGTTATTTGGATAAAATGACACTAAATACTTATGAACTCACCAGCATTTGTAAAAATGCTGATACTCACTTTTCAAATAACTTGTATTCTCACGTCAGCAATAGACAGGTACATCCCCGGAGCTTTTGATGAAGACAGTTTAGTACCAAGCTGCACCTATATTATTACTTGTATTATTTTGAAATTCTATGTAATGTAAACCGTGTAAAACTATTACTATTAATGCAATGGTTGTTGTACTTTGATTACTATACTCATATGTTGTGATACTTGATATGACGTCATCCACCCCAGAACATTTCTGTCGTTCCGGTTTTGGGGTGTGACACTGTCATGCCTTGGATTTCATTGCGTGCAACTCTTCAGACCAGGATGGGCAAGTCTCTGTCCGCTGATCCTCCTTCGCTCGTGTCATAAAAGCTTCGGTCTCTATTGAATGGCATGGGTTGATTTTTCTCTTCGCTCCATGTCTCAATGCATTCCACCCATGCAGGCGTCGGGCCTTGGATGGCCTGGCTGGGGTTAGGGTTTGGGACCGAAGCCAAAGGAGGTAGGTTGTTGACTTTGGGTTCGGAGTCAGACCCATCCGAGAAGCCTTCTGCTTGGTGGTCATCCAAAGGGATTTGATGTTCCTCATCGATCTCTTCTTCAAGCCATCCAACATTGTCGTGATTTGGAAAGTACGGGTCACCATGATGAAATCCAGCCATGATATCTACGTAAGAAAATAGGAAGAATAGTTAATAGATGTACTAACCTAAGATACTTATAAAAGGATCGTTATTGGATAGGCCAATACTTGCATAGTGCATACTAATTACATGTGATCGGAACAAAATAGGCCTTCGAATAAGTGGCCCTAATTCTAAATCGACAACCAAACAAGGAACATGAAGTAAAGCAAAGGTCACAGATTCTGAGACTATAGCGCCTTAGTCACATGTAACCGTAGAGTATCCACTTAGCAACTATTGCTCTACTAGTAACGACCTTTTTAGTTCTCAAAGAATGCTCCTATAGTATTCTTCTTCTAATGTTCTTGTAGTAGTGTCAGTAACTTTTTAGACTTGTTGCAACACCACAACCTCTCTTAGGCACACGCTAGTCACTCCTAGGAATATGTAGTTGATCAGGCTACATCCCCCCCCCCCCCCCCAATTTGAGTATATGTCTCTAAGCCCAATTGTGCTGTTCAACAATCTTAATACTTTTGTTCTGTTGTAGTATGATACCGACCCTTTGTTATAATGGATGTATATATATACTTAGTTAAATATTTTATTACTTAAAACTATATATTTTTGGTCAGAGTGTTTTAATCCCGAAGTGTTTATAGTTCGTATATCTTTTATGGGTGGATATACTTGATTCTCTATAAACAATGCTCTGATACCAATCTGTCACACCCCAAAACCGAGAACGGCGGAATACGTTCTGGGGTAGAGGACGTCATGTACAGTATCATAACAATGCATAATAGTAAAGACAAGGAACAACATCCATTGCATTAGTATAATAATTATAATACAAGCGTGTTCTGTACAGTTTGATAGACACCAAAAGTATAATCAAAATAAAAGATGAGTCTTGTATATGCTCCATCTTCTCAAAAGGTGCATCTGTACCTGTCTACTGATGACCTGAGAATACAAGTTATTTTGAAAATCAGTATCAGCATAAACCTGGTAAGTTCATAAGGATTTAGAGTCATTACTTGTATAAGAGTGTTTAAAACCAAGTAATACAATAATTGTTATCCAATTTTAAAAATAATGTGATCCCTAGAAAATCCTATATTTTCCAGCAAAAGTAGTCTTCTACCAAGACTCGGTTATTTGTAAGTTTGATTCGTTGAAAGCGTAAAAGTTTTCCCAGTGAAACTATTGGTGTAAAAATATAGTTTTAATTTTCAATCATATAAAGTAATTGGGAAAAATAGAGTTTCAATCCAGCAGAGATGCAACTCCGAGTGGTATTAAATGCATAATACACCTCGGGGAGTTTGTTTTACCTTTAATTCTTAGTATGCTAACTAAGGTCTAGATGTGAACTCGTATGTAACCATGCTGAGTGACAATAGAATAACAGTTGACCCTCCAGGTCACACATAGTGTAGTGATGTTTTGTCACCCATGGGCCTAGTTGGCTCAGACTGTAGCTAGCAGTTGGGATGTGGGAGTGTCCGTCCCATATAGATCTATAGACATAGTGTTCGTTATCCCTCCAGGAGGCTCTGGTTACAAGTTGATCGCATAGTGGAGTGTCGTATCGAGAAGTAGTGTATCACATTCTATTTTAGTATATTGTCTCGTATTTAGAGTATAATGTACTTCTTAGTATAATGTATTGAGTGTTTGTTCTCTTGTATAGTATATAATATTCTCTTCGTATAGTATATAGGGCTCTCTTTGTATAGTATTTAGCATGTATAGTCTCGTAACTATACTAACTATAGTGAGCATCATAGTAACAATAGTAATGAGTGGTAATCCTTAACTATACATATTATAGTTAAATAGATATGTTAGTTGAATGCCTTTGATACACAAAGGTGTTGAACTGAAGTGAAGACTTTTGTATCCAACACAATATATATGATATATAACTAAGAATTCAACGACAGCCGGACAGATAACCGAATACCCTAAGTCCACAATCAAACAACAATAGGAAATAAGGTGAGTTATCAGTTCTAAGTCCTCAATCCTTACTTATATAAATATATTGGTGTAGATATGATTTGGAAATAAAATAAGTTTGAAAGCATTGGAAATAGGTTTTGAACAATTAAACATGAAAATGAGTTTGATAAACATTTAAAACAATTTTGTTGGCAAGGCAGTTTGAAAGTATAGAAAATCCTTTTGGTAACAAGTTATAAATCACATAATATTAGTACTATAACTTGTTTTATTCAACTTGTATCCCCCCTCCCCATAAAAGCATATAAAATCATTTAGAAAGGTTAATTTAGGGGTATGAACTCACCTGTAGTGAGCGGATTGATGGAAGTGCCAAGTAGGATGCTAGGTGTCAGGTGAGGACTTGAACTCACACCCGGATCCTATGTAACATATAGTGATACATAATTGTATCGAGTTAGTTATTTAATCACTAATTTAGTAATTAAAGACACTCTAATGTAGGAAAACACTTTGATTCAAGTGCTAGGAGTGCTACAGGTTGCATCTAAGGAGTGTATGGCCTCACATTAGAGTTTAATCCTCAAATGGAAGTCTTAAGGGGTGTTTACAGTTTTTGAACCACTTTCCCCATGATTTTACAGCTGTAAACTCATGAGAAGGGTGTGTTTGGGTGCTTCAAGGTCTTATGCTTCACAAAGGAAGGTCCTAGGGTTAAATCAAAGGCTTAGGAAATGATTAGGGCTCGAAATGGCACACTTTATAGAGTTTACGGTCCTTGGACCACCTTTGAGAGTTTATGGCCTTAAAACCATGAGTTTACGGCCGTAAACTCATGGTCACTCCAACCATTTCGTGTTTTGGTGTTTCTAGTTCATGCATGCAAGGTTTCTAACCTCTTTTCTATGTATTAGGGGTATTAGGGGCATCAAAACACCCCTTTTGGGGTGTTTACGGTTTTGGGAGATCCCCAACCGTAAACACATGTTCTTGGGGGTTTTTTGGTGTTCAATCCATGGATTTGCAAGCAAACTAAGCTTATAACTAGTTAAGGAGAGTATACTTACTTATAGGAAGCTTGTAGGAGTGTTTAGGACTCAAAAACACTAGTGTGTGTTCTTGGTGCCTTGAAGAACACTTGAAGATCTAAGAAAAACCAAGAATCCATGGATGAAAAGGTGTATAAACACTAGATTAAGTGTTGTATGAATGAATCTAGGAAGGAAGACTTATATTTTAGATGGATTTTGATGAATTGTATGATGATAGTTGAGAGAAAGCTTGGTGTTCTTGAGGTTGGGAGTGTGAAAAAGAGTTATAAATGATCAAGAATCACCTTTATAGGTGAGAGTTCACGGCCTAAGTTAGTTTATGGCCGTAAACTCCATGTTTACGGCTGTAAACTCCATCTCATGGAGTTATGGCAAAATTTTTGGTGGTGGGGCTTTAGTAGTTGCATTCTAATACTTGTTCCTTAAGTGTGCTAGGCATCGAAATACTCAAACGGCAGTAGATTAGATAACTGTCAAGACTACTGGTATTACTGATGCAAAATAAGTTCGGGAAAAACGGCCTAACAGTAGACCTTACATCAAACCATATGAGGGAAAATGATTGACAGTTTTAGAAGACCACATAACATACTGAAAGATAGAGATATTCTACAGACAAGTGTTTCATTCAAGCGCAGATGCTATAGGCTAACCCTTAGTCAAAAGAAAAGATGTGCTAGACATCCTTTTAATAGTGGCAAAGAATGTTTATAGGGCGAAAGCTAAGGTCTGCCAGTTTGCGATCCACGTCAAGGAGGTGTCGTTTGTAGACTCTCTGATGAAGCCGGAGCTCTATGAATTCAACCCGAATCTCAGCTAATGCTTGAAGCAAGGGCTCGTGGTCCGCTGTATACCTCTCTCTAGGGAGCTCTAGGTGACTGGTGAGATTGGAGTGTAGTCCTCCATTTGTATCAACCTCTGCGATGCGCTGGAGGGCTGTCCTGCCTTGGATTTCATTGCATCCAACTCTTCGGACCAAGATGATCAAGACTCTGTCCACTGATCCTCCTTCGCTCATGTCATAAAAGCTTCGGTCTCCATTGAATGGCATGGGTTGATTTTTCTCTTCTCTCCATGTCTCTATGTATTCCACCCATGCAGGCATCAAGCCTTGGAAGGCCTAGCGGGGGTTAGGGTTTGGGACCGGAGCCAAAGTGTTGGGTTATGAGCATTCTAACACTCCTAAGTGTACATGCAACCCTAAAAACCTTGGATCTATGTTTTCTCTATTATACATGCAAATATGAACATCCAAGGTATTATCCTAATCTAGCATACAAAACTATCAATATAACAAGATAGAATACATACCTCTTTGATAATGCTTGTCTTCATGAAGCTTGACTGCCTAGTGCCCCAAGTGTGACACCTCAAATGGTTCACACAACACCATAAGCACTTGGAATAACTTAGAGAGAATTCTACACTTCATGAAATCGGATAGCCCTTTCTTACTCTCACTAGTGGCCGATTTTGTCAAGAATAATATCTTTATGTAGTGTTACAATTAGGGCAAACCCTAATTGTCATGACTTTCCATTTTCTTGGATCCATGGGTTCAAATACACCATGGAGAATCCATGGAGCATCATATGGGTTTTGGCCAATCTAGATAATCCATGGAGCATTAGCCCACTATACAAGTATGGATTGATTTACACAATCAACTCATATATTTAGTCAGTCTTCTTCTGATCACTTAATTAGTCCTAGATTAATTCTTGATTAATACTAATTAAATAATCTCATTATTCTTATTATTAATATACTAGAACTTATAATATATTAATAACCATAAGTGTCTTATTTCTCTTATTTTAGTCTATCCAAGTGCATGATGCCATGCAACCCAAATGGACCATGCCGGGTTGGGTCAAGTCTTACCAATTATAGTTATGGACTTAGACATTAATCCAACAGTCTCCCACTTGGATAAGTCTAAAACTATTTTTGCGTATGACTTCAGGAACCAACTGGCAATCGTAGCTCTCAAAAGCTTCTGTCAAACTCTGACCTTAGCAATAAACGCTGACCTTTGTCAATGACTTGTCCATTAGATAAGGGATCATATATTCCTCCATTCAGATATCATATGGACTGAGACATGGATTATAATCATTCTCTCTGTCCATTTGTTGTTTCCCAATTTCTGATTTATGACGACTAACTAATTGAACAAATCAAATCAGTTCTGGCCCGACCGAGCACTTCCATTTGTCATCATCAAATCATCGAGGGGCCCACAGATATCGCTTTTATCCCGAAGGTAAAAGGAATTGATAAACTTCAACTCATATGGCTTGTTCTACTACTTGTTGAATCATACACAAAGGCACGTTTTATAGCACCGAGTTATCAAATGCGGTTTCGTGCAATCAATGTACAACCAACTCATAGTAACAACTCATATCTCTAGCTTTGAAGAATATAAGATATTATCGTCTCATGATCACTCGTGATAAAATCCATGAAGTGATTCCAATGAGCGCGGGTTGAATCCAATACTCAGAACTTATGAGCACTCATGAGTGTTGTAGCCCTTTGTCCAACACCTTAGACCTCTACAAGCCAACCCATGACAATCTTAATTCATATCTACTTCCAACATATGACCGACTGTGGATGGTTTGAATAACTTAGTCATTCCGGAAGAATAACCTAGTTTATTCGGGAAGTCAAAACATGCAAAGTGAAACACAATAATAATTGAATCCAATATGGTCTCAGAACTTATGAATATAAATAAAACACCTTTTATTGATCACCATATGATTACACATTATTCATTGTATACTGTTTCAGCTATCAACTTTATTCTTGAATTTAAAACAATAGTTGTCCCATGCTCCAAGCATGTACACTATGTTTTCTAAACACTAGTCATGCCATACACCAAGTATGCATACTATGTTTGTCTAAGATCTTAACTTTGTGAACTAGATCAATTGAACATAACTTCAATGATTCTCTTTTCACACTCCCAAATCCTTACTGCAAATGCAAGAATTCCAAATTCATGCCATTTACTGAAATCTGTTAGATTCTAAACTTATATGCATTGATCCTCTTATAATGATTATGCACAAAGTCAGAAAGACTTGACAACAATAATTATAGAGTATTCCAAAGGAGATCAGCTCCTTGGAAACAACCTTCTTGCATTAAGTTTCCTAATCTTAAACAGATTGAAAATTCTAACTTTGAAACATTTCCAGATTCCATTTTGACTATCACTTCTGAACAAGAGTTGCCTTCTTACAGATTATGTCAATATGGTACTTCCAGAATTATCACTATACTTCTAACTGTCCTTGAGCAACCAATCTTTGGTAAACCTTAGATTGTCCTCGATAATTGTTTAATCCTTTTAGTCATATCCAGTTCTAAACCTTTTCCCTTCTTATTGCCCCAGGCAATTGGAAACTTTTAGAAAGGATGAATATAGCACATGTAATCGATCCTATATCCGAAGCATATGGGACACGATTCATGATGTCTCACATAAAGACTAAACCAGTCTTTTGCTATAACATTTCCATTTCTATTTGCCAAGTTCTCATAATTCAGATTATGAAAAGGGATGCCGTAATCATAATCGAATTTTAGAACGCAAATAATGGACCCATATACAGAATTTCCTTATGTTGAGCCATTCCAACATGAAATTCATATATATTTCCTTGACTAAATGATTAAAACCTCACGATCTAAGCTTATAGATTTGAGATGAAGTATAATTTCCTCTCCCTTAATTATAGCAAAACAACTTTTCCCAATTGAAACCTTTTGTTTTCTATAATTAAAATTGCTAACTTGCAATACGTATCATAATTATCATGCTCCCACTAACATGATGATTATTAGCATAACACTTATGCTCCCACTAGCTTTGACATGTACTCAGAAAGCTCGACTTCTAGAAATCAATACTTTATTGACTTTCTTACCAAAGTTCAGATTTCTGATACTAGATTGTTTTGATAAGACTTTATCAAAAAACATACACCTTCCCTTAGATAGCAAACTTTTGTGTCTAAACAATTATGAAGAGGGATGCCGTAATCATAATGGTTAGACCTTTTTGCCACTTCTCACAAGTCCAGGTTAGTGTGCTGGTAAACCACACACGCTCCACTAACGACTTTGAGAATGCAAATATCACAATTTCTATCTAACTAAAATCTACTAAGTGAAAGTGTTTCCTCACCATCATTTTCATGAATCGGAGAGAAACCTTATGACACTTAAATTTAATGGTGTATGTGTTCTTATCCATGTGAATTGTCAAAACCATAGTCACAAGACAAGGATAATGACAAATCCAAACTCATATGGACCGAACTCAATCTTAACTTCTTGCCACCTGGCAGCTCAAGGGCCTGCCATTGCTTCCAAGTTGTTGTGCAACCAATTGAGAACTCTAAGAACACAACTTTAACTGGAATGGGCACAGATTATGTCAACACGATAGGTTATAAACCTCAAGTCGTGTGCTAGTGAAGAACTTTAGGTTTTATTCTTGATTAGTTCTTGAGACTTTCAAGACCTTTAAGACTCCCACTGTCCTCTTAACCTATAAGACTTCCTTGTCAAACATCCAAGAGATAGTGTGGATTCTAATCCAGACAAACACTTCACACAATTGGCCTAAGTTGGACTTTGTTTTATCCAAAACATCACAACTTACCAATTTCAAATGTATAAGAGTAGAAAACTTTTACTCTTACATTTGACAAGTGTTTTACACCTTCTTTAAGACATATCACTCAAGTTACAATCTTGGAGTATGACTCTAAGACTTGTATTGGAACGAAGTATGACTCATCTTCTTGATTTAACCACTTCAACAATTCAAGTTCCTCTTCTTTCCTTAGAGAACTAATTTTGATATGGTTTCTTAATCATTAAGATGATCACAAAACTGATACTAAAGTACTTTCCCATCTTTTCAGATTTGAGAAACTTTAATCCTTCTGCCTAATTTGATTCTTCTTATTCGCTCTATCATACATTGGAACCCTTTTCCAATGTCTCAGAGTTACACTGAAGCTTGTAAGTATAATCATATTTACTGAGCTTTAGTAAGCTATAACGAATAGTTTTATCAATCTTTTGTGGTGGACTTGACCAGTGCACAAGAATGTGTACTTGATCCCTTAGTCCTTCACTAGACTCACACATCCATGTGAACAAGTAATTAGTCTTAATTTTCAAAAATTTGAAAGTTCTCATTCATCATGCTATACAACTTGCATGATTCCAAGTTTCGGTCCAATTGTAACTTGGGTGATGAGAATCTTTCCTTATTTGGTAAATTTTGACATGACCACAAATGAAAGAATCAATTTCATATTTCCACTCTTGCTATTAATGGAATCATATAAGCAACAATTTTTCCTTAAATGCCATTGTAAGGATATTTTAAAATAAATAAAAACAAAAATTTTCTTTTATTTTAAAACTATGCGGAAAAACTTATCCTTACAATCCATATGAAAACTTGTTGTTATCTATTCCTAAGCAATATCTCATAACTCCTAAGAGGTTGCTCAAGAATCCGATTTTCAAACTACGCGATAGAAATCCATCTATGCGATCAGATTTAGCATATTCTTTCTTTATGTTCCTTTACTTTTCTTTGATTCTTAAAACATTACCATGTGACCCAGTCACATCATGTATCAGGAATCTCAGAATAGAAACTTAACAGAGTTAGATTAGTGGACTTTACCTGAAGTAGAGTCAACCTTATTGACTTTAACATCCTTAGGTAAATTTGGCAGCTTCACAACTAATGACCCTTCCTTTGGCAATATAAACATATGGACCCTTTGATAATGGTACACGGGACTATTACAAACTTAGCCTTTTCTCTTTACCATTCGGTCAACCTAGTTGACTATGGTCAATCCCTTTCCTTGGGAAGAGAATGCTTTTTCTGTATTTCCAGTGTCACCATTGTCAATGTCCATAAAGTTTCAGGAAGTTGATCTTAGCAGATAGATAAGATCATTAAGGGTCTTGTCGTAGTCTGTTTCATAGGTGTTCCAAAAGAACTCACTATGTGACTTAGAAAGTGATTGAACCACCAACTTTCTCATGACTTTGACACCCAACTCTCCCGGCTTGTCAATATGTGACTACATCTCCAAGATGTGACCACACCAACACCTTTACTTGCCAATAGGGCTCGAGTGACCTTAAACTTTTTCAAGAACTTGTGGGTTAGGGAGAATAATTGGAGGAGGTGAAAGAAGTATGATTTCCAAGGGACATCATCTTCATTTAGGAAAGCTTGTTTCAAGAGATTTAGGAAGATCATAGATGTCTAAACCAGACATGTTTTGGGAGATATTCAAGATAGTTGATCTTAAAGTCCTTAATATGACACCCAATATGAAATATTAAGGCTAGGGCCCAACAAATTATTTTTATAACTTAGAAGAGGTATGGCGTAATCCAAGCTATAAAATATTTGAAGGTAGGTGAATGAAGATTCACCAATTTCCACCAAGATAAACGAAATGTATTATTAGGTTTTAATTGGATTTGAAACTCCTAGATCTTTTGAGATTCATTGAACTGTTTAATGGCATGTTTCAATCTCGAGTGTGCCCTTCAGGTTTTGTGACTGGGAGGCCGAGGATCACAAAACAAGGTGTGAAGTTACCATGAAAATTACTTGGTACCCTTAATAAATTACCCCTCAATCGATGTGCCGGTTAACCACACACGCTCCAGCGATACTATGATAGATATTAAGTAACCCTTTACCTACCTTGTTAAGTCCAAGTTATTGTGCCGGTTAACCACACACGCTCCATTAACGACTTAGACAAAGTGTAAAGTGTAATTTCATGGATTAGCACCTTATTCACATTTTCCTAAGTAACTAAGATTGGGAATTATTAAGAGTTTAGTTACTTAGTATTTATCATTAATACTTTTAATGAAGGGAGAATTATAGTCCTGTCAAACCCGTTCGGCTAACGACCCTCCACTAGTCAAGCAAGCGGTGGGTGAGAGTGGACACCCATTAAGCTGCCATTTTATAGGCAACAACCTTATACCCACCTTATAGACCGGCTTCGTGAATGAGGCGTACTAGCGGTAAAACGGACTTTAGTCTTATACATATATATATATATATATATATATATATATATATATATATATATATATTATTAACGTATAATATTATAAAGTATAAGGGTTGAATTTTAACTTTTAAAATTCTAAGGGCTAACTTGGAATTAAAGTATTCATAAGTGAACACTTTGCAAATTCCAAAACTTGAGGGCAAGTTTTGAAACTATTCAAAACTAATTAATTCCATAACTTATGTGTTTAAAGTAGTTTTAATCCAAAAACTCTTCAAGTTCCATAACTTATGGAAGACTTTAAACTAATAAAAGAATTAACTTTTCTTTATTTTTATAACTTATGCAATTAATTAAGGTTACACTCTTACTCTTTAATGAAGTGACTCTTGAACTTCCATAACTTGAGGACAAGTTATGGAGTCATAAAAAAAATATTCAATGACACAAGACTCTTCATTTTGTAACCATTGCCAACTTTTATGAGTTTTATGAGTCTTTAATGTGACTCTTCATGTAACTTGAGGAAAAGTTACACAAACACATTTTATACTCAACTCTTAGATTAAAATGGATTGAAAACAACTATTTCAACTAACTTTTCTATTAATCTAAGCAACTCATAAGAACAAGATAATTTAAATCAAACTTTTTCATGTAATTAGTCTAACCTTTAAACTAATGCAAAACATGAATCTATTGACAATTATCTTTGAAAATGGATTAGCATGAACATGACCACAACAAAAAACAAGTTTATAAGTTCAAAAACAACTTAGGGTAATGTTCCTAGTCCATTTCTAGCCAAAAACCTCGAAAATATGCTGTCTGGGGGTCCAACTCGTCGAGTGCATGAACCAACTCGGCGAGTTGGATCGAATTGATCACATTTTAGGCATGGACTCGCCGAGTCACCTGATGGACTCGCCGAGTTTGATGATCAGACAGCAACAAATTCGTTTTTTCCAGCTTCTATTGCAGGTATAACAAGAAAACAAGCCTAGCTCAGATACCACTGTTGGGTTATGAGCATTCTAACACTCCTAAGTGTACATGCAACCCTAAATACCATGGATCTATGTTTTCTCTATTATACATGCAAATATGAACATCCAAGGTATTATCCTAATCTAGCATACAAAACTATCGATAGAACAAGATAGAATACATACCTCTTTGATAGTGCTTGTCTTCATGAAGCTTGAGTGCCGAGTGCCCCAAGTGTGACACCTCAAATGGTTCACACAACACCATAAGCACTTGGAATAACTTAGAGAGAATTCTACATTTCATGAAATCGGCTAGCCCTTTCTTACTCTCACTAGTGGCCGATTTTGTCAAGAATAATATCTTTATATAGTGTTACAATTAGGGCAAACCCTAATTGTCATGACTTTCCATTTTCTTGGATCCATGGGTTCAAATACACCATGGAGCATCCATGGAGCATCATATGGGTTTTGGCCCAACTAGATAATCCATGGAGCATTAGCCCACTATACAAGTATGGATTGATTTACACAATCAACTCATATATTTAATTAGTCTTCTTCTGATCACTTAATTAATCCTAGATTAATTCTTGATCAATACTAATTAAATAATCTCATTATTTTTATTATTAATATACTAGAACTTATAATATATTAATAACCATAAGTGTCTTATTTCTCTTATTTTAGTCTATCCAAGTGCATGATGCCATGTAACCCAAATGGACCATGCCGGGTCGGGTCAAGTCTTACCAATTATAGTTATGGACTTAGAAATTAATCCAACAGTCTCCCACTTGGATAAGTCTACAACTATTATTGCATATGACTTCATGAACCAACTGGCAATCGTAGCTCTCAAAAGCTTCTGTCGAACTCTGACCTTGTCGATAAACGCTGACCTTTGTCAATGACTTGTCCATTAGATAAGGAATCGTATATTCCTCCATTCTGGATATCATATGGACTGAGACATGGATTATAATCATTCTCTCTGTCCATTTGTTGTTTCCCGATTTCCGATTTATGACAACTGACTAACTGAACAAATCAAATCAGTCCTGGCCCGGCCGAGCACTTCCATTTGTCATCATCAAATCATCGAGGGGCCCACAGATATCGCTTTTATCCCGAAGGTAAAAGTAATGGATAAACTTTGACTCATATGGCTTGTTCTACTACTTGTTGAATCATACACGTTTTATAGCACTGAGTTACCAAATGCGGTTTCGTGCAATCAATGTACAACCAACTCATAGTAACAACTCATATCTCTAGGTTTGAAGAATCTAAGATATTATCGTCTCAGGATCACTCGTGATAAAATCCATGAAGTGATTCCAATGAGCGCGGGTTGAATCCAATACTTAGAACTTATGAGCACTCATGAGTGTTGTAGCCCTTTGTCCAACACCTTAGACCTCTACAAGCCAACCCATGACAGTCTTAATTCATATCTACTTCCAACATATGACCGACTGTGGATGGTTTGAATAACTTAGTCATTCCGGAAGAATAACCTAGTTTATTCGGGAAGTCAAAACATGCAAAGTGAAACACAATAATAATTGAATCCAATATGGTCTCAGAACTTATGAATATAAATAAAACACCTTTTATTTATCACCATATGATTACACATTATTCATTGTATACTGTTTCAGCTATCAACTTTATTCTTGAATTTAAAACAATAGTTGTCCCATGCTCCAAGCATGTACACTATGTTTTCTAAACACTAGTCATGCCATACACCAAGTATGCATACTATGTTTGTCTATGATCTTTACTTTGTGAACTAGATCAATTGAACATAACTTCAATGATTCTCTTTTCACACTCCCAAATTCTTACTGCAAATGCAAGAATTCCAAATTCATGCCATTTACTGAAATCTGTTAGATTCTAAACTTATATGCATTGATCCTCTTATAATGATTATGCACAAAGTCAGAAAGACTTGACAACAATAATTACAGAGTATTCCAAAGGAGATCAGCTCCTTGGAAACAACCTTCTTGCATTAAGATTCCTAATCTTAAACAGATTGAAAATTCTATCTTTGAAACATTTCCAGATTCCATTTTGACTATCACTTCTGAACAAGAGTTGCCTTCTTACAGATTATGTCAATATGGTCCTTCCAGAATTATCACTATACTTCTAACTGTCCTTGAGCAACCAATCTTTGGTAAACCTTAGATTGTCCTCGATAATTGTTTAATCCTTTTAGTCATATCCAGTTCTAAACCTTTTCCCTTCTTATTGCCCCAGGCAATTGGAAACTTTTAGAAAGGATGAATATAGCACATGTAATCGATCCTATATCCGAAGCATATGGGACACGATTCATGATGTCTCACATAAAGACTAAACCAGTCTTTTGCTATAACATTTCCATTTCTATTTGCCAAGTTCTCATAATTCAGATTATGAAAAGGGATGCCGTAATCATAATCGAATTTTAGAACGCAAATAATGGACCCATATACAGAATTTCCTTATGTTGAGCCATTCCAACATGAAATTCATATATATTTCCTTGACTAAATGATTAAAACCTCACGATCTAAGCTTATAGATTTGAGATGAAGTATAATTTCCTCTCCCTTAATTATAGCAAAACAACTTTTCCCAATTGAAACCTTTTGTTTTCTATAATTAAAATTGCTAACTTGCTATACGTATCATAATTATCATGCTCCCACTAACATGATGATTATTAGCATAACACTTATGCTCCCACTAGCTTTGACATGTACTCAGAAAGCTCGACTTCTAGAAATCAATACTTTATTGACTTTCTTACCAAAGTTCAGATTTCTGATACTAGATTGTTTTGATAAGACTTTATCAAAAAACATACACCTTCCCTTAGATAGCACACTTGTGTGTCTAAACAATTATGAATAGGGATTCTGTAATCATAATGGTTAGACCTTTTTGCCACTTCTCACAAGTCCAGGTTAGTGTGCCGGTAAACCACACACGCTCCACTAACGACTTTGAGAATGCAAATATCACAATTGCTATCTAACTAAAATCTACTTAGTGAAAGTGTTTCCTCATCATCATTTTCATGAATCGGAGAGAAACCTTATGACACTTAGATTTAATGGTGTATGTTTTCTTATCCATGTGAATTGTCAAAACCATAGTCACAAGACAATATACTTTATGTTAAAATTGTTCCCCATGTATGCTAGATAGGAATATAACCTTGGAATTCAACTTTGCATGACAATTAGACAAACATAGATCCAAGGTTATTAGGGTTGCATGTACACTTAGGAAGTGTTAGAATGCTCAAAACCCATCAGTGGTATCAGAGCCTAGGCTTGTTTGTTCTTATTTGTGCTTAAAAGTTGAAAACAGAATCGGAAATTTTGCTATCTGCGAATGGACTCGTCGAGTCTATAGGGGGGACTCGTCGAGTCCATGAGTATCTTCAACCAACTCGGCGAGTCAGTTCATGCACTCGGCGAGTAGGGTCGACTGAGTGCAGAATTTCGATACAGTTGCTGGAAATGAATTAGAAACATTACCCTAAACTGTTTTGGTAATTGAAAACTTGATTTTGGTGGTGTAATGTCTTTGCTAATTCATTTACAACAACTAGTTATCAAAATTACAAAGTTTTATGTAATTTTTGATTGTGTTCATATTCATGTTCTTGTTCTTATGATGTTTTAGATGATCATAGGAATTATTTGTAACCTATTTGGTAGATTAATTCTTGATCATAATGTGTTTTAATGGAGTCCATAACTTATCCTTAAGTTATGGAAAACCAAGAGTCACACTTGAGTTAAAACCATTAAGAAAACACAAGAGTTAGAAAAATGAAGAGTCTTCATTTTATTACTCTATTAAACTCATAAGTTACAAGAAATGAAAAGTTTTGAAAGTTACAAAACTTGCCCTCAAGTTTTGGAACAAGTAAAGTTAAGTTAAAACTTTAAGTTCCAACCCCTAGAATTTTAAAAGTTAAAATTCAACCCTTATACTTATATTATGATGATTTAATAATTATATATATATATATATATATATATATATATATATATATATATATATATATGTATAAGAATAAAGTCGTCTTACCGCTAGTACGCCTCATTCACGAAGCCGGTCTATAAGGTGGGTATAAGGTTGTTGCCTATAAAATGGTGACTTAATGGGTGTATATTCTCACCCACCGCTTGCTTGACAGGTGGAGGGTCGTTAGCCGAACGGGTAAGACAAGGACTTATAAATTCTCATTCAAAGTATGATGAATATAATAAAGTAACTAAATGTTTATTAAATTCCCAATCTTAGTTACTTTAGGAAAAATGTGAATAAGGTGCTAATCCATGAAATTACACTTTACACTTTGTCTAAGTCGTTGGTGGAGCGTGTGTGGTTAACCGGCACACTAACTTGGACTTAACAAGGTAGGTAAAGGGTGACTTAAGGTTTATTATAGTATCGGTGGAGTGTGTGTGGTTTACCGGCAGATCGATTGAGTGATAAACTTTAAGGGTACCAAGTGATTTGCATGGTTACTTCACACCTCGTTTTGTGATCCTCGGCATCCCAGTCACAAAACCTGGAGGGCACTCTCGAGATTGAAACATGCCTTTGAAAAGTTCATTGGATCTCAAAGAATCTAGGAATTTCTAAAACCAATAAAAACTAAATATCTAATATTTCGGTTTTCGTGGTGGAAATTGGTGAATCGTCATTCACCTACCTTTCAAATATGGTATAGCTTAGATTACGGCATACCTCTTCTAAGTTATATTATATTGTGATTGGATCCTAGCCTTAATATTACATTTGGGTGTTTTATTAAGGAATCTCTTAAATCTAAACTAAACTTGTTCTTCTCTTTCAGATGTCTTCGAATAATGCTTCTGGCTCAAATCCTAATGGCTCCTTTACTCTTATGAGTTTGTGTGGGAAAGTCACCTTTGATGGATCCAACTTCAATAAATGGATCAGAAACATCAGGATGATTACCCGCTACGAGGACAAAGAATATGTCCTTGACAAGGAGCTTAAGGAAATTGATGTGTCCACTGCAACTCCACAGGAGATCGCTGACTTTCATACACATGAAAGAGATGCAACCAAGGTGGCTTGCATCATGTTGGCCACCATGACAGCTGAACTCCAAAAGTCTTATGAAGATTTCTACCCTTATGAAATGCACCAAGATTCGATGGAAAGATACCATCAAAGTGCACGACAAGAGAGGTACGAAGTCATCTGCTCCATGATAAAAACCATGATGAAGGACGGAGAGTCCGTCACGAGCCACATGCAGAAAATGCAAAGGTATGTGGATCGTTTGCTGAAGCTTAATGTGAACTTCCCTGAGGAGCTTGCAATAGATATCATTTTGCACTCCTTACCATCGTGCTATGATCAATTCCGCATGACATATCACATGAACAAGGAAGAGGTCACCCTCAGCAAACTTCAGGGACTTCTCAAGACCGCAGAAACATGTCTTAAGGGGAAGTCGGTTGCTATCACTCCTACTCCAGACTCAACCCCGGTCTTGGCAATCGGGCAAAGTCGAGGGAGGAAGAGAAAGAGATCTTCAAAGGGTACCAAGGCTCGGACCCTTGATGGCTCTTCTTCAAGTGGAACCAAGAAAGGTTTCATTACTCCTTCTTCTGACCCAAAAGAGGCTGAATGCTTCTATTGCCATGAAAAAGCTCATTGGAAGCGAAACTGCCCAAAGTACCAGCAAGATGTGAAGGATGGGAAAGTCAAACCCAACCATGCAGGTATTTACACTATCATTTCTAATAACTCACCCCATTGGAAATCTTGGGTCCTTGATACCGGTTGCTGTATTCATATTTGTTGTGACTTGCAGGGACTAGGAAGAAGTGAGAATGTGGAGCAAGGAAGAATAAACTTAATCATGGGGAATAGGAAAGTTACACCTGTCACCAAGATTGGAGTTTATACTTTATCGCTAAGTTGTGGGTTAAATTTAGATTTGAATAAATGTTGTTATTCGCCAGAAATGGCAAGAAATATTATTTCCTTTCATGCATTGTACAAACAAGGTTTCACCTTTTCGTTTGATAATGAAGTTGGTTCGATTAATGCTTTCTTTAATAATGTACTTTATTTTAAAGCATTACCTTGTGATGGTGTGTATGAAGCTGTATCTATTGTAGATAACTTAGGAAATAATGTTTTGTGTATTGATTCTACTAATAATAATAACTTGGATAAAGCATCATTATGGCATTGTCGTCTTGGACATATAAGCAAGAAACGCATAGGCCAACTCCAAAAGGATGGAGTCTTGGAGTCGTTTGACCTAAAGTCAAATGATAGTTGCGAATCATGCTTACTTGGAAAAATGACAAAGTCACCCTTCACAGGCTCGTGTGAAAGAGGTGAAGGTTTGTTGGACCTTATACACACGGATGTGTGTGGACCATTCAAACATGCCACAAGGGATGCTAATCGTTATTATTTGACTTTTACTGATGATTACAGTAGATATGGATATGACTACTTAATCAAGCACAAGTCAGAGACTTTCGAGAAGTTTAAGGAATTTAAACAGGAAGTCGAGAATCAATTGGGCAGGAACATTAAGATGCTTCGATCCGATCGGGGTGGTGAGTATCTTAGTTTAGAGTTCCTCGACTATCTAAAGGAATGTGGGATTGTCTCACAATTGACACCTCCCAGGACACCGCAGTTGAATGGTGTGGCTGAGAGGCGTAATCGAACCTTGTTGGACATGGTTCATTCCATGATGAGTCGAGCTTCGCTACCAATCTCATTCTGGGGGTATGCCTTAGAGACTGCCGCCCATATCCTTAATCTAGTCCCTACAAAGAAAGTTGCCAAAACTCCTCACGAGATGTGGACTGGTAAAGTACCTAAACTAGACCACATCAAGATTTGGGGTTGCGAGGCTTTCGTGAGACGCGAGACTCATGATAAGCTCGAACCCAAAAGCGAGAGGTGTATTTCATCGGCTACCCACAGCAATCCTTTGGTTACCTCTTCTACAGACTTAGTGACAATGTGGTCTTTGTGGCAAGAAGAGGAGTCTTTCGAGAAAAAGAGTTTATAAGCCAAGGAGACAGTGGGAGGCAAGTTGATCTTGAAGAAATTCAAGAGTCAAGTGGTGAAGGAACTTCAAACTCTAGCCCTCAACTTGAGGAGGAAACTCCTGTTGAGCCAATTGACGAATCTGTACCTCTGAGGCGTACCACGAGAGTTAGGAGTGCACCTGAGCATTACTATGGATTCCATATTACTGCAGAAGGTGAGACACTTATTAGTGATGAGACACTAGTAAGTCAAGATGACCCTAACAGCTACGAGGAAGCCATGGCAGGCCCCGAGTCTGCTAAATGGAAAGAGGCTATGGATAGCGAGATACAATCCATGTATGACAATCAAGTTTGGAACTTGGTTGAGAATGTACCAGGTCGAAAGACTGTAGGGTGCAAATGGGTCTTCAAGAAGAAGACCGACATGGATGGTAAAGTACACACTTATAAGGCTAGACTGGTTGCAAAGGGCTTCTCTCAAATTCCTGGAGTGGATTATGATGAGACCTTTTCTCCGGTAGCCAAGATTAAGTCTATTCGGGTTCTGTTAGCCATAGCCGCATTTCATGACTATGAAATTTGGCAAATGGATGTCAAAACCCTTTCCTTAATGGAAAGTTGGCTGAAGATGTTTACATGAGTCAGCCAGAGGGTTTTGTCAGTAACGAGTACCCTAATAGAGTGTGTAAGCTTGAGAAATCCATTTATGGATTAAAGCAAGCACCTCGTAGATGGAATCTTTGCTTTGATTAAAAGGTCAAGGAATTTGGCTTTTCTAGGAGTGAAGATGAATCTGGTGTATATGTCAAGGCTAGTGGGAGTATAGTCAGCTTTTTGGTATTGTATGTGGATGACATACTACTCATAGGAAACGACATTCCAACCCTGCAGGAAGTAAAGTCCTGGCTTGGAAAGTGTTTCGCTATGAAGGACCTTGGTGAAGCTGCCTATATTTTGGGGATAAGGATCTTGAGAGATCGGAGTAAAAGACTAATTGGACTTAGTCAAAGTACCTACTTGGATAAGGTTCTGAAGAGATTCAGAATGCAAGACTCCAAGAAAGGAGAGTTGCCCATCCAGAGTAATGCCAAACTGAGTAAGACACAAAGCCCTAACACTGAGGCTGAGATAGCAGAAATGAGTCGAGTACCTTATGCTTCGGCTGTAGGATCGATCATGTATGCTATGACGTGTACTCGACCTGATGTAGCTTTTGCTTTAAGCATGGTTAGCAGGTTTCAGGGGAACCCTGGCAAGGCACACTGGACTGCGGTAAAGAATATTCTCAAGTACCTACGAAGGACTAAGGACTGGGTCCTTACCCTCGGTGGGAGTGATGACTTGAGAGTTGTAGGGTATAGTGATGCTAGCTTCCAGACTGATAGGGATAACTTCTGCTCTCAGTCGGGCTGGGTCTTTACCCTAAATGGAGGAGCAATTTCTTGGAAGACTTCCAAGCAAGAGACAGTGGCAGATTCTACTTGTGAATCAGAGTATATTGCAGCTAGCGAAGCGGCAAAGGAGGCTTTATGGCTGAGGAACTTCATTGGAGACCTTGGAGTTGTACCAGCTATTAAAGAGCCAATGGAAATTTTCTGTGATAGTGAAAGTGCTGTTGCCTTAGCCAAGGAACCAAGGGATCACGGGAGATCCAGACACATCGACAGAAAATACCATTTTTTCAGACATCGGATCGAAGAAGGACTCCTCGTGGCAAAGAGGGTATCATCAGATGAGAATCCGGCAGATCCCCTCACGAAGGGAATGACTCGGGTTAAGCATCTCCAGCATGCTCGGAGCATAGGGCGGAAGGATGATATTAGATTTAGTAGTTAGATAACCTCGAAATTTGTAAAGCGTAATTGACATTTGATGATGAATAAAAGTGTTTTATTTATGAGTAAAGTGTTACTATCTCTTGTCGATCGTTTACTATATTTCTTTTGCATGTTTTGACTTCCAGAATAATTTTGTTTGGTATAACATATTATTCAAACCTCCACAGTCGGTCATATGTCGGAAGTAGGTATGAATCAAGACTGTCATGTTTGGTTGTAGAGGTCTGGGACAAGGCTACAACAATCATGAGTGCTCATAAGTTCTGAGCATTGGACTCAACCCACGCTCACTGGAATCACTTCATGGAATTCTATCTCGAGTGATCGTGAGACGGTAATATCATATAAGTCTTTAAACCTAGAGATATGATTTGTTACTTACGAGTTGGTTATGCATTGATTGTACGAAAAACGCATTGGTAACTCGATGTTATAAAATCGTGCTCTTGTGTGTAATTCAATGAGTAGTAGAACAAACATATGAGTCGAAGTTTATCTGTTCCTTCTTGGATTAGAAGCTGATATATGGGCCCCTCGATGATTTTGTTTTGACCTATGTACCGGGCCCGGTCAGAACTAAATTGATGTGTTCAATGAAGTTCTTTGTCAAACAAATCGGAAATCGGGAAACAAATTGTTGGACAATAAGTAAGACATTGTTCCATGTATTTGTCCGACTGATATCTAGAACAGAGGATTATATGATCACTTATCTTAAATGGCGTACCATCATCTTCTCAGTTTCGAGAAACCTTGAAAAGAGCTACGATTGCCGATCGGTTCCTGAAGTCATACTTGCAGTAATAGTTATTAGACTTATCCAAGTGGGAGACTGTTGGATAAGGTGTCTAAGTCCATAACTATTTCTGGTATGTACTTGACCCGACCCGGCATGGTCCATTCGGGTTGCATGGCACCATGCAATTGGATAGACTAAATGAGAGAAATAACACTTGGAGATTATTAATATATTATAAGTTCTAATATATTAATAATATTATTTGATTAGTTTGATCAAGAATTAATTTAGAATTAATTAAGTGATCAAAAGATAACTAATTAAATATATGGGTTGATTATGTAAATCATCCATATCTTGTATAGTGGGCTAAAAGGCTCCATGGACTATCAAGTTGGGTTCAACCCATAGGATGCTCCATGGATGCTCCATGGGAGTTACAAACCCATGGGTCATGGAAATGAAGAGTCATGACACATTAGGGTTTAACCCTAGATGTGTCAACACTATATAAGTAACATGTTCTCCACCCAAAATCGGCTACACTAAGAAACAAGAGGGCTTGGCCGATTTTGAAGCGTGTGTGTTCTCTCATAAGTTCTTCCAAGAGCATTTGGTGTTGTGTGAAGCATTTGAGGCATCACACTTGGGGTGCTAGGCTCACAAGGTTTCAAGGAACACAAACAACAACAAGGTAAGTTATTCTATCTATACTTTATGTTAAAATTGTTCCCCATGTATGCTAGATAGGAATATAACCTTGGAATTCAACTTTGCATGACAATTAGACAAACATAGATCCAAGGTTATTAGGGTTGCATGTACACTTAGGAAGTGTTAGAATGCTCAAAACCCATCACAGACATCCATGGGATCGGGAAAGAGGCCCAACACATCAGATTCTAGATCGAGAGGTCATCAGGACCATAGCCACTGTGGGAAGTGTGGCAGGACACATGAGGGTGAATGTAGGAGTGGCAGTGGTGGCGGTGGCGGTTCTGGTTGATTTTAGGTGCGTCCAGGATGGTCATTATAGCAGGGATTGTACTACTACCACCACCTAGGGATTAGACCCGATCTGCTATCATTACACTCAGTGGGGACATAAGAAAGCATAATGTCCAAGTTTGGCAGTAGCAGGACAAGTGATAGCACCGGCCCCTATGACATTGATGATCACCAATGACCGTCAGGGTTGGGCAGAGGCGCCTACGGCAAGGAGCAGCGCATTCGAGTTGGTTACAAAGGAGACACGAGCAGCTCCCGATGTTGCAGGTGCATATCTCTTGTTTCTTATCAGTTTTTATTTATGATTTTATTACTATTTTCTCGCATCCATATACGTAGTTGTATCTTGGGATTATACTCCATACATATGTTCAGATTATATGCCATCTGCATTCCATGGGTCTTAGGGTACTAATATGGGTACGTCTCCGTATAAAGTGAATTCTTAGGATGTGGTAGCTATAGCAATCGTGATTAGAACATGGGATGTGTTCCGACAATCTTTGAGGGTCTTACTACTTTAGTGTTGATTGGTTTTGGGAACACTAACAATAGTAAGCATCGGTCACCAGTAAGATCGATCAATGGATAACACGAAGGATTGAGGATCTTTCCAGGCGGATGTGATATAATGTGTTAGTGGAACCAAAGTGGGGGAGAGTTCTCCAAGGGTTCTCGAACATAAGGAAGTGTAGATTTAGGACAAGTTCGCATTCTCGTGAGGAAGGAAGGCAGCCCAAGTGGTTGATTGGAATGAGGAGTATGAGAGTTGGGAGTTTGGAAAAACTTCTCAACTCAGGGTTTCGCATCCTTATTCGATAGCTTGCTTAGGAATCTGGATGGGGATTCCAGTCAGAACACGATTTCAGCCAGGAAGCTAGGTTGTATGCGTGATGGAAGTCGAAAGTGTTCTAAGACTACGTGATAGTCGTAGCATTCACTGGTAGCCAGACAAATTCACTGGTAGCATTCACTGGTAGTTGGAAGTGTTGGTGAGGCCCATATCTCCTAGTTAGCGGAGGGTAGGCAAGGCCCGTATCTCCAAGACAGCAGGGTGTGGGTGAGGCCCGTATCACTTAGTTAGTGAGATCAGATTCAGGAAAGGATAGATAGGTCGAACTCGAGGGAGTTGTACCTGCATAGCCCTAGATAGGTGAGATCTTGGTCAAGGCCACTTAGTAGTATGGTTTGGGTGAGATCCGTGGGCGAGGCCCATGAGTTAGTAGCAAGAAAGGTGGGAACTGGAAGAGACAGTGGGGTTGAGATATAAGGTCGGGGATTTTAGGATTTAATAGATACAAGAGTGGCAATGTGGGTAGTGTAGTTTTCGTAGTTGAATTTTATACAGAAGTTCTTCGGAGCGATAAGTGGACAGAAGTCGGGTGGGGGGGGGGGGGGGTGGGGGGTGATCAGTGGTTTAGTAACTAGGTGGATTCCGGTATTATAGATAGTGGACAGATAAGTTTGGACCTAGGAGGTCCCGTTCCCTTTGGAAGGTAGTGTTGGATAAGGTGTCTAAGTCCATAACTATTTTTGGTACGTACTTGACCTGACCCGGTGTAACAACCCAAAAATTTCCGTTAGTTTTAACGTCAAATTTAACGTTGCAGTTAACGTCAAAATTAACGTCGAAATTAGTTACGTCAAAAATTAGCCAAATTTATCCCGAAAATATTTTTGACCGGAATTAAACTCGTTGGAATATTTTAAATAATATTCGTCAAGCGAGCAAAAATTAAGGCGGCATAATTTTAAAATTTGTCGTGATTAAGGAAGTGGTGAAAAACCCGTTCGCGGTTGGTGTCAGGAGAACCCCAGCCAGGCCATAAGCTCCACCTTATATAAGGGAGGAGTGGGTTTCACTACCACCTTTTTCCCACCTTAGACACACACACACACACACACACACACACACTCTCTCTCTCTCTCTCTACAAACGGGTTTTGGTCAAAAATCGTCCCTCCGAGCCTCAAATCGGTAAATAAACCTCCCTAGCTTGTTATCTAACTTATCTATCTTTCAAATTCGTGACTTAATCATCCGGAAACTTCAAGAACATGAGTATAAGTTCTTGGGAGCCTCCCAAAACCGTAAACCCCTTGAATGTGGGTTTTAATGCTCGAAAACCCTTCCCAAACACTTCTCATGCTTAGCAATGGCTTAGAGACTTACCCGAAAGGACTTAGAACACCAAAATTGGACCAAATGGGGAGTAAACATGAGTTTACGGCCTAAGGATGTTCTTAGACCGTAAACCCATGTTCATGGACCATAAACACCTTTTATGGTGTCAAGCTACCCCTCAAACACCTCCAAGGGCTTCCATAAACTTCCTAGAGTGCATAGAACCTTATTTTCCTTCATTTTATGCACCAAAGCATACTAAATCATTTCACACTTGATTTTACAGCCCAAGAAGGTTCTTGGACCATAAACACACATCCTTAGACCATAAACACCCCCAAAGGGTGTTAAAGTGCCCTCAACACTTTGTGTGGCTTGGAATTGGACCTAGAACTTCGTATGCTTAACCTACAACCACAAAAATGCATGACTTAGGGACTAACATGAGTTTACTGTCGTAAAATCATGTGTTTAAGGTAGTAAACTCCCCAAGTGTATCTCCTTAGACCGTAAACTCCTCAAGGAGTAAACATTGGACCGTAAAATCCACTTTGTGCCCATTTTGAGCCCCAATCACTTCCTCAACCCTTGATTCAACTCTAGCATGAGTCCATGAGTGAGTTAAGACCTTTAAGCATCCCATGACACTACTACCATGAGTTTACGGCCATAAACTCATGGGGGAAGGGGTCTCGAAATCGTAAACACCCATAAGGGCCTTTATTTGAGGAGTAAAATCCAAAGTGAGCCCATACACACCTTCTATGCAACCCTTGACACTTCTAGCACTTGTAGCAAAGTGTTTTTATGACGTATGACATCCTTACTTGCTTAATTAGTTATTAAATGACTAATCGGATACTTAAATGTATCATTACATGTTAAATAGGATTCGCGTGTGTGGTCAAGTCCTCACTTGACACTTAGCATCCTAAACCGGCACCTTCGTCGGATCCACTTACATCAGGTGAGTTCATACCCTGAATGAACCTTTTAAATGTATTTACATGTTTTATAAGGGGGGGAATACAAGTTAAACATGCCAGTTATCATATCAATCATATGTGATTGATAACCCGCATGCACAAGAATTTACCACACTGTAAACTGTTTTACCAAGTAAGATACTATAAACGGTTTTCTAAAATGTTTTCACTTGTTCATAACTCTTACTTATACTATTTTATCAAAGTTCATTTTAAACTGGTTTATGAAAGGTTTCCAAAGAATTTCTAAAGGTTTTCAAAATTATTTTACCAAAGAATACCAAGTTGCGATTTTTTTAAGTATAAAGCTTTTCCCAAGGTTTTCATCAAAGTTCTATTTGATGTTGTATACTCTTGCTTGTTAGATGTCGCTGCTTTGCTTTTACTCAGTTTCAACTCCTACTTGATAACGTTTCCACTTTGTGATACACTTATATTTGGCAACGCTTATACTTCACGATTCGATTATCCCACACTGTTTGTTTACACTATACGATTTGGTTAGTCCACACTATTCGTTCACACTTTATGATTCAGTTATTCCGCACTGTACGTTATACATCACGACTCTGTTATTCCACACTGTACATTATACATCACAATTCGGTTATTCCACACTGTACGTTATACATCACGATTATGTTATTCCACAATGTACGTTGTACATCACAATTCGGTTATTCCGCACTGTATGTTATACATCACGATTCGGTTATTCCACACTGTACGTTTACACACCACGACTCAGTTATACATCATGATACGTTTCCACTTGTTACACACTCAGACGTAGTTAGATCTATGTCCGTAATTGTATAGGTGCATATAAATAATGATTGAAGGACTTAGGAAGGCTTGTCCGCCCTATTTCCTTTTCTTTGTTGAGATGTGGTCTGGTGGGATCGGATGGTCGTCTGAAGGTCGTTTGATTAATTAGTTGTATGTTAGGTATATGAGCATAGACATATAGGGTTACTCAACACTTATATATGAAACCCACTACCCACTCTTTGGGATGCAACTTCGGGATGCGGCCTTCTCCGTCGTCTAGTTGGTAACCAGAGTCTCCTGTAGGGAGAACGGACATTGTGTGTATAGATCTATATGGGATTGACACCCCCGCACCGTGACTGCTAGCTACAGTCCACGACCCACCAAGCCAGGGGTGACAAATGTCATATTTTATAGACACTTGTAAGGCGTCAGGTACTCTAGTGTCGGTTAGTATGGTTACGAGTATCCCAGGTTGCCTTATAATTCATGGCCTTAAGGTAACGGTATTTCACCAGCAACTTACACTGTGTGCTGAAAACCCATTCTCAGAGTCACACTGTTTTTAGACCTTGCAAGTTGTATCTTTCATTTGATATTGTCTGCGGTATGTATTCTCTGTTTTTAGACCTTGCAAGCTATATCTTTCATTTGATATTTTCTACGGTCTGTATTCTCTGTTTTTAGACCTTACTAGCGGTATCTTTCATTTGGTACCGTCTGGGGTCTGTATCTCCTTTTGTTAGACTGAGTCAGGCGTGTCGTTCGTTCGATACTCTCCTGGAGTCTATGATTCCTTTTGCCTTAGTCAGCAGTCCTCACTGCTGAGGCATATGTTATTTCCCTGATTTCTCTTGCTTTCTTTAATAATCAAATTCTATATTTTGATAATGATAGCGATTAAGGGAAAACTACTTTTTACCACATAACTCTGTCCAGTCTTGGTAGAAGACTGCTTTTATTAAAGAAAATATAGGATTTTCTGGAAAATACACTAATGAAATGGATACCCTAAAACTACCACTTTTATTAAAGTTATTTGATTAAAATGACACTAAATACTTATGAACTCACTAGCATTTGTAAAAATGCTGATACTCGCTTTTCAAATAACTTGTATTCTTAGGTCAGCATTAGACAGGTACATCTCTGGAGCTTTTGATGAAGACAATTTAGTACCAAGCTGCACCTATATTATTACTTGTATTATTTTGATGTATTGTACTGTAAACCATGTAAAACTAATACTATTAATGCAATGGTTGTTGTACTTTGATTACTATAATGCATGTGGTGTGATACTTGACTTGACGTCATCCACCCCAGAATGTTTCCGCCGTTCCAGTTTTGGGGTGTGACACCCGGCATGGTCCATTTGGGTTGCATGTCACCATGTAATTAGATAGACTAAATGAGAGAAATAACACTTGTGGTTTATTAACATATTATAAGTTCTAATATATTAATAGTATTATTTAATTAGTTTGATCAAGAATTAAGTTAGAATTGATTAAGTGATCAAAAGATAACTAATTAAATATAAGGGTTGATTATGTAAATCATCCATAACTTGTATAGTGGCTAAGAGGCTCCATGGATTATCAAGTTGGGTTAAACCCATATGATGCTCCATGGGGGTTACAAACCCATGGGTCATGGAAATGAAGAGTCATGACACATTAGGGTTTACATGGTGTAACCCTAAATGTGTCAACACTATATAAGGGACATACTATCAACCAAAATCGGCTACACTAAGATAGATGAGGGCTAGGCCGATTTTTAGAGTGTGTATTCTCTCAAAAGTCATTCCACAAGCATTTGGTGTTCTGTGAAGCATTTGAGGCATCACACTTGGGGGTGCTAGGCTCTCACGGTTTCAAGGAATCAAAATCAACTACAAGGTATGTAATTCTAGCCATCCTTTTAAGATAAAAGTTCCCCATGTATGCTAGATAGGATTATGAACCTTGGAAACCAAATTTTGCATGTATTTAGACTAACATAGATCCAAGGTTTATTAGGGTTTCATGTACACTTAGGAAGTGTTAGAATGCTCAAAACCCATCAGTGGTATCAGAGCCTACGCTTGTTTGTGAATACTTGATGCAAAATAGTGTTAAAAATCGAGTTTTTTGCTGTCTGCTCTGGGGAATGGACGAGTCCATGGCGAGGACTCGACGAGTCCAAGTGTAAATGCAACCAACTCGGCGAGTCTGTTAGTGCACTCGACGATTTGGCCATGCAGAATGCAGAAATTCGATTTGTGCTGCTGGAAATGGACTAGAAACATTACCCTAAACTATTTTGGTATTATAAAACTTGTTTTAGATGGTGTAATGGGTGTTCTAATCCATTTACAATGGATAATATCAATTTTTCATGATTATATGTGTTCATATGTTCTTGAAATGTTGATATGAATATTCATGTTCTTATGAGTTCATGATTGATCATAGGAGTTAGTTGTTTATATGATTAATTCATGATCTTTATGTGTTTTAATGGAGTCCATAACTTGTCCTCAAGTTATGGATAACCAAAAGTCTCTATGTGTTAAAAGCCATTAAAAGAACACATAAGTTATAAAATGAAGAGTCTTCATTTTAATGACTCATAAGTTATGAATGTGAAAGGTTTTGTAAAGTTACAAAACTTGCCCTAAAGTTTTGGAACATGTAAAGTCACTTAATAAAGTTTAGTTCCAACCCTTAGAATTTTAAAAGTTAAAATTCAACCCTTATACTTTATATTATAAGTTAATAATATATATATATATATATATATATATATATATATATATATATATATATATATGTATGTATGTATGTATAAGATTAAGTCGTCTTACCACTAGTACGCCTCATTCATGAAGTCGGTCTGTAAGGGGGTATAAGGTTGTTGGTTATAAAATGGCAACTTAATGGGTGTGCACTCTCACCTACCGCTTCCTTGATCGGTGGAGGGTCATTAGCCGAACGGGTAAGACAAGGACTTATAAATTCTCATTAAAAGTATGATGAATATTATAAAGTAACTAAATGCTTTTATTAAATTCTCAATCTTAGTTACTTTAGGAAAAAATGTTAATAAGGTGCTAATCCATGAAATTATAGTTTACACTTCTTTTAAGCCGTTGGTGGAGTGCGTGTGGTTAACCGACACACTAACTTGGACTTAACAAGGTAGGTAAAGGGTGACTTAAGGTTTATCATAGTATCGGCGGAGCGTGTGTGGTTTACCGACACATCGATTAAGTGATAAACTTTAAGGGTACCAAGTGATTTGCATGATTACTTCACACCTCGTTTTGTGATCCTCGGTATCACAGTCACAAAACTTGGAGGGCACACTCGAGATTGAAACATGTCATTGAAAAGTTCTATGAATCTCATAGAATCTACGAATTTCTAATAACCAATTAAAAACCTAACAATTATATTTCGTTTTTCGTGGTGGAAATTGGTGAATCGTCATTCACCTACCTTTCAAATATGTTATAGCTTGGATTACGACATAGCTTTTCTAAGTTATAATATATTGTGATTGGATCGTATCGTTAATATTACATTTGGGTGTTTTTATTAAGGACTCTCTTAATATCTAAACTAATCTTGTTCTCTTCATTCAGATATCTTCAAACAACGTTGCTTCTAGCTCTAATCCTAATGGCTCCTAATGGCTCCGCTACGAGGACAAGGAATATGTCCTCGATAAGGAGCTTAAGGAGATTAATGAGACCACTGCAACTCCTTAGGAGATCGTTGACTTCTAGGCACATGAAAGGGATGCTACCAAAGTAGCATGCATCATGATGGCTACCATGACAGCGGAACTCCAAAAGTCCTATGAGGACTTCTACCCTTTTGAAATGCACCAAGATCTGATGGAAAGATACCATCAAAGTGCACGACAAGAGAGGTACGGAATCATTTGCTCCATGATAACAACCGTGATGAAGGACGGAGATTCCGTCACAAGCCACATGCAGAAAATGCAAAGGTATGTGGATGGGTTACTGAAGCTTAATGTGAACTTCCTTGAGGAGCTTGCAATAAATATCATTTTGCACTCCTTACTATCGTGTTATTATCAATTCCGCATGACATATCACATGTATAAGGAAGATTTCACACTTAGCAAAGTACAGGGACTCCTCAAGACCGCATAAACAGGTCTTAAGGGTAAGTTGGTTGTTAACACTCCTACTCCAAACTCCACCCCTGTCTTGGCAATCGGGAAAAGGTCGAGGGAAGAAGAGAAAGAACTCTTTAAAGGGTACCAAGGCTAGGACCCTTGATGGCTCTTCTTCAAGTGGAACCAAGAAAGGTTTTGTCACTCCTTCTTCTGACCCAAAAGAGGTTGAATGCTTCTTTTTCCATGAAAAGTCACATTGGAAGTGGAACTGCCCAAAATACCAGCAAGATGTGAAGGATGGGAAAGTTAAACCCAACCATGCAGGTATTTACACTATCTTATCTAATTACTCACTCCATTCTAACTCTTGGGTCCTTGATATTGGTTGTGGTATTCATATCTGTTCTGATTTGTAGGGACTAAGAAGAAGTGAGGATGTGGAGCATGGAAGAATAAACTTAATCATGGGGAATAGGAAAGCTTTACCTATCGCCAAGATTGGAGTTTATACTTTATCGCTAAGTAGTGGGATTAGTTTCGATTTGAATAAATGTTGTTATTCGCCATAAATGGCTAGAAATATTATTTCCTTTCATGCATTGTATAAACAAGGTTTTACCTTTTCATTTGATAATGAAGCTGGTTGGATTAATGATTTCTTTAATAATGTTCTTTATTTTAAAGCATTACATTGTGATGGTGTGTATGGAACTGTATCTGTCGTTGATAACTTAGGAAATAATGTATTGTGTATTGATTATGTTAATGATAATAACTTGGATAAAGTGTCATTATGGCATTGTCTTCTTGCACATATAAGCAAGAAACGCATAGGACAACTCCAAAAGGATGGAGTCTTGGAGTCATTTGACCTGTGACAACCCGAAATTTATTTCGTCACTGTAACCCATTTCCGTTAATAAAACTCGTTTTTATTAAATCTTTCCGTTAACATTTTGGATTAGGTTAATTAATTGAGACTCTTATTATGACTTCATAAGTGTCCAAACGAATTAGAAACACGTGAAACACCCTTGATATCCCTTTGAAAAGTTTCTAAATTTACAACCAAATCGGGTTACGAATGTTTAATCGGGTACGACCATAAACCCTATTTAACATCGGGATTGGGTAGATTTCCACCGGGCCGCAAACTCAACCCTTATATAAGGGATTGAGTGGTCACATTTGAAGCTTTTTCCATTCTTAACACTCTCTCTTTCTACTCTCTCTCTCTCTCTCTCTACAAGTCGCTTTTGATCCAAAAATGTCCCTTTCGAGCTCCAAAATCGTAAGTAATCCTTCCTAGCTTATTGTTTAGCTTGGTATGCATGCAAATTCCTGTTTAAATCATCCAAAACCCTCAAAATCATGTGTTTATGGTTAAGGAACACCCTCAAAACCGTAAACACCCATAAGTGGGTTTTTGAAGCCCAAAACCCCTCAAAAACCTTCCTAGTGCTTAGCTATGACTTAAGGACTTACTTTAATGAGTTTAGAACACCAAAAACATGTCATAAGGGGAGTAAACATGAGTTTACGGCCCATGAACATTCATTGACCGTAAACACCTTTTCATAGGCCGTAAACACCTTTTTAAGGTGTTAAATTGCCCTTAAACACCTCATATGGCTTGGATTAATGTCTAGAACCAACCACCATCGAAGTAGGGGCCTTAAACATCAAAGAAACCAAGACCTTAAAGAGATTACGACTGTAAACCCCCCAAGGAATTGGTCCCTTGGCTGTAAACTCCCTTAAGGAGGTCAAATGGTGCCCTAACTTCCCTCCATGGCTTGTATAAAGGACTAGAAACATGTATGCTTAACCTAGAACCATCAAAGCATGAAATGAAGGGGAAAGTAAGAGTTTACGGCTGTAAAATATATGTTTACAGCCGTGAACTCCCCTAAATGGTCCAATTGAAGCCCTAGTCACTTCCTATGCCCTTGAATCAACGCTAGAGCCTTCCCTTCTGCTATATAAGACCATTGATCACTCAAAAACACCCCACCCATGAGTTTATGGTTGTAAACACATGGGGATATGGTCTTTGGGCTGTAATCTCCCCTAAGGGTTTACTCTTGAAGAGTAAACTCCCTAACTAGGCCCTACACTTCTTAGATGCAACCCGTATCACTTCCAACACTTGAGATAAGGTGTTTCGTGCATCGGAGTGTATTATCTTACTTAATTAGTGTTTCAATGTCTAATTAGATACAATTGTGTATCTCCTCATGTTACATAGGATCCTCGTGCGTGTTCAAGCCCTAAATTGACACTTAGCATTCTACCCGGCACATTCTCGTCTGGTGAGTTCATACCCCTACACCATTTTCCGTGTTTTCATGTTTTCAGGGGGGAATACAAGAAAAAGTACACGGAAACTTGTACTCAAAACTTATTATTTCGTATGATATACTTACATGTTAGTATGTATTTAACACAGAAACCGATTTATCAACCGACTCAGAAACTAACTTGTAGAGTTAGTTTTCAAAACTAAAACAAGGAACTTGTGAACTTCATCATAAAATGTTATATTTTATAATTTACGAAGGGTTGATGCAAATCATAAAACAGGATTAATATTAACATTATACTCCTTTGGATGTCACTGGAGCTTTGAAAATACGGCTAATATACTCCTTTGAGTGTCACCAGAGCTTCGAAAATACGTCTATTAATATACTCCTCTGAGCGTAACCAGAGCTTCGAAAATACGTCTATTAATATACTCCTCTGAGCGTAACCAGAGCTTCAAAAATACGTCTATTGATATACTCCTCTGAGTGTAACCAGAGCTTCGAAAATACGTCTATTAATATACTCCTCTGAGCGTAACCAGAGCTTCAAAAATCCGTCTATTAATATACTCCTCTGAGTGTAACCAGAGCTTCGAAAATAAAATTCTTATTAAAGTATGGTAGATACTCATGTATGGATAATTAATCACTAACTATTAAGGAAAATAAGGGTTTTTCCTAGGATAACTTAAAGTTTTCATAAACAGGTTGTATAACAATTGGATAACTAAACTTCTCTTATTAGAAAATATGGGATTTTCTTGGATAACGATTTTTGATGAAATCAAAGGAACATTTTCTTTCACTGGAAATCAAACAAAACATGCTTTTGAACTCACCAACTTTATGCTGATATTTTAAAACTGCTTGTATTCTCAGGTTCTCGTTAGACAGGTACCCCGCGTTCTTTTGGAGAAGATAGAGCGTATAGAAGTCTCGTCTTTACTTTTTTTCGTACTAATGTATATATAAAACATGTATTACTTTGCTTTCAAACAGATGTAAATATTCCTATGTAATATAATGGTTGTGTTTACTATGCTTTCTATGTACATTGGTTGTGATACTTTACATGACGTCCTCTACCCCAGAACGTTTCCTATGTAATATAATGGTCATGTGAGAGGGTTGAAGGTTTGTTGGATCTCGTACACATGGATGTGTCTGGACCCTTCAAACATACCACAAGGGATGTTAATCATTATTATTTTACTTTTACTAATGATTATAGTAGATATGGATATGTCTACTTAATCAAACATAAGTAAGAGACTTTTGAAAGGTTTAAAGAGTTTAAACAGGAAGTCGAGAATCAATTGGGAAGAAACATTAAGATCCTTCGATCCGATCGAGGTGGTGAGCATCTTAGTTCAGAGTTCCTCGACTGTCTTAGGGAATGTGGGATTGTCTCACAATTGAGACCTCCCAGGACACCACATTTGAATGGTGTGCCTGAGAGGCGTAATCGAACCTTGTTAGACATGGTTCGTTCCATGATGAGTCGAACTTCACTACCAATCTCATTTTGGGGGTATGCCTTAGAGACTGCCGCCCATATCCTTAAATTGGTCCCTACAAAGAAAGTTGCCAAAACTCCTCATGAGATGTGGACTGGTAAAGTACCCAAACTAGACCACATCAAGATTTGGGGTTGTGAGGCTTTCGTGAGACACGAGACTCATGATAAGCTCGAACCCTGAAGCGAGAGGTGTATTTTCATCGGCTACCCACAACAATCCTTTGGTTATGTCTTCTACAGAACTAGTAAAAATGTTATCTTTGTAGCAAGGAGGGCTGTCTTTCGAGAAAGAGAGAGTTCATAAGCCAAGGAAACAGTAGGAGGCAAGTTTACCATAAAGAAATTCAAGAGTCAAGTGGTGAAGGAACTTCAAACCCTAGCACTCAACTTGAGCACGAAACTCCTGTTGAGCCAATTGACAAGTCTGTACCTCTGAGGCCTTCCATAAGGGTTAGGAATGCACCTTACTATGGATTCCATATTACTGCGGAAGGTGATACACTTATCAGTGATGAGGCACTGATAGGTCTGGATGAACCTAAAAGTTATGCAGAAGCCATGGCAGTACCTGAGTCAGCCAAATAGAAAGAGGCAATGGACAGCGAGATAGAGTCCATGTATGACAATCAAGTTTGGAACTTGGTTGAGAATGTACCAGGTCGTAAGACTGTAGGGTGCAAATGGATCTTCAAGAAGAAGGCTAACATACATGGTAATGTACACACTTATAAGGCACGACTGGTTGCAAAGGGTTTCTCACAAACTCCGGGAGTTGATTATGATGAGACTTTTTCTCAGTGGCCAAGATTAAGTCTATTAGGGTTCTGTTAGCCATATTTGCATTTCATGACTATGAAATATGGAAAATGGATGTCAAAACCGCTTTCCTTAATGGAAAGTTGACTGAGGATGTTTACATGAGTCCGCTATAGGGTTTTGTCAATATAAAGTACCCTAATAGAGTGTGTAAGCTGGAGAAATCCATTTATGGATTAAAGCAAGCACCTCGCAGAAGGAATCTTTGCTTTGATGAGAAAGTCAAAGAGTTTGGCTTTTCTAGGAGTGAAGATGAATCTTGTGTGTATGTCAAAGCTAGTGGGAGTATAGTTAGCTTTTCGGTATTGTATGTGGATGGCATACTACTCATAGGAAATGACATCCCAACTCTGCAGGAAGTTAAGTCCTGGCTTGGGAAGTGCTTCTCTATGAAGGACCTAGGAAAAGCTGCCTATATTCTAGGAATAAGGATCTTGAGAGACCGGAGTAAAAGACTAATTGCACTTAGTCAGAGTACCTACTTGAATAAGGTGCTGAAGAGATTCTGCATGCAGCACTCCAAGAAAGGAGAGTTATCCATCCAGAGTAACGCCAGATTGAGTAAGACACAAAGCCCTAGTACTGAGGCTGAGATAGCAGAAATGAGTCGAATACCTTATGCGTCGGCTGTAGGATCGATCATGTATGCTATGATGTGTACTCGACCTGATGTAGCATTTGCCTTGAGCATGGTTAGCAGGTATCAAGGGAACCATGCCCAGGCATAATGGACTGCGGTAAAGAACATCCTCAAGTACCTACGGAGGACTAAGGACCGGGTTCTTACCCTCAGTGGGAGTGATGACTTGAGAGTTGTAGGGTATAGTGATACTAGCTTCCAGACTGATAGGGATAATTTTCGCTCTCAGTCAGGCTATGTGACAATAGTCAATTTTGGGTCAAGTCAAAGTCAAACAAAGTCAACAAGTCAAACCAGACGACTCAATTAGCCCTTGTATATTAGGGTTTACATTGTGTATTTACTAAACAACCCGCTATTTTAATGACAAAACATCAATTGGAAAATTCGTATGTTTGAATTTCCATAGCCATGGTAATACTAAAAATTGAACCAAAGCGACAAAAAACTATTACACACTCATCGGGAGTGTGTAGGACACTAAAACATGGCTTAATGGACCTTGCATTGCGAAGCCGAACACTCAAAAAGGTCACAAATGAAACCTCCCTCAATTGTATTCACTCTATCTCTCTCTATTTCAAATCTCTCCCAAATCTATCTTAAAAGTTCTCGTAACTATTGATAGTCTTTCGGGCCATCCCAACCCTCAACCGGGTCAAAAAGGGCTTGAAACGGGGTAAAAACGAGTAAAATAGCCTTAAGGAGCCGAAACTTCTCTTAGGGCCGAAACCTTTTAGCAACCGAAACCCTAGGACCGAAACCAAGAAGCGGCCGAGATCCCAGCAGCTGAAACCGAGACCTCTGAAACCGAAAGCCTAGAGCCGAACCCTCCCAATAGCCGAAACCGAGACCTACTGATGGACCGAGACTCACCGAAGGACCGAACCCACTGAGGATCGAAACCGCCGAACCGAACCTCACTTCTTTAAGCCCCGCCTTCGCACCTTCGGTTCTTTCTTTCTCTCCTCTCGGTCCCTTTCCTACTTTCAGTCCTCATGCCCAACCGAACTTCGCTTTCGGTTCTAAGCTCCTTAGGAGCCGAATCTTCGCGACTTCGGCCAGAATTACGGATTTTTGCCATTTTTGCCCAATTTTCAATATTTTTAGCATTTTAAGCCCGTTTTTCATCAGTTTAAAGTGGGATTTTCACCCAAAACTTTATTTTAACATATTAAGACCCGTATGTCTTAATTATTCACGTTTTTAATGCAAATCTTATCCAAGATTTAGTGGTTGGAGTAATAAAGGTGGAGTGTTGACTTTCCTTTAGCTTATGACACAAGCAACCCCTCACACCCACTCATTGACCAGCCACACTCCTCCTACCATGCCTAGGTCTTGTCAATGTACCTTTTCATCATTTCCAACCTATTTCCCGCATTATTAGAGCTGGAACATCACTCCACACTCCTCACTTCACTCATTTCTCTCATTTTACCAAAAGATCAAACACAACTTCCTCTCACTTTCTCACTCTAAAAATTCGAGATTTAAGGCTGATCATCAAGCTTTCTTACACTCTTGGTAATTATTGTGACGATTACACTTTAATTTACTTGAATCATTGATTGCTTACACAAACTCCATCATTATTGTGTTAGATTCTTGAATCTTCAAAGTAATCCTTTAAGTGTTCTTGAGTTGAACACATCTCTTCTCCAACATCCATCCACCAAAATCATTCAATGTGAGTTCATACCCCTATATTTTCATATTTTCTTAAGTTTTAATGGGGGAATACAAGTTAAATCCCCAAGAACTCAACTAAATGTTTCAAATAGCTTACATCAGAAAAGTTGGACTCCATTCAGGGACTTTTTTGGCTAACTAAAACATTTTAGTTTTCAAAACTATACAAGGTGAAAGTAGTTCAAATTCTTAGCTTTAAGATGGATACTTGCACATCTCCATACGATTTTTCTACAATTTATGGTGATTTTTACAAAACTGCTTATCATTTCAAGAACCAATCTGTGTTTATGGACGTTTTCACCTAAGTTGGAGGTCACTAAAAGTCATGGAAAATTTTATGAACAAACTACACTCATTTTCCAAACTCGCAGAATTTACAGATTCTAATTTGGATTTGTTATCAATTTTATATAAAATTTCTAAGAACTATAATAAAAACTGTTAATAATAGAAAATGCTAACAATTTCATATCACCTTGTAACATGTTGAGCAAAGTGTATATCTTTATGTGAATGTATATTATTGCAAATAAATGACATTTTGTCTTGGTATATAGACATGCATCAGTTAATAAATGGATTTTGATATATATATATATATATATATATATATATATATATATATATATATATATATATATATGGAATATAAAGAATAACAAAATTGTCATAATCAAAGTACATCCATTTCACACAAACATTTAAATAAACTATGTTGAATATAGTTTACGTACACTACCACTACTACCCTTGTTTTGATAAACCATAATAGGTATAGTTTATGATATATTGTATAACTCACTCATACAAAAACGGTACTTTTATACAAAAAGGGATTTTCATTTCACTAAACGTAAATTCGTTAATGACTTTGTGAGACATTCGTTTCACATTTACCAATAAGTCCTGTATTGTAACCAGAGTCTCCTGGAGGTAGAGCGTGATAATTGTATATAGATCTATATTGGGATTGACAAACCCACACCTTAACTGCATGCAATAGATAGACCGGCAGGTCTGGGGTGACAAATGTCATAAACATTTCCGACGCCTGAAGAACGTCGTTTCAGGCCAACTAGGTCATAACATGGTTATAATAACTCACAGAAAGTATTAACAGACACAAGAATTTACGGGAATTTTGTTGAATTCAAACACGTTTATGTCGATTTAAACTTACATTAATTTCCATAAGTAAGAAAAGTTACTTATACATTTTGGTCTTTGGATATAAGACTACATTACACATTTTAATGAAAATATCGGATTTTCTGGAACAAACATGACATTTACAAGAGAAGGGATTTTATCAAGTTTAAAACAAAAGCTTATGAACTCACCAACCTTGTGTTGACACGTTTTCAAACAACTTGTATTCTCAGGGAATCACTAAATCGGTAGCCAAGTGCATTTTGAGGATGGGACGTTAAGGCGTAAACATTTCATATTTTGACAACATATTGTGATTGATTTGGAAACATGTAATTCATACAATGATGTAACTCTTTCAATTATATATATGTTGTTTGTGTTTGCTTAAATTACTATTGCAATTGTGGTTATGATAGTATACATGAAGTCCTCCACCCTCGGACGTTTCCGCCATCGTTGGTTTGGGGGTGTGACAGGTTGGGTCTTTACCTTAAAAGGAGGAGCAATTTCTTGGAAGTGTTCCAAGCAAGATATAGTGGCTGATTCAACTTTCGAATAAGAGTATATAGCAGCGAGCGAGGTAGCAAAGGAGGCGATATGGCTAAAGAACTTCATTGGAGACCTTGGAGTTGTACCATCTATTAAGGAGCCAATGGAAATTTTCTGTGATAGTGAAGTGTTGTTGCCTTAGCCAAGGAACCAAGGGATCACGGGAGATCCAGACACATCGACAAAAAATACCATTTCATTAGACGTTGAATAGAAAAAGGAATCCTCGTGCCAAAGAGGGTATCATCGGATGAGAATCCAGTAGATCCCCTCACAAAGGGACTGACTCGGGTTAAGCATCTACAGCATGCTCGGAGCATAGGGCTGAAGGATGATATTAGATTTAGTAGTTAGATAATCTCGAAATTTGTAAATTATAATTGACATTAGATGATGAATAAATGGTGTTTTATTTATTAGTAAAGTGTTATTATCTCTTGTCGATTGTTTACTATATTTCGTTTGCATGTTTTGACGTCCACAATAATTATGTTTGGTGTATCATATTATTCGAACCTCCACAGTCGGTCATAATTCGGAAGTAGGTATGAATCAAGACTGTCATGATTGGTTGCAAAGGTTTAAGGTGTTGGACATGGCTACAACAATCATGAGTGCTCACTGGAATCACTTGATGGAATTTATCTCGAGTAATCGTGAGACGGTAATATCATATAAGTCTTCAAACCGAGAGATATGATTTGTTACTTATGAGTTGGTTATGCATTGATTGTATGTAAACGCATTGGTAACTCGATGTTATAAAACGTGCCTTTGTGTATAATTCAATGAGTAGTAGAACAAACATATGAGTCGAAGTTTATCTGTTCCTTCTTGGATTAGAAGCTGATATCTGGGCCCCACGATGATTTTCTTTTGACCCGTGTACCGGACCCGGTCAGAACTAAGTTGATGTGTTCAATTAAGTTTTTTGTCAAACAAATCGGAAATCGGGAAACAAACTGCTGGACAATAAGTAAGACATTGTTCCATGTATTTGTCTGGCTGATATCTAGAGCAGAGGATTATATGATCACTTATCTTAAATGGCGTATCATCATCTTCTCAGTTCTGAGAAACCTTGAAGGAGCTACGATTGCTGATCGGTTCCTAAAGTCATACTTGTGGTTATAATTATTAGACTTATCCAAGTAGGAGACTGGTGGATAAGGTGTCTGAGTCCATAACTATTTCTGGTATGTACTTGACCCGACTCGGCATGGTCCATTTAGGTTGCATGGCACCATGCATTTGGATAGACTAAATGAGAGAAATAACACTTGTGGTTTGTTAATATATTATAAGTTCTAATATAGTAATAGTATTACTTAATTAGTATTGATCAAGAATTAATTTGGAATTAATTAAGTGATCAAAAGATAACTAATTAAATATATGGGTTGATTATGTAAATCATCCCTAACTTGTATAGTGGGCTAAAAGGCTCCATGGATTATCAAGTTGGGTTAAACCCATTGGATGCTCCATGGGAGTTACAAACCGATGGGTCATGGGAATGAAGAGTCATGACACAAGAGGGTTTACATGGTGTAACCCTAGATGTGTCAACACTATATAAGTAACACTTTCTCCACCAAAATCGGCTACAAAATGAGAAGTGAGGGCTAGGCCGATTTTTAGAGTGTTTGTATTCTCTCAAAAGTCATTCCAAAAGCATTTGGTGTTCTGTGAAGCGTTTGAGGCATCACAATTAGGAAGTGTTAGAATGCTCAAAACTCATCAGGTAGATGAGAGACCACATGGTGTTCCGATAGAAGTAGCGATGCAAGGATTCTTGTGAGAGGGGTATCTTGCATATCAAAAGGGTGAAGACACTTACAGTTGGATTGGATAATGTCAAAGTAATTAATTTAGACCAGCTGCACAGCTCTCATCTGAGTCTAACCGTCTCAAGGATGAATCTTTTACTCGAAGGATTATCTGAGCCTCCTGGCAAGTATAAGTATTCTACATTTGGTCATAGACATGGATTGTATTTTTGTGATAGCATCGAGCCGATAAGGGTGAGAAGCTTTACGGTTGAGTAGTTATTCGTTGAAGTTTTGGCATAGTAGTATACGCAGTCTGTCAGGGAGACAGACCATTATAGATTTTAGATCTCGAAAAGAAAAAAGTAGTTCCCTGTAAGGCGGTAAGGATGAATTTTTGTCACATATGGAAGCATCGTTGGTTGGGTTCAGCTGTCTTGGGATGGCCATTGAGTACACAGGATAATAGTAATATTTATAGGATGACAATTCCCAGTGGCGGTTGAAAACACTAGTAGGTCCATGACAGGTAGGATGATAGCTGCGGGTGTGACACGGAAGATGTTCGCAGGGTATGTGATGATAGCGGACTTCAAGGATGAAGTCCAGTTTTAATGGGGGAGAATTGTAACAACTGAAATCTAGGAGGCTAATTAAGGAAAGAAAAACCCTAAGTCAAAAGGTCTACTCATCGAGTCCAAGAAGGTAACTCGACGAGTAGAAGCAAGATCAAGACACGAATGGAAGGACCTACTTGACGAGTCGGGGATACCATCTCCACAAGTTGGTTAAGGTTGGGGAAAACCTAAATTAGGGCCTTGTACTCTATTTAAAGAACACTAAACCTCTCTCTTAGCCCCTCACTGCCCTTTCAAGTCCAGAAGAAAAACCCTAGCCACCTAACTCCATTTCTTGAGCATTGTGAAGCTAAATGTTGATTGTGGTGCATATCTTGGAAGATTGGAAGCAAGGAACGAGGAGGGCAGCGTACATCTGCACCTACATCAGTTTGGCAACTTCAGATATGGACTCTCCAAAGCCTCTAATGTCATAAAGTCTCAAGCTTTTGAAGGTTGAAGCCCTTCTCCATAGCATAACCCTTGTTTTAGCTTAGTTTTTAGCATTGGGACTTGCATGCATGTAAAGTTTGAAACTTTACGTGGAAAGCATGCTTTAGGAGGTTAGATCTACCTTTCGGAGCATTAGTTTGGCTTAGAACCGACTGAATGAGAAGTGGTCTGAAGGAACTCGACAAGTTGGATAACCGACCCGATGAGTTGAAGAGGGCTTCCCGTTCCTGGGTGCTGCATTAACTAGGCGAGTTGATAGTGTAACTCGAGGAGTGGATAGGTATTGTCCTGATCATGTATTTTGCATGTACTCAACGAGTTTCTTGGCAACTCGGCGAGTTGACCATGGTTTTTGCATGGCTCCGAGTTCTAAGGAACGCGATGAGTCGCTTCAGGGACCCAACATGCCGAAGTGAGTTATCCCAAATCCGTTTATGGTGGAACTCAACGAGTTTGAGGAGTGACTCGATGAGTTGACTCGTTTTGCCACGACTGTGAGTAGCGAAGGAACTCGGCTGGTCAGGAGGATGACTCGGCAAGTTTATTTAACTCGTGGTGTTGACTTTAACTTTGACCAAGAGTTAACTTTGACTTTGACCATGGGTAAAATGGTCATTTACCCTAATAAGGATTATCAGTTCTTGACTAAGTTTATGATGGTAATGATAGCTCAAGGAATCGAGGGATCAACAGTTCGGGGATCTACCAACTAGAAACTAGAGGTTTATTCGTAGGACTCTGTAGTCAGCTTGTGAGGTGAGTTTTCTCCAGTAGGAACGGGTCGAAGGCACCAATGTCAGCCCGTTTATGTATGTTAGTGTATACCGGATTTAGATCCGATGAAAGGGTTATGCCGATGTAGTTTATATGTTTCAAATTTTGGTTCGATGACGGGCGAGGCCCGAGGAAGGTTTATATGTATGTTACCGAACTACGGTTCAATGCAGGGTGGTACCCGAGGAAGGAATGCATGCTTATTTATACTTGTTGTCTTTGTGATACCTGTATGTGCCTGGTAGGGAGATGAGTTTGGCCGGGGGCCCATATCTCATCAATAGCTGAGTATGGACAGGGTTTCATATCTCATTAGTAGCAGAGTATGGACGGGGCCCAAGATATGTGGCCTTGAGACTACCAGTTATAGTGATGTGTTTGATTGTTATGTACTAGATTGATTATGATTATATGTTTGCATGTGTAGAGTGGGCGCGGCCGAGATTCCAGTGGGGTGTCACACCCCAAAACCAGGAATGACGGAAACGTTCTGGGGCGTAGGACGTCATCTACAGTATCACAACACAGTATAATAGTAAACAAGTAAACAACACCATCCATTGCATTAAATATATAATTTTAATACAAGTGTGTTCTGTAGTATATAAGACACCAACACATGAATCAAAATATAAGATGAGTCCTGCATGCGCTCCATCTTCTCAAAAGCTGGCATCGGTACCTGTCTATTGATGACCTGAGAATACAAGTTATTTTGAAAGCGTTTATCAGCATTAAAGCTGGTGAGTTCATAAGTATTTAGTGTCTATGTTTGTATCAAAAATGTTTGAACTATTGCTTGAAGTACGAGTTTGTAAGCATTTGTAGTAAAAGTATGTGAATGTTTGTAAAAGTTTGTAACTCCTAGAAAATCCTATATTTTCTACTAAAAGTAGCCTTCTACCAAGGCACAACTGTTTTGTATGTTTGTTTCTTGTAAAAGTGCGTAATTTTCCCAAGTGTAATTATCATTATCAAAATATAGTTTATACATTAATGTTTATGTGAAATGGTCACCAAATAAATGTAAAGGGTAGATTAATGCAGTACTGTAGTGTTGTATTATAGGAATTACTGCTATACTAACTACCTTAAACCGGATTTATATCAAGGTATTATGTGATTAATTGTACCATACTATCGACTGGAAAACACGACAATGTAAGTCGTTAAAAGGTATGCCATTTGGCACCCGCAGACCTGCAGGTCCGGCTGTAGCTAGCAGCAAGGTGTAGGATAGTCAATCTAGTATAGATCTACACGCAAACTCACACTTTCCCTCCAGGAGATTCTGGTCACAACTTCGGCCATGACAATGAAGGCATGCTCCAATATAGTGGATCACATTTATATTAAAGTATACTTGTATATGTTCTCATCTTAGTATTGTTGTATATGTTCTCATTCTAGTATAGTTGTATATGTTCTCATTCTAGTATAGTTGTATATGTTCTCATTCTAGTGTAGTTGTATATGTTCTCATTCCAGTGTAGTTGTATATCTTCTCATAGTAATAAGTAATGAGTCATGAATGAATTGAATCTTGATGCTTCATTGAACTAGAAGTAGTAAGTAGTATAACCCTAAACTATACCTATTATATTTTATTGGTAGACTTGTTTGTATGACTAAATGTACTGAATTGAGATAAAGGTCTTTATATCTATACATTCAATGACACTCGGACAAACAACTGGATACTTTAAGACCACAACCAAACAAGGACAGAATGTAAAGTGGGTTATCTCTCCTAAGTCCTTCAAACCTTATTTATATAACTATATATGTAGTAGACATGGTTTTAGCAATATATAAGTTTAAAAACTGTAAAATAAAGGTTTAGTATTCAAAAGTGAATTTGATAAAGAGTTTGAAGTCGTTTGTTTGGTAAAATAGTTTAAAGTATGAAAAATCCATTTGTAGGCTAGTTATTAATCACATGTGCTTGATCTAATAACTAACATGATTCAACTTGTATTCCCCCATAAAGCATTTTAAAACATTTAAAATCATTTCAAAGGTTAATTTAGGGGTATGAACTCACCTGTAGTGAGTGATGCGACGATAGGATCGGTTTAGGAGGTTGAGTGTCAATTGCGGCCTTGAGCACAAACGGATCCTATTAACCATATAATGACATACATATATATATATATATATATATATATATATATATATATATATATATATATGCAATTAGTGTTTCAAACAACTAGTTATTGCATTGGGACCACCTTAGGGACTAGTAAACACTTATTATGAAGTGTTACAACCATATAAGATTGTATATGAGGGGTATATGACTATACAAGGGAGTCTATGGTCAAAATGCACAACAAATGTGTATGTGCGGCTTCGAGGTGTGTGCGGTCGCACACTCCTTATGGAATGTGTCAAAACGTGATTTTAAGCTATAAGGGACATCTCGGAAGGTTTCATTCTTCATTCCTTAGCCTTAAATGAAGTTTGTTGCCATTTTGGGACCTAAAAAGGGTGAGTGCGGCCACCATGGAGGTGTGTGCGGCCACACACACTTGCAGATCATATGAAATGAAGGTTTTTATGTATAATTTCAAGTGTTCTTAGCATATAACTAGTTGTGTTGAGTGTATACACGTTATAGTGGCATGAAAGGGTGATTTAGGGTCCAAAACATAGTTTGTGTTCTTGGTGTTCTTGAAGATCTAACCCCAAAAATGTGTTTTCATGGCTCAAAGTTGGGAAGAAGGATAGTTAAGGTCATGTAACAGTTAATCAAGGGATGAATCACTTACTTGCTTGAAGATTGGAGTGAAAAGTGGGATGATACTTGAGAGGATTTCGAGTTCTAGCTTGAAGGAGTAGGAAAAAGTGTTCAAAATGACTATGTGTGGTATATATAGGTGAGAGTGTGTGGCTGGGATGTGTGTGCGGCGGCACACACCTGTGTGTGGCCATACACTCAAGTGTGTGGCTGCACACTCCATGTTTTGGAGTGTTTTGCCCGATTTTGCTTGATATGCATTGTGTTATCCTGTTTCTAGGTTCCTACCTCATTTGTACTAGGTTTAGAACACTCCATTAGACCCCAAATAGTGTTAAAAGCTAACAAAATGAGTCTAACTTGGATTCAATTGGTCTCTTGTACAAGAAAGAAATTTCGAGTTGTTACATGGGGCCTAGTAGAAACATATATTTATACCGAGCAGGGCTCAATACCAGGCGGGGCCTGATGCCGGATTCATTCGATGCCGGGCAAGGACCAATGTAGCGGGCTAGGCCTAATGTTTGTAGTATGTGATTATATTTATGGTATGTGGTAATTTAGGGAGAATCACTAAGCTTCATGCATACGGTTGTCAGTTTTGGTTTTAGGTACTTCAACTAGTTAGGGAAGAGCTCGAGATGACTGCATGACACACCACAAATTTTAGCCTGGGATGATTACTCTGATATTTTGATAAATGACTTTGATACAGTGGTTGATACGATGTTTTGAAATATTTCCAATTATGTTTTTATTAGATGATTTGTATTACTATGGTTTATTTATGATTTAAAAAGAAATTTTTGGACCGTATTTTGGGGATGTTTCACTATAATAGGCTAAGCATGTGTAAATAAAATGAAGTCAAAAATAGATGACAGAGTCTAAAAGAAAGTTGTAGATCTTGTCGACAGCTTTCCGTGGATATAAAGAACATCAAAAACGGAGATCGTATGAAGGAGATATGTAATTTTTTAAATTATGAAAATCGGCACGCGCAGCGCGACGCACGTAGCTTGCGTGCGAAATCAGCCACGTTGCTCCATCCGACGAGTAACACTTGTCAGCTAATCGGTGGATCAACGTGTTTGAAGTATGTGGCGTACATATGCATTTTTGGCCCTATAAATAGCCAACAATCCTTCATTCATTTCACACACTTCCATTCTTTGTCGATAATCCCTCTTGTAAACCTTTTTTTTCTTTCATTTCTAGCCTGAGGCAAAGCCCTGCGACACCCCAGAGTATGCGTTCGAGTAGTAGTCTTCGAGTAGGAGACCCTAAGTCAGAGTTTTGCCCACTTGGACCCTGGTTCTCATCCATAATATGTAAGTGAGTTACACTTACTCTACCCTCACGTAATTTACAATTCTAGTCATATTCATTGTTATGAAGCAATAAATAAGATTTATTAGTGATTCCAAGTCATATACATATTGATCTACTTAGGGGAGAGGTGTATAGAATGGTCACATTGACTTGGTTGTTGGATTTCAGAAAGAGTATATGTCAAAATGGTCTTGTCTCCTGACTGTACTGTCTGGCTGATCCTTATATGAAAGAACTATCAGTATTCATTAGAATGATTGATAGATCTATATTCTCTCTAGTCGTGTAGAATATTAGACTAAGACTTAGTGATAATGACATTAGGTCACGTCAAAGGAAACGTCAGTTGCTAGAAGCAAAGCTCTGTCCGAATTTCAAGTCATCACTTTAACAAGTGAGTGCATAGTTACTTTCAAGCTTACGCATAAATATAAGTATTCTAAATGCTCAACTGTTATGTGCGCTATCTTTGTTGTGTTTAATGTAGTTATACAAATATGATTCCTACTTGATTTAACATACTTAATAATATGACTAGGTAGTGTGTAACATCCGAATTCCCAGGTATATTATTTTAATTATTTATTTTTGAGGTTTATTAATCTAATCGATGAGTTTGTGCTATAACTCGCTTAGTAGAGGCGGGTGTGGCCACGTGGGTTTAATGACCCACTCGACGAGTCCGACGGTAGACTCGCCGAGTAGGCGCTATGAGTGGAAACCGTAAATCCCCGGTTTGGGGCCTATTTAAAGTCACTTATACCCTCATTTGTGGCCACACCTCACTGAGAAGAAACCCTAATCGCCCCCTTGAGCTTTTGGGAGAGTTTTGAGCCATTACTTGAGATCTTTGGTGCATTTTGGTAGAGGAAAGAAGGATTCCAAGCAAGGATTGTGAAGAAGTTGTTAGATCTGTTGCTTAAGCATCCAGGAGCTTTTGTTTAAGGTATAAAGTTTGGACCTCTCTCTTTTGTATGGATAGATCTCATGGTCTTAGAGTTAGGGATTCATTTCCATCTTATAGTGGGGACCTTGAAGGTTTTGAGCACCTTCTTAGACATGGACATCAAATTTGGACCTTGTGAGGTCCCTAGAGTCGAAAGTCCCCTGCTTTATTCATCCATGTTATCTCTTTGAATGAGAATCTTCTTCTCAAGCTTGTTCTTGGCATTTCTAGCCCTTTTGTGCCATGCATGAACATAAAGCTCAAGGCTTTATGTGATATTCAAGCCTAGAGAGCTTAGATCTAGAGTGTGAGAGAGTTGTCTTTCTTGGAATCGTCTGAATACAATTGAGTCTGAATGGACTCGCCGAGTTGATGAGCCGACTCGACGAGTCGATTAGGCTTTGTCCCGATGAGTTATATCATGTGATAGCTCGGTGAGTTAGGGGTTAACTCGATGAGTTGGACCTACATGAGATTAATGAGAAGAGATAGGACTCGACGAGACAAACGAGTGCACTCGGCAAGCCTGGTCAATTGGGCTGTTGACTGTAGTTGACTTCTATTGACTTTAAGGTTGGTCAAAATGAGTGATGGAGGTTAGGGAGGGGTAAAATGGTTTTTTACCCATTCCTAATGCTAGAGTGTAAAAGAGATCATGTGACAACCCGAAATTTTCATTTTGAACAAACCATGTCAAGCCAATAGAAGTTAGAACAGTTAAAGTGAAATTTCAGACTTTGGGTATAAGTTTGAGTATTTCAGGTTTAGCACTTAAGGAGATATCAGGAGAGTGGATGCACTAGGGTTTTGTGCAACACTGTTATTCTAATACTCTATGACATTAGATTTCATTCCGAGAATAAAATATTTTCTGCCAAATATCTCAGGACAATATATAGAAATCTGAACCATATTCATTCATTCGTTGCATTTCCAACTAGAGTAAAGCCGAATTCTCTCTCACGGATCTTCGGGTTTTTATCCCAAATCGTGAGTACCTTTTTCTAGTTGTATTATTTGGCTTATAATGTGCTTAATAACATCAATTTCATAACAAAACAACTAGATTCGGGAGTTTACCGCCCAAGAACACCTTGGGGAGTAAACTCCTAAATAGATGTCTAGTCCTTCCCCCGTGATTTGTAACTACCTTAGGCTTGTGTGCTAGTGTGTATATGACTAGAAAACATCAAATCGGATCAAGACCCCAAGATTTGGGAGTTTACCGCCTAAGAACACTTGGAGAGTAAACTCCATTTTAAGGGCCAAAAGTGTCCCAATGTCCCTCAAAGCCTTGGAACTCAAACTAGAAGCCACCATTGCATGTTTAGGACACCAAAATCAATTAGAAACAAGGATGAAAGTGAGTTCACGGACAAGGAAGTTCTTGGGCCATGAACTCCATGTTTAAGTGCCAAAATGCCCTAAAAATCCTCCTTAAGCCAAGAGACTAATTTGGGCATGTACCTAAATAATTTTAGGACTAGCTAACATACTTAGAGCACAAAGAGTAAGGTGTTCACGACCCAAAAGGTTCTAGGGTCGTGAACTCCATAAAATGGTGTCAACTGGTGCCATAAACTCTTCTAAAGCCAAGTACAAAAGACTAGTTTTATTCCTAGTGAAATTAAGGACTTGAAAACACCATAAACGTCCTCCCAAGGGAGATTACGACCGTAATCTCCAAGGGATATGGTCCCAGGGCTGCAAACTCCTAAAAGGAGTTATATTGTGCCCTAAACTCTTCTATAGACCAAGCCATTAAGTAGAAATGCTTATTAGGGCCTTATACAGCATCAAACATCAAATGGACACATAAGTATGAGTTCACAGCCGTAAACTCATTTAGTAGTGTCTTTAGGGTCGTGAACTCCCTTATGGAGTTTTCCTTGATCCCTACACACAATAGCTTCCTCAACAAACACTTAGATGCAATCCTAGAGGCTAATAACACTTGATAAAGGTGTTTAGCATGTCCTAGGGTGTATTGTATTGTTTATTAGTTGTTTATAGACTAATTTGTTGCATATATGTGAAATTATATGTTAACTAGGATCATAGAGTGTGTTCAAGACTTCACTTGACACCTAGCGGTCCTACCTCTTCAGTTCATCCGTATGACCCACAACAGGTGAGTTCATACCCCTTAATCAATGTTTTAACAGTTTTTAAATGTTTTATGGGGGGATACAAGTAGAATTATGCTAATTATTATATCAATCACATGTGATTAATAAGTAGCATTCAAATGATTGGCTGTTCAATAGCCATTTTACCAAACAGTTTCCTTCAAATGATTTTCTTAAACATTTTATATGTTTAAAACTCCTTATTAAACTGTACATTTTACTCTGTATGTTTTATTTCAAACTTATTTACAACTGTGTATCAAACAAATGTTTATTTATACTTAAACTATTGTATCAAACTCATGATTTCAAACCATTTAATAGACTGACATCAAGTCGATCTTTTCTTAGATAATAATTATGTTGAAAGGTTTTACAAAACTTATTTTATGCTTTTATATTATAAATTGCGTGCCTCTGTATGTATAGTTATATAAGTAATGTTTAAAAGACTTAGGAAGGCTATCCACCTTGTTTCTTTTTCCTCGATTTGGATGTGGTCTGATAGGATATCGGGTACTCGTCCGAAGTTCGTTTAAATATTAGTTATATATCATGTGTACATATATAGTCATAAAGGTTCTTCCAGTTCATTCGATACCCTTGAGTAGGAAGGGTATACATCCATGTTCATACGTACCAGTTACATTACTAGTAACTACCATAGGGGTAGTTCAGGAAAATACTAGAACTATTACTAGTACACGATATCATACAATGAGTCAGTTCATTCATGAGTCAATACTTACTAGATAGAGAGAGAATATACATTACAGCTAGTACACACAGTACATTACTATACATGCTAGATAAAGAGAGAACATACATTACAGTTAGCATAGGCAGAACATTTCAGTACATACAGGCTAGACAAGAGAAAGATTACACTTTCAGTTAGCGCATTCATTACATATACATTTATGCAGTTATGTGAGCCAATGGGCGGGTCATGGCACTTCCTGACATGACCGTTCTTGTATCCCGAATCTCCTTAATTGGGGAGCGTATGAGTTTGCGTATAGATCTATACTGGATTGACTATCCTACACCTTGCTGCTCGCTGCAGTGGGACTTGCAAGTCTACGGGTGCCAAATGTCATTTCTTACGGCGTCTTACATCGTTGTTTTACTAGAGTCGGTAGCAGGATACAGGTCGATCACATGTTATATTGAATACCTTTTTGTTTTAAGGTAGTTAGTACGGTTGTAGTCATTTGATACTACACCATAGTACTATTTCATTTTCCCCTTCACATTCACTTCGTGAACATTCACACGATGCACAATAATGTAGAAAATATAATTTTGGTTAATGATAGTCAGAGTTGGGAAAATACACACTCTTACAACAGACACACACATGGATAGTAGATGCCTTGGTAGAAGGATACAATTAGTTAGAAACATAGGGTTTTCTAGGATGTTCATTTACATACAAATATTTACAGTTCATTCGTACAAATACTTACATTTCAAAATACATACAAGTACTTACATACAAATTAACACACTAAAATACTTATGATCTCACCAGCTTCAAAGCTGATACTCGCTTTCAAAATTACTTGTATCCTCAGGTCATCAATAGACAGGTACCGATGCAAGGTTTAGTTAAGATGGAGCTCGTTCAAGACTCATCTTTCATTTTGATTTATGTTTTAGTGTCTATTATAATTTGACAGAACACACTTGTATTAAAATTATATTATTAATGAAATGGATGATGTTGTTGCTTGTTTACTACTTTTCATTGTTGTGATACTGTACATGACATCCTCCGCCCCAAAACGTTGCCGCCGTTCCCGGTTTTGGGGTGTGACAAATCAACATTTGGTGTATTTGACTGTGACGAGAGTATTAATTAGAGATATTACCCTTGTGGTAGGCGGAGGATAGATCGAGGATTACGAGTACGAGACTTTTACTTGGTAGCTTACGAGGTGAGTCTTCTCACTATACTTTACCTAGAGTGGTATTTATGTGTGAACGGAAGGTCTTATGTGCTTGCTTGAGCTGTGTATTTTTTGTGTGATATATGTTATATTATGACCAGATCGGAGGGTCCAACGAGCCATGGGACAGGAGGGTCCCAACCAGACCGGACGAGAGGGTCCAACGAGTTGTCGGACCGGAAGGTCTTACAGTGTTATATCCTTGAGTGGCTAATGTGATGTATGGGGTATTTTGGGGAACTCACTAAGCTTCGTGCTTACAGTGTTATTGTGTTATGTGTTTCAGGTACTTCCGAGGATCGCGAGAAGGCACCAACATGATTGTACACACCTGTTCAAGACCTTGTTGAGGATTCTGAGATTTGACTTTTATTTGTGGATTTATGTTGACACTTGAGACACTTGTCGTTTTATGAAATACATTATATGAGTTTTATGTGTTTTAAAAATGAAAAATCTGGTTTGAAAATTTACGTTGTTACATAGTGACGGGATGCGCAAAATAATAATTGAGAGGTTATGATACGATTTTGTGAAATAGTAGTTGCGATAGATTAGAGAGAGAGATAGAGAGAGAGAGAGAGAGAGAGAGAGAGAGAGAAAGAGTCGTGTGAGATAATAAGTTGTGTCTATCTCAATTACTTTGTATTGTCTTGTTAAACCTAAGTACTTTTGTATTGTCGTGCTAAACCCAAGTAGTTTTGTACCATCATGCAAAACCCAAATACTTTTGTACTGTCGTGCTAAACTTAAGTACTTTGTACTATTGTGTCTGTCGTGATTATACAAAAAGTATTAATGTACTACCGTGTTTTTGCGAGTATTAGCATACCGTCGTGCCTAATCATTTAGGAATTATAGGTGTCTGCTGATAAAGATCCTTTAGGAAAGATCCCTCAAGATCATCACAATAGGATTAGTAACTGAGAGTGATGGGAAATGGGGTAATTAGGCTATTTGAATGCTGATGGTTATCTAATTAAAAATTATAATATTGTGGGTTGAAAACCTTATGTATCTCGTCAGGTTTTCCAACCTGACTCGTTCAACGTCTTTGTATCACAGGAAACAATAATGATGATGTCTGAGAGATTTGAGGAACTTTAGACTATATTAATATATTGTAAGTCTTCGTTTATACTTAATAAGCCTTTTGTATCAGTATGACATCCCGAGTTTTTAATAAATCATTGAAAAACATCATTCGAGAATATTTTATGGGACAAATTCGTTATTTGTAAATTAAAACTCTAATTTTAAAATAAAATAAAATGATCTTTTTTGCCTATGAAATGGGGATGTCGCAATGTATTTGTATTCGATTGCTCCATGTTAGCCTTTTCAATATATATACAATATTTTTGGATGCTAAAAAAAATTACAATAGTTTTTGAATTTTGAAGGGTTTCATTTTTGTTTTCGCCCTGTGTCTTAAATCGGTTTTGACAACCCCGTATACGTATATGATGTTTATATTTTAATCTTATTGGTATGCGTATGCATACGGTAACTATTTGGAAGTTTAATATTATCGAGTACGTGTTTATGCGGAAATATCACCTAGTTTAATGCATTCTAATAGTTTGCCACAAAATAACTTTATATTTGAGAATGTGATATCATGAATTTAAAAGACCCTTTTTTTTTTTTTTTTTTTTGGGAATTCAATGGTTATTTTACGAGTCATAGAAAATGTGTATTTTGATAACACTTACACCTTATTTATGATATTTTAGTAATTTCTTTAAAATTTCGAGTCTAGAATAATTTAATATAAAATATGAATAATTCTTATAATATACGTTATATACGATGTATATTTGGTTCCATAAATTAAAAGAATAAAAGGGAAAGGAAGTCAAATATCCTTTTTGATAGGGTGGCGACGAATATAATAATTTTAACAAGTTGCCTTACATGACCACATGATTCAAGGCATCTTCGATTATCTCTCATCGAACCGAGGTTCTAGAGCAACATTCAAAATGTCATGTAAAATGATTATAAAAAGTATAAATGCCATTACTAAATTATTTGGTCAACGGATCTCATAGTTCACACATCACAAAATTGCAAGAATGGTCCATGAGTTATATCCAAACTAGTAATTTTGGTTCAAAATGAGTTTGACTTGCATGGATGGTCTAATAGTTTCGTTTTATTACGAATTTGATCCAATTTTTTATGAACTTTTTTATAATGGCGGATTTGCCCCTTATTATTTTATTTTCCAATTTTCTTTTATTACAACAATTAAAAAACAATTAAAATAAAACAAAAATAAAATATCATCTCCCTCTCTCTCTCTCTCTCTCTCTCTCTCTCTCTCTCTCTCTCTCTCCCTCTTCACCGTATTCCCTCTACATTTTTTTTTCTTTTTACCTAAGAACAGTTCAACTTCTACATTTCTTCCTTCTTAATCAAGATGGGTTTGTGCATACCAGATTTCGATGTTCTTGGATCTAATCTCCATGATTCCATCATCGCCTTTCAAAAACCCATAAAACAATGATGAAAACCCAGGAAATAGACTTCATGGATGTTTATGAAAATTTTTGAAAAGTAACGAGGGGTTCGTTTCTGAAAATCGACTCAATGGATATTTCCAAGGTGGGGTTTTTAGATATCTAATCCATGTCATCGCCGCTTATGGCGATTGTCAATGTATCTCCGTCTGATGTGTTCATCAGGTACCTAGCAGCCCCATGACGATCTGAAAGAGCACCGCCAAAATTTTCCTTTTTCCATTATCCCTCTCACCGTCGATCTGAAACCCTTGTCTATGTTTCAAGGCCCTTCACCACCACCTAAATCGATCTCTACTATGAAACCTAAACCTAGACTTGAATCATTTCATCGCCCCTAAAAATCATTGTCAGATTCGAAGACGAATAAAGTATTAAGTGCTTAATGCTATAAATGTCTTACAAAATTAGTACGCTAGGCGTACAAGCCATACAACTTGTACGCTTAGCGTACAGAGGAGTACGCCCCACGTACTCATTGGATTTGCGCTTTGTGTTGTTTGGGTCTCGGTTTTGGCCATTTCCATGGGTTGGTATCTTGAGCCTTAGTGGGCCATCTGGAATTGAACCTTTGGACTAGAGAAGCATTATTGGGCCTTAGGTTGAGACCCATGTGAAGGGATTGGGCCCAATTGGAAATTGGGCCATGTATTGGGCCTTGTAGGAGTATTTATCTATTTGGGCCAAGAGTTAAGTATAGTTCATTTTGGGACAAGAGTATGTGAGGGGTAGAATGGTCTTTTACCCCAATGAGGACTTATGGTTAAGTTATGAGAATCCTAAACTTAACTAGTTTATGTGATGATTAGTGGCTCGGGAAGTGGAGAGATCAGCAGTTCGGGGGTCTACCAGCTAGCAGCCAGAGGATTATCCTTGAGATCCAACTTTACGAGGTGAGTTTCCTCCTGTTTGAACGGGTCGAAGGCACCAACTCTTGCCCGTATTTATGTTATGTGTTTCCAGGTTACAATCAAATGTCGGCCAGTGCCCGAGGAATGTTGGTATGCTTGATGTCTTCGTGATTCTTGCATGTGCATATATTTGTATGTTTTCAGATTATGGTTCGATGCCAGGAGATGCCCTAGGAATGTCTGTATGCTTTCCGCATTACGGTCCGATGCCGAGAGATGCCCGAGGAATGTCTGTATGCTTTTCGTATTACGGTCCGATGTCGGGCGGGTGATGAAGCAACGAATCAAGTATGAAATTAATTAGAGTTTTAATGATCAAAGTAAGATTGCGAGATTAGAACACAGATGTAAATATGATCTTGTTTCAGCTCTATTACGCTTTCAAGTTTTACAGAGTACAAAATGACAATTCTGTAAAAGACTTGTATCAATGACTCCAGTAAACACTCCTATTTATAGGAGAGGAAAGCGTACAAAAAATATACTAAGGACTAAACACTTTAAGCTTCGAATAAAACTTCCTTAGTAAACTACATTATAAACCATACGAAGAGTAAAAAATGCTTCGACTCATTACAACTCAAAATACCCTTACAACCTCCCCCTTTGTAAACAGAGTTGAAGACTTCAATTTTTAAGAAGTTGAATTGAATACAACATAACTCTTCGTATTTCTGTATACTAGTTGATTATCTTTTTCATCTCCTTCTTGTCTCCCTCATTTTTCTTCTTGCAATGATTCATACGGTCACATCCCCAAACCAGAATGGCGGAAACATTCGGGGGTGGATGACTTCACGTAGTATCGCAACAATTGAATATTGTAAAGAAAGTAAAACAACCATCATATATATAAAATGAAAACGTATATTGTTGCGTTATACATGTTATCAAAAGAATATTACAATGTGATGTTAAATGTTCAATAATAACAACATCTTTAGTGTTCCTTCTCCCAAAAGCTGGTAGTTACCTGTATCACTGATTCCCTGAGAAATACAAGTGGTTTTGAAAAGTGTCAACAATTAAGTTGGTGAGTTCATGAGTGTTTCGAGTTGAAAAGTATATCCTTTTTGGTAGTAAATTGGTAAACGAGGTTTTTAGAAAATCCAATATTTTCTTGTAAGTGTTTCAAAAAGTTTCCAAAGTTGGAATGTGTTGGTATCTTTTATACTTGAATGATTAAAACAACTCTGTATGAAAACTAATGTACAAAGCTGAAATGCACATATGAATCTCGTAAATCAATCATGTTTTATACTTTTTATGTGAGTTTAATAACCATGCTATTGACTCTGACGGCCTGTAACAACATTCTTCAGGTGTTGCAGTGTTATGACATTTGTCACCCCAGACCTGTCGGTCTAACTATAGCTAGTAGTTTAGGTGCGGGATTGTTAATCTCGTATAGATCTATACACAAGTATCACGCTCTCCCTCCAAGAGATTATGGTATATAATACAGGACTTGAAATGCATACAATAATGTACGTTGAAGTTTGAATATCTCACATTTCCTAGTATAAGTAGATTTACAATGAAATGACTTTACTTCTTTTGATAGTGTTTCGTTTTTCAAGATGTATATGTAAAATGTAGGACTGAATTGTTAACTATACCCCTTATAGTTTTTCAGATAGTATGTTCCATTTAGTAGAAATAACTTAGTGACATAATAGCTCTTGTATACATAAGTTGTTTGTATCGATATTCGAAGATAGAAATTTCATTTATGTTTACAAAACGATACTTTAACGTGTAATGTAATTGTATTTCCCCCCTAAAACATGAAAAAGAATTGAAAAGTAGGGGTATGAACTCACTCGTTAGGTTTGAAGAGAGAGGCTAGAGTTGAGTAGAACTTCGACCACGGATGGTTGCGTTGTCGGGCTCTTCGGGGATCTCTGCAGCGTAAATCTTTTGTCGGGGGATCGAGTGCGGAAACTGAGGTGAGGGGAGGGTCTCTGGAGCTTAGAAGTATGAGAGAATGACTGAGGACTTGTGAATGGTGTGCAAACACTCGAGCTTATGCCTTCTATTTATAGGGCTGGAAACCCTCGTACGCAGCGCGTACCTACAACGTACGCTGGGCGTACCTCGGTTACACGGGGCGTAACAATGCGTCATGGCTTACGACTCCTGGCTAGCTAAGCGTAGAGTGGGCGGGCCGATGGGACTCGACTCTGGGTCTAGTACGCGGGGCGTACTCCCAGAGTACGCGGGGCGTAATATGGCCTGTCCCCTTCTAAATTTCGTAACTTTCGCGTACGAGCTTCGTTTTTCGTGTTCTTTATATCCACGCGTAGGTGAGATTATGCTCTACAACTTTTCTGTAGACTCTGTCGGCTAGTTTTGACTTTAGTTTTAATGACATACTTTTAAATAGGCCGGGCCTCCTAAAGTTCGTTAAAGATTTATAGGTTCTTTATTCGGCGTCGGTTTCCGTTTGTCTTTTTATCAATTTGCTCCTATCGTGGAGATCTTCAACTCTCATTTAGATTGCGTTAGCTAATTAACACTCGATCTTCAATTCGAGTTTTTAGCCCTCTACTACTGTTACGAAACTTTGAAAATTCGTAACTTCTTCATACGAGGTCCAATTTGGGCGATCTTTTTATGCACGCTCACCTTTCGATGAGATGTACGATTTTTGTTTAGATACTTAAGGCTAAAATGCATATTATTGAGATTTTTCTTTTTATGTCAAATAATGTTTTAACGGTGTGTCGTAAATATACTAGTGGTTGTAATTTCTTCAATATAACCCGGTTTTGAGCGTTCTTTATGTTTTCGGAAACCTTGACACGTTATCTAATATTTGATACATCCCAACTTAGATATTTGAATACTTTATTTTCAAGGTTTATTTAGTTGTTTGACTTGTGAGCGTTACAATGCTTTTGGAAAATATAGTGTTGTCACATCATCCCCCTGTTAAGGGAATTTCGTCCCGAAATTTAATCTAAGATAGAGTTTACAGTTTAGGGAAAAAGATGCGGGTACTTTTGTTTCATCTGATCCTCTCATTCCCAGGTGTATTCAGGTCCTTGCTTGGCGTTCCAGCGGACCTTTACGATAGGTATGCGACTTTGTTTAGTTCTTTTGACTTCCCGATCCATGATCTCTACTGGTTCCTCTACAAATTGGAGGTTTTCATTTATTGCAATTTCGTCTAGAGGGACGACAAGGGTCTCATCGGATAAGCACTTCTTTAGGTTTGATACGTGAAAGGTTGGGTGTACGTTGTGGAGTTCCTGAGGTAGTCTAAGTTTGTAAGCCAATGGACCGATCCTGGCAAGGATCTCGAATGGTCCGATGTATCTGGGGTTCTGTTTCCCACATTTTCCGAAGCGTATTAATCCTTTCCAAGGCGAGACTTTTAGTAGGACACGGTCTCCAACTTGGAATTCCAAGGGTTTTCGTCTCTTATCTACATAACTCTTTTGTCTATTCCTTGATGCCTTTAGACGTTATCGGATTTGAACAATCTTCTCCGTAGTTTCCCTTATGATTTCCGGTCTAGTGAGTGTGTTGTCAGTTGGTTGTCCTTTTGCTAGTTGTGTGTCCCCCACTTCGGCCCAGCATAAAGGTGACCTACACTTGCGGCCATAGAGGGCTTCGAACGGGGCAGCTTTGATACTGGTGTGGTAGCTATTGTTGTACGAGAACTCGACCAAGGGTAGATGTGTGTCCCATGCTTTTCCAAAATCGATTACGCAAGCTCTCAGCATGTCTTCTAGGGTTTGTATGGTTCTCTCGCTCTGGCCATCGGTTTGTGGGTGGTAAGCGGTACTCATATCTAGTCTTGTCCCCAAAGCTTTTTGTAGCGACTGCCAGAACCTTGAGGTGAATCTACTATCTCGGTCCGAGATAATGGATACGGGCACACCATGCAGTCGTACAATTTCTCTGAGGTATGTCCTTGTTAACTTTTCCAATTTATCCGTCTCTTTGATCGGTAGGAAATGCGCTGATTTAGTTAACCTGTCGACAATTACCCAAATGGTGTCGAGTCCGCTTGTCGTTTTGGGTAACTTGGTTATGAAATCGATGGTTATCCGCTCCCACTTCCATTCGGGTATTTCTGGTTGTTGTAATAAACCCGAAGGCTTTTGCTATTCTACTTTGACCTTAGCGTACGTCAGACATTTACTTACGTAAATAGCAATTTTGGCTTTCATGTTCGGCCACCAGTACAACTTCTTGAGGTTGAGATACATCTTGTCGGAGCCGGGATGTATGGAGTATAGTGTTTTATGGTCTTCATCCATGACGATTTCTCTGAATCCACCAAACTTCGGTGTCCATATCCGGTCCATGAAATAACGAATTCCATCGCTCTTGGTTTCAAGGTTCTTATCCATTCCTCTTAGGGCTTCTCCTGTCACATTTTCGGATTTTAAGGCTTCTATTTGGGCTTCCTTGATTTGCGTGGACAGGTGTGAATGGATCGTCATAGTTAGGGACTTCACTCGGTGACCTGAGTACTCCTTCTGACTGAGTGCATCAGCCACTACATTAGCCTTTCCGGGGTGATATCGAATTTCGCATTCGTAATCACTTAGTAGTTCCACCCACCGTCTTTGTCTCATGTTGAGTTCTTTCTGGTTGAGGATATGTTGAAGGCTTTTATGGTTAGTGAAGATCGTACATTTCGTGCCGTAGAGGTAGTGTCTCCATATCTTTAGAGCGAAGACGACTGCTCCTAGCTCAAGATCGTGCGTTGTGTAGTTCACTTCATGCGTCTTTATTTGCCTTGAGGCATAGGTGATGACTTTCCCTCGTTGCATCAGGACACACCCGAGTCCTTGGTTTGATGCATCGTAATAGACCACGAAGTCCTCCGTTCCTTCTGGCAGGGTTAGGATGGGCGCACTACATAATGCTCATTTTAGCGTTGGAAACGCGGTGTCTTGTTTTTCTCCCCAGTCGAAGGTCACATTCTTCTGAGTTAGTGTGGTGAGTGGCTTGGCAATCTTGGAGAAATTTTGTATGAACCTTCGGTAATACCCGGCGAGTCCCAAAAATTGCCGGATCTCTGTAGGGGTTCTTGGAATCGTCCAACTCTCTATTGCCTTGATCTTCGAGGGATCCACGTGTATTCCCTCCTTGCTTACTACGTGTCCTAGGAAATCCACCTCCCGAATCCAAAATTCACACTTGGAAAATTTTGCGTAAAGTTTCTCTGCCCTTAATGTTTCCAGAACCTGGCGGAGATGTTGGCTGTGTTCTTCCTGGATTCTAGAATAGATGAGTATATCATCTATGAACACAATCACGAATTTGTCCACGAAGGGACGACATACTCGGTTTATCAAATCCATGAACACCGTTGGAGCGTTTGTCAATCCGAAGGGCATTACTACAAACTCGTAGTGACCATATCGTGTTCGGAAAGCCGTTTTAGGGATGTCTCCTTCCAGTACTCGCAGTTGGTGATAACTAGATCTTAGGTTGATCTTTGAGAAGTAGCTCGCTCCCTGTAGTTGGTCGAACAGATCGTCTATGCGTGGTAAGGGATATCGGTTCTTGATTGTCAGTTTGTTCAGCTCTCGATAATCGATGCACATGCGAAAAGATCCGTCCTTCTTTTTCACGAACAGGACTGGTGCTCCCCATGGTGAGAAGCTTGGTCTGATGAATCCCTTGCTCAACAGCTCGTTCAATTGACTAGACAGTTCCTGCATCTCAGCTGGAGCTAAACGGTAAGGTGACTTTGCTATTGGGGTAGCTCCGGGGATTAAGTCGATTCTGAATTCGACTTGACGTTCCGGTGGGATTCCTGGGAAATCTTCTGGAAAAATGTCTGGGAAGTTGCAGACTTCTGGAATGTCTTTAATGTTCTTTGGTTCTTGCTTCTGGTCTACTACGTGGGCTAGAAAGGCATGGTATTCCTTGCGAAGATATTTTCGTGCTTTAATACAGGAGATGATTTGCAAATTTGAACTAGGTTTGTGTCCATATATGATAAGATTTTCACCGTTGGGCAGATTGCGACGAACGGCCTTTTCATGGCAAAGAATGTCGGCATGGTGAAGACTCAACCAGTCCATACCGAAGATTACATCAAAACTTCTTATCGACATGGGCATAAGGTCGATTTGAAATAAGTGTTCATTTAAATTTAATGTGCACCCTACGTACATATCACTTGTGCTTTCTATTTTTCCATTAGCCATTTCTACAGTGAATATTTTATTAAGTGGTTGGGGTCTTTGGTTAAGTAGGTGTTTGAATTTATGACTCACAAAACTTCTCTCCGCACCACAGTCAAAGAGTATGCATGCATAAATGTTGTCGAGGAGAAACATACCCGTAACTACTGTTGGATCAGTTATTGCTTCATTTTGACCTATCGCCAGCACTCTCCCAATACCACCAACATTCCTTGTCTTGGGGTAGTCCCTCTTGAAATGCCCAGTTTCTCCACATCCAAAACATGCTTGGCTTATCCCAGTACCAGGAACTTGAGTGACTGGCCGCGCTGGCACTTTACAGAAACGGGCAGTGTGCCCTTTCCTGTCGCAGTTCTTATAGTACATCTCGCGGCAATTACCGTGGTGATGGTAGTTGCATCTGCTGCACTTGGGCAAGTTCCCTGCATATTGTTTTGTTGGCGCCGGGGTTGTAGGAGTGGTGGCGGGAGCAGTAGCAGCATGAATCGCCACCATTTGTTTCTTTGAAGGTTCTTGCGAGGTTTGCCCCTTTCTCTTGTTCCAGAATTTCTTGTTGCTGTTGTTGTTGGCATTGTTATTATTGTCGTTGTTCCCTTTGGTTGGTTCAGCTACGATAGTCGTGACTCCTTGGCAGACGCCATGATCAACGAGAGATTGCGCCAGTTCCTTGGCGCTGTCAAAGGTCATGGGCTTGGAAGCTAACACACTTCCTCGAAGTTGGGGTGATAGTCCCCAGATGTACCTCTCCACTTTTTGGCTTTCTAGAATCAACATCCCTGGACAAAGTGTTATCAAATTGCTGAACCTGTTGGTGTAGCCTGCGATGTCCGAGCCTACCATCGAAAGGTTCCACAATTCTTGTTCAAGCTTCTGAATCTCGCCTCTTGGGCAGTATTCCCGAAGGAGCATTCGCTTCAAGTTTTCCAAACCCATGGAGTTCGCCACCACTAGGGTTAGTGTCTTGACATGGCCGTTCCACCATGTCAAGGCGCGTTCAGAAATTGTACAAGCAGAAAATTTTACTTTGCTTTCTTCAGGGCATGCGCAAATTTCAAATACAGCTTCCATTTTCTATATCCATTGGGACAGAGCCAATACTCCCCCAGTCCCATAAAAGGGAATAGGTTTTCCATTGGTGAAGTCTTTGTAAGTGCAGACTCCGGAACGGCCTTGGCTTGGGCCATTTGTAAAGCTGTTTATTCCTCCTCCTGACCCATTGTTGCTCATTTGAGCCATCGCCGCGGTTACAGTGGCTGTTACAGCAGTTTGGAACATAGTTGCATCCATAGTTGGAGGGGGTGGTGGAGGTGGTGCTGGAGTTGAGTTTCTGCGTGTTGATCTACGAGGAGGCATGTTCTGGTAGAGAAAATAAGAACGAATACTATAAGTTTCTAAGGTTTGGACAATAGTATGTTAGTTGTATTTTGTAACTTGTTTTAACTTCAGTTTACGGTTTCAGGGTAGGCATAGAAATTTTTAATTAAACCCATAAGTTTCTAAGAGATATAATAAAGAAGTACTTCATATTTATATATATGTCACACCTAAGGTGTGTTACATTATGCTTCTAGTTTTAGGAAAATTTGACCTATCTAGAGGTCTCCGTTTACAGATACAAAAGAAAAATAAGGGAAAAACCTTTATCCGAGGTCATAGTCTATATCAAAATTGTTGGAGCTTGAACAAGCTCTACTTGTGGCGTTTGGAGCTGGATTCGGCATCCGACCATTTGACTCTCATTAGTTGCCTTTCGAGATCTGCTTGTTGTTCTTTCATCTCTCTTATTTCATCTAGAGCCGTTATCATTTGGTTCTGAAGTATCCTCGTGTAGATTTGGGTATTCTCATGTAGTCCTTCCATACAGCGGATGTCAGCGGCGTTACCTTGGGTAGCAGCATTGATCTCGCGAACTATGGCTGCTTGTTGGTCTGCCCGGTAGTTCTGGTTAGCTATAGCGTTCACGACAACAGGAAGTGCTCAATCAGCTGAGCCTCCCCCACTGACATTGTAAAAATCCCGACACATGCCGAATGGAGGGCGTACACCTTGCTGACGGCTCCAGTAGTAGAGGTGGCTTCCCCAGATGGGGATGGGTCCCAGTTGATATGGTCTGATTACGGGAGGATGGGGGATGGGAGGGTTGATTACTTCCGGTTCGGAGTCTATTCCGCTAGAAATTTCCACGATCTCCTCGTCGACTTCGTATTCTTCTCCGACTTCGATTTCGAATTCTTCTTCGACTCCCTCCTCGAACTCTTCTTCGACCTCTTCTTTGATTTCTTGTGGGTCTTCCTCCGGGTCTTCTTCTATCTAGCCGCCGTTACCTTGGTTTAGGTAGTAGGGGTCTCCTGGAAAGGAAATCCGGCCATTTGTCTGTACTGGGATAGAGGTATGAGATTTTTATAAGAAAAGAATTTTTTTTATTTAAAGACTTCCTAAGCCTATCTATATTTTTACGGAGCGCAATATTTTATCGTTCAATTATTTTTAACAATAGACTTATAGTATTTCAATTTAGTGAATCTAGATTTTATAAGTTTTTGGCTTGTTGACTACTACGACCGTTCCTCGACGTACATTGGTCAAATCCAGGATAAATATAGTTGATCATGCTATATTTATTCTCGATTTGATTACATACCCCAAGGCCCAATCGTGGTATCGCAACTTGCCTTACTACTTTTTAGAAAAACTTGTCATGATACGAGACTGATATATGCAGGTAAAGATGTATATATTTAAAGAAAATATATTTCTATGAAAATGTTTTGTCAGAGGGTTTTTGGTTCCCGTTGTATTTATAGTTTGTATATCTTATGTGGTTTGATATACTTAGTTCACTATAAACAATGCTCTGATACCAATCTGTCACACCCCCAAACCAGAATGGCGGAAACATTTGGGGGTGGATGACTTCACGTAGTATAGCAACAATTGAATATTATAAAGAAAGTAAAACAATCATCATATATATAAAATGAAAACGTATATTGTTGCGTTATACATGTTATCAAAAGAATATTACAATATGATATTAAATGTTCAATAACAACATCTTTAGTGTTCCTTCTCCCAAAAGCTGGTAGTTACCTGTATCATTGATTCCCTAAGAAATACAAGTGGTTTTGAAAAGTGTCAACAATTAAGTTGGTGAGTTCATGAGTGTTTCAAGTTGAAAAGTATATCCTTTTTGGTAGTAAATTGGTAAACGAGGTTTTTAGAAAATCCAATATTTTCTTGTAAGTGTTTCAAAAAGTTTCCAAAGTTGGAATGTGTTGGTATCTTTTATACTTGAATGATTAAAACAACTCTGTATGAAAACTAATGTAGAAAGCTACAATGCACATATGAATCTCGTAAATCAATCATGTTTTATACTTTTTATGTGAGTTTTACAACCATGCTATTGACACTGACGGCCTGTAACAACATTCTTCAGGTGTTGCAGTGTTATGACATTTGTCACCCTAGACCTGTCGATCTAACTATAGCTAGTAGTTTAGGTGCGGGATTGTCAATCCCGTATAGATCTATACACAAGTATCACGCTCTCCCTCCAAGAGATTATGGTATATAATACAAGACTTGAAATGCATACAATAATGTACGTTGAAGTTTGAATATCTCACATTTCCTAGTATAAGTAGATTTACAATGAAATGACTTTACTTCTTTTGATAGTGTTTCGTTTTTCAAGATGTATATGTAAAATGTAGGACTGAATTGTTAACTATACCCATTATAGTTTTTCAGATAGTATGTTCCATTTAGTAGAAATAACTTAGTGACATAATACTTCTTGTATACAAAAGTTGTTTGTATCGATATTCGAAGATAGAAATTTCATTTATGTTTACAAAACGATACTTTAACGTGTAATGTACTTGTATTCCCCCCCTAAAACATGAAAAAGAATTGAAAAGTAGGGGTATAAACTCACTCGTTAGGTTTGAAGAGAGAGGCTAGAGTTGAGTAGAACTTCGACCACGGATGGTTGCGTTGTCGGGCTCTTCGGGGATCACTGCAGCGTAAATCTTTCGTCGGGGGCTCGAGTGCGGAAACCGAGGTGAGGGGAGGGTCTCTAGAGCTTAGAAGTATGAGAGAATGACTAAGGACTTGTAAATGGTGTGCAAAAACTCGAGCTTATGCCTTCTATTTATAGGGCTAGAAACCCTTGTACGCGGCGTGTACCTACAACGTACGTTGGGCGTACGCAGTACGCGGGGTGTACCTCGGTTACGCGGGGCGTAACAATGCGTCATGGCTTATGACTCCTGGCTAGCTAAGCGTAGAGTGGGCGGGCCGATGGGACTCGACTCTGGGTCTAGTACGCGGGGCGTACTCCCAGAGTACGCGGGGCGTAATATGGCCTGTCCCCTTTTAAATTCCGTAACTTTCGCGTACGAGCTCCGTTTTTCGTGTTATTTATATCCACGTGTAGGTGAGATTATGCTCTACAACTATCCTTTAGACTCCGTCGGCTAGTTTTGACTTTATTTTTAATGACATAGTTTTAAATAGGCCGGGCCTCCTAAAGTTCGTTAAAGATTTATAGGTTCTTTATTTGGCGTCGGTTTCCGTTTGCCTTTTTATCAATTTGCTCCTATTGTGCAGATCTTCAACTCTCATTTAGATTGTGTTAGCTAATTAACACTCGATCTTCAATTCGAGTTTTTAGCCCTCTACTACTATTACGAAACTTTGAAAATTCGTAACTTCTTCATACGAGGTCCAATTTGGGCGATCTTTTTATGCACGCTCACCTTTCGACGAGATCTACGATTTTTGTTTAGATACTTAAGGCTAAAATGCATATTATTGAGATTTTTCTTTTTCCGTCAAATAATGTTTTAACGGCGTGTCGTAAATATACTAGTGGTTGTAATTTCATCAATATAACCCGGTTTTGAGCGTTCTTTATGTTTTCGAAACCTTGACGCGTTATCTAATATTTGATACATCCCAACTTAGATATTTAAATACTTTATTTTCAAGTTTTATTTAGTTGTTTGACTTGTGAGCGTTACAATGCTTTTGGAAAATATAGTGTTGTCACACATACGAACAATTAAGTTCGTATATTGCGAAGTTGAATACCTTTCTACTTCACTTGCTTGAAACAAAAATTTCTTAGACCTTCCAGACTTGTCCTTCCCATAAAAGACTAAACCAAAAGGTTTCAAGCATATTTCTTAAGTTATGCTTGTGTCTTCGATGGATTCATTGGAGCGGTCATTTCAAGACCCTTCGTTGTAGCTAACTCCACATCTGTCATTTCCAAACATTCATAATAATTTTCAATGAAGATTTTGATATGAGTAACTCCCAGCTTAAAATCATCCGACTTAGTGTTTTGTAGATAAGAAAATGACCTTTCCTTCAGAATTAATGCAACTTGTATAAGATCATACAAGTTCATCAATGGAAAGTCTGCAACTGTAAATTCACACACTTTTCCATTCTCGCTTACCACCACGTACTTCAAATTTTGGACTGTGTCTTCGAAGACCACGTCCTTCTTTATACTTATAACTTCTTGATCTTAGTCAACGACCACACCTCCTCAGTAGACTTTTCAAAACAACATGAAATCTGATCTTCATGCGTGTTCCTTCATCCTTCTCCTTAAATTTGATTTCAGCTTTAAATTGAGGCATGATAAACATCATCTCATTTATAGGAAAATCCAGCTGGCCTGCATCTGTATTTGTGATAATGTAACTCTGCTTGGGCTTTTTCTCAAATGCGTACATGTGATTGAATGCAACCTTGGCTTCAATCGTTTCATAATTGTAATGCTTCGAAGGATCACCCTTATTCAAGCCAGGAGGGTCACTGGCCCTTTGAGTCATAATACTTTGTATCATTCTCCTTTTCTCAACCTTAGCCTCTGCCTCTGCTTTCTTTTCCTCTTTCGATTTTTCAATCAGAATCTCTTTACCTTTTGATTTTGAACCAGACTCAACAACATCATCTCTAGGCTTTGAAGAACTTCCACCAATGTATCCAGTTTTACCAATCACAATTCCTTCCGGTTTCGTGATTGACATAGTTGTTACAACTGTCGAAGTGATTTGACCAGATGTTGCCATTATCAGTTTTTTTTGTTGGGATTTTCGAAGAAAATACCTTCCCCACTACATTCGAATCCTCTCCTCCAGTCTTTGAACATGTAGATATTTTTTCTCCCCCTTGCACCCCTGTGACAACAGGTGGGGCATAAGTAGTTGGAAGAAGACTGGATATGCGTGACAAAGGAGCTAGATTTTGGACAAGTAATTCTTCAAATTTACAAAATTTTTGGATCAAATCTTCCGAAGATAGAAAAGACAAAGTAGGCTTTAAAGATAGACTTTTAAACTCTTTCAAGAGTTCAAACACCTCCAAAAAATTCTTGTTATCTTTAGTTGAAAGTTGAGTAATCTGAGGGCTCAGACTTTTGTATAACTTTGCAAATTTCGTAAATGCGTCACAAATAATATCCACCCTTTGTTGATAGAATCAGACTCAGTTCGAACAACCGATATTTCTTTCTCCATGTCTTCGCATAGTTCCTAAAGTTTGAAGTTTAAATCTTCTCTCACCTTCTTTACATCCTGAACAAATAACGCATGCCTCTCTTTTGCAACCGTATTCAATTCTTTCAAGTCAGATGCAAATCTAGACTTCTGAGAATTCACTCGTAATTCATTATTCTGATCACAATGATTAATCTTCTCCAACAAACGAGACTATGAATCTTTCAACATGCCAGAGACTTTTGTGGTTAATTTTGCTTCAAGTAAGGACAATATGCCATCAACTTCAAGACTTAATACATATTGACCTCCCCCAAGATCCGTTTAAGATTGAATAATCGAATTGAGCTTCGTATTCAAGATTTTGAACTATTTCATCGTCAATAGCACATGATCTGGGAAGTGTGTTTCCTCATCATCAAACTCCAGATTCTCAAAGGTTCCCCTAAAACGTTCAGACTCATTTTCCGTATCCATGAATGAATCTTTTATCGGAGAAGTAGTAGTTGGTGGATCAGTTGACTGTGAAGGAAAAAGAGTTGTGAAATAATGTGTGCAAAGGTTGGAGAATAAGTTGTGGATGTTATAGGAACAATGGGAGTAATCTGTGGAGGTAAAGAAATGAAAGTGTCACACCCCAAAACCGATAATGGCGGAATACGTTTCGGGGTGGAGGACATCATGTACAGTATCATCACAATTGCATAATAGTAAAAAAAAGAAACATACAACCATTTCATTACATAGTGAGTTTAATTACAAGTGTGTTCTGTAAGTTTCAATAGACACCAAAAGTAATACAAAAACAAAAGATGGATCTTGGATGCTCCATCTTCTCCAAAATGCTGCACCTATACTTGTCTATCTTTGATCTGAGGATACAAGTTATTTTGAAAACGAGTATCAGCATAAAGCTGGTGAGTTCATAAGAATTTAGTGTAAATTTTGTATAAAATGCGTTAAAACTTATAGTGTGAAAAAATGCAATTTGCATTTATAAGTAGTAGAAAACCCTAGAAAATCCTATATTTTCCAGAAAATACTTTGCAAGTGAAAAACTCAAAGTTGCATGTAAGTTTTATCATTGAAAACCGTTTGTTGTAAAAGTGTGGTACTAAAATCTCCAGTATGTAGTGTAGATAGAGGAAAAGTTATGCCTGTTGTCAGTATTAATGGTGCAAACTCCCATTAGTATTAGATACTTGTTTACTTTGGGATATTAACTTAGACTTTAGTCTTAGTATTTTAGTGTGGATACCGTGTATTCCTTTTATGTGACCAATAGTGTGAACAATAGAGGATCCCATGACCTTCCCGGTCATACATAGTGTAGTTAAGTAGTGCCATCCCTGGGCCTGTTCGGCTCAGAATGAGGTTAACAGTCGGGATATAATAGTGTCTGCCCCGTATAGATCTATACATGTAGCATCGCCTTCCTTCCGGAAAGCTCTGGTCACAGTATGTAGCGTGTAGAGTATCTTGTAGAGAGTTAGTGTGTTATCTTCCGGATTAGTGTTTTCTCTTGTAGTATATATAGTGTAGTAGTCTTTTATGTAGTTCATAGTGTGTTCTCTTATTCGTGTATCGTTTTGTAATAGTATGAGTTATAGTATGTCTAGTAGTAGCGGTAACGAATAGTAGTGGCCTTAACTATACCTATTATAGTCAACTTAGTATGTATGGTTCTTGGCAAGTAAGTAATATAGGCATCGAATGAGATGAAAATGCTCATAACTAACACCAATATACATGATATATAACTAAGAAATCAATGACAGTCGGACGGATAACAAATACCCTAAGCCCACAATCAAACAAGAACAGGAAATAAGGCGAGCTATCGGTCCTAAGTCCTTCAAGTCTTACTTATATAAATATATTAGTGTAGATACATTTTATAAGAAAATTAATTTAATAAAAATCTTGAACCAAGAAAGCATTTAGAAAATAGTTTATTTATCCAAAGTAGTTTTGAAAACATAAAGTTCTTTTATAGAACATAGTGATAAATCACATGTGATTTGAACTACGGGTAGTAAATCACATGTGATTCACTTCCATAAAAATGTATATTTGACTTGTATCCCCCCTAAAACATATAAAAATATTAGAAAGGTTCATTAAGGGTTATGAACTCACCTGAAATCAAGTAAATCGGGTAAATCGGGTGGAAGTGTCGGTTGAGCGTTTGGTGTCAATTAAGGACTTGTACACCTTTTAAGACCGTATTAACATATGAGATATATGTTTTACAAGTAATTAGTCACTTATAGTTTTTATTAAAATATTTACATATCCTAAATTCGATTCGAGGTCTTATGGGTTAAAAGTGGTTCTCGGGGATTATACAAGACCAAAAAGAGGTACTAAGGGGGTCCAAGAGCTTACTCCCTTGGAGTTTACGGCCCAAAGGCCACTCCTTGGGAGTTTACGGTCGTAAGCCTCATGGCTTGGCCGTGAACTCTTATTCACTCCCCAATCATTGATGTTAAGGTCCTTATTTCATCCCAATAATTTTCTAGTGAAGGTTTAGGGCTATTTAGGGGGTTTAAACCCTCATTTGATGAGGTTTTGGGGGAGTTTACGGTCTAAGCTTATGCTTGGGCCATAAACTCTAAGTTACCCCTCAAAACAAATGTTTAATGGTCCCAAACTCGAAATGGAATGGCCTTAAATCGTATCTCAAGCCTAAACATGCCTTAGAAGGGTTTTTGGGGCATTTTTGCATGGATAAGGGGTGTTTATGGCCTAAGCATGTGCTTTGGCCGTAAACCCTCTTTTATGCCCTAAAAACTTGTGTTTTGATGACTAAACACCCCTAGGTAAATCCCTTAACTAGTATCTAAGCGTAATAGGAGAAAAATTGGGACTTTTGGCAACTTTTTGGGTGTTTACGGCCTAAGGAGATTCGTAGGCCGTAAACCCCTTGTTCATGCCTCATTCATATGATTTTTGAGCTATAATTACAATAATGCATGTTTAGAACAACTTAGGGAGGAAAATATTACGTTTGGGAGCCGGAAATTGCGGTTTTTGAGCTAAAAACGAGCTAGAGAGAGAAGGTAGTGAGAGAGAGGAGTTTGAGTGGTAAAAAGCTTCTAAGTGGTGTTACACTTCCTTTTATATGCCTCGGGTATTGCACCCGGTACACGACTACCCAATGCTAAAGTTTAAAGGGGTTTAAACTTTTACCCGGGTTAAGTGGTTGAAAAATAATATAACTTTATTTCGTTAAATGAAACTAACATTAACGAGTTATATTTATTTTTACTAAAATGATAATCACATGAAATATAAATAAATAATTAAATATTCATTTATTTCATGACTCCAAACTACGGAACTTTTATAAATGACATATTCCGTTAGCGGAAACGGAATTATATAACGGATTTAACGTTGGGTTGTCACATAAAGAATCTGAAACAACACTCGAAGGGTTACCTTTTGCTGCTTTATTCGAATCATCCTCACCCATGATGACATTTGTATCCATATCAGATATGTTTACAGGGATGTCTGAAGTTCGTGCCTCCACAGTAACTGTTTTAGCAATCAAAGCTTCGGGTGGTGTACTAACAAAAGTATCCAGTTTAGAAGAATCTTTAATCAAAGCTGCCTCAGGTGTCTCAGGAATAATCTCACCCTCATCTGTAGTAGAATCTGAAGAAAGAATCACCCTATGTTGCTTCTTCTGTGAGATTTGTTTTGCCATGTCAGCAACTATTCTCCTTTTCGAAGACGGTGAAGCAGGAGCAGGTACTTCACAAAAAATTACCCCTTGATGCGAAACTTGAGGTTTGCGAACAATATTCATAAGAGAGGATCATCCCTTACGCTTTGACTTCGATTTCATTTTGATTCTTCTAAATACACTAGACTTCGAAGGAATAACATCCTTTTCAGTTAATTGGGTATCAACAATAATAGGCTCCGGTTGGATTGGCTCAACATCAATAACAGGAACCTGCTTCAGACTTTTAGAAGAACTAGTTGGCTTAACCTTGGTACCCGAAGACCCAGCATTAGTTTTCTTCGTCTTCTGTGACTTCGTCTCATTGGTTTGTAGCAAAAGAACACCTATTTCTACACAAGAATCTATTGATTTCATATAAGTAATCAATACAGGATTTTTAGAATCAACTCTTTTCAGCATAGCGTCAGGGATACGAGCAGCATAAGGGAATACATCCGAGTCATCTGTAGTATCCTTCGGACACCCATAAGTGAGAAACACAACCTTTTCTTCTTCTGTTGGAACTAAAATTCCTTCCTTTTCATAGAAATATTGCAGAATCAAACTCCAGTATCAAGCACACGAAATGCCATGAATAGCATTCGTGTTTTTGATACTCTTCTGGAACACCTTCCATAGCTGTGTGGAGTAAACGACTTGAAGATCATAGTACAACCCTGCAACCATGGCGTACACCTCCATTCTTGCCTTATCTAGCCCAACCATTCTGCCAGGTAAACACCGAAGAAAAATCCCAAATAGAAAATTCCATACACTTGGTAACTGTGACTTCTTCAAATCACTAATCTTTATCAGATGGGGTTGATGACCCATGCCACACCTTGAAACTGATAGCGGAAACGCTTCCGGGGCAGAGGACGTCATGTAAAGTATCACAACCAATGTACATGGTAAGCATAGTAAACACAACCATTACATTACATACAAGTATTTACATTTGTTTGAAAGTAAAGTTATACATGATTATAGATATATACATCCAAAATGAACAAAAGTAAAGACGAGACTGCTAAAATGTTTCGTCTTCCCCAAAAGGTTGCTGGGTAACTATCTAATGTGGACCTGAGAATACAAGCAGTTTGAAAATCAGCATAAAGCTGGTGAGTTCATAAGTGGTTTGTTTCTGAAAATGAACAAGTTTCCTTTGGTTTTCTGAAAAAGTGTTATCCAAGAAAATGTCATATTTTCTTATAAGTAAAGTTTAGTTATCTGTTTATTATACGATCTGGTTATGAACAGTTTAGTTATCTCAGGAAAAACCCTTATTTTCCTTAAAAGTTTGTAGTTGCTTATCAGTTTTTAATGTAATGTACAAGTATCTACCATACTTAAAGTGTTTGAGTGAAGTTTCCTGAAAGCCTTGTTATCCTTGAAAAGTACATTAGTTTTAACACGTATATAAAACTAATAAGTAAGGAGAAAAGTTTTCATAATCTAAATTGCGAGTTCCATAACCATACAATAGACTAGATAAGGCTCGAAACGGGGCCAGTATTAGCTAGCAGCCAGGTGCGGGGTAGTCAATCCTGTATAGATCTATGCACTCAAGTCACGTTCTCCCTTTAAGAGATTCTGGTTACGGGGGTAGTCCTACACTCTCGTATCCGGGGGAGTGTTACCAAGGACGTGTCTCCGATCTTAAGATTAATGAAATTTGTCCTTCACTCTCGTATCTTGGGGAGTATTACCATGGACATTAGAAAATCGTGTTGATTAGTCCTCCACTCTCGTATCCGGGGAGTGTTACCGAGGACGTTAGAAAATCCTGTTTTATTGGTCCTTCACTCTCGTATCTAGGGGGAGTGTTATCAAGGACATTTTTAAAGTTCTAAGGTTAATGCTTTTAACTGTAATGGTACGGAAATCATTTGTGAAATATAAAATATACCATTTTATAATGAGTTTTACAAATAGTTTGACGGTTTACTCTGCAAGTTAAACGGTTGGTTAATACAGTTTCCAGTGTTAAAAGCATACGGAATATGAAACATTTCAAATGAAATCATAAGTTTTAGTACACAATTTCCTTGTACTTTTGCTTGTATTCCCCCATTAAAACATTGAAAACATGGAAAAACGTAGAGGTATGAACTCACCAGATGAGAAACATGTCGGTTGGATGTGAAGAGTCAGTTCGAGGCTTGAGTACACGTGAGGTTCCTATGTAATATGAAGAGATACATAATTATATCTAATTAGACTTTGAACTACTAATTAGATAAGAATATACACTCCGAGGCACGAAAACACTTCATTTCAAGTGTTAGGAGTGATCCGGGTAGCATGTAAGGGTGTGTATGGCCTAAATATTGAGTTTGCTCTTCAAGAGTAAACTCCTAATGGAGATTACGACCCTAAGACCATATCCCCATGCGTTTACGGCTGTAAACTCATGGATGGTGGGTTCTTGGTTGCTAAATGGTCTTACAACACTTGTGGGGTGATGTTAGGCTCAGTTTTAAGGCATTGGAAGGGGACTTGATCAACATATGGACTATTTAAGGAGTTTATGGAAGTGAACTAGGAGGTTACAACCGTAAACTCTCAAGTACCCTCTCCTTATGTGTTTCAGTGGTGCTAGGTTAAGCACAAGTGTTTCTAGTCCAAAGTACAAGCCATGGAAGGAAGTTAGGGCACAATTTGACCACCTTATAGGAGTTTACGGCCCAGGAACCATTCCTTGGGGGTTTTACGGCCGTAATCTCCTAAGGGGATGGTTTCTTGCATGTTTAAGGTCCCTAACACAATGGTGGATGATTCTAGACATTATTCCAAGGCTTAGGAGGTGTTTAAGGGGCATTTTAACACCTTAAAAGGTGTTTACGGCCTAAGAAAGGGTGTTTACGGTCCAAGCATGTTCTTGGGCTGTAAACTCATGTTTAACCCTCAAATGTTAAGGTTTTGGTGTTCTAAGTCCAATGTTGTAAGCCCCTAAGTCATATCTAAGCTCCAGAAGGGGTTTGGAAGGGTTTTGGGGCTCCAAAACCCCATTTATGTGTGTTTGCGGCTTGGGGTTGTTCCTGGGCCGTAAACACAAGTTCTTAGTCCTATTTCATGATTTAAACACGAATTTGAATGCAAAACATGTTATACTATGAGCTAGGATGGATTACATACTGATTTTGAGCTTGAAAGAGGTGATTTTGGATCAAAGATTGAGTTTGTAGAGAGAGAGAGAGAGAGAGTGAAAAAAGCTTCAAATGAAGCCTACTCAACTTTATATATGGTTTGAGTTTGAGGCTTGATGGAAATCTACCCGATAACAACGTTAAACGGGGCTTTTGGTCGTACCCGATTAAGTTGTCGTAACCCGACGTGGTCGAAACTACAAATTTTCCAAATAAAGATTTGGGATGCTTTCATGTGTTTTCATTGTGTCCCGACACTTATGGTGTCAAAATAAGAAGTCCCAATTTAATTAATTTAAACCAAAAGTTAACGGAAAAATTAGAACGCAATGGTTTTACTGATAGAAACGGGTTACAGTGACGAAAGGTTTTCAGATTGTCACAACCCATTTCATTGAACATATGTACGATTTGTGGAAAGGTAAAAGTAACATATGGTGGTGAATTAGGTATGGCAAGAATTTGGCAAAAAAGCTTCTTTGGTAATCTGACCTTTTATCATTGATGATGTTGAATGTAACAGCTTCCAAAGCTTTTGAATAAGTTGTAGTTGAACCGACTTGAGATAACCAAGAAAGAGGAACAGAAAATGAGTTGAACATGACTTTTGATAATACCAAGTTTTGCAGAGCAATCACCAACATTTTCAATTCTTCAGGATACAAAGAAATGTTTTATTCAACCCGGTAATTAGTACCCAGAATCATCATGATCAGCAGAGAAGTAACATCATCAGTTGTATGAGAAAGAGTAGCATCACGAATTGCAGTCTCCATTTTTAGGGTTTGAAAGGAGATGATTATCAGAGAAACTTTAGTAAGATGAAAGCGTAAACTAATAATGAACCCTTGAATCCCCTTTTATATGTAACTCTTAAATTTGAAATCAAAGCGGGATATGCATTTAATGCTTGCTGACGTGTCACTAAGAAAAGCGCATATGATGATGATAAAGTAACCATGCGTCAAAAAGTAATTGTCACATCGCCTTGAAAACCAGAAGTAATATAAAATGTCTCCTCAAACAGCCTGTATTTATTGATCCAATGGAATTGTAATCGCCAGAACCCTTCAGATGGAGGTTAGGCTCTTTTACTTTGGGGTTTCAAAGTAAAGTCATTTGCCATATTTTCGAAATCATCAGCTTGAGTTGGTGTTACTCAGAACCTCAAGGATTTCATGTGTGCATTGTGTCAACATAATAAAGATAAGAAGCAAAGTAAAACAAAAAATTTGGATATGTAGTGATGTCAAACCTACATTTTGACACGAAGGCAGATAAAATCCTGGTCAAAGAATACTTCGTTAATTATCAAGGGAGATAATTAACAGCTTGTGTAGTTTCCCGTGAATTACAATCGAATACTTGTAAATAAGTATCGAAGGGTTTCTTTTTCAAGGTTTCAATGGGTGGCTTAATAATTTTCGTTACATATCAACCTTAACATAAGGTGAGTAACTGTAATAGAAATTGCTTGTTTGACCAGTATAGTCAGTGATAAGTGTGCTTTGAAAAATGTTAAATGTAACTTTGGGATTCGAAGTAAACTCACACGGAAATCATATTCATGAAAAAAATTTGTGTTGGATCTTGTTGGGTAACAAACACCGTGGGTTTCGAATGTTTAATCAAGATCACTCATATGAAATGAATATGATTTGGAGTTTTGAAAATAGGTACTGAAACAAAAGTTTCGTAAAGTCTGGAACATAGTTCCCCGTCAATTCCTTAATTTGAAAGAAATTTGAGTTTCACTTTTATCATAGTCTCATGATGTCAAATCATTAACACAGATTGGTGATATGTCTAAGTCTCGATTGATTTGATCAGAGACCTCTTGGACATATGTCTTCGTGTATGATCGTGAAAGAAATTTTAGATGAAAAAGATTGGTGAAGATCCAAAGTGTACCTTTGTTTTATTTGGACAAAACAGTAAACTCTGTACTCATATGAGAAGATTCAGGTAGCTCATGAGACTAATGTAAATACAAAGATGATTGGGAAGAAATTTTCGTATGAAAAGTTCATTAAGGCTTTAGTACACACACATGAGTCATTGAAGGCTTTGGACAACATGCAAGAACATGCTTGTAGGGACATCTTAACTAGTTCAAAGTAAATAAAATGTAAAGAGTTGAAAGATTCATTTATGTGACCCTAGATCTGCAAGCATGTGCCACTTCATTCGTTTAGAAAGATATGCAACAAAGTACTTACAAGAAGAAAAAAATATAAAATCTTTTTGTTATTTTGAATTTTCAAAAATAAAGAACATAATAAAATGAAAATCTTTTTGATGTTTTTGATTTTTCGAAAATGAAGAACAAAAGAAAATGAAAATATTTTTGATGTTTTTGATTTTTCGAAAAGAAAGAACAAAATCTTCAATCAAGCGATAGAAATACATCTTCGTGATTAGATTCAACATACTCTTACTTTAAGTTTCCTTCACTTTTCCTTTGATTCTTAAACATCAACTTGTGACCCAGTCACATATTGTAATAAGAATCTCAGAATGGAAACTTAACCGGGTTAGATAGTGGACCTTACCTGAAATAGAGTCAAACTTATTGACTTTACTAGCCTTATGATCTTTAAGGTAAAATTGACAGCCTCGCAACCAATGCCCTTTCCTTTTGGCAATAGGACCATATGGACCCTTAGGTAATAACTATCTCAGACTTATCCTTTCTCTTTACCATTTGGTCAAACGAGTTGACTATGGCCAATCCTTTTCCATTGGGAAGAGAATGTTTTTATGGATTTCCTGTGTCACTATTGTCCCTGTGTATAAAGTTTTGGTAAGTTGATATCCTAATCAAATTTGCTTTACTAGTACACTAAATCATTTCTGATTTAGCAGCACAAAGCAAATAGACAAGATCATTAAGGGTCTTGTCATAGTCTATTTCATAGGAGTCCCAAGGAACTCACTATGTGACTTAGAAAGTGATTGAACCACTAACTTTCTTAAGACTTTGACACCCAACTCTCCCGGATTGTCAGTATGTAACTTCATCTCCAAGATGTGATCACACCTAGATCTTGCCTTGCTAATAGGGCTTGAGTGACCTTGAACTTGTGGGTTAGAGAGAATAATTGGAGGAGATGGAGTAAGTGAAGTTCCAAGATATTTGGGAAGATCATAGATATCTGAACTAGACATCATTTGGGAGATATTCAAGATAGTTGATTAAAAGTCCTTAATATAACAGTCAATATGAAACATTAAGGCTAGGACCCTACAAACTATTTTATAACTCGGAAGAGATATGCCGTAATCCAAGATATAAGATATATGAAGGTAGGTGAATGACGATTCAACAATTTCCACCATGGAAAAACGAAATAAAATTAAGTTTTAATTGGATTTGAAACTCCTAGATCTTTTGAGATTCATTGAACTTTTCAATGACATGTTTCAATCTCGAGTGTGCCCTTCAGGTTTTATGACTGGGATGCCGAGGATCACAAAACAAGGTGTCAAATAACCATGCAAATTACTTGGTACTCTTAAATGTTTATGTCACACCCCCGAACCAGACGGCGGAAACGTCTGAGGGTTGTTGTGACTCAATTGAATACCATTACATTGAATATATATCAAACATAACATCATTCATCACCATGCATTGAGATAGTACAACTGATAGAGTTTACACTTAGTACATTGTTTCAAACATTACATCCCCAAAAGTAAATTGTTCGATAATAGTTAAACCAACAGCAAGTCATCACTGAGTACATTTTTCCCTCAGTTTACCTGTTACCTGAGAATACAAGTATTTTGAAAAACGTCAACATATGAAATGTTGGTGAGTTCATAAGTAATGTTTGAAATAAAACATTTTGTATTATTTTGAAAACCACCAGAAAATCCGATATTTTCTGAAAAGAGTATCATATAAAAAGTGTGAAGATCCGTAAGTATGCTTGTTTGTTTCTATAAATGTAAATAGAATTTGTTGTACTTGGTATGCATCTCATAGTTGTATGAATTGAAAAACCCTAGGAAAACCCGATGTTTTCCTAATTCTTTGAATTACGCTTTTTGTGTGGTGTTGTATTGTTGCGACATGTGAAGTCAATGATTCCAGGTGACATTGAATTAAATGTGTATTGTGAATTGTTATAAACACACGTTAATAGAAACGACTAGTTTACAACCATACTAATGATCCCTTAGGCGTCTTCCGTACTATTCACTTAATCCAAACACCCTGACTTCTTGTAGCCCCACAACCAAGGAGAAAAGAGGGCACAAAGACTTCAATAATTCCCAAAGTCGTTCAAGGCTATAGTGAATGCGAAGGGCCCTTGGCTCGACCCGCATTTTTGTGAATTCTTGACTTTACTAGCCGTACAAAAGGACCCTTGGGGACCAATAGCCTAAAAGCCATTGAAAGTCTTTTTACACGGAGTTAGGTCATGTAAGACCCAACCATCCTGTAAGTAAGTTGTCTTCGGGCCTAAAGATCAGGTCATTGGGCTAGCTAGGCCCAACAAGCAAGATTTGACACTTTTGGGCCCAAAGATGGTGTATCGACGTCTGTGTATTCCCACATATGTATTGACTTCCCGAAATTTCTGCGTGTGTATTGAATATCGTCGTGTTAGTAGTTTCAGATTCGTTATTGATTCGAGACCGAATCAATTCGTTTAGTAACGTTTTTTGGTATTGATGTTGTATTAGGTATTGTCGGTAGTCACGGTACCAGTATTTTAACTCAACGGATTTATTGTTTTAACTTTGGAGTTTTTCTGTTTGCAGCCCCTTTCTTTTATGAGTTTACACTTTTAACCCTTCGAATAAAATAGTTTCCAATTTAGTCCTTAGACCATCTTTCTTGGCATTTTAATATCAAAACTTGTTGAAAATGGTATTTTTCAGCTCATATTTATTTGAAAACAGTTTTAGTCCCTCAAAATGAAGTTTTCTCGGTTAAATCCTCATTTTTCGCAACTTTGACACTTTTGGCCCAAAATAGAAAATTTTTGCATCTTTGGTCATTTTTAAATATAAAAAGTGTTTTTAACCCTTGAAATGGACTTGGAGCACTAGTAGTCCCCTGTTTTACAGAAAAATACAGTTTCAGCCGTTCAAATTTGAAAATCTCGCATATTGGGCCGAAAAATTCATTTTTGGCCCATTATACTTAAAATATTACATTTTAGTCCTTCAAAAGAGTGTATTTCCAGAAAATCCATTATTGAAACCGTTTTGACTCACTTCAACCATCAGAATTGCTATTTTTCCTTTTTGGGCCCTTATGTTTTATATTTTTGACATTTTGAGTCCAAAAATGCGTTTTTAGCCCAAAGAAGTTCATATTAACCAACCTGGTTATTTTTCTAGAAATGATTTGTATGTATTAATATAATTTATACTAGTATCATATAACTTGATGCAAATCTCGGTTTTAAGGGCTTTTTGACTAGATCCAACATCACAATCACATAAAAGCACAAATATAAACATAGAAATCACACAAAGCATACATATACACATAGATCTACACATTTGCTTATATTCCACCCCCCCCCCCCCCATAAAACTTGTAAAACCAAAAAATAGGGAGTATGAAGCTCACCTTGAGTTGTAGTTTCGGTTTTGAAGAGAGAAAAGAAGAAAATTTCGATCCTAGCAAGTCTCCTTGGTAGATCTCGAGTTTAGTGACTTCTTAGATGATGTGTTTGTGGGAAAAACCTCCTTGAAAAGCTCTTGATTCTCGAAATTTTTGAAGAAGGAGGGAGGAGATGTTCTTGAAGACTTAGAGAGAATGGAATGAATTTTTGTGAGTGTGTGTGTGTTGTGTTCGGCTGAGATTGAGAAGGAGGGAAAGAGAGAGATCTTGAAGTGATGTATGCATGTAAACATGGGATAAGATGCACGGGAGACCCTTGTATAATTGTGAGGTGGCACTTGTCAAGTTAACTCTTCACTTCTTGGATTTGGGCTGTGGGCCGAGATTTGGAAAGAAAAAGGAGATTATTGGGCTTTAATGCCCCTAAGCCTATATAGGAGTTAGGTTGAATGATTGTTGACCTTATGAAATATAAGTGTGATTTTTATGCTTTATTAGGCTAGATTAGGTTGATTATGGTCCATAATAGTTCCTATAATTGATTTATTTCATTCTAGGCCCAATATGGCCCAAAACATTGAAATAATTATAAGTGGGTCCAATTAGAGCCCATTTAAGAGTTCTAAGCCCAAGATAGTCAAATTGGAAGTTTATTGGTCCATTAGGCCCAATAAGGAAGTCCTAGTCCAAAATGGACCTAAACAAGAACTTCTAGAGTTTCCAATTGCTTGTTGACTATTTGAAATGCTTGTATGGTGTACTTGATTGAAACTTTTGTTGCCATGAAGTGAGCATCTTACAAGCTCTTAAGTTTTTGATTCAACATTTTACTTGAGTGTTGTGATTACAAGGCACAGAATTTCTAGTTGTGACATCATCCCCCCGTTAGAGGAAATTTCGTCCTGAAATTCTGTTTGAAAACTAGATTTGAGAATGCTAGAATAGGTGAGGGTACTTTTGCTTCATTTGGTCTTCGTGTTCCCACGTGAATTCTGGCCCACGCTTTGCGTTCCACCATACTTTCACGATCGGGATGCGACTTTGCTTAGTACGCTTCACCTCCCTGTCCATGATTTCAACCGGTTCTTCAACGAACAGGATATTCTCGTTGATTTCGATTTCGTCCAGGGGAATGATGAGTTTTTATCCGATAGGAACTTCTTTAGATTGGAGACATGGAACATGGGGTGTACACCGTTTAGCTCTACGGGAAGTTGCGGTTTGTATGTCACTGGACCTATTCGAGCGACGATTTCGAAAGGTCCAATGTATCGTGGGTTCAGTTTTCCCCGCATCCCAAAACGAATAACTCCTTTCTAGGGTGAGACTTTTAACAGTACTCGATCCCGACCTGAAATTCTAAGGGCTTTCGTCGTTTATTGGTGTAGCTCTTTTGTCGGTCGTGCGATGCTTGTAATCGAGCTATGATTTGAATGATCTTTTCCGTAGTTTCACGGATGATCTCCGGTCCCGTTAGAGCCTTGTCCGATGCGAGTGTTTTTGCTAGCTGGGTATCGCCCACCTCAGCCCAACATAACGGTGATCTACACTTACGCCCGTATAGTGCTTCGAAAGGAGCGACCTTGATGCTCGAATGGTAACTGTTGTTATACGAAGGTAAATGGGTATCCCAAGACTTCCCAAAGTCTATCACACATGCGCGAAGCATGTCTTCGAGCATTTGAATGGTTCGTTCACTTTGACCATTCATTTGTGGATGATAAGCGGTGCTCATGTCGAGGTGAGTTCCGAGTGCTTTCTGGAGTGATTGCCAAAACCGTGAAGTGAACCTACTATCTCTATCCGAGATAATAGACACTGGTACTCCGTGGAGTCTCACAATTTCTCGAATGTATAAGCGTGTCAATCTCTCTATCTTGTAGGATTCTTTTATTGGCAGGAAATGGGCAGATTTCGTTAGTCGGTCGACTATTACCCATATGGTGTCTAGTCCATCCGACGTCTTGGGTAGCTTGGTCACGAAATCCATAGAAATCCCATCCCATTTCCACTCAGGGATAACCGGTTGCTGCAATAACCCTGAGGGCTTCTGGTACTCCACCTTTACCTTGGCACAAGTTAGGCCACCAATAGTGTTGTTTAATATCCAAATACATCTTGTCTGAGCCGGGATGGATGGAGTATCGCGTCTTGTGAGCTTCCTTCATGACTATCTCCCTAAATCCTCGAAGTTTAGGGACCCAAATATGGTTCATGAAGTAGTATACTCCATCTTCTTTTACCTCTAGATTCTTCTCCATTCTGCGTAATGCTTCGCTTGCTCTGTTTTCCGTCTTCATGGCCTCTCACTGGGCTACTCCAATCTGAGTGGTTAAGTGGGATTGGATGGTTATTGAGAGAGTTTTCGCACGACGATTAGAGTACTCCTTTCGGCTCAATGCATCAGCTACCACGTTGGCTGGGTGATACTTGATTTCACACTCGTAGTCGTTTAATAATTCAACCCATCTTCGTTGCCTCATGTTCAACTCTTTTTGGTTCAAGATGTGCTGAAGACTTTTGTGGTCCGTGAAGATGGTGCACTTTGTACCATAAAGGTAATGGCTCCAAATCTTCAGAGCAAAGACCACTCCTCCTATTTCCAGATCATGGGTTGTATAATTCGCATCGTACGTCTTTAGTTGGCGGGATGCGTAAGCTATCACCCTTCCACGCTGCATGAGAACGCAACTTAAACCCTGATTTGACGCGTCATAGTAGACGACGAAGTCTTCCGTTCCCTCCGGTAGAGATAGTACCGGGGCACTACAGAGGGCTTGCTTTAGGGTTCGAAACGCAATCTCTTGTTTGTATGTCCATTTGAATGGTACACCTTTTTGTGTAAGTGAGGTAAGTGGCTTGGCGATCTTAGAGAAGTTTTGAATAAACCTCCTATAGTAGCCCGCTAGACCTAAGAATTGATGAATTTTCGTGGGTGTTGTCGGGACGGCCCATCCTTCAACGGCTTTGACCTTGGAAGGATCCACATGAATTCCTTCTTGACTAACAACATGCCCTAGGAAGTTCACAATGCGGAGCCAAAACTCACACTTTGAGAGTTTTGCGTACAGCTTTTCCGATCGCAGAGTTTCTAGAATTTGTCGGAGATGTTGACCATGCTCTTCCTCGCTTCGGGAATAGACGAGAATATCATCAATGAAGACAATGACAAAGTTGTCGAGGAATGGTCGACATATTCGGTTCATCAAATCCATAAATGCGGCAGGGGCACTTGTTAGACCAAAGGGCATTACGACAAATTCATAATGTCCGTAATGAGTTCGGAAAGCGGTTTTTGGAATATCCTCTTCCCGGACTTTGAGTTAATGGTATCCGGACCGTAGATCTATCTTAGAAAAATAACTAGCTCCTTGGAGCTGGTCAAATAGATCGTTGATTCGTGGGAGTGGATAGCGATTTTTGACAGTGAGTTTATTTAACTCTCTGTAATCGATGCACATTCTAAAAGATCCGTCCTTCTTTTCGACAAAGAGGACTGGAGCTCCCCATGGAGAGTAACTAGGTCGGATGAATCCCTTGTCCAAGAGTTCACTAAGTTTGCTGGACAATTCTTGCATTTCAACAGGAGCTAGCCGGTAGGGTGATTTAGCGAGAGGAGTTGCTCCTGGAACGAGGTCAATTCAGAACTCCACTTGTCTCTCTGGGGTTACTCTAGGAAGATCTTCAAGAAACACGTCTGGGAACTCACATGCTACAGGAATGTCTTGAACGTTAACCTCTTCCTTGGTTTTATCCACTATGTGAGCCAGGAATGCCAAATTGTTCTTTCGTAGATGTTTTTGTGCCTGGGTGCACGAGATGATCGGAGGTTCGTGCTAGGTTTGTCTCCGTAAATTACTAGGGTTTCGTGATTGGGAAGTTGAAGGCGAACGGCCTTCTCGTGACACATAATTTCGGCATGGTGAGGGCTTAACCAGTCCATGCCGATAATCACATCAAAACTTCTAATGGAAATCGGCATTAAGTCTATTCGAAAGACGTGTTGATTTAAGGTTAGGGTACATCCGGTGTAGATTTCCCCAGTGGATTCGGTTTTCCCATTGGCCATTTCCACCGTAAAGGTTTCATTGAGCTTCTGTGGCTGTTGTTTTAATAAATTCCTAAATTTATATCTTACGAAACTTCGCTCTGCTCCGGTGTCAAATAGGATGCATGCATACGTGTGGTTTAGGAGAAACGTACCGGTAACAACAGCGGGATCCTGAATTGCTTCTCCCGGACCCATGGTCAGCATCCTTCCTGTTCCTCCATTTCCTGGATTGTTGTTGTTAGGGCAATCTCGGCGGAAATGCCTAGTCCTCCCACACCCATAGCAGGTCTGGCTAGGCCCTGCATTGTTGCCGCCGGTGTTGATGTTGTTGTTGTTGTTGTTGTGGGTGTTGTTGTTGTTGTTGTTGTTAATGTTTCCCTGTTGTTGGTTCTGGGGAGGGTAAGTCCTACAGTACCTCGCCGTGTGTCCCCTTCGATTGCAACTGGTGCACTGAAACTCCTTGCATTCTCCATTGTGATGGAAACCGCACTTGTTGCACTTGGGAAGATTACCAGAATAAGGTCTGGGAGCATTCGAAGCAGCTGAGGCTGGACCATGTGGTGTGCCCAGAACTTGTGCGGTGGCAGCATTAACTACCACTGTCTGCTGCTTCTTAGAGGTCTCGAGGCCCTGACGCCCCTTCCTCTTGTTGTTCTTCCCCTTCTTGCCATCACCTTCCTTCTTGCCTTCAGCCTCCGCTGGATTCTCACCCTTCTTGTTGTTGTGGTCATACAGCTTCTTCGCCAATCTTTTTACACTGTCAAAAGTTTTGGGGTTTGCAGCTATCACATTTCCCTGGATCGGTGAGGTTAGTCCCCAGATGAATCGCTCAATCTTCTTTCCTTCCGAGGTAATCATACTCGGGCATAACAGAGATAGTTCACTAAATCTCGATATGTAGGCATCGATATTCGCATTCTGCATAGTGAGGTTCCACAGCTCTTGCTCCATTTTCTGAATTTCACCTCGTGGGCAGTATTCGACCATCAGCATTTCTTTCATTTCCGCCCACGGCATGGAGTTGGCTACCGGGAGTATCATGGCTTCCACGTGTCCGTTCCACCAAGTGAGCGCTTGATCAACAAAAGTGCAGGCTGCGAACTTCACCTTCATTCCCTCGGGATAATCGCATATCTCGAATACCGATTCCACCTTCTCGATCCATCGCTTCAAAGCGATCACTCCTCCAGTGCCTTTAAAAGTTCGTGGTTTCGCGTTTGTGAAGTCCTTATAGGTACATGTTTTGGTGGGTCCTTGATTCATTCCGTTGTTCGAACTTCCGGCCCCTTGCCCATTGACTCCTCCATTGTTCCCTTGATGAATTTGCGCCATTGCTTCGGTGACCGCAGCAGATACAGTTGCATGGAACGCGGCTAAGTCAACTTCGGGTGGGGTTGGTCCTGGGTTTCCGCGAGTAGGTCGTAGAGGCATCTTTCTGTCATGAAACGGAAAGATGTTGAGTGTACGTGGTTTCCGTGAGGTTGTGATCCTACTGACTAAGTGCGTGGTACGAACTTAAACACTTCTACCATTTAGCATACAATCATAGATTCTCAACACATAGCAATTTGTATTGTCATAATAAACACGCAAAAGTTCATTAATATTATCCGCATTTGATACATGAAAATTTTGCTCGTAAGAGCATGTTGGGTTTTGGTATAATACAACATCCTATGGTGCACATACAACCCTAAATACCTTGGATCTATGTTTTCACTAATTATACATGCAAATGGTTTCCAAGGCATTAAACCTATAACTAGCATGCATTTGACATAAACCATATAATATACTAGTTAGGGAAACATACCTTTTATGTGGCTTGAAGTCTTGATGTATTTGGCCTTAAGAGCTTAGCACCAATAGTATGAAATGCCTCAAATGGAATCACAACACACCTAGGACAAAGGTGGCTCTTGAGAGAGAATTTCATGCACCAAAACACCTCCATATTTCTCTAAGAAAAGAAGTGGTGATTTTGGCTATGGAGTAACCTATTTATATGTAGGATTCGAAGGGTCATAGGTACAACCCATAATCCATACCCATGGGTTTTATGATCCATGGTTCATGTGGCCCAACTCTTTATGTATCCATACATAAACTTGGTCCAACATGGATCATAAGCCCAACACATATAAATATAACTAATTTTCATACTCAGTCCCCATAGATTTAATTAGTCTCTTTTGATCACTAAATTAATTCCAAATTAATTCTTGATCGATACTAATTAAAACATATGATTTCATATTAATATATTATAACTTATAATATATTAATAAACCATAAATAACCTTCTCTCAAAAGTCCATCCTAACAAATTGTCTTGATGATATGCAACCCAAATGGACCATGCTACTCTCGGGTCAAGTACATACCAATAATAGTTATGGGCTTAGACATCTAATCCAATAGTCTCCCACTTGGATAAGTCTAAAACTATTATTGCAAGTACTACTTCATAACCCGACTAGCTGCTGTCGAACTCTGAACAAATCAATGACGCGTCCATTAGATAAGGGATCATATATTCCTCCATTCTAAATATCATATGGACTGAGACATGGATTATAATCATTCTCTCTGTCCATTTGTTGTTTCCCGATTTCCGATTTATGACGACTGACTAATTGAACAAATCAAATCAGTCCTGGCCCGGCCGAGCACTTCCATTTGTCATCATCAAATCATCGAGGGGCCCACAGATATCGCTTTTATCCCGAAGGTAAAGGGAATGGATAAACTTCGACTCATATGGCTTGTTCTACTACTTGTTGAATCATACACAAAGGCACGTTTTATAGCACCGAGTTACCAAATGCCTTTTCGTGCAATCAATGTACAACCAACTCATAGTAACAACTCATATCTCAAGGTTTGAAGAATATAAGATATTATCGTCTCATGATCACTCGTGATAAAATCCATGAAGTGATTCCAATGAGCGCGGGCTGAATCCAATACTCAGAACTTATGAGAACTCATGAGTGTTGTAGCCCTTTGTCCAACATCTTAGACCTCTACAAGCCAACCCATGACAGTCTTGACTCATATATACTTCCAACATATGAACGACTGTGGATGGTTTGAATAACTTAGTCATTCCGGAAGAATAACCTAGTTTATTCTGGAAGTCAAAACATGCAAAATGAAACACAAGAATAATTGAATCCAATATGGTATCAAAACCTATGAACATAAATAAAACACGTTTTATTTATCACCATATCATTACACATTATTCATTGTATACTATTTCAGCTATCAACTATATTCTTGAATTTAAAACAATACTTGTCCCATGCTACAAGCATGTACACTATGTTTTCTAAACACTAGTCATGTCATACACCAAGAATGCATACTATGTTTGTCTATGATCTTTACTTTGTGAACTAGATCAATTGAAGATAACTTCAATGATTCTCTTTTCACACTCGCAAATTCTTACTGCAAATACAAGAATTCCAAATTCATGTCATTTACTGAAATCTGTTAGATTCTAAACTTATATGCATTGATCCTCTCGTAACGATTATGCACAAATTCATAAAGACTTGGCAACAATCATTATAGAGTATTCCAAAGGAGATCAATTCCTTGGAAACATCCTTCTTGCATTAAGTTTCCTTAATCTTACACGGATTGAAATTTCTGACTTTGAAACATTTCCAGATTCATTTTGACTATCAGTTCTGAACAAGAGTTGCCTCCTTACAGATTATGTCAATATGGTCCTTCCAGAATTATCACTATACTTCCAATTGTCCTTGACCAACCAATCTTTGGTAAACCTTAGATTGTCCTCGACAATTGTTTAATCATTTTAGTCATATCCAGTTCTAAACCTTTTCCCTTCTTAATGCCCCAGACATTTAGAAACTTTTAGAAAGGATGAATATAGCACATGTAATCGATCCTATATCCGAAGCATATGGGACACGATTCATGATGTCTCACATAAAGACTAAACCAGCCTTTTGCTATAACATATCCATTTATATTTGCCAAGTTCTCATAATTCAGATTATGAAAAAGGATGGCGTAATCATAATCGAATTTAAGAACACAAATAATGGACCCATATATAGAATTTCCTTATGTTGAGCCATTCCAACATGAAATTCATATATATTTCCTTGACTAAATGATTAAAACCTCACAATCTAAGCTTATAGATCTGAGATGAAGTATAATTTCCTCTCCCTTAATTATAGCAAAACAACTTTTTCCCAATTGAAACCTTTTGTTTTCTATAATTAACATTGCTAGCTTGCAATACTTATCATAATTATCATGCTCCCACTAACATGATGATTATTAGCATAACACTTATGCTCCCACTAGCTTTGACATGTACTCAGAAATCAGTTGACTTTCTTACCAAAGTTCAGATTTCTAATACTAGATTGTTTTGATAAAACTTTATCAAAAACATACACCTTCCCTTAGATAGCACACTTGTGTGTCTAAACAATTATGAAGAGGGATGCCATAATCATAATGGTTATACCTTTTTGCCACTTCTCACAATCTAGGTTAGTGTGCCGGTAAACCACACACGCTCCACTAACGACTTTGAGAATGCAAATATCACAATTGCTATCTAACTAAAATCTACTTAGTGAAAGTGTTTCCTCACCATCATTTTCATGAATCGGAGAGAAACCTTATGACACTTAGATTTAATGGTGTATGTGTTCTTATCCATGTGAATTGTCAAAACCATAGTCACAAGACAAGGATAACGACAAATCCAAACTCATATGGACTGAACTCAATCTTAATTTCTTGCCACATGGTAGGTGAAAGGCCTGCCATTGCTTCCAAGTTGTTGTGCAACCAATTGAGAACTCTAAGAACTCATATGCAAAGCCAACTTTAATTGGAATGGGCACAAAATATGTCAACACGATAGGTTATAAACCTTAAGTCGTGTGCTAGAGAAGAACTCCAGGTTCTATTCTTGATTAGTTCTTGAGACTTTCAAGACCTTTAAGACTCCACTGTCCTCTTGACCTATAAGACTCCCTTGTCAAACATCCAAGAGATAGTGCGGATTCTAATCAAGACAAACATTACAAACAATTGGCCTTAGTTGGTCTTTGTTTTATCTAAAACATCACAACTTATCAATTTCAAATGTCCAAGAGTAGATAACTTTTACTCTTACATTTGAGACGTGTTTTTAAACCTTCTCTAAGACTTGTCACTCAAATTACAATACTGGAGTATGACTCTAAGACTTGTATTGGAACGAAGTATGACTCATCTTCTTGATTTAACCACTTTAACAATTCAAGTTCCTCTTCTTTCCTTAGAGAAGTAATTTTGATATGGTTTCTTAATCATTAAGATGATCACAAAACTAATACTAAAGTACTCTCCCATCTTTTCAGATTTGAGAAACTTTTATCCTTCTGCCTAATTTGATTCTTCTTATTCGCTCTGCCATACATTGGAACCTTTTCCAATGTCTCAGAGTTACACTTAAGCTTGTAAGTATAATCATATTTACTGAGCTTTAGTAAACTATGACGAAACGTTTTATCAATCTTTTGTGGTGGACTTAATTAGTGCACATGACTATGTACTCGATCCCTTAGTCCATTACTTGACTCACACATCCATGTGAACAAGTAAGTAGTCTTAATTTTTCCAATACTTGAAGGTTCTCATTCATCATGCTATACAACTTGCATTATTCCAAGTCCCGGTCCAATTGAAACTTAGGTGATGAGAATCTTTCCTTATTTGGTAAATTTAGACCTTACCACAAATGAAAGAATCAATTTCATATTTCCACTCTTGCTATTAGTGGAATCATATAAGCAACAATTTTTCCTCAAATGCCATTGTAAGGATATTTTAAAATAACTAAAATCAAAAATTTTCTTTTATTTTAAAACTATGCGGAAAATCTTATCATTACAATCCATATGAAAACTTGTTGTTATCTATTCCTAAACAATATCTCATTAGTCCTAAGAAGTAGCTTAAGAAATCCAATTTTCAAACTACGCGATAGAAATCCATCTATGCGATCAGATTCAGCATATTCTTTCTTTAAGTTCCTTTACTTTTCTTTGATTCTTATAACATTACCACGTGACCCAGTCACATCATGTATCAGGAATCTCAGAATAGAAACTTAACAGAGTTAGATTAGTAGACTTTACCTGAAGTAGAGTCAACCTTATTGACTTTAACATCCTTAGGTAAATTTGGCAGCTTCGCAACTAATGACCCTTCCTTTGGCAATATAAACATATGGACCCTTTGATAATGGTACACGGGACTATTACATACTTAGCCTTTTCTCTTTACCATTTGGTCAACCTAGTTGACTATGGTCAATCCATTTCCTTGGGAAGAGAATGCCTTTTCTGTATTTCCAGTGTCACCATTGTTAATGTCCATAAAGTTTCAGGAAGTTGATCTTAGCAAATAGATAAGATCATTAAGGGTTTTGTCATAGTCTGTTTCATAGGTGTTCCAAACAAACTCACTATGTGACTTGGAAAGTAGTTGAACCACCAACTTCCTCAAGACTTTGACACCCAACTCTCCCGGCTTGTCAATATGGGACTACATCTCCAAGATGTGACCACACCTAGACCTTGCCTTGCCAATAGGGCTTGAGTGATCTTAAATGTTTCAAGAACATGTGGGTTAGGGAGAATAATTGGAGGAGGTGAAAGAAGTATGATTTCCAATGGACATCATCTTCATTAGGAAAGCTTGTTTCAAGAGATTTGGGAAGATCATAAATGTCTAAACTAGACATCTTTTGGGAGATATTCAAGATAGTTGATTTAAAGTCCTTAATATGACACCCAATATGAAATATTAAGGCTAGGACCCAACAAACTATTTTATAACTTAGAAGAGGGATGCCGTAATCCAAGCTATAAAATATTTGAAGGTAGGTGAATGACGATTCACCAATTTCCACCATGAAAAATGAAATAATAATTAGGTTTTAATTGGTTTTGAAACTCCTAGATCTTTGAGATTCATTGAACTGTTCAATGGCATGTTTCAATCTCGAGTGTGTCCTTTAGGTTTTGTGACTGGGATGCCGAGGATCACAAAACAAGGTGTGAAGTAACCATGCAAATTACTTGGCACCCTTAAGTGTTTACCCCTAAATCGATGTGCCGGTTAACCACACACGCTCCATCGATACTATGATAAACATTAAGTTACCCTTTTCCTACCTTGTTAAATACGAGTTAGTGTGCCGGTTAACCACACACGCTCCACTAACCGACTTAAATAAAGTGCAAAGTGTAATTTCATGGATTAGCACCTTATTCACATTTTCCTAAGTAACTAAGATTGGGTATTTATAAAAGGTTTAGTTACTTAGTATTTATCATTAATACTTTTAATGAAGGGAGAATTATATTCCTTGTCCTACCCGTTCAGCTAACGACCCTCCACCAGTCAAGGAAGCGGTGGGTGAGAGTGGACACCCATTAAACTACCATTTTATAGGCTGTAACCTTATACCCCCCTTATAGACCGGCTTTGTGAATGAGGCCTACTAACGGTAAGACTGACTTTACTCTTATACATACATATATATATATATATATATATATATATATATATATATATATATATATATATATATATAAATATTATTAACTTATAATATTATAAAGTATAAGGGTTGAATTTTAACTTTTAAAATTCTAAGGTCTAGTTTGGAATTAAAGTATACATGGGGGTAACTTTACAAATTCCAAAACTTGAGGACAAGTTTTGAAACCTTTCAAAAAGTTTTGGATTTTTCATAACTTATGAGTTTAATTAAGGTTTAATGAAAAAAAAATCAAGTTCCATAACTTGAGGACAAGTTATGGAAGACATTAAATCATTTAATGATGATATTAAAAATAAAGACTCTTCTATTTTCATAACCTATGAGTCTTAATGACACTTTAAAAACAAAAACTCTTCATTTTCCATAACTTGAGGACAAGTTATGGAGTTCATAAAAACCATTAAGATCAAATATTCCAATTAACACAATAATCAAATAATTTTTCTATGATCTAGATTAAACTCATAAGTAAAGATAATTCATATCAACAATTTTCAAGAAATTAGATAATCATATAAACTAATACAAATCTTGAAACTTTGATAATTATCCTTTGAAGACTCTTGGACTTCATAACCTAAAGAGTTAATAAATGAGACATTTCACATCCATAACTTATGGAAGTTTCAAAACTCTTAATATCATAACTTTAAAAAACTTTTGAGTTCCAAAATTTTATGACAAAATTTGTAACTCCTTAAAATCACTTAGATCAAACTTTTAAAACAAATAAAATAATCATATCATTCTACCTTTTAATAAATTGATCTAATTCAACTCTTGTAGTATAGTGACTCAAATTTTACAAATTATTAGTTTTTCATAAAATCAAGTAATTATCATAAAATTTGAAAAACTTCATGTTTTCTTTTCCTTTTTTTTTTCCATCAACTTGAAAAAAAAAATACATTTGCATCAAATATAGTAGAAAACAACCCATGGCTCTGATACCACTGTTGGGTTTTGGTATAATACAACATCCTATGGTGCACATACAACCCTAAATACCTTGGATCTATGTTTTCACTAATTATACATGCAAATGGTTTCCAAGGCATTAAACCTATAACTAGCATGCATTTGACATAAACCATATAATATACTAGTTAGGGAAACATACCTTTTATGTGGCTTGAAGTCTTGATGTATTTGGCCTTAAGAGCTTAGCACCAATAGTATGAAATGCCTCAAATGGAATCACAACACACCTAGGACAAAGGTGGTTCTTGAGAGAGAATTTCATGCACCAAAACACCTCCATATTTCTCTAAGAAAAGAAGTGGTGATTTTGGCTATGGAGTAATGTATTTATATGTAGGATTCCAAGGGTCATGGGTATAACCCATAATCCATACCCGTGGGTTTTATGATCCATGGTTCATGTGGCCCAACTCTTTATGTATCCATACATAAACTTGGTCCAACATGGATCATAAGCCCAACACATATAAATATAACTAATTTTCATAATTAGTCCCCATAGATTTAATTAGTCTCTTTTGATCACTAAATTAATTCCAAATTAATTCTTGATCGATACTAATTAAAACATATGATTTCATATTAATATATTATAACTTATAATATATTAATAAACCATAAATAACCTTCTCTCAAAAGTCCATCCTAACAAATTGTCCTGATAATATGCAATCCAAATGGACCATGCTACTCTCGGGTCAAGTACATACCAATAATAGTTATTGGCTTAGACATCTAATCCAACAGAGCATACATGAGTGACACTAGTTTGACAGCATAACGGCTCTATGAGTAGTGTAGTCACTTAAACATAGAGTCGAAGCACATAGCATAGTTCCTAATGATCTAGTAAGATAAGCCTATCCCTAACCGCGATGAGCTGTGTCTGGGGGTGGTGCTGAGGATGTGGATGCTCCCTGAAGACGAGCCACCTATCATTCTGCATCCTGGAGTCGAGACTCCCACCTCACCTACCTCATATGGAACTCTCGAAGGACATCACGTGTCTCCTGTTCCGCACGCTCGACCCTAGTCCACAACTGGCGTACCTGATCAGCAGTTCCCTGAGCAAGGTCGCTAGTGTTCCATAATCGTCTCACCATGACTGGAAGGGCTCGATCAGCCGGTCCTCCGTCCCTCAGGTCAAAGAACTCTAGTGACATGCCGTACGGGGGTCGTTGTCCCTGCTGTCTGCCCCATCTACAAGGATCAATACCCCAGGGAGGTGTAGGACCAGTGGGGCCCACCCGGTAAGCATGCACTCTGATCGGGTAAGGGGGGTTGATGACTTCGGACTCCGCGTCCGAATCACCCCCTTCACTGTCATCGGTTTCCTCCTCGAAGCTTCCTTCCTCTTCTTCTGGTTCGGCAGGCTCGCCCTCGACTCCTGCCTCCGGTTCCCTGTCAGATTCCTCTTCGGGGTCTTCCTCAGGCTCTTCCTCAGGCTCCTCGTCTAGCCATCCGTTGTTTCCCTGGTTAGGGAAGTAAGGATCTCCGGGGTGATGAAAACCAGCCATGCTGTCTGCGAGAGTGTGTAAATATGCTAACATTATTCCTAAGATGCTACAACTATTGTATAGACTATGCAGGCGTTCTCCTATTTTGGTGATATAGGGGTTTGTTTTTAGGTTCCCTAGCTATCGCGATCTCATCAGAACATGTGTTAATTATACCTTGGAGGGAATGTAGTTGATCAGGCTACATTCACTTCTTGATATCGCTAAAACAGTTCTGAATTAACCAGGATACTAGCATTAGCTTGTTTGGTTCGGCATTATGTTGTTATTCCTAATGCAAGCAAGGGTGTTTTACTTGTTTTGTTCAGAGTTGTGTTAGTCCCTCCTTTGGTTTATAGTTTCATATCAATGTGTGGTTAGATATGCTAGTTCACTATAAACAAAGATCTGATACCAACCTGTCACACCCCCGAACCAGACAGCGGAAACGTCCGAGGGCTGTTGTGACTCAATTGAATACCATTACATTGAATATTCATGAAACATAACATCATTCATCACCATGCATTGAGATAGTACAATTGATAGAGTTTACACTTAGTATGTTGTTTCAAACATTACATCCCCAAAAGTAAATTGTTCGATAATACTTAAACCAACAGCAAGTCATCACTGAGTATATTTTTCCCTCGGTTTACCTGTTACCTGAGAATACAAGTATTTTGAAAAACATCAACATATGAAATGTTGGTGAGTTCATAAGTAATGTTTGAAATAAAACGTTGTCTTATTTTGAAAACCACCAGAAAATCCGATATTTTCTTAAAAGAGTATCGTATAAAAAGTGTGAAGATCCGTAAGTATGCTTGTTTGTTTCTATAAATGTAAAAAGAATTTGTTGTACTTGGTATGCATCTCGTAGTTGTATGAATTGAAAAAACCTAGGAAAACCCGATGTTTTCCTAATTCTTTGAATTACGCTTTTTGTGTGGCGTTGTATCGTTGCGACATGTGAAGTCAATGATTCAAGGTGACATTGAATTAAATGTGTATTGTGAATCGTTATAAACACACGTTAATAGAAACGACTAGTTTACAACTATACTAACGATCCCTTAGGCGTCGTCCGTACTATTCACTTAATCTAACCACCCTGACTTCTCGTAGCCCCACAACCGAGGAGAAAAGAGGGCACGAAGACCTCAATAATTTCCTAAGTCGTTCAAGGCTATAGTGAATGCGAAGGGCCCTTGGCCCGACCCACATTTTGTGAATTCTTGACTTTACTAGCCGTACCAAAGGACCCTTGGGGCCCAATAGCCTAAAAGCCATTGAAAGTCCTTTTACACGGAGTTAGGTCATGTAAGATCCAACAATCATGTAAGTAAGTTGTCTTCGGGCCTAAAGATCAGGTCATTGGGCTAGCTAGGCCCAACAAGCAAGATTTGATACTTTTGGGCCCAAAGATGGTGTATCGACGTCTGTGTATTCCCACGTATGTATTGACTTCCCGAAATTTCTGCGTGTATTGAATATCGTTGTGTTAGTAGTTTCGGATTCGTTATTGATTCGAGACCGAATCAATTCGTTTAGTAACGATTTTTTGTATTGATGTTGTATTAGGTTTTGTTGGTAGTCACGGTACCAGTATTTTATCTCAACGGATTTATTGTTTAAACTTTGGAGTTTTTCTGTTTGCAGCCCCATTCTTTTATGAGTTTACACTTTTAACCCTTCGAATAAAAGAATTTCCAATTTAGTCCTTAGACCAACTTTCTTGAAAACAGTTTTGGTCCCTCAAAATGAATTTTTCTCGATGAAATCCTCATTTTTCGCAAGTTTGACACTTTTGGCCCAAAATAGAAATTTTTTTCATCTTTGGTCCTTTTTAAATATGAAAAGTGTTTTTAACCCTTGAAATGGACTTGGAGCACTAGTAGTCCCCTGTTTTATAGAAAAATACAGGTTCAGCCCTTCAAATTTGAAAATCTCGCATATTGGGCCTTATTGGGCCGAAAAATTCATTTTTGGCCCATTATACTTAAAATTTTACATTTAAGTCCTTCAAAAGAGTGTATTTCTAGAAAATACATTATTAAAACCGTTTTGACTCACTTCAACCATCAGAATTGCTATTTTGTCATTTTGGGCCCTTATGTTTTATATTTTTGACATTTTGAGTCCAAAAATGGGTTTTTAGCCCGAAGAAGTTCATATTAACCAACTTGGTTATTTTTCTAGAAATGATTAGTATGTATTAATATAATTTATACTAGTATCATATAACTTGATGCAAATCTCGGTTTTAAGGGCTTTTGACTAGATCCAACATCACAATCACATAAAAATACAAGTATAAACATAGAAATCACACAAAGCATACATATACACATAGATCTACACATTTGCTTGTATCCCCCCCCCTATAAAACTTGTAAAACCGAAAAATAGGGAGTATGAAGCTCACCTTGAGTTGTAGTTTTGGTTTTGATGAGAGAAAAGAAGAAAATTTCGATCCTAGCAAGTGTCCTTGGTAGATCTCGAGTTTAGTGACTTCTTAGATGATGTGTTTGTGGGAAAAACCTCCTTGAAAAGATCTTGATTCTTGAAATTTTTGAAGAAGGGAGGAGATATTCTTGAAGACTTAGAGAGAATGGAATGAATTTTTGTGAGTGTGTGTGTGTTGTGTTCGGCCGAGAGTGAGTAGGAGGGAAAGAGAGAGATCACGAAGTGATGTATGCATGGAAACATGGGATAAGATGCATGGAAGACCCTTGAATAATTGTGAGGTGGCACTTCTCAAGTCAACTCTTCACTTCTTGGATTTGGGCTTTGGGCTGAGATTTGGAAAGAAAAAGGAGATTATTGGGCTTTAATGCCCCTAATCCCATATAGGAGTTAGGTTGAATGATTGTTGACCTTATAAAATATAAGTGTGATTTTTATGCTTTATTAGGCTAGATTAGGTTGATTATGGTCCATAATAGTTCATATAATTGATTTATTTCATTCTAGCCCCAATATGGCCCAAAACATTGAAATAATTATAAGTGGGTCCAATTAGAGCCCATTTAAGAGTTCTAAGCCCAAGATAGTCAAATTGGAATTTTATTGGTCCATTAGGCCCAATAAGGAAGTCCTAGTCCAAAATGGACCTAAACAAGAACTTCTAGAGTTTCCAATTGCTTGTTGACTATTTGAAATGCTTGTATGGTGTACTTGATTGAAACTTTTGTTGCCATGAAGTGAGCATCTTACATGCTATTAAGTTTTTGATTCAACATTTTACTTGAGTGTTGTGATTACAAGGCACAAAATTTCAAGTTGTGACAGTTTATCACCCAACCGATGTGCCAGTAAATCACACACGCTCCACCGGCCTATGATTAAACTTTAAGAAATCCTTTGCATACCTTGTTAAATCAAGCTAGTGTGCCGATAAACCACACACGCTCCACCAACTGACTTAAGCAAAGTACCAAGTGTAATTTATTGGGTTAGCACCTTATTCACATTTTCCTAAGTAACTAAGATTGGGAATTATAAGTGTTTAGTTACTTAGTATTTATCCTTAATACTTTTAATGAAGGGAGAACTTATAGTCTTTGTCCTACCCATTCGGCTAACGACCCTCCATTAGTCAAAGAAGCGGTGGGTGAGAGTGGAAACCCATTAAACTGCCATTTTATAGGCAGTAACCATATACCGCCCTTATAGACCGGCTTCGTGAATGAAGACTACTAACGGTAAGACTGACTTTTACTATTATACATATATATAAATATTATTAACTTATAATATTATAAAGTATAACGGTTGAATTTTAACTCTTTAAAATTCTAAGGGCTTAACTTGGAAGTGAAGTATTCATAAGTGAAAATTTACAAATTCCAAAACTTGAGGGAAAGTTTTGAAACTATTCAAAACTAACTAATTCCATAACTTATGTGTTTAAAGTAGTTTTAATTAAAAAACTCTTCAAGTTCTATAACTTGAGGACAAGTTATGGAAGACTTTAAACTAAATAATAAAAAAAAGATAACTTTTTTTATTGTAACTTATGGAACTAATTAAGGTTACATTTTTTTTATAATTTATTATTTAATGAAGAGACTCTTGAACCTCCATAAGTTGAGGACAAGTTATGGAGTCATAAAAGCATTTAATTAGAACTAGAATCTTCATTTTGTAACCTTTGCCAACTTTTATGAGTTTTATGACTCTTAAATGTGACTTTTCATATAACTTGAGGACAAGTTACAAAAACACATTTTGGAATCAACTCTTAGATGAAAATGGATTGAAATCAACTATTTCACACAACTTTTCTATTAATCTAAGAACAAGATAATTCAAATCATCAATCTTCAAGAAATTAGCATGAACATACAAACTAATACAAATCTTGAAATTATGACATTTATCTTAGAAATTGGATTAGCATGAACATTACCACATCAAAAACAAGTTTATAAGTCCAAAAACATCTTAGGGTAATGTTCCTAGTCCAATTCCAGTCAAAAAAGTCGAATTTATGCTGTCTGGGGGTCCAACTTGTCGAGTGCATGAACCAACTCGTCGAGTTGGATCGTTTTGATCAATTTTAGGCATGGACTCGCCGAGTCTCCTGATGGACTCGCTGAGTCTGATGATCAGACAACAAACAACTTCGATTTTTTGAGCAGTTTTGCAAGTATAACAAGAAAACAAGCCTAGGCTCTAATACCAGTGTTGGGTTTTGAGCATTCTAACACTCCTAAGTGTACATGCAACCCTAAATACCTTGGATTTATGTTTTCTCTATTATACTTGAAAAAAATGAACATCCAAGGTATTGTCCTAATCTAGCATACAAAACAATGAATATAACAAGATAGAATACATACCTCTTTGATGTAAAATGTTCTCAAGAAGCTTGAGTGCCTAGTGCCCCAAGTGTGACACCTCAAATGGCTCACACAACATCATATGCACTTGGAAGACTTAGAGAGTAACACCACACTTCTATAATCGGCTAGCCCTTCTTTATTCTCACCTAGTGGCCGATTTTTCCAAGAGTATGATCTTTATATAGTTGTTACAATTAGGGTAAACCCTAATTGTCATGACTTTCCATTTCCTTGGATCCATGGGTTCAAATACACCATGGAGCATCATATGGGTTTTATCCCAACCTGATAATCCATGGAGCATTAGCCCACTATACAAGTATGGATGATTTACACAATCAACCCATATATTTAATTAGTCTTCTTTTGATCACTTAATTAATTCTAGATTAATATATTATAACTTATAATATATTAACAAACCTTAAGTGTTATTTCTCTCATTATAGTCTATCCAAATGCATGATGCCATGCAACCCAAATGGACCATGCCGGGTCGGGTCAAGTCTTACCAATTATAGTTATGGATTTGGATATTAATCCAACAATCTAGTGGCCCTCCCAAACTTGCCTTCAATTCTTTAGAAATTTCATTCACTTCACTTTCATGAGACTTCAGCTGTTTCTACAAGTCATTCAAAGTTGACGTATCAAAGCTTTGTTGATTCTTAACCATCATTCTCACACTATGCCATTCCTTACGAAGACCCATAACAAAAATTAAATTGAACTGCATGACTGATCTGGTGATCCATATCGATTGCATCGATAGATTTATTCATTAAGACGATCATAGGAGAGGAAAGCGTACTAAAAATATACTAAGGACTAAACACATTGAGCTTCGAATAAAACTGCCTTAGTAAAATACATTATAAACAATACGAAGAGTAAAAAAGGCTTCGACTCATTACAACGCAAAATACCCTTACAGCGGGGACCAAGGAATGTTTATATGTATGATTCCGAATTACAGTTCGATGTCGGGTGGTACCCGATGAATGTATGCATGTTTAGTTATACTTGTTGTCTTTGTGATACTCATATGTGCTTGGTATGGAGGTGAGTGTGGGTGACATCCCGTATGTCATCACTAGTTGAGTGTCGACGGGGTTCTATATGTCATCATTAGCAGAGTAGGGGCAGGGTCCATGGTTAGCGAGGCCTTAGGAATGGAACATATAGTATTGTGTATGATTCTTTATGTGCTAGCATGATTATATGTTATTGTTTATATGTGTATAGCGGGTGAGGCTCGGTAACAGGCGGGGCCTGGGAGAAAAAGATTTGTATATCGAGTAGGGCTCAATGCTAGGCGGTGCCTGATGTCGGGCATTGTTCGATGTCGGGTGGGGCCCAATGAAGGGGCGAGGGGGCAGTATATGTGATTATCTGTATGGTATGTGATAGTATGGAGAACTCACTATGCTTCGTGCTTATGGTTTTCAATTTTGGTTTCAGGTACTTCCCGTTGCAAAGAGAACAGCTCGGGATTACTACATTGCACACACAATGATGTTTAGCCTGGGATGTTTACTCATATGTTTTGATTTGAAAACTCTGATGATAATGTTTTGAAATACTTTCAATCATGTTTTGATGGAATGGTATGATAACTATGGTTTTATCTAATGGTTTAAAATTAAGTTTTTGGTCATGAATTTTTGGGATGGTACAATATATATATGCCTAAGAATCATAATTGAGTGACATTGCTAATAATATATGATTTATAGGGTCACACCCTTATCAGGTTGGCATATTTTGTTTATTTTTTAATAATATGATTATTCATAAATAATATCAATTCTTGTATTTTTAATTAGGAACAATTATTGTTTTGTGAAAATAATAACTATAAAAGAGTATAATTAGTTATTATTTCGTATGGTATGAATTAATAAGTCATGCACAACCTTTTGGACTTGTTGAATCCTTTTGTCTTTTACCTAAAGACAAAGTTCATATTTTATAAACTTTGAGTTTATAAAAATTAAAGAATTCTTCCTCTTTTGAGAGGTATGGTCGAAAGTTTGGGAGGGTATAGGCGGTTGCTTGTCAGCATCCTTCCCTTATCCACCATGCCTCTAAAGTAAGGTCATTACTTCAGATTATAATATGGATTACCTTTATATAATATTATGGGTTACTTTTGATTTTGCTTGAGTATATAAAGGATGTGCCTTGCACGAATTTTGGCTAGTTTTTTAGTCCTAGATTCACTTTCTTCTTCCCTCTTTCTATAACGTCCCAAAAATTCTAAGGTAAAAATTTCATTTTTAATTAGCCACAAACACCATTTGATCCTTTCAATCATTCAAATGTTTATTTGACTAAAAATAGTTATTAGGGTACAATTCCAAAATCAGAAAAGTGCAGAAACATGGGGCCTTGAGATCAAGCCGACCCCGTCCCTGTCGAATCGGAAGTACCTGAAAATGTTATAAACATAAACCGTAAGCACAAACCTTAAAGAGTTCCACAATACACATATAAACAATAACATATAAACATATAAACATATAAACATATAAACAATAACATATAAACATATAAACATATAAACAATAACATATAAACATAAACCATACATATATGCCAGCTCATGCCTGTGCCGGGTCTATTTCATCCCCAAGTCTATTTCAATTCATGCGTCGGCCCAAAGCCGTACCGGTTTAATTTCACCTCCGTATCTATTTCAACTCAAATGTCATCACTAGGTTGTACCGGGTCTATTTCACCCCACATACATATAGCAAACATGTATACAACACATACAACATGAGTCATAAAGATTACAAACACATATAATCCCTAGTGTCCTATAGTTGAGTGAGCAAAATCACCTCAGTCTACTCAATCGGAGAATCCCCCCGCTAACCAATCAAATAAAACCCCAACTAATAAATGAGCCATAAAGCATAACCAGGAATCTAGTTTTTTTTTTCGAACACCCATGGTAAAAGATAATTTTACCCTTCTAATATCTGACCCAACAACTCATGGGCCAACTCCCAAAAGACCCGGGGACCAAAAGACCTAAAAAGAGGGTTTCACGAGTATGCCCCACATACAAGACTTGTACACCCCGCGTACTACACGCTGATGCCTAACGTACAATCCGCTATATCATAATATCGAGGAAAATATGCATTACACTAAGCTTACACATATGTACGCCCATCGTACCCCCTTGGTGACCATTTTCTCATTTTAGGACTTAAATCTTAAGACCAAAACGTCAAAACTCAGATCTAATCTCAAAACATCGACTTACCTCATAAAGTTTCCACATTTATGACTTTCCATAGTTAGAAAAGGTCCAAAAGCTAAAACCCTAACTTATTTATCCATTAACACATCTTAACTCTTTCATAGAAGGGATATGAGGTCTAGGATCACATTTTTTATGGTTCCTAATAACTCCATAATGTATAAAGTTTTCAACTTATCCATTAGAATGGTCCAAACAACCAAGATCTAGTCTTTAAGTCTCGAAGAGACTAAAAGTGCATCTTTTTTAGCTTAATCCATTAAGTCCAAGTCTCCAACCTTCATATTTGAATCAATATGATGTTTAGATGGATAAAGTTTCCAAATTTATCCATAACAAGGTCACAAACTTTCAAGATCTAATATTTATGCACTAAAGTGACCAAAAGTATGACGTATTATGGAGGTTACAAAACAATTCTCTAAGCGGAAAAACAATTAACAATTAAATGATTAGGGCACATACAACCTAAGAAGGATTTATATCTTTCACATAAAGGCAACATATTATGAACTATCAAACTACAAAATTTTTCTAAAAAATTATTAATTAATTACTAAGAATACATACCTTGATGATTGTTGAAGTAAATAACCAATAATCCCTTTTGTTGATCTTTTGGAAGAAAGTACCACAAGCATCGTGCCTAGTGGTTCACACCCAACACAAGCAAGAAGGATATTGAGGAGAGATGAGAGAGAAGGTATGAAATTCGTCCAACCCTTGGGGAATAATGAGTGCCGAAAATCAAGGCACCAAGGGCCTTTATATAGTGCAGCAAGGAAACCCTATATAACCCTAAAATCAATATAATACTACTATATTTTTTTGGTAATTATCCTCAAGGATAATCTAGAACCCTAAAGCCTCTAGAAACCATCCACCCTATGTGTGGAAGGTGATGGAGCCTTTTGCTCATCTATTGAACAATTACACTTTAGTCCATGCACTTTTAATTAATTCTTTTAATCACAAAATTAATTCCAATTAATTTCTGATTAAATATTAATTAAATATTACTATTTCTAATTAATATATTATTTTCATAATATATTAATAAACTATTTTTTCAATTTATTAATAAAATAATAAATCAACCCTTCTCTCCAATACATCATGTCCAATTGCTAGGTTTGAGGGCAACCCAAAAGTACTGTGCTACCATCTATTCAAATTATACAATTATAGTAATGGGCTTAGACACCGAATCCAATAGTATCCCACTTGGATAAGTATATAACTATAATAGCCAGTATAACTTCTAAACTGAGCAGCAAATTGTAGCTTCCAAAATCCGTTGTCGAACTCTGACCCAGTTAGTTACGTGTCCTACAATAACTGATCATATAATCCTCCGTTCTACAAGATATCATTAGGATATGAGACGTGGAACATAATCAATCTCATTTTCCAATACTTTTGTTTCCTGATTTCTAATTTGTAATGACATAGAACTTCTATTCGAACACATCAATTTAGTCTTGGTCGGGACCGACACTATAAGTCAACACCAAATCACTCAGGGGCCAAATATATTGCTTTTCCTGTTAGGGCAAAAGGAACGAATAAACTTTGACTTACATCTTGCACCATTTACTCAACAGATCATGCACAATAATATGTTTTGTAATACCAAGTTACTAATGCGTTTAAATATCATCAATGTACAACTAAGTTGTAAACCACAATTCATATATCTTCGTTTTAAGATTATAAGATATTATCGTCAGAGAATTACTCGTGATAAGTTCCATGAAGTAATTCTATAACTGTGGATTAATCCAATACTTAAATCTCCATTTCAAAGTACTCATGAACATTGTAGGAATACCATTTCTATGTGTAAAACTCTTCAAACAATCTTACAATCTAATTCATGATAGTCTTATTTCACTACTTACTTCAAAAAGTACGATCGACTGTGGAGTTTGAATAATCAAATTATTCAAGAAGTAAAACATGCAAAATGAAACACAATAATAAAAATTTGACAAAACATAGTAAACAAACTCATAAATAATTTTCTATTATTTAATCACCGAAAGTTAATTACATTTACTTCTTACAAGTTTCAAACTAACTATCTTACTGCAAAAACTAATATCATCTGTCAGACCAATGCTCATAGCATGCTGATTGTGTTTGACCTTACTCTGACCCTTTGTGAAGGGATCTGCAAGATTCTCTTCTGATGATACCCTCTTCACTACGAGGTGACCTTCTTTTACCCTATGTCTGATGAAATAGTAATTTCTATCGCTCTATCTTGATCTTCCTGATGGGTTTTGAGCATTCTAACACTTCCTAAGTGTACATGCAACCCTAATAACCTTGGATCTATGTTTGTCTAATTGTCATGTAAAGTTGAATTCCAAGGTTATATTCCTATCTAGCATACATGGGGAACAATTTTAACATAAAGTATAGATAGAATAACTTACCTTCTTGTTGTTTGTGTTCCTTGAAACCTTGTGAGCCTAGCACCCCAAGTGTGATGCCTCAAATGCTTCACACAACACCAAATGCTCTTGGAAGAACTTATGAGAGAACACACACTTCTTCAAAATCGGCCAAGCCCTCTAGTTTCTTAGTGTAGCCGATTTTGGGAGGAGAACATGTTACTTATATAGTGTTGACACATCTAGGGTTAAACCCTAATGTGTCATGACTCTTCATTTCCATGACCCATGGGTTTGTAACTCCCATGGAGCATCCATGGAGCATCCTATGGGTGGAACCCAACTTGATAGTCCATGGAGCCTTTTAGCCCACTATACAAGATATGGATGATTTACATAATCAACCCATATATTTAATTAGTTATCTTTTGATCACATAATTAATTCTAAATTAATTCTTGATCAAACTAATCAAATAATATTATTAATATATTAGAACTTATAATATATTAATAATCTCCAAGTGTTATTTCTCTCATTTAGTCTATCCAATTTCATGGTGCCATGCAACCCAAATGGACCATGCCGGGTCGGGTCAAGTACATACCAGAAATAGTTATGGACTTAGACACCTTATCCAACAGTCTCCCACTTGGATAAGTCTAATAACTATTACTGCAAGTATGACTTCAGGAACCGATCGGCAATCATAGCTCTTTTCAAGGTTTCTCGAAACTGAGAAAATGATGGTACGCCATTTAAGATAAGTGATCATATAATCCTCTGTTCTAGATATCAGTCGGACAAATACATGGAACAATGTCTTACTTATTGTCCAACAATTTGTTTCCCGATTTCCGATTTGTTTGACAAAGAACTTCATTGAACACATCAATTTAGTTCTGACCGGGCCCGGTACATAGGTCAAAACAAAATCATCGAGGGGCCCAGATATCAGCTTCTAATCCAAGAAGGAACAGATAAACTTCGACTCATATGTTTGTTCTACTACTCATTGAATTACACACAAGAGCGCGATTTATAACATTGAGTTACCAATGCGTTTTTCGTACAATCAATGCATAACCAACTTGTAAGTAACAAATCATATCTCTAGGTTTAAAGACTTATATGATATTACCGTGTCACGATCACTCGAGATAGAATTCCATGAAGTGATTCCAGTGAGCGTGGGTTGAGTCCAATGCTCAGAACTTATGAGCACTCATGATTGTTGTAGCTTTGTCCAAGACCTCTACAACCAAACATGACAGTCTTGATTCATACCTACTTCCGACATATGACCGACTGTGGAGGTTTGAATAATATGTTATACCAAACAAAATTATTCTGGAAGTCAAAACATGCAAAAGAAATATAGTAAACGATCGACAAGAGATAGAAACACTTTACTCATAAATAAAACACTTTTATTCATCATCAAATGTCAATTACACTTTACAAATTTCGAGGTTATCTAACTACTAAATCTAATATCATCCTTCAGCCCTATGCTCCGAGCATGCTGGAGATGCTTAACCCGAGTCAGTCCCTTCGTGAGGGGATCTGCTGGATTCTCATCTGATGATACCCTCTTTGCCACGAGGAGTCCTTCTTCGATCCGATGTCTGATGAAATGGTATTTTCTGTCGATGTGTCTGGATCTCCCGTGATCCCTTGGTTCCTTGGCTATGGCAACAGCACTTTCACTATCACAGAAAATTTCCATTGGCTCTTTAATAGCTGGTACAACTCCAAGGTCTCGAATGAAGTTCCTCAGCCATAAAGCCTCCTTTGCCGCTTCACTAGCTGCAATATACTCTGATTCACAAGTAGAATCTGCCACTGTCTCTTGCTTGGAACTCTTCCAAGAAATTGCTCCTCCATTTAGGGTAAAGACCCAACCCGACTGAGAGCGGAAGTTATCCCTATCAGTCTGGAAGCTAGCATCACTATACCCTACAACTCTCAAGTCATCACTCCCACCGAGGGTAAGGACCCAGTCCTTAGTCCTTCATAGGTACTTGAGAATATTCTTTACCGCAGTCCAGTGTGCCTTGCCAGGGTTCCCCTGAAACCTGCTAACCATGCTCAGGGCAAAGGCTACATCAGGTCGAGTACACGTCATAGCATACATGATCGATGCTATAGCCGAAGCATAAGGTACTCGACTCATTTGTGCTATCTCAGCCTCAGTGCTAGGGCTTTGTGTCTTACTCAGTTTGGCGTTACTCTGGATGGGCAACTCTCCTTTCTTGGAGTCTTGCATTCTGAATCTCTTCAGAACCTTATCCAAGTAGGTACCTTGACTAAGTCCAATTAGTCTTTTACTCCGATCTCTCAAGATCCTTATCCCTAAAATATAGGCAGCTTCACCAAGGTCCTTCATAGCGAAACACATTCCAAGCCAGGACTTTACTTCCTGCAGGGTTGGAATGTCGTTTCCTATGAGTAGTATGTCATCCACATACAATACCAAAAAGCTAACTATACTCCCACAAGCCTTGACATACACACAAGATTCATCTTCACTCCTAGAAAAGCCAAATTCCTTGACCTTTTCATCAAAGCAAAGATTCCATCTGCGAGGTGCTTGCTTTAATCCATAAATGGACTTCTCAAGCTTACACACTCTATTAGGGTACTCGTTGCTGACAAAATCCTCTGGCTGACTCATGTAAACATCTTCAGCCAACTTTCCATTAAGGAAAGCGATTTTGACATCCATTTGCCAAATTTCATAGTCATGAAATGCGGCTATGGCTAACAGAACCCGAATAGACTTAATCTTGGCTACCGGAGAAAAGGTCTCATCATAATCCACTCCAGGAATTTGAGAGAAGCCCTTTGCAACCAGTCTAGCCTTATAAGTGTGTACTTTACCAAACATGTCGGTCTTCTTCTTGAAGACCCATTTGCACCCTACAGTCTTTCGACATGGTACATTCTCGGGGCCTGCCATGGCTTCCTCGTAGCTGTTAGGGTCATCTTGACTTACTAGTGTCTCATCACTAATAAGTGTCTCACCTTCTGCAGTAATATGGAATCCATAGTAATGCTCAGGTGCACTCCTAACTCTCGTGGAACGCCTCAGAGGTACAGATTCGTCAATTGGCTCAACAGAAGTTTCCTCCTCAGGTTGAGGGCTAGAGTTTGAAGTTCCTTCATCACTTGACTCTTGAATTTCATCAAGATCAACTTGCCTCCCACTGTCTCCTTGGCTTATAAACTCTCTTTCTCGAAAGACTCCTCTTCTTGCTACAAAGACCACATTGTCACTAGGTCTGTAGAAGAGGTAACCAAAGGATTGCTGTGGGTAGCCGATGAAAATACACCTCTTGCTTCGGGGTTCGAGCTTATCATGAGTCTCACGTCTCACGAAAGCCTCGCAACCCCAAATCTTGATGTGGTCTAGTTTAGGTACTTTACCAGTCCACATCTCGTGAGGAGTTTTGGCAACTTTCTTTGTAAGGACTAGATTAAGGATATGGACGGCAGTCTCTAAGGCATACCCCCAGAATGAGATTGGTAGAAAAGCTCGACTCATCATGGAACGAACCATGTCCAACAAGGTTCGATTACGCCTCTCAGCCACACCATTCAACTGCGGTGTCCTGGGACGTGTCAATTGTGAGACAATCCCACATTCCATTAGATAGTCGAGGAACTCTTAACTAAGATACTCACCACCCCGATCGGATCGAAGCATCTTAATGTTCCTGCCCAATTGATTCTCGACTTCCTGTTTAAATTCCTTAAACTTCTCGAAAGTCTCTGACTTATGCTTGATTAAGTAGACATATCCATATCTACTGTAATCATCAGTAAAAGTCAAATAATAACGATTAGCATCCCTTGTGGCATGTTTGAATGGCCCACACACATCCGTGTGTATAAGGTCCAACAAACCTTCACCCCTTTCACACGAGCCTATGAAGGGTGACTTTGTCATTTTTCCAAGTAAGCATGATTCGCAACTATCATTTGACTTTAGGTCAAACGACTCCAAGACTCCATCCTTGTGGAGTTAGCCTATGCATTTCTTGCTTATATGTCCAAGACGACAATGCCATAATGATGCTTTATCCAAGTTATTATTATTAGTAGAATCAATACACAAAACATTATTTCCTAAGTTATCTACAACAGATACAGCTTCATACACACCATCACAAGGTAATGCTTTAAAATAAAGAACATTATTAAAGAAAGCATTAATCGAACCAACTTCATTATCAAACGAAAAGGTGAAACCTTGTTTGTACAATGCATGAAAGGAAATAATATTTCTTTCCATTTCTGGCGAATAACAACATTTATTCAAATCTAAATTTAACCCACTACTTAGCGATAAAGTATAAACTCTAATCTTGGTGACAGGTGTAACTTTCCTATTCCCCATGATTAAGTTTATTCTTCCTTGCTCCATATTCTCACTTCTTCCTAGTCCCTGCAAGTCACAACAAATATGAATACCACAACCGGTATCAAGGACCCAAGATTTCCAATGGGGTGAGTTATTAGAAATGATAGTGTAAATACCTGCATGGTTCAGTTTGACTTTCCCATCCTTCACATCCTGCTGGTACTTTGGGCAGTTCCGCTTCCAATGAGCTTTTTCATGGCAATAGAAGCATTCAGCCTCTTTTGGGTCAGAAGAAGGAGTAATGAAACCTTTCTTGGTTCCACTTGAAGAAGAGCCATCAAGGGTCCGAGCCTAGGTACCCTTTGAAGATCTCTTTCTCTTCCTCCCTCGACTTTACCCGATTGCCAAGACCGGAGTTGAGTCTGGAGTAGGAGTGATAGCAACCGACTTCCCCTTAAGACATGTTTCTGCGGTCTTGAGAAGTCCCTGAAGTTTGCTGAGGGTGACCTCTTCCTTGTTCATGTGATATGTCATGCAGAATTGATCATAACACGATGGTAAGGAGTGCAAAATGATATCTATTGCAAGCTCCTCAGGGAAGTTCACATTGAGCTTCAGCAAACGATCCACATACCTTTGCATTTTCTGCATGTGGCTCGTGACGGACTCTCCGTCCTTCATCATGGTTGTTATCATGGAGCAGATGACTTCGTACCTCTCTTGTCGTGCACTTTGATGGTATCTTTCCATCAAATCTTGGTGCATTTCATAAGGGTAGAAATCTTCATAAGACTTTTGGAGTTCAGCTGTCATGGTGGCCAACATGATGCAAGCCACCTTGGTTGCATCTCTTTCATGAGTATGAAAGTCAGCGATCTCCTGTGGAGTTGCAGTGGACTCATCAATTTCCTTAAGCTCCTTGTCAAGGACATATTCTTTGTCCTCGTAGCGGGTAATCATCCTGATGTTTCTGATCCATTTGTTGAAGTTGGATCCATCAAAGGTGACTTTCCCACACAAACTCATAAGAGTAAAGGAGCCATTAGGATTCGAGCCAGAAGCATTATTTGAAGACATCTGAAGGAACAAGTTTAGTTTAGATTTAAGAGAGTCCTTAATAAAACTCCCAAATGTAATATTAAGGCTAGGATCCAATCACAATATAATATAATTTAGAAGAGGTATGCCGTAATCTAAGCTATACCATATTTGAAAGGTAGGTGAATGACGATTCACCAATTTCCACCACGAAAACCGAAATATTAGATATTTAGTTTTTTATTGGTTTTAGAAATTCCTAGATTCTTTGAGATCCAATGAACTTTTCAAAGGCATGTTTCAATCTCGAGAGTGCCCTCCAAGTTTTGTGACTGGGATGCCGAGGATCACAAAACGAGGTGTGAAGTAACCATGCAAATCACTTGGTACCCTTAAAGTTTATCACTCAATCGATGTGCCGGTAAACCACACACGCTCCACCGATACTATAATAAACCTTAAGTCACCCTTTACCTACCTTGTTAAGTCCAAGTTAGTGAGCCGGTTAACCACACACGCTCCACCAACGACTTAGACAAAGTGTAAAGTGTAATTTCATGGATTAGCACCTTATTCACATTTTCCTAAAGTAACTAAGATTGGGAATTTAATAAAACGTTTAGTTACTTTATTATATTCATCATACTTTGAATGAGAATTTATAAGTCCTTGTCTTACCCGTTCGGCTAACGACCCTCCACCAGTCAAGCAAGCGGTGGGTGAGAATATACACCCATTAAGTCACCATTTTATAGGCAACAACCTTATACCCACCTTATAGACCGGCTTCGTGAATGAGGCGTACTAGCGGTAAGACGACTTTATTCTTATACATATATATATAATTATTAAATCACCATAATATAAGTATAATGGTTGAATTTTAACTTTTAAAATTCTAGGGGTTGGAACTTAAAGTTTTAACTTAACTTTACTTGTTCCAAAACTTGAGGGCAAGTTTTGTAACTTTCAAAACTTTTCATTTCTTGTAACTTATGAGTTTAATAGAGTAATAAAATGAAGACTCTTCATTTTTCTAACTCTTGTATTTGTTTTAATGGTTTTAACTCAAGTGTGACTCTTGGTTTTCCATAACTTAAGGATAAGTTATGGACTCCATTAAAACACATTATGATCAAGAATTAATCTACCAAATAGGTTACAAATAATTCCTATGATTATCTAAGACATCATAAGAACAAGAACATGAATATGAACACAATCAAAAATTACATAAAACTTTGTAATTTTGATAACTAGTTGTTGTAAATGAATTAGCAAAGACATTACACCACCAAAAACAAGTTTTCAATTACCAAAACAGTTTAGGGTAATGTTTCTAATTCATTTCCAGCAACTGAATCGAAATTCTGCACTCAGTCGACCCTACTCGCCGAGTGCATGAACTGACTCGCCGAGTTGGTTGAAGATACTCATGGACTCGGCGAGTCCCCCCTATAGACTCGACGAGTCCATTCGCAGACAGCAAGATTTCCGATTCTGTTTTCAACTTTTAAGCACAAATAAGAGCAAACAAGCCTAGGCTCTGATACCACTGATGGGTTTTGAGCATTCTAACACTTCCTAAGTGTACATGCAACCCTAATAACCTTGGATCTATGTTTGTCTAATTGTCATGTAAAGTTGAATTTCAAGGTTATATTCCTATCTAGCAAACATGGGGAACAATTTTAACATAAAGTATAGATAGAATAACTTACCTTGTTGTTGTTTGTGTTCCTTGAAACCTTGTGAGCCTAGCACCCCAAGTGTGATGCCTCAAATGCTTCACACAACACCAAATGCTCTTGGAAGAACTTATGAGAGAACACACACTTCTTCAAAATCGGCCAAGCCCTCTAGTTTCTTAGTGTAGCCGATTTTGGGAGGAGAACATGTTACTTATATAGTGTTGACACATCTAGGGTTAAACCCTAATGTGTCATGACTCTTCATTTCCATGACCCATGGGTTTGTAACTCCCATGGAGCATCCATGGAGCATCCTATGGGTGGAACCCAACTTGATAGTCCATGGAGCCTTTTAGCCCACTATACAAGATATGGATGATTTACATAATCAACCCATATATATAATTAGTTATCTTTTGATCACATAATTAATTCTAAATTAATTCTTGATCAAACTAATCAAATAATATTATTAATATATTATAACTTATAATATATTAATAATCTCCAAGTGTTATTTCTCTCATTTAGTCTATCCAATTGCATGGTGCCATGCAACCCAAATGGACCATGCCGGGTCGGGTCAAGTACATACCAGAAATAGTTATGGACTTAGACACCTTATCCAACACTTCCATGATCTCTTGGTTCCTTTGCCAAGGCAACCCCTCCTTCGTTATCACATAAAACTTACATTGGCACCTTGATGGTTGGCAAAACTCCAAGGTCTTTGATGAAGTTCTTTAACCAAATTGCCTCCTTTGACGCTTCACTCGCCACTATGTAATCTGATTCACAAGTAGAATCAGTCACCGTCTCTTGTGTAGAACTTTTCCAGCTTACCACTCCTCTATTTAAGGTAAACACCCAACCAGATTGAGAATGTAAAATCTATATCTGTTTGAAAGCTAGTGTCACTATACCCAATTACTCTGAATGTATGAGTACCATCAAGTACTAGGACCAGTCCTTAGTTCTTTGTAGATACTTGAGAATGTTCATAACTACTATCCAATGAGCTCTACCTGGATTTCCCAGATAACGACTGCCCATTCTTAAAGCAAAGGCCACATCAAGGCGAGTACATGTCATAGCATACATTATAGATCATGGCGAGAGCATGTATAGAATACATGATAGATCCAATGACATAATCATATGAAAGTCTACTCATTTCTGCTATCTCTGCATCGGTACTCGGGCTCTGAGTCTTACTCAGTTTGGTATTACTCTCTATAGATAATTCTCCTTTCCTGGAATTCTCCATATTAAAATGTTTAGAACCATTTCCAGGTATGTATTATGACTAAGTCCAATTAGTCTTTTACTCATTTCTCTTATAATTCTTATCCCCATAATATAAGTAGCCTTTCCCAGATCCTTCATAGCGAAACACTTTCGAAGCCAAGACTTAACCTCTTGCAAAGTTTGAATGTCGTTTCAAATAAAAAATATGTCATCAATGTATAATTCTAGGAAGGTCACTATACTCCCAATAGCTTTAACATATATACAAGACTCATATTCACTTCTGGAGAAGCCAAACTCCTTGACCTTCTTGTCAAAGCAAATATTCCATCTGCAAGAAGCTTCTTTTAATCCATAGATCGATTTCTCAAGCTTACACACTCTATTTGGAAATTTTGCATCAACAAAACTATCTAGCTGACTCATGTAAACATCCTTAACCAACTTTCCATTAAGGAAAGCGGTTTTGACATCCATCTGCCAAATTTCATAATCTTGAAAAAAGCTATGGCGAGCATTATCCTAATAGATTTTATCTTAACAACTAGTGATCCTTCAAAGAAAAACACTTTCCAAACCAAAACTTAACCTCTTGTAAAGTTGGAATGTTGTTTCCTATAAGAAGCTATGGCAAGCATTATCCTAATAGATTTTATCTTAGCCCTAGGTGAGAAGGTCTCATCATAGTCAAACCCTGGGGTTTAAGTAAAGCCTTTCGCAACAAGTCGAGCCTTGAAATTGTATACCTTTCTATCCATGTCGGTCTTCATCTTGAAGATCAATTTACACCCAACTATCTTACGACCTACTCCATTATCATGCCAATTCCAAACTTGGTTGTTATACATGGACTTTTATCTCGATGTCCATTGCCTCTTGCCATTTGGCTGCCACAGGGTCTGCGATTTTTTCTTTGTAGTTGGTCAGTTCATCCAAATTTACTAGTGTACTGTCACTGATAAATGTATCACAATATGTAGTAATATGGAAACCATAGAACTTATGTGGTATTCTAACTCTACTGGAACGCCTAAGAGGTAATGACTCGTCAATTGGAATTTCTTCCTCTGGTTGAACCTTAGTGTCTTCAGGGGTTCCCATTGTCCTCTTTGCATATGATCTCTCTCTCTCTCTCTCTATCTCTCTCTCTCTCTCTCTCTCTCTCTCTCAAGACTCCCCTTCATGCTACAAAGATCACGTTCTAACTAGGTCTACAGAACAAATACCCAAAGGACTTTTGTGGGTAGCCAATGAAAGTACATCTCTCACTTTGATGTTTAAGCTTGTCGTGAGTCTATCATCTAACAAAAGCTTCACAATCCTAAAACTTGATATGTGCTAACAAGGGAACCTTCCCTGTCCACATTTCATGATGTGTTTTGACAATATTCTTAGTTGGGACAAGATTAAGAATGTGGGCGACAGTCTCTAAGGTATACCCTATAACGGAATTAGAAGAGAAGTTTAACTCATCATGGAACGAACCATGTCTAATAAGTTTCGATTGCACCTCTCAGCCACACCATTAAGTTGTGGTGTCCTAGGAGGTATCAATTGTGAAACTATTCCACATTCCTTGAGGTAGTCATGGAACTCGATACTGAGATACTTACCACCCCTGTCGGATCTAAGCATCTTTATCTTCCTGCCCAATTGATTCTCGACTGTCACACCCCTGAACCAAACAGCGGAAACGTCCGAGGGCTCTTGTGAGTTAATTGAATACCATCACAATGATTATAGATGAATCATAACATCATTCATCACCATGCATTGAAATATTACAACTGATATTGTTTACATTCAATACATTGTTGTAAACATTACAATTCCATAACATAAACCGTTTGATCATTAATCTAAGCAAAACACCATGACATAACTTGATACATATTCTTCTGTTTACCTGTTACCTGAGAATACAAGTTATTTTGAAAATGGTCAACATATTGAATGTTGGTGAGTTCATAAGTAATGTTATGGAAAAATGATTTTTGTGAAGATTGCAAACCCAAAAAATCCGATATTTTCTGAAAAGAGTATTTGTAATAAAAAAAAGTGTGAAGATCCGTAAATATGCTTGTCGATTTTGAAAACATGAATAATTGTTGAACTTTGTATACATCACATAGGTTAAAATGTTAAACTCCCCGGGAAAACCCGATGTTTTCCCAATGCGTAAATTAAAGGACTTGTTTATTGCTATACCGATACGACGATTGTTTTTTATTACCCAGGTGACATTGGATTAATTAAGGGTTGTGAGTTGTTACAATCACGCATTATTGAAAATGACTAGTTTATAACTACAAATTATGAACGATCCTTGAGGCGTCGTCCATACTACTCACATAATCCAACCACCCTGACTTCTCTTGTTTAACATCATGAATCTGCTTACTCGGTTTCTCATAGCCCCACAACCGAGGAGAAAGGAGGGTAAGAAGCCTCCTTTATTTCCATAAGTCATTCAAGGCTATCGGGAATGCGAAAGGCACTTGGCCTGACTCGCATTTGACTTCTCGACTTTGCTAGCAGTACTAATGGGCCCTTGGGGCCCAACAACACGATAGAGCTATTGAAAGTCCTTTCACATTGAAGTAGATCATAGAAGGCCCATTAACATGTTAGCGCAACCCCTTTGGGCCCAAAGATCATGCTATTGGGTTAGCAAGGCCCAACAAGCACGGTTTGAAACTTTCAAGCCCAAAGATTGAATATTGACTCCTCGTAGTTATCACGTGTTTATTGAAGTACTAGGGTTTATTGATTTTTGTTTTGTTTTTGATTCGAGACCGAATCAATTCGTTTGGTAACGATATTGGTTGTTGAATGTGTATTTGTTATTACGTTTCGCCGGTAGTCGTGGATCTCGTATTTTGTCTTAAGGGATTTTTTGTTTAAAAGTAAGATTTTTATCTTTTTACAACCCTTGTTTTATTAAGTTAACAGTTTTAGTCCTTTATATAAAAGAATTTCCATTTTAGTCCTTAAACCATTTTTTTCTACACTTTAGTATCATAACATGTTGAGAAGATGTTTTTAGCTCAAATTTATTTTGCAAATAGCTTATGTCCTTCCAAAATGAAGTTTCTCGGTTAGAACCCTCAATTTCGCAACTTTGTCAATTTTGGCCCAAAATAGAAATTTTTTACATTTTTTATCCTTTTTGAATTTGAAAAACATTTTTGACCTTTGAAATGGTTTTAATACACTTTAAACCCACAGTTTTATAGAAAACTTCCTTTTCAGCCCTTCCATCTTAGAAATCTCGCAATTTGGGTTCATTGGGCCGAAAAGCCCAAATTTAGCCCATTAAATTCAAAATTTACATTTTAAGCCCCTCAAAAATGTTGATGTTAAGAAAAATTGTTATAGAAACTGTTTGGACCCTTTTGAACATCCAGAAATTATAATTTTTCGGTTTGGGCCCATGGTTTTGTATTTTTTTTGACAATTTAAGCCCATAAATGGGTTTTATGTCCAAATATGTTCATCCTAACCAAATGAACTATTTTTCATGACTTGATTAGAGTAAAATGGTTTAGGTTAGGTTTATTTCCTTTCCCATGTTTTAGATCTCGGTTTTACACACTTGTTGAATAATATATTCATCACAAACACAAGATATCACACACATACATGCATCAAATCACACATATCATACATTTACACATAGATCTACACATTTACTTGTATTCTCTCCCATAAAAACTCTTAAAAACCGAAAAGAAGGGGTATGAAACTCACCTTGTGGTTTGAATTTGGTTTTGATTAAGATTTGAGAGAAGATTTCGGCCCTAGCAACCTTTTGAGGAAGTTTTCGAACTTAGATGATTCTAGGGAGTTAGATCATGAATTTGCTTGAGTTAAGATGAGATGTTTGATAAACTAAGAGTCTAGATCATAAATCTAAACATAAACTTACCTTGGATGATGATTTTTGTGGAAAGTCTCTTTGAAAAGCTGTTGATTCTCGAAAATTTGATGAAGAAAGGTGAGGATGTTCTTTGAGAGATTTTGTTTAATAAAAATTGGATGAAGTGTGTATGTTTGGGAGCTCTCGGCCGAGAATCAAGAAGAAGAAGAGAGAGTGAGAGAGTTGAAATGACTAACTTAGATGCATGTTGGTCCATGCATGGAGGTATGTGATGTATAAATGAGGTGGCAATCATACAAGTCAACTCTTGATTCTTTGGGTTGGGCTTGGGCTGAGATTTGGAGAGGGAAAAAGAAAAGGATTCAGCCTTGTAGGCTTAAGCCTATTTCATGGGTATGTTAATTGATGTTTGGTTCAAACAAATATAAATGTGATTTTTATGACCTATTAGGGCTAAATTAGGTTAATTATGGCCCAATATGGTTCATTTAAATAATTTATTTCATTCTAGGCCCAATATGGCCAAAAATATTGAAATAAATGGAAGTGGGTCCAATTAGAGCCCATTTAAGAGTTCTAAGCCCAATATAGTCAAATTGGAAGCTCATTGGTCCATTGGGCCCAATAAGGAAGTCCTAGTCCAAAATGGACGTAAACAAGAACTTCTAGGGTTTCCAATTGCTTGTTGACTATTTGCAATGCTTGTATGAGGTGTTTGATTGAAATTTTGTTGTCGTAGAGTAAGCATCATCCATGGTTTCATGTTTTTGATTCATAGTTGACATATGTGTTGTAGTTACAAGGCACAAAATTTTCTAGTCATGACATCATCCTCCTGTTAGAGGGAATTTCATCCCGAAATTCTTTTGAAAGCTAGATCTGAGAATGCTAGAATAGATGAGGGTACTTTTGCTTCATTTGGTCTTCGCATTCCCACGTGAATTCTAGCCCACGCTTTGCGTTCCACCGTACTTTCACGATCGGGATGCGACTTTGCTTAGTACGCTTCACCTCCCTATCCATGATTTCGACTGGTTCTTCCACGAACACGATATTCTCATTGATTTCAATTTCGTCAAGGGGAATGACGAGAGTTTCATCTGATAGGCACTTCTTTAGATTGGAAACATGGAACACGGGGTGTACACTGCTTAGCTCAGCGGGTAGCTGCAGTTTGTACGCCACTAGACCTATTCGGGCAACGATCTCGAAAGGTCCAATGTATCATGGGTTCAGTTTTCCCCGTTTTCCGAAACGAATGACCCCTTTCCAGGGTGAAACTTTTAACAGTACTCGATCCCCGACCTGAAACTCTAAGGGCTTTCGCTGTTTATCATCGTAGCTCTTTTGTCGGTCGCGCGAGGCTTGTAGTCGAGCTCTGATTTGAACTATATTTTTTGTTGTTTCACGTTTGATCTCCGGTCCCGTTAACACCTTGTTCGATGCTAGTTCCTTTGCTAGCTGGGTGTCACCCACCTCGGCCCAACACAACAGTGATCTACACTTACGTCCATATAGCGCTTCAAAAGGGGCGACCTTGATGCTTGAATGATAACTGGTGTTATATGAGAACTCAACCAAGGGTAAGTAGGTATCCCAAGACTTCCCAAAGTCTATCACACATGGGAGAAGCATGTCTTCGAGGGTCTGGATGGTTTGTTCGCTTTGATCGTCCGTTTGTGGGTGATAAGCGGTGCTCATGTCGAGATGGGTTCCAAGTGCTTTCTGAAGTGATTGCCAAAAACGTGAAGTGAACCTACTGTCTCTATCTGAGATGATAGACACTAGTACTCCGTGAAGCCTCACGATTTCTCGGATGTATATTCATGTCAGTCTCTCCATCTTGTAGGATTATTTTATTGGAAGGAAATGGGGGGATTTCGTTAGTCGGTCAACTATTACCCATATAGTGTCTAATCCATCTGATGTCTTGGGTAGCTTAGTCACAAAGTCCATAGAAATCCCTTACCATTTCCACTCGGGGATTACTGGTTGTTGTAATAACCCTGAGGGCTTCTAGTATTCCACCTTTACTTTGGCGCAAGTAAGGCACTTGCTAACATATGTGGCAATTTCTGCCTTCATGTTAGGCCACCAATAATGTTGTTTAATATCCAAGTACATTTTGTCCGAACCTGGATGGATGGAGGATCGCGTCTTGTGAGCTTCATTCATGACTACCTCCCTAAATCCTCCAAGTTTAGGGACCCAAATACGGTTCATGAAATAGTATAATCCATCCTCTTTTACCTCTAGATTCTTCTCCATTCCGCGTAATGCTTCACTTGCTCTGTTTTCCGCCTTTATGGCATCTGATTGGGCTACCCTGATCTGAGTGGTTAGGTGGGATTGGATGGTTATTGATAGAGTTTTCACACGACGATTAGAGTACTCTTTCTGGCTCAAGGCATCAGCTACCACATTAGCCTTGCCTGGGTGGTACTTGATTTCTCACTAATAATCGTTTAATAGTTCAACCGATCTTCTTTGTCTCTTATTCAACTCTTTTTTATTCAGGATGTGTTGGAGACTCTTGTAGTCCGTGAAGATGGTGCACTTCGTACCATAGAGGTAATGCCTCCAAATCTTCAGAGCGAAGACCATTGCTCCCAATTCCAGATCGTGGGTTGTATAGTTCACTTCGTGTGTCTTTAGTTAGCGGGAGGCATAAGCTATCACCTTTCCACGCTGCATGAGAATGCAACCTAAACCCTGATTTGACGCGTCGCAGTAGACCACGAAATCTTCTGTTCCCTCTGGTAGAGATAGTACCAGGGCACTGCAGAGTGCTTGCTTCAGAGTTCGGAATGCAACTTCTTGTTTGTCCGTCCATTTGAATGGTACGCCCTTTTGTGTCAGCGAGGTAAGTGGCTTGGCGATCTTAGAGAAGTTCTGAATGAACCTCCTATAGTAGCCTGCTAGGCCTAAGAATTGGCGAATTTTTGTGGGTGTCGTCGGAACTCCCCATCCTTCAACGGCTTTGACCTTAGAAGGATCCACCTGTATTTCGTGCCGACTAACAACATGACCTAAGAAGTTCACGCTACGGAGCTAGAACTCACACTTAGAGAGTTTTGCGTATAGCTTCTCCATCCGCAGGGTTTCCAGGATTTGTCGGAGATGTTGGTCATGCTCTTCTTCACTTCGAGAATAGACTAGAATGTCATCAATGAAAATGATAACAAAGTTGTCGAGGGATGGTCGACAAATTCGGTTCATTATGTCCATAAATGCGGCAGGGGCATTCATTAGACCGAAGGGCATTACGACAAATTCATAATGTCCGTAATGAGTTCGGAAAGAGGTTTTGGGTATATCCTCTTCCTGGACCTTGAGTTGATGGTATCCAGATCATAGATCTATCTTAGAGAAGTAACTAGCTCCTTGGAGCTGGTCAAATAGATCGTCGATTCGTGGGAGTGGATAGCGATTTTTGACAGTGAGTTTGTTTAGCTCCCTCTAATCGATGCACATCCTAAAAGATCCGTCCTTCTTTTTGACAAAGAGGACCAGAGCTCCCCATGACGAGTAGTTAGGTCGGATGAATCCTTTGCCCCGGAGTTCGCTGAGTTGGCTGGACAATTCCTGCATCTCAGCAGGAGCTAGTTGGTAAGGCGATTTAGCGAGGGGAGTTACTCCTGGAACAAGATCAATTCGGAATTCAACTTGTCTCTCTGGGGGTACTCCAGGAAGATCTTCAGGAAATACGTCTGGGAATTCATGTGCTACTAGAATGCCTTGAATGCTAACCTCTTCCTTGGTTTTATCCACTATGTGAGCCAGGAACGTCAAATCGTTCTTTCGCAGACGCTTCTGTGCCTAGATGCACGAGATGAGGCGAAGTTTCGTGCTAGGTTTTTCTCCATAAATAACTAGGGTTTCGTGATTGGGAAGGTGAAGGCGAACGGCCGTCTCGCGACACATAATTTCAGCATGGTGGGGGCTTAACCAGTCCATGCCAATAATAACATCGAAACTCCTAATGGAAACAGGAATTAAGTCTATTCGAAAGACGTGTTGATTTAGAGTTAGGGTACATCCGATGTAGATTTCCCCAGTGGATTCGGTTTTCCCATTGGCCATTTCCATCGTAAAGGTTTCATTGAGCTTTTAGGGTTGTTGTTTTAACAAATGTTTAAACTTATTGCTCACAAAACGTCGCTCCGCTCCGGTGTCAAATATGATGCATGCATAAGTGTGGTTTAGGGGAAACGTACCGGTAACAACAGAGGGATCCTGAATCACCTCCCCCTGAACCATGGTCAACACCCTTCCTGTTCCTCCATTTCCAGGATTGTTGTTGTTAAGGAAATTTCGACAGAAATGCCCTGATCTTCCACATCCATAGCAGGTGGGGCTAGGTCCTGCATTGTTGCCGCTGGTGTTGGTGATGTTGTTGTTACGGTTATTGTTGTTGATTCTGAGGAGGATAAGTCCTGCAGTACCTTGCCGTGTGCCCCTTCCGATTGCAACTGGTGCACTGCATCTCTCTGTATTCCCCATTGTTATGGAGACCGCACGTGTTGCACTTGGGAAGATTACCGGAATAAGGTCTAGGAGCACTTGGAGCAGCTTAGGCTGGAGCATGTGGTGTGGACAGAACTTGAGCGGTTGCAGCATTAACTGCCACTGTTTGCCGCTTCTTGGATGATTCGGAGCCTTGACGTCCCCTCCTCCTATTGTTCTTCCCTTTCCTGCTATCATTTTCCTTCTTAACTTCCGTCTCTACTGGCTTCTCACCCTTCTTGTTGTTGTGGTCATACAACTTCTTGGCCAATCTCTTGGCACTGTTGAAAGTTTCGGGATTTGCAGCTATCACGTTTCCTTGGATCGAGGAGGTTAGTCCCCCGATGAATCGCTCGATCTTCTTACCCTCTGAGGTAATCATAGCAAGGCATAAGAGAGATAGTTCGCTAAACCTTGATATGTAGGCATCTATATTAGCATTCCGGACAGTGAGATTCCACAGCTCTTGTTCCATTTTCTGAATTTCACCACGAGCGCAGTATTCGGCCATCAACATTTCTTTCATTTCTGCCCATGGCATGGAATTGGCTACGGGGACTGTCATATCTTCCACGTGTCCGTTCCACCAAGTGAGCGCTTGGTCAACGAAAGTGCATGCGACAAACTTCACCCTCATCTCTTCAGGGAAATCGCATATCTCGAACACCGATTCCACCTTCTCGATCCATCGTTTCAGGGTGATCATTCCTCCAGTATCGTTAAAGGTTCGTGGTTTTCCGTTTGTGAAGTCTTTGTAGGAACATGTTTTGGTGGGTCCTTGATTCATCCCGTTGTTCGAACTTCCGGCCCCTTGTCCGTTGACTCCTCCATTGTTCCCTTGGTGAATTTGTGCCATTACTGCGGTCGCCGCACCAGATACAGCTGCCTGGAATGCAGCTGAGTCGACTTCGGGTGGGGTTGGTCTAGGGTTTCCACAAGCGGGTCGTGGAGGCATCTTTCTGTCATAGAACGGAAAGATGTTGAGTGTATGTGGTTTTTGTGAGGTTGTGATCCTATAGACTAGGTGTGTGGCACAAACTTAAGTACTTCTACAATTTAGCATACAATCATGGATTCGTAACACAAAGCAGATTATAACGTCATAATAAAACATATAAAAAATTTTACTCATATTATCCGCATTTGATACATGAAAATTTTGCTCGTAAGAGCATACATAAGTGATATTAGTTCTACAACATAACGACTCTATGAGTAGTGTAGTCACTTAAACATAGAGTCAGGGTACATAGCATAGAATCTAATACCTAGTAAGATAAGTCTATCCTTAACACTCCATGGTGTGTCCTAAGATAGTGGCGAGATCATATGCCGAAGTGTTGAGCCAACAACTGATCCATCTCATTCATCTCCCCAATGACCTCATCCCTCTCATGCTCAGCTTGCACTGCACGTGCTTCCATGGCGAACAACTGTTGCCACAGGGCGGCAAAGCGATTCTCCCTTGCGGGGTTCACTGGTGGGGCGGGGTGGTCCGGTTGCGCCTCGCCTACAAATGACATGGTGTTATCTTTGCTCGAGTCTTGTCCTTCCTCCATGTCATCATCGGTCTCCTCAAACTCGTAGTCAGTGTTCGTGTACTCGTCAGGTCCGACGTCATGTGCTTCCTCTTGATTCCCTTCAGGTTCATCTTCAAGCATCCCGTGAGCCACTAGGACTTGATGAAACTGAATGCCCTCCTGCTCTCCTTCCATGAAGGTTGGGAGAAGGTATACGAATAAACTATCATTATGCTATGACTCTACAACTACTGTATAGACTAAACAGATGTTCTCTTCTTGGTGATAAAGGGGTATGTTTTTAGGTTCTTTAGCTATCAAGATCTTCTCAGGACGTTGGATAGTAATACCTTGGAAGGAATGTAGTTGATCAGGCTACATCCAATTCTTAATATGACTAAGAACAGTCCTGGCTTAACTGAGATACTAGCATTATCTTGTTTGTGTATTATGTTCTTTCCCTAATACAAGCAAGGAAGTTTTTATTGTTATGTTTCACTTGTTTTGTTCAGAGTTATGTTAGTCCCTCTTTTTGGTTTATAGTTACATATCAATGTGTGGTTAGATATGCTACTTCACTATAAACAGGGCTCTGATACCAACCTGTTACACCCCGAACCAGACGGCGGAAACGTCCGAGGGCTCTTGTGACTTAATTGAATACCATCACAATGATTATAGATGAATCATAACATCATTCATCACCATGCATTGAAATATTATAACTGATATTGTTTACATTCAGTACATTGTTTTAAACGTTACAATTCCATAACATAAACCGTTTGATCATTAATCTAAGCCAAACACCATGACATAACTTGATACATATTCTTCTGTTTACCTGTTACCTGAGAATACAAGTTATTTTGAAAATGGTCAACATATTGAATGTTGGTGAGTTCATAAGTAATGTTATGGAAAAATGATTTTTGTGAAGATTGCAAACCCAGAAAATCCGATATTTTCTGAAAAGAGTATTTGTAATAAAAAAAAAGTGTGAAGATCCGTAAATGTGCTTGTCGATTTTGAAAACATGAATAATTGTTGAACTTTGTATACATCACATAGGTTAAAATGTTGAAATCCCCAGGAAAACCCGATGTTTTCCCAATGCGTAAATTACGCGACTTATTTATTGTTATACCGATACGACGATTGTTTTTTATTACCCAGGTGACATTGGATTAATTAAGGGTTGTGAGTTGTTACAATCATGCATTATTGAAAATGACTAGTTTATAACTACAAATTATGAACGATCCTTGAGGCGTCATCCATACTACTCACATAATCCAACCACCCTGACTTCTCTTGTTTAACATCACGAATCTGCTTACTCGGTTTCTCATAGCCCCACAACCGAGGAGAAAGGAGGGTAAGAAGCCTCCTTTATTTCCATAAGTCATTCAAGGCTATCCGGAATGCGAAAGGCACTTGGCCCGACTCGCATTTGGCTTCTCGACTTCGCTAGCAGTACTAATGGGCCCTTGGGGCCCAACAGTACGATAGAGCTATTGAAATTCCTTTTACATGGAATTAGGTCATAGAAGGCCAATTAACCTTTAAGCGTATCCCCTTCGGCCCAAAGATCATGCTATTGGGCTAGCAAGGCCCAATAAGCACGATCTGAAACTTTCAAGCCCAAAGATTGAATATTGACTCGTAGTTATCACGTGTTTATTAAAGTACTAGGGTTTATTGATTTTTGTTTTCTTTTTGATTCGAGACCGAATCAATTCATTTGGTAACGATATTGCTTGTTGAATGTGTATTCGTTATTACGTTTCGCCGGTAGTCGTGGATCTCGTATTTTGTCTTAAGGTATTTTTTTGTTTAAAAGTAAGATTTTTATCTTTTTACAACCCTTCTTTTATAAAGTTAACACTTTTAGTCCTTTATATAAAAGAATTTCCATTTTAGTCCTTAAACCATTTTTCTTGACACTTTAGTATCATAACAAGTTGAGAAGACATTTTTAGCTCAAATTTGTTTTATAAACAACTTAAGTCCTTCCAAAATGCAGTTTCTTGGTTAGAACCCACAATTTCGCAACTTTGTCAATTTTGGCCCAAAATGGAAATTTTTTACATTTTTGATCCTTTTTGAATTTGAAAAACATTTTTGACCTTTGAAATGATTTTAATACACTTTAAACCCCCTGTTCTATAGAAAACTTCCTTTTCAACGCCTCCATCTTAGAAATCTCGCAATTTGGGCTCATTGGGCCGAAAAGCCCAAATTTAGCCCATTAAATTCAAAATTTACATTTTAAGCCTCTCAAAAATGTTGATGTTCAGAAAAATTGTTACAGAAACTGTTTGGACCCTTTTGAACCTCCAGAAATTATAATTTGTCGGTTTGGGCCCATAGTTTTGAATTTTTTTTTTTGACAATTTAAGCCCAAAAATGGGTTTTATGTCCAAATACGTTCATCCTAACCAAATTAACTATTTTTCTTGAGTTGATTAGTGTAAAATAGTTTAGGTTAGGTTTATTTCCTTTCCCATGTTTTAGATCTCGGTTTTACACACTTGTTGAATAACATATTCATCACAAAGATAAGATATCACATACACACATGCATCAAATCACACATAGCATACATTTACACATAGATCTACACATTTACTTGTATTCTCCCCCATAAAAACTCATAAAAACCGAAAAGAAGGGGTATGAAACTCACCTTGTGCTTTGGATTTGGTTTTGATGAAGATTTGAGAGAAGATTTCGACCCTAGCAACCTTTTGAGGAAGTTTTCGAACATAGATGATTCTAGGGAGTTAGATCATGAATTTGCTTGAGTTAAGATGAGATGTTTGATAAACTAAGAGTCTAGATCATAAATCTAAATATAAACTTACCTTGGATGATGATTTTTTTCGAAAGTCTCTTTGAAAAGCTCTTGATTCTCGAAAATTTGATGAAGAAAGGTGATGATGTTCTTTGAGAGAGTTTGTTTAATAAAAATTGGATAAACTGTGTATGTTTAGGAGCTCTCGGCCGAGAATCAAGAAGAAGAAGAGAGAGAGAGAGAGAGAGAGAGAGAGTTGAGATGACTAACTTAGATGCATGTTGGTCCATGCATGGAGGTATGTGATGTATAAATGAGGTGGCAATCACACAAGTCAACTCTTGATTCTTTGGGTTGGGCTTGGGCTGAGATTTGGAGAGGGAAAAAGAAAAGGATTCAACCTTGTATGCTTAAGCCTATTTCATGGGTATGTTAAGTGATGTTTGGTTCAAATAAATATAAATGTGATTTTTATGACCTATTAGGGCTAAATTAGGTTAATTATGGCCCAATATGGTTCATTTAAGTTATTTATTTCATTCTAGGCCCAATATGGCCCAAAATATTGAAATAAATGGAAGTGGGTCCAATTAGAGCCCATTTAAGAGTTCTAAGCCCAAGATAGTCAAATTGGAAGCTTATTGGTCCATTGGGCCCACTAAGGAAGTCCTAGTCCAAAATGGACTTAAACAAGAACTTCTAGGGTTTCCAACTGCTTGTTGACTATTTGCAATGCTTGTATGAGGTGTTTGATTGAAATTATGTTGTCATAGAGTAAGCATCATGCATTCTTTCATGTTTTTGATTCATAGTTTACATAAGTGTTGTAGTTACAAGGCACAAAATTTTCTAGTTGTGACATCGACTTCTTGTTTAAACTCTTTTAACCACTCAAAGGTTTCTGACTTATGCTTGATTTAGTAGATATAACCATATCAGCTATAATGATCAGTAAAAGTTACATAGAATTGATTAACATCCCTTGTGGTGGAACGGAAGGCCCCACACACATATATGCTTATGAGGCACAACAAACCTTCACCTCTTTCATAAGAACCAATGAAATATGATTTTGTCATCTTACCTAATAGATAGGATTCTCATGCATCATCTCACCTTAACTCAAATGATTCCAACAGTCCATCCTTTTGGAGTTGGGCGATGCATTTCTTGTTAACATGACCAAGATGACAATGCGAAAGGCATGCTTAGTCTATACCATTAAATGAATCAATTTGAAATGCACTATTGCCTAAATTGTCTACACACATTACAATTTCATTCACATCATCACAAGGTAAAGCTTCAAAATAAAAAAATACCATTTTTATAAGCAGAAATAGAAACATTCTCATCGTTAAAGGTGTTGGATCTATATTCCCAAGAATCATTATGGAGTGATATTGCTAATAGTATATGATCCTATAGGGTCACACATTTATCAAGTTGGCACATTTTGTATATTTATTATTAATATGATTATTAATAAATAATATCAATTCTTGTATTTTAAATAGTGAATAATTATTGTTTTGTAAGAATAATAACTATAAGAGAATATTATTAATTATTATTTCATATGGTATGAATTAATAAGTCATGCACAACATTTTAGGCTAGTTGGATTCTTTTGTCTTTAACCTAAAGACAAAGTTTATATTTTATAAACTTGGAGTTTATACAAAATGAAGAATCTTTATTATAAAAGATAGCATGGCCGAAATTTGGTAAAAGTGTGGGAGGTTTCTTGCTAACCTTCCACCTTTTGTCTCCTAAACTTATAAACGCAACCATTACTTTAGATTATTTTAATGGTTAGGTCTTACCTTTCATGGACTATATAAGAGTGTCTTATGAATGAGAATTGTGCAAGTTTTTGGTGTCATTTCTTCTCCTGAAGCACATGGCCGAAACTCTCTCTTCTTTTCCTCTTCTCTCTCTTTTGAAGTTAGTTTGGTGGTTTAGAAGACTCTTGAGTTGTTCCCTTTAGTGATTATTTTAGTTAAGCACTTAATGGCTTAAGACACTCAAGAATACAAGAAGGAACTCGCATTCCAGGTGCCTTACTGTTAATGGTGGATACTTGTAGAGAAATCATCCACTTTGATTTTTGCTATCTTCATCAACACCCCAAAACTAAGTGGGTTCAAAGGATTCAAAGGTTATCTCTAAAACATCCTATGGTTGTTTTTATTTTATTCTAACCTCTATAAATGGATCCATGAGTCTTTAGTTGCTAGTTTTTGTGAAAAACAAACTTTTATCTCGTATTAAAACCCATCAGTGGTATCAGAGCCATCTTTTATATGTTAGAATGATTTTTTATGTTTGATAATCTTTTGGTTTTTGGAAAAAAAATCATGGATTTCTTTTGGCTAAAAAAAAATCCATATTTGTCTTCTTCGAGAATTTCTTGGTTAAAGTTGTTTGTTTTTACATATAACCCTTTTTCATTCATTTTGGTTATATAAAAATTGTCTTAGATAAAACAAAGAGTTGATTGTTATTATATTTGATATGTTGTTGTGTATAAACAAGCCATTTTCCACATTTCTCTTGTGTTTGGTTGATATTTATTTATTCATACGATGTAATAGATAAATTGGTATTTTATTCATTTGTTTATTTGTTGTAATAAATTAGTTAGATTAGTTGTATTTATTTTTAAATGTAACAGGATGAAGAAATTACCACTTTGAAGATGACTTAACTACTTAAGACCATAATCCCAACCGTGAGCTTCTACTCTTGGTTTTGGGATTGATTATAGTCTCAATGGTTTAAGTGTTGCACCTTTCCCAACATGAAAACTTGAAGTCCTTTTGCAAACAAGAGTTGACTTGGCAAGTGGGAGCTTGAAGACCTTTTGAAGTGTCCCTTAAGTCCTTCAGGAAAGACTTAATATTTCTTGTGATAGCTCACAACAATTATTACAAGACATGGCTTGATTTATACACATTATAATGCATGCTTGTGATGTTTATTTTATGTTAAATATATGTTATGTCTTATAAATACCCAACTTTAAAAATATTTGTGTAGAGGTCGAAATTAGTTGTAAGGTGTCGAAATTTTGTAATGTTTATGATTTTGTGTAATGTTATTTACCAAGGCATTGTTGGTTTCGAAATTGTAATGTTTAGTCCTTTGTATTATTTGTATGCTTTCTATTCTCTTATAAATAGGAGTTAGTACTTAGAGTTCGATAAGAACTTCCCCATTGTATTCTATCTAGATACTCTTTGTATTCGAAAGCATGATAGAGATAAAACCAGATCTTATTTACTCTCGGTGTTCTTAATTAATTGCAACTCTGATTACATTTTCATTATTTGATTAAATAGCTTCTTCAATTGGTATCAGAGCAGGAATCATTCTTCTGTGATCTGATTTTCATTCTATGTCAAAAGGATTTTTAATTACTTTTTGGATTCAAAACTTATGCATCCTTTTGTTATTGAAAATCATCTTTGGTCTATGGTTGTGATTCGATTCTGTAAATGAGTTGTTTGATCGAGTGTTCTGTTTGAAAATTTTGATCGTTTCATCAAATTGTTTTCAAAATTACCGAAGTTTTTCTGAAAATCGAATCTGTACATTCATGGCAAAATTCAACATGAACACCATGCCATCATTTTTTCATCTACTAGGATCTTCAACAGAGATTCCTATGCTCATCCTCGAGTACTATGATCAATGGGCTGATCACATGCAAGACTACTTAAATGGAATAGATGAAGAGCTTTGGGATTACATTGAAGGAAACAATATACCACCAAGGAATGTTCAAAACATTGGTTCATCCGCGAAAACTCAAGCAGTTAATGATCAGAGTTAAACACTAATGAAGAATTAGAAAAAGATGTATGAGGGAGTTGCATGGTGCATTACATTCAATTGTTTACAACTATGTTAGGAGTTGTAAATATGCTAAGGAAATCTGGAACACTCTCAAAGAAATATTTCAAGGAAGTGAAAAGACAAAGATTAATTATGTGAAACACTATTTGATTGAGTTGAAAGAGTTCAAACTTAAGGATGGTGAATCCAATGAAGGCTACTATGATCGGTTGAACGAACTCATCTATAAGTGCAACCGCTCTAGAATTACAAGATCAACCATGGAATTCAATCTTGATTTCATCATGGGATTACGAAAGGAATGGAGGAATGTGAGCCCGATGGTGAAAACTCAATAGAGTTTCAATACTTTAACACTAAATGACTTGTATAATTTGCTAAAAACTGATGAAGGTGAAAGTAAATAAAATTGTTGAGGAGTCAAAAATGAGTCTTGGAGGACCACTAGCCTTGATTTCGAAAGTTAATGAAATGGAGACAGTTGAGAAGGAAGATTCTGATAATGAAGGATTTTTGGTAAACTCTGATGATGAAGCTTTTTCATTTTACTCGAATAATATAGTGAAGAAGTTTTTCAAGAGACCTTTTTGTCCAAAGTCAAAACCTAGTGAGGGAAAAGGAAACTTCATGACAAAAGTTGGAGGAGAAGAGAAGAAAAAGAGTGAGAAGACGGATGTGAAAGTTCAAGAGATGAAAGTTGAAAAGAAACTCAAAGGAGATTCTGGAATCGGTTGTCACTATTCTCATGGTGCTAATCACATGGCTAGTGACTGTATGCTTAGGAAGAAAGAAGAAAAGAAAAACAAGGTAAAATATGAAGCATACTATGTCGAATTACTGGAGGAAGTAAGGGCAAAAGCAAAAGGAATTTCTCTAGTGGCGAAAAGGGAAGTTGAAGATGAAGGAACTTATCAAATTTGGTCATCCGGTTTAGATGAAGAAGAGATGCGTAATCCTACGCATGGGGCGATGTATGCGAAGTTCGAAGAAGAGGTTACTGGTCGTTGTTTCATGACCAATAGTGAGACAAATCAACAATGAAAATGAAGGTATGTTCAATTTCAATATGGCTTTAAGTGTTTACGATTCAAAATTAATTACTTTTTATGATACTGTTTCTTATTTCGATACTTTGGTTATTTCTACTAGTAATGAAGCTAAGAAATCAAGTACTCAGTTAGTAGAGGTTCAGAATCAGTTAGATTCAAAGAAAATAAAAGTCGAATATCTAGAGATGCGAATTATTAATTTGATGTGTGATAGAGATTCTTTAAATAGTGATGCCAAATTGTTGTTAGCTCAAAGAAACGTTTATTGTAATTCTGCTAAACGACTATACGCTAAATTGACTGTTTTGCATCATTCTTCTGATATAAGCAAAGAACAACATAGGAAGTTGTTACCATTCTTATCTTTTGAAAGAGAAAAGATAGATAGCATATCCTATGATTGTGAAAAGACCATTCTTGAATTTGATAAAATTCTAGATAATAGGTTTGTTTATGGAGTTGTGAAAATAGATGAATATTTAGATGCAAATGAGTTGGTTAACATTGTGAATGAAACTTTAACCAAAAAAGAACAAATTAATATTTTGAAAAAAATTGAGAATTTGAAATCTGACTCTCAATCTAATTTTGCAGATGTCAAATATAATTCTAATAATATCAGCGAAATCAGTGAAATTGAGGAAGAAGAAGAAATTGACTGCTCCCAGTTGTCTATCATTAATGTTACTTCAAAGGTTAAAGGTAAAGAAAAATTTAAAGATTCTGAAGTTAAAATTGACATTGACAGATCTTCAACTTCGAAAACTTTTGATTATGACCATGTAACTGTTGAAGATAGTCAAACAAATAGTGATGATGATGATGATGAAGTGTCACAAGAAACACAAGTTTCTAAAGTTTCGATAGAAACAATGATACCTCGAAAAGTTGAAGATAAAGTGTATGGTGACACAAACAAATTTGACAAAGTGATGAAAGAGAAAGGTGCTCATTATCTCGAAACAAATACAGTTTTGTACCCCAATTTCAAATGCACAGATGATGTCATCTTTACGAATCAAGTGTTTGTCACATGTGGAAATATTGATACAATCAAACCTGAATTTAACAAGTTATTTGAAGAAGATAACAAGAACATGTCCAATGAAGGGTTCTTTTCGAATCAAAGTACAGTGGAAAATAATCTTACCAAAAATTCGAACACCTTCCAAATACAAAAACCAAGTCGAAACTAGTCTGCTAAATCAACATGTGTTAACAAAGAATATGAAATGAATGGAAACACAAAACAATTTTGGAATGTAAAAACCGAGAAAGAAAAAGACGTTTCTAAGAAAGATGGAATTGTGTTTCAAAAAGTCAAAATCAATTCACAAGAATTTAATGATCAAGTTGATAAAATTTCAAAAGATGATAATATTTCAAAGAGATGAGCTCGAACAAAAATGTTTTGGAATAACATTAAGACTTCACAGAAATCAAGTGTTTTACTTAACAAATCGTCTGAACAGCAAAAGTCTAAAAATGTTCAAACATATTTTGAAAAGAAACAAGCGAATAAGCCAAATCATGATTTCAAATCAAAATCTTTGTTTTCTAAAAAATCACAAAAAGAATATGTTGTTAAAAAGCAGGATGTTTCAAAAACAAAGAATTTGTTTTCTCAAAAATCTAATTCCAATTGTCAAGTTCAAACATATTTTCATGAGAATTATGTGAAATCCAAGCCTTTTCAGAAAAATCAATCCAATAAAAGGTTTTCTTCAAATAATTTTCAAAGGAAAGTTTTTCATTCGAATACTCAAACAAAGATTCATCAAGTTTCTCATCTAAAACAAACTATAAAACGATAATCAGTTTTCCAAAGAAATAATGTTGGTTATCAAAATCGTTTTAATCCACATATATCAACACGAAAACCAACGAGAAACCTTGAGAAGCTACATGTATAAGGTCAAAATTTTGAATATTTCAAACCAACTCTAACTTCATTTCCAAATCCACCATCGAAACAACTTGTCAAATCTTCATTTGTTAAAGGAACAGCAAATGTGAAGAATATCAATCATTGGTTGGAAGGTAAAAGAAAGAAATTTTAGTCTTCAAAATTCTCACAGTAAACGATTAAAGAAGAGTATGAGAAATATTTGAATGACTCATTGAAAGATAGTTCATCTTCACAAGAGTCGAATGTTTATGTTAAAAAGTGGAAAGTTATGCCAACGAACTGGTTATTGAAAAACAAGCGGCGAAGGAAAAGGAACATGTCAATGTTGATTTTACAGAAAAGAATAATTACTTTTCTGTGCCTTCAACTAATGAAGTAGACTTAGTTGATAGTCTCAAGTCGAAAGTCCGTAGTTGGATTATAGGTTCTTCATTTCAACATCTTTTTCAAACTAATAACCAAGGACCCAAACAACCTTGGGGACCTAAATTCTTTTATTAATTGCAGGTTTTATGTGACGGGCAATATGATGACAAATGGTATATCGATAGTGGTTTCCTGTGTCACATGACTGGTCGAAAGGTGATGAATCGATATGCTGAGATTCGAAGAACATTACATACGACTGCTCAAGTATTGATTAATTGATTTCAACACTGCTTACAAAGGGGGAGATTGAAGAGGTCGAAATTATTTGTAAGGTGTCGAAACTTGCATCAGGTGTTATTGTGGGTATGTAATCTTTTCTTTCTTCTTGATTATTATCAGTATTTATATTTCTTTGGAATCTTGCATTGGTTTGGGTAAGCATTATCTTTAGGTTATTTCTCTATTATTGACTCGATTATATGATCAAGAATTTTTATTTGCTATTTTGCATGCTAAGAGTCATTAGTGGGTCGTATCTTGCTAAGAAGAATTCAGTTTGTTCGGTTGTCATTTCGGATATTTGATGGGGTCAATTCAAGGGTATCTTTTGGAAGTTCTATGGTCAGGTTAGCTGGTTAGTTCTCCAATGAAGTCAGATTTCAGTCATGTTATCATTTGTTCCGGTAGGATCGACAATCCTCCATGGAAGAACCTTTGGGTTCAATCATTACCATTATTAGGGAAGGAGCGGTAGCAAGAAGATGGTGGTGGCAGCCGCATGAGTTTTTTTGGTCATTGGAAGTGTCAGGGGAATTTTATTGTCATGAGGTTTGAAGATGGTTAGTATTCAAAGATTCTTCTGAGGATGGGAAGTTGAAGTGAATATTTGCCAGCCCAGAGCAAGAGTTATGGTCTTTGTTACTAGCATAAAGGACTTAATGATTTGGTGTTGTATCATGGAAATCAATTGGGGTTATCGGGCTTGCTGAGATTTTAGGGAGTATTCATCTAGGTTTCAACAGGTGTGCAACCATCAAGACTGGCTAGTAATGGAATGCTAGTTCTTGGTAAAATCAGGTCATCAGTGGCTCGAGTTATAAGGAGGTAAGATGGGTTGGGAATTCATCAAATTTTGTGGGTTGTGAGAGCTTTGATGAATCCAAGTGGGGGAGAATCGCTCAGATTTTTGGGAGCTGAATCAAGTGTGAAACTAGGATGACTTTCATATCCCAGTCGGAAGGAAAGACGAATCAAGTGTCTTCTGGATTGATGTTGTGTAATTTGGGAGTTTAGGAAACTTCCAACAGTAGGTTGACATATTCTTTGTGATGGATAGCATGCAGGTGTATGGATCCATGTTGAGGGTTGTGTTAGAGCCTTGTTGTGTATTCTTGATTAATGAAGGATTTGGGGTTTGAAAGCATGACCCAAACACTTGATTGGGATTTAGTCAGATGCAGGTTCGGTGCAGGATGATAGTGGTTGATATGGTAGAGGTGTGGTAAGACCATGGGCAGTGACCATGGCAGGATAGACTTGTCGTAAGATTGTGGGGTGGCCGTAGCATTCACTAGATTGACAGATAGTATAGATGTGTTGTAATTCTATGATGGGATCATAGCATTTACCAGGTTGAGGTAGACCATCTTTGGGGTGGTCGTGAGTATACAGGAGGATCAGATCGTGCCTTCAGCAAGATTGACAGTGGGGTCGGAGAGCATCTCTTTATTATGGGAAGATGACCATTAGGGTTTGAGGCGAGGTTGGGCCTATGTATCTCTCGATGGGGTGAGACCCGTGGGCGAGGGCCGTATGATTATGCCAATGTAGGTGAGACGTGGTATATACCGGTTGGGTCAAGGAATTGGATTATCGATTTAGTAGGATGATTATGTAGCCATGACATGGCATAGTGTGGTTCATAGGCTAGGGTAGCCTCATCGGTTGGACTCTTTTGAACCTAGTGGGTAGACCAGATGTGAGATTGGTAGTCTCAGTGGTGGTTGGGGATTTTATATCCTGGTTTAGTGAATGGATCCAGTGGATCAAAATATTTCAGGTGAAATGCAAGTGTAAATCCTTGGATCTCCGGTTATGATTTATGTACCAAGTTGGATTTTGGTCAACACTCTTGTGATTATGTTTTGGATTGGTTCCACCTGTGTGGAGGTTAGGCAAGTGTTGGGATTTCGGGATTTTAGAAGCATCATGTCGGATCGTCGATTATGGGATTAGTGTTTTGTTGAACACTAGAAAGTTTTGATCGGAGCCTTGGTTTCTAGGAGGGTGGTAAGGAGTAATTTCAAGGACGAAATATAATTTAAGTGGGGGAGAGTTGTAATGCCCTGTTCCGAATCATTTCCTAATGCACGGTAGTGACCAAAGATCGAGTATCATAAGGCTTAGGGCCTGTGAAGAAAAGAGATTTAGACCCATTTGGGCATGGGTAATGTAATTTAGAAGATTCGGGAGTTGGATTGGTGCTTCAGATCCAAGGGGTATATCAATAAAGTGTCAGCTCAAAATTTTATGGAAATTTACTTTTAGTTCGGGTAGTTTTAAGGAAAATATGAGTATATAGAAGCATATAGCTTCTCTTTACCTTTTTGTGGATATCAGGATCATCAGAAACAGACTTATAACGAAGAAGTTATGGCCTTCAGAAGTTTGGTGATTTTAGGGTTTAACCGTGTACGCAAGGCATACACAAGTGTATGCATGGTGTACTAGTGTTAAGGTTAGTACGTGGGGTGTACATTGGTATATGTTGGGCGTACTAAGCAAAATTATCATGGGTTCTTAAGGGAGTACGATGGGCGTACCCAAAGTACGCAGAGCATACTCCAATCAGATCCAAACCCTAATTTAGGGTCTTTGACCCTATTTAAGCTCCTTAACTCACCACCAAACCCTATTATATTTAGCCTCCATCCCTCTAAACCCTAGAAATGCAACCCTAGCCCCTATTTGAGTGGGTTTTGAACTTTTAGTGGTATTTCAAGATTTTTGGTGTTCATAGAAGAAGAAGGAACTTCTTGGAGAAGTGTGGGATTGCTTGATGCTTTTAGATCCAGGCTTGTTGCATCTCGATCCATCTTTTGAGGTATAAAGTTTCTATCTTGATAACTCTAGGTGTTATATCTAGTTAAGAAGCATTTTGGGTTCATTTTGGTCCTTAGAGTCATCCTTGTGAGTATGAGCTACTTCAAGAGCTTAGAATGTTCGATCTTGGCCTTCGGAAGGTCCCTTGTTCCTAAAAATATCATCTGGATGAGTTATTTTGGACCATGCATGATTTGGATGTTTATTATGGATGTTAATAAGGATTTGTTCCCATTAAGCCATGCAAATGAGTAGAGTTTCCAACTTTACGTTTTAATACATCACATTAGGTTCATATCTGAGTTCGAATGTCATTGTCTTAACCATTAAGAGCTTAATATGTATTTTAGGTCCCTAATGAGTATGTTAGGCGTACGCAGGAGTATGCTCAGCGTAATGAAGGTTTCGTGCATCAGCTGCTTGTACCCTATGCTTCGAGGGTGAGTACGCAGTGCGTACTCCCCATCTTGTTATTTTGGGCTTTTGACGTTTGGGCCTTGTTGGGCCATTGGGATTCTGGCTTTAGGCCATGGTTATATTGCTGGATTTCTTAGTATTGGTCATGTGATACTTTTTGGGCCCAATTAGGAAGTTGGTCTATATTGGGCCTTAATTTGCCATTTTCGGTTTTGGGCTTTTTGTGCTTTTTTGGTTGGGCCTTGGTTATGGAACAAGTAAGAAAATGGAAAAAATGATCTTTTACCCTTTAGGAAGTTGGTTTGTGGAGTGGGACTCAAATTTTGGGTTATTGGGTTATTATTGATTAAGATTGTATTTACTGTTAGTTGGCGCGAGGTTATCTGGTTCAGCAGTCCGAGCAGTTATTTGATTATTAACAGATTGAGTTGAGTTTTCTCAGTATATCCATGGGTCGAAGGCACCAATGTCAGCCCATTACTCGTTATGTGGAATGCTAGTTTTCTTTTTGATACTTTCCTGGAAGACCCTGGATGTAGCTCGTGGTATTTGTATGCAAGGCCATGGGGGTAGTCCATGGCACTTGGATGTCAGACCATGGGGGCAGTCGAAGGCATTGTAAGGAAAGACCATGGGGGTAGCCCATGACACTTGGATGTCAGACCATGAGGGTAGCCTATGGCATTGCAGGGATAAGACCATGGGGGTTGCCCATGGCAAATGTATGTATGGTATGTTGTATTTTGGGGAAGTCACTAAGCTTTGTGCTTACAATTTTTATAGTTATGGTTTCATGTACTTCCGGATCGAAACAGAAGGACCCAGCTTGATCGCAGCATATCCACCCATGTTTCCACATTATGATGATTTTAGGATTGTACTCTGATAACTATTTTCGTATAAAATACTTTTGAATATTTTGAAAAAGAATATTGAATGTTGGCTTAAATACAATTAATGTTTTGGTTGAATTAAAAATAAAATTTTTACTTCATAATTTTGGGATGTAACAACTATGTAAAAAATATTTTTAGAACTATAAAAACCATCATTCATTCATTCCAAAATCGATAAAAATGTGATAATGTATAAAATAGTAATTAGAGTACAAATCATGTCATAAAATACGGAATACTGGTGGATGTGGTGCGATCATGATGGACCCTTCCCTTTCGAACCATAAGTACCTGAAACCAAAACATATAACTATAACCATAAACCTTAGTGAGTTTACCCAAAATACCCCATATAAGAACATACATAACAGTCATAAACTAAGATGTATCTATTTTACCCTTGAGTCTATTTCAAATCCTTTGGTATCTTTCAACTAGTACTAGGTCTATTTCACCCCCTGAGTCTATTTCAAATCCTTCGGTATTTTTCAACTAGTATTGGGTGTATTTCACCCCTATAACTAAGAATACAAAATATGATAAAGAGTCACAAAGACAACAAGCACATACATGCATATCAACAAGTTTCATAAAGACAACTATTGTTTTTGGTCAAAAATTGATCAAGTGTAATTCAACCAAATTTTATGAGAGGGTGTGGTGTTAGGATAATTCAAGTGTAGAATAATAGTGAAAGTGAGACAAGTGAGTTACAAGGAAAGTCCTTGATCCTTTATAGGATCTCAGCATAACACATTGGGAGGTGATAATGATCACCTGTCTCATTGATTTTTATTGATTTTAGTATGAGATTATAGAGATGATGAAGATAATACGAGTACAAGTGTAATGGTAGAGCTAATTGTATGTGTAGTCTTCGATTTACAGGTATTATTTATAGTCGAAGCTAATCAACAAGAAGTCTGATATTTTCGGGATTTTCTTGAACAAATATTTTCATGGTATTTGACTTGGTATTCCCCAATCTTAAGATTGGTTGAAGTGATTCTACATTGAGAATGATTCTTGTGTTGAGTAATTTTGCACACATGAAAAAGGAAGAAGAATATAATCGTTATACGCGTTAGGAAATATTAGCAATAACAATCAGGATCCTTTGATATTTTTAAGGATCCTAAGGCTTCATGAATATTAAGGATCCTGAATATGATTTTAGGATCCTACCCCTAACAACTAAAATTCCATGAACATAATTAAGTGAGTTGACATTGGTGCCTTTGACCCATGGGTCAAGTGAAGAGATTCACCTATCAAACAACGATCAATTGTTACTCATCCTAATGCTATGAAAATAGAGGCTATATACCAAATATACAACCATAAAAAGTTCACCCTTAGCTTTCCTTCTAAAAATAGGGGTTTGAACAAAACTCAATGCAAGTCAAAGGTCAATGGTCAAAGTCAACAGTCAAAGTTGACTCGCAAGGTCGTGGTCATCCTTGGCCATGCCGTGGCCTTCAAATGTTCAAACGACAAAATAGACGGTTTCCTCCAGTCACCACACCATGGAAACCTACGCCCATGTCATGGGCACTGGGCTCAAAACATCATAATGGGTTAAGCTGCTTCCTTCAACCCAAGAAATGGAAAACCCTAGGTTTCACATGTCTTGGATCTAGTCTGAAATATGTTCTAGAAGGTTAAACTTTCCAACTTTATCCATTAAATCCACCCAAAGGAACAAAATCTAAAACCCTATTTTCCATAAGGATATAAATTGCGAAGACCAACCATTAAGACCTTAATGTTGAAGGTCCTTAGTCCAACTTCTCTAAAATTCTCCTTGAACCCCTAATGGTCCAAAAAAATCCAAAATTTATGGACATGCACAACCCATGCATGTCCTTCTTCAAACTAGATCAAAAGAGAACAATATGACCCAAAATTCATGCATGGCTGACAACTTACCACACATTTCCATATCTATAAGATATAACATTCACGGGACATAGAGAAACCATAAATTTGCAAACTTTATCTCTTATAACAACTCCAAAAGGACCAAAACATGCTCCAAAACCGAGATCTATGATGAAGAATACAAAAATGTTGAAGCTTGAGGACTTACAAGGACTGCATAAGATGCACACCAAAGGAGGAAAGGACCACTTGATGACACAAAGCACTAACTATTATTCTTCTTCCTTCAAAGCGACCACAAGTTATTAAAATGAGCACAAGAGCACCAATGAGGATTAGGATTATGATTTCTGGGGTTTGAGAGTTATGTAGGTTGAGAATGAAGAACCCCAGCCTCGTACTTTCATTTCAATACCCAAAAAGTAAGGGATTAAGGTGCTAGCGACAGCCATGTCGTATCCTTTACTTGCCACGTCGTGGCGAGTCAAAAAAGAATCGTGACCAAACATGCCTCGCCACATCGTGGAGGTCCCTCCGCACATCATGGCAACTCCCAAAATGTGACAACCGTCAATTTCCGGTGAAGTCGAAGTCAACACGTCAAACCGTTCGACTCAATTTGCCCGTGGGTACTAGAGTTTACATTATGTAATTTCTAAACAACTCGCTATTCTAATGAGAGATCATAAAACGAAAAGTGCCTACATCCAGATCTACTTAACCTAAAACTATGGTACGTGGTGAGCCAAACTGATAAAACAATGTTGCATACTCATCGGGAGGGTGTAAGATCCTTAAACAAGGCTTAACAGGGTTTACGGACCTTGCATTGTGAAACCGGACACTCAAAAAGGTCACAAATGAAACCTTTCTCAGTCGTTTTCACTCTATCTCTATCTATTGAGAAATGTCTCCAAGAATGTCAAATCTCTCTCAAAAGTTCCTGCAACTTTCTGAAGTCATTCGGGTCATTCCGACCCTTGACCGGGTCGAAAACGGCTTAAAACGGGGCAAGAACGGACAAAAAGGGCTTAAGGACCCGAAACCCTCTTAATAGGGCCGAAGCCTCTTAGGACCCGAAAGACCTGTTAGGGACCGAAACCAAGAGGACCGAACCCGAAGGGGTGCTCTCGGGCCCGAACCTCACTCAAAGAACCGAACCCGAAGGGTCCTCTCGCGACCGAACCTCACACACACCCGAACCCGAAGTTACTGTTCACTTTGGTCTCATTCACTTTTGACGCTTTCGGACCGAGCATGCCTTCGCTTCTTGCCGCTTTCGCTTCCTTCGCTTCGCACCTAGCATCAGGAGGACCGAACCTCGGCCTAGGACTGAGAGGCCTCGCTGGAAGTCCATTTCTTTCTGGTTTTCGGCTAGTTTTGCATTTTAGGTCCGTCTTTAATTATTTTAACGCAGGATTTTCACCTAAAACTTTATTTTAACATATAAGACCCCTTCATTATTAATTAATCACGATTTTAAGGATAAAAACTTATCCAACAAGAGTGGGTGAAGTACAAGAGGTGGAGTGTTGACTTTCCTTTTTTCTATGACACAAGCAACCACTCCCATACCCACTCCATGTCACTATTTACCATCAGCCCATCCCTAGTCACTTCATAAATCCTTTCTCATTATTTCCAGTGATTTCCCACATTCTTAGAGTTGGAACATCCACCCTCTCTCCTCACACTTCATTCATTCTCTCATTTTTACACCAAGAACCACACTCCAAACTCTCTCATGTTTCTCTCTCAAATTCGAGAACTTCAAGGCATACTCCAATACTTTTCTCCTTCATTTAGTAAGTATCATCTTCTTTCTTTTGATTATTACCCATCCTCCTACTCAAAATCATAGATTTATTACACAAATATCATCACATTCTTGTTAGATCTTTGAATCTTCAAGTGATTCTTCAAGTCTTCTTGAGTTGAACGCTTCTCTTCTTCAACACTCATCTACTGAAATCACTCAAGGGGAGTTCATACCCCTACATTTTAATGTTTTCTCATGTTTTTAGGGGGGGAATATAAGTTAAAACACCAAGAACATAACTAAACTTTTCTAACAACCTTCATCAAAAAAGTTCAAAACTGTACAAGGTGAAAGTAGTTCAAGTTCTTAGCTTTAAAATGACTACTTGCACATCTCCATACGATTTTTCTACAATTTATGGCGATTTTAACAAAACTGCCTATCATTTCAAACACCAATCCGGACCAGTCTGTGAATATGGACTTTTTCAACCAAGTTGGAGGTCATTAAAAATCATGATAAAAATTATGAGTAAACTAGACACATTTTTGGAACTCTTAGAATTTACGTATTTAGTTTTCGATGAAGCCTTATCAAAAGTATTTATAGGAGACCTTCGAGAATGTCATGCATGTAGCAGACAAGGTTCAAGCACGGAAGCTTGGGATGGGTACAACTGGGTGTGAGTCCTGCCATAAACTTCGGGCCAAGGTTGCCGAGGAGTACTTTTCTAAATTAGCGCAGAAAGGTTAAATTTAGTTAACAACATATAAATTTCATAATACTTTGTATTATGTTGAGCAAAGCGTATGACAATAAGTTCTAAATATTGAATGTGTTTCCCTTGTTAGTTTAGCATCATAAATTGAAACTTAGTCATTCATTATAAGATTATTCATTCATTTAGAACACGTATATTAAGCTATAATAAGCATAGTTTATGGATTCATAACACTAATGCATTTTCATAAAAGAGATCTTATACATTAAAAACATTTTGGATAAACTATAATAGGTATAGTTTATGATTCATCACATAACACACTCGTATAAAAGGGTACATTCATACAAAAAGCTTCTACACTCACGCACACTACACATAAACTCGTTAACTCAGAATGTGAGACTATCTCTCCCCGTACGTTCGAGTACGGGATCCCAATTCCTGTAAGTTATAACCAAAATCTCTTGTAGAGAGAGTGTGATAATTGTGTATAGATCTATATTGGGGTTGACATCCCACACCTTGCTGCTAGCTATACAGTCGGACCGCAAGTCTGCGGGTGACAAGAGTCATAGGATCAGGGCGTCTAAAAGATGTTGTGCATGTTACCTCTAGTCATAGTATGGTTATAGCAACTCACACAGGGAGCTAACAATACATAAAGTTTACGAGATTTTTTTTATAAAACAAAAGGGGTTTTATGTCGATTTAAAATCACTTTTATATCAATAAGTACAGATATTACTGTACACTCTTGGTTTAGGTATTTATGACTACACATCATTTAAAACCACTCTTATATCTTTAAGTATGACAAATACTTGTTCGTTTTCGGTCCTGGTATTTAGGACCACATAACTTTTATAAGGAAAATATTGGATTTTTCTTGGTAACTTACATCTCTTTACAAAGATCGATTTCTAAACTCTTACTGTCAAAAGCTTATGAACACACCAACCTTTGTGTTGACACTTTTTCAAAACTACTTGTATTCTCAGGAATTCAGTGAAACAGGAAATCAACAACGTTTTGAGGATGGGACGATAATTCGTCAAACAGTTCATTTTGTATCATAATGTAATTGATTTGAATGATGTATACATATACTTTGGTGTAACTTTTTCAATTATATTTATGATGGTTGTATTTACTTTGAGAACTATTATACTCGTTGTTGTGATACTCTACATGAAGTCCTCCACCCCCGGATGTTTCCGCCATCCTTGGTTTGGGGGTGTGACAGATTGGTATTAGAGCATTGTTTATAGTGAACTAAGTATATCGAACCACATAAGATATACAAACTATAAATGAATTGGGACTAAGGTCTCTAATTTAAAGTTTTCAAAACAACTATACTTTTAGAAATAAATAGCATCTTGTTAAAATTATACATGCATGCATACATACTAAGGTCAGCATCATTCTAGAACAAAACAAAAGTAATGATTGTTGGATATCACAGGTAAGCTCGAGAATGTATGATCAGTCTTGGGAGTGGCATAGCCTGATCAACTATGCTAGTCCGAGGAGTGATTAGCACATGCCCAAGAATGGTTGTGATATGGCAACAAGTCTAAAAACTTACCAACATTACCAAAATGAAAACATTAGAACAGAACATGAGTTTAAAATACTATAGGAGTATTTTGTAATATCATAACTTATATGAAAACTAAATAGATCCTTAATAATAGGTCTATAGTTCCTAAGTGGATACTTTAAGGTTATATATAACTTAGAAATCATAGACTTAGAATTTGTGGTCATAACCTTACTTCCTTTTCCTTGTTTGGATGTGGACCTAGGGTGGGATCACTTATTCGAAGGTCTATCGTATCTTGTCATATGTAATTAGTATGCGCTATGTCATTATAGAAGTAACTAATAAGGATCACCCCTATAAGTAATTAATTATAGAGTTAGTAATTATATCTTCTGCCCCTATTCTCGCAAGTACAACATAGCAAGATCCTACTTACCGGACAACCCTTACTTTCCTAATCCGAACCCGAGGGATGGTGAATGGTTATGAGAAGAATCAGAAGCGAAACCGGAGGTAATCGATCCTCCATGCATAGCAAGGGTTCCGCGAACCGTTTCGACTATATCGAACATGTGCCCTGTTGGGCAATCGTGATCGAGGGTTGAATCTCGACAACAATGAAAACAACCACCATGTGGAGACCAACGAGGGTGCTATGACCTCAACCATGGGGGACCGACTGACAGAGCCCTCCCAACGAAGACCCGGCGGATCGTGAACATCAGGGATTAAAACAGGAAGACTACAATCCGAGTTCAGAAAACTGCACGCTACTACGGACCCTACCATCTCACATACCCGTGACTCAGAATTAGACTACTATTCCCGAGACCATTTCTCTTTTTAGGACATTATCGCCGCTCGTGAAGAGGAAAGAGAGTGACAGGGTAGACACACGGCATTCAAAGAGAGGATGATTGCATCTAAGCGTCGATTGGCAAAGCTACAAGATGCATTGACCTTGCCTCAAGCATCACAAAGGATGGATCGTCCTGAGTAGAGTTCATACCGCTCAACAGACCTGGTAAATTAGGTTGATGATTAGGCGTTAGTGCTACTCTATTATATGTAAAAGCACGACACTGCAAATTAAGTGGTCATACTAATCGAGAGATCTAGTTACTATCAAAATCCGTCCATGCACAAATGTGAGGTAGACCTGCATCGAGGTCAAAATTTTCACTGAAACCATGATTACTAGAGTCATATTAACAAGATGGGCTTAGGATGTACCTAACATACTCAAAGGTCTATTTAGCCTTAATTATGTAACTAAGCATACGTCAATAGGTCATGATAAGGACCTAGCTTGGGTCAAGTATAAGGTTTCACTTGGATACAGAACTACTAAAATACATGAGTTTTCCATATAAATAATCTTGTTATCAATTGTTTTCAGAACACCCTCAACAACCGAATTACGTTACAAATCGATGTAAGATAAACTTAGTTAGAAAACTCGCAACGTTTAGCCATTCTAAAAACTCATTATTGTCTCACCTTTAAACATTTTGTTGAGAAGTTCCTTCTTCATAGACCTATGGAGTGCGATCGTTTAGGCACTAATACACCGGGTCCCATAAAAACTCCTCGCCCAAGTGTATTCGGACAAACATGATTCTAAGATGAGTAAAGCTTAACGCCCGTTTGAAACCTACTCCTACCCACTGCCATAAATTCGTCTCAGGAACGTTAGCAGAAACACTAAGAATAGTACATCAATGTGCCTAAATTTATATATATGAATATAAATCGTCAGAATGCACTTCAGATAATTATCCCCACTACCGAAGTCGTTTTTCATCCTGGAACAGAGCTATGTCTTCACCAAGGGGAAATCAACCAACTAGCAAGGCGCCAACCCTGCATATAGATTCTGCTACTTTTCAGGCTGCAGTCACGGCAGCTGTGGCAGCCGTCATGATGCAATTCAATGCTAACAACGCCAGCAAAAATGGAAGCGATACTGACAATACATATTGTGGTAACATTCAGGAACACCAACGGGTGTCCGCTAGCGAAAATACCTCAGGCCACAAACCTACGAACAAGAAGAGAAAGTTTTGGAACATGAAAGAGCGCCACCAATCTCAAAGATCCATTAAAAGACAACAACCTATGGCCACCTCTACCATTAGAACAGCAGTCACGACACATGCCTCAACACTAGCCACGGGGTCTGCCACCCAAACGCCGGCCATACCATATGAGGGATGATTCCCAAAGTGCAACCAATGTGGCTTTCATCACAATGGGGCTTGCCGGGAGATGCATTGTAAAAACTGCAACAGGAAAGGGCATACCATCCGTTTCTGTAAGGCCCCGACCCAGCACCTCCCTTCAATCACCTGCACCAAGGTAGGCCCAGTATGCTACCTATGCGGTGAAATGGGACACTTCAAGAGAGAATGTCCAACTGAGAAGAATGACGAAGGAGCAGGAGGAGTGTGATGAACACACCGACAGGAGCAGCAAGGGAACCATGTTAGGACTTTTGTAATGATTCCAACGACAAGAACATTTAAGTACTATATGTTTGTAATGAATTTGGTACGCTTACTAAAGCCACCGTCTTTCTAAAAAGTATTTAAAATACTCTCTCTCTCTCATACAAATCAAACCGAAGACATTCATATATGACCTTAGGATCATTACCTGTAAGTTGTGATGACCTTGTCCATTGTTCGGGGTTAATTATAAATAAGATACTAAAGATTTAAAGCGAATAATTCCTTCTCGAATTCATGTTCCAAGTCTACTGGTGGTATTTGGATAGAACCATTCACTCGACAATTTCACCAATATCAACTTACATACAACGTTCATATACCGCTCGATTGTAGGGAGACCTGTCAGGGATCATGATATCAAGTATCATTACTGGCTATCGAAATACACTCACTACCAGTGCTAGACACTGTGGTATGAATCATCTACAGTAATAATAACATCAAACAAAAAGAAACACACGAAAAAGAAACACAAGATGCTCTATCACTCTAGAGAGCACTTCATACGAATACAACTTAACGCATGTTTTACCTAAAAGAGATATAGTTGTCACCATTCAATGTTGATTGGTATATTCCTCATCTTCCCAGTTTAACGATTACGAAAGGAACCTTCACCTAACTCACGAAATAACAAAAGCTTTGTCTCTCATAAACATCCAGCATGGACCTCTGGGTCGTCTCTCGCTCTGAAACTTTAAAACACGCACCAGAGGAGTGTTATACTTCTCGAAGCCTTATCACAAGTATTTATAGGAGACCTTAGGGAATGTCACACATGTAGTAGACAAGGTTCAAGCACGGAAGCTTGGGATGGGTACAACTGGGTGTGAGTCCTGCCATGAACTTCGGGCCAAGGTTGCCCAGGAGGACGAGTGAATGTCCTACCATCCGAAAAGGCCTAGTTACGTAAACCAAACCCACATGCTTCCTACCAAGCTTCAATAACTGTCAGCTCAAACCTGTCGAACTACTAAACAATGAAATTGAAGAACCAAGCTTCTCACCCTGGAAAGCTCCGGTCTTATTCTTCAAATAGAAAGGCAAATTGCTGGTAGTTCCATCGACTTCAGAGGCCCCAACAATATCTCCAATAGAAACCTTTACTATCTGCCTCACATAGACGAATAGGCCTACCAACCTCAAGAAATGATATCACCAGTCACGAGCATTGGAGAAGGATGTCCGACGACAATCTTCCAAGTTTGATGCGGACGCTGCAAGTTAGTAGTGATACCCCTAGGATAGGACCAACCTGCTCACAGTCTTCATAAACGTAATAGATAGGATATGCCATTCTTACTAGGATCAGTTCATCATTGTGATTATAAATGACTTGCTTATCTACCCTCGTAGTAAGAAGGAAACCAAGGAGAGCAGCTACAACAAACCGCAGAAGTAATACGATCAGAGAAGCCTTACCCGAAGTGCTCTAGATACGAGTTTTGGAATTGAGGAATCCAATTCCTAAGACACATCATTATCAATGTGGAAATTCTTAAGGACCCTTTCAGTTGATCAAAACCATTGAGAAACAGTCAGCACCAAAGGCGTTAGTAGGAATACGCCAAAATTTTGGGTCTCGCTGACCTACTGTCTTAGTTCCTTTGGAACTTGTCATAAATTACAGAAACCCCTTACGACTTTGACCCTGAAGGGAGCAACCCTTGACTGGGAAGAGAAGCAAGAGGAAGAAACCTTTAGAACTCTAGAATAAGAGACCAAATTCCTCTGGAAGCCTCACTCTAGCCAGGCTTAGTACGCTTCAGAAAGCGTGGAAAGCCAAAACCCCAGATAATTATGCCTTTCAATATTCTTGTAAGAATCAGTCCTGTAATCGCAACTTCAATCTACTCCCGCGAGCTTGGTAAAGTACATTCTACCCAACACGTCCCGAACTTGCAGAAGTATCTATCCGACGAGACTCTTGTAATCCCCATCGACGAGATCGAGTTCCACAAGAGCCTCACCTTCGTGAAAGAACCGCAGTAACCATGGACCGAGAGGTCAAGCGAACGCAGCAACGCCACTTCCTATTAGCGAAGGTTCGCTGGAATAATAACCAAGGACCTGGAGTCACTTGGGAGCACGAGAAATCAGTCGATTACGACGTATCCCCACTTCTTGGCTCGATTATTCATTCCTACTCCTTGCCTAAATTCAAATTTCGAGATGAAATTCCCTGTAACGGGGGGATGATGTGACAACCGTCAATTTCCGGTCAAGTCAAAGTCAACTGAAGTCAACAAGTGAAACCATTCGACTCAATTTGCCCGTGGGTACTAGATTTTATGTTATGTAATTTCTAAACAACTCGCTATTCTAATGAGAGATCATAAAACGAAAAGTGCGTACATCTAGATCTCCTTAACCTATTATTGTGGTAAGTGGCTAGCCAAACCGATAAAACAATGTTGCATACTCATCAGGAGGGTCTAAGATCCTTAAACAAGGCTTAGCAGGGTTTGCAGATCTTGCATAGCGAAGCCGGACACTCAAAAAGGTCACAAATGAAACCTCTCTCAATCGTTTTGACTCTATCTCTCTCTATTGAGAAATCTCTCCAAGAATCTCAAATCTCTCCCAAATCTCTCTCAAGAGTTCCCGCAACTTTCTAAAGTCATTCGGGTCATTCCGACCCTTGACCAGGTCGAAAACGGCTTAAAACGGGGCAAGAATGGACAAAAAGGGCTTAAGGACCCGAAACCCTCTTAATAGGGCCGAAGCCTCTTAGGAACCGAAAGTCCTCTTAGGGACTGAACCCGAAAGGGTGCTCTCGGGCCCGAACCTCGCTCAATGAACCGAACCCGAAGGGTCCTCTCGCGACCGAACCTCGCACACACCCAAACCCAAATTTACTGTTCACTTCGGTCTCATTCACTTCTGATGCTTTCGGACCGAGCATGCCTTCGCTTCTTGCTGCTTTCGCTTCCTTCGCTTCACGCCTAGCATCAGGAGGACCGAACCTCGGCCTAGGACTGAGAGGCCTCGCTGGAAGTCCATTTCTTTCTGGTTTTCGGCTACTTTTGCATTTTAGGCCCGTCTTTAATTATTTTAACACAAGATTTTCACCTAAAACTTTATTTTAACATATAAGACCCCTTCATTATTAATTAATCACGTTTTTAAGGATAAAAACTAATCCAAGAAGAGTGGGTGAAGTACAAGAGGTGGAGTGTTGACTTTCCTTTTTTGTATGACACAAGCAATCACTCCCATACCCACTCCATGTTAGTATTCACCATCAGCCCATCCCTAGTCAATTCATAAGTCCTTTCTCATTATTTCCAGCCATTTCCCACATTCTTAGAGCTGTAACATCCACCCTCTCTCCTCACACTTCATTCATTCTCTCATTTTTCCACCAAGAATCACACTCCAAACTCTCTCATGTTTCTCTCTCAAATTCGAGAACTTCAAGGCCTACTCCAAGACTTTTCTCCTTCATTTAGTAAGTATCATCATCTTTCTCATGATTATTACCCATCCTCCTACTCAAAATCATAGATTGCTTACATAAACATCATCACATTCTTCTTAGATCTTTGAATCTTCAAGTGATTCTTCAAGTCTTCTTGAGTTGAACACTTCTCTTCTTCAACACTCATCTACTGAAATCACTCAAGGTGAGTTCATACCCCTACATTTTAATGTTTTCTCAAGTTTTTAGGGGGGGGGGGGATACAAGTGAAAACACCAAGAACAAAACTAAACTTTTCTAACAACCTTCATCAAAAAAGTTCAACTCCATTCACAGACTGTTTTGGGCAACTTAAACATTTTTTTCAAAACTGTACAAGGTGCAAGTAGTTCAAGTTCTTAGCTTTAAAATGACTACTTGCACATCTCCATACGATTTTTCTACAATTTATGGCGATTTTTACAATACTACCTATCATTTCAAACACCAATCCGGACCAGTCTATCATTATGGAGTTTTTCACCCAAATTGGAGGTCATTAAAAATCATGATAAAAATTATGAGTAAACTAGACACATTTTTGGAACTCTCAGAATTTACGGATTTAGTTTTCGACTTCGTATGATTTTTCTATGACTTTTCTAAAACAACGCAGAAAGGTTAAATTTAGTTAACAGCATATAAATTTCATGACACTTTGTATTATGTTGAGCAAAGCATATGACAATAAGTTCTAAATATTGAATGTGTTTCCCTTGTTAGTGGATCATCATAAACTGAAACTTAGTCATTCATTATAAGATTATTCATTCATTTAGAACACGTATATTAAGCTATAATAAGCATAGTTTATGGATTCATAACACTAATGCATTTTCATAAAAGAGTTCTTATACATTACAAAAGTTTTGGATAAACTATAATAGGTATAGTTTACGATTCATCACATAACACACTCGTAGAAAAGGGTACATTCATACAAAAAGGTTCTACACTCATGCACACTACACGTAAACTCGTTAACTCAGAATGTGTGACTATCTCTCCTGTACGTTCGAGTACGGGATCCCAATTCCTGTAAGTTATAACCAAAATCTCTTGTAGGGAGAGCATGATAATTGTGTATAGATCTATATTGGGGTTGACATCCCACACCTCGCTGCTAGCTACAGCCGGACCGGTAGGTCTGCGGGTGACAAGAGTCATAGGATCAGGGCGTCTAAAAGACGTTGTGCAAGTTACCTCTAGTCATAGTGTGGTTATAGCGACTCACATAGGGAGCTAACAATACATAAAGTTTACGGGATTTTTTTTTATAAAACAAAACGGGTTTTATGTCGATTTAAAATCACTTTTATATCAATAAGTACAGATATTGATGTACACTCTTGGGTTAGGTATTTATGACTACACATCATTTGAAACCACTCTTATATCTTTAAGTATAACAAATACTTGTTCGTTTTCGGTCCTGGTATTTAGGACCACATAACTTTTCACGGAAAATATTGGATTTTTCTTGGTAACATACATCTCTTTACAAAGATCGATTTCTAAACTCTTACTGTCAAAAGCTTATGACCTCACCAACCTTTGTGTTGACACTTTTTCAAAACTACTTGTATTCTCAGGAATTCAGTGAAACAGGAAATCAACAACGTTTTGACAAACAGTTCATTTTGTATCATAATGTAATTGATTTGAATCATGTAGACATATACTTTGGTGTAACTTTTTGAATTATATTTATGATGGTTGTATTTACTTTGAGCACTATTATACTCGTTGTTGTGATACTCTACATGAGGTCCTCTACCCCCGGACGTTTCCGTCATCCTTGGTTTGGAGGTGTGACACAAAATCAAATTTTAATTTAAATAAAATATACTTAAAAAAAGCAGATGTTAGATGTATAATGTCTCCTTGTGGCGATTTTAGTACAACTTTGAGACCCAATTCATTTAGAATTAGAAGCCCCATCTATAAAGACGGCCCATTTCTTTTGTTCTTCTATATCTTGAAGCCACTGAAACCTCTTTTTCGGACTCAAGATGAAGATATGGACTGAAATTAACCACAAATTCTGCCAACGCTTGTGATTTTATAGCAAATTTTGGCTCGTATTTTAAGTCATATGTATTTAACAATAGTGATCACTTGGTCATCCTACCTGCAATCTTGGGATTTGTCATCACATTCTTAATTGGGTAGTTAGTTGTTACACAAATAGGAAGAGTTTCAAATACCGACGTAATTTTTTTGAAGCAAAAAAAGAGACAAAATTAGTTTTTTAATATGTGAGTGCATGGTGTCGGCATCCAAGAAGCTCTTACTTACATACTATACATGATGTTGATCACCATCTTGTTCCTTGACAAAGACTATGCTTGATGCATTCCCGGATACGATTTAGTATAGGAACAAAGGTTCTCCATCTTTTGGTAAATTTTCATCTCTTTAAATGCCTTTTCATTATCCATTGTCCATTTGAATTTTTTGTTTTTTCTTAATATATCACAGAAAGAGTTTGCATCTTTCAGATGCTTTAGAGAGAAACCTGTTAGGGGCTGCAATCCTACCTATCAACCTTTGAACATCTTTAGTTGAAGATGGGGAATTTAAATTTAAGATGACCTTTATTTGTTCTGGGCTAGCTTCGATTCCTCTCTTTGTGACCACATATCCCAAGCACTTCCCAACCTTAACACCAAAATGGCATTTATGGAGGTTAAACTTCATTTTGAATTGAACCAGGATGTTAAATACCTCTTCAAGATCGTGGAGATGATTTTCAGATTTCTTGGATTTTACTACCATGTCATCTAAATAGACTTCCATGCTTTTTCCAAGTTTTTTCTTGGAGATTTTTCCTTCTTCCTAAGAATTCTTTCAGATGTCCTTTGCTCAACAAGTAACTTATCTCTTTTCTAAGGGAAATGAAATCTTTGTCAAGATGTCCAAAATCTTCATGGTAATCACACCACTTGGATTTGTCTTTCCATCCTAGCGTTATATCAAATTTCTTGGGCCATCTTGCTTTCTCCCCTAAGATATTGCATTGCCTAGAGCAAACCTGAAACGTTCAAAAAAAATAGTATTCAGATATCTTTGGATAATCTTCATCATCCTCTTAATCGTCCATAACATTAACCCTATTATTCTAATGTATTTAGTAAGGTTTAACTATGTAGTATTTTTGGGATGAAGATTCATTTTTCATAATATGATGGTCATAGGACATATTATTCTTCTTCTGGATCTTCTTATCCTCTTCCATCTTGATAAATCTTAGTGATATATTCCTGAATTCATCTAATTTCTTGCATGGGTCATGACAAGATCCTCGTAGAATGGGGAATTATTCTTTAGTCCCATACTGAAAGCTTCTACGACTATTGCAATATCTCGATATGGAATATCTAGGGCTTCTTTCCAAAACATGCTAACATATTCTCTCAATGATTCATAATTGCCTTGAGTTACTCTGTAAAGGTCACTTGTTAGGTTTTCAAAAAAGTTCCACTACAAGAAAAATGATTATTAAAAAAGTTAATTAGATGGGAGAAAGAAGCTATAGAGTAAGGAAGAATATTTAAGAGCCACTTCAGTGCGAATCCTGTAAGGGTTAAACCAAAACACTTGCATAAACAAGGTTGCTTAAGATTTTTAGGGATTGGAACTATCTCCATGTTTTCTCGATATTGGGCGACATTTTCTCCAGGATCTATGGTACCATCATACATCTTCATGTTAGGCATTTGAAACCTTTTTGAAACTTCATGTCACAGATGGGAGGTGAAATCTTAAAACCATATGGTTGATGGGTGACACCTCTTGTATATGTTGAATGATACTTGATACACTTGAGATCGTATGTCTCAACTTCCTAAGTTCCTTTTCCATGCTTGGACTTATCCCCAGATCTTGGGTATTAAACGGGATGTTGAATTTCCCTCCAAGATCTTAGTAGACATGACCTCCTGTGGTAGGGGTCACACCGTTTGTGAAGATGGGAGCATGTCTTAATATGAAGTCTTCGGCTTGGCATTCTGAAGATTCTTCGATTTCGAAGTTCATCATCTTGGGATGCAAGAATTAAGATGGAGTTGGTGTTGTTTCCAAAAGGTGGTTGGGTATGGGGTAAGGTTGGGGATAGAGTTGGGGGAGGGTGGGTGGATCTTTAGGTAACAGTTACATTTAAGTTATAACCCATGACCTATCTTACATATACAATCCATATACCATAATTGCTAGAGGGAATATATATGAGGATATGGTTAACGTATTGAGTTGTAGGGTAAGGATGGGGCTAAAGTTGGGGGAGGGTAGGTGGATCTGGTGGTAATGTAAAGGTTAATTATAAGTTATAACATATAATCACTCTTGCATATATAATCCATATATCAAAATTTATAGAGGAAATGTACATGAGGATATAGTTGAGGTGGTTGGGTATGAGGTGGGTGGGTAGATCTTGTGTTAGGGTTAAGTTATAATTAACTACAAATTGTATAAGCTCAATGCCCTAACTCATATACCGTAAGTCAAGTCATATACCATGATACATAAGCCACAACTCATTAGCCCCATAATCGTAAACCATAAGTCATACCTAACCCCTAATTAAACCTATAAGCCTTAAGTCATAACTGATAAGTCATTACCCTTAATAATAAGTCATTTAAAGTTAATAAGTCATTAACTCATGAAACCATTAAGTATATCACTGTACCTCATCATTATAGAAATAACTCATTAAGTAAGTCATACCTAACCAACCTACCCCATCCACCCCTACCTACCCCCATACACTCCTAGCTCCATGTACAAACCCCTAAATTTCAACACACTCTTTGTCAACCTTAATATGTTAGTTTTTTTAGTTAGCATGTACATGTGCTAAGATGTGACATCACCTAATGACAAGTCCTTACATTTGAAGGCCATTTTGAAAATGGCCTTAAAATATTATTATTTCAAATATTGATGGTTTAAACTTTATATTTTGAATATTGTAAAAAAAATCTTATTATAACATTATTGCCATATGTGACTAGGCATAACATGTTCATATCAAAATAATTTTTATGCATTTTAATATTTATATATTTCTACCCTAAATTGACTTATTAATCTAAAAGGATCAATAATGTAATTATTTTAAAAATATTTAAAAGAACCCGCCACATCCTTCCTTAAAATTTTCAAAAGTTTCAAAATAGTTTTAGGGTTCATGGTTGTGGGTCGTGTCAGATTTTGGAAGCGATTTGATTTTATCAAGAAGAATAAAGAATGAACGTGGGTTGGGAAAATAGTTATGAGATGATTTTTGTGACAATAGAGAGGTTTCCATCACTGATCACCATTAAGAAAGAGTAGTAAAATATATATAATAGCTTAGTATTGTATTATGTAACGCCCCAAAAGTATTTCAGAATAAAAACATTTATCAGAGTACAATTCCAAAATCATATAGTTGCAGAACCATGGGTGGATGCGTTGCGATCAAGTCAGACCCTTCCTTTTCGAACCAGAAGTACTTGAAACCATAACCATAAAACTATAAGCACAAAGCATAGTGAGTTCCCCAAAATACCACATACCATACATATCATTGGGCCTCCGCCGAGCACTGGGCCCAATCCACAATAATAGGCCTTGCACTTCCAAGTCAATGGGCCAAGCCCAATATATAAATGCAAGAGTCACAGAGATAGTTAGCATCCTACATAATATACATTAGCCCTAGCCCTTACTGGTCCATGGGCCCAGCCCAACATACAAATGGGCCTAGCCTATCAAACACTGGGTCTAACCCAATATACCATGCCAGGGTCACAAAGAAAACTAGCATAACAGATCCTAGTGGGTCGGCATTGGTGCCTTCGACCCACGGGTATAGTGAGGAGACTCCCCTCAGTCTAAGATAACCTAAACACACGTGTTGCTACCAATGAAATCCTCACACTAAACACAACCAAAATATCCCTAATCAATAATTAAGGTTATTTCCCAAAATCCAAGGTCAACACCATATTCTATCCCTCCAATGGGTAAAAGGCCATTTTACCCCTCACATATCTGATCCAATAACCCATGGCCTAAACTCCAAAAGTCCCAAGGCCCAAAAGAAGATTATTGGCATACACCCAACCTACTAGGTTGGTACGCCCCATGTACCGCCTTCTGCTGCACAAAGTACTATTCTCCCAAGCTTAAGAACCTGGAATCCTTGCATTACATTGAGTCTACACATACATACCCACCAGCTAAGCAAAACTTTCAATAAGTACTTAATGCTTAGGACCAAAATGTCAAAACTCATATTTAACCTCTAAATAAGGTCTTAATCTATAAAGTTGCCAACTTTACTCCTTTGCGTGTGTTAATGGGACTCAAATCACAATCCAAGCTTCCTAACTTCATAAAAAGGTCACTAATTCATTCATGAGAGAATAATACTCCTCAAGCTCCTAACTTTACAACTTAATGACCTCAACAAGGACCAAATATGAGGCTCAAAGGTTCTGGAGTAACTTCTACTCACAAAAACCACAACCATGGGACCAAAACATGACAAATTACCACCCAAGCTAGATACACAAGAGAAGTCATCAAGATTAAAACATTATACCTCCAAAAGATAGATCAAGATGAACAACGTTTGGATCTGCAAGTTGCAAGCTAACCAACACTTCTCAAATGAGTTCTTTCCTCTTTAATGTGCACCAAGAACACTCCTAATCACTCAAAATGCTCAAGACTAATCAAAGGAAGGCTACGTTTTCGATATTACAAGATTATAGGTTGAGAGGGATGGAGGTTGACTATGGGGAGGGTTCCAAGAGTTGAGGATGCTTAAATATCGACCAAAGGATCAAAATTAGGGTTTACACTTTACGTACATACACCTAGCATATCCACGATCCGCTTAAGCTGGTACGCTCACCGTACATGCTATGTACACCCAACGTACAAGGCTAAGTTCATTTCCACCAAGTTCCAAAGGTCATAACCTCTTCATCCAAAATCTAATTTCAATGATTATTATATCTAAGGAAAGGTAATGAAAAGCTCTATAATACTATCAACTCTCCTTTGCCTTAAAACCTTCCAAACTTAAATCCTAAATTTAGAAAGGCCCGAACCACCACATTACCATAATACCCTTGGGCTCCAAAGCATAAACCGAACCTTTGAATCATATAATCCACATTACCCACATCCAAGTAGGTGTAAACATCTCTTCCCCAAAGCGTAAAGCCTTAATATAACTGACATTCGAGTCACAAACCAGAATTATGAAACGACTGGATACAGGATGCTAAAATACTTCCCCACATTAGATGTCGTCCTCTAAATAAGTACTTACTACCCTCCAGTCAATCAGAAGGTCCATCCAATTCCTCTCAAACCCCACTTCGATGAAAAGATTGATCCATACACACGACGACCTTTAAATGCTACCATCGAAACCCAATCATAGCAGGACCCATACACCCTGATGGGGATCGAATTATCGATTCACAAAGTTTTATAATACGGAAAACCAATACTTCACTGCTATAAGTCTGAAACCCCAAAACGTTACATGACTTAAATACCGATAGGACCTTTCCGAACTCGATCACTAGGACCTCTCTCTAGAATTTTCACTGAAAGACATCCTTTTGGTCCTAAACTATCCAACTGATACCCTTGGCAGGCAAAATCCTTGACCATACCTTGCCAATGAAAAAATCTTTCACTAAATTAATATTTAAAATCCCCAATCCACTATGGAGACCGAAAGTATCACACCTGGTCCCACCACAAGGCTCTACTAAGAGTCTAACTGAAAAAAGGCTACCCTAGCCTATACATCACAGAGATACCAATCACTGACCAAAGATTCATCCCACTCTAAACTTGAACCAATACCTAGCTCCAACTAATTTCCACTAGGTCTCATCCTCCCTTATCATAACCATACGGGCTTCACCCACAGGTCTCACCCCGTTTGCACAATTGAATGGTCCTCACTCATGGTTCTCAGCCAATCGAGTTTTATATAGGCCTAGGCTTGCCTTGGATCCAACAATCCATATCCCAACAAAGAATAATACTCCGACAATATTGTTTGCCTCAACCGAAGCATGTGCTAATCCTTTTTCAATCTGACGCCCACTCCTACACTGTCCTACCTCATTCTGGTGAATGCTATGATCCCCTTTCAGATTTACAAAACTTCCCTGACACCCTATCATCCATATGTATGCTACGGTTACCCTGTTGCCTTACAACACTCCTATTACCAACATGTACCCAACCCATGGTCTTACTGTCTAACTGTTGGATTAGATGCCTAATCCAATAACTATAATTGGTATAAACTTGAATTGATAGTAGGAATGTCCTTTTGGGTTGCCTTCAAACCTATCAATTGAATATGATAATTGTTAGAGATAGAAGAATGATGTATTAATTTACTAGTTGGTTAATAAATTAATTTGAAATCAATATAAATGATTTATTAATGTATTGTCGATATAATATATTAATTATAAATCAAATGATTCAATTAATATTTAATGAAAAATTAATTTGGAATTAATTTTGGGATTAAATGAACTAACTAAAACTACCGGGACTAAAGGTGACAATGTTCAAAAGTTGAGCATTAAGCATTCTAGAACCTACCTTAGAGGTTTGGAACAAAATCTAGAGTGTCCTAGGGTTTCCTTGGGCTCTAAGGGTGCCTTGGAAGCCTTAGGGAGGAAGTTAAGATATTATGGTTATCTACGATACACCTGCCTTATCCTAAACCTTCCTTATCACCTATATAAACCCCTATAGGTTTCGATTTCGTCCCATGCACTCCAAGAAAGGCTTAGATCTGAATTTTCCACTTCCCTTCTCTCTCTTCATATTAATCCTTGGTTGCTAGGTTTGTTTGTGAGCCATTAGATTTGCAACACTTGTGGCGCTTGCTACCAAAGTTCAAGATCTTCAAGGATTTGTTTGTTATTACAATATCACAATAAAGATATGTATCCTAACCCTAATTATATGTTAATTTCTAAAATTACATGTGCCTCCTAGGGTTTCTAGTTTTTGTGTTCAATGCTTGTATGTCTAATAGTGAAAACATAGATCCTCAAATTAGGGTTGCATGCACATATAGGATTGTTTTCTATGTATAAAACTCACCTGCGGTATCAGAGTGTATGGTTTTTTTCTTTCAATTAGATTTGGTACAATTGGTTGAACTATATAAATTAGGTTTTATGGCTATCAAACCCTAAGGCCTTTAAATTTTCGCAAATTAGGGTTTAAGAACCCTGTTTTTCGAAAATCCCTAAGGGTTTTTAAACCCTTTCCTTTGGCCACCTTGGAGTCAAAATCTAGGGTTCATAACCCTAGTGTTTTTTATTTTTAGGCAAGGTTGAAAGCCTTTCCTTCCACTCCAAGCAGAAGATTTTGAAATCTAAGGAATAAGTTAGTATGTTTAACTTGTCAAGTATCATCCCTACTTGATTTAGAAATCCATGGATATATGATTAAATTAAGTTAATATGTTTAATTTAAATTGGTAATCCTTATTTGATTTAATAATTTAATTAACTGTTTAATTTTGGATAATTATTAAATCAATTTTTTTTAATTTTTAACATTTTAAATTAAATGGTTTTAATTTTTGAAAATTTTAATAAAATTAAAAAACCCCTAGTATTTTAAAAGTCTAAAATACACCCATACATTATATGTAACATTAAAGGTTTAATATTACTATATATATAAGACGAGTCAGTCGAACCGCTAGTATGTCTTATTCACGAAGCCATACTATAAGGGAAGTTTAAGGAAGCGACTTGTAAAATGAATGTCATTGGGTATCCATTCTTACCCACCACTCTCTTGTATGGTGGAGGGTTGTTAGTCGAACGAGTTCGACATGACACTTAATTCTCATTAAAACTATAATGAATTATAAAGTAACTAAACTATTTTCTAAATTCTTATTCTTAGTTACTTTAGGAAAAATGTGAATTTGATGCTAACCCATGAAATTGCACATTGCACCTTATTGGTCGTTAGTGGAGTGTGTGTGGTTAACCGACACACTAATATGGGACTAATATTGTTGGCAATGGGTTTCTTGTAAATTATCGTTGATCAATGGAGCGTGTGTGGTTGATCATAACATTAATTAGGTGATAAATGACATCAAGAGTACCAAGCTAATTTGCATGGTTATTCATATCTCATTTGTGATCCTCGACATCCCAGTCACAAAGTGAGAGCATAATCAAGATTAAACATCCCATTGAAAATTTCAATGAATCTCAAAAGATCTAGGAATTTCATCTAAAACCTATTTCATTTAAAATTTGTTTTCGTGGTGGAATTGGTAAATCATCATTTACATAACTTCAAATAATATACAATTGCTTTCAGTTTGAAGATGATCTTCCACATTTCTATCAAGGCGATAGATCATTCTCTTCTCCATGCATTGGTGGAAATGGAAATCATAATTCTCTTCCTCCGCCTCGTCCAATGATCCTCTCTGACCCATATTTTCATTGACTTGAAAACTTCAAGATCACTCAAGCTCTATTCGCATGCAAACACCTAGATGGAAATTTTGTGTGTGCACATGTTCTAAACATGAAGTTGCACATTGACAGATTGGGAATGTTGGGTGTTGTTTTCCTAATAGAGCTAGTTGCTCACATGGTTCTTCACTCGCTTCCTAAGTCATATAGTCAGTTTGTTAAGGACTACTATATGACTGAAACGACGTGACCCTAATTGATCTGATATATTTGCTAATTGTTGTTGAAGCAACAATGCTTTGGTGCACTGGTCATGCAAATTTGTTTAGAGAATCAATTTCCCAAAGTTCCATGGACGTTGGTGATGGCAAAGATGATAGTCCAAAAATGGTTTCTCCTCTTAAGGGAGAGAAATCAGCCAAGTTCAAAAGGTTTGAACATAAGAGAAAATACAATTTTGTGATAGTTCCATGTGCCAATGCTAAGGACTACACCTATTTCTATTGTCAGCCGAAGGGGCATTGGAGGCGAAGCTCCCCAAACTACCTGAGATATCTTAGATATGGTACAGTCAAATTGTATGACTCTACTTCAGGTACATCCACTATCTAACTCTATTAAGTTCCTATTTATATATTCTTATTATAAGATCTGGTAATCACATTTTGATGTTTTGTAGGATCGAAGAAAATGAAGAAAGATTAAGAGGAATTAAGGTTGATTCTGATCTGAAAGAAATGGATTTCGGTCACATGGTTCGACGATTAGAATTTTGAGTTGCTGCTTAGGAGTTATGCTAGATTGATAGGAATATCTAGAAACATAGTTTTCATGTGTATTTGCATTGTAAGGACAAGTTTTCGGCACATTATCAATAAAGTGAAAATTGGTTTTATTTGCTTTATGATTACTTGAAATGGCATTTATGAAAATTGGTGTTTATATCTCTATTATTAGCAATGTGGGAAATGGATTCGATTCTTACTTATATTGCTTGTGGTAGTGTTATAATTTATCAAGTAAGGAAGGATTCTCATCACCCAAGTTTCAATTGGACAGAAACTTGGAATCATACGATTTGAATTATGTGATGTATGAGAATCTTGATCTTTGGAAAATTAAGACTAAATTCCTTGCTCACGTGTATATGTGAGTCAAGTGAAGGATTAAAGAATCTAGTACATATTCATGTGAACTGGTCAGATCCACCACAAAGGACAACAAAGTCTATCCATCATGATTTACTGTTGATTCGGGTAAAAATGGTTATGTTTACAAGATTAAGTGTAATTTTGATACCTTGAAAAGTTTCAAAGTATAGCAAAATGAATAAGAAGAATCCATTGGGCAGAAAGATAAAAAGTTTCTCTAATCTGAAAAGAAAGGAGAGTACTTTAGTATCATGTTCTATGATTTTCCGAATAATTATGGAACCATGTCACAATTGATCCTCTAAGGATACCTTAGTGCATATATATGACTAAGAACAGGAATCAGGTGTGACATCCCCAATTTCACGGCTAGAAAAGACCGATTTGTTTATGCTTGCTTTTAAAATCAGAGTAATCTTTTAAAGAAAAACAGTTGTGGAATTTGTTCCTAAAATATGATAAAGATTTATCAAAGCATTTCTTTAAAGAAATGTATTTTAATTATATAAAAAAATCTAGGGATGTCATGTTCTGATACTGACACATAAGCATAAATAGAACCTACATTATTTACACTAAAGATTTTACATCTCCTTTAATCTCTCTGTGAAATATATCTCCGTATCGATACCTGTGATACAAAGAAAACTGAGTGGTTCAGGCTTGGGAGCCTGGTGAGCATATAGGGTTTTCATCCGAAAATGTTATATCATATATTTCTAAATATAGAACATTCAAACTTGTACAATTTCACCATATAAAGGCAACTCTTATCCCACCCCATCGATCCTCACAATGACACAATCTAAACTCTCGTATCTAAAATTTTCCTCTTTACCTGATCCCTACTCACGGATCTAAAACTATCCTCTTCACCCGATCCATACTCATGGATCGAAAACTAACCTTTTCACCTTATCCATACTCACGGATCTAAAACTAACCTTTTGCCCTGATCTATACTCACATATCTAAAACTACCTAATCCATACTCACGGATCTAAAACTAAACTCCTGATCTGATCCATACTCCCGGATCAATAATTGTACCTAATCCATACTCCCAGAATAGGGAAAATTAACTATACCTTAATCCTGATCTAATCCATAATCCCGCATCAATAAATGTGCCCAATCCATACTCTCGAACTAGGGACAATTAACATAGTCTTAATCCATACTCCCAGACTAATAACAAGTTTTATCTCTTTACCTGATCCATACTCCCGGATCTAAAACTAACCTCTTGGTCTAATCCATATTCACGGATTCTAAAACTAGCCTCTTGATCTAATCCAACTCATCCTTTTATCACACACCAACTATCTCATCTACCCATGTTCTACCCAACATATTTGTAGATATAAAATACATATACAGTTTAACTCATTTAAAAACTATATAAAACATCCATTCCACACTCATCTCAAATAAACAACAATATATAAACACATAGCACGTATTTCATAACAAATACTTCATATTTATGTGTTAGAAGAAAGTAACCACACACTCACTTGATCAGAAGATGATCGGACAGCACTATGGCTTGTAAAAGTAGTATTCTTCAGTAGATCTCAAAGATCTTCACAAAAATTGGCTTCTCGCGGGCAGAGATTCAGCTCGGGAATCGCACTTCTCGGGATATTCGAGGCTTCGGGACTTGCTTCGGGTCTCAGGGTTGATACCAGGGCTTCGGGGGTACTTACTTGCACGCAAATCGATGCAATATAGATGAGAGATGAGAGAATGAGCAACCAAACTCGGTTGGCCCTTCAAATCTATTTATAGGGCAAAATTGGCCCTTGCCATGTCGTGGCACCTTTTTCCACGTCGTGGGCTTGGTCGTCACTGCACGTGTCATCGTCGACTCAGAATGCGTTAGAAGTCATGCCACATCATGGTCTCTAACACAGCTTTGGGGTTCGCACCCCGAACTTCATAAATTCATTACTTTTGCATACGAACTTCGTTTTCGATGTTCTTCATATCGACACGTAGGTGAGATTATGATCTACAACTCTCATTTAGATACCGTTGGCTAATTTTGACATTATTTTTATTATATTATAAATATATTACTTATATATTATTTTTAGTAGGTCGGGATAGGAAAACTCCATTATAAATTGATAACTTCTTCATCCGACGTCCGTTTTCGCCTATCTTTTTATCGTTTCACTACTATTAATGAGATCTTCGATTTTCGTTTAGATTGTTTCAGCTAAAAACCGCTCGATCTCAAATCGAGTATTCGAGCTGCATACCGCTAAGTCGAAACTTCATAAAAATTATAACATCCTCATACGAAATCAGATTTGAGCGTTCTTTTTATGCACGCTCTCGATTTAACATATTCTACGACATTCATTAGATCGCTAAGGCCAAATATCGCTCTAACGTAAATTCACTATTTACGTCGCGTTGTGTCGTGCTGGTTCTGTCACAAAACTTCGACAGGTCATAACTTTTCGTTATAACTCGGATTTCAGCATTCTTTATATGCACGGAAACCTTGTGACATATACTACAACTTAGTTAAGATTACTCATTCTAAATAATCTTTCATCAAAAATTCATTTTTAACGCTTATCATCTCTAAGTTGTCTAGCCCTGATCTACGGCCGTTACATTAGGTATTGTGAAATGGATAAAATCAAGAAGATGAGTCATACTTCGTTCCAAAATCAAGTTTTAGAGTCCTACTCTAGTTACTCCAAGTTGTACCTTGAGTGACATGTTCTAAGTAGGTTTACAACACCTCATGAAATGTGGAGTAGAAATGTTTCTTACTCTTTCACATTTGAAATTGGTACTTGTGATGTTTTGGTTTGAACAAATACCAACTAAGACCAATTATATTAAGTGTTTCTTTATAAGAACCAACACTAACTCTTGAATATTTGTTTTTCAAGAAATGATCATTATACACATAATTTTATATGTCAAGAGGTCAGTTGGAGTCTTGTTGATCTTGAAAAGTTTCACGAGACAATTGAGAATAAACCTTTTAGTAATCACTAGCACACGACCAAAGGTTGATAACCTATCATGTTGACATATTCTTGTTTATGTACCCATTGCAGTTAAGTTGACTATGCTTGTGAGTTCTATGAGTTCTCATTTGATCGCATAAAGCAAATCACATTGGTTAGTGAAAGTACATTGATGGGGGCCCTTGTGTTGTCGGATGGCAAGAAATTAAGATTAAGTGAGTTTAATCGATATGAGGTTCAATTTGTGATACACCATAAAATCTAAGTGACAAGAGGTTTTTCTCTACTTCATGAAAATGATCATGAGGAAACACTTTCACGAGTATATTTTAAAGGATTAGAGTAGGCAGTTGTGGTAATTGTATTCTCAAATTCGAATATGATTACGACATCCCTTTTCATAGTTCGGATTATGAGAAATGGAAAAAGGTTTGAACATTCGGGACTTGTTGATATAAGTTGATAAAGGTTGAAACACACACATAAGGTATTTAATGAATGGTGTATGAGCTTGAGAAGCCTAGATCAAGACTTATTAAAGCATCTTGTATTAGAACTCTGAACTTTGGTAGGAAATTTGATAGGTATAGATTTCTAGAAGTCCAACTGATTTCTAGATTCATGTCAAAGCTAGTGGGAGGATAATCGTTATGCTAGTAAGAATATATCCATTTTGCTAGTGGGAGCATAATCATTATGAAGAGTGTTGCAAGTTAGAAATGTTATTTATAGGAAACAAACTTTCAATTTTGCAAAGTTGCAGAGTTTGAAATTTATTTCGCTATAGAAAGGGAGAGGGTATTTCTAATCTAAAAGTGTAGATTGAAGATTTAATCAAACTTATTCATGAGCATATATGAATATCGGGTTGACAGGTTTCAACATTGGAAATTCTATATATGGAAATATTATAGCAGGATACTTGTCAAGTATCATGTCTCTATGTAAGACATTATGGATCGAATCCCATATGCTTCAAGTATAGAATCGATTGCACATGCTGTAATATTCACTCGTTATAATTTTCCAAATGCCCAAGGAATTAAGAGAGAAAAGGACTAGAACTTGATATGAATAAAGTTGTTAACAACTGTCAAGGACAATATGAGGCTGGCTAAAGATTGGTTGCATGTGGATAGTTGGAAGTATAATAATAAATGGACTGTATTGATGTAATTCTGAACAGATAGGATTCTGTTAAGAATGGATGTCAAATGGCAATATGAAAATGTTTCCATTATGGGAGTTGGATAGTAAGAGTCTATATGTAAGTTAGAAACTTCTATGCAAGAAGAATGTTTAAAAGAATGTACTTTAAATATGAGACTTTTCTTCCATGGATTATTTTGTAACAAATCTCCATTCGAATGCTTTGTAACATCGTTGGCAAACTCTCTGTGACTTTGGTGCCTTGACATTAAAATGGGATTATTGCATGAAAGTTTAGACTCTAACACATTCTGGAAGTGGCAAGAATTTGGTATTCTTACACTTGTAAGAAGGATTTAGAATTGTGAAATGAGTATAATTGAAAATGTTTCCAATTGATCTATTTCACAAAGGAAGGACCATAGATAAACATGGTGTGATGTTAAGAGCATGACATGACAGATGTTTTAATTCAAGTATTTAGTTGATTGTTCGAAACATTATACAATTAATAAGGTATCATTAATATGGAGATTAAATAATAAGTATTTTACTTATATTCAAAAGTTTTGAGACCATGTTGAATTAGGTTATTCTTGTGTTTCACATCACATGTTTTAGTTCCCGAATAATAGGGCTATTCAGATATCCACAGTCGATCATACTTTAGAAGTAAGTAGTTAATTAACATTGTCATGAATATGGTTGTAGATTGTCTAAGTGCTTAGACATAGAAAATGTTTGTTGTAGTGTTCATAAGTAATCCTGAAATAGGATTTGAGTATTGGATTAAACTCATGCTCAATTAATTCACTTCATGGATTCTATCACGAGTGATTGTGAGATGATAATATCTTATATTCTTGAAACGGAGATATATAATTACTGTTTACGAGTTGGTTGTGCATTGATAATACGTAAACACATCAATAACTTGATGTTATAAAACGTATTGTTGTTTTTGATTTGGTGAGTATATAGTATAAACATATGAGTCAAAGTTTATTTGTTCCTTTTACCCTAAATGGGTTAAAAGCGATATATGTGGGCCCCTTAATGACTTAGTGATGATGCCCTAAGCGCTTGGACTGATTTGATTCGTTGAATTAGTTAGTCGTCATAAATTGGAAATCAAGAAACAAATATTGGACAGAGATTGGTTATAATCCAGGTCTTATGTCCATACTATATCTTGTAGAACGGAGGAATATTTGATCCCTTGTCTAAGGACACGACACTAACTAGGTCAGAGTTCGACAACGACTTTTGGCAACTACAATTTGCTAGTCAATTTGGTAGTTATACTGGTACTTATAGTTATTAGACTTATCCAAGTGGGAGACTGTTGGATTAGGTGCCTAAGCCCATAACTATAATTGGTATAAACTTCAATTGATAGTAGCAATGTCCTTTTGGGTTGCCTTCAAACCTGTCAATTGAATAGGATAATTGTTAGAGAGAGAAGAATGATTTATTAATTTATTACCTTGTTAATAAATTAATTTGAAATCAAGATAAATGATTTATTAATGTATTATGGATATAATATATTAATTATAAATCATATTTCTTAATTAATAATAAGTCATAAATTAATTTGGAATTAATTTTGGGAAGGAATTAATTGAAACTACAGGGACTAAAGGTGACAATGTTCAAAATTTGAGCATTGAGTATTCTAGAACCTCCCTTAGAGGGGTGGAACGATATCTAGAGTGTCCTAGGGCTTTCTTGGGCTCTAAGGGTGCCTTGGAAACCTTAGGGAGGAAGTTAATGGATTAGGGTTATTTAAGATACATTTGCCTTATCCTAAACCTTCCTTATCACCTATATAAACCACTATAGGGGTGTATTTCATCCCATGCACTCCAAGAAAGACTTAGAACCAAAATTTCCACTTCCCTTCTCTCTTTTCATAGTAATCCTTGGTTGCTATGTTTGTTTTGAGGCATTAGAGGCGCGACACTTGTGGCCCTTGCTACCAAAGTTCAAGATCTTCAAGGATTTGTTTGTTATTGTTAGATAAGGTGTGCAAGTCTATAACTATTTTTGGTATGTACTTGACCCGACTCGGTATGGTCCATTTGGGATGCATGTCACCATGCATTTGGATAGACTAAATGAGAGAAATAGCACTTGTGGTTTGTTAATATATTATAAGTTCTAATATATAAATAGTATTGATCAAGAATTAATTTGGAATTAATTAAGTGATCAAAAGATAACTAATTAAATATATGGGTTGATTATGTAAGTCATCCCTAACTTCTATAGAGGGCTAAAATGCTCCATGGATTATCAAGTTGGGTTAAACCCATTGGATGCTCCATAGGAGTTACAAACCCATGGGTCATGGAAATGAAGAGTCATGACACATTAGGGTTTACATGGTGTAACCCTAGACGTGTCAACACTATATAAGTAACATTTTCCATCAAAATCAGCTACACAAAGAGAAGTGAGGGCTAGGCCGATTTTTAGAGTGTTTCTACTCTCTCAAAAGTCATTCCAAAAGCATTTGGTGTTGTGTGAAGCATTTGAGGCAACACACTTGGGGTGCTAGGCTCTTAACGTTTCAAGGAATCAAAATCAACTACAAGGTATGTATTTCTAGCTATACTTTTAGGATTAAAGTTCCCCATGTATGCTAGATAGGATTATGAACCTTGGAAACCAAATTTTGCATGTATTTAGACAAACATAGATCCAAGGTTATTACGGTTGCATGTACACTTAGGAAGTGTGAGAATGCTCAAAACCCATCAGTGGTATTAGAGCCTTGGCTTGTTTGTGAATGCTTGATGCAAAATAGTGTTGAAAAATTGATTTTTTGCTATCTGCACAAGGGACTCGACGAGTCCAAGTGAAAATGCAACCAACTCGGCGAGTCTCTTCGTGTACTCGACGAGTTGGCCATGCAGAATGCAGAAATTTGATTTGTGCATCTGGAAATGGAATAGAAACATTACCCTAAATAGTTTTGGTGTTATAAAACTTGTTTTAGATGGTGCAATGGTTGTTCTAATCCATTTACAATGGCTAATATCAGTTTTTCATGATTATATATGTTGATATGTTTTTGAAATTTTGATATGAATGTTCATGTTTTATGAGTTCTTGATAGATCATAGGAGTTACTTGTTTATATGATTAATTCATGATCTTTGTGTGTTTTAATGGAGTCCATAACTTGTCCTCAAGTTATGGATAACCAAAAGTCTCTTTGTGATAAAAACCATTAAAAGAACACATAAGTTATAAAATGAAGAGTCTTCATTTTAAAGACTCATAAGTTATGAATGTGAAAAGTTTTGTAAAGTTACAAAACTTGCCCTCAAGTTTTGGAACAAGTAAAGTCACTAAATAAACTTTAGTTCCAACCCTTAGATTTTTAAAAGTTAAAAATCAACCTTATACTTTATAATATATCCCCCCTTATAGACCGACTTCATCAATGAGGCGTACTAGCGGTAAGACGACTTGATCTTTTACATATATATATATATATATATATATATATATATATATATATATATATATATATATGTAAAAGATCAAGTCGTCTTACCGCTAGTACGCCTCATTGATGAAGTCGGTCTATAAGGGGGGATATAAGGTTGTTGCCTATAAAATGGCAACTTAATGGGTGTCCACTCTCACCCACCGCTTCCTTGATCGGTGGAGGGTCGTTAGCCGAACGGGTAGGAAAAGGACTTATAAATTCTCATTAAAATTATGATGAATATTATTAAGTAATTAAATGGTTTTATTAAATTCTCAATCTTAGTTACTTTAGAAAAATGTGAATAAGGTGCTACTCCATGAAATTACACTTTACACTTTGTTTAAGTGGTTGGTGGAGCGTGTGTGGTTAACCGGCACAATAACTTGGACTTAACAAGGTAGATAAAAGGTGACTTAAGGTTTATCATAGTATCGGTGGAGCGTGTGTGGTTTACCGGCACATCGATTGAGTGATAAACTTTAAGGGAACCAAGTGATTTGCATGGTTACTTCACACCTCGTTTTGTGATCCTCGGTATCCTAATCACAAAACTTGGAGGGCACACTCGAGATTGAAACATGCCTTTGAAATGTTCATTGAATCAAAAAAGAATCTAGGAATTTCTAAGAACCAATTAAAAAAACTAATATTTATATTTCGTTTTTCATGTTGGAAATTGGTGAATCGTCATTCACCAACCTTTCAAATATGTTATAGCTTGGATTATGGCATACCTCTTCTAAGTTATAATATATTTTGATTGGGTCCTAGCCTTAATATTATATTTGGGTGTTTTATTAAGGACTCTCTTAAATATGTAAACTAATCTTGTTCTCTTCTTTCAAATGTCTTCAAACAACATTGCTTCTGGCTCTAATCCTAATGGCTCCTTTACCCTTAGGAACCTGTGTGGGAAAGTCACTTTTGATGGATCCAACTTCAATGAATGGATCAGAAACGTCAAGATGATTACCTGCTACGAGGACAAAGAATATGTCCTTGATAAGGAGCTTAAGGAGAATGATGAGACCACTGCAACTCCCCAGGAGATCGCTGACTTCCGAGCACATGAAAGGGATGCTACCAAAGTAGCATGCATCATGTTGGCCACCATGACAACATAAGTCCAAAAGTCCTATAAGGACTTCTTCCCTTTTGAAATTCACCAACGTCTGATGGAAAGATACCATCAAAGTGAATGACAAGAGAGGTATGAAATCATCTGCTCCATCATAACAACCATGATGAAGGATGGGGAATCTGTCATGAGCCACATGCAGAAAATGCAAAGGTATGTGGATCGGTTGTTGAAGCTTAATGTGAACTTCCCTAAGGAGCTTGCGATAGATATCATTTTGCACTCCTTACCATCGTTCTATGATCAATTCCGCATGACATATCACATGAATAAGGAAGAAGTCACACTCAGCAAACTTTAGGGACTCCCTAAGACTGCAGAAACATGTCTTAAAGGTAAGTCGGTTGTTAACACTCCTACTCCAAACTCCACCCCTGTCTTGGCAATCGGGAAAGGTAAAGGGAAGAAGACAAAGTGCTCTTCAAAGGGTACCAAGGCTAGGACCCTTGATGGCTCTTCTTCAAGTGGAACCAAGAAAGGTTTCGTCACTCCTTCTGACCCAAAAGAGGTTGAAAGCTTCTATTGTCATGAAAAGTCTCATTGGAAGAGGAACTGCCCAAAGTACCAGCAAGATGTGAAGGATGGGAAAGTTAAACCCAATCATGCAGGTATTTACACTATCTTATCTAATAACTCACCCAATTCTAACTCTTGGGTCCTTGATACCAGTTGTGGTATTCATATATGTTCTGATTTGCAGGGACTAAGAAGAAGTGAGAATGTGGTGCATGGAAGAATAAACTTAATCATGGGGAATAGGAAAGTTTTACCTGTCACCAAGATTGGAGTTTATACTTTATCGCAAAGCAGTGGGTTTAATTTAGATTTGAATAAATGTTGTTATTCGCCAGAAATGGCAAGAAATATTATTTCCTTTCATGCATTGTATAAACAAGATTTTGATGGTTTTTTTCCATAAGAACATCCTATGTGCTCATACAAACCCTAATGCTTGGATCTAGGTTTCTCTATGGTACATGCAATTCATCCAAGACTATAAACCCTAATTCTAGCATATGATAATCGATATTAATATAATAATGGGTTTAAGATATTACCTTGATTGTTATGTAGCAATAACAATCACAAATCCTTCTTGTAATTTCTTTAGAAAGCTTAGAGTCACAAATGTCACTCCTCTAATGGTTCACAAACACTAATGTAACAACCCGAAGTTGTTCATCGCTGAAACCCGTTCTACCCGAAAAATTCTCCGTTATCAAATTATTTCCGTTTTCACTTTGGGTTAAATTATTTAAAAATTATATGTTATTATAATTTAATGAGTGTCCAATCCCCTTTAGAATTCATGAAATTAACCCCAAAGTGTTTATTTCAAAAAGTTAGAAACGTTCCCGCCGGGTTACGGAAACTTAATCGGGTGCGACTTAAAGCCTCGTTTAATGCCGGTATCTAGTAGAATTCCACCGTGTCCAAGTTTTACGACATATATAAACATGTTTAAGCACCTATTTGAAGCTTTTTTTCCTCTCTCTACTCTCTCTCTAACCTCTCTCCTAAATCCAAGCTTAAGGGTGCAAAACTCAATTTTAAGGCCTCAAATCCCTAAGGTACCTTCCTAACCTTAGTCTATAGCATATTTGGCTTCCAAATTAGGGATTTTATCATGATTTAAAGCCTTGAATGTGAGTTTACGGCCATGGATTAAGCTTAGGTCGTAAACTCATAGTTAAGGGGTTTTTAAGCCCTAAAACCCTTCCTAAACACAAATGGACTTTAGATATGGCTTAATGCCTTCATGGAAAGGACTTATAACATTTAAAACATCGATTTTGAGACATTTGAAGGAGTTTACGGCCAAGGCACATGCTTAGGCCCTAAACTCATGTATAAGGGGTTTTCATGACCTTAAACCCTTCCAAAACCTCAACAAGACCTGGATATGACTTCTAGAATAATTGCTTTGGCCTTGGAACACTTTAAACATGATTTTTGGGGGACTTATATGAGTTTACGGCCAAGGCTTGTTCTTGGGCTGTAAACTCCATGAAACATGGTACAAATTCATTTCTAAGGTGTTAGAAAGCCATCCAACACCACCAAAAGCATTGGAATAAATCATAGGACCAACCAAAAATAGTTTAAGGGCCTTAAACACATCAAAACCCTTCATTTTAAGAGTTTACGGCCATAGAAGGTGCCCCTTGGCCATAAACTCCAAAAAGTGTGTCATATTGTGTCCCAAATTCATTTCAAGACTTTAAGGAAATTTTAGAAATACATATAAACAAGTTTTTGGCCTTAAAACACAAGGAATCCCTCTCTAGGAGATTTTACGGCCATGAGGGGGGTCTCATGGGCCGTAAACTCCAAAAACCCCTTCAAATCATCAAGCAAATGCATGAAAGGCCTTGAAACAATTTTAGCAATCACATGTGATTAGTTTGGAATCCAAAAACACAATTTTTCATGGGTTTATAGGAGTTTACGGCCATGAGACCATGATAGGCCGTAAACTCCCTAAAATGTGTCATTTTGGTGTTTAAAATTTATTCCAAACCCTTAAACCAAACCAAGAAATTGTCCCCTAAGTGTTTGAAGTCCAAATTGCACCATAAACCACCCACCATGAGTTTACGGCCGTAAACTCATGGGGAATGGGTGTATAGGCCGTAAACACCATTTAGAAGTTTACACTTGGGGAGTAAACTCATTTCCTAAGTCCCTCGCATCATTACATGTCCTTAAACGCCACCCGGGTCCCTCCAAACACTTGTATCGGGGTGTTTTCGCGACTAGAAGCAATTGTCCCTAACAGATAATGAATCTAAGTCCTAATTAGATACAAATGTGTATTCTTACATTATACTTAGGAAACTCGTGCGTTTGCAAGCCCCGGACCAACACTTAGCATCCAAATCGTCACATTTCTCGTCCGGTGAGTTCATACCCCTACGCCTTTTTCCGTGTTTTTCAATGTTTTCAGGGGGGGGGGGGAATACAAGAAAACTATAACTATTTTCAAATCACAATATTGATGTGTTTCAAATAATATCTGGCAAACTTATAAACACTTTTACTCCTTATGTATTATGCTGAGCATAAGGAATGATTTATCAACTACAACTAAATGAATTTTAGTTAACGAAATAACCAAACTAATCAAATTATTATGGGGATAATTTGGGGTTCTTTACTGTTTGTTTTATCATGTACTGATATCTATATAAAGTTATTAGATAAACTATGTCTGATTCAGTTTATCTCCGTATCATTTGAATGTATTGTCAGATAATTTCATTGTATGTATCTATATTCGTTGTATTACGTTTCATAATCTTCTGTATGTTGATATCATATGAGAACCCTGTGAATAGTTTAGTACTAGTTTGTGAGATAGTCACTACCCTTTATGGATGATCAGTAAATCCTCCCCGGAAGTGTAACCAGAGTCTCCTGGAGGGAGAGCGAGGAATTTGTGAATAGATCTATTCGGGACTGACAATCTCACACCTTAACTGCTAGCTACAGTTAAACGGGCACGCCTGGGGTGACAAATTTCTGGATATCGTTTCGACGTCTGACAAACGTCAAGGAGGTCTCGTTGTCGTATTAGCATGGTTTCCCGACTCACAACATGTATTAATATAAGTTTATTCATAACTTGGGTTTTAGAATCTATATCTCGTTTGGGATAGTGATCCCATGGTATTATCAAACTATTTTGTACCTAGTCTGGGATAGTGATCCCATGGTTTTCAAATCTATTTCTTAGTATATCAAACTATCTTGTAATTAGTTCGGGATGTTAGTCCCAAGGTTATCAAACTACTTTCTATCTACAATTCGGGAATATTATGGTATTTCATATCTAATTCGGGATGTTTGCCCCGTGATTTTTAACTATATCTTATACGGGATAGTAATCCTATGGTTTTGAATCTATAACTATTACGGGATAGTAATCCCATGGTTTACACTTATATCTTTTCCGGGATAGTGATCCCATGGTTTTTAATCTATATCTATTACGGGATAGTAATCCCATGATTTCAATCTATATCGAGTACGGGATGATAATCCCATGGTCTAAATCTATATCTTGTCCGGGATAGAAATCCCATGGTTCCCAATCTATATTTTTATATATATCAAATCATCTTGTATCTAGTTCGGGATAGTGATCCAATGGTTTTATCAAACAATCTTATATCTAGTTCGGGATAGTAGTCCCATGGTTTTCAGTCTATATTTCCTAGAATATCAAACTATCTTGTAAGTAGTTCGGATGTTAGTCCCAAGGTTTTCACACTACTTTCTATCTACAGTTCGTGTATATTATGGTATTCGTATCTAATTCGGGATAGTAATCCTATGATTTTCAATATATAGTTTGTGTATTAAACTATACTCTGTGTTGTTCAATCAATGCATCCATTTAGGAAAATATGGGATTTTCCTGGGGTTAACTTATAACGCATAAAAAAACTATAACGAAAGATAACAAAACTGTTCAACATTAAGAAATATGGGATTTTCTTGAATACCAAACCTTTTCGGAAAAACTAAAGCAAACCGATACATTTTCATAACACAAAACCGCTTATGAACTCACCAGCTTTATGCTGATTTTCAAACCGCTTGTATTCTCAGGTACAAGTTAGACAGGTACCCGTCGATATCTTTTGGTGAAGACAGAGTGTTCAGAAGACTCGTCTCAACTTTTGTTAATATGATGCATATGTATATCTTGTATAACTTTACTTTTGAAACAAATGTAAACTTTCATATATATGTAATGTAATGGTTGTTTACTGTGATTACTATGTACATTGGATTTGATACACAACGTGGAAGTCCACCCTGGAAATGTTTCCGCCTTTGATTTTCGGGGTGTGATAGATTGGTATCGGAGCCCTTGTTTATAGTGAACGGAGTATACCAAACCTTACATGGTATAAAACTATAAACACTAAAGGGCCTCAGTGCTCTGAATTAAAAGTATCTTCAAAACTATAAGTATTTTCAAAAGTATACAAGTATACCGAACCGTCGAAATCCGTGACTACAAGTAGAACAATACATAAGTAAATGAGTGTTGTACACTGCGGTTAAACCTGGGCAGTTATGTAGTCGTGTCTAGGATCAATATAGCCTGGCCAACTATATTCATTCGAGACACGACCAACATGTGCTTAGGAGTGACTGTGGTATGCAGCATGCTTAAAATTTACCTAATATCTCAAACAACGATTCGTCACTACAGCGAACCATGAAATACTATGGGAGTATTTCTCGAGCCAATCCTTCATAGAAAATCCTCGTATACGCGATGTTACTTGACCATTCCTCTAGTGATAAAATGTTCTGTCTTGATTACTCTTTCCTGCTTTATCGCTTAGTATAATGCTATATCTGTCTTGATGAGATATTCCCTATTCCATATCTCTGGATTTAATTCGGAGGACTTATGATCCTCTCTTTCCTGATCTTTTTAGATCAATATGCCTCCAAGAAAGATACCCAGCTCGAAGAACAACAACAATCCTCCTCTGCCACCACCTTCTCCTCAATTTGATCTCGCATCAATTCAAACAGTTCTGACTGCTGCAATGGTGGCAGCCATGTCACAAATGAATCCCGGTGGCTCCGGAGGTGGTCCCCAACCCCAAAATCCAGAAGACAGCCAGGAACACCGAAGAGGGGGTTCCTATAAACACTTCATGAACGCGAAACCCACAAACTTTGATGGCACTGGAGGTGTCATTTCCCTGACCCGATGGTTCGAGAAAATCGAATCAATCTTCGAAATATGTGCCTGTTCGGAGTCTGACAAAGTAAAGTTCGCCGCCTGCACCTTCCTTGATAAAGCCCTGACTTGGTGGAACGGCCGAGTCAAATCTTTAACTTTACCTGTAGCAAATGCCATGGGTTGGGAAGCTATGAAGGAGCTTCTGCTTGCGGAGTATTGCCCTCGAGGCGAAATTCAGAAGCTAGAACACGAACTCTAGAACCTTAAGATGAAGGGTTCCAACATAGCCGCTTATACCTCAAGATTCGATGACCTGGCATTACTCAGTCCGGGAATGGTTACCCCGGAGAGTAAAAAGATCGAGAGATTCATCTGGGGATTAACCCAGCCAACAAAAGGGAATGTCTGGGCTGCGAAGCCAGACACATACGACAGCGCTAAATGTCTTGCGAAAATCTTTATCGATCACGAAGACAAATCTGATGAGGAAGCTACTACCCCCGAGCCAGTCACCAGTGGAGACGGAAGCAAAAAGAAATCTTGGAACAAACGGAAGGCCCCGAATACGCAAGGGTCTTCTAAGAAACAGCAAACGGTAGCGGTCCATGCTGCTACTGCCCCTATTGCTGTCTCAGTTGTTGGATCCACAAACCAAACTCCTACAAGTGGATACATCGGTACCCTTCCTTGGTGTGGTAAGTGCAACTATCTGCATTCCTTGGTCCATGCCGCGAAAGAGTCTATGACAACTGTGGCAAGAAGGGCCATCTTGCCCGAACCTGCAAAAAACCAGCAAAATCAACGAACCAATCATCCGGAGCGGGAATCAGTCCATCCTGCTACAATTGTGGCGAAACAGGGCACTTCAAAAGGAATTTCCCCAAAGCAGCTACAACCACTGATCATTCTGTTGTCGCAGGTATACTTCTCTTTGATAACTCTTATACCTGCAACTCTTTTCGACTCCAGTAAAAAGAGGGAAACCTGTTATCTATCTATTCGAACATTTTCTAAGCTCAATCCTTCGTATGTGATCGAAATGTGTATCATCGAGACGACTAACCAATGAGATAAAGAACACTAACTTCGTACCTATAGATTATATTCTCAGTCTGGAGAATTATTCTATTCCATTCGATTAAATGGGAAACTTTTCGCGAAAATACTTTGATGCTATGATTGACATGAAATGACCGAGTCTCGTTCATGTTGTTATCTTTAGTTTTGAAAGGGTCGCTCGTCTAGATCTTTTCCCGACCCGGTTCCCATGACCTTCGGCATCAAACCTTCGTATCATTCCATGCTTTTAAAGCTCAAAAGTTTTTCCTGATATGAATTACCACGCATCCCTCGTTTCTGTGATCATTGAGAAATAGGAAGTTAGCAGCTCTTTCTTCTAAATGTCTTTCCCGAAGGATTCCCAGGAATTTCATTCGAACGTCCAAGTTTAGTCCCACCTCAGACCTTTCGAGATCTTCGTAGAAATCAATTTTTCAACCTTCAGATTTTGGATGCCCTTAGAGCTTGGTAACATCTATCCAGTACATCACGTCTCAAATCCTTATAAATATCTACCCAACGATACCCTAGTGATTCCTTTGAGGAAACCGAAGTCGTTCATGGTTAGAACTTCCATGGAAAAACCTATTTATATCATAGATTGAGAGAGAGAGTCAAGGTATGAGACAAGGACACGTCCCGACAGTGAGAATTCTCTAGAACGCCCAAGAGAGGCTCGACTCCACTTGAGAAAGTGAAGATCCGAGGCAACAAATCCATTCGTATCTCATTTCAAATTCATAATCTATATCTTATTCTTTAAATTTCGGGACGAAATTCCCTCTAATGGGGGGATAATGTAACAAACCGAAGTTGTTCATCGCTGAAACCCGTTCTACCCGAAAAATTCTCCGTTATCAAATTAGTTCCGTTTTCACTTTGGGTTAAATTATTTAAAAATTATATGTTATTATAATTTAATGAGTGTCCAATCCCCTTTGGAATTCATGAAATTAACCCAAAAGTGTTTATTTCAAAAAGTTAGAAACGTTCCCGCCGGGTTAAGGAAACTTAATCGGGTGCGACTTAAAGCCTCGTTTAATGCCGGTATCGGGTAGAATTCCACCGTGTCCAAGTTTTAGAACATATATAAACATGCTTAAGCACCCATTTGAAGCTTTTTCTTCCTCTCTCTACTCTTTCTCTAACCTCTCTCCTAAATCCAAGTTTAAGGATCCAAAACTCAATTTTAAGGCCTCAAATCCCTAAGGTACCTTCCTAACCTTAATCTATAGCATATTTGGCTTCCAAATTAGGGATTTTATCATGATTTAAAGCCTTGAATGTGAGTTTATGGCCATGGATTATGCTTAGGCCGTAAACTCATAGTTAAGGGGTTTTTAAGCCCTAAAACCCTTCCTAAACACAAATGGACTTTAGATATGGCTTAATGGCTTCATGGAAAGGACTTATAACATTTAAAACATGGATTTTGAGACATTTGAAGGAGTTTATGGCCAAGGCACATGCTTAGGCCGTAATCTCATGTATAAGGGGTTTTCATGACCTTAAACCCTTCCAAAACCTCAACAAGACTTGGATATGACTTCTAGAATAATTGCTTTGGCCTTGGAACACTTTAAACATGATTTTTGGGGGACTTATATGAGTTTATGGCCAAGGCTTGTGCTTGGGCCGTAAACTCCATGAAACATGGTACAAATTCATTTCTAAGGTGTTAGAAAGCCATCCAACACCACCAAAAGCCTTGGAATAAATCATAGGACCAACCAAAAATAGTTTAAGGGCCTTAAACACATCAAAACCCTTCATTTTAAGAGTTTACGGCCATAGAAGGTGCCCCTTGGCCGTAAACTCCAAAAAGTGTGTCATATTGTGTCCCAAATTCATTTCAAGACTTTAAGGAAATTTTAGAAATACATATAAACAAGTTTTTGGCCTTAAGCCACAAGGAATCCCTCTCTTGGAGGGTTTACAGCAATGAGGTGGGTCGCATGGGCCGTAAACTCCAAAAACCCCTTCAAATCATCAAGCAAATGCATGAAAGGCCTTGAAACAATTTTAGCAATCACATGTGATTAGTTTGGAATCCAAAAACACAACTTTTCATGGGTTTATAGGAGTTTATGGACATGAGACCATGCTAGGCCGTAAACTCCCTAAAATGTGTCATTTTGGTGTTTGAAATTTATTCCAAACCCTTAAACCAAACCTAGAAATTGTCCCCTAAGTGTTTGAAGTCCAAATTGCACCATAAACCACCCACCATGAGTTTACGGCCGTAAACTCATGGGAAATGGGTGTATAGGCCGTAAACACCATTTAGAAGTTTACTCTTGGGGAGTAAACTAATTTCCTAAGTCCCTCGCATCATTACATGTCCTTAAACGCCACCCGGGTCCCTCCAAACACTTGTATCGGGGTGTATCTTTACATTATACTTACGAAATTCGTGTGTTTGCAAGCCCCGGACCAACACTTAGCATCCAAATCGTCACATTTCTCGTCCGGTGAGTTCATACCCCTACACCTTTTTCCGTGTTTTTCAATGTTTTCAGGGGGGGTACAAGTAAACTATAACTGTTTTCAAATTACAATATTGATGTGTTTCAAATAATATGTGGAAAACTTATAAACACTTTTACTCCTTATGTATTATGCTGAGCATAAGGAATGATTTATCAACTACAACTAAATGAATTTTAGTTAAGGAAATAACAAAACTAATCAAATTATTATGGGAATAATTTGGGGTTCTTTACTATTTGTTTTATCATGTACTGATATCTATATAAAGTTATTAGATAAACTATGTCTGATTCAGTTTATCTCCATATCATTTGAATGTATTGTCAGATAATTTCATTGTATGTATCTATATTCGCTGTATTACGTTTCATAATCTTCTGTATGTTGATATCGTATGAGAACCCTGTGAATAGTTTAGTACTAGTTTGTGAGATAGTCACTGCCCTTTATGGATGATCAGTAAATCCTCCCCGGAAGTGTAACCAGAGTCTCCTGGAGGGAGGGCGAGGAATTTGTGAATAGATCTATTCGGGACTGACAATCCCACACCTTAACTGCTAGCTACAGTTAGGCGGGCATGCCTGGGGTGACAAATTTCTGGATATCGTTTCGACGTCTGAAAAATGTCAAGGAGGTCTTGTTTTCGTATTAGCATGGTTACCCGACTCACAACATGTATTAATATAAGTTTATTCATAGCTTGGGTTTTAGAATCTATATCTCGTTCGGGATAGTGATCCCATGGTATTATCAAACTATTTTGTACCTAGTTCGGGATAGTGATCCCATGGTTTTCAAATCTATTTCTTAGTATATCAAACTATCTTGTAATTAGTTCGGGATGTTAGTCCCAAGGTTATCAAACTACTTTCTATCTACAATTCGGGAATATTATGGTATTTCATATCTAATTCGGGATGTTTTCCCCATGATTTTTAACTATATCTTATACAGGATAGTAATCCTATGGTTTTGAATCTATAACTATTACGGGATAGTAATCCCATGGTTTACACTTATATCTTGTCCGGGATAGTGATCCAATGGTTTTTAATCTATATCTATTACGGGATAGTAATCCCATGATTTCAATCTATATCGAGTACGGGATGATAATCCCATGGTCTAAATCTATATCTTGTCCGGGATAGTAATCCCATGTTTTCCAATCTATATTTTTATATATATAAAATCATCTTGTATCTAGTTCGGGATAGTGATCCCATGGTTTTATCAAACAATCTTATATCTAGTTCGGGATAGTAGTCCCATGGTTTTCAATCTATATTTCCTAGAATATCAAACTATCTTGTAACTAGGTCGGGATGTTAGTCCCAAGGTTTTCAAACTACTTTCTATCTACAGTTCGTGTATATTATGGTATTCGTATCTTATTCGGGATAGTAATCCTATGAGTTTCAATATATAGTTTGTGTATTAAGCTATACTCTGTGTTGTTCAATCAATCTTGCATTTAGGAAAATATGGGATTTTCCTGGGGTTAACTTATAACGCGTAACTGAACTATAACGAAAGATAACAAAACTGTTCAACATTAAGAAAATATGGGATTTTCTTGAATACCAAACCTTTTCGGAAAACTAATGGAAACCGATACATTTTCATAACACAAAACCGCTTATGAACTCACCAGCTTTATGCTGATTTTCAAACCGCTTGTATTCTCAGGTACAAGTTAGACAGGTACCCGTCGATATCTTTTGGTGAAGACAGAGTGTTCAGAAGACTCGTCTCAACTTTTGTTAATATGATGCATATGTATATCTTGTATAACTTTACTTTTGAAACAAATGTAAACTTTCATATATATGTAATGTAATGGTTGTTTACTGTGATTACTATGTACATTGGATTTGATACACAACGTGGAAGTTCGCCCCGGAAATGTTTCCGCCTTTGATTTTCGGGGTGTGACAACCAAGAGCAAGAGAATGAAGAATAGAAGAGAAGGAGGCTCTCAAAAAACGTGTGGAAAACCTAGATAATTTGTTCACCACGTTTTTGGAGCATAAGGGTTCTATATATACTGAGGTTATTAGGGTTATCTAACAAGGAAACCCTAATTTGGATGCTTAAGCCCTAAGCAACCCATGGACTCCTTTCCTTAAAGGCCTTGGACGATTTCCAATGGGTTTCCCCATAGAATTCGTCCAACCGTATAATATAAGGCAATCCATAGCCCAATTGCAATTATCTTATAATTACAATTCTAGTCCCTTATGTTTAATGAATCTCTTTTAGTCACAAAGTTAATTATCAATTAATTCTTGACTAATATTAATTAAACAATATGATTTCTATATTATTCTCATAATATATTAATAAATCATAATTAATCCTCTCTCTCCATAATTCATCCTATCAAGTTGCTTTGGGGAAGGCAACCCAAAAGGACCATGCACCATCGGGTCAAGTTCATACCAAAATAGTTATGGACTTATACACTAATCAAACAGTCTCCCACTTGGATAAGTCTAATAACTATTTTGTGTATGACTTCAGATACTGATCTGCAATCGTAGCTTTCCAAAGCTGCTGTCAACTCTTATCCTATCAGATATGCGTGTCCTTTAGATAAGGGATCATATATTCCTCCACTCTAGATGTCGTATATGACATGATTTCTAATCATTCTCTCTGTACCATTTCTCGACTTCCAATTTATGATGACTGACTAATTGATCAAATCAAATTAACCCTAGCCCAGCCGAGCATTTATGTTTGTCATCACTAAATCATCGAGGGGCCCAAAGATATCGCTTTTATCCTACTTTGGATAAAAGGAATGGATAAACTTTTAGTCAATGCTTGCTTGCACTCACTTACCGAATTACACACAACAATATGCTTTATAACACCAAGTTACTAGTGCGTTTACATATTATTAATGTGCAACCGACTCGCAAGATACAACTCACACATCTCGGTTTCAAGAATATAAGATGTTATCATCTCACCAATCACTCGTGATGAAATCCATGAAGTGATCCAAGTGAGCGTGGGTTTAATCCAATGCTCAAATCATATTCATAAGCACTCATGAACGTTGTAGCAAACATTTTCTTATGTCTAATACTCTTTAGACAATCCACACACCAATTCATGACAATCTTCATTCATATCTACTTCCAACATATGAATGACTGTGGCCCGTTCGAATAATTTGACTGTTCTTAGCCAATTAAATTATTCAGGAAGTCAAAACATGCAAGGTGAAACACAAGAATAATACTAATCCCATATGGCCCTAAACCTTTGAGTATAAACAAAACACCTTTTATTTATCACCATATCGATTACTCATTATCTGTCGTTTCGGGTAATCAACCTCTTACTTGAATTATAACTATACTTGTTACATGCTCTTAACATGCACACAATATTTACCTATAGTCCTTACTTTGTAAAATAGATCAAATGAACACATTTCCAATCATACTCAATTCACAACTCCCAATCCTTGTCACAAGTGTAAGAATATCAAATTCTTGCCACTTATAGAATATGTTAGATTCAAACATTTTATGCAATGATCCTTTCGTAATGTCACTGCACTAAAGTCACAATGACTTTTGCCAATGAAATTACAAAGTCCTCTATCGGAGATTGTTACAAGACAATTCCATAGATGTGATGTCTCTCACTCAAAGTACATTTCTTTGAACATCCTTTTGCATAAAGTTTCTAATCTAGACATAGATTCTCAATATCTAACTCCTAATATGGAAACATTTCCATACTTACCATTTGACAACTTATTCCTAATATAATCTTATCTATTCATAATAATGTCAATATACTCCATCCAATACTATACTTCCAACTACTCACAAGCGACTAATCCTCAGGGAACTTTGGATTGTCCTTTGATAGTTGTTTAATTATCTTAGTCAAAATCGATTCTTGTCCTTTTTCCCTCTAAATGCGCTAGATATTTGGAAAATTTTAGAATGGTTAAATATTATAGCCTTTGCAATCGATCCTATACCCGAAGCGTATGGGACATGATTCATAATGTCTTACATAAAGATTTGATACATTATCAATCTTCTGCCATAATATTCTATGTACTATGTTCTCACAATTCGATTATGAAGAGGAATCCCGTAATCATAATCGAAATTATAGAACACACTATGTATCATTGACTAAATTTATTAACATTCCACAACCTAAGCCTTTAGGTTTGAAATGAAGCATAATATTCTCTCCCTTAATTATAGCAAAACAATTATTCAACCCTTACAACTTTGCAAAGTATGACTCTTGTTTTCTATAATTAATATTGCTAACTTGCAATACTCACCTTAATAATCATATAATCATAACATTTATGCTCCCACTATCATGATGATTATTATAAACATAACACTTATGCTCCCACTAGCTTTGACATGCATTCAGAAACAACTTTCAGAAAAACAATACCTATTGAATTTTTTAAGTTCATGTTTCTAATACTTAATGCTTTGATAATCTTTTATCTAAGCTTCTTAATCTCATTCACCTTTATCCAAGACAGCTCATATGTGTGTCTTAAACAATTCAGACTAATTGCCAAATTTCACAATTCGAATCATGGAAAGGGATACCGTAACCATAATCGAATTTGAGAATACAATTTTGCAATTGCTGTCTTCTTAAAATCTCTCTCAGTGAAAGCATTTCCACACAGTCATTTTTATGAAGGAGGAAATCTTATGACACTTAGATTTAATGGTGTATGTGTGTGTTCCTATCCATGTGAATTTGTCAAAACCAAAGTTTGCAACAACTCCAAACTCATATGGACCGAACATTCTCAATCTTGATTTCTTGCCTTATGGTAACACGGCTGCCCACCATGTCTTCCAAGTAGTTAAGCAGCTCACCTTTTCCTATCAATGTACTTTTCATTGATCAAGGTCCTTGCCTTTTGTGACAACCGTCAAATTCTGGTCAATTCAAAGTCAAATAAAGTCAACAAGTCAAACCGGTCAGCTCAACTAACCCTTGTGTGCTTGGACTTACGTTTAGTATTTACTAAACAAGTCGCTATTCTAATAAGAAAACATAAATCGAAAAGTACGTACAACTGGATCTCTTTAACCTAAAAACTGTAGTACGTGGCAAGCCAAACTGTTAAAACAATGATGCATACTCATCGGGAATGTGTAAGATCCTTAAACAAGGCTTAACAGGGTTTACGAACCATGCATTGCGATGCCGGACACTCACAATTGTCACACATGGATCCTCCCTCAATCGTTTTCACTCTATCTCTGTCTATGTCAAATCTCTCCCTAATCGCTCCAAGTGTGTGAAATCTCTCTCTAATATCTCTCTACATTAGAAATCTCTCCAAGAATGTCAAATCTCTCCCAAATCCCTCTAGGCATGTGAAATCTCTCTCAAATATCTCTCTATATGAGAAATCTCTCCAAGAAAGTCAAATCTCTCCCAAATCTCTCCACGTATGTGAAATCTCTCCCAAATATCTCTCTGTATGAGAAATCTCTCCAAGAATGTCAAATCTCTCCCAAATCCCTCTAAGTATGTAAAATCTCTCTCAAATATCTATCTGTATGAGAAATCTCTCTAAGAATGTCAAATCTCTCCCAAATCCCTCTAAGTATGTGAAATCTCTCTCAAATATCTCTTTGTATGAGAAATCTCTCCAAGAATGTCAAATCTCTCCCAAATCTCTCCAAGTATGTGAAAACTCTCGCAAATATCTCTTTGTATGAGAAATCTCCCCAAGAATGTCAAATCTCTCCCAAATCTCTCCAAGTGTGAGAAATCTCTCCCAAATCTCTCTCAAAAGTTTCCCGTAACTTTTTGGAATCATTCGGATCATTCCGGCCCTTAACCGGGTCAAAAACGGCTTGAAACGGGGCGAAAACGAGAAAAATAGGCTTTAGGAACCGAAACCGGAGTGAGAGGCCTCTTAGGACCAGAGATCGAGCCTCTGGTGGCTAAGAGACCAGAGACCGAGCCTCTGGTGGCTAAGAGACCAGAGACCGAGCCTCTGCCTCTGTCGCTTCACGCTCTGCTCCTCTCGGTCTCTGTTCGCTACTCCGCCTCTCTGTTCGCTACTCCGCCTCTCTGTTCGCTGTCTCGCGCCCTCTGTTCTCTCCTTCCCCCTCTCGGTTCTTTCCCTCCTTCTCCTCTCCTCTCGGTTCTGCCTCCCTCTCTCTCTCGGTTCAGCATCAGGAGGCCGAGCCTCGGCCAGAATTTCGCATATTTGCCACTTTTAGCCCATTTTTGATATTTTTAACATTTTAAGCCCGTTTTTCGTGATTTTAAAGCGGGATTTTCTCCAGAAATTATATTTTAACATAATAAATCCTAAATATTCATAATTTAAACATATTTTGATGAAAATCATTATTTAAATAATAAAAATCAAATGGGTGAATTATTAAAGGTGGAGTGTTGACTTTGCCTTATCCAAAGTCACAAGCAACCACCTCACACCCACTCTTTGACTAACCACACCTCCCCACCTTACCTAGGTCACATCAATGTCTTTTCCACTCAATTATTCCTCTTTTCCACGTTTTTGAGTGCTGATTATACATCCTCTCTCCTCATTTCTCTCAATTGCCCTCATTTCACTAAGTATCAAACACCACTTTTCTCTCAAACTTTTCCCACTCAAATTTCGAGATTCAAGGCTGGTTTTCAAGTGTTCTTCCACTCTTAGTAAGTAAAATTCATCCTCCTTATGATTATTTCACTTCATTCTACTCAAATCATGAATATCTTACACAAACTCCATCATATTAGCGTTAGAGCTTCGAATCTTCAAGTGATTCTTCAAGTGTTCTTGGGTTGAACACTTCTCTTCTTCAACACTTACCTACTGAAATCACTCAAGGTGAGTTCATACCCCTACATTTTCATGTTTTCTCAAGTTTTCAGGGGGGGAATACAAGTTAAAACACTAAGAACATATCTAAATTTTTCTAACAGCCTTCATCAGAAAAGTTCAACTCCATTCACGGACTGTTTTGGGCATCTTAAACATTTTTGTTTTCCAAACTGTACAAGGTGCAAATAGTTCAAGTTTTTAGCTTTAAAATGGCTACTTGCACATCTCCATACGATTTTTCTACAATTTATGGTGATTTTTACAAAACTGCCTATCATTTCAAATATCAATCCGGACCAGTCTGTGATTTTGGACTTTTTCACCCAAGTTAGAGGTCATTATAAATTGTGATAAACATTATGAGCAAACTAGACACATTTTGTGAACTCTCAGAATTTACGGATCTAGTTTTCGACTTCGTATGATTTTTCTATGATTTTTTCCAAAACAGGGCAGAATTGCTAAATTTTGCCAACAGCATGTAAATATCATAACACTTTGTATTATGTTGAGCAAAGTGTATAATCATAAGTTCTAATATTTGAATGTGTTTCCTTGCTAGTTTATCATTATGAACTGAAACTAAGACATTCATATTAAATATTATTCATTCATTTTGGAACACGTACTATTAAACTATAAAAAGTATAGTTTGATAAATTCACAACACTAATACATTTCCATGAAAGAATTCATACATATTACATACATTTTAGATAAACTATAATAGGTATAGTTTATGATACATCACTCTACGCACTCGTACAAGAAGGGTACATTCATACAAGAAATATTTATATTCACACACATTTCACGTAAACTTGTTATCCTATATTGTGAGTTTCTCTATTTCTCTCTCTCTCTCTCTCTCTCTCTCTCTCTCTCTCTCTCTCTCTCTCTCCCCGTACGTCCGAGTGCGGGATATAATTCCTGGTAGTTATAATCAGAATCTCCTTGAGGGAGAACGTGATACTTGTATATAGATCTATATTGGGATTGACACCCCACACCTTGCTGCTAACTACAGTTGGACCTGCAGGTCTACGGGTGAAAAATGTCATTTTATTTTTCGCGACACTGAGAACGTCGTGGCAGGTTCACATAGTCATAGTATGATTATAACGGCTCACATAGGGAACAATCCATGAGTTTACGGGATGTTATTTTTAAAACCTAAATGAGTTTTATGTCGATTTAAAATCACCTTTTATCTCTATGGGTACAAATACAAAGTGTCGGGTCTCTATACAAAGTTATTATGATATTAAAACTATACTTCCTCTAGAATTGTTAGACTTCAACTATAGTCGCTGAGCATATATGTTTGAGTCATATAAGAATTTAGTCTTGATTGGCCTAGAATTGGTGGTGCCCGCCTCATCTCCTGTTCCTCGTTAGGTTGTGGACCTGGGCAGACCCACTATATTCAACGTTTTATCTAAGTTAAACCTTATATAACTTTTATATGTTGGACGATTATAGAGGAATTCTACGGATTACTCTAGGGTTCATTAATGCATCATGTAGGATTATTTCTATTCATGCTTAACTAAGAAAATATTGGATTTTCTGGAAATCAAACTATATCGATTTTACAAGGAAAAACGGTTCTACTTCAAACAAAGCTCTTATGAACTCACCAACCTTTGTGTTGACACTTTTTAAAACTACTTGTATTCTCAGGAAATCAGTGAAACAGGAAAACTTCATCGCTTTGAGGATGGGACGCTAAACCGTCAACAAATTTATTTTGTCATCATAATGTAATTGCTTATGAAACATGTAAACATATACTTTGGGTAGCTTTTGCAATTAAATATATGGTGGTTGTTTTTACTTTGAGCACTATTATACACGTTGTTGTGATACTGTACATGAAGTCCTCCACCCCCAGACGTTTCCTCCATCCTTGGTTTGGGGGTGTGACAGATTGGTATCAGAGCATTGTTTATAGTGAACTAAGTATATCGAACCACATAAGATATACAAACTATAAATGCATTGGGACTAAGGTCTTTGATTTTAATATTTCAAAACCACTATACCTTTAAGAATAAATAACTTTTGTTAAAAGTATACATGCATGCATACATACTAAGGTCAGCATCATTTTAGGACAAAACAAAAGTAATGATTGTTGGATATCACAGGTAAGCCTGGGGATGTATGATCAGTCTTGGGAACGGCATAGCCTGATCAACTATGCTGGTCCGAGGAGTGATTAGCATATGCCCAAGAATGGTTGTGATGTGGCAACAAGTCTAAAACTTACCAACACTACCACAATGAAATACCATAGGGGTATTTTGGCATTATTAAAATTTCATCTGCGAGAACTAAATAGATCTTTATCAATAGGTCAATAGTTGCTTAGTGGATACATTAAAATTTTATGTATCCAGGACGTCATAGACTTAGAATCTGTGGATCTTTGCTCTACTTCCTGTTCTCGTTGGATTGGGGATTTAGAGTTAGGGTCGCTTATTCGAAGGTCTATCCTGTCCCGAATACATATAATTAGTATGCACTAAACAATTTGTTGAAGTACCTGATAAAGATCATCGAATATTTAGCTAATTAGTACGTTTGCTTAGTTATTTCTTATATCCCCATTTCTCGCGAAGATATCATGGCTGGATTCCATCCACACGACGACCCGTACTACCCTAACTGCGACAATACCAAATGGCTCGGAGAGGAGCCAGAGAATGATTTCCCAACCCCTGGAAATGGTCACCAAACTGAAGGCTGTGCTGATGGTTCTGACTCCGACTCTGAAATGGAGAACTTAACCCCGATGACTCTTGTTCCGAATCCCAACCCTCGACCGGCTTTTCAAGGCCCGACGCCTCCTTGGGTAGAGTGCTTGGAAACCTGGAGCGAAGAACAAGACCAACATATGTCGTTTAAATAGAGAACAAAGTTTCTACAACATAAACGAAGGAAGCTCAACAGATACAATTTTTCCAATCCTGGTCCATAGAGTTGCCCGAAACGAGATTCTGGGTAGAACAACTCTCCATAGTATCGCAGAGGTTGATGCAAATGCAAGAATACATACGATCCGCACCAATCGCCTTGAGCACACTCGTGAAAAATCTAAGAGAGACCACAAAACCCACTAACTCGTGAAGTTCATTCATATGGACTTCCTTTATGAATAACATATAAGGAATTCTTAAATCGAAGAATAATGCAGGAAAAATCTAATTCTATAACAACTGACTTGTCTGTACTAGTAGAAACTTACCATCTGATCATTTTTCCTCTTTGCAAACTCATGACAGAACGATGCCACCAAGGAAAAGACCCAGACCTTCGGGCAGCACAGCGCCACCACCTCCGACGCCACCTCCCCTGTTTGATCCCGAAATGTTCCAAGCTGCAGTAACAGCAGCCGTGGTAGCTGCAATGTCACAAATTGGCACAAATAGCACTGGTGGTGCTGGATCTGGAGCCACAAACCCTAACCACGGGGATAGTGCAGGACGCACAAGGGAATGCACCTACAAGGACTTCACAAATGGAAAACCCGACTCCTTCGATGGAAGTGGGGGTGTCCTCGCACTAATTCAATGGTTCGAGAGGACCGAAGCAATCTTTGAGATTTGTGCTTGCCCCGAAGCGAGCAAAGTCAAGTACGCGACATTCACCTTCATCGGAAGAGCTCTCACTTGGTGGAACGGCAAAGTGAAGTCGCTTACACTTGCAGTGGCTAACTCGTTAAGTTGGGAGGACTTAAAGAAGATGATGTTGAAGGAATATTGCCCAAGAGGTGAAGTGCAAAAGCTGGAGCAAGAACTATGGAATCTCAGAATGGCAGGCTCCGACCTTACAACTTACACCAACCGATTTTGTGATCTAGCACTCCTTTGTCACGCTATGGTCACCCCGGAAGACAAAAAGTTGGAGCGTTACCTCTGGGGATTGTCCCCCGAAATTCAAGATAGCGTGCTCGCCTCAAGACCAACTACCTTCGACAGCGCCAAGGAGTTAGCACAACAACTCATTGACCATCATGCCCACCATGACACTATGACAACCACACTTACCCAAGCAAGAGGAGGGAACAACGAAAGAAAGTTTTGGGACAACAAGAAGGACCAATCAACCCAAGGCCTCACTAAGAAGCAACAGATCCTTGCTGTTCATGCTGCCTCAACCCTCACCACGCCAACTCCCATGAAACCATACGTTGGAACACTTCCAAAATGCAACAAGTGTAACTTCCATCACACTGGGGCTTGCCGAAAGATGCATTGCAAAAACTGCGACAGAGAGGGGCACACTGCTCGTTTCTGTAAGGCACCAGCATGACCCATCAACCAGGTACCCGGCTCTGGAGTAAGCCCAACCTGTTACGAGTGTGGAGAAACGGGACACTTTAAAAGGGAATGCCCAAGGACAAGAGATGCTGGTGGTGGCGGGAGGGTGTTTGCAATCACCGAGGGAGAAACCACTCCGGAACCACCCGCAAATATCAGTACGTGTTTCTAACATCGACATTTAAAATCCCGAATTTCTTTATATGCTAAATCTAGCATCGATTAAAGCATGCATAGTAGTAATCATGTGACATCGGGCAAGTTATTCCTCACCATAATCAAATTCTTGTACTACAAAAAGCTATCCCCCTCTTTCCCTCTAAATTCCTGGATCCCCATTCGAAGTGCAAATTTCGGGACGAAATTCCCTTTAACGGGGGGATGATGTGACAACCGTCAAATTCTGGTCAATTCAAAGTCAAATAAAGTCAACAAGTCAAACCGGTCAGCTCAACTAACCCTTGTGTGCTTGGACTTACGTTCAGTATTTACTAAACAAGTCGCTATTCTAATAAGAAAACATAAATCGAAAAGTACGTACAACTGGATCTCTTTAACCTAAAAACTGTAGTACGTGGCAAGCCAAACTGTTAAAACAATGATGCATACTCATCGGGAATGTGTAAGATCCTTAAACAAGGCTTAACAGGGTTTACGAACCATGCATTGCGATGCCGGACACTCACAATTGTCACACATGGATCCTCCCTCAATCGTTTTCACTCTATCTCTGTCTATGTCAAATCTCTCCCTAATCGCTCCAAGTGTGTGAAATCTCTCTCTAATATCTCTCTACATTAGAAATCTCTCCAAGAATGTCAAATCTCTCCCAAATCCCTCTAGGCATGTGAAATCTCTCTCAAATATCTCTCTGTATGAGAAATCTCTCCAAGAAAGTCAAATCTCTCCCAAATCTCTCCACGTATGTGAAATCTCTCCCAAATATCACTCTGTATGAGAAATCTCTCCAAGAATGTCAAATCTCTCCCAAATCCCTCAAAGTATGTAAAATCTCTCTCAAATATCTATCTGTATGAGAAATCTCTCCAAGAATGTCAAATCTCTCCCAAATCCCTCTAAGTATGTGAAATCTCTCTCAAATATCTCTTTGTATGAGAAATCTCTCCAAGAATGTCAAATCTCTCCCAAATCTCTCCAAGTATGTGAAAACTCTCGCAAATATCTCTTTGTATGAGAAATCTCCCCAAGAATGTCAAATTTCTCCCAAATCTCTCCAAGTGTGAGAAATCTCTCCCAAATCTCTCTCAAAAGTTTCCCGTAACTTTTTGGAATCATTCGGATCATTCCGGCCCTTAACCGGGTCAAAAACGGCTTGAAACGGGGCGAAAACGAGAAAAATAGGCTTTAGGAACCGAAACCGGAGTGAGAGGCCTCTTAGGACCAGAGATCGAGCCTCTGGTGGCTAAGAGACCAGAGACCGAGCCTCTGGTGGCTAAGAGACCAGAGACCGAGCCTCTGCCTCTGTCGCTTCACGCTCTGCTCCTCTCGGTCTCTGTTCGCTACTCCGCCTCTCTGTTCGCTACTCCGCCTCTCTGTTCGCTGTCTCGCGCCCTCTGTTCTCTCCTTCCCCCTCTCGGTTCTTTCCCTCCTTCTCCTCTCCTCTCGGTTCTGCCTCCCTCTCTCTCTCGGTTCAGCATCAGGAGGCCGAGCCTCGGCCAGAATTTCGCATATTTGCCACTTTTAGCCCATTTTTGATATTTTTAACATTTTAAGCCCGTTTTTCGTGATTTTAAAGCGGGATTTTCTCCAGAAATTATATTTTAACATAATAAATCCTAAATATTCATAATTTAAACATATTTTGATGAAAATCATTATTTAAATAATAAAAATCAAATGGGTGAATTATTAAAGGTGGAGTGTTGACTTTGCCTTATCCAAAGTCACAAGCAACCACCTCACACCCACTCTTTGACTAACCACACCTCCCCACCTTACCTAGGTCACATCAATGTCTTTTCCACTCAATTATCCCTCTTTTCCACGTTTTTGAGTGCTGATTATACATCCTCTCTCCTCATTTCTCTCAATTGCCCTCATTTCACTAAGTATCAAACACCACTTTTCTCTCAAACTTTTCCCACTCAAATTTCGAGATTCAAGGCTGGTTTTCAAGTGTTCTTCCACTCTTAGTAAGTAAAATTCATCCTCCTTATGATTATTTCACTTCATTCTACTCAAATCATGAATATCTTACACAAACTCCATCATATTAGCGTTAGAGCTTCGAATCTTCAAGTGATTCTTCAAGTGTTCTTGGGTTGAACACTTCTCTTCTTCAACACTTACCTACTGAAATCACTCAAGGTGAGTTCATACCCCTACATTTTCATGTTTTCTCAAGTTTTCAGGGGGGGAATACAAGTTAAAACACTAAGAACATATCTAAATTTTTCTAACAGCCTTCATCAGAAAAGTTCAACTCCATTCACGGACTGTTTTGGGCATCTTAAACATTTTTGTTTTCAGAACTGTACAAGGTGCAAATAGTTCAAGTTTTTAGCTTTAAAATGGCTACTTGCACATCTCCATACGATTTTTATACAATTTATGGTGATTTTTACAAAACTGCCTATCATTTCAAATATCAATCCGGACCAGTCTGTGATTTTGGACTTTTTCATCCAAGTTAGAGGTCATTATAAATTCTGATAAAAATTATGAGCAAACTAGACACATTTTGTGAACTCTCAGAATTTACGGATCTAGTTTTCGACTTCGTATGATTTTTCTATGATTTTTTCCAAAACAGGGCAGAATTGCTAAATTTTGCCAACAGCATGTAAATATCATAACACTTTGTATTATGTTGAGCAAAATGTATAATCATAAGTTCTAATATTTGAATGTGTTTCCTTGCTAGTTTATCATTATGAACTGAAACTAAGACATTCATATTAAATATTATTCATTCATTTTGGAACACGTACTATTAAACTATAAAAAGTATAGTTTGATAAATTCACAACACTAATACATTTCCATGAAAGAATTCATACATATTACATACATTTTAGATAAACTATAATAGGTATAGTTTATGATACATCACTCTAGGCACTCGTACAAGAAGGGTACATTCATACAAGAAATATTTATATTCACACACATTTCACGTAAACTTGTTATCCTATATTGTGAGTTTCTCTATTTTTTTTTCTCTCTCTCTCTCTCTCTCCCCGTACGTCCGAGTGCGGGATATAATTCCTGGTAGTTATAATCAGAATCTCCTTGAGGGAGAACGTGATACTTGTATATAGATCTATATTGGGATTGACACCCCACACCTTGCTGCTAGCTACAGTTGGACCTGCAGGTCTACGGGTGACAAATGTCATTTTATTTTTCGCGACACTGAGAACGTCGTGGCAGGTTCACATAGTCATAGTATGATTATAACGGCTCACATAGGGAACAATCCATGAGTTTACGGGATGTTATTTTTAAAACCTAAATGAGTTTTATGTCGATTTAAAATCACCTTTTATCTCTATGGGTACAAATACAAAGTGTCAGGTCTCTATACAAAGTTATTATGATATTAAAACTATACTTCCTCTAGAATTGTTAGACTTCAACTATAGTCGCTGAGCGTATATGTTTGAGTCATGTAAGAATTTAGTCTTGATTGGCCTAGAATTGGTGGTGCCCGCCTCATCTCCTGTTCCTCGTTGGGTTGTGGACCTGGGCAGACCCACTATATTCAACGTTTTATCTAAGTTAAACCTTATATAACTTTTATATGTTGGACGATTATAGAGGAATTCTACGGATTACTCTAGGGTTCATTAATGCATCATGTAGGATTATTTCTATTCATGCTTAACTAAGAAAATATTGGATTTTCTGGAAATCAAACTATATCGATTTTACAAGGAAAAACGGTTCTACTTCAAACAAAGCTCTTATGAACTCACCAACCTTTGTGTTGACACTTTTTAAAACTACTTGTATTCTCAGGAAATCAGTGAAACAGGAAAACTTCATCGCTTTGAGGATGGGACGCTAAACCGTCAACAAATTTATTTTGTCATCATAATGTAATTGCTTATGAAACATGTAAACATATACTTTGGGTAGCTTTTGCAATTAAATATATGGTGGTTGTTTTTACTTTGAGCACTATTATACACGTTGTTGTGATACTGTACATGAAGTCCTCCACCCCCAGACGTTTCCGCCATCCTTGGTTTGGGGGTGTGACACCTTTTATGCATAATGAGAACTCATAGGGCTTACATGCATATTTAACTTAATTGAAACGACACAGAAATAATATAGTGTCAACACGATAGGTTATAAACCTCAATTCGTGTGCTAGTGATGTTAGATAAGGTTTATTTTGATTTGTTCTTGAAACCTTTCAAGACCATTAAGACTCCCACGGACTCTTTGACATATAAGATTCTCTTGTCAATAAACATTTCTTGACAAATATTCAAGAGTTAGTGTAGTTTTTATCAAAACACTTCATAAATAGGTCCTAGTTGGTCTTTGTCTTATCCAAGACATCACAACTTTCCTCATTTGATGAATGTTATAAACCTTCTTATTACTCAATGTCACAATCTTAACTCTAAGACTTGTTTTGGAATGAAGTATGATTGACTTCTTGAATTAACCATTTCTTCAATTCTTGATTCCTCTTCTTAGACATACAATTGTGCTAAGACTCACTTAGAGGATCAATTTGAGATATGGTTCTTAATCATTAAGATCTATCATAAAGCGTAGAAGGTACTCTCCCTTCTTCTTACAATGGAGAAACTTTTATCTTTCTGTCTACTTTATTCTTCTTATTCGTTCTGCTATCGATTTAAACCTTTTTCAATCAATTCAGAATTACACTTAATCTTATAAGTATAATCATATATACTAAACCTTTAGTAAATCATGATGAATATCTTTGTTACTCTTATGGTGGACTTTGATCAATCACACAACTTTGTGTACTCGATCTCCTAGTCCTTCACTTGACACTTTGTCAACGAATTAGTTTAATTTCCAGATATGAAATTTCTCATTCATCATGCAACCAAGTTGCGTGATTCCAAATTTCTGTCCAACTAAAACTTGGGCGATGAGAAACTTTCCATATTTGGTAAATTCTTGACCTTTTCCATAAATAACAGAATTAAGAATCACATCCATTTGTTGTAGAAATATGCAAACATCAATTTTTTATAACGATTTCATTGCAAGGAAATAAATAACCACGTCAAACAAAATTTATTTTATTTATAAAAGCAGCGGAGAACATTTGTCCTTACAACGCAAAATCAACTAAAAAACTATGTAATAAATATTCCTAACAACTCTATCTAAGCTCAAAATCTAATCTTCAAATCCATGAAATCGTGATTAGATTCATCTTGCTATTTCATCAAGCTTCCTCTCTTTTCATCGATCCTGCAAAACATTCAAATGAAATCTTTATCACATTATGTATTAAGAATCAACGAATAGGAACTTAATCGAGATAGATAGTGGATTTTACCTAAAGTACAACCATACTCTTTAACTCTCCCATCTTCTGGACTCTTCAGGCTCTTAGGGTAGAGTTGTATCCAACGCGCTTTCTCTTGGCAGCAAACGCAGGTCGGTTCTCCTAGAACGTCCTCGGAAGCATGGTTGGTTGACTTTCCCAACAAATACGCTCCATTGCTTTGCCAAATCATTTCTGATTCAGCCGCAATGAGCATGTAAGTTAGGTCAATGAGGCTTTCATCCTGATCCATAATATAATACTTTCTTTTGAACTCATTATATGATTCAGGAAGTGACTGCAGAACCCAGTTCACAGCCAACTTATCCCAAGAATGACACACCCAACATTTTCAACCTATCAATGTGTGATTTCATTCCTAGAATGTGGGCACACACGGTTTTACCATCTTCATGTTTCATTTGCGATAGGGCTTTATTGACATTGAATCTTTCAATTCTTCGATCTTGTGGGTTAGGGAGAACAACGGGAGGAGGAGGAGGAAGTGAAGCATGATTTCTTGTTCCTCGATCGAATCGTGGAATATCATCTTCACGTGGAAAGCTTGTTCCACGGAATTTGGGAAGACCATAGTTGTCGAACTTTGACATCTACAAAACAGGAGAAAACATAAATTCAAGTTAGTTGATAGATTGAGTCCTTAATAAATCACCCAAATGAGATATTAAGGCTAGGACCCAACACAATATGCTACAACCTAGAAAAGGGATGTCGTAATCTAGTTGCAGAATATTTGAAGGTAAGTGAATGACGATTCACTAATTTTCCACCATGAAAAACGAAAAATAAATTTATGTTTTAAACCTATGAAAACTCCTAGATCCTTTGAAATTCATTGAACTTTTCAATGGCATGTTTAAATCTCGATATGCCCCTCTTGTTTGTGACTAGGATGCCGAGGATCACAAAGCGGGTGTGAATAACCATGCACACTTACATGATGCCCTCACATGTTACGATCCCCTATTCGATGTGCCGGTAAACCACACACGCTCCAATGAACTATGACAAACATTGAGTCACCCTTTGCTACCTTTTCTTCGAACCATTTAGTGTGCTGGTAAACCACACACGCTCCACTAACGTCTTCGCAAGCGCACAAAGTGTAATTTCATGGAATTGCATCAATTCACTTTTGCCGAAGTAACTAAGATTGGGAATTTGTAAAACATTTACTAACTTTTGTATTTCATTATACTTATAATGGAAGGTTTTGTCCTATCCTACCCGTTCGGCTAACGACCCTCCACTAGTCAAGAGTGCAGTGGGTAAGAGTGGATACCCATTCAATCGCCATTTTATAGGCAATTTCCTTAAACACCCCTTATAGACCAGCTTCGTGAATGAGGTCTACTAACGGTAAGACTGACTTTTACTCATATATATATAATGTTAGACTTTTAATGTTAAATATAGTATAGGGTGTATTTTACATTTTTAAAATACTAGCTGGCCTAATTTAACAATTATACTTTTAATTCAATTAACTTGTAAACCAAAACTTTTATAGATTTATTAAACCTCCTTTAATTATACACCTTAATTAATTAATAAAACCATAAGGGTGTGATTTGAACTTTTCTAAACAATACTAGGGTTTTAGAATTTAACATTTCTAAATTAAACTTTAATCAACTTTTAAATTCCAAAACCTGAGGGCAAGTTTTGAAACATTTCAAAACATTAGGGTTTTAACTATTTAAATTTCAAAACCAAAACTTTTGAGTTCAAATTCAAATTATAAAACTTAAAAGGGAAAAATTGAAACTTTTCATAACATAAGGATCAAATAACAAATAATATAAATTAAACAATTAATTTCATCATTATCTATATTTGACCTAATTTCAATTTCTTGCAAAATAAGTTACCCAATTAATACAAATAATCAAACTTTATCAAATAAGGAAGTTATTATCTAATCAATTGGTAATTATATTTTGTTTAATCAAGGATATACTCACAAATATGAATAAAATCGGATGTTAATGACTTAGAACAGATAAGGCAATTATCCATGAGTAAAACAGCAAGAAATTCCGAAATCCCCTGTTTCTGACGCTCGAACTCACCGAGTACCCATATGGACTCGCCGAGTCCACAATGGGACTTGCCGAGTCCATCAGGCAGGCTCACAAAAATCGAATTTTTCAAGCATGAACAAATTAACAAGGAATCAATACAATAGAAACCAATCAAGGCACTGATACCACTGATGGGTTTTTGCCATAAGAACATCCTATGTGCTCATACAAACCCTAATGCTTGGATCTAGGTTTCTCTATTGTACATGCAATTCATCCAAGACTATAAACCTTAATTCTAGCATATGATAATCGATATTAATATAATAATGGGTTTAAGATATTACCTTGATTGTTATGTAGCAATAACAATCACAAATCCTTTTTGTAATGACTTTAGAAAGCTTAGAGTCACAAATGTCACTCCTCTAATGGTTCACAAACACCAAGAGCAAGAGAATGAAGAATAGAAGTGAAGGAGGCTCTCAAAAAACGTGTGGAAACCCTAGATAATTTGTTCACCACGTTTTTGGAGCATAAGGGTTTTATATATAGTGAGGCTATTAGGGTTATCTAAAAAGGAAACCCTAGTTTTGATGCTTAAGCCCTAAGCAACCCATGGACTCCTTTCCTTAAAGGCCTTGGATGATTTCCAATGGGTTTGCCCATAGAATTCGTCCAACCTTATAATATAAGGAATTCCATAGCCCAATTGCAATTATCTTATAATTACAATTCCAGTCCGTTAAGTTTAATTAATCTCTTTTAGTCACAAAATTAATTATCAATTAATTCTTGACTAATATTAATTAAACAATATGATTTCTATATCATTCTCATAATATATTAATAAATCATAATTAATCCTCTCTCTCCATAATTCATCCTATCAAGTTGCTTTGGTGAAGGCAACCCAAAAGGACCATGCACCATCGGGTCAAGTTCATACCAAAAGAGTTATGGACTTAGACACTAATCCAATAGGTTTTAACTTTTCATTTGATAATGAAGTTGGTTTGATTAATGCTTTCTTTAATAATGTTCTTTATTTTAAAGCATTACCTTGTGATGGTGTGTATGAAACTGTATATGTGGTTGATAACTTAGGAAATAATGTATTGTGTATTGATTCTGTTAATGATAATAACTTGGATAAAGCGTCATTATGGCATTGTTGTCTTGGACATATAAGCAAGAAACACATAGGCCAACTCCAAAAGGATGGAGTCTTGGAGTCATTTGACCTAAGGTCAGATGATAGTTGTGAATCATGCTTACTTGGAAAAATGACATAGTCACCCTTCATAGGTTCTTGTGAGAGGGGTGAAGTTTTGTTGGATCTCGTACACACGGATGTGTGTGGACCCTTCAAACATGCCACAAGGGATGCTAATCGTTATTATTTTACTTTTATTGATGATTACAGTAGATATGGATATGTCTACTTAATCAAGCATAAGTCAGAGACTTTTGAAAGGTTTAAAGAGTTTAAACAGGAAGTCGATAATCAATTGGGCAGGAACATTAAGATGCTTCGATCCGATCGAGGTGGTGAGTATCTTAGTTCAGAGTTCCTCGACTATCTAAGGGAATGTGGGATTGTCTCACAATTGACACCTCCTAGGACACCGCAGTTGAATGATGTGGCTGAGAGGCGTAATCGAACCTTGTTGGATATGGTTCGTTCCATGATGAGTCGAGCTTCACTACCAATCTCATTTTGGGGGTATTCCTTAGATACTACCGCCCATATCCTTAGTCTGGTCCCTATAAAGAAAGTTGCCAAAACTCCTCATGAGATGTGGACTGGTAAAGTACCCAAACTAGACGACATCAAGATTTGGGGTTGCGAGGATTTCGTGAGATGCGGGACTCATGATAAGCTCAAATCTCAAAGCGAGAGGTGTATTTTCATCGGCTACCCACAACAATCCTTTGGTTACCTCTTCTACAGACATAGTGAAAATGTGGTCTTTGTAGCAAGGAGGGATGTCTTTCGAAAGAGAGAGAGAGAGAGAGAGAGAGAGAGAGAGAGAGAGAGAGAGAGAGAGAGTTCATAAGCCAAGGAAACAGTGGGAGGCAAGTTGACCTTGAAGAAACTCAAGAGTCAAGTGGTGAAGGAACTTCAAACCCTAGCACTCAACTTGAGGAGGAAACTCCTGTTGAGCCAATTGACAAGTCTGTACCTCTGAGGCGATCCACAAGGGTTAGGAATGCACCTGAGCATTACTATGGATTCCATATTACTGCGGAAGGAGATACACTTATCAGTGATGAGGCACTGATAGGTCTGGATGAACCTAACAGTTATGTGCAAGCCAATAGAAAGAGGCAATGGACAGTGAGATACAGTCCATGTATGACAATCAAGTTTGGAACATGGTTGAGAATGTACCAGGTCGTTTGACTGTAGGGTGAAAATGGATCTTCAAGAAGAAGACCAACATAGATGGTAATGTACACACTTATAAGGCACACCTGGTTGCAAAGGGTTTCTCACAAACTCCGGGAGTTGATTATGGTGAGACTTTTTCTCCAGTGGCCAAGATTAAGTCTATTAGGGTTCTGTTAGCCATAGATGCATTTCATGACTATGAAATATGGAAAATGGATGTCAAAACGCTTTCCTTAATGGAAATTTTATTAAGGATGTTTACATGAGTCATCCATAGGGTTTTGTCAATACATAGTACCCTAATAGAGTGTGTAAGCTTGAGAAATCCATTTATGGATTAAAGCATGCTCCTCGCAGATGGAATCGTTACTTTGATGAGAAAGTCAAAGAGTTTGGATTTTCTAGGAGTGAAGATGAATCTTGTGTGTATGTCAAAGCTAGTGGGAGTATAGCTGGCTTTGTGGTATTATATGTGGATGACATACGGCTCATAGGAAATGATATCCCAACTCTGCAGGAAGTTAAGTCCTTGCTTGGGAAGTGTTTCTCTATGAAGGACCTAGGAGAAGCTACCTATATTCAAGGAATAAGGATCTTGAGAGACAGGAGTAAAAGACTAATTGGACTTTGTCAGAGTACTTACTTGGATAAGGTGTTGAAGAGATTCGACATGCAGGACTCCAAGAAAGGAGAGTTACCCATACAGAGTAACGCCAGATTGAATAAGAGACAAAGCCCTAGTACTAAGGCTGAGATAGCATAAATGAGTCGAATACCTTATGCGTCGGCTGTAGGATCGATCATGTATGCTATGACATGTACTCGACCTGATGTAGCCTTTGCCTTGAGCATGGTTAGAAGGTATCAGGGGAACCCTTGCAAGGCACACTGGACTGCGGTAAAGAATATCCTAAAGTACCTACAGAGGACTAAGGACTGGGTCCTTACCCTCGGTGGGAGTGATGACTTGAGAGTTGTAGGGTATAGTGATGCTAGCTTTCACGCTGATAGGGATAATTTCTGCTCTCAGTCAGGCCGGGTCTTTACCTTAAACGGAGGAGCGATTTCTTGGAAGAGTTCAAAGAAAGAAATAGTGGTTGATTCAACTTGTGAATCAGAGTATATAGCAACGAGCGAGGCAGCAAAGGACACGATATGGCTGAAGAACTTCATTGGAGACCTTGGAGTTGTATAAGCTATTAAGGAGCCAATGGAAATTTTTTGTGATAGTGAAAGTGTTGTCGCCTTAGCCAAGGAACCAAGGGATCAAGGGAGATCCAGACACATCGACAGAAAATACCATTTCATCAGACATCGAATAGAAGAAGGACTCCTCATGGAAAAGAGGGTATCTGTCACACCCCAAAACCAGGAACGGCGGAAACGTTCTGGGGCGGAGGACGTCATGTATAATATCAACAACAATGTAAAGTAGTAAACAAGCAACAACATCATCCATTGCATTAATAATATAATTATTATACAAATGTGTTCTGTCAAATTTAGATAAACACTAAAGCATAAATCAAAATGAAAGATAAGTCTTGAACAAGCTCCATCTTCCTTTCTCCTTGCAACGGTACCTGTCTATGATGACCTAAGGATACAAGTAATTTTGAAAGCGAGTATCAGCTTTAAAGCTGGTGAGATCATAAGTATTTAGTGTCATAATTTGTATGTGAGAAAATGTAAGTATATGTACTTAAAAGTATTGAAAGTGTGTATGAACTGTAAGTGTTTGAAAACCCCTAGAATCCCTATGATTCCTATTAATAACAAAAGGAGTCTTCTACCAAGACCTAACTGTTCTGAATGTAGTCTTCTACCAAGACCTAACTGTTCTGAATGTAGTCTTCTACCAAGACCTAACTGTTCTGCATGTGTGTGTCTCTTGTAAGAGGATGTATTTTCCAAAGTATAACTATCATTATCCAAAGATATAGTTTGCACATTTATGTTTAAGTGAGGTTATCACTAAAAATATGTAAATGTAAAAATTACCGTAGTACTAAAACGTAGCTCTAAAAGGACTACTACCGTACTAACTACCTTAAACCGTATTTTAGGCTAAGGCATTCTGTGATAAATTGCACCATACTATCGACTAGTAACAACGACAAATGAATGGTCGTAATAACGGAATGACATTTGGCACCCGCAGACCTGCAGGTCCGGCTGTAGCTAGCAGCAAGGTGTAGGATTGTCAATCCAGTATAGATCTATACGCAAACTCACGCTCTCCCTTCAAGAGAATTCTGGCCGCAACTCAAGTCATGAGGTTTTAAGTCATGCTCCGATTTAAATCACAGTAACTCACGTATTCTCGTATATGTAATGTAATGTACTGTTCTAGCTGTAATGTAATGAACTGTTATGGTCTATGTGTGCTAGTTGTAATGTGTGTTCTCTCTATCTGGCAAGTATAGTAATGTAAACGTTCTAGTCTAGTTGTATATGTAATGTACAGTAATGTTCTAGAAAGTATTGACTCATGAATGAACTGACTCATTGAATGATATCGCGTTCTAGCAATGGTTCTAGTATCTTCCTGAACTACCCATATGGTAGCTTTCTAGTAATCTAAGTGTACGTATGGACATGGATGTATAACCTTGCTACCCAAGGGCATAGGATGAACTGAAAGGACCTTTTATGACAATATATGTGTACATGATATATAACTAATATTTAAACGACCTTCGGACGAATACCCAAAATCCCACCAGACCACATCTCAAGGAGCGAAAAGGAAATAGGGTGGATAGCCTTCCTAAGTCTTTTAAACATTTCTTATATAAGTATACATATAGAGGCATGCAATTTACAATATAAAAGCATAAATAAGATTTGTAAGACATTTGAAATATAAGTATTATTTTAAGAAAAGATCGACTTGGTGTCAATCTATAAAACAATTTGAAGGCATAAGTTTAATAAAACAGTTTAAGTATAAGGAAACATTTGTTTGAAACACAGTTGTAAATAAGTTTGAAAGGAAATGTACGGAGTAAGCTGTACAGTGTAAAAAGGAGTTTAAAACATATAAAATGTTACAAAAAGTAATTTGAAGGAAACTGTTTGGTAAAACGGCTAATGAGTAGCCAAATCATTTGATGCTGTATATTAATCACATGTGATTGATGTAATAAGTAATATAATCCCACTTACTAATCACATGTGATTGACATAATAAGTAGCATGATTCTACTTGTATCCCCCCCCCCCCCCCATAAAACATTTAAAAAGAGTTTAAAACATTAGTTAAGGGGTATGAACTCACCTGCGGTAAGTGACTGGAATTGAACGGACTGTTATCATACGGAAGGATCGGACAAGTGTTTGGTGTCAAGTGGAGACTTAGACACACACAATGATCCTAATTGCATATGAAAACATATGTATATAAATAATTCGTGATTATAACACTAATTATACAAGTAATAACATTTAAGCGCGAGGTCAACACTTTTGGTCAAGTGCTAGGAGGCTAATGGGTTGCAACAAAGAATTGCAATGCCCCTAATGGAAGTTTAAGGTCAAAAGACCATATTCATTAGAGTTTACGACCCAGGGGAGTAAGCTCCTGGCCGTAAACTCCCAACCAAGTCATGAAATGGAGTTTAGAAGTACTACAACCTTAGAGGGGAATTGTTTCAAGGCTATACAAGTGTTTGGGCACCACATTGACTCCTTTGGGGAGTTTACGGCCCAAAGACCCCTTTTCCCTTGGAGTTTACGGCCGTAAACTCCCTTGGGAGGGTTCTTATTGTCCTTTCAAGTCTCTAATAATTCTAGGAACAAGTCTAGGCTTCAATACTTGGATTAGGGAAGATTTATGGCACTAAATGGGACCATTTGATGGAGTTTACAGCCATAGAACTCTTTGGGCCGTAAACTCCCTCACACATGAGGTCCTAAGAATTTTAACTAGTCCATATCTCATCTAGGTACTTGCCCTAAAAGTTTCTTGGCCTATGGAAGTGTCTAGGGTGTCCTTTTACCCCATTTAAGGAGTTTACGGCCCAAGAAATACTCTTGGTCGTAAACTCACCAACACTTATGCTTTTCATGTGTTATCTAGGTCCTAAACACATTAAGGTACAAGCCAAAAATGAATACTAAGCCTTAGGAAGAGTTTGAAGGCATTTTGGAACCTAAAACTTGGAGTTTATGGCCTAAGGAGCATCTTGGCCGTAAACTCCTTTTGTTGGTCTAAAACACTTGCTTAAGGCTTCTAGGTTCTTGTTCTAAGGCTAAAGGATCACTAGGCACTCATTTGTGCCCTTTACTTGGAGTTTACGGCCCAAGAGGTTGTTCCTTGGCCGTAAACTCCTCAAACTAAGTGATTTTGATTTGTTTCTAGCCTCTAATGATCATACACTAAGTCCTTAGTTAGTATCCTAACACGGAAATGGGACTAGGTGGCCTTTAGGCTTGATTTTGGAGTTTACTCCCCAAGAACGTTCTTGGGTGGTAAACTCCCGGATCTTGTGTTTTGGACATGTAAACAATGTTATAAAGCATATAACAAGTATTAAAACACATTTAGGGAAGTAGACTCACAATCTGGGATGAAAACCCGAAGATCCGTGAGAGAGAAATTGACTTTTCTCTATTTGGAATTCAACTAATGAACCAATTTGGTCCAGAATTTTATTTATAGTCCTGAGATTTTTGGCAGAAAATATTTCTAATCTCGGAATGGATTCTAATGATTCTAGGGTAATGGAATTTACAGTGTTGCAAAAAATCCTAGTGCAACCACTCTCCTAATACCCCTTTTTGGTGTAAAACCCTAAAACTGCCAAACTTATGTTCTAAGTATGAATTTTCATTGTAACTACTCTACTTCTATTGGATTGAAATGGTTTGATTAGAATGGGAAATTTCAGGTTGTCACATCATCCCCCTGTTAAAGGGAATTTCATCCCGAAATTAGAATTTAGGCAAGGAAGTATGCGCGAATGATCGAGATGTGAGGAGAAAACTTCCTAATTGATTGGTTCTAGCGCACTTAAGTGAAATCAGGCTCTCGGTTGGCATTCCAACGAACCTTCACTAACTGGCGACGATGTTGCTTCGTCCGCTTGACCTCTCGGTCGAGGGTCACTACGGTTCTGATACTAAGGCAAGGATCTCGACGAGTGGACTTGCAAGAGTCCTACGGAAAGGTATAGTTTCACGATCGAGATGCGAAGAGTAGAAAGTATGTTACTGAGCTCGCGGAGTAGATCGAGTTTGTGCGAGGCACAAGACCGATTCTGATAAGAATCTCGGAGGTCCTGTCTAACTTGGATTTAGCTTTCCACGCTTTACGAAGCGTATAAAGCCATTCCCAGAGTGAGTTATTCTAAAGAACTTGGTCACTCACTTGGAATCTCAAAGGTTCCCTTTCTTGCGTAACTTCCCAGTCAAAGGCTACCCCTTGCTGGGTCAAAGTCGTACGAGTTTCTGTAGTTTGCGAGGAGTTCTGAATGAACTAAGGTGGTAGGTCGGTAAGACCTAGAGTTTGGCGAAGGAATGTCGGCGTCTCTGATATCGATACCTTCTTACTACAAGGGTAGATAAGTAAGTCATTACAAGGAGAAATGACGAACTGATCCAGGTAAGAAAGACGTACCCTACTCGTTTAGCTCATGAAAGCTATGGGCGCATTGGTCCTATCCGGAGGGTATCACTACGGACTCGATGTGTCCGTATCGAGTTCGGGAGATAGTCTTCCAGACATCTTTCCCTAACACTCGAACTGGTGATATTCGGATCCCGGATTCATTCCTGGAAGTAGTTTCTTTCTTTGCGTTTGCTCATCCATTTTGTCTATGTGAGGCAGAGATAACGATTTCTATGAAAATTATGACGGAATCCTCACTATCCGAGGCACATACGATGCGATCCATCGATCTCTGGAAGAATCTGACCGGGGTTCTCTAGGGTGAGAAACCTAGTCTTCTAATTCTATTTCTGTATGGTTCTCTTAGTTGTCTGCACTGTTCTGGCATTTCCGTGGGTGTTTAAACTATAGGGTGATCTATTTTCGGGAGTCATACTGGGTTCTAAGTTTATTCACATGACGATGTGATTACTCGTATACTTACGTATTTTCTCCGTCCTGAAGTCCATTTTAGAATTCATACCGGGCTTCACGATCACAATTTCGTGTATACGAGTCGTATATAATTAAGATTGAAAAGGTAGTCGAATAACTGATTCTTCCTTACCCTCACCTCCCAAGGAGGAAAAGAGTTAAGGCGGGATCATCAATTCTAAACCTGTAGAACCTTAATTATATAACACTCTTATGTATACCTTCCTCAGTGATAGATCATCCACATGAATCCCTGGATTGAACTTGATGTACTGCACGAGTGGTACTTCGGGGATTTCTTCGGAAAGAAAATAACTAAGAGGTACTCCTGGAATGAGTACTTCGGGGATTTCTTCGGAAAGAAAATAACTAAGAGGTACTCCTGGAATGAGTACTTCGGGGATTTCTTCGAAAAGAAAATAACTAAGAGGTACTCGTGGAATGAGTACTTCAGCGTTCCGATATGACGGCTTCGCTGTAGAAGTGATCTAGAAGAAAAAGATGTATGCAAGAAGCTGTTTTCGTGAGGATCAATTTTTAATCGAGTCGTATGATAATGTCGGAATCATACAGAAACTTTAAAGACATTAGGATTAACATAAGACGGTTACAGACAAAACACAACTATGCAACCATGAACAGAGTTACAGTACTTTAGGTTTACCACAAGACTATTGCTGCGAATAAGATATACTACAAAAGACAAGTATATGCAGCACGAGAATTCCTATACAGACAGGATCTCGCAAAAGGTAAGACTCTAGTTGCACTAGTCCTGGTTAGTTTATAAGTTTGTTACAACGAAACGCCTTAAATACATTAACGTGGTTCCTGAGCAGGCTCTCCCGCAGCTGTGATCCTGAGAATTTTCCCATCTGCACCAGAATTCTACGTTATCGGGGAATCTTTCTTGAAGTGCCCTGTCTCACCACATTGGTGGCATGTCTGGCTAGTACTAGCTTTGGTGACGGGATTTCGGTGCGTAGCTAGTGTTATGTGGACACGAGTGCCTTCCTCGTTACTCCACCTCGAAAATTGCTTCTTGAATCGTTCTGTGCTATAACTCGTCTTGTGCGCAGGGTTAGTCTTGATGGAAGGGACTTGAGTGACAGGTCGTTTCGGTGCTCCACAGTCACGAGCATGATGCCCTATGTTCAGGCAATTGCAACATTGCATCTCATGGCAAGCCCCATGATGGTGGAAACTACACTTCTCACACTTCGGGAGTTTTCCCTCATATGATCTGCGCGGTATGGGAACGGCAGGGGTTTCCACTTGTTGCTGTGGTATAGCCAGCTTTTGGGCTCTCTTGCGTTCTTTCCGGGCTTGACGCTTTCGTTTCTTGTTCTCTGCATTCTGGCTTTGCGAGCCCGGAACTGTTACTGCTGGGTGACTTCCTGGATGGATATCACGATTGGGAACTTCATTCCCATCAGCAGTATCGACTGTGCTGCTAGCGCTACGGTGCACAATGACCGCGGTTACGGCAGCCACTACAGCAGCTGTTAATGTCGTTTGAAAGGTAGCGGCGTCCATCGAAAAAGTAGAGGTCTCGTTGCTTGGCTGGTTGTTTCCGGATGACGACATGATTCTGTTGACACGAAAGAATAAAGATTTTGTGAGCGATTCTGGTTGACCCTGATGTACTTAGATTGTTCATGAAACAGTAAGAGTATTATCTCGAAAGTTTGACCTACATCCCTATGATGCAGTCCTGGTAAAGAATGAAAGTATGTTCACTAAGGTTTGACCTACATCCCTATGATGCAGTCCTAGTACGGAATGGAAGTATGTTCGTAGAATGGTCTCAAGACGTTTGTCGTTCGAGCTGAGGTATAGTGGGTTAGTGAATAACAAGATCCAACCACTGAAAGAGACTTGGAAATGCCTCTGGAGATAAATCGCTATAGTCCAATGATTTGACTAAAGCATGATTCAGATAGACTCTTATGAATGAATGACAAGAGTACTTGAATTAAGAATGACACAGAAGTTAGCCGGCTGTCAATATCTGTGATATTCACGATGTAAAGATTTTGGAAAATGACCTTGGAAAGGTCTTACATCATATACACTAAAGATAGTTCCTGATAGCATAAAGACCTAACTAAAGTACTTACGGTACAAGATAATTTCATAGAAAATGCCACATCCGACATAGACAGAAAATACGATTCCTTTTTTATAAGGGAAATAAAGTAAAGCGTCTACAAGTGGCGACGGTCATCCCTCTAGTGAACTCGTAGTTCAACCAATTGACGTTCCATGTCAAGTAGGTGTCTTTCACGCACCATCTGGCGTACCTGGAGCTCTATGACTTCGGCTCGTGATTCAGCCAGTGCTTGCAGAAGGATTTCATGGTCTCTCTCTGATCTCTCGTGTGCATCTTCTAGATGGATGGTGTAGAGGGTATGCATTCTAGCATAGGCAACAACTTCTGTAATCTGATGTAGGGCTGTCCTGCCTTGAATCTCATTTCGGGCCACTCTGCAGACCAAGATTGGCAAGACTATATCTGCTAAGCCCTCATTCCTCAAGTCGTAAAAGCTTCGGTCGCCATCAAATAGCATAGACTGATCTTATCCTTGGCTCCTTGTTTCCAAGCATTCCACTCACTCAGGGTCGGGCCATGAAAAGCCGAACGAGGGTTAGGAATTGGAAAGGGAGCTGCTCGGGGTAGGTTCTCAAACTCTGGTTCGGAGTTAGCATCAGACGAAAGGTCTTCATCATGGTGATCATTCAAGGGGAACAGGATGATCATTCTCTAGTTATTCTCCAAACCAACCAGCTATGACTTCATTCGGAAGGTACTGGCTATCGAGGGGATGGAGTCCAGTTATGTTTTCTATGCGAGAATTTAGGGTAAAAGAATAATTATTAGACGATCTATCTAGATAATTATGTAGAAAATCTTCATCAGTTACATCGCTATTTGTGAAGTGCATACCAGCTATGTGTAATCTAAATAGGATAGACCTTCGAATAAGTGACCTTAATTCCAAATTTACACAGAATAGGGGTAAGGCAAAATTATCACAGATTCTAAGTCTATAACGTCCTAATTACATGCAGCCTTAGTGTATCCACTTAGCAACTATCAACTTAGTAATGAAGATCCCGTTTTAATTCTCAAGTATAAAGTACTCATAGTAACACCAAAATACACCTATAATATTTTAAATTTATTGTTAGGTTCTATTGTTCTCATTGTGGTAGGGTTGGTAAGATTTTAGCATTGTTGCAACCACACACTTAAACTTAGGCACATGCTAGTCAACCCTCAGATAATATAGGCGATCAGGCTATATCTTCCCAGTTTTGACCATATGTCTCTAAGCCCACTTGTGTTGTCCAACAATCGTAATTATTTTGTACTATCCTAGTGACACTGATTTTAGTATGAATGCAGCACGTATACCTACTTAAATATTTTACTATTTAAAGTATAAACTCTTGGTCAGAGTATTTTTAATCCCTTATGTATTTATAGTTAGTATATCTTTTATGGGTTGATATACTCAATTCACTATAAACAATGCTCTGATACCAATCTGTCACACCCCAAAACCAGGAACGGCGGAAACGTTCTGGGGCGGAGGACGTCATGTATAATATCAACAACAATGTAAAGTAGTAAACAAGCAACAACATCATCCATTGCATTAATAATATAATTATTATACAAATGTGTTCTGTCAAATTTTGATAAACACTAAAGCATAAATCAAAATGAAAGATAAGTCTTGAACAAGCTCCATCTTCCTTTCTCCTTGCGTCGGTACCTGTCTATGATGACCTGAGGATACAAGTAATTTTGAAAGCGAGTATCAGCTTTAAAGCTGGTGAGATCATAAGTATTTAGTGTCTTAATTTGTATGTGAGAAAATGTAAGTATATGTACTTAAAAGTATTGAAAGTGTATATGAACTGTAAGTGTTTGAAAAACCCTAGAATCCCTATGATTCCTATTAATAACAAAAGGAGTCTTCTACCAAGACCTAACTGTTCTGAATGTAGTCTTCTACCATGACCTAACTGTTCTGAATGTAGTCTTCTACCAAGACCTAACTGTTCTGCATGTGTGTGTCTCTTGTAAGAGGATGTATTTTCCAAAGTATAACTATCATTATCCAAAGATATAGTTTGCACATTTATGTTTAAGTGAGGTTATCACTAAAAATATGTAAATGGAAAAATTACCGTAGTACTAAAACGTAGCTCTAAAAGGACTACTACCGTACTAACTACCTTAAACCGTATTTTAGGCTAAGGCATTCTGTGATAAATTGCACCATACTATCGACTAGTAACAACGACAAATGAATGGTCGTAATAACGGAATGATGTTTGGCACTCGCAGACCTGCAGGTCCGGCTGTAGCTAGCAGCAAGGTGTAGGATTGTCAATCCAGTATAGATCTATACGCAAACTCACGCTCTCCCTTCAAGAGAATTCTGGCCGCAACTCAAGTCATGAGGTTTTAAGTCATGCTCCGATTTAAATCACAGTAACTCACGTATTCTCGTATATATAATGTAATGTACTGTTCTAGCTGTAATGTAATGAACTGTTATGGTCTATGTGTGCTAGCTGTAATGTGTGTTCTCTCTATCTAGCAAGTATAGTAATGTAAATGTTCTAGTATAGTTGTATATGTAATGTACAGTAATGTTCTAGAAAGTATTGACTCATGAATGAACTGACTCATTGAATGATATCGCGTTCTAGCAATGGTTCTAGTATCTTCCTGAACTACCCATATGGTAGCTTTCTAGTAATCTAAGTGTACGTATGGACATGGTTGTATACCCTTGCTACCCAAGGGCATAGGATGAACTGGAAGGACCTTTTATGACTATATATGTGTACATGATATATAACTAATATTTAAACGACCTTCGGACGAATACCCAAAATCCCACCAGACCACATCTCAAGGCACGAAAAGGAAATAGGGTGGATAGCCTTCCTAAGTCTTTTAAACATTTCTTATATAAGTATACATATAGAGGCATGCAATTTACAATATAAAAGCATAAATAAGATTTGTAAGACATTTGAAATATAAGTATTATTTTAAGAAAAGATCGACTTGGTGTCAATCTATAAAACAATTTGAAGGCACAAGTTTAATAAAATAGTTTAAATATAAGGAAACATTTGTTTGAAACACAGTTGTAAATAAGTTTGAAAGGAAATGTACGGAGTAAGCTGTACAGTGTAAAAAGGAGTTTAAAACGTATAAAATGTTACAAAAAGTCATTTGAAGGAAACTGTTTGGTAAAACGGCTAATGAGTAGCCAAATCATTTGATGCTGTATATTAATCACATGTGATTGATGTAATAAGTAATATAATCCCACTTACTAATCACATGTGATTGACATAATAAGTAGCATGATTCTACTTGTATCCCCCCCCCCCCATAAAACATTTAAAAAGAGTTTAAAACATTAGTTAAGGGGTATGAACTCACCTGCGGTAAGTGACTGGAATTGAACGGACTGTTATCGTACGGAAGGATCGGACAAGTGTTTGGTGTCAAGTGGAGACTTAGACACACACAATGATCCTAATTGCATATGAAAACATATGTATATAAATAATTAGTGATTATAACACTAATTATACAAGTAATAACATTTAAGCGCGAGGTCAACACTTTTGGTCAAGTGCTAGGAGGCTAATGGGTTGCAACAATGAAGTGCAATGCCCCTAATGGAAGTTTAAGGTCAAAAGACCATATTCATTAGAGTTTACGGCCCAGGGGAGTAAGCTCCTGGCCGTAAACTCCCAACCAAGTCATGAAATGGAGTTTAGAAGTACTACAACCTTAGAGGGGAATTGTTTCAAGGCTATACAAGTGTTTGGGCACCACATTGACTCCTTTGGGGAGTTTACGGCCCAAAGACCCCTTTTCCCTTGGAGTTTACGGCCGTAAACTCCCTTGGGAGGGTTCTTATTGTCCTTTCAAGTCTCTAATAATTCTAGGAACAAGTCTAGGCTTCAATACTTGGATTAGGGAAGATTTATGGCACTAAATGGGACCATTTGATGGAGTTTACAGCCATAGAACTCTTTGGGCCGTAAACTCCCTCACACATGAGGTCCTAAGAATTTTAACTAGTCCATATCTCATCTAGGTACTTGCCCTAAAAGTTTCTTGGCCTATGGAAGTGTCTAGGGTGTCCTTTTACCCCATTTAAGGAGTTTACGGCCCAAGAAATACTCTTGGTCGTAAACTCACCAACACTTATGCTTTTCATGTGTTATCTAGGTCCTAAACACATTAAGGTACAAGCCAAAAATGAATACTAAGCCTTAGGAAGAGTTTGAAGGCATTTTGGAACCTAAAACTTGGAGTTTATGGCCTAAGGAGCATCTTGGCCGTAAACTCCTTTCCAAAGTGGGTTTCTAATTGTTTTGTTGGTCTAAAACACTTGCTTAAGGCTTCTAGGTTCTTGTTCTAAGGCTAAAGGATCACTAGGCACTCATTTGTGCCCTTTACTTGGAGTTTACGGCCCAAGAGGTTGTTCCTTGGCCGTAAACTCCTCAAACTAAGTGATTTTGATTTGTTTCTAGCCTCTAATGATCATACACTAAGTCCTTAGTTAGTTTCCTAACACGGAAATGGGAGTAGGTGGCCTTTAGGCTTGATTTTGGAGTTTACTCCCCAAGAACGTTCTTGGGCGGTAAACTCCCGGATCTTGTGTTTTGGACATGTAAACAATGTTATAAAGCATATAACAAGTATTAAAACACATTTAGGGAAGTAGACTCACAATCTGGGATGAAAACCCGAAGATCCGTGAGAGAGAAATTGACTTTTCTCTATTTGGAATTCAACTAATGAACCAACTTGGTCCAGAATTTTATTTATAGTCCTGAGATTTTTGGCAGAAAATATTTCTAATCTCGGAATGGATTCTAATGATTCTAGGGTAATGGAATTTACAGTGTTGCACAAAATCCTAGTGCAACCACTCTCCTAATACCCCTTTTTGGTGTAAAACCCTAAAACTGCCAAACTTATGTTCTAAGTCTGAATTTTCATTGTAACTGCTCTACTTCTATTGGATTGAAATGGTTTGATTAGAATGGGAAATTTCAGGTTGTCACAGTATAATCGGATGAGAATCTAGAACATCCCCACACGAAGGGACTGGCTCGGGTTAAGCATCTCCAGCATGCTCGGAGCATAGGGCTGAAGGATGTTATTAGATTTAGTAGTTAGATAACCTCGAAATTTGTAAAGTGTAATTGACATTAGATGATGAATAAAAGGTGGTTTATTTATGAGTAAAGTGTTGCTATCTCTTGTCGATCGTTTACTATATTTCTTTTGCATTTTTGTTGGATAAGGTGTCTAAGTCCATAACTTATTTGGTATATACTTGACCCGACTGGCATGGTCCATTTGGGTTGCATCTCATCCAAACTATTTATTGATAATTTTATGAGAGTTATACACATATGTTTATTAATATGTTATAAGTTATAATATATTAATATGAAGTTATGTTATTTAATTAGTTTCAGTGTTAAATTAATTATGAATTAATTTAGAGATTAAAAGAAAGACTAATTAGATTATGGGCTATTGATTTTATATGGTGTGGGCTAACACTCATTTGTTAATGGGCTAGGCTTGTATGGAAGTCCATGGATGATCCATGGAGCTTTTTGTTGGGTTTTGAGCATTCTAACACTCCTAAGTGTACATGCAACCCTAAATACCTTGGATCTATGTTTTCTCTATTATACATGCAAATAAGAACATCCAAGGTATTATCCTAATCTAGCATACAAAACAATGAGTGTAACAAGATAGAATACATACCTCTTTGATGTAGAAAGTCTTCATGAAGCTTGAGTGCCTAGCCCCAATAGTGTGGAAGCCTCAAATGGAATCACAATCATCAAAACACTTAGAATAACTTGAGAGAGTTCTACACTTCATGAAATCAGCTAGCCCTCTTCTTCACTTTCTAATGTGATTCTAGTGGCCAATTTTTGTCAAGAATAAGATCGTTATATAGTGTTACAATTAGGGTAAATCCTCAATTGTCATGGCTTTCCATTTCCTTGGATCCATGGGTTCAAATACACCATGGAGCATCCATGGACCATCCTATGGGTTTTAGCCCAACTTGATTATCCATGGAGCATTAGCCCACTATATAAGTATGGATGATTTACACAATCAACCCATATATTTAATTAGTCTTCTTTTGATCACTTAATTAATCCTAGATTAACTCTTCATCAATACTAATTAAATAATCTTATTATTCTTATTATTAATACACTAGAACTTATAATATATTAATAACCATAAGTGTCTTATTTCTCTCATTATAGTCTATGCAAGTGCATGATGGTATGCAACCCAAATGGACCATGCCGGGTCGGGTCAAGTCTTACCAATTATAGTTATGGACTTAGACATTAATCCAACAGTCTCCCATTTGGATAAGTCAAAACTATTTATTGCGTATGACTTCAGGAACCAACTGGCAATCGTAGCTCTCAAAAGCTTTTATCGAACTCTGACCTTGTAGATGAACTCTGATCTTGTCAATGACTTGTCCATTAGATAAGGGATCATATAATCCTCTGTTCTCATGATATCAGCTGGACAAATACATGGAACAACGTCGTACTTATTGTCCAGCAGTTTGTTTCCAGATTTTCGATTTGTTTGACAAAGAACTTAATCGAACACATCAATTCAGTTCTGACCGGCTGGTACATAGGTCACAACAAAATCATCGAGGGGCCCAGATATCGCTTCTATTTCTAGAAGGAACAGATAAACTTCGACTCATATACTTGTTCTACTACTTGTTGAATTGTACACAAAGGCACGTTTTTTAACATCAAGTTACTGATGCGTTTACGTGCAATCAATGCACAACCAACTCATAGGTAACAATTCATATCTCTAGGTTTGAAAATTTATATGATATTACCGTCTCACGATCACTCGAGATAAATTCCATGAAGTGATACAAGTGAGCGTGGGTTTATTCCAATACTCATAACTTATGAGCACTCATGAATGTTGTAGCAACCATTGCTATGACTAAAACCATTTAGCCATCTACAAACCCGATTCATGACAGTCTTAATTCATACCTACTTCCAACATATGAACGACTGTGGAGTGTTTAAATAACTTAGTCATTCGGAAAGAATAACCTAGCTATTTTGGAAGTCAAAACATGCAAAGTGAAACACAATAATAATCGAATCTAATATGGTCTCAGAACCCTTTTGAATATAAATAAAACCACTTTTTATTTATCACCATATTAATTACACATTATTCAATGTTTCAAATAATCAACTTAAGACTTGAATAAAAACAACAGTCGTCCCATGCTCCTAGCATGTACACTTTGTTTTCTAAACAATAGTTATGCCATACCCCAAGTATGCACACTATGTTTGTCTATGATCCTTACATTGTGATGTAGATCAATTGAACATGATTCCAATGATACTCATTTCACAATCCCAAATCCTTATTGTAAATGTGAGAATCCCCGATTCCTATCATTTACCAAAAAAAACTGTTAGAATTTAAACTTTTATGCAATGTTCCTCTTGTAATGATTATTCACAAAGTCACCAAAACCTTGTCACTAGTCATTACAGAGTATTCCAAAGAAGCGCAACTTCTATGGAACGGATGTCTCATATTCAAAGTACATTGCTTTGAACATCCTTCTTGCATTAAGGTTTTCTAATCTTACATAGACTGAATAACTTCCACCTATGGAGACATTTCCATAGTCCCATTTTGAATATCACTTCCGAACAAGAGTTACTTCTTTTCAGAAAATGTCAATATAGTCCTGCTAAAATTAACACTATACTTCCAAATGTCCTTGAGCAACCAATCTTTGGCAAACCTCAGATTGTCCTCAACAATTGCTTAATCACTTTAGTCATATCCAGTTCTAGACTTTTCCCCTCTAAATGCCCTGAGCATTTGGAAAATTTAGAAAGGATGAATATTATAGCACATGCAGTCGATCCTATATCCGAAGCATATGGGACACGATTCATGATGTCTCACATAAAGACATGATACTAGACAAGTCTTTTGCTACAATATTTTTTATTTGCCATGTTTCCAAAATTTAACTATGAAGAGGGATGCCGTAGTCATAATTGAATTTTGAGAACACAATATATATAGAATTTCCTTAAGTCGAACCATTCAGACATAAAATTCATATATATATGTCCTTGACTAAAGATGATTAAAATCTCAATCTAAGCTTTAGAATTGAAATGAAGTATAATTTCCTCTCCCTTAATTATAGCAAAACAACTTTTCAACCCCTGCAACTTCACGAATTGAAACTTTGTTTCCTATAATTAACATTGCTAGCTTGCAATACTAATCATAATAATCATGTTCCCACTAACATGATGATTATCAGCATAACACTTATGCTCTCACTAGCTCTGACATATTTCCAGAAGTCTGCTGGACTTCTAAAATTTAGATTTATACACCCTTTCTTAAATAGCTCACATGTGTGTCTAAACAATTTTCAGAACTATGAAAAGGGATGCCGTAATCATAGTCTCAATTGCTTAGGCATTTGCCATTTCTCACAAGTTCATGTTAGTGTGCCGGTTAACCACACGCGCTCCACTAACGACTTTTGAAAATGCAAATAACACAATTGCTATCTACGTAAAATTTACTTAGTGAAAGCGTTTCCTCACCATCATTTTCATGAATCGGAGAGAAACCTTATGACACTTAGATTTTATAGTGTATGAGTTCCTATCCATGTGAATTTGTCAAAACCATAATCACAAGATAAGGTTAGTGACAAATTCAGCCTTACATGGATTAAATTTATTCAATCTTACTTTCTTGTCACCTTGGTAGCACAAGGCCCACCAATGCTTCCAAGTTGAACTCTGATAACTCACATGCAAATCCAACTTATTTGAAGTAGGTACAGAAATGAGAATTATGTCAACACGATAGGTTGCAAACCTTAAGTCGTGTGCTAGTGATAAATTACAGGTTTCACTCTTGATTAAATCTTGAAACTCTTTCAGGACCTTTAAGGCTCCCACTGTCCCCTTGACATATAAGTTTCCCCAGTCAAGAACCATTCCTTGACAAAACAACTATTCAAGGGATAGTGCGGATTCTTATCAAGACTAACACTTCATACAATTGGTCTTAGTTGGTCTTTGTCTCATCCAAGACATCACAACTTACCAATCTCAAATGTACAAGAGTAGAAACATTTCACACTACATTTGATAAGTGTTTTAAACCTTACCTTATGTCACTCAATGTTACAATCTTGGAGTATGACTCTAAGAATTGTTTTGGAACGAAGTATGACTCATCTCCTTGATCTTAACCAATCCAACAATTCATGACCTCTCTTCTTAGCCATAACAATGCACTAAGACATCCTTAGAGTATGAATTTGTGATATGGTTTCTAAATCATTAAGATGATCAAAAAACTGATACTAAAGTACTCTCCCATCTTTTCATATTTGAGAAACTTCTATCCTTTTGCCTAATTTGATTTTTCTTATTCGCTCTGCCATACATTGGAACCTTTTCGATGTTACAGAATTATACTTAACCTTATAAGTATAATCATATTTACTAATCTTTAGTAAATCATGACAAATCAATCTTTGTGGCGGACCTTGACCGGTGCACACCCAGTGTACCTAATTCCTTAGTCCTTCAATTGACTCACATATACATGTGATCAAAGAATTAGTCTTAATTTTTCAAAGATGAAAATTCTCATTCATCATACAACACAACTTGTATGATTCCAAGTTTCTGTCCAATTGAAACTTGGGTGATGAAAAACTTTCTACATTTGGTAAATTCAGACACTACCAGAAATGAAAGAATCAAATCCACTTTCCAATATTGCTATTACTGGAAACATATAAACAACAATTTTCCACAGATTCCATTGTAAGGATATTTTTTAAAATAGATAAAATTAAAAACCCTTTTTTTCTTTTAGTTTAAAACTTTGCGGAAAAACTTATCCTTACAATCCACATGAAAACCTTGTTGTTATCTATTCACAAGCAATATATTATAACTCCTAAGAAGTAGCTCAAGAATCCGATCTTCAAACTACGCGATACAAATCCATCTACGCGATCAGATTCAGCATATTCTTTCTTTAAGTTTCTTTACCTTTTCTTTGATTCTTAAAACATCACCATGTGACCCAGTCACATCATGTATCAAGAATCTCAGAATAGAAATTTAGCAGAGTTAGATAGTGGACTTTACCTGAAGTAGAGTCAAACTTATCGACTTTAACATCCTTAGGTAAATTATGGCAGCTTTGCAACCAATGCCCCTTTCTTTGGCAATATAAACATATGGACCCTTTGATAATGGTACACGGGACTATCACAAACTTAGTTTTTCTCTTTACCATTTGGTCAACCGAGTTGACTATGGCCAGTCCCTTTCCATTGGGAAGAGAATGCTTTTCTGGATTTCCTGTGTCACTATTGTCAATCTCCATCAAGTTTTGAGGAAGTTGATCTTAACAAATAGATAAAATCATTAAGGGTCTTGTCATAGTCTTTTTCATAGGTGTTCCAAAAGAACTCACTATGTGACTTAGAAAGTGATTGAACCACCAACTTTCTCAAGACTTTGACACCCAACTCTCCCGGCTTGTCAATATGTGACTACATCTCCAAGATGTGACCACACCAAGACCTTTACTTGCCAATAGGGCTCGAGTGACTTTAAACTTTTCAAGAACTTGTGGGTGAGGGAGAATAATTGGAGGAGATAGTGGAAGTGAAGCATGATGTTGAGGAACATCATCTTCAAGAGATTTAGGAAGATCATAAATGTCTAAACCAGACATGTTTTGGGAGATATTCAAGATAGTTGATTTAAAGACCTTAATATGACACCCAATATGAAATATTAAGGCTAGGACCCAACACAATATTTTATAATTTGGAAGAGGGATGCCGTAATCCAAGCTATAAAATATTTGAAGGTAGGCGAATGACGATTCACCAATTTCCACCATGAAAAATGAAATAATTTATTAGGTTTTAATTGGATTTGACATTCCTAGATCTTTTGAGATTCATTGAACTTTTCAATGGCATGTTTCAATCTCGAGTGTGCCCTCTCAAATTTTGTGACTGGGATGCCGAGGATCACAAAACAAGGTGTGAATAACCATACCAATTCACTTGGTACCCTTAATATTATCACCTAATCAATGTGTCGGTTAACCACACACTCTCCATTGATCTATGACAAACATTAAGTCACCCTTCGTGGTCCTTACTAGTCCAAGTTAGTGCGCCGATTAACCACACACCCTCCACCAGCGACTTGGTAAGTTACAAAGTGTGAATTCCATGGGCTAGCACCAAATTCACATTTTTCCTAAAGTAACTAAGATTGGGAATTATTAAGATTTCAGTTACTTAGTATTTATCATTAATACTTTTAATGAAGGGAGAATTTCAAGTCATTGTCCTACCCGTTCGGCTAACGACCCTCCACCGATCAAGCAAGCGGTGGGTGAGAGTGGACACCCATTAAGTCGCCATTTTATAGGCAACAACCTTATACCCACCTTATAGACTGGTTTCGTGAATGAGGCCTACTAATGGTAAAACGACTTGTTCTTATACATATATATATAATAATTAACCGTTAATGTTATAAATAGTATAAGTGTTGAATTTTAACTCTTTTAAAATTCTAAGGGCTAACTTGGAATTAAAGTATTCTTAAGAGAAAACTTTTCAAATTCCAAAACCTGACGGCAAGTTTTGAAACTATTCAAAACTAATTAATTCCATAACTTATGTGTTTAAAGTAGTTTTAATCCAAAAAACTCTTCAAGTTCCATAACTTATGGAAGACTTTAAACTAATAAAAGAATTAACTTTTCTTTATTTTTATAACTTATGGAATTAATTAAGGTTACACTTTATTTATTCATTTATTTATTAATGAAGTGACTCTTGAACTTCCATAACCTGAGGACAAGTTATGGAGTCATAAAAAAAATTCAATGACACAGACTCTTCATTTTGTAACCATTACCAACTTTTATGAGTTTTATGAGCCTTTAATGTGACTCTTCATGTAACTTGAGGACAAGTTACACAAACACATTTTATACTCAACTCTTAGATTAAAATGGATTGAAAGCAACTATTTCAATTAACTTTTCTATTAATCTAAGCAACTCATAAGAACAAGATAATTCAAATCAAACGTTCTCATGTAATTAGTCTAAACCTTAAACTAATACAAAACATGAATCTATTGACAATTATCTTTGAAAAAGGATTAGCATGAACATCACCACATTAAAAACAAGTTTATAAGTTCAAAAACAACTTAGGGTAATGTTCCTAGTCCATTTCTAGCCAAAAACCTCGAAAATATGTTGTCTGGGGGTCCAACTCGTCGAGTGCATGAACCAACTCGGCGAGTTGGATCGAATTGATCAATTTTTAGGCATGGACTCGCCGAGTCCCTTGATGGACTCGCCGAGTCTGATGATCAAACAGCAACAAATTCGTTTTTTTCAGCTTCTATTGCAGGTATAACAAGAAAACAAGCCTAGGCTCTGATACCACTGTTGGGTTTTGAGCATTCTAACACTCCTAAGTGTACATGCAACCCTAAATACCTTGGATCTATGTTTTCTCTATTATACATGCAAATAAGAACATCCAAGGTATTATCCTAATCTAGCATATAAAACAATGAGTGTAACAAAATAGAATACATACCTCTTTGATGTAGAAAGTCTTCATGAAGCTTGAGTGCCTAGCCCCAATAGTGTGGAAGCCTCAAATGGAATCACAATCATCAAAACACTTAGAATAACTTGAGAGAGTTCTACACTTCATGAAATCGGCTAGCCCTCTTCTTTACTTTCTAATGTGATTCTAGTGGCCGATTTTTGTCAAGAATAAGATCTTTATATAGTGTTACAATTAGGGTAAATCCTTAATTGTCATGGATTTCCATTTCCTTGGATCCATGGGTTCAAATACACCATGGAGCATCCATGGATCATCCTATGGGTTTAGCCCAACTTGATTATCCATGGAGCATTAGCCCACTATATAAGTATGGATGATTTACACAATCAACCCATATATTTAATTAGTCTTCTTTTGATCACTTAATTAATCCTAGATTAACTCTTGATCAATACTAATTAAATAATCTTATTATTCTTATTATTAATACACTAGAACTTATAATATATTAATAACCATAAGTGTCTTATTTCTCTCATTATAGTCTATCCAAGTTCATGATGGTATGCAACCCAAATGGACCATGTCGGGTCGGGTCAAGTCTTACCAATTATAGTTATGGACTTAGACATTAATCCAACACTTTTAACCCATGGATCCTTGGAAAGGAAAAGACATGGGTTATTAGGGTTTCACCCTAACCATGCACACTATATAAGCATGCTTATGAAGCATGAAATGGCAACTAGTGAACTAGTGTGTGTAAGCTTGTGTGTGGCCAAAATTATACAAGTGTGTATACTCTCTCAAAGTTTTCCAAGATTTTGTGGTGTTTTGTGATTCCATTTGAGGCATTCACACTATTTGTTCTTGTCCCTCAAACTCCTTAGAACCAAACTCATCAAAAGGTATGTAATCTCTTCTAACTCTTTTATGTTGAAATGTTCCCCATGCCATGTTAGATAGGTTATAAACCTTGGAAAATTTATTATTTTGCATGTAGTTAGACAAACATAGATCCAAGGTTTATTAGGGTTGCATGCACACTTAGGAAGTGTTAGATTGCTCAAAACCCAACAGTGTTATCAGAGCCTAGGCTTGCTTGTTTGATACTTGATGCAAAATAGTTGAAAAAGTCGAAAAACTTGTTGTCTGACTGACGAACTCGCCGAGTCCATGGGGGGGACTCGCTGAGTCCATGTGTATCTTCAACCTACTCGTCGAGTAGGTTCATGCACTCGACGAGTAGGATCGACAGAGTGCATATCTTCGACTTTTGCTGCTGGAAATAGACTAGAAACATTACCCTAAACTGTTTTGGTGTTTTAAAACTTATTTTAGTTGGTGTAATGGTTGTTCTAATCCATTTACAATAGCATATATCAAAATTCCATGATTTTATGTGTTCATATAATTCTTGAAATTTTGATGATCATGTTCATGTTCTTATGAATTTAGAAAATGATAGGAATTATTTGTTGAATTGTTTAGAATTAATTCTTGATCATTTATGTGTTTTAATGGAGTCCATAATTTGTCCTCAAGTTATGGATTTCCAAAGGTCACTTTTATTTAACACACACTTAAAACAAATAAGTTACATGAAAATGAAGAGTCTTCATTTTTATGAACCTTTAATTCATAAGTTATGAAATGAAGAGTTTTGCATAGTTACAAAACATGCCCTCAAGTTTTGGAATTTGTAAAGTTTCACACACCTTAATAAACTTTAATTCCAACCCTTAGAGTTTTAATAGTTAAAATTCAACCCTTATACTATTTATAACGTTAATGGTTAATTATTATATATATGTATAAGAACAAGTCGTTTTGCCGTTAGTAGGCCTCATTCACGAATCGGTCTATAAGGTGGGTATAAGGTTGTAGCCTATAAAATGGCGACTTAATGGGTGTCCATTCTCACCCACCGCTTGCTTGATCGGTGGAGAGTCGTTAGCCGAACGGGTAGAACAATGACTTTAAATCCTCATTAAAAGTATAATGATTATTATAAAGTAACTAAACTCCTTTTAATTCCCAATCTTAGTTACTTTAGGAAAAATGTGAACATGGTGCTAGTCCATGGAATTCACACTTTGTACCTTACCAAGTCGTTGGTGGAGCGTGTGTCGGTAACTGGCACACTAACTTGGACTAGTAAGGATCAGGAAGGGTGACTTAATGTTTGTCATAGATCAATGGAGCGTGTGTGGGTAACCGACACATTGATTAGGTGATAATATTAAGGGTACCAAGTGAATTAGCATGGTTATTCACACCTTGTTTTGTGATCCTCGGCATCCCAATCACAAAATTTGAAGGGCACAATCGAGATTAAAACATGCCATTGAAAAGTTCAATGAATCTCAAAAGAATCTAGGAATTTCAAAATCCAATTAAACCTAATAATACATTTTGTTTTCATGGTGGAAATTGGTGAATCGTCATTCACCTACCTTTCAAATATATTATTACTTAGATTATGGCATCCCTCTTCTAAGTATAATATATTGTGATTGGGTCCTAGCCTTAATATTACATTTGGGTGTCTTATTAAGGATTCTATATATCTAATCTAAACTTGCTTTCTTCCTTCAGATGTCTTCTAACACTAATGCTTCGGGCTCTAACCCAACTGGTTCTTTCTCTCTCATGAATATTTGTGGGAGGGTCATCTTTGATGGTTCCAACTTCATGGATTGGATTAGGAACAGCAGGATGGTTACTCATTATGAGGACAAAGAGTATGTCCTTGATAAGGAGTTAAGAGAGCTTGATGAGTCTACTGCTACTCCTGAGGAGATCGCTGAATTCAGGACTCATGAGAGAGATGCTACTAAGGTGGCATGTATCATGATGGCCACGATGACAGCCGAGCTCCAAAAGTCATATGAAGATTTCTACCCTTTTGAGATGAACCAAGACCTGAAGGAAAGGTACCATCATAGTGCTCTTTAGGAGTGGTATGAAATAATCTCCTCCCTAATAACTACCCGCATGAAGGACGGTGAATCCATCACGACCCACATGCAAAAGATGCAAAGGTATGTGGACCGTTTGCTGAAGCTGAATGTAAACATCCCTGAGGAGTTGGCAATTGACATCATTTTGCACTCCTTGCCTTCTTGTTATGACCATTTTCGTATGACATATCATATGAACAAAGAGGAAGTTACCCTCAGCAAGCTTCAAGGACTCTTGAAGACCGAGGAATCCGGTCTTAAGGGTAAGGCGGTTGTTACCTCTACTACTCCTACTCCAACATCTACCCCTGTTTTGGCTATCGGGCAAGGCAAAGGGAAGAAGAGGAAGCACCCTTCGAAGGGTACCAAGGGAAATTCTCTTGAAGGATCCTCATCGAAGACCAAGAGCGGTTTGGTCACTCCTTCTGCCATTCCCAAGGATGCTGAATGCTTTTATTGCCATGAAAAGGCACACTGGAAGCGAAACTGCCCTAAGTACTTACAGGATCTAAAGGATGGGAAAGTGAAACCCACCCACGCAGGTATTTACACTATATTGTCTAATTACTCATCATATTCTAACTCTTGGGTGCTTGATACAGGATGTGGTATTCACATATGTTCTGATTTGCAGGGCCTAAGAAGAAGTGAGAATGTGGAGCACGGGAAGATAAACTTGATCATGGGGAATAGGAAGGCTTCACCTGTTTCCAAGATTGGAGTTTATACTTTGTTGCTTAATAATGGGTTGAAATTAGATTTGAATAAATGTGTGTACTCGTCTGAAATGGCGAGGAATATTATTTCTTTTCATGCATTGTACAAACAAGGTTTTACCTTTTCGTTTGATAATGAATGTGGTGGTATTGATGGTTTCTTTAATAATGTGTTTTATTTTAAAGCATTACCTTGTGATGGTGTGTATGAAACTGTGTCAATTGTAGACAACTTAGGAAATAATGTGTTTTATATTGATTCTTCTACTAGCTTGGATAAAGCATCATTGTGGCATTATCGTCTTGGACATGTAAACAAGAAACGCATAGGCCAACTCCAAAAGACTGGAGTCTTGGAATCATTCGACCTTAAATCGGATGATAGTTGTGAATCTTGTCTACTTGGAAAGATGACAAAATCACCCTTCACTGGAACTTGTGAAAGGGGTGAGGGTTTGTTGGACCTAATACATACAGATGTATGTGGGCCATTCAAAACCGCCACAAGGGATGCTAATCGGTATTATGTGACTTTTATTGATGATTTTAGTAGATATGGGTATGTCTACTTAATCAAACATAAGTCAGAAACCTTTGAAAGGTTTAAGGAATTCAAACAGGAAGTAGAAAATCAACTGGGCAGGAACATTAAGAAGCTTCGATCCGATCGAGGTGGTGAGTATCTTAGTACCGACTTCCTTGACTATCTTAAGGAGTGTGGGATTGTCTCACAATTGACTCCTCCTAGGACACCACAGCTGAATGGTGTAGCTGAGAGGCGTAATTGAACCTTGTTAGAGATGGTTGGCTCTATGATGAGTCGAGTTTCGTTACCAATATCCTTTTGGGGGTATGCCTTAGAGACTGCCGCCCATATCCTTAATTTAGTCCCTACAAAGAAGGTTACCAAAACACCTCATGAGATGTGGACTAGGAAGATTCCCAATGTAGATCACATCAAGATTTGGGTTTGCGAGGCTTTCGTGAGGCGTGAGACTCAAGATAAGCTCAAACCCCGAAGTGAAAGGCGTATTTTCATCGGCTACCCACAGAAATCCTTCGGTTACCTCTTCTACAGACCCAGTGAGAATGTGGTCTTTGTAGCAAGAAGAGGGGTCTTTCATGAGAGAGAATTTATAAGCCAAGGAGACAGTGGGAGGCAAATTGATCTTGAAGAAATTCAAGAATCAATTGGTGAAGGAACCTCAAACACTAGCAATCAACCTGAGGAGGAAACTCTTGTTGATCCAGCTGACGAGTCTGTACCTCCGAGGCGTTCCACACGGGTTAGGAACACACCTTCGTTTTATTATTGCTTTCATATTACTACGGAAGGTGATATGTTTATCAGTGATAGTACACTGGTAAATTTGGATGAACCTAGCAGTGTTAAGGAAGCCATGGCAGGCCCAGAGTCTGCTAAATGGAAGGGGGCTATGGACAGCGAGATACAGTCCATGTATGACAATCAAGTTTGGAACTTGGTTGACAATGTACCAGGCCGTAAAACAGTCAGGTGCAAATGGATATTCAAGAAGAAGACCGACATGGAAGGAAACGTGCATACTTATAAGGCTCGACTGGTTACGAAGGGTTTTACTCAAACTCAAGGTATTGATTGTGATGAAACCTTCTCGCCGGTAGCAAAGATTAAGTCTATTAGGGTTATGCTAGCCATTGCAGCATTTCATGATTATGAAATATGGCAAATGGATGTCAAAACCGCTTTCCTTAACGGAAAGTTGGCTGAGGATGTGTACATGAATCAGCCAGAGGCTTTTGTCAGTGCAGAGTACCCTAATAGAGTATGCAAGCTTGAGAAATCCATTTATGGATTAAAACAAGCATCTCGTAGCTGGAATCTTTGTTTTGATGAGAAGGTAAAAGAGTTTGGCTTCTCGAGAAGCGAAGATGAGTCTTGCGTATATGTCAGAGCTAGTGGAAGTATAGTTAGCTTCTTGGTACTGTATGTGGATGACATACTACTTATAGGAAATGACATCCCAACCTTGCAGGAGGTTAAGTCCTGGCTTGGGAAGTGTTTTGCTATGAAGGAGCTAGGGGAGGCTGCCTATATCCTAGGGATAAGGATATTAAGAGAAAGGAGTAGAAGACTGATTGGACTTAGTCAGAGTACCTACTTGGATAAGGTGTTGAAAAGGTTCAACATGGAGAATTCCAAGAAAGGAGATTTACCGATCCAAAGCAATGCCAAACTGAGTAAGACTCAGAGTCCGAGTGCAGAGGCAGGGATAGCTGAGATGAGCCAATTACCGTATGCTTCCGCTGTTGGCTCGATCATGTATGCTATGACTTGTACCCGCCATGATGTGGCATTTGCTTTGAGCATGGTCAGCAGGTATCAGGGGAACCCTGGCAAGGCTCGATGGACTGTGGTAAAGAACATTCTCAAGTACTTGCGGAGGACTAAGTATTGGGTCCTTACCCTTGGTGGGAGTGATGACTTGAGAGTATTAGGGTATAGTGATGCTAGTTTTCAGACTGATAGGGATAACTTCTACTCTCAGTCGGGCTGGGTCTTTACCTTAAATAGAGGGGCAATTTCTTGGAAGAGTTCCAAGCAGGAGACGGTGGCTGATTCGACTTGTGAATCAGAGTATATAGCAGCGAGTGAAGCAGCGAAGGAGGCGATATGGCTAAAGAACTTCATCGGAGACCTTGGAGTTGTACCAGCTATTAAGGACCCCATAGAGATTTTCTGTGACAACAATAGTGCGGTTGCCTTAGCCAAGGAACCAAGAGATCATGGCAGATCCCGACACATTGACAGAAAATTTCACTTCATAAGACACAAGATTGAAGAAGGACTCCTCGTGGCAAGGAGGATATCGTCGGATGAGAATCCTGCAGATCCCCTTACGAAGGGACTGGCGAGGGCTAAGCATTTTCAGCATGCGAGGCGCATCGGGCTGACGGACGATATTAGGTTTACAGATTAGATAGTTTTCCTGAAACTTGTAAAATGTAATCGACGTTTGATGATCAATAAAATTTGTGATTTACTTATGAGTAAAGTGTTACTGTCATTGTCAATTATTTAATATTGTTTCAGTTTTGCACGTTTTGACTTCCAGAATTTATTTATTCAAACCTCCATAATCGATGATACGTCGAAAGTAGGTATGAATCAAGATTGTCATGAATTGGGTTTGTAGATGGCTAAAGTTATTTAGACATGGCAATGGTTGCTGCAACATTCATGAGTACTCATAAGTTATGAGTATTGGCATAAACCCACGCTCACTTGTATCACTTCATGGAATTTATCTCGAGTGATCGTGAGACGATAATATCATATAAATCTTCAAACCTAGAGATATGTGTTGTTACCTATGACTTGGATGTGCATTGATTGCACGTAAACGCATCAGTAACTTGATGTTATAAAACGTGCCTTTGTGTACAATTCAATAAGTAGTAGATAAGCATATCAGTCGAAGTTTATCTGTTCCTTCTAGAAATAGAAGCGATATCTGGGCCCTTCGATGATTTTGTGTTGACCCATGTACCGGGCCCGGTCAGAACTAAACCGATGTGATCAGTAAAGTTCTTTGTCAAACAAATCGGAAAATCGAGAAACAACTGCTTGACAATAAGCAAGACAGAGTTCCATGTCTTTGTCTGGCTGATATCATGAGAGTAGAGGATTATATGATCACTTGTCTTAAAAATGGCGCTTCATAGTTCGACGGAGTTTTCGAGAGCTACGATTGTTGGTTGGTTCCTGAAGTTATATAGGCAAATACAGTTATTAGACTTATCCAAGTGGGAGTCTGTTGGATAAGCTGTCTAAGTCCATAACTTATTTGGTATATACTTGATCCGACCGGCATGGTCCATTTGGGTTGCATCTCATCCAAACTATTTATGGATAATTTTATGAGAGTTATACACATATGTTTATTAATATGTTATAAGTTATAATATATTAATATGAAGTTATCTTATTTAATTAGTTTTAGTCTTAAATTAATTATGAATTAATTTAGAGACTAAAAGAAAGACTAATTAGATTATGGGCTATTGATTTTATATGGTGTGGGCTAACACTCATTTGTTAATGGGCTAGGCTTGTATGGAAGTCCATGGATGATCCATGGAGCTTTTATCCCATGGATCCTTGGAAAGGAAAAGACATGGGTTATTAGGGTTTCACCCTAACCATTCACACTATATAAGCATGCTTATGAAGCATGAAATGGCAACTAGTGAACTAGTGTGTGTAAGCTTGTGGGTGGCCAAAATTATACAAGTGTGTATACTCTCTCAAAGTTTTCCAAGAGTTTGTGGTGTTTTGTGATTCCATTTGAGGCATTCACACTATTGGTTCTTGGCCCTCAAACTCCTTAGAACCAAACTCATCAAAAGGTATGTAATCTCTTCTAACTCTTTTATGTTGAAATGTTCCCCATGCCATGTTAGATAGGTTATAAACCTTGGAAAATTTATTATTTTGCATGTAATTAGACAAACATAGATCCAAGGTTTATCAGGGTTGCATGCACACTTAGGAAGTGTTAGATTGCTCAAAACCCAACAGTTTTGACTTCCAGAATAATTATGTTTGGTATATCATATTATTCCAACCTCCACAGTCGGTCATATGTCGGAAGGAGGTATAAATCAAGACTGTCATGATTGGTTGCAGAGGTATAAGTGGTTGGACATGGCTATAACAATCATGAGTGCTCATAACTTCTGAGCATTAGACTCCACCCACACTCACTAGAATCACTTCATGGAATTTATCTCGAGTGATCGTGAGACGGTAATATCATATAAGTCTTCAAACCTAGAGATATGATTTGTTACTTATGAGTTGGTTATGCATTGATTGTACTAAAACGCATTGGTTACTCGATGTTATAAAACGTGCTTTTGTGTATAATTCAATGAGTAGTAGAACAAACATATGAGTCGAAGTTTATATGTTCCTTCTTGGATTAGAAGCTGATATATGGGCCCCTCGATGATTTTGTTTTGACCTATGTATCGGACCCGGTCAGAACTAAGTTGATGTGTTCAATGAAGTTCTTTGTCAAACAAATCGGGAATTGGGAAACAAACTGTTGGACAATAAGTAAGACATTTTTCCATGTATTTGTCCAGCTCATATCTAGAATAGAGGATTATATGATCACTTATCTTAAATGGCGTATCATCATCTTCTTAGTTCCTAGAAACCTTGAAAGAGCCACGATTGCTGATCGGTTCCTGAAGTCATACTTGTAGTTATAGTTATTAGACTTATCCAAGTGGGAGACTGTTGGATAAGGTGTGTAAGTCCATAACTACTTCTGGTATGTACTTGAGCCGACTCGGCATGGTCCATTTGGGTTGCATGGTACCATGCGTTTGGATAGACTAAATGAGAGAAATAACACTTGTGGTTTGTTAATATATTATAAATTCTAATATATTAATAGTAATACTTTCTTAGTATTGATCAAGAATTAACTTGGAATTAATTAAGTGATGAAAAGATAACTAATTAAATATATGGGTTGATTATGTAAATCATCCATAACTTGTATAGTGGGCTAAAAGGCTCCATGGATTATCAAGTTGGGTTAAACCCATTGGATGCTCCATGGGAGTTACAAACCCATGGGTCATGGAAATGAAGTGTCATGACACATTAGGGTTTACATGGTGTAACCCTAGATGTGTCAACACTATATAAGTAACACTTTCTCCACCAAAATCGGCTACACAAAGAGAAGTGAGGGCTAGGTCGATTTTTAGAGTGTTTGTCTTCTCTCAAAAGTCATTCCAAAAGCATTTGGTGTTGTGTGAAGCATTTGAGGCATCACACTTAGGGTGCTAAGCTCTCAAGGTTTCAAGGAATCAAAATCAACTATAAGGTATGTATATCTAGCTATCCTTTTCGGCTTAAAGTTCCCCATGTATGCTAGATAGGGTTATGAACCTTGGAAACCAAATTTTGCATGTATTTAGACAAACATAGATCTAAGGTTATTAGGGTTGCATGTACACTTAGGAAGTGTTAGAATGCTCAAAACCCATCAGTTATTACAATATAACAATAAAGGTATGTATCCTAACCCTAGTTATATGTTAATTTCTAAAACTACATGTGCCTCCTAGGTTTCTTGTTTTTGTATTAAATGCTTGTATGTCTAATAGTGAAAACATATATCCTCAAATTAGGGTTGCATGCACACATAGGATTGTTTGCTATGTATAAAGCCCATTACTAGCTACCAAGCCAACCATAATCATCGTGAGTTGGACCCGCATCCGAAAATACCCAAATCATGTGTTTGGGTCACATCTCGAACCCCAAAGCCTTCATTAGACAAGAATAGGTAGAAAGGCTCTAACATAACCCTAAACATGGATGCAATCACACGTTTGTCATGTGTTACTATGAATATGCAACCGATCGTTGAAAGTTTCTGAACCTCAGACCATGTGCGACCTCTATCTAAACTTCCACTTGAGCTGGCCTCCCTATAACATCCGAAAAACCAAGGATAAAAATTTCATTTTTATAATAACCAAAATACTATTGTAACTTTTTCAAACATCCAAATGCATTTCAAAGTATAATAATTATCAGAGTTCATTCCCAAAGATCAAATATTGTAGAAAATACGGGTGTATGCGTTGCAATCAAGCCAAGACCTTCCCTTTCGAATCAAAGTACTTGAAACCATAAACAACAATTATAAGTACAAAGCTTTGTGCATTCCCCAAATACCACATACCACACATACCAATCGAGTCATAAATAACATACATATCAACGAGCCATACTTATCATACATATATCACAATCAATAAAGGTCTTATGTGTCATCCATAGTCTTGTTATTATGCCACAAGCTGCCTTATAGTCTTCCTTCCCATGCCAGGGGCCAAAACCATGGGTCTTATGTACAAGTTCTAGGAGCCACCTCTGGGTCTTTCATGCAAGCATCACAAAGACAACTAGCATACAATCTACACTACTAAACTACTTAACTGATAGAGTTCAGACTCTCGTATTGCATATAATTTGCTAGGAGCCACCTCCTGGTCTTTCATACAAGCTGCCAAGGGTTACTCCCAGGTCATCCTACAATACATAAATTAAATGGGATGGCATTGGTGCCTTCGACCCATAGAACAGTGAAGTGACTCACTTCGAATGCAGAAGCTCACAGAAAGAAATCCTTAGTTGATGTCCTGACAACACCTCTGAGCTATCAGATAAAAATAACACCCAATTAGCAATTAGGTTCCATTCTAAGGCCTATCATCCATCCTTGGGGTAAAATGACCATTTTACCCTTGGCCCAACAATCATCAAAACTGAGGCCCAAAACCAAAGATCCACAAAGTCCCATTAATGGCTTAATTTTCCAAAATGGGCCCAACCCCATATGGATCTTACCCTAAGCCTATAATTTCCTTAATTACAATTCTGATTACCTCAAGTACCCCCCTTAGAACTACTTGGTCAAAGATAGGGTCAAAAGTCAAGGTAAACGGCCTGAGTTGACCCAACTCGCCAAGTTGTCCTTCAACTCGCTGTGTTCCTGCATTATCTGGAAAGTCAAGGAAAAACCGAGCCAACTCGCCGAGTTTATCCATAAACTCACCGAGTTCGCCAAAAACCCACATCTTATTACATTAAGTTGGCACTATCGACACTAAGAGCTTCATAATTCAGATCTCGACCAAAATGAGATCTAGAAGGGTAAAGTTTCAAACTTTACCCCCTAGGAACATCTGAAATGTGTCCAAACCCAAACCCCAGACTTAAAAGAGTGAAGGCTTAAGCATTAAGCACTTAATACTTAATGAAAAATCCCTAAATTGTAGATTTGACACCCTAGATAAAACTTAAGGTATATAACATTAAAGTTCATATTATGTGTAAAAGCTTCATCAGATATTTTAGATCACTTTTCTTTTAGGCATTGCACTTTACTTAAATGTGTTTTCTTGAAACCCAACATGGTATTTGTACAACTTTCTAATCCAAACGTGTTTACAATACATCATTAATGCCTACATTTCAAAACATACCTTATTTGTATATTTTATTACAAATTAGTTATATAATCTATAAAGTTTCTAGATTTTACTGCATTGCAAAGCATAGTGTTCACTTTAAAATTTCAAGTGATACAGTCTCAACAATGTATAATTATTCTTCTAAATATGTTGAGTCTTTACCTTATTCATTTTAACCATTGTTGCAAGGTTGTCAAGATCGGAATCCTACATAGGATCGATTTTGGGTTTGTAAGATCAGGATCATGAGATCGGGATCGGGATCCTAAGATCCCACAAAATAAAATATAACTTTAATTTATACTTTTTAAACATGAAAAATATTCAAACGTTTAATTTTTCGTTCAAAAGTTATAAAAACTTCAAAATATTAGTCATAAGTTACAACACAAAATGATAAATGGTAAATTGGTAAAGGGTAAAAGACATAAATTGGTAAAAATAATATTCATTTTCAAAAAAAAAAAATCAAGGGAAGGTGGGATCGGAACGGATCTCGATCCTACGATCCTACCTGCGATCCTACCCCAAATACGATCCATTTACAATCAGGATCATTTTTCATCCCTAGGATCGTACGATCCTGTGATCATGATCGCGATTTTGACAACCATGCATTGTTGGACTCCAATCTAAAAAGTCAAAGTTGTCATATTTTCAATTACTAGTTTTAGTGTTTCTTCTTTTTCACAAATAGAGTTTAACTTAATTGATAACTCATGAATGATTAGAAAACACTTTAAAACTTCTACGTGTCTATTTAATCATCAACATACATCAATGATTGAGGTTTGAGGTATTTCTCAATCTATTTTTTTATCTACCTATGTGTATTATTCGTAAAATTTTAACATAACATTCATTGCTACTACCTTCTTTTTTCCCCCAAACTTGATTTCTCGCTCTCCTTCTAATTTTAGATCTCGCATACCCTTAATAATAACATAATACATTGTCTAACTTTGTTTCTATCTATTTTGCTTCTCTTGATATCATGTTCATACGCATAAAGAATAGAAGTCTACCCTTATTAATCTGGGCGATTAATGCACGTATAGTCGCAAGGCATAATTTCGATTTAGTCAACTTTGATATATTCAATTACACCTTTTATCATATACATCTTGTTTTTATTTTGAAATCTACTATAAACAAGTGATCCTTATTTACATTTTATCTTTCGTTCCAAATTCGAAAAATTGATTTAAAATGTAATGTTTATTGTTTCTTAATTACATTAATACACAAGATGAATACCCTTCTGCTTATCATTTTTCTAAGACTGGGAGGTATGTGTGAAGGATATATTTACTTATGTTTATTCTTCTTAAAACTTAAAAAAGCTTAAATATTACAATTATCTATCCTTAAAATGATTTTTTTGGTAGAACCACTAAATTAACAATGCACTATTTTTAATGATTGATATTTTTACTCATTTCTTAAAATAGCGTTCTACTTTGCAATCTCCAGTGAGTTCCTAAACTCTCAAGCTTGTTTTCATAAATACACTGTCTCCACTTAAACTTATATTTGTCTTGACTAAGACAAATAGACAATTTTTCAACAGGGGAATCTAATTATTTATGTATAGATTCCCTTATTGATGACTAAAACCTTTAACATTAATTAATCTCTTTATTATTTTACTACTTCGTTTGGTCGCCACACATGTATCTTCATTTTCTTGGAATTATTATGCATTTTGATAACAATGAGATTAACAATCATTTCTAAAGACTCAAAATGCTATCTACACAATGTGATTTAAGATATCATAAACTTTCACCGCCTTCATTAGAAACAACGAATCTCTAACTATATTCTTCAATTATTATTCCATTATTGTACGAGTAACCATAGTAGTAATTATAGCCTCGATGATCCTCAATCATTTTGTAATTTATTTTGTAGACGACACTTAAATAGTTTTTACACTTGAGATATACCAAAACTTCGTTGCTTACCCTTAATACATATCTTTAGGAACTTATCGTCGATTGTTTCTCTTTCATTCGTGTTACCCCTTCTTATTTTAGAATATATCTTTTACAGATTTAGTAGCCAATTTGGAAGTGAACAAATTGTTCCTAATCGCTTCCCTATCAGGCAGAAAATTTACACTTAGTGCTGATTTAGAATGCGGACTTAACGTTCAATGTGGTTGGTGCTTCAGCAAAACTTATAGCGCTCTCTTAATTCACATAATATCTAACTAGATAATCTTTTTTGTCTAGGTCGCCATGGTTGGATCATGATTCCATGAACCAAATTTCCCACAATCTAGACTGTAGAACTCGAATGAGGGAAACACTAATTTGATTATAGCTAAAAAGTTGGGATCTTCCTTGTGGAATTAACCCAAAATAATCAAAGAGCTCTCAAAGTCACCACCTCTCCATCTTTATAATTGTATTTGGCTAAGTTCTAATGGAATACGCCACGAATTAAATTTTGGGACAAAATTCTTTCAACTGGGGGAGACTGTGATAACCGTCAAAATTTGAGACAGTTCTAGATTAGAGTAAACTTAGTTGCACATATAGGCACGACATATTCTAGACTTTGTAACTAGAAGCTAAGTTATAACCAACTAGAAACTTGGAAACAATTAGAAACAATGGATAGTGTACTTTAATTTCACATTGATATGTGAATTCTACAACTACTTAAAGTGACAATCCATATTTGGGTCACTTTTTTTACTTGAACACCCTTTCATGAATCATATACACACATCATCCACTTGACCTAGAAGTAGAAATTAGGTTAGAGTCTCATAGTATCTTAAGTCAAAGTTGAAAACTAGGTCTAGTGTACTTGATTCCTCAATTTCGCTTGAATCTCGTAATCACTACATAGAATACCAATAAACCAATAAAAATAAATTACAAAAAGTATTTATAATTTTAATAAGAGTTATGAAACTCTAAAATAGTTTGAAGTCTCAGAATTCATGTAATTTTGATATCCAAAGATTTACAAACTTTCAAAAACCCTAAATGCCCTAAAAACCTAAATTTATAAAATTTAACCTCTAAATTAAATTAAAATAATTATGAACCTTAAAATATCTATTTGAAATAATTAAAATTAGGAAATATAACCAAGGAAATAAATTTTCGGTCATTACCAATTACCCTTAATTTATATGACAAAAAGCAAAGTTTTATTGATAAAAGCTAGGTTAAGTTGTATATTTTATAAAACTTTGATATTTTCTATAAAAGATTTAAATAATATAAAGAGAAAACAGAAAGAGAGGGTATTACACCTAAAAACATTCAGATCTATCTCTCTCCTTATCTCTCTCTCACACTCAAAATGCACACACTACTCGTTTTCACTCACTCTTCACTCCACCTCTTTACATCCTTCAATAACAGTTTTTTTCTCTCAAAATCCCTTTAATAACAACCCTTGACCACAAAAATTTGAAGCTTCAATTGTGTTTCTTTATAAAAAAAATCAGAGCCAATGTTTGAATTCACAACCATCTTTTATGGTTTTACCACTCTTGCTTCAAAACATCTTTCATTTCATCTCGTTTTCGGATTCTATGCCTCTACCATGGCTAGAATGTTCTTTTCTATATTAATGTTTGTAGATTTTCACCATCACATGTTGCATGTATTCGAAATGGTGAAAATCTTTGATCAAACCTATGTTAAGACAATGATTTAAGCCATGCATGTGCATATTACTTCAAAAAATCGACTTCTACTTCTTCATCTTCTACAAACTTGTTTTCTTTTGGTTAAAATGGTTTTTATAACATCATGAATGTATTTTAACACCATGCATGTGGAAAAACATGGTTGCATGTTCATGATCTTAGCATAAAAATCAGTTTTCAAGTTAAGAGCACCAAACTCAAGTAAAGAGTTTTTGAGAAACAAGATTTTATACATGAATACATGTATTTTATGATTTCAAATCATTTTGATTTCTAGAAACATGAATATAACATGCATTAGTCATTATATCTTTAAAAGATCTCAATAGATCTACGCAAGGTAATGATGAAAACTCATTTTTTCCAACCTATTAGCATGCATGCAATCTACCAGATTTATTAACCTCACTTTGAACTGCTATATCTCATTCATTTCTTAATCAAAAACCAAGATTTTTTTCTGAATTATAATAATATGAGTTCGCTTTCCAAACCAAGTAGTCTCACTGCAAAAGATAAATATTTCGATTTTTAATAATTACAAAACTATTACTGCAACAGCACTTTCTTTATGAATATTAGTTTTGTGTTGCATGTTCAAAGGACTTATTCATCATTAAAACTCCTTCAAGAATTATTTTAACTCCTAACATCATAAAATCAAAGTTACAAAAATATCTAAACTTAAAAGTGGTGAGAAAATGTTATAACAACACTCAAAGTGACATCAACATTTTTACCAAAATCACAAGAACCAAGTTTTTCTCTATAATCTATTGAGTCTTTAGGTATGTTTTTCGACATCCAAATTGAGAACACGATTTTTCGTAGTTATTAAATTGTATGAAGATTCATTCAAGAAATTTTCAGCTTAATATATATTTTCTTTATTTTTAGATGAAATGATTGGAAAATAGAGTGTTAAACCATATAAAATATTTACAATAGTTTTTATACTGTAAACCAACATCCTCCGTGAAGTTTGAGAAAATTTTATTACTATTTACCATTAGTTTTTATTTTATAGTTATTAAGCACAAATAAATACCCAAAATCGGGTTCTAAGTTATAAAAATTACATTTGTTATTTTTCAAAGCTTCTATATACTATATAAGCTTCACAAAAAAATTTATGAATTTTCCATAACTTTTTACTATTTTTCCAAGATATAATGTATATTAAAAAAATTAAATAAGTGAAAAATAGTTAAACTTTTCCAAATTTCCTAAACATTTACCAGGAAATCTTTTATTACATTATAACCATAAATAAAATTTTTGGGGAATTATCTTAACTGTTTACTATTTATTTCTATTTTCTTAGTATTAAACACACTTAAATTCTAAACATAGGGATTTTCTATTCAAAAATGACTTCAAATAATTTCCCCATATTATGCACACTGTAGAACAGTTACACAAAAATTGTAAGAATTTTTCATGATAATATACTATTTTTCCATGATTTTGTGATTATTCAATGAATTAAAATGGTGAAAAATAGTTAGGCAAATCAAAAATTCAAGTAAATTCATCTTAATATCTTTGACTTCAGTTGAAATTGAAATACAAAGTTTGGGAAATTTTTGTGACAACCCAAAGTTCGTTCCATCAATTGTAACCCTTTTCATTATATATTCGTCGTTTTTCAATTCCGTTTTTGTTACGTCAATAAGTTAACTCATAAATGTGGGACTTTTATTATGACTTAATGAGTGTCTAAACATATTTAGAACTCATATTAACAGTCCATAATAGTAATCAGAAACATTTTAGAATCGACCATATCGGGTTACGGTAAATTAATCGGGTACAACCAAAAGCATCGTATAACGCCGATATCGGGTAGAATTCCACCGTGTCCAAAACTTAGAACATATTTAAAGAGGATTAAGCTTCCATTTGAAGCTTTTGATCTCTCTCACTAGTCTCTCTCTAACCTCTCTCCTCAAACCAAAGAATTAGGTCCAAAAACACCAATTTAAGGCTCAAATTCATCAAGGTAACCTCCCTAACTCATAGTATAGCAGCATTAGCCTTCAAATTCGTGTTTAATCTTTGGAAAAGGACCATATTCATGAGTTTACGACCCTGGAACATGCTTGGGCCGTAAACACAGGTGAAGAGGGTTTTTGAGCCTTTAAACCCTTCCAAACCAACTTCGGGACTTAGATATGACTTAATGGCTTACCAATTCGGACTTAGAACACCTTGAACATCATTTTTGAGGAGTAAACATGATTTTACTACCCAAGAACATGCTTGGGCCATAAAATCACCTTCATGGAGAGTAAACTCACATTTGAGTGTTTAAAAGACACTTAAACACACAAATGGCTTTGGGATAAATTCTAGAATCAACCACAATTGATTTAGAGGCCTTAAACTTGATGAAAACAACCTCTTGGAGTGTTCATGGCCATAAACCCCCCTATAAAGGGTTCCTGTGCCGTAAACCCTTCTGTCACACCCCGCTAAAGCGGAAACGCAAGATATGACAACGAGAACGGTTTCATTGCAAAAGATAAAGATACATCACCATAGCAGTATTTAAAAGTTTACAACCCATAGCTTCAAAAGAAACAAAATACAAGTTTTTCCAAAATAACACTGTTCAAAGATAACTTCATAAATAACTTCAACACGATGCAGCATGCTCTATGATGATGAATCTTTATATCCATCTACTAATTATTTCTTGAAAAAGCATGTAAAACGAGCATCAACTATGAAAATAGTTGGTGAGTTCACAAGTTTATAAATCTAGCTTGAAATAAGGCTTTTCGTAAATACAAGTACATTGCTTTAATGAGAAACAAAGTTGATTGCTATTAATGAATACAAGTTTATTGCTATAATGAGAAATGAGTTTGTATGTGTATGAGCAAAAAATGAGTCTCAACCAAACCTATGACTGAAGCCCTATCGAGATCTATGCTTATCGTTCCATAGATGAATATGGTATCATGCACTCCAGCAATAGGGCGAGTGAGGAGTTGTCAATTCCTAATAGCGCTATCCATAATGACCATTGGCTCAAAGAGTTAATGGTTAGAGATAAGGGAAGGGCCTTAGTACGATAAGTTCTCATGTTCCGTGTTGCATAGACATACATAGAGAGACATAGCAATACAATAGCAATCATGTTTGATACAAATCAATTTAAATACAACATGCAAATAATAGATTTTCTGGACATGCTTTTCCACCCCAAAACATAAAAATTGAAAATAGGAGACTGCATTAATACTCACAATATGCTAAATCTAGCAACCAAGTTTATACGAGTTAAATAAATACAACAGATATAAATAGTTTAGGACATGCTTTTCCACCCCAAAACATTCAAAAACCGAAAATAGGGGATTGGTGAATACTCACAATGTTTCATGTAGGTACAAGCAGTGCCTCAGGATGCACCACCGTCTTACTATCGGGATCCTACGACATCAAACACACACTAGTGAGTTTCCATGTCGAAATCTAATTCTAATATACTAAACTCTACATATAGAGAAATGCCGATTTATGTTCTAGTATTGGATTTTATATTAATTGGTTACACTTTTTCTAAAATGGTGAATTTCTACAAGTCGTGCGATTAATTACAACTTTGGAATATTAATTTTCCAGATTTAGTAATATAAATTAAAGCTATTTCTACACATTTAAAGGTGTTTTATATTCCTAAAAATGTAAAATATTATCAAACAGTTTCCCAAAAATTGTCAAACCTTGTATTTCCATTGTAAATACAATAGAGGTTTTCTAGAAAATTTTCCTTGAATTTTTGATATCGTTAACTATTTTTCAATTTTTTAAGTCTTCTTAACAACATAAATTCACGGAAAATAGCATTCAAAGGATAAAAATTCTCAAACTTTTTATTTTACTGTTATTACACAATACTAAGCTGGGAAAAATATAAAAATGGATCTCCAAGCTGTTTAATTAAATTTTATGATTTTTGAGCATTTATTCCAATAAAAATTGAAATAAATAGAAAAACAGTTTCCAAAATTACCCAAACTTTTTATTTAACTGTTATTATATATAACTAGGCTGAGAAAAATATAAATTTTTCAGTACGTATTTCTATTTTTCCTTGTTTTATTCCTTTAAATAATCATTAATTGAAGAATAAATATTAAACAGTTAAAATAAATTACCAAAAATTTTTGTAACATCATTTAAAGTGTAATTAATTTGGAAAAAATACCAAAAGTGGTTTTCATATTGTATAATCCAGTTTTGGGTATTTATGTGTATTTATGTGTATTTAAGTGTATTTAACTTTAGAAAATAGGAGAAAAATCGTTTACAGTAGAGAAAAATCATCAAAAATTTTATGTAACCTCCTACTGTACAACATGATGTTCTGGTAATTTTCATGAATTTTGGATAATCAGAACTATTTTTCCTATTTTTAGGCCATTATAATTACCAAAAATTGGGAAAAATAGTAAGGCATGATGAAAAATTTGGAAATTATTTTTCTGAGTCACCCACCACAGGTAAGGGCTGCGAAAATTGTTAGATACAATTTGCACACTCTCTAAAGTGGTTTTGTGATTTATTATACCCAAATAAAAAGAAAATCGGAAACCATACCAAACAGCAACAAAAATCGAAGCAATTTAATGAGGGGTCATTATTCACCATAGGGGTCATCCATGAATTTATTCCGGATTTATAGACCTCTAGTAGTATTTTATGTGATTTATGCCGTTGTTTTTTTGCAATAATTTTAATAAATCAAAGAAATGATAAAAGCTCTTGGTATTTTACAGATTATCACATGCATGTGAGGGCTTTCATAAGAAAAAATGTTCAAAATTTATTCAGAAGGGAAAATAGGGGTATTGAACCCAAACAAGTTAAGAAATGTTGCACATTATAGTGCATGAGATGTAAATGTGGCTGAAGTTCATGAATTTGAGTAGCACATTCTATGGGGTTTTAAGCCACGAAATTTCATCCATCATTCACTGGATATGTTAAGTTTCTAAATTATTTTTCCCCAGATTTATGGTTGGGTTTAAGGACACTGATCACGCAAGGAAAAAAATGGTGATCACAGAAAAATAGCTGTTCGCGTAACCATTTTGTAAAAATTGCCAAAAATCCGATATTTAATATTCTACAGTGAGACCAGTTGGGTTTGAAAGTTAACTCGTGGAAATATCCAATAAAAAAACAATATCAGGATTTGGTTAAGTAATTACCAAGTTATGGCCATTCAAAGCTGAACAAAGTAGTCTGGTAGATTGCATGTCTTCCCTGTTTGCTTTGAGTGCATGTTTAGGGCATTTTGACAAGAACAACATGCATGCTTCTATTAAGGTCCGATTTCTAGCACATGCATGGAGTAAATGAGCATCCAAGATGTAATAGAAATGGTTTAAATGCTTTTGGGCATGCAAGAACACAAAAGAAATGGAGAAGAAGATTTAATACTCGGTTTTGAAGTCACATGAACACCTGTGCATCTTTTTCACTCCTTGCATGGGTTTGATCCCGGATTTTCACCATCTCAAACACATGCATCGTGTTATGGTGAGAATCTACAAACCACAAGGGGAAAAGTAAGGATTTCTAGCCATATAAGGGCATAGAATCCGAAGAGTAGAGAAGAATCATGAAGAAGAGGATGTAAAATCATGAAACTATGAGGGAGGATTGTGTTGTTTACCTTGGTTTTGATCTTGAGAGAAGCAAGAACGCTTCAAGGTCTTCTCAATTTCGAAATCATGTTAGAGAATGGAGGATTTTCGTGAGTTAGAGAGAGAGGAAGAGAGCTTGAGTGTTAGATGGGTGGAGTGTGAGAGAAAGTGAAGAGAGAAGTGGAATAGTGAGGGTTTGAGTTTAATGATTGAATTTTTGGGAAATGAAAGCATGGGGGAGAGGGGGTGCCGGATTTTTGAGGGTATTAAAGTGCCCTCTCTCTCCTAATTCAAATTAAATAATTTCCCTCTTCAATTTTTATAAAACCATAATTTTTATAAAAATGATTCTTTATGTAATTCTCTATTTATTTAAAAATCTTGTTTTTATCTAATCAATTATGATGAATGTATAATAATTTAAATTTCTATTTCATTTATATAATCCATAATTTTATTAATAAAAATTTTATATTAGGAAGTTTATAGCCAAATTTTATAAAGTTTTTAAGCTTTAAGATTTATAAATTTGGATTTTTGGCTCTGTAGGATTTTTGGAATATTGTTTGATATTCACCATCATATTGAAATATAATTAGAATATTTTAATTTATTTTTAGGGTTTTACACCCTTTTTCAATTGTAACAAAGTTTGAAGTTTCATTCTAATTATAGCATTGTCATTTCCTATTGTAGTTAAGCAACTTACTAGAATCGTAAGTGTCAAGTATATTATTCATAAATCTTAGTTGGATCCAAGTTTATGCAAGATTTTGACCTAATATTTACTACTAGGCCATGGCATGTTGTGCATGAATGGTTTTTATAAAGATGCATCAGTCCGAGAATGACCTGAATTGACAGTTGTCACAAAACTCATCTACACAAGTCAAATGATGCCCTAACTTCATTCTAAGGCTTGTGAAATTGGTTTGAATCACATGTGATTGATCTAAAGCCACCAAATCATCAATATAAGAGGGGTATAGGAGCTTACGGCTGTAAACTCCTATTTTAGGGCCGTAAACTCCCTTTGATGGTTCCTTTGGTGGTAAAACTCATTCCTATGCCTTGAATTTAATCATAGCAACCCTTCCTATGTGTTAATTGACCATTTAGCACCATAATATCCCACATACAAGAGTTCATGGCCGTGAACTCATGTGGTCATGGTCTTAGGGCTGTAAACTCCCTAAGGAGTTTACTATTGAAGTCCAAACTCATTATCCAAGCCATATATGTCCGTAGATGTCACCCGGGTCACTCCAAACACTTGATTTGAAGTGTTTTCGCGTCTTGGAGTGTGTAATCATATCTAATTAGTGATTTAAAGTCTAATTAGATACATTTGTATACCATTTCATATTACATAGGAAACTCGCGCGTTATCAAGCCTCGAACCAACATCTAGCATCCAAACCATCACGTTTTATCGTCTGGTGAGTTCATACCCCTACTCTTTTTCAATGTTTTCACTGTTTTCAGGGGGGATACAAGCAAATTACAAGTAATACTTGTACTCAAAACTTGTTTCATATATGTTGTGCTTCATATTACATATGCTTTTAACACTGACAGTCATAACAAGCAACCATTTGAACCTATAGAATACATTATCATACTATTTGTGAAAAACAGTATAAATTGTTGTATTTATATTTTCACAAATGTTTTCCCACATTATAACAGTTAAAAGCATAACATTTGAACATGGTTTTGTCCTCGGTAACACTCCACAAGGATACGCGAGTGGAGGATAGTCATTTGATCGTTCAGTATTATTACTTGCAAATTTGTTATTCCTATAAATTGGAGACATGTCCTCGGTAAACACTCCACAAAGATATGCGAGTGGAGGACCGCCCTCATAACCTGAATCTCTTAGATAGGGAGCATCACTTGAGTGTATAAATCTATACGGGGCTGACTACCCCGCACCTGGTTGCTAGCTACAGCCAAACCGAAAGGTTCAAGGGTGACGAAAGTCATAAAGTGAGATGGACCACTTATTGCCATAATTAGTCTATGGTATAGTTATGGAACTCGCAATTTGGATAACGGAGATTTACTTTTTAGTAATAATGGGTTTAGTAACTAGTTTACTTGGTATTTATTAGTTTTATAAACGTGTTAAAACTAATACATTTTTAGTGTACATCTTTTACATTACATTTCGGGTTGGTAAACTATCATGCACTTTACAAGGATAACCAGGTTTTCAGTATACATCTTTCACATTAGGAAAATATGGGATTTTCCTGGGATCACAGTTGAACATAACCAGAACCGTGTAACTTAACAGTTAACCATACATTACTTTTAAGAAAATATGGGATTTTCTTGGGTCGTAACATTTTCAGAAACAAAAAGGAAACTCGTACATTATCACAAAACAAAACTGCTTATGAACTCACTAGCTTTATGCTGATTTTCATACTACTTGTATTCGCAGGTCCACATTAGACAGGTCCCCGATGATCCTTTTTCCGAAGACGGAGTGCATCGAAGACACGTCTTGCTTTTGTTTATATATGCATATGTATATCATTGTACAACTTTACGTTTGAACAAATGTAAATTTCTATATGTAATGTAATGGTTGTTTACTTTGATTACTATGTGCATTGGATTTGATACTCAACGTGGAGTCCACCCCAGAAATGTTTCCGCCTTCGGTTTTCGGGGTGTGACAGATTGGTATCAGAGCCCTTGTTTATAGTGAATGAAGTATATCAAACCTTACATGGTATAAAACTATAAACAATAAGGGGCCTAAGTGCTCTGAACTAAAAGTATACTTCAAAATATAAGTATTTTCAAAAGTATACAAGTATACCTAACCGTCGAGATCCGTAACTACAAGTAGAACAAAACATAAGTAAATGGGTGTTGTATGTTGCGGTTAAACCTGGGCGGTTATGTAGTCGTGTCTAGGATCAATATAGCCTGGCCAACTATATTCATTCGAGACATGGCCAACATGTGCTTGGGAGTGACTGTGGTGTTCAACTTGCCTAAAACTTACCCTAATACCCCAAACATCGAACCGTGGTCGTAGCGAATCATGAAATACTATAGGAGTATTTCTTGACCCAATCCTTTGTAGAAATTTTCATACAAGCATTGTTCCTTGATCATTCCTTTAGCGATAATTTATCTGTTTTGATAACTCTTTCCTGCTTTATCGCTTATTCGGAATATATATTTGTCATATCTCTCGATTCAATTCGGAGGACTTATCATCCTCTCTTTCCTGATCTTATTAGATCAAGATGCCTCCAAGAAAGAGACACAGCTCAAAGACCAACGACCCTCCGGCACCACCTTCTCCTCAAATTGACCTCGTAACGCTTCAAACAGCCATTACTCCCACAGTGACAGCCGCCATGTCACAAAGGAACCCCAGTAGTTCAGAGGTGGTCCCCAGCCCCAAAACCTACAAGATAGTCAAGGACACCGAAAAGGGGGTTCTTATAAAGATTTCATGAGCGCAAAACCCACTTCCTTTAATGGCACTGGAGGTGTCATTTCCCTCACTCGATGGTTCAAGAAAATCGAATCCATCTTTGAAATCTATGCTTGTTCGGAGTCCGATAAAGTAAAGTTTGCAGCCTGTACCTTTAGCGATAAAGCCCTGACTTGGTGGAATGGCCGAGTCAAATCCTTGACCCTACCTGTAGCAAATGCTATGGATTGGGAAGCCATGAAAGAACTCCTTTTGGCTGAGTACTGCCCTCGGGGCGAAATACAGAAGTTAGAGCACGAGCTTTGGAACCTAAAGATGAAGGGTTCCGATATTGCTACATACACCTCAAGGTTTGATGACCTGGCACTACTCTATCCGGGAATGGTTACCCCATAGAGTAAGAAGATAGAGAGATTTATTTGGGGGCTGACCCAACCGACAAAAGGAAACATCTTATCTGCATGGCCGGATACTTATGATAGTGCCAAAAGTTTAGCCTAGATCCTGATTGACCACAGTGATGAAGTTGAAGGAACAACCGCCACCCCCGAACTGACCAAAACTAGTGGTGAAAAGAGAAAATTATGGAAGAAGAAGAAAGGCCAACCTTCCCAAGGATCTTCAAAGAAACAGCAGACAGTAGCAGTCCATGCTGCTACTACCCCTATTGTTGTTGCTTCTATTGTGGGATCTACAGCCCAAACCCCTACCAGTAGGTATGCTGGTAACCTTCCCCTATGTGAAAAGTGGAAATACCACCATAACCCCGACCCCTACTATGACCTAAAATGCACCAATTGTGGAAAAAAGGGGCACATGGTCTGATTCTGCAAGGCACCAGCCCAATCTGCAAATCAATCCTCTGGAGCAGGTGTTGGTCAAGCCTGCTATAATTGTGGAGAAGGTTAGCATTACAAGAGGAACTGGCTCAAGAAGGCGATAGCTGATAATACTGGGAGAGTCCTAGCTATGGGATGGGAGGAGGCAGTCGCCGATCCCACTGTTGTTTCGGGTACATTCCTTCTCAACAACTCTTATGCTAGTATTCTTTTCTATTCGGGTGCTGAAAGAAGTTTCGTTAGTCATTCGTTCAAACACAAACTAAAACCTAACCACCAACCATTAACCGAAATGTTTACTGTCGAGATGGCTAACGACGAGAAAGAAAGTGCTAGCGATGTATTAATAGGTTGTACCCTTACCCTGAACGATCATTCATTTTCCATCGATCTTATGCCAGTCTCCATTAAGAGCTTTGATGTTATCATTGGCATGGATTGGTTGAGTCCCAATCATGCTGATATCCTTTGCTACGAAAAAGCCATCCTTCTCAACCTTCCTTCGGGTCAAACTCTCATAATCTATGGCGATAAACTCAGCTCCAACCTTCACATCATTTCCTGCATCAAACCTCAGAAACTCTTACAAAAGGAATGCCAAGCATTCCTAGCCCATGTAATCAACAAGAAATAGGAAGTTAAAGACCTCGAGAGCATCCCCATAGTTTGTAACTTTCCTGATGTCTTTCCAGAAGAGCTTCTACGAATTCCTCCCGAACATCAGGTCGAATTTCGCATTGACCTAATTCTTGGAGCTACCCCCGTAGCCAAGTATCCATATCGCCTAGCTCCAGTAGAAATGTAGGAGTTATCCAACCAACTCAACGAGTTACTCAGTAAAGGGTTCATCAGACCGAGTTCCTCACCCTGGGGAGCTCCAGTTTTATTTCTAAAGAAGAAAGATGGATCCTTCTGGATGTGTATCGACTACCATGAGATGAACAAGTTGACCGTCAAGAACCGATATCCCCTTCCACGAATAGATGACCTCTTCGATCAAATTCAGGGAGCCAGTTACTTCTCAAAGATAGACCTCCAGTCAGGGTACCATCAGCTATGAGTTCTCGAGGGTGATGTTTCCAAAACAGCTTTCAGGACTCGGTATGGACACTACGAGTTCGTAGTGATGCCCTTCGGTCTAAACAATGCACTGGCTGTGTTCATGGACCTGATGAACCGGGTGTGTCGTCGCTTCTTAGACAAGTTCGTCATCGTGTACATAGACGACATACTTTTCTACTCCAGAAGTGAAGTATACCACAAGCAACACTTGAGGTTAGTGTTGGAAACCCTTAGATCCGAGAAGTCGTATGCGAAATTTTCCAAGTGTGAATTCTGGATCCGGAAGGTAACTTTCCTCGGTCACGTGGTAAGCGAGGAGGGTATTCATGTGGATCCTTCCAAGGTTAAAGCAATAGAGACTTGGTAGGCACCGAAAACACCCACAGTAATCCGTCAATTCTTGTGTCTCGCCGGCTATTATCAGAGATTCATCCAGAATTTTTCCAAAATCGCCAAACCCCTAACCACTCTAACACAGAAAGGTGTACCCTATCATTGGAGTGAAAAGCAAGAATCCGCATTCTAGACATTAAAGCAAGCCTTGTGTAGCGCACCTGTTCTGTCCCTACCCGAAGGGATTGAAGACTTCGTTGTCTATTGTGATGTATCTAATCAGGGCTTAGGCTGTGTGCTTATGCAAAGAGGAAAAGTGATTGTTTATGCCTCAAGACAGCTGAAAGCACATGATGTCAACTATACCACGCACGACTTGGAGTTAGGATCCGTAGTCTTTGAACTGAAGATTTGGAGACATTATCTCTATGGAACCAAGTGTACGATCTACACTAACCATAAGAGCCTACAACACATCCTCAATCAGAAAGACCTAAACATGAGGCAACGGCGATGGGTAGAGTTACTCAACGATTATGAGTGCGAGATTCGCTACCATCCCGGAAAGGCCAATGTGGTAGCAGATGCCTTTAGCCAAAAGGAAAGTTCAAGCCGTAAAGTGAAGACACTGACGATGACTATCCATTCCCGTTTATCCATGCAAATCCGAGATGCCTAGATAGAAGCCCGTAAACCTGAGAACAAATCAAGAGAGACCTTGAGGGGAATGGATTAGAAACCTGAGATCAGAGGTGATGGAGTCTACTATTTCATGGACCGAATATGGATTCCAAAGTCCGGAGGATTTAGGGAGATTGTCATGGAGGAGGCACACAAGACCAGATAATTTGTTCACCTAGGTTCGGACAAGATGCACCTAGATCTCATGAAACAATACTGGTGGCCGAACATGAAAGCCGAGATCGCTACGTTTGTGGGAAAGTATCTGAGTTGCGCCAAAGTGAAAGTTGAGTACCAGAAACCCTCGGGTCTACTCCAGCAACCTGATATACCCGAGTGGAAATGGGAGATGATTACCATGGATTTCATCACCAAGTTACCCAAGTGTCCGAGTGGGTACGATACCATTTGGGTACTTGTGGGTCGTTTGACCTAATCCGCTCACTTCATCTCGATCAAAGAGTCATTCAAAATGGAAAGACTCGCGCTGATCTACATCCAAGTGGTAGTTCGACTGCACGGTGTGCCTGCATCCATTATCTCTGATCGAGATAGCAGGTTTACCTCCAAATTTTGGCAGTCTCTTCAGAAGGCTCTTGGAACTAAACTAGACATGAGCACGACTTATCATCCTCAGACCGAAGGACAGAGTGAGAGAACTATCCAAACCCTGGAAGACATGCTTAGGGCATGTGTCATCGGTTCCAGAAAGTCGTGGGACACACATTTGCCATTGATTGAATTCTCGTACAACAACAGTTACCATACCAACATTAAGGCCACCCCGTTAGAAGCCCTCTACGGTCGCAAGTGCAGATCCCCTTTATGTTGGGCCGAGTGAGGGGACACGCAGCTAGCGAAGAGTCGATTCCCCAACAGTGCTCTCACTGGTCCTGAAATTACCCGCGAACCACCGAAAAGATCATCGAAATCGGAGAACGATTGAAAGCTTCACGTGATAGACAGAAGAGTTACGCTAATAATCGACAGAAACCTCTGGAGTTCCAAGTTGGAGACGGTGTCCTGTTGAAGGTCTCGCCATGGAAAGGCTGTTGGATAAGGTGTCTAAGTCCATAACTTATTTGGTATATACTTGACCCGACCGGCATGGTCCATTTGGGTTGCATCTCATCCAAACTATTATGGATAATTTTATAAGAGTTATACACATGTGTTTATTAATATATTATGAGTTATAATATAATAATATGAAGTTACGTTATTTAATTAGTTTTAGTCTTAAATTAATTATGAATTAATTTAGAGATTAAAAGGAATACTAATTAAATTATGGGCTATTTGTTTTATATAGTGTGGGCTAATACTCATTTGTTAATGGGCTAGGCTTATGTGGAAGTCCATGGATGATCCATGGAGCTTTTAACCCATGGATCCTTGGAAAAGGAAAAGACATGGGTTATTAGGGTTTCACCCTAACCATGCACACTATATAAGCATGCTTATGGAGCATGAAATGAAGCCTAAGAGAAAACTAGTGAACTAGTGTGTGTGTGCATGTGTGTGGCCGATTTTATACAAGGTGTATACTCTCTCAATGTTTTCCAAGAGTTTGTGGTGTTTGTGATTCCATTTGAGGCATTCACACTATTGGTGCTTGGCCCTCAAACTCCTTAGAACCAAACTCACCAAAAGGTATGTAATCTCTTCTAACTCTTTTATGTTGAAATGTTCCCCATGCCATGTTAGATAGGTTATAAACCTTGGAAAATTATTATTTTGCATGTATTTAGACAAACATAGATCCAAGGTTTATTAGGGTTGCATGCACACTTAGGAAGTGTTAGATTGCTCAAAACCCAACAGTGGTATCAGAGCCTAGGCTTGCTTGTTTGATACTTGATGCAAAATAGTGAAAAAAGTCGAAATCGTTGCTGTCAGCAAGGTGGACTCGCCGAGTCCATTGGGGGGACTCGACGATTCCAAGGCAAACTTCAACCTACTCGACGAGTCAGTTCATGCACTCGAGGAGTAGGATCGAAAGAGTGCAGATTCTCGACTTTTGCTGCTGGAAATGGACTAGAAACATTACCCTAAATTGTTTTGGTGTTATAAAACTTATTTTAGTTGGTGTAATGGTTGTTCTAATCCATTTACAATAGCATATATCAAAATTCCATGATTTTATGTGTTCATATAATTCTTGAATTTTTGATGATCATGTTCATGTTCTTATAAATTTAGAAAATGATAGGAATTATTTGCTGAATTGTTTAGGATTAATTCTTTATCATTTAAGTGTTTTAATGGAGTCCATAATTTGTCCTCAAGTTATGGATTACCAAAGGTCACTTTCATTTAACACACACTTAAAACACATAAGTTACATGAAAATGAAGAGTCTTCATTTTTATGAACCTTTAATCCATAAGTTATGAAATGAAGAATTTTGCAAAGTTAAAAAACTTGCCCTCAAGTTTTGGAATTTGTAAAGTTTCACACACTTTAATAAACTTTAATTCCAAACCTTAGAGTTTTAATAGTTAAAATTCAACCCTTATACTATTTATAACATTAATGGTTAATTATTATATATATGTATAAGAATAAGTCGTTTTACTGTTAGTAGGCCTCATTCACGAAGCAGGTCTATAAGGTGGGTATAAGGTTGTTGCCTATAAAATGACGACTTAATGGGTGTATACTCTCACCCACCGCTTGCTTGATCGGTGGAGGGTCGTTAGCCGAACGGGTAGAACAATGACTTTAAATCCTCATTAAAAGTATAATGAATATTATAAAGTAACTAAACTCTTTTAATTCCCAATCTTAGTTATTTTAGGAAAAATGTGAACATGGTGCTAGTCCATGGAATTCACACTTTGTACCTTACCAAGTCGTTGGTGGAGCATGTGTGGTTAACCGGCACACTAACTAGGACTAGTAAGGATCACGAAGGGTGACTTAATGTTTGTCATAGATCAATGGAGCGTGTGTGGTTAACCGGCACATTGATTAGGTGATAATATTAAGAGTACCAAGTGAATTAGCATGGTTATTCACACCTTGTTTTGTGATCCTCGGCATCCCAGTCACAAAACTTGAAGGGCACAATCGAGATTGAAACATGCCATTGAAAAGTTCAATGAATCTCAAAAGAATCTAGGAATTTCAAATCCAATTAAACCTAATAAATCATTTCGTTTTCATGGTGGAAATTAGTGAATCGTCATTCACCTACCTTTCAAATATATTATTACTTAGATTACGGCATCCCTCTTCTAAGTGTAATATATTGTGATTGGATCCTAGCCTTAATATTACATTTGGGTGTCTTATTAAGGATCCTAAATATCTAATCTAAACTTACTTTCTTCTTTCAGATGTCTTCCAACACTAATGCTTCAGGCTCTAACCCAACTGGTTCTTTCTCTCTCATGAATCTTTGTGGGAGGGTCATCTTTGATGGTTCCAACTTCATGGATTGGATTAGGAACATCAGGATGGTTACTCGTTACGAGGTCAAGGAATATATCCTCGATAAGGAGTTAAAAGAAATTGATGAGTCTACTACTACTCCTGAGGAGATCGCTGAATTCAGGACTCATGAGAAAGATGCTACTAAGGTGGCATGTATCATGATGGCCACGATGACAGCCGAGCTCCAAAAGTCGTATGAAGATTTCTACCCTTTTGAGATGCACCAAGACCTGATGGAAAGGTACCATCAGAGTGCTCGTCAGGAGCGGTATGAAATAATCTCCTCCATAATAACTACCCGCATGAAGGATGGTGAATCCGTCACGGGCCACATGCAAAAGATGCAAAGGTATGTGGACCGTTTGCTGAAGCTGAATGTTAACATCCCCGAGGAGTTGGCAATTGACATCATTTTGCACTCCTTTCCTTCTTGTTATGATCATTTTCGAATGACATATCATATGAACAAGGAGGAAGTTACCCTCAGCAAGCTTCAAGGACTCTTGAAGACCGCGGAATCCGGTCTTAAGGGTAAGGCGGTTGTTACCTCTACTACTCCTACTCCAACACCTACCCCTGTTTTAGCTATTGGGCAAGGCAAAGGGAAGAAGAGGAAGCACCCTTCGAAGGGTACCAAGGGAAAGTCTCTTGAAGGCTCCTCATCAAAGACTAAGAACGGTTCTGTCACTCCTTCTGCCATTCCCAAGGATGTTGAATGCTTTTATTGCCATGAAAAGGCACACTGGAAGCGAAACTGCCCTAAGTACTTGCAGGATCTAAAGGATGGGAAAGTGAAACCCACCTATGCAGGTATTTACACTATATTGTCTAATTACTCAACATATTCTAACTCTTGGGTGCTTGATACAGGATGTGGTATTCACATATGTTCTGATTTGCAGGGCCTAAGAAGAAGTGAGGATGTGGAGCATGGGAAGATAAACCTAATCATGGGGAATAGGAAGGCTTCAACTGTTTCCAAGATTGGAGTTTATACTTTGTTGCTTAATAATGGGTTAAAATTAGATTTGAATAAATGTGTGTACTCGTCTGAAATGGCGAGGAATATTATTTCTTTTCATGCTTTGTACAAACAAGGTTTTACCTTTTCGTTTGATAATGAATGTGGTGGTATTAATGCTTTCTTTAATAATGTGTTTTATTTTAAAGCATTACCTTGTGATGGCGTGTATGAAACTGTGTCGAATGTAGACAACTTACGAAATAATGTGTTGTATATTGATTCTTCTACTAGCCTAGATAAAGCATCATTGTGGCATTGTCGTCTTGGACATGTAAACAAGAAACGCAAAGGCCAACTCCAAAAGAGTGGAGTCTTGGAATCATTTGACCTTAAATCTTGTCTACTTGGAAAAATGACAAAATCACCCTTCACTGGAACTTGTGAGAGGGGTGAAGGTTTGTTGGACCTAATACATACTGATGTATGTGGGCCATTCAAAACCGCCACAAGGGATGCTAATCGGTATTATGTGACTTTTATTGATGATTTTAGTAGATATGGGTATGTCTACTTAATCAAACATAAGTCCGAAACCTTTGAAAGGTTTAAGGAATTCAAGCAGGAAGTAGAAAACCAATTGGGCAGGAACATTAAGATGCTTTGATCCGATTGAGGTGGTGAGTATCTTAGTACCGAGTTCCTTGACTATCTTAAGGAGTGTGGGATTGTCTCACAATTGACTCCTCCCAGGACACCACAGCTGAATGGTGTAGCTGAGAGGCGTAATCGAACCTTGTTGGACATGGTTCGCTCTATGATGAGTCGAGTTTCGTTACCAATCTCTTTTTGGGGGTATGCCTTAGAGACTGCCGCCCATATCCTTAATCTAGTCCCTACAAAGAAGGTTACTAAAACACCTCATGAGATGTGGACTGGGAAGGTTCCCAATTTGGACCACATCAAAATGTGGGGTTGCGAAGTCTTCGTGAGGCGTGAAACTCATGATAAGCTTGAACCCCGAAGTGAAAGGTGTATTTTCATCGGCTACCCACAGAAATCCTTCGGTTACCTCTTCTACAGACCCAGTGAGAATGTGGTCTTTGTAGCACGAAGAGGGATCTTTCGCGAGAAAGAATTTATAAGCCAAGGAGACAGTGGGAGGCAGATTGATCTTGAAGAAATTCAAGAATCATTTGGTGAAGGAACCTCATAAACTAGCAATCAACCTGAGGAGGAAACTCCTGTTGATCCAGTTGACGAGTCTGTACCTCCGAGGCGTTCCACACGGGTTAGGAACACACCTTCGTTTTATTATGGTTTTCATATTACTACGGAAGGTGATACGTTTATTAGTGATAGTACACTAGTAAATTTGGATGAACCTAGCAGTGTTAAGGAAGCCATGGCAGGCCCGGAGTCTGCAAAATGGAAGGAGGCTATGGACAGCGAGATACAGTCCATGTATGACAATCAAGTTTGGAACTTGGTTGACAATGTACCAGGCCGTAAAACAGTCGGGTGCAAATGGATCTTCAAGAAGAAGACAGACATGGAAGGAAAAGTGCATACTTATAAGGCTCGACTGGTTGCGAAGGGTTTTACTCAAACTCAAGGTATTGATTATGATGAAACCTTTTCGCCGGTAGCAAAGATTAAGTCTATTAGGGTTATGTTAGCCATTGCAACATTTCATGATTATGAAATATGGCAAATGGATGTCAAAACCGCTTTCCTTAATGGAAAGTTGGCTGAGGATGTGTACATGAATCAGCCAGAGGGTTTTGTCTATGCAGAGTACCCTAATAGAGTATGCAAGCTTGAGAAATCCATTTATGGATTAAAACAAGCATCTCGTAGCTGGAATCTTTGTTTTGATGAGAAGGTAAAAGAGTTTGGCTTCTTGAGAAGCGAGGATGAGTCTTGCGTGTATGTCAGAGCTAGTGGGAGTATAGTTAGCTTCTTGGTACTGTATGTGGATGACATACTACTCATAGGAAATGACATCCCAACCTTGCAGGAGGTTAAGTCCTGGCTTGGGAAGTGCTTTGCTATGAAGGACCTAGGGGAGGCTACCTATATCCTAGGGATAAGGATATTAAGAGAAAGGAGTAGAAGACTAATTGGACTTAGTCAGAGTATCTACTTGGATAAGGTGTTGAAAAGGTTCAACATGGAGAATTCCAAGAATAGAGATTTACCGATCCAAAGCAATACCAAACTGAGTAAGACTCAGAGTCCGAGTACAGAGGCAGAGATAGCTGAGATGAGCCAATTACCATATGCTTCCGCAGTTGGCTCGATCATGTATGCTATGACTTGTACCCGTCCTGATGTGGCATTTGCTTTGAGCATGGTCAGCAGGTATCAGGGGAACCCTGGCAAGGCTCATTGGACCGTGGTAAAGAACATTCTCAAGTACCTACGGAGGACTAAGGATTGGATCCTTACCCTTGGTGGCAGTGATGACTTGAGAATATTAGGGTATAGTGATGCTGGTTTTCAGACTGATAGGGATAATTTCCGCTCTCAGTCGGGCTGGATCTTTACCTTAAATGGAGGGGCAATTTCTTGGAAGAGTTCCAAGCAGGAGACGGTGGCTGATTCGACTTGTGAATCAGAGTATATAGTAGCGAGTGAAGCAGCGACGGAGGCGATATGGCTAAAGAACTTCATCGGAGACCTTGGAGTTGTACCAGTTATTAAGGAACCTATAGAGATTTTCTGTGACAACAATAGTGCGGTTACCTTAGCCAAGGAACCAAGAGATCATGGCAGATCCCGACACATTGACAGAAAATATCACTTCATAAGACACAAGATTGAAGAAGGACTCCTTGTGACAAGGAGGATATCATCGGATGAGAATCCTGCAGATCCCCTTACGAAGGGACTGACGAGGGTTAAGCATTTTCAGCATGCGAGACGCATCGGGCTGAGGGACGATATTAGTTTTACAGATTAGATAGTTTTCCTGAAACTTGTAAAATGTAATCGACGTTTGATGATGAATAAAATTTGTGATTTATTTATGAGTAAAGTGTTACTATCATTGTCAATTATTTACTATTGTTTCAGTTTTGCATGTTTTGACTTCCAGAATAATTAATTTATTCAAACCTCCACAATCGATCATACGTCGGAAGTAGGTATGAATCAAGATTGTCATGAATTGGGTTTGTAGATGCCTTAAAGGTGTTTAGACATGGCAATGGTTGCTGCAACATTCATGAGTACTCATAAGTTATGAGTATTGGTATAAACCCACGCTCACTTGTATCACTTCTTGGAATTTATCTCGAGTGATCGTGAGACGATAACATCATATAAATCTTTAAACCTAGAGATATGAGTTGTTACCTATGAGTTGGTTGTGCATTGATTGCACGTAAACGCATCAGTAACTTGATGTTATAAAACGTGCCTTTGTGTACAATTCAATAAGTAGTAGAACAAGCATATCAGTCGAAGTTTATATGTTCCTTCTAGAAATAGAAGCGATATCTGGGCCCCTCGATGATTTTGTGTTGACCCATGTACCAGGCCTGGTCAGAACTAAACCGATGTGTTCAGTGAAGTTCTTCGTCAAACAAATCGGAAAATCGAGAAACAACTGCTAGACAATAAGCAAGACATAGTTCCATGTGTTTGTCCGGCTGATATCATGAGAACAGAGGATTATGTGATCACTTATCTAAAATGGCGCTTCATAGTTCGACAGAGTCTTCATTGTTCGAGGGAGTTTTCGAGAGCTACGATTGTTGGTTGGTTCCTGAAGTTATAGGCAAATATAGTTATTAGACTTATCCAAGTGGGAGTCTGTTGGATAAGGTGTCTAAGTCCATAACTTATTTGGTATATACTTGACCCGACCGGCATGGTCCATTTGGGTTGCATCTCATCCAAACTATTATGGATAATTTTATGAGAGTTATACACATGTGTTTATTAATATATTATGAGTTATAATATATTAATATGAAGTTACGTTATTTAATTAGTTTTAGTCTTAAATTAATTATGAATTAATTTAGAGATTAAAAGGAATACTAATTAAATTATGGGCTATTTGTTTTATATAGTGTGGGCTAATACTCATTTGTTAATGGGCTAGGCTTATGTGGAAGTCCATGGATGATCCATGGAGCTTTTAACCCATGGATCCTTGGAAATGGAAAAGACATGGGTTATTAGGGTTTCACCCTAACCATGCACACTATATAAGCATGCTTATGGAGCATGAAATGAAGCCTAAGAGAAAACTAGTGAACTAGTGTGTGTGTGCATGTGTGTGGCCGATTTTATACAAGGTGTATACTCTCTCAAAGTTTTCCAAGAGTTTGTGGTGTTTGTGATTCCATTTGAGGCATTCACACTATTGGTGCTTGGCCCTCAAACTCCTTAGAACCAAACTCACCAAAAGGTATGTAATCTCTTCTAACTCTTTTATGTTGAAATGTTCCCCATGCCATGTTAGATAGGTTATAAACCTTGGAAAATTATTATTTTGCATGTATTTAGACAAACATAGATCCAAGGTTTATTAGGGTTGCATGCACACTTAGGAAGTGTTAGATTGCTCAAAACCCAACAAAGGCATGGTATGCTTTGGAAAGCGTGGGAAACTTAACCTGAGATACATTGGACCCTTCAAGATCCTCGCCAGGATCGGTCCGGTAGCCTATAAACTTCGATTACCTCACGAGCTTAGCAACATCCACCCCGTCTTTCACGTCTCGAACCTTAAAAAGTGTTTATCCGATGAAACCCTCGTGATTCCCCTAGACGAGATCGAGATCAATGAAAACCTAAACTTTGTGGAGGAACCAATCGAAATCATGGATCGAGATATCAAACGCACGAAACAAAGTCGAATCCCGATAGTGAAGGTTCGCTGGAATGCCAAGCGGGGACCGGAGTTCACTTGGGAGCGTGAAGACTCGATGAAACAGAAGTATCCTCATCTCTTCCCAGATCCGTGATTTATATCTTAATTCTGAATTTCGGGACGAAATTCCTTCTAACGGGGGGATAATGTGACAACCCGAAGTTCGTTCCATCAATTGTAACCCTTTTCATTATATATTCGTCGTTTTCAATTCCGTTTCCGTTACGTCAATAAATTAAGTCATAAATGTGCAACTTCTATTATGAGTTATGAGTGTCTAAACATATTTAGAACTCATATTAACACTGCATATTAGTAATCGGAAACATTTTAGAATCGACCATATCGGGTTATGGTAACTTAATCGGGTACGACCAAAAGTATCGTATAACGTTGGTATCAGGTAGAATTCCATCGTGTCCAAAACTTAGAACCTATTTAAAGAGGATTAAGCTTCCATTTGAAGCTTTTACTCTCTCTCACTACTCTCTCTCGATCTCTCTCTTTATCCTCTCTCCTCAAACCAAAGAATTAGGTCCAAAAACACTAATTTAAGGCTCAAATTCATCAAGCTAACCTCCCTAACTCATAATATAGCACCATTAGCCATCAAATTCATCTTTAATCTTTGGAAAAGGACCATATTCATGAGTTTACAGCCCTGGAACATGCTTGGGCCGTAAACACATGTGAAGAGGGTTTTTGAGCCTTGAAACCCTTCCAACCAAGTTTACTACCCAAGAACATGCTTGGGCCGTAAACTCACCTTCATGGAGAGTAAACTCACATTTGAGTGTTTAAAAGCCACTTAAACACACCAATGGCCTTGGGATATATTCTAGAATCAACCACAATCGATTTAGGGGACTTAAACTTGATGAAAACAACCTCTTGGAGTGTTCACGGCCGTAACCCCCCCCCCCCTATAAAGGGTTCCTGGGTCGTAAACTCATCTACACAAGTTAAATGATGCCCTAACTTCATTCTAAGACTTGTAAAATTGGTTTGAATCACATGTGATCGATCTAAAGCCACCAAATCATCAATATAAGAGGGGTATAGGATCCTATAGCCGTAAACTCCTAGTTTAGGGCCGTAAACTCCCTTTGATGGTTCCTTTGGTGGTAAAACTCATTCCTATGCCTTGAATTTAATCATAGCAACCCTTCCCATGTGTTAATTGACTATTTGGCACCATAATATCCCACATACATGAGTTCACGGCCGTGAACTCATTTGGTCATGGTCTTAGGGCCGTAAAATCCCTAAGGAGTTTACTCTTTAAGTCCAAACTCATTATCCAAGCCAGATACGTCTGTAGATGTCACCCAGGTCATTCCAAACACTTGATTTGAAGTGTTTTCGCGTCTTGGAGTGTGTAATCATATCTAATTAGTGATTTAAAGTCTAATTAGATACATTTGTATACCATTTCATATGACATAGGAAACTCGTGCGTTATCTAGCCCCGAACCAACATCTAGCATCCAAACTGTCACATTTTCTCGGCTGGTGAGTTCATACCCCTACTCTTTTTCAATGTTTTCCCTATTTTCAGGGGGGAATACAAGCAAATTACAAGTAACACTTGTACTCAAAACTTGTTTTATATATGTTGTGCTTCATATTACATATTCTTTTAACACTGATAGTCATAACAAGCAACCATTTTAACCTACAGAATACATTATCATACTATTTGTGAAAAACAATATAAATTGTTGTATTAATATTTTCACAAATATTTTCCCACATTATAACAATTAAAAGGATAACATTTGAACATGGTTTTGTCCTCGGTAACACTCCACAGAGATATGCGAGTGGAGGATAGTCATTTGATCTTTCAGTATTATTACTAGCAAATTTGTTATTCCTATAAATTGGAGACACGTCCTCGGTGAACACTCCACAGAGAAATGCGAGTGGAGGACCGCCCCCGTAACCAGAATCTCTTAGATAGGGAGCATCACTTGAGTGTATAGATCTATACGGGGCTGACTACCCCGCACCTGGCTGCTAGCTACAGCCGAACCGAAAGGTTCAAGGGTGACGAAAGTCATAAAGTGAGATGGACTACTTATTGCCATAATTAGTCTATACTATGGTTATGGAACTCGCAATTTGGATAATAGATATTTACTTTTTAGTAATAATGGGTTTAGTAACTAGTTTACTTGGTATTTATTAGTTTTATAAACGTGTTAAAACTAATACATTTTCAGTGTACATCTTATACATTACCTTTCCGGTTGGTAAACTAACATGAACTTTACAAGGATAACTAGGTTCTCATTATACATCTTTCACATTAGGGAAATATGGGATTTTCCTGGGATCACAGTTGAACATAACCAGAACCGTGTAACTTAACAGTTAACCAAACATTACATTTAAGAAAATATGGGATTTTCTTGGGTCGTAACATTTTTAGAAACAAAAAGGAAACTCGTATATATTCACAAAACAAAACCGCTTATGAACTCACCATCTTTATGCTGATTTTCAAACTGCTTGTATTCTCAAGTCCACATTAGACAGGTACCCGATGATCCTTTTGCCGAAGACGGAGTGCATCGAAGACACGTCTTGCTTTTGTTTATATATACATATGTATAACACTGTACAACTTTAGTTTTGAACAAATGTAAATTTCTATATGTAATGTAATGGTTGTTTACTTTGATTACTCTGTGCATTGGATTTGATACTCGGTGTGTGACAATTTTAGATCTAAATTGACTTAGTTTTCGAATACTTAATCATTGGAACACCTCTTAAAATGTTAAATATTAATATTTCAATAATGGGAATTTTCCACTTAAATTGTTATATAACAATTGGTTCATGAAAATTTAATTTTCATAGAAATTTTTTTATAACTTATCAATATCAAAATTTAGACACATTATTGGCATAATTCTATTATAGTAGTAAGTATACAAGTATTAGATTTCAATTAGAGACTTATTAGTATGTAACATCGTTGTAGGAATCAATATTGGTACAAGTCGAGCATAGTTCAATGCACCATTTGCATTATCTCAAAGCATCGTGAGTATTCACGACTCCTTTATTTTCGGTTTTTATGTTTTGTGGTGGAAAAGCATGTCCGAAAAACTATTTATTGTTCGTTGTATTTAAATTGATTGGTATCAAACTTGATTGCTATATTTTTCTATGTATGGCTATGCATCTTGAATATGAGGCCTTATCGACTTAAGTCCCTTCCCTTATACTTTACTCCAACCATTAACTCTTTGAGCCAATTTTCATTATGGATAGCGCTATTAGGAATTAACAACTCTTCACTCGCCTGATTTCTTGAGTGCATGATACCATATTATTCTATGGAACGATAAGCATAGATTTTTATAGGGCATCGGTCATAGGCTTGGTTGTGAACTCATTTTTTTCTTATATACATACAAACTAGCTTACTTATTATAGCAACAAACTTTTTTCTCATTATAGCAACGAACTTTTATTACTAAGAACTTATTTACTTGTCTTAAAAATGAACTTGTTTGATCCTTGTAGCAACAAACTTGTTACTTATTATAGCAATAAACTTTGTTTCTCATTATAACAACAAACTCTTGTTACTGGAAACTTATTTACTTGTCTTAGCAACAAACTTTATTTCTCATTATAGCAACGAACTTTTATTACTGGAAACTTATTTACTTGTTTTAACAATGAACTTGTTTGCTCCTTGTAGCAACAAACTTGTTACTTATTATAGGAATAAACTTTGTTTCTCATTATAACAACAATAATGTGTTACTAGAAACTTATGTACTTGTCTTAGCAGTGAACTTGTTTGCTCCTTGTAGCAACGAACTTGTTTGCTTCTTGTAGCAACGAAATTTTTTGCTCCTTGTAGCAACGAACTTGATTGCTCATTATAACAATAAAACTTGTTTACTCGTTTCAGTAACGAACTTTATTTCCCATGAGAATATGAACGTTGCATCTCATTCGGGCAACATGCTTTATCTCTCATGATGACAACAAACTTTGTTTATGCAAACTTATTTACTCATTTTCAAAATATATTTTTATTTACAGAAACTTTTATCAAAACTTTGATTTCGATTCATGAAACCAATATTATTTTTAATCTGTGAACTCACCAACTATTTTGATAGTCAACCGTTCATTTTACATGCTTTTTTAGAAACTCGTCTATAAGATGGCACTTAGGGATACATCAATTTTAGGAGCATTCACTTGTGTTGTATTTCAATTACATTGTAATTTATTTTAAAAGTTATACAAACCCATTGTAATTTTGTAATGATTTTTAATACTTTGGTTGGTGTTGTCTTTATCTTTTTCTATGAAACCATTTATACTACCATACCCCGTATTTCCGATTTAGCGGGGTGTGACAAACGCATCCAAAGTTGAGCACGCACTCGAGTTGAACCCGAGTTGTGATTGGAACCTTGGGTCCCCCGAATCCTACTATGAAACACTAGGAAGACGCGAACCTAATATTGGGAAGTTTCCCAAACTCCTAACTCACACGATCCTCAATCCAGACAGCCACTCAGGTCGCCTTCCTCCCCGATGGGGATGCGAAAATCATTCTAGTTTCACACCTACTTCTATCCTGAATACCTGAACGATTCTCCCCACTTTGATTTGACTAAGGTTTCCTACCTTTTAATCCTTATGGATTTCCCTATCCATCTTTCTCGACTGGTGTGAACCGTCCATACCCTGCGCTAAACAATACTAGTGTTCCATTGCTAACCAAATTCATTGATCAGTCGATTTATGAAACCCTTGACATCTCAACCGACCTGATATCCAAATAACCTCCTATGATACTATACCAACTCCCTAATCTCTTACGTTGGTGACTAAAACTATAACACTTGCCTTGAACCGATGAATCTTATCCCACTTCCAATACTAAAGAATTGTTGGATTCTGACTGACTGCAACCATAGCAAAAATAAGGCTCCTTTGACACTTCCAAAGACCAAACAACCCCTGAACACCAGCTGAAAACTTCCCGAATCTCAGCATTAATGATAACCCCAGATGCTCAAAATGATATCACACTCCAATCTTGAAGTGCAAAGGACGAATGCTCCAATCTAAACCGCAGCGAAAGACCACTACCCTCGGCAACCTCAAAATCCAATCCCCACACCAATGAAAAACCCCCCGAATTCTGGCGATACTGGATAACTAACTCGCTGCATTGTAACCATGACCTTCTACACAATACCCCGGAACCGATGTTGACTACCAACCATGATAACCCTGAACACTCCAAATCCACTATAATGGACACAACCCTTCACTAAACCACTAATGAATCATGGCATGCAAATGGCATATAACAATTCTTGAAGATATAATCCAAACATAAGAAGAGAAATAAACCAAAGATACGCTTACCCAAAAACGATGCAAGATTCCAAACAACAGGATTTAAATAAACCAAAAAGAATGAGAAATATACATATATGCAATGTCGCATGCTGAAGTCCTGACCTCCCTTGTCTGACACTGCAAAGCCCGACTCCTCTCCGTTGGGGCTCCTGCCCTACCTTCTTGTCTATTGGTGATCCTCAAAGTAATCAGAGCAGGTGCACGCACTGCTCCTCCCCTCAACATCAGACAGTCCGCCTTCTTGTGGCCCACCTGATCGGAGTGAAAACATAATGGGCTTGACCCCTAAGGACAATCCCTACTGACATGACCAACCCTGCCACACTTGTAGCAGCTGAAACCCCTGGAATGATCCATCGTGCGGTTTCCCGCACGTGCTGCACTGACCCCAGCCTTGCTGGCCTCTTAAAGGCTAATTTGAAGTCTTGGGTCTCTTCCCGGGACCCTCCACTACATGCACCTAGTCTAATCCTCTCTTCTTGAGGTGCTCCAAATCGATCTCCTTTTCTCGGGCTTTAGAAATCATATCATTCAGGTTCTGGCGCCTTGAAATACTCACAAACTCCCTGATGTCATCCTAAAACATATCATGATACCTCACCTTCTTCATTTCCTCATATGCTGCATATTGCGGTACCAATAAATCCCTTTCCTGAAACTTGGCAGTGATCTCTGCCACAGTCTCAGTAGTCTGGCGGAGATCCAGAAACTCTCGCGCCAACTGTTGCACCTCAATCGCCTAAGCAAACTCAGCTCAGAACCTAGTCAAAAAGTCATCCCATGACATAGCATCAACAACATCATCACCTAACTCACTACCGACCTCTTTCCACCAATCGTGTACCCTGTCCTGTAACAGGTAGGAAGCATATCTGACCTTTTCCTCCTTGGGGTAAAAACGCATCCTAGACACGTTATCCATATCCGCTAACCATATCCTACTAACATTGGGGTCTCTCTCCCCATGGAACGCAGGAGCTTCATAAGCACGGAACACCCAGAAAGAAAGAGTACGAGCTCCAATAACATCCATAATCTCAACATGGAACCCGCCCTAGCACTTATCCAAGATCTCCAAAATACTGCGAGAAATCTTCGATGAAAAGAACTCCCGCAACTGATCGCTAATCAGCTCAACACTTGTACTTGAGCCGGAACCTGAACCAAAACTAGAACCTGAACCACCTCCCTGAATGCTCATCTCCAAACTGAAATACAACAAGCCAACGATCAAAACATGCCCAAGAATCCTCCTCCCATAAGCTTCTTAGATTCTCCAAGACTCTCACCTATTCGAGTGTGGATCTGTGCTTTTAGTAGTACGGGCCCAATACTACCTTCCACACCTATCCATACTTTCCTCAGCAATCCTCCTGAATCTGCTAAGTCACTTCCTCAAACTGAAGCACCGAAAACTAACTAAACGGCACCACGAACCCACTGAAGCATATCCTAGGCTCTCCTAGGTTCCCAACCCCACCCAACCCTCAGTTGTTGAAGGACTCCCACCAAAGTCAACTAACTTCCTCATGATTATAGTTACATGCAACAGAGGCCAAATAATCCTTTGAGTAAAGGACTCAGCCCTAGAGCGGTTGGACTCAGATAAGAGCTGCGCAATAGGGTCAAATCCTTCACTCTGATATTATTTAACATGTGCCACATGTGACTTAGCATAATCGCTTAGCAGTCAATTCAAATTACTAAGAGTCCAACAACTCACAAAGCAAACAACATTCAGGGAACGAAAAATCTAACTAACATACACTAATCAAGCCATTTTACTCTCTAATCTGGAAACTATACTAGCATGCAATACTAAAGCTCATACAATCATGCATATAAAGGAATCTCTCTTATCATATAATACTGAGAAGATTCATAGCCCTAATCTAGCATACAATTCTCATAATCATATCATATATCATAATAGACATGTATTGGTATTTTGGTAACCACTTACTTGAGCTCGGCCGATTGCACGCATCACACCCCCTTCTTGATTAGAAATTTTTTTATTTAAATGTTTATTTTATAAAAAAGTTCACCAAACCCTATGTTTGAGTCCAGGAACACTCGAGAGTATGCCCGAATCCCTCAAACCAAGGATCTGATACAAACTTGTAAAATCCCAAAAACAAAGGATAAAATTTTCATTTTTATAATAACCAAAATACTATTGTAACTTTATTCAAACATCCAAAGCCATATAAAAGTAAAATATTTATCAGAGTTCATTCCCAAGATCACATATTGCATAAAGCACGGGTGTATGCACTGTGATCAAATTGGGCACTTCCCTTTTCGAACCGGAAGTACCTGAAACCATAAACCATAACTGTAAGCACAAAGCTTAGTGAGTTCTCCAAATACCACATACCGCACGTACGAATCGAGTCATAAATAACATACATATCAACAAGCCATACTTATCATACGTATATCATAATCAATAAAGGTGCTATGTGTCATCCATTATCTTCTTATTATGCCACGAGCCGCCTCGTGGTCTTCCTTGCCAACCCAGGGGCCAAAACCCTGAGTCTTACAGACAAGTTCCAAGAGCCACCTCCGAGTCTTTCATGTAAGCATCACAAAGATAACTAGCATACACTCTACACTACTTAACTACTTAACTGTCAGAGTTCAGACTTTGGTCTCGCATACAGTTTCCCAGGAGCCGCCTCCTGGTCTTTCATATAAAATGCCAAGGGTTACCCCCGAGTCTTCCTACAATACATAAACAAAGGGTCCAGCATTGGTGCCTTCGACCCATAGAACAGTGAGAAGACTCACCTCGAATGCAGAAGCTCACATAAAGACATCCCTAGTTGTTGTCCTGACGACACCTCCAAGCTATTAGATCAAACTAACACCTAATTAGCAATTGGCTTCCAATCTATAGCCCACCATCCATCCTTGGGGTAAAATGACCATTTTACCCCTAACCCAACATGCATCAATACTGAGGCCCAAAACCAAAGATCCACAAAGGCCCGCTAATGGCCTAATTTTCCAAATTAGGCCCAACCCTATATGGGTCTTACCCTAAGCCCATAATTTTCTTAATTACAGTTTTGATTACCTCAAGTACACCCCCATACAACTACATGGTCAAAGACAGGGTCAAAAGTCAAGGTCAATAGCCCGAGTTTATCCAACTCACCGAGTTGTCGTTTATCTTGCTGTGTTCCTCCATTATCTACAAAGTCGGGGAAAAACCGAGCCAACTTGCCATGTTTATCCATAAACTCAGGGAGTTCACCAGAAACCCACATCTTAATACATTAAGCCGACAATATCGACTCTAAGAGCTTCACAACTCAGATCTTAACCAAAATGAGATCTAGAAGGGTAAAGTTTCAAAGTTTAAAATTTTACCCTCTAGGAACCACCGAAATGGGTCCAAACCCAAACCCTAGACTTAGAAGAGTGATGGCTTAACCAGTAAGCACTTCATACTTAAAGAGAAAGCCCCAAATTGCATATATGACACCCTAGAGCTGGAAGTCCACGTAAAGTTTCCAACTTTATGCTAATGCATGACTAAGAGAGGCTCAAATGTTCAAGAAGGGCTTAATAAGGGACTTAATGAATGCATAAAGCCCATAAATCCATAAAGTTGGTACCTTTATGCCAAAAGAGTCCATGAAACCCCCATATCTAAAGGAATAAGGCTTTGAGACTTCCTAACCCTAACATCCAACCAAACCATGGCTAAAACATGACAAATTAACCCAAAAGAGAGATCTAAGCATCTAGAAATCAAGATAAGAAATTGATATCTCAAACTCCTTTCAAAATGGATAAAGATTCTATATCCAGACTTTGGTCTCCAGGCCTAGAACTTCAAGATCTTCAAACATCCTCACAATGCACAAAAGTGACCACCAAACATTCTCCCTAGGCTCAAATGCTTGAGAATGGAGGCTACAACTCGTTTTAGGGTTTTGACAATAATGAAGGCTAATAAAGATCCCAACCAAAGGAACTTAAGGCCTTTAAATACGGTGCAACGCCTTAGAAATTAGGGTTTCCTTCCCAGCCACCAACTCGCCGAGTTGAGGTACCTCAACTCGCCGTGTTGGTTCATTTAATCCCTATGATTCTTTCATTCTAAACACACCGAGTTGGTTCCGCCAACTTGCCGAGTTCAACTTGAAATACGCTTATTCTCAACAATTTCTCCATAAGATTTCAGGCGTTACAACTCTCCCCCGGTTAAATTAGATTTCGTCCTCGAAATTCATCCTTACTTTTCTCAACACGCCAAACAATTCAAGTCGCACTACCACAACCCGAGAATACTACTACCTTCCCAAGGCAACTAAAACAAACCCTAGCAGAACTCACCAACCTGAAGAAGAATGAACCTTAAACCCTCGCAGAAACATTACCTCTACCTTTCCTGAAACCCGAAATCTCAAATTGATCTAACTTCCTGACAGATCACCCACTCTGAATCACTATCAAACTAATTCCATAAGAAGCCCATACTAAACAAAATACTTTCAACCTAGATTATCTTGATGCTTTAAAGGAACAAAATCGTTGATCATATACAGTTGCAGATCATTTACACTTGACAAAGGCTCAGATAATCCTTCGAGTTGAGTACTCATCCCTGCAACGGTTAGACTCAGACGATATCTGAGCAACAGAGTCAAATCAACCACTATGAGATTATTTAATCTACTACAAGCACCTTAGCATTTCCTGAACAACAAGCTACTCTACACACACAGAACCCGAATCACTAATACTGCCTGAAACATCACAATGCCTGCTAAATGCTTTCCAAAAGCGACCAAGACCTCCCTGGTCCCAACTTTCCTACCAACTATCTAAAATACTAGATTCCCACCCGGTTGCTAAATCAAAAGACACTCACATAGTCGCCCCACACAACTTTCTAAATAAACCCTCGACTGATGATAATTACCTGAACCATCATGACACCCACCTGATGCTAAATTGAATGCTACAAGACCAATTGTAGTCTTATCCCATACCCAGTCTCCCGCGACCTACCAATTCCTGATTCCAAACATGTTATGGCCCTCCTACAACCTTGCGAAAAGGACCACCCTGTTCACAAAAATAGATAAATATAAATGTTCAAAGTTTTAAACTCTTTTGCATGAATTAACAATATCTTGAAAGAGGTTAAGATACAAGATTCCTTTGGAGGATTCTTGACATTATCACATGACACCATTTAGAGTTTGTCTCAAATGGACCTAGCACATAGGTTTCAGCTAGATGAAATGATTTATATTCTATTTGCTTGACAAATAAATACATCATTTATATCATATCATGAGATAAAAAATTGAATACATGGTTAAGTCACTAGATGATTGTGAGAACATTCTAAGAGCACTTAAGAAGAGCTAAGAGAATGTATATTAGATAATTGGTTTAGAACAAAATCTTAATTTAAAGAGCTAAATATGATTTTGATTTCTAAATAAATATACATAATTATGAATTATAATTGGATTATGAATTCGTTATGGAATGAAGAGTAAGTTTAGTTGGAATGAGATCCAAGCAAAACAAAATAGCTCTATATATTAAATAAGTACACTACTTTTCAAAAGTTGAAATCAAATATAACTAGATGAACTAGATCATTAAAAAACTAGGTTGAATCCATCCATTCAGGAATAACCTAGAAATCTTTTATAAGTAATAGAATGTACTTAATCAAGCTAAGAAACTCTATGTCATATAAGTTCACCAACTAAGATATTTAACTATACTTAGAGTAATGTCAAATATGGAGATGATTGTATTCGCAAAATTCATATAAATTAAATTTATTCAGACCCATTAATACAGTCCATCTTTGAGCTAAGTATGACTAGTCAAACTTCAGCTATAGGACTTCATTATTCTAGAAATGGGATTTTTATTTGAATTTAGTATTTGGATATTGGAACATTGTAACAACAACTATTAAAAAATGTTTTGATATACTGGGGTATGATCACTACATCAATACTTGTTGTGTTTTATATTAACATGTTTAATCCATGAATGATCTTATTATTCTAAAGGTTCATAGTCGGTCATGATTGTGGGAGCAATTATGAAGTAAGACTAATATGAAATGGATTGGTTGACTCTCACTAGATGAAAGTAGGCAAGTGGTTGTAACCAAGTTTTATAGGTACTTGTTAGAGAACTAGTACTGAACGGACCCTCATCAAGATCAACTCATAGATCGCATTCGTGAGTGACACTTGATTAAAAGGTACTATCTTTGTATCCTTAACATCTGAGATACATAGTGGGACTTAAGTGTAGGGAGTGTTGTGATTTGATATGACCAAATGTTTTTCCTTAACCCTGAAGTTATAAAAGTCATTTTCAGGTATGGTGTGAACTATGCAAGAGACTTATATAGTCAAGATGGGATTTGTTCCTCTTATGTGTTGAGAGTTAGACATCTAACGTGCGTCACCCAAAGTTGAACTCCAAATGAGATTGGTTGCGATCTAAGTCTCATGTTCAAAAGGATGTCTGTAACAAAGGGATAATTGATAATTATACCTTAATACATCATTTGAATCTTTGAGCTTTTAGGAATTGGATGTTGATGAATGGCATTATCTATCATATGTTATTGGCAGTAGTGAAATATTTCTAGATGTTCACCACTGTCTATATCAATCTATGATGAGTCTTGTGTAAGTGGGAGATTGAAAGATCTTGTATGCCTAAGAGTCATTATATAATGATATTTGCTAATGACATGATCCTATAGGCTCACACTAATAACGGGTTGACACCAATTGTACATTTTAGTGTTGAATTTGATTCATGTTAAAATTTTGTATCTTGTATTTATTATGAAATTTATTATTTCAGAAAATAAGAATATTTACAATATTAATATCTTAATTCATAAGGTATGACCTACTATAAATATGTTACTTATATCATTTAAATGGTTAAAAGATTTAATAAGTATGTATGACTTATTTATTTAAATTAAGAGTTATGTTAAATAAATAATTTTTGTATTAATATAATATATACATATAAATGGATTCATATTGTATGAATTTCGAATTTGATGTATATATATATATATATATATATATATATATATATGTATATGAAATTTAAAGTTAATAAATGTGACCTAGGGTTACCAACTATCTCCCCTTTTACTCTTCCTTTCATCAGAAACCACTCAAAGTGAGTGTGCTTTGTTTTGTCTATTAAACCTATATATATATATATATATATATATATATATATATATATATATATATATATATATATATATATATATATATATATATATATATATATATATATATATAGGTGGAGAGTTAGTAAAATTATGCATAAAAGAGATGTATGACCTCTCTTTGGGTAATAGATAATGTCTAGAAGATACATAGAGACACACACCTTCCTTTTGCTCCATTTACTTTTTGAGTATGTAAGAAAGGAATTAGAACACAAATTCCTCTTGAAATTAAATTTGGATTTAATTTTCAAGCTAAAGGAGTTGTGTAATATAAGATAAACAACTAGCGTTCAAACTATTATGAAACTATTATGAAACTTCTTTTTGGAGTTTAAAGTCATCTTCATCAACTTCCTAATTGGCAAACGGAACCAAAGTCTTCAAAGGTTGTAACACTTTCCTTGTATGGTTGTATTAATCATTCTAACTCATTCAAAATGATCCTTGGTGGGTAAAATAGTTTTAGTTTATTCAACAGTTTTTAAAGCTTCCGTTGTCATTTTACCAGTTATGAAACCGAATTTTTTAATAAATTCCCAACATTCTTGTATCCCACCTAGTTGCAGTGAAAACTCATCGGAACCGATCCATAGGGGAAATCCCTACTGAAATGGCCCATGAGACCACAACTGAAACACCCCCTTCCTGTCTCCTAACAGCGACCCTAATGGGTCCTCCCACACTTAGTACAACAGCCCCGACCCTAATAGCCTCCCAAACGCGAAGCCTGAGTCTTGGGCCTCTTCTTTTGGCCTACTGCGATCTGAATCTGCGTTGGTTTCCTCTACCCATGGTGCTCCAAATCAATCTCCCTCTCTCGGGCTCTAGCTATCATGTCCTCCAAAGTCTAACAAGATTAAAAGCTAACAAATTCATGGATATCATCTCGCATCATATCATGATACCTTGTCTTCTTCGTCTCCTCATCTGTGGGAAACTCCAGAACCAAAAGATCCCTCTCGCTAAACTTAGAGGTGATCTCTGCCACAGTCTCAATCGTCTGGAGAAGGTCCTGAAACTCCCTCGCCAACTGTTACATCTTAATAGTTGGGGCAAACTCTGCCCTAAACTGGGTAACAAAGTCATTCCTAGTCATCATCTTAATGAATTTGCCTCCCAAAGCAAAATCTACCTCCTCCCACCAATCTCGAGCTCTACCCTACACAAGACAGGAAGAAAATCCAACCTTCGTCCCCTCAAAGCAGAAACTCGTCTAGAAATCATTAACTATATTCTTTAACCACCTCCTACCAGCAACAGGGTCCTTCTCCCCAAAGAACTCGAGAGCTCCACAAGCACGGAATACACGGAAAGAAACAGTGCGGGATACCACAATAGCCATAATATTTTTGCGAAATGTGCTATGCTCATATAAAATCTCTATGATCCCCTTTTTAACCGAACCGAAGATCACAGGTGTCTGCTCCAAAATACCACAGGTGATCTTCATGTGATAGTCAATATATGTTGTGATTAGTCGAAGTCTATTATATTCCCCTTCATATGTTTTGTTATATATTTACTAGGGTACTTGTATTCGAAGCTTAGAGACTAATGCCTTAATATTTTTTGTACGCTTTCTATTTCCTATAAATAGGAACATTTACTTGAGTTAGGAAAGAGAGAGTTTTACAGAACTTATCTTTGCACTTTGTAAACACTTGAGAGCGTAATAAAGCTGAAACAAGATGATATTTACGTCCGGTGATCAATCTTTCATTCTTAGTAACTCTGATTTGTTACATACTCGATTCTTTGTATCTTCAATTGGTATCAGAGCAGAAATCATACTCCTTGATCTGATTTTCACATGTTTCAAAAAGTCTTGAATTAATTATTGATATAAAAGTTTACGCACTTTTTGAAAGTGAAAAATCCTCTTTGATTTAGGATTGTGATTCGATTCTGCATCAGAACTGTTGAACCGAGTGTTCTTCTTTTCATTTATGAGAAATTCAATTAGCTTGTTTTCTAATTCTCAATTCATTTTAAAAATTTTCATCCATACATCAATGGCGAGCTTCAATCTCAATTCCATGACCTCATTTTCTCATTTGCTAGTATCATCGACCAAAATTCCTATGCTAATTCCTGAATACTATGATCAGTGGGCTGATCGTATACAGGATTACCATAATGGTCTAGATGAGGATTTGTGGTCGTGTATCTCTGAAAATGTCAATCCTTCGGCGAATTTTCAAAAAATTGGAGCATCTACTGCAAGTCCTATTGTTGAAAATCAATCTGATCGTCTGAAGAAACTGGAGAAAGGGTGCATGACAGAATTATGAGGAGCTTTACCTCCAGTTGTGTACAATTACGTAAGGAGTTGTACAACTACCAAGGAGATCTGGAACAATTTGAAAGAAAGGTTTCAAGGAAGCGAGAAGACAAAGATTAATTCAGTCAAACAGTGCTTGGTTGACCTAAAAGACTTCAAACAAAAGGAAGGTGAAATAATTGAAGTATATATTATGATCGTCTGAACGAGTTAATCTATTGTTGTCATCGATATGGAATTACTAGGACTTCAATGGAAACTCATCTTTGTAATGGGTCTTCGAAAGGAATGGAGAAGTGTGAGTATGATGGTTAAGAATCAACAAAGTTTTGATACATCAAATCTTAATGACCTCTACAATCAGTTGAAGACACATGAAACTGAAGTAAATGAAATGGCTAAGGAATCGAAACTAAGTATGGGAGGTCCGTTAGCTTTGGTTTCGAAGGTGTTTGAGAAAGAACATTTGAAAAAGGTGATTCAGAGGAGGAAGAAGGATTCTTATTGAATTCAGATGATGAGGCAACAACGTTAACAATTGTGTCAAGAAATTTTTTAAAAAGCCATTTAATTTGAAGGGTAAGAAAACTGAGGTAAAATGAGGTGTTGTGAGTAAAGTTGTTGATGAGGAGAAGAGGAAGGTCAAGAAGAAAGATACGAAGATGTCTGAGGGAAAGATTGAGAAGAAGATGAAAGGTGATTCTGGAGTAGATTGTCACTATTTCAATGGAGCTAATCACCTTTCAAGTGACAGCATGCTGAGAAAGAAGGAAGAAAAGAAGAATAAAGTAAAGGATGAAGCCTATTATGTTGAGAGACTTGAGGAAGTTTGTGCGAAGGCAAAGAATTTGTCATTGATTGCAATAGGAGAAAAGGACGAAGATGGAACATATCAAATTCGGTCATCTGGATCAGATGATGAGGAGATGAGGAATCTAACTCATTGTGCATTATATGCAAAGATGGAAGAAGATTCGGATGAGGAAGAGTTTGAAGTGAGAGGAAGGTGCTTCGTATCAAAGACAACTAACAAATATCAGATGACAAAAAAGGTACGTTCTATCCTTGAATCTTTTAATATTCCAGTAAATGCTTATAACTCTGAATTAAAATCTTTTGATGAGATTGTTACTTATTTCGATACAATTGTTGTGTCTGCTAGCAATGAGGCTAAGAAACTGTCTGAGGACTTGTTAGAGATCAAAAAGCATCTAGATTCGAAAATAAGTAAAGTTGAGAGTTTAGAGTTACAAATAACAAATATTATGTGTGATAGGGGTGCTCTATCAAGTGAAGTTAAACTCTTATTAGCGAAAAGAAATATATATTGTAATACAGCTAAGAAATTGTATGGAAAGTTAACTTATTTGCATCATTCGTGTGATATTAGCAAAGAACAACATCGAAAGTTGTTACGTTTTCTTACTTTCAAAAGAGAGAAGGTTGATAACATTTCGTATGATTGTGAAAAGACAATTACTGAATTTGACAAAGATCCTGATGATAGATCTAAATATGGAATTGTAAAAATTGATGAGTGTCTAGATATGAATGATTTAGTTAATATTGTGAATGATACTTTGACCAAATCTGAACAATTTAACATTTTGGAAAAAAAATGAAAAATCAACATCTGATTCTCAATATAATTTTGCTAATATTGAAAATAATTCTGATAATATAAGTGAAATTAGTGATCTAGAAGATGTTGATTGTTCTAAGTTGTTTATTGTTAATGTTTCTTCTGATGGGTTTTGAGCATTTTAACACTTCCTAAGTGTACATGCAACCCTAATAACCTTGGATCTATGTTTGTCTAATTATCATGCAAAGTTGAATTCCAAGGTTATATTCCTATCTAGCATACATGGGGAACAATTTTAACTTAAAGTATAGATAGAATAACTTACCTTGTTGTTGTTTGTGTTCCTTGAAACCTTGTGAGCCTAGCACCCCAAGTGTGATGCCTCAAATGCTTCACACAACACCAAATGCTCTTGGAAGAACTTATGAGAGAACACACACTTCTCAAAAATCGGCGAAGCCCTCTTGTTTCTTAGTGTGTGGCCGATTTTAGGTGGAGAACATGTTTCTTATATAGTGTTGACACATCTAGGGTTAAACCCTAATGTGTCATGACTCTTCATTTCCATGACCCATGGGTTTGTACTCCCATGGAGCATCCATGGAGCATCCTATGGGTGGAACCCAACTTGATAATCCATGGAGCCTCTTAGCCCACTATACAAGATATGGATGATTTACATAATCAACCCATATATTTAATTAGTTATCTTTTGATCACATAATTAATTCTAAATTAATTCTTGATCAAACTAATCAAATAATATTATTAATATATTAGAACTTATAATATATTAATAATCTCCAAGTGTTATTTCTCTCATTTAGTCTATCCAATTGCACGGTGCCATGCAACCCAAATGGACCATGCCGGGTCGGGTCAAGTACATACCAGAAATAGTTATGGACTTAGACACCTTATCCAAAAATCTCCCACTTGGATAAGTCTAATAACTATTACTACAAGTATGACTTCAAGAACTGATTGACAATCGTAGCTCTTTACAAGGTTTCTCGGAACTGAGAAGATGATGGTACGCCATTTAAGATAAGTGATCATATAATCCTCTGTTCTAGATATCAGTCGGACAAATACATGGAACAATGTCTTACTTATTGTCCAACAGTTTGTTTCCCGATTTCCGATTTGTTCGACAAAGAACTTAATTGAACACATCAACTTAGTTCTGACCGGGCCCGGTACATAGGTCAAAACAAAATCATCGAGGGGCCCAGATATCAGCTTCTAATCCAAGAAGGAACAGATAAACTTCGACTCATATGTTTGTTCTACCACTCATTGAATTACACACAAGAGCACGATTTATAACATCGAGTTACCAATGCGTTTTTCATACAATCAATGCATAACCAACTTGTAAGTAACAAATCATATCTCTAGGTTTGAAGACTTATACGATATTACCGTCTCACGATCACTCGAGATAGAATTCCATGAAGGGATTCCAGTGAGCGTGGGTTGAGTCCAATGCTCAGAACTTTTGAGCACTCATGATTGCTGTAGCCTTGTCCAAGACCTCTACAACCAAACATGATAGTCTTGATTCATATCTACCTCCGACATATGACCGACTGTGGAGGTTTGAATAATATGTTATACCAAACAAAAATTATTCTGGAAGTCAAAACATGCAAAAGAAATATAGTAAATGATCGACAAGAGATAGCAACACTTTACTCATAAATAAAACACTTTTATTCATCATCAGATGTCAATTACACTTTACAAATTTCGAGGTTATCTAACTACTAAATCTAATATCATCCTTTAGCCCTATGCTCCGAGCATGCTGGAGATGCTTAACCCGAGTCAGTCTTCGTGAGGGGATCTGCCGGATTCTCATCTGATGATACCCTCTTTGCCACGAGGAGTCCTTCTTCGATCCGATGTCTGATGAAATGGTATTTTCTATCGATGTGTCTGGATCTCCCGTGATCCCTTGGTTCCTTGGCTAAGGCAACAGCACTTTCACTATCACAGAAAATTTCCATTGGCTCTTTAATAGCTGGTACAACTCCAAGGTCTCCAATGAAGTTCCTCAGCCATAACGCCTCCTTTGCCGCCTCGCTAGCTGCAATATACTCTGATTCACAAGTAGAATCTGCCACTGTCTCTTGCTTGGAACTCTTCCAAGAAATTGCTCCTCCATTTAGGGTAAAGACCCAGCCCGACTGAGAGCGGAAATTATCCCTATCAGTCTGGAAGCTAGCATCACTATACCCTACAACTCTCAAGTCATCACTCCCACCGAGGGTAAGGACCCAGTCCTTAGTCCTTCGTAGATACTTGAGAATATTCTTTACCGCAGTCCAGTGTGCCTTGCCAGGGTTCCCCTGAAACCTGCTAACCATGCTCAGGGCAAAAGCTACATCAGGTCGAGTACACGTCATAGCATACATGATCGATCCTACAGCCGAAGCATCAAGTACTCGACTCATTTGTGCTATCTCAGCCTCAGTGCTAGGGCTTTATGTCTTACTCAGTTTGGCGTTACTCTGGATGGGCAACTCTCCTTTCTTGGAGTCTTGCATTCTGAATCTCTTCAGCACCTTATCCAAGTAGGTACTTTGACTAAGTCCAATTAGTCTTTTACTCTGATCTCTCAAGATCCTTATCCCTAAAATATAGGCAGCTTCACCAAGATCCTTCATAGCGAAACACTTTCCAAGCCAGGACTTTACTTCCTGCAGGGTTGGAATGTCGTTTCCTATGAGTAGTATGTCATCCACATACAATACCAAGAAGCTAACTATACTCCCACTAGCCTTGACATACACACAAGATTCATCTTCACTCCTAGAAAATCCAAATTCCTTGACCTTTTCATCAAAGCAAAGATTCCATCTGCGAGGTGCTTGCTTTAATCCATAAATGGACTTCTCAAGCTTACACACTCTATTAGGGTACTCGTTGCTGACAAAACCCTCTGGCTGACTCATGTAAACATCTTCAGCCAACTTTCCATTAAGGAAAGCGGTTTTGACATCCATTTGCCAAATTTCATAGTCATGAAATGTGGCTATGGCTAACAGAACCCGAATAGACTTAATCTTGGCTACCGGAGAAAAGGTCTCATCATAATCCACTCCAGGAAACTCCTGTTGTGTACTTTACCATCCATGTCGGTCTTCTTCTTGAAGACCCATTTGCACCCTACAGTCTTTCGACCTGGTACATTCTCAACCAAGTTCCAAACTTGATTGTCATACATGGATTGTATCTCGCTATCCATAGCCTCTTTCCATTTAGCAGACTCGGGGGCCTGCCATGGCTTCCTCGTAGTTGTTAGGGTCATCTTGACTTACTAGTGTCCCATCACTAATAAGTGTCTCACCTTCTGCAGTAATATGGAATCCATAGTAATGCTCAGGTGCACTCCTAACTCTCGTGGAACGCCTCAGAGGTACAGATTCGTCAATTGGCTCAACAGGAGTTTCCTCCTCAAGTTGAGGGCTAGATTTTGAAGTTCTATCACCACTTGACTCTTGAATTTCTTCAAGATCAATTTTCCTCCCACTGTCTCCTTGGCTTATAAATTCTCTTTCTCGAAAGACTCCTCTTCTTGCTACAAAGACCACATTGTCACTAGGTCTGTAGAAGAGGTAACCAAAGGATTGCTATGGGTAGCCGATGAAAATACACCTCTCGCTTCGGGGTTCGAGCTTATCATGAGTCTCGCGTCTCACAAAAGCCTCGCAACCCCAAATCTTGATGTGGTCTAATTTAGGTACTTTACCAGTCCACATCTCATGAAGAGTTTTGGAAACTTTCTTTGTAGGGACTAGATTAAGGATATGGGCGGCAGTCTCTAAGGCATACCCCCAGAATGAGATTGGTAGCGAAGCTCGACTCATCATGGAACGAACCATGTCCAACAAGGTTCGATTACGCCTCTCAGCCACACCATTCAACTGTGGTGTCCTGGGAGGTGTTAATTGTGAGACAATCCCACATTCCCTTAGATAGTCGAGGAACTCTGAACTAAGATACTCACCACCCCGATCGGATCGAAGCATCTTAATGTTCCTGCCCAATTGATTCTCGACTTCCTGTTTAAATTCCTTAAACTTCTCGAAAGTCTCTGACTTATGCTTGATTAAGTAGACATATCCATATCTACTGTAATCATCAGTAAAAGTCAAATAATAACGATTAGCATCCCTTGTGGCATGTTTGAATGCCCCACACACATCCGTGTGTATAAGGTCCAACAAACCTTCACCCCTTTCACACGAGCATGTGAAGGGTGACTTTGTCATTTTTCCAAGTAAGCATGATTTGCAACTATCATCTGACTTTAGGTCAAATGACTCCAAGACTCCATCCTTTTGGAGTTGGCCTATGCGTTTCTTGCTTATATGTCCAAGACGACAATGCCATAATGATGCTTTATCCAAGTTATTATTATTAGTAGAATCAATACACAAAACATTATTTCCTAAGTTATCTACAACAGACACAACTTCATACACACCATCACAAGGTAATGCTTTAAAATAAAGAACATTATTAAAGAAAGCATCAATAGAACCAACTTCATTATTAAACGAAAAGGTAAACCCTTGTTTGTACAAAGCATGAAAGGAAATAATATTTCTTGCCATTCCTGGCGAGTAACAACACTTATTCAAATCTAAACTAAACCCACTACTTAGCGATAAAGTATAAACTCCAATCTTGGTGACAGGTGAAGCTTTCCTATTCCCCATGATCAAGTTCATTCTTCCTTGCTCCACATTCTCACTTCTTCTTAGTCCTTGCAAGTCACAACAAATATGAATACCATAACCGGTATCAAGGACCCAAGAATTAGAATGGGGTGAGTTATTAGAAATGATAGTGTAAATACCTGCATGGTTGGGTTTGACTTTCCCATCCTTCTGGTACTTTGGGCAGTTCCGCTTCCAATGAGCTTTTTCATGGCAATAGAAGCATTCAGCCTCTTTTGGGTCAGAAGAAGGAGTAATGAAACCTTTCTTGGTTCCACTTGAAGAAGAGCCATCAAGGGTCCGAGCCTTGGTACCCTTCGAAGATCTCTTTCTCTTCCTCCCTTGAATTTTCCCGATTGCCAAAACTGGAGTTGAGTTTGGAGTAGGAGTGATAGCAACCGACTTCCCCTTAAGACCTATTTCTGCGGTCTTGAGAAGTCCCTGAAGTTTGCTGAGGGTGACCTCTTCCTTATTCATGTGATATGTCATGCGGAATTGATCATAGCACGATGGTAAGGAGCGCAAAATTATATCTATTGCTAGCTCCTCAGGGAGGTTCACATTAAGTTTCAGCAATCGATCCACATACCTTTGCATTTTCTGCATGTGGCTCGAGATGGAATCCCCGTCCTTCATCATGGTTGTTATCATGGAGCAGATGATTTCGTACCTCTCTTATCGTGCACTTTGATGGTAACTTTCCATCAAATCTTGGTGCATTTCATAAGGGTAGAAATCCTCATAGGACTTTTGGAGTTCTGCTGTCATTGTGGCCATCATGATGCAAGCCACCTTGGTTGCATCTCTTTCATGAGTATGAAAGTCAGCGATCTCCTGGGGAGTTGCAGTGGACTCATCAATTTCCTTAAGCTCCTTGTCAAGGACATATTCTTTGTCCTCGTAGCGGGTAATCATCCTGATGTTTCTGATCCATTCATTGAAGTTGGATCCATCAAAGGTGACTTTCCCACACACACTCATAAGAGTAAAGGAGCCATTAGGATTCGAGCCAGAAGCATTATTTGAAGACATCTGAAAGAGGAGAACAAGTTTAGTATAGATTTAAGAGAGTCCTTAATAAAACACCCAAATGTAATATTAAGGCTAGGATCCAATCACAATATAATATAACTTAGAAGAGGTATGCCGTAATCTAAGCTATACCATATTTGAAAGGTAGGTGAATGACGATTCACCAATTTCCACCACGAAAACCGAAATATTAGACATTAGGTTTTATTGGTTTTTAGAAATTCCTAGATTCTTTGAGATTCAATGAATTTTTCAAAGGCATGTTTCAATCTCGAGGGTGCCCTCCAAGTTTTGTGACTGGGATACCGAGGATCACAAAACGAGGTGTGAAGTAACCATGCAAATCACTTGGTACCCTTAAAGTTTATCACTCAATCGATGTGCCGGTAAACCACACACGCTCCACCGATACTATAATAAACCTTAAGTCACCCTTTACCTACCTTGTTAAGTCCAAGTTAGTGTGCCGGTTAACCACACACGCTCCACCAACGACTTAGACAAAGTTTAAAGTGTAATTTCATGGATTAGCACCTTATTCACATTTTCCTAAAGTAACTAAGATTGGGAATTTAATAAAACATTTAGTTACTTTATAATATTCATCATACTTTGAATGAGAGTTTATAAGTCCTTGTCTTACCCGTTCGGCTAACGACCCTCCACCAGTCAAGCAAGCGGTGGGTGAGAGTAGACACCCATTAAGTCACCATTTTATAGGCAACAACCTTATACCCACCTTATAGACCGGCTTCGTGAATGAGGCGTACTAGCGGTAAGATGACTTTATTCTTATACATATATATATATATATATATATATATATATATATAATTATTAAATCATCATAATATAAGTATAAGGGTTGAATTTTAACTTTTTAAAATTCTAGGGGTTGGAACTAAAGTTTTAACTTAACTTTATTTGTTCCAAAACTTGAGGGCAAGTTTTGTAACTTTCAAAACTTTTCATTTCTTGTAACTTATGAGTTTAATAGAGTAATAAAATGAAGACTCTTCATTTTTCTAACTCTTGTGTTCTTTTAATGGTTTTAATTCAAGTGTGACTCTTGGTTTTCCATAACTTGAGGACAAGTTATGGACTCCATTAAAACACATTATGATCAAGAATTAATCTACCACATAGGTTACAAATAATTCCTATGATCATCTAAAACATCATAAGAACAAGAACATGAATATGAACTTATTCATAAATCAAAAATTACACTTAAAACTTTGTAATTTTGATAACTAGTTGTTGTAAATGAATTATCAAATACATTACACCATCTAAAACAATTTTTTCAAGTACCAAAAAGTTTAGGGTAATGTTTCTAATTCATTTCCAGCAACTAAATCGAAGTTCTGCAATCAGTCGACCCTACTCGCCGAGTGCATGAACTTACTCGCCGAGTTGGTTGAAGATACACATGAACTCGACGAGTCCCTCTTATGGACTCGACGAGTCCATCCGTGGACAGCAAGATTTTCGACTTTTTTCAACTTTTAAGCACAAATAAAAAGCAAACAAGCCTAGGCTCTGATACCACTGATGGGTTTTGAGCATTCTAACACTTCCTAAGTGTACATGCAACCCTAATAACCTTGGATCTATGTTTGTCTAATTATCATGCAAAGTTGAATTCCAAGGTTATATTCCTATCTAGCATACATGGGGAACAATTTTAACTTAAAGTATAGATAGAATAACTTACCTTGTTGTTGTTTGTATTCCTTGAAACCTTGTGAGCCTAGCACCCCAAGTGTGATGCCTCAAATGCTTCACACAACACCAAATGCTCTTGGAAGAACTTATGAGAGAACACACACTTCTCAAAAATCGGCCAAGCTCTCTTGTTTCTTAGTGTGTGGCCGATTTTAGGTGGAGAACATGTTTCTTATATAGTGTTGACACATCTAGGGTTAAACCCTAATGTGTCATGACTCTTCATTTCCATGACCCATGGGTTTGTAACTCCCATGGAGCATCCATGGAGCATCCTATGGGTGGAACCCAACTTGATAATCCATGGAGCCTCTTAGCCCACTATACAAGATATGGATGATTTACATAATCAACCCATATATTTAATTAGTTATCTTTTGATCACATAATTAATTCTAAATTAATTCTTGATCAAACTAATCAAATAATATTATTAATATATTAGAACTTATAATATATTAATAATCTCCAAGTGTTATTTCTCTCATTTAGTCTATCCAATTGCACGGTGCCATGCAACCCAAATGGACCATGTCGGGTCGGGTCAAGTACATACCAGAAATAGTTATGGACTTAGACACCTTATCCAACAGCTTCAACATCTAAAGGGAAAGAAAAAGTTAAGGAATTGATGGTTAAGATTGAAACTGATGAACCTTCATGTTCAAAAGTTTTTGATTTGGACTTCGTGGACATCAGAGATAGTCAAACTGATGATAGAGATGATGAAAGTGAAGAGAAAATTTCAAAGAAAAAGAAATCATCAAAAGAGAACAAAATTCCTCGACTTGTGGTTGATCAAGTGTATGGTGATACACAAGAGTTCCAAAAAGTGATGAATGAACGAGGTGTTCACTTTTTGGAAATGAATATTGTGCTTTATCCGAATTTCAAGTGTTTGGATGATATTATTTTTCCAAATCAAGTGTTCGTTAGTACTGGAAATGTTGAAAATGTCAAACATGAATTTAAAAAATTAGTAGAGGAAGACAACAAGAAAACATCAGACGGAGGTTTCTTTGCAAATCAAAGCATAGTTGAAAACAACCTGACAAAGAATTCGTATTTTTTCAACGACAAAAACAACAAAGAATATGGATTGAAAAATCAAAAGTTGAGAAAGAAATTATGAAGCCAGTTGAAGTGAAAAATGAAAATATTGTCAAATTAAACTCCAAAGAATTCAAAGAACAAATTGAAATTTTTTCGAAAGACTATAAAGTTTCAAAAAGACAAGCAAGAAAGGCAATTTTTTGGCAGACTGTTAAACCTATTAAGTCAAAGAATTCAACAACTTTTTCAAACAAGAAGTAAATTTTCAAAATTACAAATAAATCGTTGTCTGAATCAAAATCACATAAAAATCTTTTCAAGGCTAAACATTCATCTTTTTCAACAAATAATCATACATTTTCGAAATCAAATCTTTCAAAGTCTGAAGTGAATCAACAAACAAAGTTTTCAAAGATTTCAAAAACCACACTTCCAATGAAATATTCAAATAAGCCTACTGAAAAGAATTTTTCTTTAAATTCAACACAAAAGTTTTCTCAACGTCAAGATTTCAAATCAACTGTTAATACAACATATGCTCAATCTTTTATTACAAAACCAAATGTTGATTTTGTTCCTCAAAAGTCAAATTTTCCTAATCATACGAAAATATTAATGAATTTAATGATGATTGTTCAATTACAGGTTCGAGAATTGAAAGACCCCATTATTTCGTATTTTTGAAAGACCCAAACTTTCATATTTCACATTATCATTACTCCAAAACATGCTATTTGCATATTCATAAAAGCAATATTTTACATTGATATAAAGGATTTACAAACTATTGGATACAAACCTTCTATTACAAAGTATTTTATATATATATATATATATATATATATATATATATATATATATATATATATATATTACATAACTACCCAGGATATTGTAATTTATACAAACATAAAAAGTAGTACAAAAGTACTATTACAAACTATTCTACATCTTTCATTAGTATGTAAACATACTAGTTATTTATCACCTGCAATTGTTAAACATTGATAGGGTAAGCGGTGACGCTTAGTGAGTTCAAAAATAGATACAATATAATGTTATGCCATATATATACTTCAATGTGGCAAAGCAAAGAGGAACAATAAGATGTATGTGATATCATGTGACAAGCGTTCATATCAATCAAAGACATTATTCAAAGATATTCTTTTCAATTTTTGATATACATCAATAAAGCTTTGGCCCAAATGGCATAGATGACATGCAATTTCTGATTAACCTCTTGTTAGACTTCAGGCTTATAGTCCTATCTAACCATTTGCCAATGCCATAGAATAGAAGTCATTCTCTTATGGAGACATGCTCTACATGGCCAGAGGCTACGTACCAGTACCAATGTGAATCTAAGTCCTTTCGCTGATCACATGGTCAAAGGTATCACAATTGCTATAAACATAGCAAATAACACGAGAAAATAACTCAGAATGATAATACTGAAAAACACATAGCACATATAACACATAACATACTATTGTTCCTATATATTGAACCCACCTTAAGTTAACTGGGGGTTAAAATAGTAATTTGGACAACACTTCGGCCTTAAATATGCCTTTCTATGTTGAAAACCAGGAGCTTGATTGAAAACCGGGCTCTGCGAAGGTAGGGCTTCAAAACCGAAATGATCAAAATTCTAGGCTTCTCGGGGGTCTCGGGATGTGTTTCGGGTGCTAAAATTTATTTCGGGGCTTCCGGGAAAGTCAAAATGAAGAAAATATGGAAAGAGGGGCTAAAAGTGTCAAATTTTCAAAGTTAGTCGGAAGATCTCGCAGGTCCTCTTTGTATAGGGCCGAGGTTCGGAGTTGGCTTATGCAGCGAAGGCTCGGTGGCAGCAGCGGAGTGAAGTAGGTGGCGCGAGAGGGGAGGCTCGGATGCGAGGTTCGGCTACGAGGCTGGTAGGCGAGGTGTGTCTCGCTCCTGCTGGACCTCGGCTTCGGCGAATCAGGGAAGAACACGCGTCGGTATCGGAAGCAAGCAACGAAGCAGCTCGGTGGCGAAGGCGATGCAAAGCACGTGTCGGATCTGGATTGGCTCGCACCTCGGTCCACTCAGCTCGTGACACGTGAAGCTTCTCGGATCGGCTATGTCTCCGGTGACACTGCTGCTTCGTGCGAGTGACGTGTCCGGACACTATTCATGCAAAAATTTTCGATTTTCGGGCCCCGAACTTCTAAAATCCATAACTTTCGCATAGGAGCTTCATTTTAGACGTTCTTTATATGCAAACGTAGCTAAAATTAAGCTCTACAACTTTCGTTTAGACTTTGTCGGCTAATTTTAACTTTATTTTTAATATTATTATTTTTAACAGACCGGGACAGGAAAATCCGTTAAAAATTCATAACTTCTTCATCAGACATTCGTTTTCGTCAGACTTTTTACCGTTGTACTACATATGAAGAGACCTTCGATTCTCGTTTAGGATGTATCGGTAAAATATCGCTCGATCTAAAATTCAAGTTTTAGTTGTCTACTACTAAGTTGAAACTTCGAAAAATCATAACTTCCTCATACGAAGTCAGATTTTGGTGTTCTTTTTATCGAATCTCTAGGTTTAACGAATACTAAGACTTTCATTTAGATTACTAAGGCTAAAAAGTATTTTATCAAAAACTCACTTTTTACGTCATTCGGTGCCGTGTCGGTTTTGTCGTGGATCTTCGGTTGGTCATAACTTCTTCGTTATAACTCGAATTTGGACGAGGTTTTCGCCTACAAGTTTCTAACGAGATTCTCTACAACATCAAATAATAAAATTTTACTTATTTAGACTTTCATATTTTAGTTAAATTTCACTATTTGGCTTTTAATTGGAATCTCATTAGACTTCCAATATTTTCTGAGTGATTCTAAACATAGTTTTACTTCATTTCTAGTAAAAACCATCTGTTAGAACTCAAAACTCAATTTTACATAATATTTCACAATTTTATTCATTACAAAACACGATTTCAAAACGTGTATGTTACAAATACGTCCTCCTTTTGAGGATTTCGTCCCTGAAATTACATCGATTAAAATAAATGGGGATATTTTGCTTTTATCTCATTCTTATTTTCCCAAGTATAGTTTGGGCCACGATGGTGTTTCCACTTGACAAGCACCAATTCGACTTCTTTATTGCGTAGCTTAGTTGTTCTTTCATTCACGATTTCTTCAGGTTCTTCTACATATCTTAACTTATTATCCAATTTTACTTCGGATAATGGAACTGTCTCATCGTAGATGCTCATGCATTTGCACAGATAACTTACATGAAACACATCATGAATACCTGCCAAATCTTCAGGCAATTCTAAGCGGTAAGCTTGCTTTCCAATTCTCTGGATGATTTTGAAAGGACCAACAAATCTAGGACTCAACTTTCCTTTCTTCCCAAATCACATAAGGCCTTTCCATGGGGATACCTTCAGCATCACAAAATCACCCACTTGAAATTCTATAGGTTGTCTTTTCTTTTCCATATAGGACTTCTGTCGATCCTGGGCCGTTTTCATTCTTTCTCGTACGATTTGAATCTTGTCGGTGGTGTCTTGAATCATTTCAGAGCCTCTAAGGATCTTCTGTCCTACATCACGCCAACATAACGGCGTACGGAATTTGCGACCATCTAACGCTTCATATGGTGGCATTTTGATTGAAGTGTGGTAACTGTTATTATACAAAAATTCGACAACCGGTAAGTATTTATCCCAATTACCACCGAAGTCCAAAACACATGCATGAAGCATATCTTCTACTATCTGGATTGTTCTCTCTGTCTGACCATCTATCTGCGGATGATAAGCAGTGTTGAGAGCAACTCGAGATCCCAATTCGCGTTGCATACTCACCCAAAAGTGAGAAGTGAAGCGAGTATCGCGATCGGAAATGATCTTTAGTATCATACCATGTCTTGCAACAATTTCATCCAAGTATACTTGTGCGTATTTCTCCATTAGAGTCGTTTCACGCATAGCGAGAAAATGTGCACTCTTAGTCAGACGGTCGACGATTACCCAAATGCTATCATTCTGTCTAGCAATCTTTGGCAATTTGGTAAAAAAATCCATGGATAGCTCTTCCCACTTCCATACAGGAACACTAAGGCTTTCTGGAGTTCCATAAGGCTTTTGGTGTTCTGTTTTGAATTGTAAGCATACTAAGCATTCTTGTACATATCTTCCTATGTCTCTCTTTAATCCAGGCCACCAATAATCAGCTCTTACATCATAGTACATTTTACTTGTACCAGGATGTATTGATGGTTTAGACTGATGAGCTTTATCTAAAATTTTCTATCTTAATCCACCAATCTTTGAAATCCATAGTCGATTCTTAAATACTTTTAATCCTCGTGGATCATCAAGTAAAACATCGACATAATGTACCATTCCTTCCTTCTTTACATTTTTTGGCTTTAAGGCTTCAACTTGCCACGTCTCTAGTTCATCAAGAATGGTGAACTTCACCGTAGTGTGATTAATAGTATAACACATACTATTACGATAAACTTTCTTGCTAAGTGCATCTGCAACCACATTAGCCTTTCCAGGATGATACAAAATTTCGCAATCATAGTCTTTGATCAGCTCCATGGCTCGTTGTTGTCTCGTATTCAGAGTTTGCTGACTGAATATATACTTGAGACTCTTGTGGTCGGTAAGTAATTGGCATTTCGTACCAATAAGGTAATGTCTCCAAAGTTTTAGGGCAAATACTACTGCAGTGAGTTCAAGATCATGGGTGGGATAATTATTTTCATAATCTTTCAGTTGTCTTGAGGCATAGGCTATCACTTTACCACGCTACATCAACACACAACCGAGTCCCAATCTTGAAGCATCGCTATATATGGAGAAATCATCATCACCTTCTAGGAGTGATAAGATGGGAGCTTGAGTCAAAAGATCTTTTAGAGTTGATAAAGCTTTTTCTTGAGCTTCACCCATTCGAACTTCACTTCCTTCCGTTTAAGACTTGTGAGAGGTACGGCTATACGAGAAAAGTCTTTAATGAATCTCCGGTAATATCCCACGAGACCTAAGAAACTTCAAATTTTGGAAGCATTACGGGGCACTTCCAATTTTGAATGGCTTCGATTTTGATGGGATCTACAGATACACCGTTACTAGAAATAATATGGCCGAGAAATTGAACTTAACGTAGCCAAAATTCACATTTCGAGAATTTAGCATAAAGTTTCTCCTTTCGAAGAAGTTTTAAGATTTCATGAATATGAGCGGAATGATCGGCTTCACACTTGGAATAGATTAGAATATCGTCAATGAATACGATGACAGACTTATCGAGCATTGGGCGGCACACTCGATTCATCATATCCATGAATATGACAGGAGCATTTGTCAAACCGAATGGCATGACAAGGAATTCGAAATGCCCATAACGAGTACGGAAAGCAGTCTTCGGTACATCTTGCTCTTGTACTTTCAACTGATGATAGCCAGATCTCAAATCAATTTTTGAGAAATAGCTAACACCCTGAAGTTGATCGAATAAATCATCGATGCTAGGTAGTGGGTACTTGTTCTTGATAGTCACTTTATTCAGCTCACGATAATCAATGCACATTCGCATCGATCCATCCTTCCTCTTGACAAACAATACTGGAGCACCCCAGGGGGAGGTACTCGGTTGAATAAAGCCTTTGTCAAGTAATTCCTGCAGTTGGATCATCATTTCTTTCATCTCGGGTGGTACAAGACGATAAGGAGTCTTTGCAAGCGGAGCACCACTGGGCACAAGGTCAATTCGGAATTCTACTTGTATGTCCGGAGGAAGTCCAGGCAGATCATCGGGGAAAACATCGGGATATTCGTTAAAAATGGGAATATCATTTATAGTTTTATTGTCCTTTCTTGAGATGTCAACTGTATAGGCTAGATAGATAAGACAACCTTTCGATATGAATTTATGAGCTTTGAGGAAAGAGATTATTTTTAAGATTCTTTGTTCACCATAGACATGAATAGGATCTTCCCCTTCAATAGGAATGCGTACCATCTTTTCGTAACACAAGAGTTCTGCATGGTTCTTTAACAACCAATCCATGCCGAGAATAATATCGAAATTGGGCAAGGAGATAGGGATTAGGTTAGCAAGAAAATTATAGCTTTCAATTTCTATGACACAATCCCTATAGATTTTATCAGCAAGTAATGATATACTTCCTGTAGTAGCTAAATGAAATGGTTGCACGAATGCATAGAAAACAGTTTGAAAAGAATGCGCAAATTCATAAGATACGAAAGAATCCGAGGCACCAGAATCAAATAAGATGTGAGCAGGTCTAGAGTTGACAAGAAATGTACCCGTCACGACATTTGGGTCCTCACGTGCTTTCTCTGCGGTAATCTGGAATGCACGACCCTTAGCTTTTGGAACCTCCTCCTTTTTAGTTGGAGTATTCTTCGTTTTTTGGACAGGGACTTGACTTCTCGCTGGTTGTTGAACAGAAGCTTCACTTCCCGTCACTTGGTTGGTAAGAGTAGGGCAAAAACGCTTCTTGTGGCCAGTAATACCACATGCATAACAAGTCACATCCTTCCTTAGGCAAGCTGGCTTGATATGACCTGTTTCTCCACACCCATAATAGATAATGGATTCCTTGTATATTTTGCATTGACCCGGATGATTCCTTTCACAAATGCGACATGACGGTGATTTAATAGAAAAAGATTGTGACCTACCACAGCCACGAAAAGCACTCTGAGATTGTGCTTGCTTGCTTGGATCAATTCGAATAGATTGAGATGGTGGAATAGTGGAAGCAGGAGTAGTTCTTTCAGTACGTAGATGCTTTGGAATAGTAAGAGTGGCACCATGTATTTCTAAGTCATGCTCACGCCTTCGAGCATACTCAACGACATTATCGAATGACAGAACATCCCGGTTGACAACGAAATCATGGATTTCGTGTCGTAGTCCCTCCATGAATAACTGAATTTTCTCGTCTTCAGTTGGAATATACTTCGTAGCAAACCTTGCTCTTTGATTAAATTGAGTTTCATACTCATTCACAGTCATTCCTCCTTGTTTAAGCTCGAGGAATTCCTTCTCCAATCTTCTCCTCATATCTAGAGGACAATACTTCTCTAGGACACGAGTCTGGAACAACTCCCAGGATAAGTTCTCCTGGTCACATCCATCAAGAGCTTCATATGTTGCTTCCCACCAGACTAAAGCTTCTCCAATGAGCATTGTAGAAGCGTAGATAGCCTTGTCTTCATCATCCACATGAGAAACACGAAATACTTTCTCGGTATTCTGAATCCAAGTTAGAACAATTATAGGATTAAGGACACCAGAAAACTCCGTAGCACCACTACTCCTGAAGTCTTTGAACGAAGGATGCTTCACCTTTCCACTTGAAGATTCTCCAGTGACTTTCTCTTTTCCTTTATCATCATTCTTTTTGTGTTCTTCGAGAGTTTTTCGAATAACACCAGTAAGTTTACCTAAAAGATTCTCCTCACGAGGAGATACTGGAGTATTCACTTCCTCGGGTTGAGGATCTCCACCAACATCAGGGGTATGCTTACTTACTTGTTCAGCCATCGATCTGAAATACGGAGTAAGATAGTATTTTAGAATATTACGGTTTACTATTACCTAATACTTTTACTTATATATTTCCTATGGTTTTTATCCCTATACTTACAGTGATTAAGTTCATATACTGAACTTCCTATAGTTTAAGTCTAAATACCAATCCGTGGAATTTAGTTCGCTTAAACTACTGCTCTGATACCATGGTTGAAAGACCCGATTCTTTCGTATTTTTGAAAGACCCGAACTTTCATATTTCACATTATCATTACTCCAAACCATGTTATTTGAATATTCATAAAAGCAATATTTTACATTGATATAAAGGATTTACAAACTATAGGATACAAACCTTCTATTACAAAGTGTTATATATATTACATAACTACCCAGGATATTGTAATTTATACAAACATAAAAAATAGTACAAAAGTACTATTACAAAATATTCTACATCTTTCATTAGTATGTAAACATACTAGTTATTTATCACCTGCAATTGTTAAACATTGATAGGGTAAGCGGTGATGCTTAGTGAGTTCAAAAATAGATACAATATAATGTTATGCCATATATATACTTCAATGTGGCAAAGCAAAGAGGAACAATAAGAATTATGTGAGATCATGTGACAAGTGCTCATATCAATCAAAGACATTATTCAAAGATATTCTTTTCAATTTTTAATATACATCAATAAAGCTTTGGCCCAAATGGCATAGATGACATGCAATTTCTGATTAACCTCTTGTTAGATTTCAGGCTTATAATCCTGTCTAACCATTTGCCAATGCCATAGAATAGTAGTCATTCCATACGGAGACATGCTCTACATGGCCAGAGGCTACGTACCTGTACCAATGTGAATCTAATTCCTTTCACTGATCACATGGTCAAAGGTATTACAATTGCTATAAACATAGTGAATAACACGAGAAAATAACTCAGAATGATAATACTGAAAAGCACATAGCACATATAACACATAACATACAATTGTTCCTATATATTGAACTCACCTTAAGTTAACCGGGGGTTAAAACAGTAATTTGGACAGCACTTCGACTTTAAATATGCCTTTCTATGTTGAAAATCGGGAGCTTGATTGAAAACCGGGCTCTGCGAAGGTAGGGCTTCAAAACCGAAAAGATAAAATTTACGGGCTTCCCGGGGGTCTCGGGACGTGTTTCGGGTGCTAAAATTGATTTCGGGGCTTTGGGGAAAGTCAAAATGAAGAAAATATGAAAAGAGGGGCTAAAAGTGTCAAATTTTCAAAGTTAGTCGGAAGATCTCGCAGGTCCTCTTTATATAGGGCCGAGGTTCGGAGCTGGCTTAAGCAACGAAGGGCTCGGTGGCAGCAGCGGAGCGAAGCAGGTGGCACGAGAGGGGAGGCTCGGATGCGAGGTTCGGCTGCGAGGCTGGTAGGCGAGGCATGTCTCGCTCCTGCTGGACCTCGGCTTCGGTGAATCAGGGAAGAACACACGTTGGTCTCGGAAGCAAGCAGCGAAGCAGCTCGGTGGCGAAGGTGATGCGAAGCGCGCGTCGGATCCAGATTGGCTCGCACCTCGGTCCACTCAGCTCGTGACACGTGAAGCTTCTCGGATCGGCCACATCTCCGGTGACACTGCTGCTTCGTGCGAGTGACGTGTCCGGACACTATTCATGCAAAAATTTTTGATTTTCGGGCCCCGAACTTCTAGAATCCATAACTTTCGCATACGAGCTCCGTTTTTGACGTTCTTTATATGCACGTGTAGCTAAAATTACGCTCTACAACTTTCGTTTAGAGTTCGTCAGCTAACTTTTATTTATTTTTTAATATTATTATTTTTAACAGACCGGGACAGGAAAATCCGTTAAAAATTCATAACTTCTTCATCCGACATCCGTTTTTGTCAGACTTTTTACCGTTGTACTACATATGATGAGACCTTCGATTCTCGTTTAGGATGTATTGGTAAAATATCTCTCGATCTAAAATTCGAGTTTTTAGTTGTCTACTGCTAAGTTGAAACTTCGAAAAATTATAACTTCCTCATACGAAGTCAGATTTTGGCATTCCTTTTATCGAATTTCTCGGTTTAACGATTACTACGACTTTTATTTAGTTTACTAAGGCTAAAAAGTAGTTTATCAAAATCTCACTTTTTACGTCATTCGGTGTCGTGCCGGTTTTGTCGCGGATCTTTGGTTGGTCATAACTTCTTCGTTATAACTCGGATTTTGACGAGGTTTTCGCCTACAAGTTTCTAACGAGATTCTCTAAAACATCAAATAATAAATTTTTACTTATTTAAACTTTGATATTTTAGTTAAATTTCACTATTTGGCTTTTAATTGGAATCTCATAAGACTTCTAAAATTTTCTGAGTGATTCTAAACATAGTTTTACTTCATTTCTAGTAAAAACCATCTGTTAGAACTCAACACTCAATTTTACATAATATTTTACAATTTTATTCATTACAAAACACGATTTCAAAACGTGTATGTTACAAGAATGATGATTTATACGAAGATGCACCTTTGGATTTTGATCCAGCTTATCCACCAATAGAAAAATGGACAAAAGATCATCTGAAGGAACAAGTAATTGGAAATCCACAAGATGAAGTATTAGCAAGAGTTCAAATCTGTGCAGAGAATGAGGTATTGAATAGTCATCAAGAATTTTGCATGTTTAATGTTTTCATCTCTAAAATCGAACTAAAGACTGTTAAGGTTGCAATTAAACACTCAGATTAGGTTGTTGCAATGTAATCTGAATTTCTGAATTTGAACGAAACAAGGTTTGGAGATTAAATCCTAAACCTGAAAATGTTTCGATTGTTGGGTTAAAATGGAATTTTAAAAACAAAACCGACAAAGATGGAAATATCATTCAAAACAAAGCCAGGCTTTTTGTTAAACGTTATTCACAACAATAAGGAATCGACTATGAAGAAACCTTCTCCCCTGTCACAAGACTCGAGGTTGTTTGTATTTTTCTGGCTTATGCAGCTTACAAAGATTTTGATGTTTATCAAATAGACGTGAAGTGTGGATTTCTAAATGGAGAGCTTGAAGAAACATTTTATGTGGAACAAACCCCAGGTTTTATTAACGAAGAACATCTTGATCATGTATATATCTTAGATAAGGTAGTTTTATTGGATTAGTGTCTAAGTCCATAACTATTTTGGTATGTACTTGACCCGATGGTGCATGGTCCTTTTGGGATGCCTTCACCAAAGCAACTTGATACGATGAATTATGGAGAGAAAGGATTAAATATGATTTATTAATATATCATGAGAATAATATATTAAAGGAGAAATCATATTGTTTAATTAATATTAGTTAATAATTAATTAGTAATTAGTTTTGTGACAAAAAGAGATTAATTAAAGGGACTGGAATTGTAATTATAAGATAATTACAATTTGGGCCATGGATTGCCTTATATTAAGGGGTGGACGAATTCTATGGGAAAACTTATCAAAAATCGTCCAAGGCCTTAAGGAAAGGGGGTCCATGGGTTGCTTAGGGCTTAAGCATCCAAATTAGGGTTTCCTTGTTAGACAACCCTAATAGCCTCACTATATATAGAACCCTTAAGGCTCAAAAACGTGGCTAAGACTTCTCTAGGGTTTATGGACAGTTTTGGGCAGCCTCTATCCTCTCTCCTCTTCATCCTCTTGCTTATGGTGTTTGTGAACCATTAGAGGAGTGACATTTGTGACTCTAAGCTTTCTAAAGTCAATACAAGAAGGAATTGGATTGTTATTGCTACATAACAATCAAGGTATGATCTTAAACCTATTCTCATGTTAATATGATTACTTGAATGCTAGAATTAGGGTTTATAGTCTTGGATAACTTGCATATACAATAGAGAAACCTAGATCCAAGCATTAGGGTTTGTATGAGCACATAGGATGTTCTTATGACCAAAACCCATCAGTGGTATCAGAGCCTTGATTGGTTTCTATTGTATTGATGCATATTTGATCGAAATCAGCACTGACAATCGATTTTTTGAGCTTCTGAGTGTATTACTCACCGAGTCATTTGGTGAACTCGCCGAGTCAGCTTTACTCGACGAGTCCAGGTCCAGACTCGACGAGTCAAAGGGTCTGACAGCTCAGATTCGTGATTTTCTTCTTTTTTTTGGCTTTGGATAATTACCATAAACATGTTTTTGTTATAAAATCCGAATTTTTTCAATATTTGGTGATTATCCTTACCTAAATAGAAGATAATTGTTGAAATTTAGATAATCACTTGTTTTATTAGATAAAGTTTGATTATTTGTAATTTAGATTTGAATTATCTTGTGAAAAAGTTTTAATTTCTCCCCTTTAGGTTTTATAGTTTAAATTTGAACCCAAAAGTTTTGTTGTTTTGAAATTTAAATAGTTGAAACCCTAATGTTTTGAAATGTTTCAAAACTTTCCCTCAAGTTTTGGAATTTAAATTTTGATTAAAAGTTTAATTTTGATGTATATTTAAATTCTAAACCCAAATGTTTTTGAAATATTTCAAAACTTGCCCTCAAGTTTTGGAATTTAAAAGTTGATTAAAAGTTTAATTAGGAATGTTAAATTCTAAAACCATAGTAATGTTTTGAAAAGTTCAAATCACACCCTTATGATTTTATTAATTAATTAAGGAGTATAATTACAAGAGGTTTAATAAATCCATAAAAGTTTAGGTTTACAATTTAATTGAATTAAAAGTATAATTGTTAAATTTGACCACCTAGTATTTTAAAAGTGTAAAATGCACCATATACTATATATAACATTAAAAGTCTAACATTATATATATGTATGAGTAAAAGTCAGTCTTATCGTTAGTAGGCCTCATTCACGAAGCTGGTCTATAAGGGGTGTTTAAGGAAATTACCTATAATATGGCGATTGAATGGGTATCCACTCTTACCCACCGCACTCTTGACTGGTGGAGGGTCGTTAGCCGAACGGGTAGGATAGGACGAAACCTTCCATTATAAGTATAATGAAATACAAGGTAACTAAATGTTTTTCAAATTCCCAATCTTAGTTACTTAGGCAAAGTGAATTGATGTAATTCCATGAAATTACACTTTGTGCCCTTGCAAAGAAGTTAGTGGAGCGTGTGTGGTTTATCGGCACACTAAACGGTTCTAAGCAAAGGTAGCCAAGGGTGACTCAATGTTTGTCATAGTTCAGTGGAGCGTGTGTGGTTTATCGGCACATCGAATAGGTGACTGTAACATGTGAGGGCACCATGTAAGTTTGCATGGTTATTCACACCCGCTTTGTGATCCTCGGCATCCCAATCACAAACTAGAGGGGCATATTGAGATTTAAACATGCCATTGAAATGTTCAATGAATCTCAAAGGATCTAGGAGTTTTCATAGATTTAAAACTTAAATTTCCTTTTCGTTAAAAATGGTGGAAATTAGTGAATCGTCATTCACTTAGCTTCAAATATTCTGCAACTAGATTACGGCATCCCTTTTCTAGGTTGTAGCATATTATGTTGGGTCCTAGCCTTGGAATTTCATTTGGGTGATTTACCAAGGACTCAATCAATCAACTAACTTGAATTTGTTCTCCCGTTTTGTAGATGTCAAAGTTTGACAACTATGGTCTTCCTAAATCCCGTGGAACAAGCATTCCACATGAAGATGATATTCCGCGATTCGATCAAGGGACATGAAATCATGCTTCACTTCCTCCTCCTCCTCAAATTGTTATCCCTAACCCACAAGATTGAAGAATTGAAAGGTTCAATATCATTAAATCCCTATTGGAAATGAAACATGAAGATGGTAAAACCGTGTGTGCCCACATTCTAGGAATGAAATCACACATTGATAGGTTGATAATGTTGGGTGTGTCATTCCCGGATGAGTTGGCTGTGAATTGGGTTTTGCAGTCACTTCCTGAATCATATAATGAGTTCAAAAGAAAGTATTATATGATGAATCATGACGACAACCTCATTGACCTAACTCACATGCTCATTGTTGCTGAATCAGAAATGATTTGGCGAAGCAATGGAGTGTATTTGTTGGGAAAGTCAACTGATCATGCTTCCGAGAACGTTCTAAGAGAAGCAATCTGCGTTTGCTGCCAAGAGAAAGGGCGTTGGATAGAAGTCTGCCTCAAGAGCCTGAAAATTCCAAAGATAGGAGAGCCAAAGAGTATGACTGCGCTTCAGGTAAAATCCACTATCTAACTTCGTTAAGTTCCTATTCATTGGTTCAAAATACATGATGTGATAAGATTGCATTTCAATGTTTTTGCAGGATCGGTGAAAAGAAAGGAAGCTTGGTGAAAGAGCATGATGAATCTAATCAAAAGAAATGGATCTTGATCGCATGGACTTGAAGATTAGATTTTGAGCTTAGATAGTTATTATAGAGTTGTTAGAAATTTTCTTTTTGAAATACATAGTTTTCAATGGATTTTGCATTGTAATGACAAATGTTTTCCGTTGCTTTTATAAATAAAATAAATTTTGGTTTGACTTATTTATTTGTTTACTTCCTAGCAATGAAATCGTTATGAAAATTGATGTTTGAATATTTCTACAACAAATGGATATGATTCTTATTTATGGTTTTTATGGAAAAAGTCGAGAATTTACCAAATAGGAAGAGTTTCTCATCGCCCAAGTTTCAATTGGACAAAAATTTGGAATCATGCAACTTGGTTGCATGATTTCATATTTGGAAATTAGACTAATTCGTTGACAAATTGTCAAGTGAAGGACTAGGAGATCGAGTACACAAAGTTGTGTGATGGTCAAAGTCCACCATAATAGTAACAAGACATTCATCATGATTTACTAAAAGTTTAGTAGATATAATTATACTTATAAGATTAAGTGTAATTCGGAATTGATTAAAAAGGTTTAAATCAATAGCAAAACGAATAAGAAGAATCAAGTAGGCGGAAAGATAAAAGTTTCTCCATTCTAAGAAGAATGGAGAGTAGCTTTTATGCTTCATGATAGGTCTTAATGATTAAGAACCATATCTTAATTGATCCTCTAAGTGAGTCTTAGCACAATTGTATGTCTAAGAAGAGGAATCAAGAATTGAAGAAATGGTTAAATCAAAAGGTCAATCGTACTTCGTTCCAATAAAAAATCTTAAAGTTAAGATTGTGATGTTGAGTGAAAAAGTGTTAATAAGGTTTATAACATTCATTAAATGTGGAAAGTTGTGATGTCTTGGATAAGACAAAGACCAACTTGGACCAATTTATGAAGTGTTTTGATAAAAACTACACTAACTCTTGAATATTTGTTAAGAAATGTTTATTTGTCACACCCCGAAAACCGAAGGCGGAAACATTTCTAGGGTTGACTCCACGTTGAGTATCAAACCAATCCACATAGTAAGCAAAGTAGACAACCATTACATCACATATACAAAAGTTTACATTTGTTTCAAAAGTAAATTGTACAAGTGTCATACATAACATATATAAACAAAATGAGACGAGTCTTCTACGCACTCCGTCTTCGCCAAAAGTGATCGCCAGGAACCTGTCTAATGCGGACCTGAGAATACAAGCGGTTTGAAAATCAGCATAAAGCTGGTGAGTTCATAAGTGGTTAGTTTTCTGAAAGTTTTACGAGTTCCTTTGGTTTCCTGAAAAGCGGTTATCCAAGAAAATCCCATATTTTCTTAAAAGTAATGTTTACCAAATCCAAATTGTAATGTAAAAGATGTACACTGAAATCGTAATTGTTCTCGTGAATTGTAAAGTTTAGTAATCTAACCTGTTATACTTTTCTGGTTACGTACTACTGTTACTCAGGAAAATCCCATATTTTCCTACATGTGTGTGTACTATTACCGATTCTATGTGTGCGAAATGTTACGATTCCGATTATGTTCAATGTTATCCCCAGGAAAACTCCATCTTTACACCATGTTTTCCTGAACGTGTAGATGTGTGTGAACTTTCACCGATTCCGATTATGTTCAATGTTATCCCCAGGAAAACCCAATGTTTTCCTGAACGTGTAGGTGTGTGCGAATTGTTACCGATTTCGATTATGTTCAATGTTATCCCCAGGGAAACCCCATGTTTTCCTGAATGTGTGGGTGTGTGCACTGCTACCGATTTCGATTATCCTTAAATGTACATTAGTTTTATTACGTACATAAAACTAATAAATAAGTGTAAAGTGTTAATAATCTTGATTGCGAGTCCTTAACCATACTTCAGACTAGATATGACTCGGGCCATGGCCAGTATCCTTTTTATGACTTTTGTCACCCTTGAACCTTTCTGTTTGACTGTAGCTAGCAGCCAGGTGCGCGATTGTCAGTCCCGTATAGATCTATACACTCAAGTCACGCTCTCCTACGTTCGGAGATTCTGGTTACAGGGTAGTCCTCCACTCTCTCGAGCCAAGGAAGTGTTACAGAGGACGTGTCTCCAATCTTTAAGATTTCCCTTTACTTCTCGACTAGGAAAGTAGTATTTACAACTAGCTATGTTCTACGTACCTGTCCTTTACACTCGAGCCTAGGTGTTTTATTAAAGACATTACACTCGAGCCTAGGTGTTATCTAATGATGACTGTCCTTTACACTCGATCCTAGGGGTATTATTAAGGATGTTACAGATGTTTTATGTTTTCTGATGGTTTCTATCTTTTACACTCGAACCTAAGTGTTTTATTACATACATTACAATATTTTATGTGTTCTATCAATATAAGTGTGAACAATCATATGTAAAGTATACAATATAACAGTGTATAATAAGAATTGAAAATCGGGTTAAAACAGACAACTTTGTAAGTTTAAACAGTTTATTAAAAGGTTTTCAATTCCTAAAAGTGTACAATTATGAAATCATTTAACTGAAATCATGTGGTTGAGTACAAGATATTCTTGTAATTTTGCTTGTATTCCCCCCCCTGAAAACATTGAAAAACCATTGAAAAAACGTAGGGGTATGAACTCACAGGTTGAGAAACGCGTGAGTTTGGATCCTAAACGTCAGTTCTGGGTTTGTGTACGCACAAGATCCCTATGGATTATGAAATTATATACAAATATATCTTATTAGATTTATAAACTCTAATTAGATATGATATTACACTCCAATGAGCGAAAACACTTCAAAACGAGTGTTTGGAGTGACCCGGGTGACATCTACTGACGTGTATTGATGCGAGGGACTTGGGATTTGAGTTTTCTCTTCAAGAGTAAACTCCCTAATGACTTTTCATCCATAAACACCACTCACACATGAGTTCACGGCCGTGAACTCATGTTGGCAAGATTTATGGTGCTTAATGGGTCAATATCACTTGGGAAATATTGGGACAATTTTACCTAAGGCATGGGAGTAAATTAAATCACCAAATGACATTATTTAAGGGAGTTTACGGCCCTAAACAAGGAGTTTACAGCCGTAAACTCCTATCCCCCTTAGATTGATGATTTAATGGTCTTAGCTTAATCATATGTGATTCCTACTAATTTTCCAAGACTTGGTATGAAGTTAGGGCATCAAATAACACATTTTTAGGAGTTTATGGCCTTGGAGCACATGCTATGGCCGTAAACTCTTAAATGAAGAGTTTTGATATGTTTATGGTCCCTAAACTAGTTTTGGTTGGTTCTATGATTTATTCCAAGGCTTTTGGTTAAGTTTCAAGGCATTCTAACATGTTAAAAGGTGTTTACTCCTCATGTAAATCCCTCCAAATCTATGTCTAAAGTGTTCTAAGTCCATTCCATGAAGTCATTTATCCATATCTAAAGTCTTGTTGTGTTTTGGAAGGGTTTTGATGCCCAAACCCCCCCCCCCCATTTAAAGGAGTTTACAGCCTAGGATAGTTCTAGGGCCGTAAACCCATGATAATGGTCCTAATCCATGGTTTAAACTCGAATTTGAAGGCTAGAGGGGTTCTATAACAAGTTAGGGAAGTTACCTCAAAGATTTGTAGCCTTAAATAGATGATTTGGACCCTTAAACTTGGATTTAGGAGAGAGGTTAGAGAGAGTAGTGAGAGGAAGAAAAAGCTTCAAATGAATGTTTAAACACATTTAAATAGGTCCCAAAACTTGGACACGGTGAAATTCTACCCGATACCGGCATTAAACGGGGCTTGTGGTCGCACCCGATTAAGTTGTCGTAACTCGATGCGGTTGATTCTAGAAATGTTCCGATCACTAATATGAGGTGATAAAATGATTTCTAGATGAATTAGGACGCTCATTAAGTCATTTCAGATCATTTCCATTTAATGACTTAATTAATTGATGAAATCGGAAACGAATTTGAAAATGACGATTGGTTGATCGGAATGAGTTACGAAAAGGGTTACAGGCAGTGATACGAATTTCAGGTTGTTACATTATCCCCTCGTTAGAGGGAATTTCATCCCAAAATTCAAAGATTTGTACACCGATCACGAAGTGAAGAGAGATATGAGGATGAATCTACTGATTCGGGTCTCCGCTTGACATTCCAGCGAAACCTCACTATCGGGATGCGGATTTGTTTCGTACGGTCAACCTATTAATCGATGATCTCAATTGATTCATCCATGAAGGTTCGGACTTCCGTTGTTTTCGATCTCATCAAGGGGTTTCTAGGGTTTCTAGGGTTTCATCAGGTTGGCACTCCTTACGAACAAAGATGTGGATTACCAGATGGTTGCTGCTAAGTTCTGAAGGTAGCTCGGAGAGGGCTACGGAATCAATTCCTAACGAGGATCTCGAAGGGTCTAATGTTCCACGAGTTAAGTTTTCCGTACTTCTCAAGGCGTACTATGTATTTCCAGAGTAAGACTTCCAACAAGAGGGCACATCCTCATGTGGCAGAGTAGCTAAGGGTCCGATGGTCCTGAAAGAGATTTCTGGGACCTATGGGTTATGGGCCCACGGGTATGGCTGTTTTGCTTATTACATGATCAAGGAATATGATTTGACCGAAGGGCACTACTAAAATCTCGTAGTGATTGTATCAAGTTCTGGTTTCTGTCTTGAACACATCGTCCTTACTAAGGTTTTGGCTACGAGGTAATTCTAGGGATTTAAGTCGATGCAAGACTTGACTACACTTTCGGAAAGAATTGTCAATAATTCTTCGGAAACAGTATCAGGAAAGAATTGCAGATTTCTCATTTCTCGATGATCACATGGACGAGGAATACATGGGAAAAACTTTTTAAACTTTGATGCACGAAGATCATGAGAGTCGGATCAGAGGAAAGTTAAGACGAATAACTTTCTCGAAACTAGGGATAACAGCATGAATGGGGCTCGGTCATTACATGCTAAAGGTGACATCAAAGCATTACATAACAAGTTTGCCAATAGGTCGAAGGGAAAGGAATAATTGTCCAGGTTGAGGATACAATCTACGAATATGACGTTAGCGTTCTCATTCTCACTTGATAACCATCTCAACGGTATACATTTTCGGTTACTCACGAACGAAAGGGTTTAAAAGATGTTCAAATGGATGGTTAGCGAATTTCTTTTAGTGCTAGAATCGAAAAGAATCACAGGCATAAAATTTTTAACGATGGGAAATATACCTGTGGCAACGGTGGGATCGGTGGCTGTATCCTCTTGTCCTATCACTAGAACTCTTCCGGTGTTGCCAGATGTTACTGCCTTGGGGCAGTTTCGCTTGTAATGTCCGACTTCTCCGCAACCATAGAAGGCCCAACCGATGCCCACTTCGGAATTTTGACTGGTTGATTGGGTTGGTGTCTTACAGTTTTTCACCATGTGACCCTTTACGCCACAACTGTTGCAAAATACTTCTATACATGGAACGGGAAGGAAGGTGATGATAGTTGCACTTGTCACAACTAGGAAGGGTTCCAGCATACCTACTGGCGGGTTTTCAAGTTGAGGATCCAACAACAGAAATGGCGGCAGGGGACGTGACAGCATGAACTACCACAGTTTGTTGTCTCTTCAAAGACTCCTGCGATATCTAACTTTCCTTCATCTTCCCAAATTTTCTTTTCTCACCACTCCTCTCTGTCGGTTCAGGAGTGGTAGCTTCTTCGTCAAAGTCATCACTATGATCTATTAGGATTCGTGCTAAACATTTTGCACTGTCGTATGTGTCTGGTCTCGCAGCTATGACATTCTCTTTTGTTGGCTGGGTCAGCCCCCATATGAATCTCTCTATCTTCTTACTCTCCGGGTTAACCATTCCCGGACAAAGTAGCGCTAGGTCATCGAACCTGGAAGTATAAGCAGTGATGTCGGAACCTTTCATCTTCAAGTTCCAAAGTTCATGTTCTAACTTCTGCATTTCACCCTGATGGTAGTACTCAGCCAGCAGAAGTTCCTTCGTGGCTTCCCAACCCATGGCGTTGGCTACAGGTAAGGTTAGGGATTTGACTCGGCCGTTCCACCAAGTCAAGGCTTTGTCGATAAAGGTGCAGGCAGCAAACTTCACCTTGTCTGAATCTGAACATGCGCAGATTTCAAAGATGGATTCGATCTTCTCGAACCATTGGGTGAGGGAAATGACACCTCCAGTGCCATCAAAGAACGTGGGTTTGGCATTCATGAAATCTTTATAGGAACCCTCTTTTCAGTGTCACTGACTACTTTCATGGTTTTGGGTTTGGGTACCACCTCCCTAACCACCGGAACCGTCAGAGTTCCGTTAAGACATGGCAGCTGTCACTGCAGCTGTAACAGCTGCCTGAAATACTATAGGATCAATTTGGGGAGGAGGTGGTGGTGGAGGGTTGTTGGTCTTGGAGCTGGGTCTCTTTCTTGGAGGCATCTTGATCTAATAAGATCAAGAAAGAGAGGATGATAAGTCCTCTGAATTGAATCAAGAGATATGACAGATATATGTTGAATAAGCGATAAAGCAGGAAGGAGTTATCAAAGCGGGAAAATTATCGCTAATGGAATGATCAAAGAACAATGCATGAACGAGGATTTCTACCAAGGATTGGCTCGAGAAATACTCCCATAGTATTTCATGATTCGTTACGACACTAGCTCGATGTTTGTGGTATTAGGGTAAGTTTTATGCATGTCGCACACCACAGTCACTCCCAAGCACATGTTGGTCGTGTCTCGAATGAATATAGTTGGCCAGGCTATATTGATCCTAGACACGACTACATAACTGCTCAGGTTTAACCATAGTACACAACACCCATTTACTTATGTTTTGTTCTAATTGTAGTTACGAATCTCGGCGGTTCGGTATACTTGTATACTTTTGAAAATACTTGTAGTTTGAAGATACTTTTAATTCAGAGCACTTAGGCCCTTTAGTGTTTATAGTTTTTTTACCATGTAAGGTTTGGTATACTTCATTCACTATAAACAAGGGCTCTGATACCAATCTGTTACACCCCGAAAACCGAAGGCGGAAACATTTCCAGGGTTGACTCCATGTTGAGTATCAAACCAATGCACATAGTAAGCAAAGTAGACAACCATTACATTACATATATAAAAGTTTACATTTGTTTCAAAAGTAAATTGTACAAGTGTGATACATAACATATATAAACAAAGTGAGACGAGTCTTCTACGCACTCCGTCTTCGCCAAAAGTGATCGCCAGGTACCTGTCTAATGCGGACCTGAGAATACAAGCGATTAGAAAATCAGCATAAAGCTAGTGAGTTCATAGGTGGTTAGTTTTCTGAAAGTTTTACGAGTTCCTTTGGTTTCCTGAAAAGTGGTTATCCAAGAAAATCCCATATTTTCTTAAAAGTAATGTTTACCAAATCCAAATTGTAATGTAAAAGATGTACACTAAAATCGTAATTGTTCTCGTGAATTGTAAAGTTTAGTTATCTAACCTGTTATACTTTTCTGGTTACGTACTACTGTTACTCAGGAAAATCCCATATTTTCCTACATGTGTGTGTACTATTACCGATTCTATGTGTGCGAAATGTTACGATTCCGATTATGTTCAATGTTATCCCCAGGAAAACTCCATGTTTTCCTGAATGTGTAGATGTGTGTGAACTATCACCGGTTCCCATTATGTTCAATGTTATCCCCAGGAAAACCCAATGTTTTCTTGAACATGTAGGTGTGTGCGAATTGTTACCGATTTCGATTATGTTCAATGTTATCCCCAGGAAAACCCCATGTTTTCCTGAATGTGTGGGTGTGTGAACTGCTACCGATTTCAATTATCCTTAAATGTACATTAGTTTTATTACGTACATAAAACTAATAAATAAGTGTAAAGTGTTAATAATCTTGATTGCGAGTTCTTAACCACACTTCAGACTAGATATGACTCGGGCCATGGCTAGTATCCTTTTTATGACTTTCATCACCCTTGAACCTTTCGGTTTGACTGTAGCTAGCAGCCAGGTGTGGTATTCGCAGTCCCGTATAGATCTATACACTCAAGTCACGCTCTCCTACGTTCGGAGATTCTGGTTACAGGGGTAGTCCTCCACTCTCTCGAGCCAAGGAAGTGTTACAGAGGACGTGTCTCCAATCTTTAACATTTCCCTTTACTTCTCGACTAGGAAAGTAGTATTTACGACTAGCTATGTTCTACGTACCTGTCCTTTACACTCGAGCCTACGTGTTTTATTAAGAACATTACACTCGAGCCTAGGTGTTATCTAATGATGACTGTCCTTTACACTCGATCCTAGGTGTATTATTAAGGACGTTACAGATGTTTTATGTTTTCTAATGGTGTCTGTCTTTTACACTCGAACCTAAGTGTTTTATTACAGACATTACAATATTTTATGTGTTCTATCAATATATGTGTGAACAATCATATGTAAAGTATACAATATAACAGTGTATAATAAGAATTTAAAATCGGGTTAAAACAAACAACTCTGTAAGTTAAAACAGTTTGTTAAAAGGTTTTCAATTCTTAAAAATGTACAATTATGAAATCATTAAACTGAAATCATGTGATTGAGTACAAGATATTCTTGTACTTTTGCTTGTATTCCCCCCTGAAAACATTGAAAAACCATTGGATCCTAAACGTCAGTTCTGGGTTTGCATACGCACAAGATCCCTATGGATTATGAAATGATATACAAATATATCTAATTACATTTATAAACTCTAATTAAATTTATAAACTCTAATTAGATATTATATTACACTCCAATGAGCGAAAACACTTCAAAACGAGTGTTTAGAGTGACCCGGTGACATCTACGGACGTGTATTGATGCGAGGGACTTGGGATTTGAGTTTACCCTTCAAGAGTAAACTCCCTAATGATTTTTCAGCCATAAACACCACTGACACATGAGTTCACGGCCGTGAACTCATGTTGGCAAGATTTATGGTGATTAATGGGTCAATATCACTTAGGAAATGTTGGGACAATTTTACCTAAGGCATGGGAGTAAATTAAATCACCAAATGACATTATTTAAGGGAGTTTACGACCCTAAAAAAGGATTTTATGTCCATAAACTCCTATCCCCCTTAGATTGATGATTTAATTGTCTTAGCTTAATCATATGTGATTCCTACTAATTTTCCAAGCCTTGGTATGAATTTAGGGCATCAAATAACACATTTTTAGGAGTTTACGGCCTTGGAGCACATGCTATGGCCGTAAACTCTTAAATGAATAGTTTTGATATGTTTAAGGTCCTTAAACTATTTTTGGTTGGTTCTATGATTTATTCCAAGGCTTTTGGTTAAGTTTCAAGGCATTCTAACATGTTAAAAGGTGTTTACTCCCCATGTTTGAGGGGTTTACGGCCCAAGAATGAACCTTGGCTGTAAACTCATGTAAATCCCTCCAAATCTATGTCTAAAGTGTTCTAATTTCATTCCATGAAGTCATTTATCCATATCTAAAGTCTTGTTGTGTTTTGGAAGGGTTTTGATGCCCAAAAACCCCCCATTTAAAGGAGTTTACGGCCTAGGATAGTTCTAGCGCCGTAAACCCATTATAATGGTCCTAATCCATGGTTTAAACTCGAATTTGAAGGCTAGAGGGGTTGTATAACAAGTTAGGGAAGTTACCTCAAAGATTTGAAGCCTTAAATTAATGATTTGGACCCTTAAACTTGGATTTAGGAGAGAGGTTAGAGAGAGAGTAGTGAGAGGAAGCAAAAGCTTCAAATGAATGTTTAAACACATTTAAATAGGTCCCAAAACTTGGACACGGTGGAATTCTACCCGATACTAGCATTAAACGGGGCTTTTGGTCGCACCCGATTAAGTTGTCGTAACTCGATGCGGTTGATTCTAGAAATGTTCCGATCACTAATATGAGGTGATAAAATGATTTCTAGATGTATTAGGACGCTCATTAAGTCATTTTAGATCATTTCCATTTAATGACTTAATTAATTGATGAAATCGGAAACGAATTTGAAAATGATGATTGGTTGATCGGAATGAGTTACGAAAAGGGTTACAAGCAGTGATACGAATTTCAGGTTGTTTCATTATTGAAAAGAGAATATTATATGTCAAGGAGTCAGTGGGAGTCTTAATGGTCTTGAAAAGTTTCAAGAGCAAATCAAATAAACCTTATCGATCATCACTAGCACACGAGTTGAGGTTTACAACCTATCGTGTTGACACTATTTTGTTTCTGTGCTGTTTCCAATTGAGTTAGTTATGCATGTGAGTTCTATGTGTTCTCATTTTGAATGCATAAAAGGCAAGGCACCTTAATCAATGAAAGGTACATTGATAGGAAAAGGTGAGCTGCTTAACTACTTGGAAGACGTGGTGGGAAGTTGTGCTACCATAAGGCAAGAAATCAAGATTAAGAAAGTTCGGTCCATATGAGTTTGAATTTGTCGTAACCTTTGGTTTTAACAAATTCACATGGATAGGAACACATACACCGTTTAAATCTAAGTGTCATAAGATTTCCTCCTTCATGAACATTATTGTGGGGAAATGCTTTCACTAAGAAAGATTTTAAGAAGATAGTGATTGTAAAATTGCATTCTCGAATTCGATTATGGTTACGGTATCCTTTTCCATGATTTGAATTGTGAGGTTTGGCAATTAGTATTAATTTTTTAGACACACATATGAACTATCTAAGGCAAAGGTGTATAAGTTCAAGAAGCCTTGATAAAAGATTATCAAAGCATTAAGTATTAGAAACGTGGACTTAAGAAATTCAATAGGTATTGTGTTTCTAAAAGTTAAGCTGTTTCTGAATACATGTCAAAGATAGTGGGAGCATAAGTGTTATGTTTTATAATAATCATCATGATAGTGAGAGCATAAATGTTATGATTGTATGATTATTAAGGCACGTATTGCAAGTTGGCAATATTAGTTAGAGAAAACAAGAGTTATACCTTGCAAAGTCGTAAGGGTTGTAAAGTTGTTTCGCTATAATTAAGGGAGAGAATATTATCCTTCGTTTCAAATCTAAAGGCTTAGGTTGAGAAATGTTAATAAATTTAGTCAAAGGTACATAGTGTGTTCTTAAAATTTCGATTATGATTACGGCATTCCTTTTCACAATTCGAATTTGAGAACATAGCAAATAAAACATTATGCGTCGTGTCCCATACGCTTCGGGTATAGGATCGATTGCAAATGCTTTAATGTTTGACCATTCTAAAATTTTCAAAATGTCTAGAGCATTTAGAGGGAAAAAGGACTAGAATCGGTTTTGACTAAAATAATTAAACAACAATCAAAGGACAATCCAAAGTTCGATGAGGATTGGTTGCTTATGAGTAGTTGGAAGCATGGTATTGAATGGACCATATCGACATTATTATGAATAGAAAAGATTCTATTAAGAATGAGTTGTCATATGGAAATTATGGAAATGTTTCCATATTGGATGGACCATATCGACATTATTACGAATAGATAAGATTCTATTATGAACAAGTTGTCATATGGAAAATATGGAAACGTGTCCATATTGGGAATTGAATATTGAAAATCTATGTCTAGATTAGAAACTTTTATTGAAAAGGATGTTCAAAGGAATGTACTTTGAGTGCGAGACATCATATCTAAGGAATTGTCTTGTAACAATCTCCGATAAAAGATTTTGTAATATCATTGGCAATAGTCTTTGTGACTTTGGTGCAGTGACATTACGAAACAATCATTGCATAGAATGTTAGAATCTAGCATATTCTATAAGTAACAAGAATTTGATATTCTTTCACATATGAAAAAGGATTTGGAGTTGTGAAATGAGAATGATTGGAAATGTATTCAATTTGATCTATTTCACAAAGAAAGAACCATAGGTAAACATTGTGTGCATACTAAGAGCATGGGACAAGTGTAGTAATAATTCAAGTAAGAAGTTGATTACCCGAAACGACAAATAATGAGTAATCGATATGGTGATAAATAAAAGGAGTTTTATTTATACTCAAAGGTTTGAGGCCATATGGGATTAGTATTATTCTTGTGTTTCACTTTGCATGTTTTGACTTCCAGAATAATTTAGTTGGTTAAGAACAGTCAAATTATTCGAACGGGCCACAGTCGTTCATATGTTGGAAGTAGATATGAATGAAGACTATCGTGAATTAGTGTGTGGATTGTCTAAAAGAGTATTAGACAAAAGTAAATGTTTGCTGCAACGTTCATGAGTGCTTATGAATAAGATTTGAGCATTGGATTAAACCCACGCTCACTTTGGATCACTCCATGAATTGTGTCACGAGTGATTTGTGAGACGATAACATCTTATATTCTTGAAACCGAGATGTGTGAGTTGTATCTTGCAAATCGGTTTCACATTGATATATGTAAACGCACTAGTAACTTGGTGTTATAAAACATATTGTTGTGTGTGATTCGGTGAGTGAGTGCAAGCAAGCATTGTATCAATGTTTATCCGTTCCTTTTATCCAAAGAAGGATAAAAGCGATATCCTTGGGCCCCTCGATGATTTAGTGATGACAAACCTAAATGCTCGGCCGGGCTAGGGCTAATTTGATTTGTTCAATTAGTCAGTCGTCATAAATCGAAAATTGAGATATAGTACAAAGAGAATGATTTGAAATCATATCTCATACGATATCTAGAATGGAAGAATATCTGATCCCTTATCTAAGGACACGCGTATCTGATATGATAAGAGTTGACAGTGGCTTTTTAAAGCTACAATTGCAGATCAGGTTCTGAAGTCATACGCATAATAGTTATTAGACTTATCCAAGTGGGAGACTGTTAGATTAGTGTCTAAGTCCATAACTATTTTGGTATGTACTTGACCCAATGGTGCATGGTCCTTTTGGGTTGCCTTCACCAAAGCAACTTGATAGGACGAATTATGGAGAGAAAGGATTAAATATGATTTATTAATATATTATGAGAATAATATATTAAAGGAGAAATCATATTGTTTAATTAATATTAGTTAATAATTAATTAGTAATTAGTTTTGTGACTAAAAGAGATTAATTAAACTTAAGGGATTGGAATTGTAATTATAAGATAATTACAATTTGGGCCATGGATTGCCTTGTATTAAGGGGTGGACGAATTCTATGGGGAAACCCATGAGAAATCGTCCAAGGCCTTAAGGAAAGGGGGTCCATGGGTTGCTTAGGGCTTAAGCATCCAAATTAGGGTTTCCTTATTAGATAACCCTAATATCCCCACTATATATAGAACCCTTAAGGCTCAAAAACGTGGCTAAGACTTCTCTAGGGTTTATGGACGGTTTTGGGCAACCTCTATCCTCTCTCCTCTTCATCCTCTTGCTTATGGTGTTTGTGAACCATTAGAGGAGTGAAATTTGTGACTCTAAGCTTTCTAAAGTCAATACAAGGAGGAATTGGATTGTTATTGATACATAACAATCAAGGTATGATCTTAAACCTATTCTCATGTTAGTATGATTACTTGAATGCTAGAATTAGGGTTTATAGTCTTGGATAACTTGCATATATAATAGAGAAACCTAGATCCAAGCATTAGGGTTTGTATGGGCACATAGGATGTTCTTATGACCAAAACCCATCAAGTTTATGGGTTAAAACAAGCACCACGAGCATGGTATGCACTCTTACTTCTTTCTTGAAGCAATCTAAATTTAAACAAGGATCAGTTGACCCCACCTTATTTCGTAAGAAAGTTAGGAATCATCTAATGCTTATTCAAATTTATGTTGATGATATCATTTTTGGCTTAACTGACCCTGTCTTGTCTAGAGAATTCGAAGATTTAATGAAAAGTAAGTTTGAAATGAGCATGACGGGAAAAATAAATAATTTTCTTGGTTTAAATATTCGACAAAGCAGAGAAGGAATTTTTATCAACCAAGAGAAATATATGAAGAATCTGCTGGAAAAGTTTGGATTGACGAATAGCACTATGTTACGAGTTCCAATGGCAACTGGCATAAAGCTGACTCCTTCATTAGAAAAACCAGCAGTTGACCTAACTCTTTACAGGAGCATGATTGGTTCACTAATTTATCTTACAGCTAGTAGACCTGATATCATGTTTTCTATGTGTAATTATGCTAGGTATCAGTCAAATCCACGAGAATCACATCTCATTGCTGTAAAGAACATCTTTCATTATCCTAAGGGAACAATTTCGTTAGTATTGTGGTATCCTTCAAAAACTGGGTTCTTTGTTCAACCTTATTCGGATGCAGACTTGGTAGGTTGTAATCTTGATAGAAAGATAACAAGTGAGGGATGTCAATTGCTTGTTGGAAAATTGGTGAGCTAGCAGTCGAAAAAGTAAACGTGTGTATCAATTTCAACTGTTGAAGCTGAATATGTGGTTGGTGCTGCTTGTACATGACAAATTTGATGAGATTTAAAAACTCTTTGATCGATTAGATCTTCATAACAGGTAGATAATGAATGTAAAACAATGAAACAATACTTAAGAATGGATCTGAATGAGTCGAATGATTAGAACGTTCAATCCTCAGCAGAGCTCGATTAAGAACTTCCTCTGTTAGGATTTTAGGGTTACAAAAAAGATCTTCTAAATTACACGTATAAACGATCTATCAGTGCTAGAAAAAGATGCATGCAAGCATCTATTAATACACAAACCCTAAAAAATAAGTCACGGATGGACAAGCCTATACCAGATACAAAATGGGGCTAAGGGACGAGCCCAAGACGCAACACCAAATACCCAACAATCTCCCCCTTTGCGTCAATAGGGGCGAGACCTCACTCCAGCTTGCTTACTCCAGCGTCACTTTCTTTCTTCACAGTTTTGAATAGGCACGGAATGATAGCAAGAAGTGTTTGTCGGAAGTGAATGTACCAATTGATCATATCGTTGAAGTATTTCTTGTCACTCTTCGAGTTCTGTTTGCATCGATTGATGATACCCAGAACATGCTCCAAGCAGGAAGTGGTGTAAAGATGTTTGTCAGCCAAAGCAAATAAGCATTTCTAACCTTCTGCCCTGGTGAACATGACTGAGTTTCATTTCGGATCAATCTTTCCCATCTGCATTCTGTTTAAATCGCTTGCAGAACTGACTGGAGTGATAGTGGGCTTCTTCCTATGAACATTTGCCACTTCTTGATCCAGCTTAGCAACCTCCAAAATATAACACACCAACATTCTTTTGAAATGGTCTATGATCGGACCATATTCCACTTCATTAACAAGAAGAATGTTGTGCAAGATTATCCAGTCATGAGGGTTTAAGTTGGAAAGATTAGCTAGAGAGATGGAATGCTCGTTTTGTCGGATCCCCTTAAGACCTTGAATCTGACATTGGTGAAGTTTCCCTCCCGAATAGGTTTGAGAACCCGAACGTTGATGATCTTCTGTGCGCTCCACGTCTGATACTGAGGTTGAGTTGTCCTCAGATAGAAGTCTACAAGCTCCCTATCAACCTTTGGGTGAGGATGAGGAACTTCAGCTATGTGGGCGAATGCATGAAAGATAAAACCTTTTCTGGTCAGGGGCATGTCAAATTAGGAATCCACTGACTTAACCCGGTCCAAGGAGATCACTGGTTCTAGCAAAAGAGTGCATGGGGACTCGATAGCTTCTTTGACAAGCTCTTCGAGAGTCCAAGGAGGAAATAGAGTTTTTCTGCTTTCAAGGAGATCATGAGCCTCCTTTATCTTCCTCTCCTTGGCTTCAGCCTCTCTGGCAATGCGAGCATTTTCATCAAGCTCCTTCTCTCTGGCCTGTTTCCTCAGTAGGCTGACAATCGGTTCTTGATCATCATTTTCATCACTGTCATCGATGATTTGTTTGTCTTTACTTTGAGCACTTAAACCTGATGCAGGAACAGTTGTTGGTTTGGGTGCTTTCGGAGGAACTGGTGATGAAACTGGGAGTGATTGAGCTTTGGAAATCAGAGGGGGTTTTGATTGACTTGTGGGCTTCCCTTCTCCCCCTTGTTTCAGATGTTCCTCCTGCTCAGGAATCCCTTCAATGCGGCTAAGCAAGGCAAGAGCAAGAGCGAGCTTCTCGGCAAGAGTGCGCCTCACCGAGTAGTTAAGAATCAGATCATGGGCTTTGATGATGTTGGATAGAGCCTCGTGAACATCCGAAACACAACTCCTAACCACAGCTTTCTCAGACCGAAGAGAATCGATCTCCTTTTCGGCTTGGGAGAGCTGATGAGTTGCAAGATTAAGCTCGGAAGATTTACGAGCAAGCTCGTCCTTTGTAGTAGACTCGGCGGAAAGAGTTGCTTGAAAGGTGAGAAGACGATCCGCAACCGAAGACTGAAAAGATTGATTGTCTTCTTTGAGGTTCTGATGGAAGCTGGCAAAGTGGTCTTTTTCGGTTTCAAGAGAATGGACCAGCTTCTCCACAACGGTGCGAATCTTCTTAGTATTGGTTTTTGATGCCACCTGCAAAGACTCCAGCCAAATTTGAGCATCTTGAAATAGTTTTTCGACTTTTCCGGTCGCCGCAGCACTAGCCTTTGTAGACTTGTCAATAGCAGCAGCAGCTGAGCTAATGGAGGCTTCATGTGCTTTGGAGAGAGATTCCACTATCCCCTGAACGGAAGCCTCCGAAAAGTGAGATTTTGAGGAAGAGGAAGAAGCCACAAGATTATCAATCTTCTCATGGAGTTCCTTGATGTGCTTTTTGGTAACTGGAGCATCATCATCATCATCACTTTGGACTTGATAGGGGCTGTAGTAGATGGAATCAAAGACCATATCCTCCCCTCCCAAAAAGGTTTCGGTTTCAGCAGATGGAGTGGGAGATAAGGGTGTGGCAGATGGTTCGGTAGTGGAAGTGGGTTCGGGTACGGAAGTAGGTTCGGGTTGTGAAGTTCGAACCCCCGTATCAAATATGTTGGTTGGAATCTCACTGGTTGTGGTTTTGGTGGCTTCAGTGAAGATTGGTGGTGGTATGGAAGTAGTTGTGGGTGGAAGGGTAGTAGAGGTAGTTATGGGGGGAATAGAAATAAGGATAGATATGGAGGGAATGGAAATGGAGGAGGTTATGGTAGGAATGGAGGGTCTGGGGATAAGAGAAGGGGAAGGAGGTTTTGATGAAACTGGAACCTCATGAGCAGGCGAGTGAGGAGGAGTATCGCCTCTAGCTGACTCGTCTGAGTTAGATTGGTTATCCTCTGAATCGCTGGATGAAGAAGAGAGAATAAGTTTCCTCTTCGGCTGTGCTTTCTTCTTCTTCGCTGGGGGGGGAAGATCTGTCTTTGAGGGTTATCGCTTCTTAGGAGAAGGACCCTTTGCTCCCTTTGTTGCTTTCTTGATCTTCCCTTTCTCGGGTTTCTTCCCTCTAGCAGCTGGTTTATCTGCGTCATTAATGGACTGAACCATTTCCACAGAAAGTTCCCGTGGACCTGAAGGACGAAAGTCCTTGTAGGCCTTCATAATAACACTCTCCTTGGACACCCAGTAGACATGGAATCCGGAATGGATCCGACGAAGGAGAACTTGGTCGGATCAGTGACGATGATCTTGGTGGTGTGGAACACTGATGGAGGAGAGGAGGGAATCGGCAACAGTAGGAACATGAAGCTTATCCATTGCCCACTTGGTGATCAGTGTCCAAAATCTGGCATAAGACACTTCAGTATGGCGAGAGGAGGAGGCAAGGCTCTAAATGAGTTGTTGCCAGAGAACCGAGCCGTAGTCAAGGTTGATGTCATTGTGTAGACCATAGAGAATGGTCATGAACAATTTACTGGCCCCATCAGAACCAGAACTTCGCTCAGATAGCCCCTTGAACAGAATGGTGAAGAAGCCATTCCATGGAGGAGGAAGACACGACTTTTTGAACTTGGTAACAGTCGTGAGTATTTATGTGTAGCCCATGTTGTAGAACATCGAAAATAACTATCCCACAGTTATGGAGTCAGGATTAACCCTAGATTCATCAGGTTCAAACCCTAGGAGCCAGCAGAACCTTTTCTTGGAGATCGAGGTCTTGTGAGAAAGGAGGTCGAAGTAGATTCGATCCACTGATTTATCATAATGAGCAGTGGAGAAGACCTGGGAAAGACATACCATGGGCACAATCTCGACCTTCGAAAGGGCTAGAACCAGTGGAGAGTATTTGAGACACTCCACCATGGGATACATATAATTCTCGTAGGCTTTAGGGTTTAGATCGATCACCAGGCTTGTTGAGCGTGAATAGGAAGAATGTTGGTGCGAGAAGAGGTTTCCTGAACTGAGGAAGAGTCCGCCATTATTGAATGCAATGTTGAAGATGATGAACAGTAGATAATAAATCGCCTGATTTTGCTCGGTTAATTTTTGATTGCTGTAAATGTGGATGAATCAGGAGTGTTGCTTTTATACTGTGGGTAGAGGAGAGAGAAGAATCATCCCCCAAATCTTCTTGATACACAAAACGGTTTCGGATGTGACAGAATCTCGACGGTTGGCAACCCTGATGATTACGCATGAGAGAGAAAAACTGTTCCTTATTGCACGCGTGCCCGTCAACTCACTATTGAAGCCGTTACTCTGTCGGCTGAGTCAGCATCTTATCTGTTAAATAGTTGTCATCCAAACACAAGATTGTGATGGAACCGAACTACATTTTTGGAAAATCAAAGATTTTCGTGCATAGAGTGTCAAAGATAAGGAAATAAAGCGATATTTATGTGGGAATTTGTGATGTCAATATAGACACAAAACAGTTGATCCCGGGCACGAATCACTTTCTTCAAAGTCAAGAGAGACCTTAAAGTGTCTGCATGGATTCCCGTTGAATTACGATCAATCACTTATTAAGAAGTGTTGAAAGGCATCTTTTGATAAGGCTTAAAAGGGTGTCTTTTGCTTCAGTTTAGAATCCCGGACCTTGACATAAGACCGAGACTAAATGAAGTACTTGTGAGACCGGTGTGGTCTGTTGAACAAGTAGGTTGGAATATGTATATAGTGACTTATTGAAGATGTGTGATTGTGAAATCTCAAAAAAAAATTAAACTGGATTCTAAGGGAAGAAATGTTATGGTAAATAACAATTTCATAAGAATCTCACAACGAAAAGAGATTTCATGTTCACCGTCAATTCATGATAGGTATTGAATTTAGGGTTTCACTTAGCACGTAGTGACATGAGGCTAAGATCATAAACACAGAGATTGTGTAACCATAAACCTCAGTGGTTATTTCTGAGAGTCTCAAGGGTTACGATATGGAATCGAAATATGATGGAGAAAAATATTGAGGTGGTGAGGAGAAACTAAAGTACCTCTGCTGAAAATAGTGACCAAGCAGTAAACTCTTAACCCATATGAGAAAAGAGTAAGGTAGCTCAGGATTAGAATAAATGGAGCAGCTTTATTGGGAAGACAAGGTTTGTATATTCCTAGACATTAAGGCTTCATTCAAAATCAATTGAGGCTTTGGACAACATGCAGCAGCATGCTTCTAGGGACGCTTAACTAGTATAAAGTGTGAGAACGAAACCTATCCCATCGATATTTAAACAAGAATGGAAGAAAAAGTAAGAAAATATTTTTGGAGATTTTAAATTTTGAAAAGAGAAAAACCAAACAAAACAAAATAAATAATAAAAAAAATTTGAACCGAACCCGAAATGGACCGAACGCTCGGTTCATTTCGGTTCCTAAAAAAAATACTTTTGGATTTTTTTTGAAAACAACTTTACAAAAGTATACAACCATAGACAACACCTTTTTGAGATTGAGCGAAAATATGTGCAATGGGACCGAACCCGAAATAGACCAAGCGTTCGGTTCATTTCGCTTCCAACTTTTAACTTTAAGATGGTGTTTTTGGTACTGATTCTGATTCCATCATTCCTAGAACTTGAAGAATTTTATTGAAACTTGCTTCAGGTAGGGCTTTGGTGAAGATATTGGCCGGTTGATCAGTGGTTCGAACAAAGTGAATTTCAACATTTCCATCCTCCACATGATCCTTAATGAAGTGATACCTCAGTGCTGTATGCTTGGTGTTAGAGTGTTGCACTAGGTTATGATAGATCCTAATTGCACTTTCTAAATCGCAATATAGTGGGATCTTTTTCATGTTGAGTCCATAATCTCTGAGCTGGCTTTGGATCCAAATGACTTGAGATGTACAAGAGGCGGTTGCGATGTACTCTGATTCGGCTGTAGAAAGAGAAACGCAGATTTGCTTCTTTGACTGCCAGCTGACCAACTTCCCATCAAGGAATTGGCAACCTCCTGTGGTGCTTTTCCTGTCTAAACCGCATCCTCCAAGGTCTGCATCTGAGAAGGCTTGAACGAAGAAGCCTGAATTTGATAAACACTATAGACCGAGAGAGGTAGTTCATTTCAGATACCGGAGTATATTTTTCACTGCAAGCATATGTGGTTCACGAGGATTCGCCTGAAACCTAGCATAATAACATACAGAAAACATTATATCAGGTCTGCTAGCAGTAAGATACATTAAGGACCTAATCATCTGGCGGTATAGCGTAATGTCAACTGCCGGTTTCTCCAGGGAATGAGTGAGTTTGGTGTCGAATGCCATTGGAACTTTGACCTTTGAGTCTCCTATCATACCAAATTTGGCAAGAAGAGTTTTGGTGTATGCTTCCTGGTTGAAAAAGATGCCTTCGGGTCCCTATCTAATATTTAAACCAAGGAAAAAGTTAATTGGACCCATTGAGCTCATTTCAAATTTAGTCTCCATCAGCTTTCTGAATTCAGCTGTTAGGCTGGGATTCGTTGAGCCAAAGATGATATCATCGACATAGATTTGTACAATCATAAGGTGGTTACCTTCCTTCTTACGAAAGAAGGTTGGGTCAACCGAACCTTGTTTGAATTTGGACATCTTTAAAAACTTAGTTAGCGTTTCATTCCAGGCCCTAGGTGCTTGTTTTAGACTGTAAACTACCTTGTCCAGAATATAGCAGTGATTTGGGTACTTCTCATTGACAAAACCAGGAAGTTGCTCCACGTAGACCGTTTCTTCAAGTTCTCCATTCAGAAAAGCGCATTTTACATCCATTTGGTAGACCTCGAAGTTTTTGTGCGCAACATAGGCAAGAAATATTCGAACAGATTCCAGCCTTGCAACTGGAGCGAAAGTCTCTTCGTAATCAATTCCTTCTTCCTGGCAGTATCCTTTCACCACTAGACGAGCTTTGTTTCTTACTACATTGCCTTCCTTGTCCATTTTATTTCTAAAGACCCATTTGAGACCAACAACCGAGGCATCTTGAGGAGTTGGAATGAGACGCAAAACTTTATTTCTTTCGAACTCATTAAGTTCGTCTTGGATAACTTGAACCCAATCAGAGTGATCAAGAGCGGTGTTTACTATCTTTGGTTCAACCTTTGAGACGAAAGAGTTAAACATGCAGAACTCTACATTAGAAAATAAAGAAATTTGCTTTGCCTTCAGTTGAGATCGGGTCAACACCTTTTCAGAGACATTACCCACAACCTGTGAAACAGGATGATCTCTAGTCCATTTGACAAGAGGAGGGTAATTTGGATCATAGGAAGGATCCAATTCAGCGTTCACCATCTCTTCCAATTCTGATAGACTATCTTCATCATAAAACGTATCGGCATTCTCCCCCTCGAATGATGAGCTTTCTGGTGCAGCAGAACTTTCGGGTGTGGTTGTGCTCTCTGATGGTGTAAAGTTCTCTGATAGTTTTGAGCTTTTGGTTGTTACAGTACATTCCGGTGCTGTGGAGCGTTCGGGTGCTACAGTACCTTCGGGTGCATTGGAGCGTTCGGGTGCTACAGTACCTTCGGGTGCATTGGAGCGTTCGGGTACGACAGGACTAGAGTGCTCCCCTTCAACTGGTAAGCTTGACTGTTTTGAAGAAGATGGATCCTCCCCCTCAACTGATGCATTATGCTGAGAAGTTTTATTTGGAGCGGATTCTCCGTCACCTAGTCTTTTGGCAGCTTCATCGACGATTTGCTTCAGATGGTTGATTTTGTTGTCTGCTGCCTTGGCTTCCGAGAGAGTAGCTTCCTCAGGTTCATCAAATAACTCCCCAAACAGCTCAAACAAATTGGCAGTCGAGGTCGTGACATGACCTGTTTGAGTGAAAATTTCTCCAATTGCTTCTTCTGTAGCCTTTATCCTTTTGACGAAGCTTTCATCGAAAGTCACATAATATGTCTCTTCAATCTTCCTTGAATGCTTATTTAAGACCCGATATGCTTTTGAAGTTAGAGAGTATCCCAGAAAAATCCCTTCATCGGCTTTTACGTCGAACTTGTTACGATGTTCTTTAGAATTGAAGATAAAGCATCGTGAGTCGAACACATGGAAGAATTTGACATTTGGTTTTTTGTTGTTGATGATCTCATAAGGGGTGAGAGTGAAACGCTTATTGAGATAGGACCTGTTCTGTGTAAAACATGCTGTAGAGATAGCATCAGCCCAAAAATATAATGGTAAAGAAGCGAAACTTAACATGGTTCTGGCCGCCTCACACAAAGATCGGTTTCGTCTTTCGACAATTCCGTTTTGTTGAGGGGTGTAGGGAGCTGAGAAGTTGTGACTGGTTCCTTTTTCAGCTAAAAAGTCTTCAAGTTCTTTAGTTTTGAATTCCAACCCATTGACGCTTCTGATGTTGCGTACAACTTTCCTCAGCTGCACTTCAACTTGCTTGATAAACAGCTTCAGCTTGAGAGTTGCCTCAGATTTGTGCTTTAGAAAGAACACCCATGTAAAACGTGAAAAGTCATCGACAATAACAAGAATATACTTGCTACCGCCTATGCTTTCAATAGAAGATGGACCACACAAGTCAATGTGAATTAACTCAAGCGGTTCAACAATCTTTGTGTTTATGATGGATGGGTGACTTTGACGACTTTGCTTCCCCATTTCACATGCAGCACACAAATGTTCTCGAGCAAACTTGAGCAATGGAAGACCCCTAACATGACCTCCTGTGACGAGTTTATTAATATCCTTGAAATTGAGATGGGAGAGCCTTTGGTGCCACAGCCAGCTTTCATCAGAATGTGCTTTGGATAACAGACAAATAGTTGGGTTTCCTTTGAAAGGTTTGAGATTGAGAGGAAACATTTCGGCGTTGCGCTCCGATTTGAGAATTACCCTTTTTGTTTTCTTCTCTATTATTTCTGAACCCTAATCATCAAACGAAACTTTAAGACCGGTACCTCCAACAAGCTGAGACACACTGATGAGATTGTGTTGTAGTCCTTCAACGTATGCAACCTTTCTAATCGTGAAGTCTCCATTCGTTATCATTCCATAACCTTTAATCGTGCTATATGAGTTGTTCCCGAACTTGACATTCCCACCATTTGAAAGTGATCGAAATTCCCTCAGCTCTTCTTTCCTTCCTGTCATGTGACGCGAGCAGCCACTATCAATATACCATTCTTCATCGAACTGCCCGTCACTGATAACCTGCAAAAATTAAGCAGATTTAGGAACCCAAAGTTTCTTGGGTCCACGTGAGCCTTTCAAAGGAATAGGAATAGTGAGAGAAATATCAACGAAATATTTTCTTTTTATTAACGTTGTTTCATCTTTCTTCTTAATGGTGTAAACTTTAATTTTATTGGGATTTGTTACAGTTGGTTTGAATTCAGGTTCAGGTGTTTGGACTTTGGAATGCTTTTGATCACTCTTGACCGAGGAAACCTTCGATTTTCCCTTCAAATCTGTTGAAGATTTTGGATTTTGAGTTTGAACAGAATTCGATTTAGAATAGGGTTGAGAAGAATTAGAATGAGAGAATTTAGATTGAGAAGTTTGCTTGACTTGAGATTCTAGGTGACCCTTTTGTTGGTGGTCATGGGTGAGACCCAACCTTGAACCTAGGTAACCTGTGCTTTCGGAACCGAACCTATGCTTTTGGTAGCTTGTGGGCTCTGAACCGAACCTATGCTTTTGGTAGCTTGTGTGCTCTGAACCGAACGTATGCTTTCGGTAGCTTGTGTGCTCTGAACCGAACCTATGCTTTCGGTAGCTTGTGTGCTCTGAACCGAACCTATGCTTTTGGTTGTTAATGCCTTCTTGCGGTTTGACTTCCCTTTTCTCTGACTTCCTGTCATGATCAGATAAACGAGCATTTTGAGATTGCCAGAACTGTTTTCGCTCTGAGAGATTCTTCTTGTATCTCAGATTCCTCTGTTGCTTTTGGTTTTTCACCTGTTTGGGTTACCTGTGAATATTCGCCTTTTGTTTTGGCTTTTGAACAACAGGTTCGCTTGTTGTAGATGAGGTTTCGGTTGTGGAGGTGACTTCTTCTAATGGAATTTCTTTAGTGTCACTAGTACTTGGCACGTCAAAGTTATCAGGCTTGTTCAGCGGCTCTGGTATGTATCTTCCTTTTGTTTTCCAGGAAGTTCACTCTGATAAACCAACTGTTTCATCAACATTATCGATAGGACCAGACCAGAAGAACTCATCGCAGCCATCTGCATTATCTTCGTCTACAATGGTAGTGAGTTCGGCTGTTTGATGTTCGGATACTCCTTTGACTTTATATACCTGATTTGGTGTTGTTCTCACCTTCTGGTATACAACAACCTTTTCCTTAAGAATCGGGGACTTATTTTGTAACAGATGAGCGAACTCCACAGAACTTTTCGGAAATGAGATTTTTGTAGTTTTCGTGTTCGCTTTTTACAAACTCGGAACAATCGACTTCATCTTCTACAGAAATTACACTCATATCATCATCCTCATTAAGTTCGGATGCATTTTCAGCATCAATTTTATTTTCCGCACTTAAATTAGCATTCAATGAGTCAAATTTTTGTATGGTTTTGGTCCTTAGTTTTAGTCTATCGTTTTCATCCAAAAGATTTTTCAGCATGTCCTTATGGTCCTTGGACTTTATAAAAGATTCTATTTTGTCCAGGCCATACATGTAAGTGGGATTCACATCATCAGACGATACAACACTTTCGCAATTATATGCTTCAGCATCGATTTCATATTTCTTAAACTCAAGGAAGGGCAAAATCATGCGATGAATTTTCTGCCTTATTTCACAGTTCAAATGAATTTGAGTGATGTTAGCATAAAGACGTTTAGCAATTAAACAAAAAAAACATTTCTCTGTTTCAAAAGTTTTAAATTGTCTCTTTGCAAAAAAAAATGTTTTCATCTTTGGATTTAATCAGCTCCGACTCCTTCAGCTCTATCCACATCCTCCGTTCTTCACTCTTGGAAGACACCCTGCTTATTTGGTCAGTTAGGTTAGAATTGGTGACCCGTGTTTGAGTTAAGCTACTATCTAGATTTGAGATTCTTGAATTTAAGCTTTTTAATTCTTTTTCATACGAATTTTTGTGGGACTTTAAATGAAACAAAAACGGATTGTACCTTCTTGATCAATTCATCTAGCTCATTGATCTGCACGCTAAGAGGTTTTGCTGTGAAGCATAGATCCTCTCATTCCTTGGAGTCTTCATTTCCACCATCCGTATTGTATCCCCTCATTTGAGATACATCAGTCACCATAAAACACTTCCCGCTGTTTCCTTCACCTCTTGCAACGTACGCCTCTCCATGAGATGGTTTCCTGACTTCATCATCTTCTGAGTCGGATGACCAGACCTGCACGCCACCGAAGTTATCATCTGCTGCCGAACCCTGCACAATTAAAGCATTCATTGAAGGCTTAGCAGTAGCTTTCTTTCTCTTGATCTCTTCTAGCCTTTTCATTAACAAGGACTCTTCATCTTTTTCCTCATCCTTCTCTGTCATTTTCTTTAGAACGCAGTCTTAAGCATAGTGGTTCTTTCCTCAACAGTAGTAGCAACTCACACCTGAATCTCCTTCAACTTTTGCTTCTTTCTTTGGTTCCTCTATTTTTGGCTCTTCCCTTACCTTTTCAGAACTATAGCTTCCCTGCCAGTTTCGGTTCTTATTAGTAGGGAATCTCTTCTTGATAAATCTCTTTGGATTAGACACCATCATTGCATAATCTTCAGAGGTAAGATCATAGTCTTCTAGGTCCAGATCTTCATCTTCTACCACATTTTTGCTTTTAGATAGGAGGGCCAAGGATCCCAAACTTAAGACTACATTCTTCTCTTGCATGACAATATTTTCTTGGGATTTCAAAATTCCCACCAACTTAGCTAGCGAATAAGACTTGAACTGCTCGTGAGATTTGACCGTAGACACAACAGATCTCCATTCAAATCTTAAGCCATTCAGAATGATGACTTTCTGTTCAATCAGCTTCCTTTCTATATCGTGTTTGATCATCTTGCTAAGAAGATGATTGAAGCGATTGAACATTTGAGTAACAGTTTCATCAGAATTCTGCTTAAATTCACCAAACTCAGACAAGAGCAAGGTCTAAATAGAATGCTCCAAATCTTCATATGTGGAATATAGCTCTCGCAACCTATCCCAGATTTCTTTTGTCGTACTGCAGGAACTTACCAATCTAAATGTATCAGATTGAAGAGCGAATCGAATCAGTCTCAAAGCTTTAATGTTGCACTGAAACTTTTCCTTTTCTTCTTGTGTTGCATCTTTAACATCTTTTAGCAAATCATTATACTCTTTCTGAGTTTTAATAATTCTGGATGTTCCTGAGTGAGCGAATGGTCCTGACACAATAGCTTCCCATACAAGATACCCATTGTCTTCCGATCCGATGACGTAGTCTTCAAAGTGATGCACCCAAACTTCATAATCTTGAGTGTAAATAATAGGAATCTTTGTTGTTGATCCAATACTGTTTGAGATGTTGATAGGATTAGATTGAGAATCGTCCATGCTTGATCGTTTAACCTGTTTGAAAGATCAGACTTGTAATATATAATATTAGGGCAAAACGAATAAGTTACGTCAATTATGACTGACGGCTCAATAAATATCAGTAAATGCGGAATAAACCCTAATAACTTCTTTCACAGAAGAGATGTGTATGAATTACACAGCCTCCTGCACTGATACCAATTGATGAGATTTAAAAACTCATTGATCGATTAGATCTTTGTAACAGGTACATAATGAAAGTAAAACAATGAAACAATACTCAAGAATGGATCTGAATGAGTCGAATGATTAGAACGTTCAATCCTCAGCAGAGCTCGATTAAGAACTTCCGTTGTAGAGGATTTTAGGGTTACAAAAAAGATCTTCTAAATTACACGTAAAAACGATCTATCAGTGCTAGAAAAAGATGCATGCAAGCATCTATTAATACACAAACCCTAACAAATAAGTCACGGATGGACAAGCCCATACCGGATACAAAATGGGCCTAAGAGACAAGCCCAAGACGCAACACCAAATACCCAACAAAATTATATGGATCCAAAGTCAATTGCGTGATTATGCAATTAAAATGAAAAAGATTCCATTATATTGTGATTCTCAAAGTGCAATAAGAATTTGTCATAATCTTATGCAACATTCGAAGACTAAACACATAGCTCTTCGTTATCATTTCATCAAAGATCATGTGGAAGATGGAATACTGAAGTACATTTTATGAAAACAACTTATCAGTTAGCTGATATTTTCAGAAAAAAACTTTAGATGAAAAATCCTTTGTAAGAATTTTAGAAGGACTTGGAATGATCGATGGAAATTATGTTCCATGCGAAAAAGAAGAATGATGGTGGACAAAGAATGATTCAAAGGCGCTGAATAAAATGCAATGCAATGTCATTCAATATTCAGAGGTTACTGTGCATGGTCAATGCTTCGAATGCTCCATATTCGTAGATTTGTCATGTTTCAAGGGTTGATAAAATTTCGTATGTTTGCAACAAATACACTTTATTTTTCATTTAATTTTTGAAACATCAACAATCCAAAAAGATTTTTGTTTGTTTTGTCATTTAATTTTTGAAAAATCAAAATCCAAAAATACTGACCCTGATGAATTCAAGCTTGGGGTTGCTCACATCAAGATTTTCATTGAAAATTATTATGAGTGCTTGGCACTAACTGATGTTGAATTAGAAACTGCTAAGGGTATGGAAATAAAAGCTCCAATGGCACCTACGAAGACACAAAATGAGCTGAAGAAGTATGCAAACAGAGAAATTTGTTTGAAGCCTTTTTGGGATGGTCTTCACAAAAAAGGACAAAGCTGGAAAAGCAAAGCATTTTTGTTCCAGACATGCGAAGTGGAGAGGTATTCAACATCTCAATATACGATCTTAATTGTTCGTATGAATCATTTTAAGAAGAACAACGAAGTTGATAAAAAGGAGCGTAAGAAGATCATATCATGGTACACTGAGATACGAAGGTGATGCAGTATTCCATTCAGCTTCTCATAAATTAAGGATTTCGACTATTATTACAAAGGGGGAGATTTTGAGAGTCAATATATGTTGTAATTAGTCGAAGTCTATTATATTCCCTATTGTATGTTTTGTTATATATTTACTAGGGTACTTGTATTCGAAGCTTAGAGATTAATGCCTGATTATTTTTTCTACGCTTTCTGTTTCCTACAAATAAGAACATTTAATTGAGTTAGGAAAGAGAGAGTTTCAAAGAACATATATTTGTACTCTGTAAACACTTGAGAGCGTCATAAAGCTAAAAAGTGATTATATTTACATCTAGTGATCAATCTTTCATTCTTACTAACTTTGATTTGTTACATACTCGATTCTTTTTTTCTTCACTTCGACGAGATGAACTCCCACATACGCTCATCATTCGGCTAAGTTCCAGCACATGAGCACAAACAAGAACCTCCGCCACGATTGCTCATCACCATACTGAAAAGCAACCATAAAATAATCAGAACCTACCCAAAAATTCTCATCCATAGGATTCCTAGATTCTTCGTGACTTCCCTAGTTTCGAGTATGCATCCTATGCTTTCAGTAGTACGGGCCCGATATGTCACAACTAGCATTTTTAGCTAGGAAATTTTGTCCTCATGTAACCATCAACTCTTGTAAGACTTGTAATCTAAGTGGATATCATGTTCTATTCTCAATCAAAAACATCCATTTGAATCAAAACTCCTGAGTGAAGTCCAAAACCTAATTCAATACAACTAAGATACTCAATTGTGGGTTTAAAACCCTAATAATCGGGTTCAAACTTAGTATGGACCAGGATCCTCCTATTGGGCCTAATGGACCTGTAAACTTTCAATTTGGCTATTTTGGATCAAGGAACCCTAATTAGGCTTAAATTGGACCCATATTCATGAAACTAAAGTACTTTGGCTCATGTGGTACTAGAATGACTCGTCTTGTAATCATGGGCCTTATTGGGCTGTAAATGGTTTCATAAGCCATATCAGGCCGTGAGCTAACTTCTTGGGCTTCATTGGGCCGAAAACTAAATTTCGTTTATCATTTTGGGCCGTTAATGCATATATGGGCCCAATGGGCCGAAAGCTCTTAATTTGGGCCTCAAGTTTCAAATAAACTCAAAAATGGCCCAAACTCTTCCTTCTCTTTTCCTTCTCTCTCTCTCTCTCTATCTATCTATCTATCTATCTCTCTCTATTCTCGGTTTTGTATAAAAAAGGAAATAACAAGATGATAATTAGGGTATTGCCACCTAATTATTGCCTAATGGATAACTAAGCAAATTATACACCATGTCTCTAGGAAATCTCATGTTTCCATGCAACAATCTTGTCATCTATCTCTTCCCTCCCTCTTCTTCTTATTCTCGGCCATAACAACCCACCACCAACTTCATTTTACTCTCAAACCCACTCAAACATTTTTCTTTAAGAACACTCAAAGAAACCTCCTCTATTCTTCCTAGAATTTGTGTGTGCTTGTGTGTGTCTCAAGGAAAATCTCATACTTAGGTAAGATCATGTAAACTCAGAGTGATTTATTTCATTTTATGATAGATCCATCCTCATGACCACATGTTTCCATGATCATGCTCTTAACACTTCTTAGAATTCGAAGATGTTCTCTCAAGAAGACTTCTAGGGCCGAGATGCTTCTCAACCTTCATGAAAGACCAAAAATAACAACCCAACGTGAGTTCATACAACCAATTTTCAATTTTTACTATGTCTTAGGGCAGAATACAAGTTGTTTTGTGTAGATCTATGTGTGTACACATGATTTTGTGTGTTTTTCATGATATATAAGTGAATATGTGTCATAAACTCCATGAACTTGAAGATATACAAAAATATGATGCCATTTGGAGAACATAACACTCATTTCAACTCATCTTGCAAATAAATGGTTTTAAAATACATCAAAGTTACTAAGAGCTAGGAGATTTACATGAAAGGGGCCAAAAGTGACAAAATAACCAAAAATAAGGTACTTACTATAACTCGCAATTTTTAAGGGACCAAGAGGAATGTATCTTGATAAATATGAACCTTTTTGATATTTGTGACCTTAAAAAGGGCTAGAAGTGTAAAAATTCATAAGTGAGCTTCTTTTTGGATTTTTCGAATTTTTGGGCCAAGGTTGTTTATTCTTGGACTTTTGTGGGCTTAAATGCCATTTTCAACAAAGTTGTGCCAAAAAAATGCAAATTTTTGATAAGAGGAAAAAAAATGCAAGTTTAGTAAAAACTTGGTCCAAAAAGATGAATTCATTTTAAAATGGGCCAATAATGCACATTTTCATAAAACCAAGCAAAAATGTTATTTTTTACAAACGTGAGTTAAAAACGTTATTTCTATTTAAATCTAGCCTTAACTATAACTTACATCCTTAAAGGACTTAATTTGTCATTTTGACCAAAATAGTTCCCTAAGTGTAAATTTTCGGTTTTAGGACCAAAAATGTCCTTTTACAAATAAAAAATGAAATTTTCGCATCAATTTGGTAACCAACGAAGCTTATACAACCAACGTAACCAACAATGGATAAAATACGTTATTCTCACCCAGATTGAGGCCTAAACTAATTTACATTCTTGGTGGGCATTAGTTGTCTACTTACATGTTTACATGGCCTGGGATACTCATTGGGCCTGTAAATAGTATACATGTTAAATGGGCCTTAGTTCTCCATATATATATATATATATATATATATATATATATATATATATATATATATATATATATATATATATATATATATATATATATTGGCCCTGGGATAGATATTCTCATCCTTTAGAGCCTAGAAATAGTCACATGCTTAGTGGGCCTTAGTTGACCACTTACATGTTTATTGGGCCTAGAAATTTCTTTGTATGTTTCTTTTCACGTAAATTCGATTAAGGATCTAGTGATACGTTTCGGTTGGCACCCGATGAGTGTACAATCGTAGCCTGTGGTTATAACCAGAGTCTCTTAGAGGGAGAGTGGGAGTTTGTGTATAGATCTATACGGGGTGACACCCCACACCTGAGTTGTTCGCTACAGTTAGACTAGACCAGTCTAGGGTGACAAACCTTACCTTAAAAAAGTCAGCGTCTAATAGACGTCATGACATGCGAAATTGTCATTATCAAGTATGGTTATAATATCTCACTTAGAGGAATTAACATTATAAAATTTACGGGGAAACCATTCCCTTTTCTCTTGTGGTTACTCGGTAACATACTCGCGCTGGTACTCAACCTCATGTGTTGAGATTCAAGCATTCTCTTATGCAGACAGCACCGGGTTGTCTGGGGTTCATTCTCTTTACATTCGAAAAATTTCTCTTGTGGATAACACGATATTATACTCGCGTTGGTACTCAAACACGAGTGTTGGGATACCAGCATACTTAAGTAAGATCATGTAAACTCAAAGAAACCTCCTCAATTCTTCTTAGAATTTGTGTGTACTTGTGTGTGTCTCAAGGAAAATCTCTTCAAGCTTCATACTTAGGTAAGATCATGTAAACTCAGAGTGATTTATTTCATTTTATGATAGATCCATCCTCATGAACACATGTTTCAATGATCTTGCTCTTAAAACTTCTTAGAATTCAAAGATCTCCTCTTAAGAAGACTTCTAGGGCCGAGATGCTTCTCAACCTTCATCAAAGACCGAAAATAACAACCCAAAGTGAGTTCATACCCCCTATTTTCATTTTTTTTACTATGTTTTAGGGGAGAATACAAGTTGTTTTGTGTAGATCTATGTGTGTACGCAGGATTTTGTGTGGTTTTCATGATATATATGTGAATATGTGTCATAAACTCCATGAACTTGATGATCTACTAAAATATGATGTTATTTGGAGAACATAACACTCATTTCAACTCATCTTGCAAAGAAATGGTTTTAAAATACATCAAAGTTACTAAAAACTAGGAGATTTACATGAAAGGGTAACCAAAAATGGGGTACTTTATGTAACTCGTAATTGTTAAGGGACCTAAAGGAATGTATCTTCTTAAATATAAACCTTTTTGATATTTGTGACCTTAAAAAGGGCTAGAAGTGTATAAATTTATAAATGGTCTTCTTTTTGGATTTTTCAAGTTTTTGGCCCAAGGTTGTAAATTCTTGGACTTTTATGGGCATAAATGCCATTTTCAACAAAGTTGTGCGATAAAAAAGCAAATTTTTTATAAAAAGAACTAAAAATGCGAGTTTAGTAAAAACTTGGGCCAAAAAGATGAATTTGTTTTTAAATGGGCAAATAATGCACATTTTCATAAACCAAGCCAAAAATGATATTTTTGACAAAAGTGAGTTACAATGTTATTTTTATATAAAACTAGCCTTAAATGTAAATTGCATCCTTAAAGGACTTAAATTGTCATTTTGACCAAAACGGTGCCCTAAGTGTAAATTTTCGGTTTTAGGACCAAAAATGTCATTTTACAAAAAAAAAAATGGACATTTCGTGTTAATTTGGTAACCAACGAAGCTTATACAACCAACAAAACCAACAATGGATAAAAATACGTTATTCTCGCCCAGATTGGGTCCTAAACTAATTTACATGCTTAGTGTCATGTTTACTGGGCCTGGGATACTCTTTGGCCCTGTAAATAGTATACATGTTAAATGGGCCTTAGTTCTCCTTTTACATATATATTGGCCCTGGGATAGATATTCTCATTCCTTTAGAGCCTAGAAATAGTCACATGCTTACTGAGCGTTAGTTGACCACGTACATGTTTATTAGGCCTCATATATTATTTGTAAGTTTCTTTTCGCGTAAATTCGAGTAAGGACCTGGTGAGACATTTTGGTTGGCACCCAATGAGTGTACAATCGTAGCCTATTGTTATAACCAGAGTCTCTTGGAGGGAGAGCGGGAGTTTGTGTATAGATCTATACGGGGTTGACACCCCACACCTGAGCTGTTCGCTACAGTTGAACTAGACCAATCTAGGGTGACAACTCTTACCTTAAACAAGTCGGCGTCTAATAGACGTCATGACAGGCAAAATTGTCATTATCAAGTATGGTTATAATGGCTCACAAAGAGGAATTAATGTTATAAAATGTAAGGGGAAACCATTCACTTTTCCCTTTGGGTTACTCGGTAACATACTTGCACTGGTACTCAACATCGGGTTTTGAGGTTCCAGCATTCTCTTACGCAGACAACATCGGGTTGTCTGGGGTTCATTCTCTTTACATTCAGAAACCTTCTCTTGTGGATAACACGGTATTATACTCGTGTTGGTACTCAAACACGGGTGTTGGGATAACAACATTCTCATAAGAAGACAACATCGGGTTGTCTGGGATTATTCTCTTTATACTCTCACAAACATTAACACACATGCATTAATACAAAATCGGACACAAACATATCAAACTATTTTTCAGAAAATATCAGATTTTCTGGTGTTTACAAAGTAATACAAATCATTTTTCTCAAACATGCTTATGAACTCACCAACATTTTTATGTTGACCTTTTTAAATTAACTTGTATTCTCAGAAAATCGTTGAGTTGATTGGGCAGAAAGAATCAACGTATATTTTGTTCATCAGACTTTGACTATTTTGGCATGTAGTATTCAAATACAATACTCGATGTAAACAATGAATGTTGTTATATTACATGTGTCATGATGATGATGTTATGTTTCAATTATATACTCTGTAATGAGACGACAACAATGAAGTCACCCAAAGGCCACGGACATGTAGCCGTATTGGGGATAAATATAGCCTGATCAACTATATTTCAAAATATGACCAACAATGGGGTCCTTATCCCCAAAGAACTCGGGAGCTCCACAAGCATTGAATGCACGGAAGGAAAGAGTGTGAGATACCACAATAGCAATAATCTTTGTGTGAAACGTACCCATACGCTCATCTAAAATCTCCATGATCCCCTATTTAACCGAACTGAAGATCACAAGTGTCTGCTCCATAATACCACAGGTGATCTTCGACAAGATGAACTCCCACATCCGCTCATCAGTCGGCTCACTTCCAGCACATGAGCCCGAACAAGATCCTCCGCCACGATTTCTCATCACCATACTGAAAAGCAACCATAAAATAATTAGAACATACCCAAAAATCTAATGGATTAGTGTCTAAGCCCGTAACTATATTTGGTATGTACTTGACCCGGTTGAGCATGGTCCTATTGGGTTGCCTTCACCAAATCAACTTAATTGGATGACTTATGGAGAAAGAGGATTAATTATGATTTATTAATATATTATTAGGTTATTGGGTCCTAGCCTTAATATTTCATATTGGGTGTTATATTAAGGACTTTAAATCAACTAACTTGAATTTCTCCCATTATAGATGTCTAGTTTAGACAGCTATGGTCTTCCTAAATCTTTAGGAAGAAGCTTCCTAATGAAGATGATATCCCGAATGGCAACAAAGGTGAAAGATCAATCCCTTTGTTGCGTATTAGTGGGACTGGAAACCATACTTCACTTCCTCCACCTCCTCCAATAAATCTCCCTATCCCACAAGTTTCAAGACCTGATAAGTTCTATGTCACTCAATCCCTATTGGCAAACAAAGTCTATATGTGCTTAGGTTTTGGAGATTAAGTCACATATTGACAAGCCGGGAGAGTCGGGTGTCGAAGTCTCAAGGTAGCTAGCTATTCACTTGGTCACTCCCTGATGACAGATCATGACATGACCCTTAATGATCTTACCTATTTGCTTGATGATGTTGAATCAGAAATGGTTTGGAGCATTGGTAAAGCAAAATTTGATTGGAAGATCAACTTCCCAAACTTCCATGGACATTGACAATGGTAACATTGGAAGTCCAGAAAACCTTTCTCTTCCCAATTGAAAGGGATTGGCCATAGTCAACTCGGTTGACCAAATGGTAAAGAGAAAGGCCAAGTCTGTGATAGTCCCGTGTACCGTTTCCAAAGAGTCCATATGTTTCTAAAGGAAGGGCATTGGTTGCGAAGCTGCCAAATTTACCTAAAAGTCCATAAGGATAGTAAAGTCAAATGTTTGACTCTACTTCAGGTAAAGTCCATTGTCTAATTCTATTAAGTTTCTATTCTGAGATTCATATTGCATGTTGTGACTGGGTCACATATTGATGTTTAAGAATCAAAGAAGAGTGAAGAAACTTAAAGGAAGTATATGTTGATTCTGATCGTGAAGATGGATTTCGATTGCATGGTTCGGTGATCAGAATTTTGAGTTGTTACTTAAGAGTTAGATATATTGCTTAGGAAAGGATAACAACAAGTTTTCCATATGGATTGTAAGGATAAGTTTTTCGCAAAGTTTTAAAATAAAAGAAAATGGGTTTGATTTTATTTATTTTAAGTATCCTTACAATGGCATTTGTGAAAAAGGTTGGTGCTTATATGTTTCCATTGATAAGCAATATGGGTAAATGGATTTGATTCTTTCATTAGTGGTAGTATCATAATTTACCAAATAAGGAAAGATTCTCATCACCCAAGTTTCAGTTGAATAGAAACTTGGAATCATGCAAGTTGTATTGTGTGATGTATGAGAATTTTCATCTTTGGTAAATTAAGAATAATTCCTTGTTCACATTCACATGTGAGTCAAGCAAAGGACTAAGAGATTAGGTACACTTGGTTGTGTGCTGGTCACGTCCACCACAAAGGTTGATAAGATTATTCATTATGATTTACTAAAGTTTAGTAAATATGGTTATGCTTACGAGTTTAAGTGTAATTCTGAAACATTGGAAAAGTTTCAATGTATCGCAGAATGAATAAGAAGAATCAAATAAGGCAGAAAGATAAAAGTTTCTCCAATCTGAAGAGATGGGAGAGTACTTGTGTATTTTGTTTTATGATTATCTTATTGATTATGAAACCAGGTCACAATTGATCCTCTAAGGACACCTTAGTTCATTCGTTTGGCTAAGGAGAGGAATCATGAGTTATTGAAATGGTTAAATTAGAAGATAAATCATACATAAAATCTTAGAGTCATACTCCAAGATTGAGCCATTGAGTGACATAATCTTTAGAAAGTTTATAACACTTATCAAATGTAGAGTAAGATGTGTCATACTCTTGTACATTTGAGGTTGGTTAGTTGTGATGTTTTGGATAAAACAAAGACCAACTAAGTCCAATTATGGGATGTGTTTAACTTGATAAGAATCCGCACTAGCTCTTGAATATTTGTATTGTCAAGGAATGGTTCTTGACAAAGATAAGTCTTATATGTGAAGAGGACAGTGGGAGTCTAAAAGATTCTGAAATAGTTTCAAGAACTAATCAAGGGTTTTGTTAATCACTAGCCCATGACTTGAGGTTAGTAACCTATCGTTTTGACATATTCTGTGCTCATCCCAGTTATGAATAATATATTAAAGGAGAAATCATATTAGTTAATTAATATTAGTCAAGAATTAATTAAGAATTAGTTTTGTGACTAAAAGACATTAATTAAACTTAGGGGAATGGAATTATAATTATAAGATAATTGCAATTGGGCTATGGATCACCTTGGAACAAAGGTTGGACGAATTCTATGGGAAGCCCATAAAGAAATCGTCCAAGGGGTCTTCTAAAGGGAGTCAATGGGCTGCTTAGGGCCTAAGCAGTCAAATTATGGTTTCCTAGTTGAAAACCCTAATAGCCTCACTATATATAAGACCCCTAAGGCCCCAAAAACGTGTGGAACTATTTTAGGAGAACCCTAGGACTCTTTTGGTGCTTCTTCTCCTTCTATTTAGTCATCCTCTTGCTTGTGGTGTTTGTAAGCCATTAGAGGAGTGACACTTGTGACTCTAAGCTCCAAGGCAAGAAGATTCAAGCCATTCTTGAAGAGGTAATCACCCAGATCTGATCTTATGTGGTAATTTCAATATGCATATACTAGATTAGGGTTTGTAAGTCTTGGATGAATTGCATGTACAATAGAGAAACCTAAATCCAAGCATTAGGGTTTGCATGAGTACATACGATGTTCTTTTGTGTAAAACCCATCAGTGGTATCAGATTCTTGATTAGTTTCTATTGTATTGATGCCTTGATTGTTCATTCATGCTTTAAATTCAATTTTTGGGCTGACTGCCTCGATGAGTTCCTTGAGGAACTCGACGAGTAGGTTGAACTCGACGAGTTCCAATGTTGTTTAGCTATCAAACAGTAAGATTTTTGGGATTTCTTGCTGTTTTACTTAAGGATACTTACCTAAATCGTTTTGGTTTAATAAAATCCGAATTTTATTACCTTTTTCTCAATATCCTTAACAAAATAAAAGATATTTACCATTTATTTGAATAATAAATTAATTATAAGATAATCTTTGATTATTTAATTTATTTGGTGAATTATCTTGTAAATAATTTTGATCAGGTCAAATTTAGATAATCATTAAGTTAATTTTTTAATTTAAAATTATTTGCTATTTGATCCTTTGTGTTTTAAAAAGTTTCAAAATTTGCCCTCGAATTTTGGAATTTAAATTTTTGATTAAAAAGTTTAACTTTGAAATATTTAAATTCTAAACCCTAATGATTTGAAATGTTTCAAAACTTACCCTCAAGTTTTGGAATTTAAATTTTAATTAAAAGTTTAATTTTAAAATGTTAAATTCTAAAACCCTAATTTTTTAAAAAGTTCAAATTGCACCCTTATGGTTTTATTATATTAATTAAGTGTATAATTAAAAGAGAGTTAATAAATCCATAATGATATGGTTTACGTTTAATTAAATTAAAAGTGTAATTTGTTAAATTAGACCACATACTATTTTAAAAGTGTAAAATACACCCTTATACTATATATAACATTAAAAGTCTAATATTATATATGTGTAACTTAAACTGCTAGTCTTACTGTTAGTAGGCCTCATTCACGAAGCCGATCTATAAGGAGGGTATAAGGTTATGGCCTATAAAATGGTCGTTTAATGGGTGTCCACTCTCACCCACCGCATCCTTGATTGGTGGAGGGTCGTTATCCAAACGGGTAGGATAGGGCAAACCCTCTCCTTATTAAAAGTATAATGAATTATAAAGTAATTAAATGTTTTTTTACAAAATTCTCAATCTTAGTTACTTTAGGCAAAAGTGAATTGACGTAATTCCATGAAATTACACTTTGTACCCTGCTGCGATGTTAATGGAGCGTGTGTGGTTAACCAGCACACTAAATGGGTTCTAAGAAAAGGTAGCGAAGGGTGACTAGATATTTGTCATAGTTTGGTGGAGCGTGTGTGGTTAATCGGCACTTCGAATAGGTGACTGTAACATTGGGGTCACCATGTAAGTTTGCATGGTTATTCACACCCTGCTTTGTGATTCTCGGCATCCCAGTCACAAATCGAGGGGAATATCAAGATTTAAACATGTCATTGAAAAGTTCAATGAATCTCAAAGGATCTAGGAGTTTTTCAATAAAACTTAATCTCTTTTTTCGTTTTTCACGGTGGAAAATTAGTGAATCGCCATTCACTTACCTTCAAATATTCTGCAACCGAATTACGGCATCCCTCTTCCGGGTTGTAGAATATTGTGTTGGGTCCTGGCCCTAATATCTCATTTGGGTGTTTTATTAAGGACTAATTCAATCAACTAATTTGAATTTTCTCCCGTTTTGTAGATATCAAAGTATGACAACTATGGTCTTCCCAAATCTCGTGGAACAAGCTTTCCACGTGAAGATGATATTCCACGATTCGATCGAGGAATACGAGATTATCCTTCACTTCCTCCACCTCCTCCTATTGTTCTCCCTAACCCACAAGTTCGAAGGCTTGAAAAGTTCAAGCTCACTCGAGCCCTTTTGACAAGTAAACACAAAGAAGGAAAGTCGGTGTGTGCACACGTCCTAGGGATGAAGTCTCACATTGACAGGTTAAGAGTGTTGGGAGTCGTTTTTTATGAGAAGCTGGCTGTTTACTAGATTCTTCAATCGCTTCCTGATTCATATAGTGAGTTCGTAAGATAGTACTATATGATGGACCACGATGTGACCCTCATCGATCTCACCTATATGCTTGTTGTTGCTGAATCATAAATGATTTGGCGCATTGGAGAAGCAAAGTTGATTGGTAGATCTACCTTTCAAACTTCCATGGACATAGGCGACGACAACAAAAGGCATTCCATGATCGAAGAGTTTGACCATAAGAGAAAGGCAATGTCTGAGGTAGTTGTGTGTGTTGTTCCAAAAGAGTCAATTTGCTTTCACTACCAAGAGAAGGGGTATTAGAGATGAAGCTGCCCTATATACCTGAGAGATCGAAGAGATGGGAGAGTCAAGACGAATGGCTCTACTTCAGGTATTATCCATTATCTAACTCTGTTAAATTCCTATTCGTTGATTCTAAATGCATTAGGTGATAAGATTACATTTTTTGTATTTGTAGGATTGAAGAAAATAAAGGAAGAGGCACGCTGAGTATGATCACGAAGAAATGGGTTTCGATCGCATGATTCATGATCGAATTTTTAGAGCTGCTACTTAGAGAATTATGATAGATTTGTTAGGAATATTTGATTACATAGTTTTCCATTTGATTTTGCATTGTAAGGACATGTTTTCCGATACTTTTATGAATAAAATAAATTTTGGTTTGACTTCTTTATTTATATCCTTGCAATGAAATCGTTGTGAAAAATTGATGTTTGTGTATTTCTATAATGGATGTGATTCTTAGTTATGATATTTATGGAAGTGTCATAATTTTATAAGTAAGGAAAGATTCCCATCACCCAAGTTTCAATTGGAAAGAAACTTGGAATCATACAACTTGTATTGTGTTATGTATGGAAATCTTGGTACTTCAGAAATTAAGACTAATTCCTTGACCACACAAGTATGTGAGTCAAATGAAGGACTAAAGGACTAGAACACAATGTTGTGCACTAGTCAAGTCCACCATAAATAACAATAAGACTATTTGTCATAATTTACCAAAAGTCTTGTAAATGTGGTTATACTTACAAGATTAAGTGTGATTCTGAATCATTGAAAAGTTTCAATGAATGGCAGAACGAATGAGTAGAATCGATGAAGGTAGAAAGATAAAAAGTTTCTCCAATCTAAGAAGAAGGGAGAGTAGTTTTGCATTAGATTTTGTGATCATCTTAATGATTAAGAACCATATCAAAATTGATCCTCTAAGGACATCTTAGTGCACTAGTATGGCTAAGAAGAGGAATCAGAAATTGTTGAAATGGTTAAATCAAAAGGATGAGTCATACTTCGTTCCAAAATCAAGTCTTGGCGTCATACTCCAAGATTGTGACTTGAGTGACATAATCTTAAGTAGGAATGTTCTTACACTTGCACATTTTGGTAAGTTGTGATGTCTTAAACAAGACACGGACCAACTAGTACCAAATTGCGTGTAGGTTTTGTCTTGATATAGATACACACTAACTCTTGGATATTTGTTTATCAAGAAATGTTTTCTCGACAAGAGAATGTAATATGTCAAGAGGTCAGTGGGAGTCTAAAGGTCTTGAAAAGTTTCAAGAACAAATCAAGATGTAAATCTATTAAACACTAGCACACAACTTGAGGTTTATAACTTATCGTGTTGACAAAATTTTATTTCTATGCCATTCTAGTAAAGTTACTTATGCATATGAGTTCTACGAGTTCTAAATTGACTGCATAAGGTCAAACACCTTGTTCAATGAAAGTACATTGATTTGAGTAGGTGAGCTGCTAAATAACTTGGAAGCAATGGTGGGAGCCTTGATGGCAAGAAATTAAGAATGAAAAAGTTCTATCCATAAGAGGTTGGATTTCTCATGAACATTATCTTATGATTATGGTTATGACAAATTCACATGGATAGGAACACATGCACCATAAAATCTAAGTATCATAAGGTTTCTCTCCTTCATGAAAATGATTGAGAGGAAACTCTTTCACTAAGAGAGATTTTAAGGAGATAGTGATTATGTAAATTGCATTCTCAAATTCGATTATGATTACGAGATACCTCTTCATAGTTCGAATTGTGAGATTTGGCAACTAGTCTGAACAATTGGGACTTAGTAATAAAAGTTATGAATTAGTTTAGACACACATGTGAGCTATCTAAGGAAAGGTGTGTGATTTTGAGAAACTTAGATAAAGGCTTATCATAGCACATCGTATTGGAAATTTGAACTTTGGAAGTCAATTAGTATTGTCTTCAAGAAGTCCAACTGTTTTCTGAATACGTGTCAAAGCTAGTGGGAGTATAAATTTTATGTTGGAATGGATATAATCATCATGTTAGTGGGAGCATGATTATTATTATTTTAAGTATTGCAAGTTGGCAATATTAATTATAGAAAAACAAAAGTTTCACTTTGCAAAGTTGCATGGGTTGAAAAGTTGTTCTTGCTATAATTAAGGGAGAGAATGTTATACTTTGTTTCCAGTCTAAAAGATTAGATCGATAAATTTTAATTGAATTTAGTCAAAGATATATTTATTATTTTCATTCTCAAAGTTCGATTATGATTACGGCATCCCTCTTCGTAGTTCGAATTTTGAGAACATGGCAAATAGAAATATTATGGCAATATTATAGCAAGAAACTATTAAAGTATCACGTTTTTCATTATGAATCGTATCCCACACGCTTCGGGTATAGGATCAATTGAATATGCTGTAATATTCGACTGTTCTAAAATTTTCCAAATGCCTAGGGCATTTAGAGGGAAAAAGGGAATAGAACCGGACTTGACTAAAATAATTAAACAACTATCAAGGACGATCTATGGTTCGTGAAGGATTGGTCACTTGTGGACAGTTGGAAGTATAGTCATGGATGGAAAATATTGACATTATTATGAATAGATAAGACTCTATTTAGAATGAGTTGTGATATGGAAAATATGGAAATGTTTCCTTATTGGGAGTTGGACGTTAAGAATCTATGTCTAGATTAGAAACTTCTATGCAAGAAGGATGTTCAAAGGAATGTACTTTGCATGTGAGACTTCATGACAATGGAATTTTCTTGTATCAATCTCCAATAGTGCTCTTTTTAATTTCATTAGCAAAGTCATGGTGACTTTGGCGCCATGATATTACGAAAGGATCATTACATAAAATGTTAGAATCTAACATATTCTATAAGTGGCAAGAATTTGGTATTCTCACACCTGTGGTAAGGACTGGAAATTATGAAATGAGTGTGATTGAAATTGTTATTCAATTATACTATTTTATAAAGTAAGGACCATAGGTAAACATAGTGTGCATTCTAAAAGCATGGGACAATTGTTGTTATAATTCAAGTAAGAAGTTGATTACTCAAAACAACAAATAGTGAGTAATCAATATGGTGATTAAATAAAATGTTTTATTTATGCTCAAAGGTTTGAGTCCATATAGTATTAGTATTATTATTGTATTTCACTTTTCATGTTTTGACTTCCCGGATAATAAGATTATTCAAACCCTCCACAATCGCTCATTCTTTTGAAGTAGGAATGAAAGAAGATTGTCATGAATTTGACTATAGATTGTCTAAAGTGTTTTAGACATAGCAAAAGTTTGTTGCACGGTTCATGAGTGCCGCTATAAGATTAGAGTATTGGAATATAACTAACCCTCACTTGGATCGATTCATTGATTTTATCACGAGTGATTGGTGAGACGATAATATCTTATATTCATGAAACCGAGATCTGTAAGTTGTATCTTGTGTGTCGGTTACTCATTGATAATATGTAAACTCACCAGTAACTTGGTGTGATAAAACGTATTGCTGTGTGTGATTCGGTAAGTGAGTACAAGCGAGCATTGAATCGAAGTTTATCCGTTCCTTTTACCCAAAGTGGGATAAAATTGATATATGTGGGCCCCTCAATGATTTAGTGATGACACCTTAAGCGCTTGACCAAGCCGAGACTAATATGATGTGTTCAAATGTAGTCTGTTGTCAATTGTCATAAATATGAAATCAGGAAACAACATATAGACAGAGAAAATGATTAAAATACATGTCTAGGTCTATACGATATCTAGAATGGAGTAATATATGATCCCTTATCTAAAGGACAAGTTGCTGATAAGATCAGAGTTCGACATCGTCTTTGAGAGCTATGATTGCTAATCGGATTCTACTTACATTATAGTTACTAGACTTATCCAGTGGGAGACTGTTGGATTAGTGTCTAAGCCCGTAACTATATTTGGTATGTACTTGACCTGGTTGTGCATGGTCATTTTGGGTTGCCTTCACCAAAGCAACTTGATAGGATGATTTATGGAGAAAGAGGATTAATGATGATTTATTAATATATTATATGAATAATATATTAAAGGAGAAATCTTATTGGTTAATTAATATTACTTAATTAAGAATTCGTTTTGTGACTAAAAGACATTAATTAAACTTAGGGGACTGGAATTGTAATTATAAGATAATTTCAATTTGGCTATGGATCACCTTTGAACAAAGGTTGGACTAATTCTATGGGAAGCCCATAAAGAAATCATCCAAGGGGTGTTCTAAAGGGAGTCCATGGGCTGCTTAGGGCCTAAGCAGTCAAATTAGGGTTTCCTAGTTGAAAACCCTAATGCCTCTCTAAATATAAGACCCCTAAGGCCCCAAAAACGTGTGGAACTCTTTTAGGAGAACCCTAGGACTCTTTTGGTGCTTCTTCTCCTTCTATTTAGTCATCCTCTTGCTTGTGGTGTTTGTAAGCCATTAGAGGAGTGACACTTGTGACTCTAAGCTCCAAGAAAAGAAGATTCAACCCATTATTGAAGAGGTAATCATCTAGATCTGCTCTTATGTGATAATTTTGATATGCATATGCTAGATTAGGGTTTGTAAGTCTTGGATGAATTGCATGTACAATAGAGAAACTTAGATCCAAGCATTAGGGTTTGCATGAGCACATAGTATGTTCTTTTGTATAAAAACCCATCAAAATCCTCATCCATAGGCTTCCTAGATTATTCGTGAATCCCCTAGATTCGAGTATGGATCCTATTCTTTTAGTAGTACGGGCCCAATATGTCACCACTAGCATTTTTAGCTAGGAAATAATGTCCTCATGTAACCATCAACTCTTGTAAGACTTGTAATCTAAGTGGATATCATGTTCTATGCTTAATAAAAAAACATCCATTTGAATCAAAACTCCTGAGTGAAGTCCAAAACCTAATTCAATACAAATTAGATACTCAATTGCAGGTTTGAAACCCTAATAACCCGGTTCAAACTTAGTATGGTCCAGGATCCTATTGTTGGGCCTAATGGACCAGCAAACTTTCAATTTGGCTATTTTGGATCAAGGAACCCTAATTGGGCTTAAATTGGACCCATATTCATGAAACTAAAGTATTTTGGGTCATGTGGGCCTAGAATGACTCATCTTGTAATCATGAGCCTTAATGGGCCGTAAATGGTTTCATAAGCTCTATCGGGCCGTGAACTAACTTCTTGGGCTTCATTGGGCCGAAAACAAAATTTCCTTTATCATTTTGGGCCGTAAACCCATATATGGGCCCAATGGGCTGAAACCTCTCAATTTAGGCCTCAAATTTCAAATAAATTAAAAAATAGCCCAAACTCTTCCTTCTCTTTTCCTTCTCTCTCTCTCTCTCTCTCTTTCTCTCTCTCTCTCTCTCTCTCTCTCTCTCTCTCTATTCTCGGTTTTGTATAAAAAAGGAAATAACAAGATGATAATTAGGGTATTGCCACGTATTATTACTTAATGGATAACTAAGCAAATTATACACCATTTCTCTAGGAAATCTCATGTTTCCATGTAACAATTTTGCCATCTCTCTCTTCCCTCCCTCTTCTTCGTATTCTCGGTCCAAACAACCCACCACCAACTTCATTTTACTCTCAACCCCACTCCAACATTTCTCTTAAATAACACTCAAAGAAACCTCCTTTATTCTTCCTAGAAATCGTGCATACTTGTGTGTGTCTCAGGGAAAATCTCTTCAAGCTTCATACTTAGGTAAGATCATGTAAACTCAAAATAATTTATTTCATTTTATGATAGATCCATCCTCATGAACACATATTTCCATAATCATGCTCTTAAAGCTTCTTAGAATTCAAAGATCTCCTCTCAAGAAGACTTCTAGGGTCGAGATTCTTCTAAACCTTCATCAAAGACCGAAAATAACAACCCAGAGTGAGTTCATACCCCCTATTTTTAGTTTTACTATGTTTTACAGAATACAAGTTTTTTGTGTAGATCTATGTGTGTATGGATGATTTTGTGTGTTTTTCATGATATATATATATATATATATATATATATATATATATATATATATATATATATATATGTGTGTGCGTGTGTGTGAATATGTGTCATAAACTCCATGAACTTGAAGATATACAAAAATATGATGCCATTTGGAGAACATAGCACTCATTTCAACTCATCCTGCAAAGAAATGGACTAAAAGGAACTTTCTATAACTCCTAATTTTTAAGGGACTAAAAGGAATGTATCTTGATAAATTTGAACCTTTTTTATATTTCTGACCTTAAAAAGGGCCAAAAGTGTAAAAATTTATAAATGGGCTTCTTTTTGGCTTTTTCGAATTTTTGGGCCAAAGTTGTAAATTCTTGGACTTTTGTGGGCTTATATGCCATTTTCAACAAAGTTGTGCCAAAAAATGCAAATTTTTTATAAGAGGACTAAAAATGCGAGTTTAGTAAAAACTTGGTCCAAAAACATGAATTTATTTTAAAATGGTCTAATAATGCACATTTTCATAAAACCAAGCCAAAAATGTTATTTTTGATAAAAGTGAGTTAAAAATGTTATTTCTATTTAAATCTAGCCTTAACTATAACTTGCATCCTTAAAGGACATAAATTGTCATTTTGACCAAAAGATTTCCCTAAGTGTAAATTTTCGGTTTTAGGACCAAAAATGTCATTTTACAAATAAAAATGAAATTTTCGCATCAATTTGGTAATCAACGAAGCTTATACAACCAACGTAACCAACAATGGATAAAATACGTTATTCTAGCCCAGATTGAGGCCTGAACTAATTTACATTCTTAGTGGGCCTTAGTTGTCCACTTACATGTTTACTGGGCCTGGGATACTCATTGGGACTGTAAATAGTATACATGTTAAATGGGCCTTCGTTGTCGTTTTAGATATATATTGGCCCTGGGATAGATATTCTCATTCCTTTAGAGCCTAGAAATAGTCACATGCTTAGTGGGCCTTAGTTGACCACTTACATGTTTATTGGGCCTGGAATATTCTTTGTAGAGGAGGAGGTTGCCTCTCTTTGGCAACAACTATCAGCAGCAGAGGGCCGAGTCATGCAATTAGAGCATGAGAGAGATGAGGTCACTAGGGAGATGAACAGATGCCTGACCTCGTGGCAAGACATTTTGGCATGGGATTTCTCCACCAGACCTTCCTTGCCGCAATTAGTAGTCGATCATTTACTACCACCACCGTTATGATTTTCTTTTTTTATGTACTACTCTATGTACTATCGAATACATGATTAAGTGATTACACTACTCATGGAGTCCTTACTCTGTCAGATTTTATTTTCCTTCATGTATTGTATGCCTTATAAAGGCAAATTTTCATGTATCAAAAGATCATCATTAATGAAAATGGCTATATATTTTCTCATGATGTTGTTATCTGTTATGTGTTCTATTACTTTTATTACATGTTGATTGCATGCACTCACTTACTTACACTCAACCGAATCACCCACATTGCTCTATAATTAAGGAATCGTGAAACTAGATTGCACTGGATATTCAACATCTTTTTGTTCCATGACAGAAGATGCCTCAGAGACCGAAACGCAATGGTGTCAGTTGCGGTCACCGCAGCACTGGCACAAATTCAAAACGAAAATAACGGAGGAGGTAACGAGCCAGGAGCCAGAAATTCAAATCAGGGAATGAACCAAGGATCCATAAGGACCTGTACCTACAAGGATTTCACGAACGCCAAGCCTCGAACCTTCAACGGGACAAGAGGCGTAATAACCCTAAAGAGGTAGATAGAAAAAGTGGAATTAGTATTCGAGATTTGTGGATGTCCCAAGGAGTGCAAGGTGAAGTTTGCATATTGCACATTCGTCGATCAAGCTCTTTCTTGGTGGAATGGTCACCTAGATACCATGACACTCCTAGTGGCGAATGCTATGCCATGGGAGGATCTGAAAGAAATGTTGATGGCAGAATATTGTCCAAGAGGAGAAATCCAAAAGATGGAGCAAGAACTGTGGAACCTCACAGTCCAAAACTCCGACATTGATGCTTACATCACGAGGTTTAGTGAGTTGTCATTCTTGTGTCCAGGGATGATCACGTCTGAAGGAAAGAAGATTGAAACATTCATTTGGGGACTGACCGCTCCAATTCAAGGGAATGTAATCGTAGCGAACTCGGAAACATATGATAGTGCTAAAGGGCTAACCAAGAAGTTATACGACCATGGAAACAAGAAGGGTGCCAAAGTAGGGGAAACTAAAGTAAAAAAGGAAGGTGATAACAAGAGAGGCAAGAACAACAAGCGAAAAGGGCGACAAGACCAAGAGTCATCAAACAAGCAACAAAGAGTAGCAGTCCACACTGCTACCGCCCAGGTTGCCTCGGCACCACATACTCCAACCTCATCTACACCAACTACTACCAAACAATACTCAGGAACCCTACCCAAGTGTAACAAAAGTGGTTTTCACCACCATGGAGAGTACAGGGAGATGCATTGCACAAGTTGCAACCGTAAAGGTCATACCGCATGATACTACAGATCTCAACCTCAGCAGGACCAACAGCCAAACAACAACAACAACAACAACAACAACAACAACAACAACAACAATCGCAACAAGAATAGCAAAAACAATAATGTTGGGTCTAGTTACACTTGTTACGGGTGTCGAGGAACTAGTTATTTCAAACGTGATTGCCCCAAAGCCAACAACCAAGGGGCAGGAGGATCACGAAGGGTATTGACGGTGGGACAAGGTGAAGCAGTTCAGGACCCGATGGTTGTTACGGGTACGGTTCCACCTAACAACACTTACGCATGCATTTTATTCCATAGCAGAGCCGAGCAAAGCTTCATTAGTAACATATTCAAACACTTACTAAATCAACAACCCCTAAAGCTTAACGAAGCCTTCACAGTGGAGATGGCTAATAGGAAAACCGAAACAACCAAAGATGTTTATGTGTGACAACTTGAAACTTTTACCTGGTACATCTAGTCAGTTAAACTCATTTATGTTAACTCCTAGCACTGTTTAAAGGTTCATTTAAGTATTCTAAGCTTAAGTACAACCAAGATTGAGGTTAGGAATGAGTCAACAAGTAGTATAGTGTCAAAGCCAGGCCATACACACCTTTAGGAGGAGTGTACGGCTGTACAGATGGGTGTGCGACTGCACACCCCCATTATGGCAGCACACCCACCCTTATATAATGGGTAGACCCATTTCCTTTCATTCCTTTCACTCCTTGGCATCACACACCACCATTTTTCTCAAGCTTCTTCAACCACAAACCCTTCCAAGGCTTCAAAAACATGAGTAATCCATCCATTATCTTGTTATGCTTGAAGAACCACTTAATCTAAGCCTAAAATCATTGAATTTTGTCATGTTCTTCATCCCTTTGAAGGAGTCACTACTAGAAAAACAGCCTTTTACGACGCTCATTGCTTGTCGTAAAAGGCTCAAAAGATGCACATATGCGCATCAAGGAAGGCCCTCTCATAAAGAGAGATGACGCTCATTTATAACGCGCAATTACAACGCGCATTTACGACACGCAATGCGTATCAAGGAAGACCCTATCATAAAGAAAGACGACACGCATTCGCATGTCGTAAACTTACGACGCGTGTGTTAATGACACTCAATGCGTATCAAGAAAGGCCATGTCATAAATGAACATGACACACGTTTTTGCGTATCATAATTTTAAATGTTTAAAAAAAATATATTATTTATAGATTTACTTATTTTCAAATTAAATTTGTATTTAATGTTTCATAATAGAAAATAAAATATCATATACAAAAAATAGAATCCATTGCATAAATTTAATGTTGTCACACCCCGCTAAAGCGGAAACGCAAGATATGACAGCAATAACGGTTTCATTGCAAAAGATAAAGATACATCACCATAGCAGTATTTAAAAGTTTACTACCCATAGCTTCAAAAGAAACAAAATACAAGTTTTTCCAAAATAACATTGTTTAAAGATAACTTCATAAATAACTTCAACACGATGCAGCGTGCTCTATGATGATGAATCTTTATATCCACTTACTAATTATTTCCTGAAAAAGCATGTAAAACGAGCGTCAACTATGAAAATATTTGGTGAATTCACAAGTTTATAAATCGAGCTTGAAATAAGGCTTTTCGTAAATACAAGTACATTGCTTTAATGAGAAACAAAGTTGATTGCTATTAATGAATACAACTTTATTGCTATAACGAGAAACGAATTTGTATGTGTATGAGCAAACAATGAGTCTCAACCAAACCTATGACTGAAGCCCTATCGAGATCTATGTTTATCGTTCCATAGATGAATATGGTATCACGCACTCCAACAATAGGGAGAGTGAGGAGTTGTCAATTCCTAATAGCGCTATCCACAATGACCATTGGCTCAAAGAGTTAATGGTTAGAGATAAGGGAAGGGCCTTAGTACAATAAGTTCTCATGTTCCGTGTTGCATAGACATACATAGAGAGACATAGCAATACAATAGAAATCATGTTTGATACAAATCAATTTAAATAGAACATGCAAATAATAGTTTTTCTGGACATGCTTTTCGACCCCAAAACATAAAAACTGAAAATAAGGGAGTACGTGAATACTCACAATGTGCAAAATATAATAATCAAGTTTATAGGAGTCAATTAAATATAACGAACATAAGTAGCTTAGGACATGCTTTTCCACCCCAAAACATAAAAACTGAAAATATGGGAGTGCGTGAATACTCACAATGTTTCGTGTAGCTACAACTAGTGCCTCAGGATGCACCAACGTCTTACTACCAGGATCCTACGACATCAAACACACTAGTGAGTTTCCATGTCGAAATCTAATGCTAATATACTAAACTCTACATCTAGTGAAATGCCAATTTATGTTTTAGTATTGGATGTTATATTAATTGGTTACACTTTTTCAAATTTTTAAGTCTTTATAACAACATAAATTCACGAAAAATGGAATTCAAAGGATAAAAATTCTCGAACTTTTTATTTAACTGTTATTACACAATACTAAGCTGGGAAAAATATAAAAATGGATTTCCAAGCTGTTTAATTATATTTTATGATTTTAGAGCATTTATTCCAATAAAAATTGAAATAAATAGAAAACAGTTTCCAAAATTACCCAAACTTTTTATTTAACTGTTATTATACGTAACTAGGCTGGGAAAAATATAAAAGATATCTTTCAGTAGGTATTTCTATTTTTCCTTGTTTTATTCCTTTAAATAATCATTAATTGAAGAATAAATATTAAACAGTTAAAATAAATTACCAAAATTTTTTGTAAAATCATTTACAGTGTAATTAATCTGGGAAAAATATCAAAAGTGGTTTTCATATTGTATAATCCGGTTTTGAGTATTTATGCGTATTTAGGTGTATTTAAGTGTATTTAACTTTATAAAATAGGATAAAAATAGTTTACAGTAGAGAAAAATCATCAAAGATTTTATGTAACCTTCTACTATACAACATGATGTTTTGGTAAATTTTAATGAATTTTGGATAAGCAGAACTATTTTTCCTATTTTTAGGCCATTATAATTACCAAAAATTGGGTAAAATAGTAAGGCATGATGAAAAATTTATAAATTAGTTTTTCGAGTCACTCACCATAGGTAAGGGCTGCGAAAATTGTTAGATACAATTTTCACACTCTCTAAAAGTGGTTTTGTGATTTATTATACCCAAACAAAAAGAAAATCGGAAATCATACCATACAACAATAAAAAAAGAAGAAATTTAATGAGGGGTCATTATTCACCATAGGGGTCATCCATGAATTTATTCTGGATTTATAGACCTCTGGAAGTATTTTATGTGATTTATGCCCTTGTTTTCTTGCAATAATTTTAATAAATCAAAGAAATGATAAAAGGTCTTGGTATTTTACAAATTATCACATGCATGTGAGGGCTTTCAAAAGGAAAAATGTTAAAAATTTATTCAGAAGGGAAAATAGGGGTATTGAACCCAAACAAGTTAAGAAATGTTCCACATTATAGTGCATGAGATGTAAATGTAGCTGAAGTTCATGAATTTGAGTAGCACATTCTGTGGGGTTTAAGCCACGAAATTTCAACCATCATTCACTGGGTATGTTAAGTTTCTAAATTATTTTTCCCCAGATTTAAGGTTGGGTTTAAGGCCACTGATCATGCAAGGCAAAAATGGTGATCACAGAAAAAGAGCTGTTCGCGCAACCATTTTGTAAAATTTGCCAAAACTCCGATATTTAATATTTTAAAGTAAGACCAGTTAGGTTTGAAAGTAAACTCGTGGAACTATCCAATACTAAAAGAATATCAGGATTTGGTTAAGTAATGTCCGAGTTATGGTCGTTCAAAGCTGAACAAACTAGTATGGTAGATTGCATGTCTTCCCTGTTTGCTTTGAGTGCATTCTTAGGGCATTTTGATAAGAACAACATGCATGCTTCTGTTAAGGTCCGATTTCTAGCACATGCATGGAGTGAATGAGCATCCAAGATGTACTAGAAATGGTTTAAATGCTTTTGGTCATGCAAGAACACAAAAGACATGGAGAAGAAGATGTATTACTCGGTTTTGAAGTCACATGAACACATGTGCATCTTTTTCACTCCTTGCATGGGTTTGATCCCGGATTTTCACCATCTCAAACACATGCATCGTGTTATGGTGAGAATCTACAAACCACAAGGGAAAAAGTAAGGATTTCTAGCCATAAAAGGGCATAGAATCCGAAGAGTAAAGAAGAACCATGAAGAAGAGGAAGTAAAATCATGAAAGTATGAGGGAGGATTGTGTTGTTTACCTTGGTTTTGATCTTGAGAGAAGCAAGAACACTTCAAGGCCTTCTCAATTTCGAAATTATGGCAGGAAATGGAGGATTTTCGTGAGTTAGAGAGAGAGGAAGAGAGCTTAAGTGTTAGATGGGTGGAGTGTGAGAGAAATTGAAGAGAGAAGTGGAAGAGTGAGGGTTTGAGTTTAATGATTGAATTTTTGGGAAGATGAAATCATAGGGGAGAGGGGGTGCTGGATTTTTGAGGGTATTAAATTTCCCTCTCTCTCCTAATTCAAATTAAATAATTTCGCTCTTCAATTTTTGTAAAACCATAATTTTTATAAAAATGATTCTTTATGTAATTCTCTATTTATTTAAAGATCTTGTTTTTATCTAATAAATTATGATGAATGTATAATAATTTAAATTTGTATTTCATTGATATAATCCATAATTTGATTAATAAAAAATTTGATATTAGGAAGTTTATAGCCAAATTTTATAAGGTTTTTAAGCTTTAAGATTTATAAATTTGGATTTTTGGCTATTTAGGGTTTTTGGGATATTGTTTGATATTCACCATCATATTGAAATATAATTAGAATATTTTAATTTATTTTTAGGGTTTTACACCCTTTTTCAATTGTAACAAAGTTTGAAGTTTCATTCTAATTATAGCATTGGCATTTCCTATGGTAGCTAAGCAACTTACTAGAATCGTAAGTGTCAAGTATATTAGTCCTAGATCTTAGTTGGATCCTAGTTTATGCAAGATTTTGACCTAATCTTTACTACTAGGCCATGGCATGTTGTGCATGAATGGTTGTTTTTTTTTATAAAGATGCATGAGTCCGAGAAAGACCTAAATTGATAGTTGTCACAGTATCCCCGACTTAAAAAGAATTTCTTCCCAAATTCATTCTATGTCATCGCTTGTCATCGCATGGGAAAAGTTGTGGATACTTTTCCTTTATGAAGTCCTCATGCTCCCAGGTGTACTCCGGCCCGCGTTTTGAGTTCCATCAAACTTTCACAATCGGAATCTTACTCTACTTAAGTTGTTTTACCTCCCTGTCAAGGATTTCTATCGGTTCTTCAACAAAGTTTAGCTTATCATTGATCTTAATTTCCTTCAGGGGTACTATCAATGCTTCGTCGGCTAGAGATTTCTTAAGATTGGAAATGTGGAATGTGTTATGAATGGCGCTTAACTCTTAGGATAATTGGAGTTTATACGCTATCGGACCAATCCTTTCAATAATTTCAAAGGGTCCAACATATCTCGGGCTTAGTTTTCCTTTCTTACCAAAATGTACAAGCCCTTTCCAAGGTGACACTTTTAAAAGTACCTTGTCTCCTACTTGGAATTCTAATGGCTTTCGACGATTATCCGCATAACTTTTCTGACGTTCTCTGGCAGCTTTAAGCCTATCCTTGATGATAGCAATCTGGTCAGATGTTTCCTGGATAAGTTCGAGTCTAGTCAACTATTTGTCTCCGATTTCTATCCATCATAAGGGCGAACGGCACTTGCGCCCGTACAATGCTTCATATGGAGCACATTGGATACTCGTGTGATAACTGTTATTGTAGGAAAACTCAATTAGAGGCAAATGAGTATCCCAATTTCCTTTGAACTCAATGACACATGCTCGTAGCATGTCTTCCAATGTTTGTATTGTTCTCTCTGTTTGCCCATCTGTCTGAGGGTGGTAAGTTGTGCTCAAATCTATCTTGGTTCCTAGTGCCTTCTGCAACATCCACCAAAATCGTGATGTAAAACGACTATCTCTATCAGAAATGATAGATAGGGGTACACCATGCAGAGAAACAATTTTGTCGATGTAGATTTGGGCCAATTTTTCCATCTTGAAATCTTCCCGAATGGGGAGAAAGTGAGCAGATTTTGTCAGTCGATCCACTATGACCCAAATTGAGTCGTGACCTTTAGCAGTTCTAGGAAGTATGGTAACAAAATCCATAGATATTTGCTCCCATTTCCATTGGGGAATTTCAGGCTGTTGCAACAAGCCGGATGGTTTTTGATGTTCAGCCTTGACTATTGAGCATGTCAAACACTTCCCGACATACAAGGCAATATCCTTTTTCATTCTAGGCCACCAATAGTACTCTTTAAGATCCTTGTACATCTTATCTGCTCCAGGGTGGATTGAGTATTTAGATCGATGAGACTCCTCTAGTACCATGTCTCTCAGATTGTTAACCCTTGGAATCCAGACCCTATCCTTAAAATAACAAACACCATCAGGTTTGGTTTCAAATCTCTCTTCCAAACCATGTAAGGTCTCGCCTGGAAGATTTTCCTTGAATAATGCTTTCTCCTGGGCATCAATGATTTGAGATTTCAAGCTTTTCCGAATTACCATTCCCAAAGCTCTCACACGGGAAGGTTTCACTCTTTCATTCCTACTAAGAGCATCGGCTACTACGTTAGCCTTTCCTAGGTAATATCGTATCTCACAATCATAATCACTAAACAACTCTACCCATCTCCTCTGCCACATGTTTAACATTTTCTGATCTAGGATATGCTGAAGGCTTTTGTGATCGGTATAGATAGTGCACTTGGTTCCGTACAAATAATGCCTCCATATCTTAAGAGCGAAAACTATTGCTCCTAGTTCTAGATCATGGGTGGTATAATTCTTCTCATGCAGTTTGAGTTGTCTGGAAGCATAAGTAATGACCTTATCTTTTTGCATTAACACACATCCTAATCCTTGATGAGACGCATCACAATACACCACAAAGTTCTTTGATCCTTCTGGTAAAGCCAAAATTGTTGCATTGCACAGCTTGTTTTTCAGGATTTGAAACGCCTCTTCGTTTTCTCTTCCCAGAGAAATTTTCTATCCTTTTGGGTCAAAGATGTTAATGGTTCAGCAATCCTAGAGAAATTCTCAATGAAGCGTCTGTAGTACCCAGCTAATCCTAAGAATTGTCGTATTTCTGTCGGGGTTTTGGGGGCTTCCCATTTCTTGATTGCCTCAATCTTAGCTGGATCTACATGAATTCCTCTTTCGCCGATCACATGACCAAGAAAATGTACTTCCCAAATCCAAAACTCACACTTAGTGAACTTGGCATACAATTTTTGCTCCTTCGACAGCTCCAACACTAGCTTTAGATGTCTATTGTGATATTCTTTGGTTTGCGAGTAAACAAGTATGTCATCGATAAATACAATTACAAATTTGTCTAGGTATGGTCTACAGACCCTATTCATTAAATCCATGAAAACAGCGGGTGCGTTCGTTAGTCCAAAAGGCATGACTAAGAACTCATAATGTCGATAATGGGTTCTAAATGTTGTTTTGTGAATGTCCCCTTCGTGAATTCTTAGTTAATGATACCCTGACCAAAGGTCGATTTTTGAGAAGTAGGAAGCGCCTTGCAACTGATCGAACAAGTCTTCTATTCGAGGGAGGGGATATTGATTCTTTATTGTCAACTTGTTCAGCTCTCTATAATCAATGCACATTCGGAACGAACCATCTTTCTTTTTGACGAATAACACTGGGCCTCCCCAAGGTGAAGAACTTGGTTGAATAAACCCTTTGTCTAGAAGTTCTTGAAGTTGTCCGGATAGTTCTTGCATCTCGGATGGTGCAAGACGATATGGTGCTTTTGCTACCGGTGCCACTCCAGGAATTAAGTTTATCCAAAATTCGACGTGTCTGTGAGGGGGTAGACCGGGAAATTCCTCTGGAAACACCTCGGGATAGTTTTGAACCACTGGAATCTCCTTGAGTTGCTTAGCTTCAGGATCCCTTTCTAGCACGTGGGCCATGAATGCAGTACAACTGTTCTTCAGGTACTTGTGAATCTTCATACTTGATACTATGTTTAAACTTCTTCCTGGCTTCTCACCATGTATGATAAGGGTTTCTCCATTAGGGAGAGGCACTCTAATGACTTTCTCGTAACAACCAATGTCCGCTCTATTTTTGGATAACCAATCCATTCCTACTATCACATCAAAACTACCTAGCTCTATAGGAATTAGGTCAATGCTAAATAGTTTATCAGCTAAATTCAGAGTACAACTAGGAATTATATCATTAGCCCTAATTTCATACCCATCAGCAAGTTCAATAGCATAAGCATTCCTCATCTTTTTCGATTTCAAGCCAATTAACGGTCTAAATGCTAAAGAAACAAAACTCCTATCTGCTCCCGCATCGAATATTACTGATGCAAAATGGTTATTCAGGAGAAATGTACCTGTTATCGCTTCAGGGTTCTGACGAGCTTCTTCTGCACCAATCACAAAATCTACACCTCTTGGCCGTCCAACTTGATTTCCTTGGAAGTTTTGCCTGGCTTGGCCTTGTCCATTGCTACCAGGCCCTTTGTTCAGTTTGGGTCATCCTCTACGGAGATGATCAGTACTCCCGCACTCGTAACATGCCCTTTTTCCCTCCTTATTCAGCATACAATACTTCGAGTAATGGCCTGTTTGTTTACAGTTTTGGCACACTGGGCAAGCTCCCTTGTGATGGAAGTTACACTTATTTCACTTCGGAAGCGGTCTTGAGTACTGCTTTCGCTCCTGCACTTCCATGACTTCCTGTTCCTGAGTTTTCACTGGTTCTTCCTCCTGGGCACTTACCATAAAGTTTCTTGAGACTTTCTGCTTCCTCCCTGACTTGCCTCCATACTTCTTCTCTCCCTGATCTGTTGGCTTCCTCTTGCTACTAGAGTTTTCCTTTGTCGATGCTCCCATTCTTATCACATCATTGGTTAGTCGATTTGCTAGACTTACTGTACCCTGAATAGTAGTTGGGTTTGCTTAGGTAACCATTCCCTGAATCTCTGGTGCCGGACCCCAGATGTAACGATCTATCCGTTTCTCCTCAGGAGTAACCATGTGAGGTACTAGTTTTGCTAGTTCATGAAATCGGACTGTGTACTTCTCTATCTGTGTTCCAATCATAAAATGGTTCCAGAATTCAGATACAAGCTTCTGAAGTTCATCCTTAGGACAATACTCCTCTATCAGCAGCTTCTTTAGGTCTTCCTAAGTTAGCTGATATGCTGCTGCACGGCCTCAGGTTTGCACTAGAGTATTCCACCAGGTCAATGCCCTATCTTGGAGTAGGCAAGTTGCATTCTCAACTTTATTGCGCTCGAGGCATTTGCTAATGTGAAGGATCGAATACATGCTGTCAATCCATTTCAGCAACCCGACCGCACCTTCCTTTCTATGGAACTCCTTAGGTTTACAAGCCATAAAGGACTTGTAGTTGCATTCTCATTCATTGTTTCTCCGGTTTCCTCCACTACTTCCTTGGTTAGCATTAAGTCCTGCAATTACTTGAGTAACAATGTTTGGGATTGCTTCCGTGAGCTGTTGTGTTACAACTTGAGCAACATCGGGTGTTTCGTTCTGTAGGCGCCCGCGACTAGGCCTTCCTGCCATGGTTCTATGACACAGGAGAAGAAATATGTATAAATACATAAAATAATGTATAATATGTAGTTCACTACTATTTTGAAAACCATAAGTGTTTTCAAATCATTGGTTTGCATTAATACTAGGCATATAGATTTTAGAAAGAAAAGAAAAGAAATATCTTTTTATTCAACCATTTACTAAATAAATTCTAGGGTTTGACCTCATAGTAAAAGTTTTCAAACATAAAATAAAATTTTTCATTACCATTTGAAATAATCTTAAAACCAAACCAATACATCAATCCTAAAATAAAGTTTTAAATGTTTTTCCCAAAAGACACCCAACATGGGTTTTCATATCATGACAAAATAAAATAAAATACTGAAATCAGAACCAAAAGCCAATCACTATCCCAACATGAAACATCAACACCACAATCAGTAATAGCCCACCAAGCACATAATATGCTGTCGTCGCATGACCTGCCTCTCGTCTAGCAGCACTAGCAGTGTCAGTAGCCTCCATCGAATGCTAAAACAGGATTTCCATCCCTATCATCACTTCGTTTAATACCTCCTGGTGCCCAGCTATCACAGCGATACTGTGACGTAGATCCGCTGCCATCAAATGCATCCTTCGAGACTCCTCCAGGGTCATACCTGGCTGCCTAACAGGTATCCCTATGACTCACTGTAGTGGGGGTGCTCTCGGTCCTGCAACGTTGAGTCCCACCCCGCTAGGTCCTGCCGTTTCAAGTCCTAATGTGCTAGTGGCTATCCTTCCTGGAATGGGAACACTCTTCCTCACCGTCCTCCGAATGTGAAGCCCATAAAGCGGTGGCTGTGGCAACACCGATGAAGGAGATGCCTCGCGTCGGTGACTCGGGGCGTTGTCATTGCTGATCTCCACCGAGTTCCATGTATCTTTCGTTTCCTCTGATGGGTCTTCTTTTACCAAGGCGGGGGGATTACATCGAGGGATAATAGTAACGTAGCCGGACTCATCGGCTGAGGCGGTAGCGCGGGAAGATGACGATGTTGACGTAGTGGACTGAGACAGTTTCAATGAGATATGAAATAAATGACAATGCATGCCTATAATATTCAATACTTACACACACCAAAATTAACCTTTTGAATTTTTTGAAATAAAGTTTTCTCAAATATTTTTGTTGAACATATTCCCATTATAATTAGCTCCGGCTTTGTATAAATCTTTCCTTAATTAAACATAGGTGATCAGGCTATGTTTAATCGAGGTCCAATGATACAACTCCCGACCTAGTTATACTAGTAATATGTTTGATATAAAAAGAATTTCTTTGTAAGTTTTAGTTATAGGTTGTGTTTTCTTACAGAAAAACCGATGTTCTCTATAACTTTAGCTCTGATACCACTTCTGTCACACCCCGCTAAAGCGGAAACGCAAGATATGACAGCGATAACGGTTTCATTGCAAAAGATAAAGATACATCACCATAGCAGTATTTAAAAGTTTACAACCCATAGATTCAAAAGAAACAAAATACAAGTTTTTCCAAAATAACACTGTTCAAAGATAACTTCATAAATAACTTCAACACCATGCAGCATGCTCTATGATGATGAATCTTTATATCCACTTACTAATTATTTCCTGAAAAAGCATGTAAAACGAGCGTCAACTATGAAAATAGTTGGTGAGTTCACAAGTTTATAAATCGAGCTTGAAATAAGGCTTTTCGTAAATACAAGTACATTGCTTTAATGAGAAACAAAGTTGATTGCTACTAATGAATACAAGTTTATTGCTATAACGAGAAACGAGTTTGTATGTGTATGAGCAAACAATGAGTCTCAACCAAACCTATGACTGAAGCCCTATCGAGATCTATGCTTATCGTTCCATACCTGAATATGGTATCACGCACTCCAGCAATAAGGAGAGTGACGAGTTGTCAATTCCTAATAGCGCTATCCACAATGACCATTGGCTCAAAGAGTTAATGGTTAGAGATAAGGGAATGGCCTTAGTACGATAAGTTCTCATGTTCCGTGTTGCATAGACATACATAGAGAGACATAGCAATACAATAGCAATCATGTTTGATACAAATCAATTTAAATACAACATGCAAATAATAGTTTTTCTGGACATGCTTTTCTACCCCAAAACATAAAAACTGAAAATAGGGGAGTGCATCAATACTCACAATGTGCAAAATATAGTAATCAAGTTTATACGAATCAATTAAATATAACGAACATAAGTAGTTTAGGACATGATTTTCCACCCCAAAACATAAAAACTAAAAATAAGGGAGTGCGTGAATACTCACAATGTTTCGTGTAGGTACAAGTAGTGCCTCGGGATGCACCAACATCTTACGACCGGGATCCTACGACATCAAACACACTAGTGAGTTTCCATGTCGAAATCTAATGCTAATATACTAAACTCTACATATAGTGAAATGCCAATTTATATTTTACTATTGGATTTTATATTAATTGGTTACACTTTTTCAAATTTTTAAGTCTTTATAACAGCATAAATTCACGAAAAATGGCATTCAAAGGATAAAAATTCTCGAACTTTTTATTTAACTGTTATTACACAATACTAAGCTAGGAAAAATATAAAAATTGATTTCCAAGCTGTTTAATTATATTTTATGATTTTTGATCATTTATTCCAATTAAAATTGAAATAAATAGAAAACAGTTTCCAAAATTACCCAAACTTTTTATTTAACTGTTATTATATATAACTAGGCTGGGAAAAATATAAAAGATATTTTTCAGTGGGTATTTCTATTTTTCGTTGTTTTATTCCTTTAAATATTCATTAATTGAAGAATAAATATTAAACAGTTAAAATAAATTACCAAAACTTTTTGTAACATCATCTACATTGTAATTAATCTGGGAAAAATACCAAAAGTGGTTTTCATATTGTATAATCTGGTTTTGAGTATTTATGCGTATTTAGGTGTATTTAAGTGTATTTAACTTTATAAAATAGGAGAAAAATAGTTTACAGTAGACAAAAATCATGAAAGTTTTTATGTAACCTTCTACTATACAACATGATGTTTTGGTAAATTTTCATGAATTTTGGATAATCAGAACTATTTTTCCTATTTTTAGGCCATTATAATTACCAAAAATTGGGAAAAATAGTAAGGCATGATGAAAAATTTATAAATTATTTTTCCGAGTCACCCACCATAGGTAAGGGCTGCAAAAATTGTTAGACACAATTTTCACACTCTCTAAAAGTGGTTTTGTGATTTATTATACCCAAACAAAAAGAAAATCGGAAATCATACCAAACAACAACAAAAATCGAAGAAATTTAATGAGGGGTCATTATTCACCATAGGGGTCATCCACGAATTTATTCTGGATTTATAGACCTCTGGAAGTATTTTATGTGATTTATGCCCTTGTTTTCTTGCAATAATTTTAGTAAATCAAAGAAATGATAAAAGCTCATGGTATTTTACAGATTATCACATGCATGTGAGGGCTTTCAAAAGGAAAAATATTCAAAATTTATTCAGAAGGGAAAATAGGGGTATTGAACCCAAACAAGTTAAGAAATGTTGCACATTATAGTGCATGAGATGTAAATGTAGCTGAAGTTCATGAATTTGAGTAGCACATTCTGTGGGGTTTTAAGCCACGAAATTTCAGCCATCATTCACTGGGTATGTTAAGTTTCTAAATTATTTTTCCCCAGATTTATGGTTGGGTTAAAGGCCACTGATCACGCAAGGCAAAAATAGTGATCACAGAAAAAGAGCTGTTCGCGAAACCATTTTGTAAAAATTGCCAAAAATCCGATATTTAATATTTTACAGTGAGACCAGTTGGGTTTGAAAGTTAGCTCGTGGAACTATCCAATACAAAAAGAATATCAGGATTTGGTTCAGTAATGACCGAGTTATGGCCGTTCAAAGCTGAACAAACTAGTCTGGCAGATTGCATGTCTTCCCTGTTTGCTTTGAGTGCATTCTTAGGGCATTTTGACAAGAACAACATGCATGCTTCTGTTATCGTCCGATTTCTAGCACAGGCATGGAGTGAATGAGCATCCAAGATGTACTAGAAATGGTTTAAATGCTTTTGGTCATGCCAGAACACAAAATAAATGGAGAAGAAGATGTAATACTCGGTTTTGAAGTCACATGAACACATGTGCATCTTTTTCACTCCTTGCATGGGTTTGATCCCGGATTTTCACAATATCAAACACATACATCGTGTTATGGTGAGAATCTACAAACCACAAGGGAAAAAGTAAGGATTTCTAGCCATAGAAGGGCATAGAATCCGAAGAGTTGAGAAGAACCATGAAGAAGAGGAAGTAAAATCATGAAACTATGAGGGAGGATTGTGTTGTTTACCTTGGTTTTGATCTTGAGAGAAGCAAGAAAACTTCAAGGCCTTCTCAATTTCGAAATTATGGCAGAGAATGGAGGATTTTTGTGAGTTAGAGAGAGAGGAAGAGAGCTTGAGTGTTAGATGGGTGGAGTGTGAGAGAAAGTGAAGAGAGAAGTGGAAGAGTGAGGGTTTTAGTTTAATGATTGAATTTTTAGGAAGATGAAAGCATGGGGGAGAGGGGGTGCTGGATTTTTGAGGGTATTAAAGTGCTCTCTCTCTCCTAATTCAAATTAAATAATTTCCCTCTTCAATTTTTATAAAACCATAATTTTTATAAAAATGAATCTTTATGTAATTCTCTATTTATTTAAAGATCTTGTTTTTATCTAATAAATTATGATGAATGTATAATAATTTAAATTTCTATTTCATTGATATAATCCATAATTTGATTAATAAAAATTTGATATTAGGAAGTTTATAGCCAAATTTTATAAGCTTTTTAAGCTTTAAGATTTATAAATTTGGATTTTTGGCTCTTTAGGGTTTTTGGAATATTGTTTGATATTCACCATCATATTGAAATATAATTAGAATATTTTAATTTATTTTTAGGGTTTTACACCCTTTTTCAATTGTAACAAAGTTTGAAGTTTCATTCTAATTATAGCATTGAAATTTCCTATTGTAGTTAAGCAACTTACTAGAATCGTAAGTGTCAATTATATTAGTCCTAGATCTTAGTTGGATCCTAGTTTATGCAAGATTTTGACCTAATCCTTACTACTAGGCCATGGCATGTTGTGCATGAATGGTTTTTTTTTTATAAAGATGCATGAGTCCGAGAATGATTTGAATTGACAGTTGTCACAATATCCCTGACTTAAAAAGAATTTCTTCCCGAAATTCATTCTATCTCATCACTTGTCATCGCATGGGAAAAGTTGTGGATACTTTTCCTTCATGAAGTCTGCATGCTCCCAGGTGTACTCCGGCCCGCGTTTTGAGTTCCATCGAACTTTCACAATCGGAATCTTACTCCACTTAAGTTGTTTTACCTCCCTGTCAAGGATTTCTATCGGTTCTTCAACAAAGTTTAGCTTATCATTGATCTTAATTTCCTTCAGGGGTACTATCAATGCTTCGCTGGCTAGAGATTTCTTAAGATTGGAAACGTGGAATGTGTCATGAATGGCGCTTAACTCTTGGGATAATTAGAGTTTATACGCTACCGGACCAATCCTTTCAATAATTTCAAAGGGTCCAACATATCTCGGGCTTAGTTTTCCTTTCTTACCAAAACGTACAAGCCCTTTCCAAGGCGACACTTTTAAAAGTACCTTGTCTCCTACTTGGAATTCTAATGGCTTTCGACGATTATCCACATAACTTTTCTGATGTTCTCTGGCAGCTTTAAGCCTATCCTTGATGATAGCAATCTTGTCAGAGGTTTCCTGGATAAGTTCGAGTCTAGTCAACTGTTTGTCTCCGATTTCTGTCCAGCATAAGGGCGAACGACACTTGTGCCCGTACAATGCTTCATATGGAGCACATTGGATACTCGTGTGATAACTGTTATTGTAGGAAAACTCAATTAGAGGCAAATAAGTATCCTAATTTCCTTTGAACTCAATGACACACGCTCGTAGCATGTCTTCCAATGTTTGTATTGTTCTCTCTGTTTGCCCATCTGTCTGAGGGTGGTAAGCTGTGCTCAAATCTATCTTGGTTCCGAGTGCCTTCTGCAACATCCACCAAAATCGTGATGTAAAATGACTATCTCTATCAGAAATGATAGATAGGGGTACACCATGCAGAGAAACAATTTTGTCGATGTAGATTTGGGCCAATTTTTCCATCTTGAAATCTTCCCGAATGGGGAGAAAGTGAGCAGATTTTGTCAGTCGATCCACTATGACCCAAATTGAGTCGTGACCTTTAGTAGTTCTAGGAAGTTTGGTAACAAAATCCATAGATATTTGCTCCCATTTCCATTGGGGAATTTCAGGCTGTTGCAACAAGCCGGATGGTTTTTGATGTTCAGCCTTGACTATTGAGCATGTCAAACACTTCCCGACATACAAGGCAATATCCTTTTTCATTCTAGGCCACCAATAGTACTCTTTAAGATCCTTGTACATCTTATCTGCTCCAGGGTGGATTGAGTATTTAGATCGATGAGACTCCTCTAGTACCATGTCTCTCAGATTGTTAACCCTTGGAATCCAGACCCTATCCTTAAAATAACAAACACCATCAGGTTTGGTTTCAAATCTCTCTTCCAAACCATGTAAGGTCTCGCCTGGAAGATTTTCCTTGAATAATGCTTTCTCCTGGGCATCAATGATTTGAGATTTCAAGCTTTTCCGAATTACCATTCCCAAAGCTCTCACACGGGAAGGTTTCACTCTTTCATTCCTACTAAGAGCATCGGCTACTACGTTAGCCTTTCCTAGGTAATATCGTATCTCACAATCATAATCACTAAACAACTCTACCCATCTCCTCTGCCACATGTTTAACATTTTCTGATCTAGGATATGCTGAAGGCTTTTGTGATCGGTATAGATAGTGCACTTGGTTCCGTACAAATAATGCCTCCATATCTTAAGAGCGAAAACTATTGCTCCTAGTTCTAGATCATGGGTGGTATAATTCTTCTCATGCAGTTTGAGTTGTCTGGAAGCATAAGTAATGACCTTATCTTTTTGCATTAACACACATCCTAATCCTTGATGAGACGCATCACAATACACCACAAAGTTCTTTGATCCTTCTGGTAAAGCCAAAATTGTTGCATTGCACAGCTTGTTTTTCAGGATTTGAAACGCCTCTTCGTTTTCTCTTCCCAGAGAAATTTTCTATCCTTTTGGGTCAAAGATGTTAATGGTTCAGCAATCCTAGAGAAATTCTCAATGAAGCGTCTGTAGTACCCAGCTAATCCTAAGAATTGTCGTATTTCTGTCGGGGTTTTGGGGGCTTCCCATTTCTTGATTGCCTCAATCTTAGCTGGATCTACATGAATTCCTCTTTCGCCGATCACATGACCAAGAAAATGTACTTCCCAAATCCAAAACTCACACTTAGTGAACTTGGCATACAATTTTTGCTCCTTCGACAGCTCCAACACTAGCTTTAGATGTCTATTGTGATATTCTTTGGTTTGCGAGTAAACAAGTATGTCATCGATAAATACAATTACAAATTTGTCTAGGTATGGTCTACAGACCCTATTCATTAAATCCATGAAAACAGCGGGTGCGTTCGTTAGTCCAAAAGGCATGACTAAGAACTCATAATGTCGATAATGGGTTCTAAATGTTGTTTTGTGAATGTCCCCTTCGTGAATTCTTAGTTAATGATACCCTGACCAAAGGTCGATTTTTGAGAAGTAGGAAGCGCCTTGCAACTGATCGAACAAGTCTTCTATTCGAGGGAGGGGATATTGATTCTTTATTGTCAACTTGTTCAGCTCTCTATAATCAATGCACATTCGGAACGAACCATCTTTCTTTTTGACGAATAACACTGGGCCTCCCCAAGGTGAAGAACTTGGTTGAATAAACCCTTTGTCTAGAAGTTCTTGAAGTTGTCCGGATAGTTCTTGCATCTCGGATGGTGCAAGACGATATGGTGCTTTTGCTACCGGTGCCACTCCAGGAATTAATTTTATCCAAAATTCGACGTGTCTGTGAGGGGGTAGACCGGGAAATTCCTCTGGAAACACCTCGGGATAGTTTTGAACCACTGGAATCTCCTTGAGTTGCTTAGCTTCAGGATCCCTTTCTAGCACGTGGGCCATGAATGCAGTACAACTGTTCTTCAGGTACTTGTGAATCTTCATACTTGATACTATGTTTAAACTTCTTCCTGGCTTCTCACCATGTATGATAAGGGTTTCTCCATTAGGGAGAGGCACTCTAATGACTTTCTCGTAACAACCAATGTCCGCTCTATTTTTGGATAACCAATCCATTCCTACTATCACATCAAAACTACCTAGCTCTATAGGAATTAGGTCAATGCTAAATAGTTTATCAGCTAAATTCAGAGTACAACTAGGAATTATATCATTAGCCCTAATTTCATACCCATCAGCAAGTTCAATAGCATAAGCATTCCTCATCTTTTTCGATTTCAAGCCAATTAACGGTCTAAATGCTAAAGAAACAAAACTCCTATCTGCTCCCGCATCGAATATTACTGATGCAAAATGGTTATTCAGGAGAAATGTACCTGTTATCGCTTCAGGGTTCTGACGAGCTTCTTCTGCACCAATCACAAAATCTACACCTCTTGGCCATCCAACTTGATTTCCTTGGAAGTTTTGCCTGGCTTGGCCTTGTCCATTGCTACCAGGCCCTTTGTTCAGTTTGGGTCATCCTCTACGGAGATGATCAGTACTCCCGCACTCGTAACATGCCCTTTTTCCCTCCTTATTCAGCATACAATACTTCGAGTAATGGCCTGTTTGTTTACAGTTTTGGCACACTGGGCAAGCTCCCTTGTGATGGAAGTTACACTTATTTCACTTCGGAAGCGGTCCTGAGTACTGCTTTCGCTCCTGCACTTCCATGACTTCCTTTTCCTGAGTTTTCACTGGTTCTTCCTCCTGGGCACTTACCATAAAGTTTCTTGAGACTTTCTGCTTCCTCCCTGACTTGCCTCCATACTTCTTCTCTCCCTGATCTGTTGGCTTCCTCTTGCTACTAGAGTTTTCCTTTGTCGATGCTCCCATTCTTATCACATCATTGGTTAGTCGATTTGCTAGACTTACTGTACCCTGAATAGTAGTTGGGTTTGCTTAGGTAACCATTCCCTGAATCTCTGGTGCCGGACCCCAGATGTAACGATCTATCCGTTTCTCCTCAGGAGTAACCATGTGAGGTACTAGTTTTGCTAGTTCATGAAATCGGACTGTGTACTTCTCTATCTGTGTTCCAATCATAAAATGGTTCCAGAATTCAGATACAAGCTTCTGAAGTTCATCCTTAGGACAATACTCCTCTATCAGCAGCTTCTTTAGGTCTTCCTAAGTTAGCTGATATGCTGCTGCACGGCCTCAGGTTTGCACTAGAGTATTCCACCAGGTCAATGCCCTATCTTGGAGTAGGCAAGTTGCATTCTCAACTTTATTGCGCTCGAGGCATTTGCTAATGTGAAGGATCGAATACATGCTGTCAATCCATTTCAGCAACCCGACCGCACCTTCCTTTCTATGGAACTCCTTAGGTTTACAAGCCATAAAGGACTTGTAGTTGCATTCTCATTCATTGTTTCTCCGGTTTCCTCCACTACTTCCTTGGTTAGCATTAAGTCCTGCAATTACTTGAGTAACAATGTTTGGGATTGCTTCCGTGAGCTGTTGTGTTACAACTTGAGCAACATCGGGTGTTTCGTTCTGTAGGCGCCCGCGACTAGGCCTTCCTGCCATGGTTCTATGACACAGGAGAAGAAATATGTATAAATACATAAAATAATGTATAATATGTAGTTCACTACTATTTTGAAAACCATAAGTGTTTTCAAATCATTGGTTTGCATTAATACTAGGCATATAGATTTTAGAAAGAAAAGAAAAGAAATATCTTTTTATTCAACCATTTACTAAATAAATTCTAGGGTTTGACCTCATAGTAAAAGTTTTCAAACATAAAATAAAATTTTTCATTACCATTTGAAATAATCTTAAAACCAAACCAATACATCAATCCTAAAATAAAGTTTTAAATGTTTTTCCCAAAAGACACCCAACATGGGTTTTCATATCATGACAAAATAAAATAAAATACTGAAATCAGAACCAAAAGCCAATCACTATCCCAACATGAAACATCAACACCACAATCAGTAATAGCCCACCAAGCACATAATATGCTGTCGTCGCATGACCTGCCTCTCGTCTAGCAGCACTAGCAGTGTCAGTAGCCTCCATCGAATGCTAAAACAGGATTTCCATCCCTATCATCACTTCGTTTAATACCTCCTGGTGCCCAGCTATCACAGCGATACTGTGACGTAGATCCGCTGCCATCAAATGCATCCTTCGAGACTCCTCCAGGGTCATACCTGGCTGCCTAACAGGTATCCCTATGACTCACTGTAGTGGGGGTGCTCTCGGTCCTGCAACGTTGAGTCCCACCCCGCTAGGTCCTGCCGTTTCAAGTCCTAATGTGCTAGTGGCTATCCTTCCTGGAATGGGAACACTCTTCCTCACCGTCCTCCGAATGTGAAGCCCATAAAGCGGTGGCTGTGGCAACACCGATGAAGGAGATGCCTCGCGTCGGTGACTCGGGGCGTTGTCATTGTTGATCTACACCGAGTTCCCTGTATCTTCCGTGTCCTCTGATGGGTCTTCTTCTACCGAGGCGGGGGGATTACATCGAGGGATAATAGTGACGTAGCTGGACTCATCGGCTGAGGCGGTAGCGCGAGAAGATGACGATGTTGACATAGTGGAATGAGATAGTTTCAATGAGATATGAAATAAATGACAATGCATGCCTATAATATGCAATGCTTACACACACCAAAATTAACCTTTTGAATTTTTTGAAATAAAGTTTTCTCAAATAGTTTTGTTAAACATTTTCCCATTCTAATTAGCTCCGGCTTTGTATAAATCCTTCCTTAATTAAACATAGGTGATCAGGCTATGTTTAATCGAGGTCCAATGATACAACTCCCGACCTAATTATACTAGTAATATGTTTGATGTAAAAAGAATTTCTTTGTAAGTTTTAGTTATAGGTTGTGTTTTCTTAAAGAAAAAACCGAAGTTCTCTATAACTTTAGCTCTGATACCTCTTCTGTCACACCTCGCTAAAGCGGAAACGCAAGATATGACAACAATAACAGTTTCATTGCAAAAGATAAAGATACATCACCATAGCAGTATTTAAAAGTTTACAACCCATAGCCTCAAAAGAAACAAAATTCAAGTTTTTCCAAAATAACACTGTTCAAAGATAACTTCATAAATAACTTCAACACGATGCAGCATGCTCTATGATGATGAATCTTTATATCCACTTACTAATTATTTCCTGAAAAAGCATGTAAAACGAGCGTCAACTATGAAAATAGTTGGTGAGTTCACAAGTTTATAAATCGAGCTTGAAATAAGGCTTTTCGTAAATACAAGTACATTGCTTTAATGAGAAACAAAGTTGATTGCTATTAATGAATACAAGTTTATTGCTATAACGAGAAACGAGTTTGTATGTGTATGAGCAAACAATGAGTCACAACCAAACCTATGACTTAAGCCCTATCGAGATCTATGCTTATCATTCCATAGATGAATATGGTATCACGCACTCCAGCAATAAGGAGAGTGAGGAGTTGTCAATTCCTAATAGTGCTATCCACAATAACCATTGGCTCAAAGAGTTAATGGTTAGAGATAAGGGAAGGGCCTTAGTACGATAAGTTCTCATGTTCCGTGTTGCATAGACATACATAGAGATACATAGCAATACAATAGCAATCATGTTTGATACAAATCAATCTAAATACAACATGCAAATAATAGTTTTTCTGGACATGCTTTTCCACCCCAAAACATAAAAACTGAAAATAGGGGAGTGTGTGAATACTCACGATGTGCAAAATATAGTAATCAAGTTTATACGAGTCAATTACTATCGGGATCCTACGACATCAAACACACTAGTGAGTTTCCATGTCGAAATCTAATGTTAATATACTAAACTCTACTTATAGTGAAACGCCAATTTATGTTTTAGTATTGGATTTTATATTAATTGGTTACACTTTTTCAAATTTCTAAGTCTTTATAACAACATAAATTCACGAAAAATGGCATTCAAAGGATAAAAATTCTCGAACTTTTTATTTAACTGTTATTACACAATACTAAGCTGGGAAAAATATAAAAATGGATTTCCAAGCTATTTAATTATATTATATTATTTTTGATCATTTATTCCAATAAAAATTGAAATAAATAGAAAACAGTTTCCAAAATTACCAAAACTTTTTATTTAACTGTTATTATACGTAAGTAGGCTGGGAAAAATATAAAAGATATTTTTGCAGTGGGTATTTCTATTTTTCCTTGTTTTATTCCTTTAAATAATCATTAATTGAAGAATAAATATTAAACAGTTAAAATAAATTACCAAAATTTTTTGTAACATCATTTAGAGTGTAATTAATCAGGGAAAAATACCAAAAGTGGTTTTCATACTGTATAATCCAGTTTTGGGTATTTATGCGTATTTAGGTGTATTTAAGTGTATTTAACTTTAGAAAATAGGAGAAAAATAGTTTACAGTAGAGAAAAATCATCAAAGTTTTTATGTAACCTCCTACTGTACAATATCATGTTCTGATAAATTTCATGAATTTTGGATATACAGAACTATTTTTCCTATTTTTAGGTCATTATAATTACCAAAAACTGGGAAAAATAGTAAGGCATGATGAAAAAATTTTAAAATATTTTTCTGAGTCACTCACCATAGGTAAGGGTTGCGAAAATTGTTAGATACAATTTTCACACTCTCTAAAGTGGTTTTGTGATTTATTATACCCAAACAAAAAGAAAATCGGAAATCATACCAAACAACGACAAAAATCGAAGAAATTTAATGAGGGGTCATTATTCACCATAGGGGTCATCCACAATTTTATTCCGGATTTATAGACCTCTGGAAGTATTTGATGTGATTTATGCCCTTGTTTTCTTGCAATAATTTTAATAAATCAAAGAAATGATAAAACCTCTTGGTATTTTACAGATTATCACATGCATGTGAGGGCTTTCAAAAGGAAAAATGTTCAAAATTCATTCAGAAGAGAAAATAGGGGTATTGAACCCAAACAAGTTAAGAATGTATGAAGTTCATGAATTTGAGTAGCACATTCTGTGGGGTTTTAAGCCACGAAATTTCAGCCATCATTGACTGGGTATGTTAAATTTCTAAATTATTTTTCCCCTGATTTATGGTTGGGTTTAAGGCGACTGATCACGCAAGGCAAAAATGGTGATCACAGAAAAAAAGCTGTTCGCGCAACCATTTTGTAAAAATTGCCAAAAATCCGATATTTAATATTTTACAGTGAGACCAGTTGGGTTTGAAAGTTAACTCGTGGAACTATCCAATACAAAAAGAATATCAGGATTTGGTTCAGTAATGACCGAGTTATGGCCGTTCAAAGCTGAACAAACTAGTCTGGCAGATTGCATGTCTTCCCTGTTTGCTTTGAGTGCATTCTTAGGGCATTTTGACAAGAACAACATGCATGCTTCTGTTATGGTCCGATTTCTAGCACATGCATGGAGTGAATGAGCGTCCAAGATGTACTAGAAATGGTTTAAATGTTTTTGGTCATGCAAGAACACAAAATAAATGGAGAAGAAGATGTAATACTCGGTTTTGAAGTCACATGAACACATGTGCATCTTTTTCACTCCTTGCATGGGTTTGATCCTGGATTTTCACCATCTCAAACACATGCATCGTGTTATGGTGAGAATCTACAAACCACAAGGGAAAAATTAAGGATTTCTAGCCATAGAAGGGCATAGAATCCGAAGAGTAGAGAAGAACCATGAAGAAGAGGATGCAAAATCATGAAACTATGAGGGAGGATTGTGTTGTTTACCTTGGTTTTGATCTTGAGAGAAGCAAGAACACTTTTAGGCCTTCTTCATTTCGAAATTATGGCAGAGAATGGAGGATTTTTGTGAGTTAGAGAGAGAGGAAGAGAGCTTGAGTGTTAGATGGGTGGAGTGTGAGAGAAAGTGAAGAGAGAAGTGGAAGAGTGAGGGTTTGAGTTTAATGATTGAATTTTTAGGAAGATGAAAGCATGGGGGAGAGGGGGTGATGGATTTTTGAGGGTATTAAAGTGCTCTCTCTCTCCTAATTCAAATTAAATAATTTCCCTCTTCAATTTTTATAAAACCATAATTTTTATAAAAATGAATCTTTATGTAATTCTCTATTTATTTAAAGATCTTGTTTTTATCTAATAAATTATGATGAATGTATAATAATTTAAATTTCTATTTTATGGATATAATCCATAATTTGATTAATAAAAATTTGATATTAGGAAGTTTATAGCCAAATTTTATAAGCTTTTTAAGCTTTAAGATTTATAAATTTGGATTTTTGGCTCTTTAGGGTTTTTGGAATATTGTTTGATATTCACCATCATATTGAAATATAATTAGAATATTTTAATTTATTTTTAGGGTTTTACACCCTTTTTCAATTGTAACAAAGTTTGAAGTTTCATTCTAATTATAGCATTGAAATTTCCTATTATAGTTAAGCAACTTACTAGAATCGTAAGTGTCAAGTATATTAGTCCTAAATCTTAGTTGGATCCTAGTTTATGTAAGATTTTGACCTAATCTTTACTACTAGGCCATGGCATGTTGTGCATGAATGGTTTTTTTTTATAAAGATGCATGAGTCCGAGAATGACCTGAATTGACAGTTGTCACAAATGTCATACAAATAATCGTTCCATGGAAAGATAAAACAAATCAATAGAAGTTGTAACAGAAATTTACAAACTAATAATTCTAATAACCTAATGTGTGCCTCACTGTAAACAAGATTTGTGCTGATTTTTTTAAATGTGTGGCTCACTTGTCTCCACTCTTCCATAGTAACAACGCTCAAGGACTCTAAATGTATGAACTTGCTGAAAGTATCTATATTGCCTGCAAAAAAAAGAAACATAATTACAAAATAGGTGTGAAGATGGATTATTACAGTGTAAGAGAAGTAAAGAACCTTGAGCTTCCTCCAATGGGACACATGGGTAGTCAGACTTGATACACTTTGCAACACGTATATCTCCCAATGCAAGATCAACATTAAGGTAATGGGGAACAACATCAACTAAAATCATATAATATTTATATACCCCTAGACTAGATAGAGCTTTGCTACAAATAGCAACCTACTTTATTTACTCTGTTTACCAAACCGATGTATGGGAATGCAACCTGCTTTACTTTACTCTCTTATGGTATATGAACAAGATTAGAATTGGTTGTGTTTGCTATATTTTGGTAGAGCGCATTCATTCATTCATTCTCATGTGTTTTGCACATAGAATACATTAGACTTAGATGAGAGCTTTTTGGGTTTGGATGATAGACTAAAACTTAATAAATGAATGAATGAATGAGGATGACATTTGATCTAAACTGAAGAGCTGGATCGGTACTTCGGGAAACAAGCCTATTAAGTGGAAGCATCTCATCAATTTCAGCACGTGGAACCTCAAGCCTCATTCTCTAGCGACCCATAGAAGATATCACACTCCCTAAATGACCAGTCATTGCTCTTCTTAGTAAGTTCCCTTTTCCTGTTTCTTTTCCAGCCCGTGACCCGGGCAACACATATTCGCCTTGAAGCTCATACCGGCTATTGCTTTGTTCCAAAACAACCTTCTCAACAGTTATCTGAACAAAACTAACATTAAACTATCAAAGGGAAAACTAAATATATAACTATTATTTGAAACAAAACATCTGATTTAATTCAACTACTAACCACATCCCTGCTCCATCTAGCAGCCAAGTCTAGACCTTCGCCTAACACACCGCTGAACCTTGGATGTAACAAAGAAAAGATTCCATGGCCCCTTCTTTTCTGGAAATTAAGTTGCACTTCTGTCTGAAACAAAAGGAACAAACAAACCACTTAAAACCTGCTAGATACAATCAACAAATTTACCAACCAGCAAAACCCCACCCAACTAATCATACTTAACACTACAATCCTCCAACCATTCTCTACCAAGTGTTACTAGAGTGTTGACTAGACACACAATAAGGGAATGAAATTGACCACTAAAAATAACCAAAAAGAAAAAGGATAAAGAAGCAACTAGTTTCGTATTTTCCCATCAACTGTGTGTGTGTCCGGTCCGGATAAATGATGTTTAAACTTTTTCACTTTGGGAGAGGAAAGGAGGACGAAATACATTGAAATGATTATTACCTGCTGAAGGAATAGGAGCTGTTGCAGCAGCTGCAAATTTTGAAATGAACACATAAATGGTAAGAAAAAATCACGACAAATTAATTCTTATACAAACCAAAAGAAAATGTTGTTGTATCAATCTACCAACTTTAACTTAGATATCTCTTTTCATGTTTATTAAAGTTTTTTATTTATGAAAAGTTAGAAAATGGTAATGTTGTCAAAGTCACATTTTAAATCCCAAATCAATTGACAAAAGATACAACAAACAAAACAGAAACATAAAAAAAATGAAATTGAAATTCTTCCCATTTCTGCCAACCAAAGGCGGAATAGATTTAATTCCTTCAAATTCCAATTCCTTTGACAGATTCTGGATCCTTCTAAACAATCAGTCCGTAGCATAAAATTTAGAGTGGTTAGAGGCTATTATTGTTAGTATAGTTATGAAGGCATCAGCTGCTACCATTAAGATTAGAGTGGTGGCCAGAAACACAACTCAGTTACTTTCTTCTTACTTCTTGAAAAAAAATACATCCTTGTAATACAGAAATATGGAACTATGATGTTATATAATGAAAACAGATGCATGTAAGTTGTTGTATGCTAAAATTGTATCACTTCAACTGGGAAAAAGATACTCACATGATATTGGGTATCAGCAGGGATTATTTGAAAACTAGTTGCAGCAATAAACTGTAAAGGGGTATAAAAGTAAATTGACTGCAACCAACAGACATTGTATCTATTCATTAAATTTAATTAGTATAATTATAATAACTAATGTGCAATACTTTCTGCATTAATAAGATTATGAAATTGATATATCAATTAGCAAGTAATTTCAGGGCCTCTAAAGACCTTCATTTGATCAAGTGTGGAAGAAGCAACAATTGGGAGGTAAAGAAATTGGAATAGTCCAGCACAACGATCTTCGTAGCCTCCTATGAGGGCTGATGGAGGTGTAGGAGGGAATTGCACTAATCTTTCAGCACAGCTATTTCCTCTCCAAAGGAAAATTACTTAAATGTCTTCTAAGGGATGAGATGATGATTTAAGTGATGAGCACTTTGAAGTTATTGTCACCAGAACATGATTTTTAGGTTTGGTTTTTTTTTTATATGAAATAAAATCAAACTGAAAAACCCAAAACGTTGTTGTTAATAAACCTACCATATAACATGCGTTATTAAATTTCTGACATTTAATCAAGAATATAATGGATATTATGTACTACAATAAAAATCTAAATCTCCATAGGAGATGGCCAAACCAAACCTATTAAGCCCTGGCATTTTACAACCTTTCCCTCATTTACTTGTTTCCTTTGATATCCCTAAGCATGGAAACAAGATTCTCAAGTTAAGATATTTATGCAACATAAATGAGTTTTTTATGAGCTAAAGAACCTAGATTTTGATATATGAAACCATGTCAAAATAGAAACATACATACAAGATCTGAAGATATTGAATCAGTACATATGTATAAGTTAAATTTTGAAAGTCAACTTAGTATACCCTTGAGAGCTTTAGGAACAACAACCTCTTTGGCACAAAGTTGAACTGGGACTATGTTTCGCTATGGTTTCAGAACATATTAGCTGCCAATTAACTGCATAATGCCAAAAAAAACATAAGTTATGAACAAATTGGAGTTTATAGGTTAAATAAATACTAGACACCTTATTTTTTTAATAGTGCAGACAGAGGTCTAGATAGGAAAAAAAGACTACTAAATTTATATGATAAACATGTGATTCAAACATTCAACTATTCACCCAACACTACTTTAGTAGAACTTGGTGAATCACATAACCAATTGATAAGAGATTTGATAAGCTCATGTTAATTAGTTTGAACAAGATTTGGAAGACATGAGTTGAATTTGCTTTGATAATCAAGATCCAACAAGTACATAGATTGTTCCATTAAATTATCTCTTCACCTGGTTCCATTTAGAAACTTAGCAAAAAAAAACAGAAGAGCATGATTAACTTGCCATATGTCCTATTTTGGTATCCTTTGTTAATGAAAAAAAATGTGTTCGTATTTAGAAAAGATAATGAAACAAGCTTATACAATAGTGGTAATTAGCAGATTCCACAGGGGCAACATAGCCAATTGCATCCTTTATGAAATTAAGGTCTAGAACTTCTTCTTTGAAGCATCGTCTTCTTCAATGTATCCATCACAAACAGATAAAATAAAGAAAAATTGAGACAAAAATCAATAAGACCTTTAAAGGTCAAGATTCAACTGTTGGTTGTGGTTGAACAACTAGAATGGGCTACTTTATTGAGGTCCCAAAGCTTTAATGTGTTGTCTGTTGATGCAGAAATAAGGGTTCCATGATCCAATAATTTCATAAAACTAACAGTTGTGTCTTGACCAATCAAAGAACACAAAGGGGTGGAAATATTCCTCAAATCATAACAGTAAGTTCTATAATCAGTAGACCCAAAACACAGAAAATGACAGGAGTAAGGAGAGAACTGGACAGAACACATATTAGCAGCACTTTCGATTGTGGTCAAACACTTTGTCTTCATATATATAAAAAACTACAATCACTAACATATATAAATATATAATTAACTAAAAGGGGAAAATGGGTATACCTGATTAATTCTCCATCTTCTTTTATGTTTAATTTCAAACCCTTCTTAAAGCTACTCATTTGATCACGAACATGAAATATAAGGATCAGAACCAAAATCTAAATAAAAAAATAAAGAATTTCAATGAGGCAATATATCGAACACGTTATGTGCATTTACAAACCACAAAAGGAATCATGCATTAAAAGATGGAGAGAAGAAATTGAGTAAGGATGAAGATTTGACAATGAACTAAAAACCACTAGAGTAAGGCCAATTGAAGAAATTGAAAACCTCAATAAAAAAATCAATAGAAAATTAGATATAAGAAAAGATGAAGAGAATTATTAAATCGATCGATTGAAGAGAATTATTAAAGATGAAGAAAGGATGAAGAAAATTGGGTGTTTGTAACTAAAATCTACAAGATTGATGATTTTAGTAAGCTAAGTAAACAGATGATGGAGTGTTGACATGGGGAAATATGGATTCGAGCCCTAGAAGCTTAGAAGTAGACGCATCTATGAAGCGGGTTACTTGCAATCGATTTGTTGGATGTGTTGGTCCAATTTTAGGGAGTATTTTGTGTGGTCCGGAGAAAATCGCTAGTTCTTCCAAAGTTTGGGACGATGGATCAATGTAACGGGGCTTAGGTCACCGACAAGGAGAAGTGGGCATGAGATAATTACACCTGAGGTTGTCGGCAAGGTGAGGCGAGGTGATCAGGTGAGATTGTCAATCGTTATAGAGGCAGAGCACCAAGAACGGACGTCTTTCATTGGAAATCGACGGCGGTGGGAGACACTCAGAAGGGTCGAATAAGCAGAAGATGGCGAAAAGTGAATGGAGGTTCGAGAATCAAGAGAGAAGAAAGAAAGAAATAAAGGGGGTTTTCGGCGGGGATGATCTATGGTTTTCAGTCGGTGGAAACAAAGCGGGCTTTTTAATTTTTGGATTTCATTTCCCCGTCGGATGAAACGCGCATTTCATTAAAATTTATAAAGCGACATGGTTAGACGACACACACTTTATTTAAGGTGCCCTCCGTGTTTTTTATTTATTTATTATTAGACACTAATTTTAGGGCACGCAAAAATGGGTATCCTCTATGTTTCATATTTTGGAAAACTGACATCAATTTTTAGGGCACGCACAAATGCGTATCCTCTATCAGCACGTGTCATTGATTGCGCGTCGTAAAAGGCTATTTTTCTAGTAGTGAGTGCGGCAGCACACTCCTTGTGTGCGGCATCACACACTCTTGTATGGCAGCACACTCCTTGTATGCGGCAGCACACTCCCATGTGCAACCACACACCCTAGGACCACAAATCCATTTCTAAGACCCTAAACTTGTACTACAACTAAGTATGGACCTAGAACACTTCATGGATGCAAGTATGGACCTTGAAAACATCTCAAAAGCACCTTTCATCATGAGTGTACGGCCGCACACACCTTTAAGGTGGATATACACCTCTCTCATGCAATCCTTTAAGGTCCTAGCATTAAGTGTAAGTAGTCCCAAGTTCTTAGAGTGGTTCTTCATCACATTTAGTAGGGAAATACCTTCATTTGACCCCTTTATGTGTGTCATTACTGTTGGATTAATGTCTAAGTCCATAACTATAATTGGTAAGACTTGACCCGAACCGGCATGGTCCATTTGGATTGCATGGCATCATGCACTTGGATAGACTATAATGAGAGAAATAAGACACTTATGGTTATTAATATATTATAAGTTCTAGTATATTAATAATAAGAATAATAAGATTATTTAATTAGTATTGATCAAGAATTAATCTAGGATTAATTAAGTGATCATAAGAAGACTAATTAAATATATGGGTTGATTGTACAAATCATCCATACTTATATAGTGGGCTAATGCTCCATGGATTATCTAGTTGGGCCAAACCCCATATGATGCTCCATGGATGCTCCATGGTGTATTTGAACCCATGGATCCAATGAAATGGAAAGTCATGACGATTAGGGTTTACCCTAATTGTATAACTATATAAACATCTTATTCTTGATCAAAATCGGCCACTAGAGAGACTAAGAAAGGGCTAGCCGATTTCATGAAGTGTAGAATTCTCTCAAGTTATTCCAAGTGTCTTTGGTGTTGTGTGAACCATTTGAGGTGTCACACTTGGGGCACTAGGCACTCAAGCTTCATGAAGACAAGCACTAACAAAAGGTATGTTATTCTAACTTGTGTTATTTAACGTGTAGTATGCTAGAATAGAACAATACCTTGGAAAGTTGATATTTGCATGTATAATAGAGAAAACATAGATCCAAGGTATTTAGGGTTGCATGTACACTTAGGAGTGTTAGAATGATCATAAACCAACAATTACATGTTAATTAGGATCAAATCACATTCAAGGCTTCACTTGAACATCCCGCATTTCGTATCGATCCTTCATTTGAATTGTCTGAGATGAGTTCATACCCTTACGCTTTTTCCGAGTTTTTCATGTTTTAAGGGGGGGGGGGGGGAATACAAGCAAAAGTACAAGGAAACTTGTACTCAAAATATATTATTTGTTTAATATAATTATATGTTCAGTATGCTTTTAACACGGAAAATAGTTTTACCAAACGATTAAGAAATCAACTCGTAGAAACGGTTTTCAAACTAAAGCAATGAACTTGTGAATCATCTCATAAAATTTGTTATATTTATAAAGGATTCATGCAACCCATAAATAGGATTTTTAGAATCATTACTTGTAAATTTGTTAGTCTAAAGTTGGAGACACGTCCTTGGTAACGCCCCCTCAAAATCAGGGTGTAGGATTAGCCCTTGTAACCAGAATCTCTTGTAGGGAGAGCATGACTGTTGTGTATAGATCTATAGGGGACTGACTATCCTGCACCTTGCTGCTAGCTACAGTGGGACCGATAGGTCTACGGGTGACAAAGTCATAAAGAATACTGGCCCCAATTCGTGGCATATAAAGTTAATGTACGGTTATAAAACTCACAACCTAGATAATAGAGATTTACTTTTGTAATGATGAAACAAGCGAATTAACCTCAAAGTAACAATCAATTAGATTATTAGAAGGTGTTAATAATACTCTTATGACTTAGTTCACCTCGTATTTATTAGTTTTGTTTATGTAATAAGGCTAATACACTTCTAAGTGAACAAACATGGTTTTTCAAGAAAACTATGTCTAACGATATAAGTATGGTAGATACTTGTACACCTCAGACTAGCCAACCACCAACTTTTAAGAAAAATATAGGAATTTCCAGGGATAACTCAACCTTCCATAAGCGAATTGTTTAACAAAATAACTAACGGATATTCAAACACTTTCATAAGAAAATGTAGGAATTTCTTAAAAGAACACTTTTCAAAAGGATCAAAGAAACATTTTCCACCAAAAACTAATTGCTTATGAACTCACCAGCTTTATGCTTATATTCTTTCAAACTGCTTGTATTCTCAGGGAATTGTAGACATGTACTTCCAGGCTTTTGGAGAAGTCAGCGCGATATAATCTCATCTTTTCATTTTACTTTGTTATGTAAAAAAATATGTACTACAACAATGTAAAATCTTTTCATGTATGTATTCAATGTTTGGTTGTGTTTACTATGATTACAATGATACAACTGTTGTGATACTACACATGACGTCACCCGCCCCCAGATGTTTCTATCGTTATTTATGACGGTTTGGGGGTGTGACATTATGTAGGGTGAACATTAACACTAAACAATCACTCATTTCAAATAGATTTTATTCCAGTAAGTATTAGGAGTTTTGATGTGATAATCGGCATGGATTAGTTAAGCCCCCACCATGTTGATATTATGTGTTGCGAGAAGGTCGTTTGTCTTCACCTCCCCAATCAATAAACCCTAATAATCTATGGTGATAACCCGACGCCGATCTTCGACTCATCTCGTGCATCAAGGCACAAAGGTGCCTGCACAAGAAAATTTATGCTTTCCTCACTCATGTTGTGGATAAATCCAAAGAAGAAGTAAATATCAAACACATCCCAGTGGCATGAGACATCCCAGATGTATTTCCTAAAGACCTTCTGGGAATACCCCCAGAAAGACAGGTTGAATTTCGAATTGACCTCATACCGGGAGCCACATTAATTGCCAAATTACCCTACAGGTTTGCTCCTGCCGAAATACAGGAGATATCCAGTCAACTAAGCGAATTGTTGAGCAAAGGATTCATCAGACCAAGCTTCTCACCCTGGGGAGCTCTGGTCTTGTTTGTCAAGAAGAAGGATGGATCTTTCAGGATGTGCATCAATTATAGGAAATTGAATAACCTCACTATCAAAAACTGATACCCACTCCCTTGGATTGATGAACTATTTGACCAACTTCAAGGAGATACTTACTTCTCCAAAATAGATCTAAGATCCGTTTATCATCAACTTCAAGTCCGAGAAGAGGATATTCCAAAAAAACTGTTTTCCAAACTCGATACGGTCATTACGAATTTGTTGTGATTCCCTTCGGTCTAACAAATTCCCCCACAACATTTATGGACCTCATGAGTCGATTTTGCTACCCATTCCTTGATAATTTCATGATCGTCTTCATCGACGATATTCTTATATACTCCCAAAGCGAAGAGGAGCATGGTCAACATCTCGATCAAATCTTGGAAACTCCAAGAGCTGAGTGATTATATGCAAAACTCTCCAAATGTGAGTTCTGGATTCGCAGTGTAAACTTTTTGGGTCACGTAGTCAGTGAGGAAGGGATTCACGTAGATCCTTTTAAGATCAAGGCCATTGAAGGTTGGGTGATCCCGAAGACAACCACATAAATTTGACAATTCTTGGGTCTCACAGGCTACAACCGAAGGTTTATCCATAATTTTTCCAAGATAGCCAAACCCCTCTCCACCTTGACACAAAAAGGAATATCTTTCAACTGGAAGGAAAAACAAAAAGTTGCCTTCCAAACCTTGAAATGAGCCCTCTGTAGTGCACCAATGCTATCCTTACCAGAGGGAACCGAAGACTTAGTGGTCTACTACAATGCTTTGAACCTAGGTTTAGGCTGTGTCCTCATGCAACGTGGAAAGGTGATAGCTTACGCATCCAGAAAATTGAATACACATGAAGTAAATTACACCACCCATGATCTCGAGCTGGGAGTTGTGGTCTTCGTCCTAAAGATTTAAAGGCACTACCTCTACGGTACGAAGTGCACCATCTTCACCGATCACAAAAGCCTCCAATACATTCTAAATCAAAAGGAGTTGAACATGAGGCAGTGAAGGTGGGTTGAGCTGCTAAATGATTACGAATGCGAGATTAAGTACCACCCAGGCAAGGCTAATGTGGTAGCCGATGCCCTGAGCAAGAAAGAATACTCAGATCGTCGTGTGAAGACATTATCAATAACCACCCACTCCCACGTAACCTCACAGATCAAGGGAGCCCAATCAGATGCATTAAATCCGGAGAACGCCACAAATGAAACACTACGTGGGATGGATAAAAACTTTGAAGATAGGGAGGATGGAACTTACTACTTCATGAATAGAATCTGGGTACCTAAACTTGGGGGATTCAGAGAGATATTCATGAACGCAACTCATAGAACACAATATTCAGTCCATCCAGGTTCAGATAAGATGTACTTGGACATTAAGCAACATTATTGGTGACCAAATATGAAGGCAGTGATTGCCACTTACGTGAGAAAGTGTCTCACTTGCGCCAAAGTGAAAGTGGAATATCAAAAGCCCTCGGGATTACTACAACAGCCAGTAATACCCGATTGGAAATGGGAAAGGATTACTATGGACTTCATAACCAAATTACCTAAGACATCAAACATATTGGATGCTATCTGGGTGACTGTCGATAGGTTAACTAAATCAACTTATTTCCTGCCAATAAAAGAATCATACAAGATGGAGAGATTAACACAAATTTATATCAAAGAGATTGTGAGACTTCACGGAGTGCCAGTATCTATTATCTCGGATCATGATAGTAGATTTACTTCACAGTTTTAGCAGTCACTCCAGAAGGCTATGGGGATACAAATAGACATGAGCACTGCCTATCACCCTCAAACTGTGACAACCCGAAATATCCATTCTGTATAACATATCAAGTCAATAGAAGTCAGAACAGTTACTATTAATTTTTAGACTTTTTGGAATAAGTTTGAGTATTCTAGGATTAACACTTTAGGAGATATCAGTAGAGAGGATGTCCTAGGGTTTATTGTGCAACAGTAAAGTCCCGACACATCAAAAGGTTTGAGTTTATAGCCTAAACTTGGTGTTTAAGGTCGTAAACCCTAAGGGGAGGGGTATAAAAGTGGCACTTAGCCATTTTCAGAATTTTTCCACCTTTCGAAGAGTAAACTCCCAAACTCTCTCAAGTATCATCCTGGTTTTCTTCGAGATCTTCAATCTAGTGAGTGTTTCTAGCTCTTTCAAGTTAGTATATCACTTAATCTAGTGTTTTAACACACATCCATCTATTCTTCAAGTTCACCAAGACCACATACTAGTGTTCTGGAACTTTTGGCTCATTTCAAGCTTCTATATTGTAAGTGTTTCTATCCTAGAGTATCATACGGATTAGTATACATCTTTACATCAAGAAAATGTCCCAAGAACACCAAGAACAAGGTGTTCACGATTCAACAAGTCCTTGAACCATAAACACCAAGTAAAGGTGCCAAAGGGTGCCTTAGGGTGCCTTAGTCCTTCACAATGCCTTGGGTACATGTCTAGATCCTTCCCTGATGTGTTTATCACATAAAAAGGCACACAAATCTCTCATTTATATGTGTTTACGGTTTGGGGAGCTCCAAAAAACTGTAAACACCCCAAAGTAGGTATAAATGACCCAAATTCATTCCTATGCCTTAGTAACTAACATGGTTCCATTCTTTGATGAGCTAAGGACTTGAAAACCCCCCAAAATACCATAAACTTTATGAGTTTACAGTAGTAAACTCAAAGGAAAATGGTTTAGGGACCATAAACTCCAAATAGGAGTGAAATGGTGCCCTAGTTCCTTCCTTAGTGACATACTTTAAGTAGAAAAGCTTCTAGGGACTTTTAAGGCTTCAAACCAACATATGGTCAAAAGTATGTGAGCTTACGATCGTAAACTCAAGGGTTTACGACTGTAAACTCTTTTTGTTGTGACCACAAAACCGTAAACTCCCTAATGGAGTTTTCCTTGAACCCTAAGCACACTAGCCTTTCCCTACAACACTTAGATGCAATCCTTGGGACTTATAACACTTGTATAAGGTGTTTAGCATGTCCTAGGGTGTTTGAACTTTGTTTATTAGTTGTTTAAAGACTTATTGGATACATATATGTGATATTATATGTTAACTAGGATCATAGAGTGTGTTCAAATCTTCACTTGACACCTAGCAATCCTACATCTTCAGTTCATCCAAACCGCTAACTACAGGTGAGTTCATACCCCCTTGAATTAAACTTTTAAATGTTTATAAATGTTTTATCATGGGAATACAAGTTGAATCATGTTTAGTTATTATATCTATCACATGTGATTAATAAATAACATGCAAATGGCTTTACTATACGTTAACGGTTTTATCAATCAGATTTCTTCAAATCTTTATGTCAAACGTTTTTAGGTGTTTAAAACACTTTATTAAACTATTTATTAAACATTGTATGTTCATTTCAAACCTTGTTACATTTGTGTTTCAAACAAAGTTTCCTTTATACTTAAACAGTTCTTGTCAAACAAATACTTTCAAACCGTTTTATAAACTGACATCAAGTCGATATTTTCTTAGGTATTAATCTTTTCCAAAGCTTTTATAAAACACCTTACATACTTTTATATTGTCAATTGTATGCCTGTATATGTATAGTTATATAAATGATGTTTAAAGGACTTAGGAAGGCTAACCCGCTTTATTTCCTTTTCCCCGTGGGGATGTGGTCTGCTAGGGTATCGGGTATCCATCCGAAGGTCGTGTAACTATCAGTTATATATCATGTATACATATAGAGACATAAAACTTTTCCTCAGTCAGTTCAGTACCTTTGGGTAGCAAAGGCATTACTTCAGGTTATACACGTACATGGTTAGTAACTATTATAGGTATAGTTAGGAGATACCACTTACCATTCCAAGTACAGGGAATCACACAAGAGTCAGTTCATTCATAAGTCTATACTAGTACATTACATGTTACATGAGTACGTTTACATAAATTCACTTACATGAGTATGTTTACATAGATACGCTTACATGAGTACGTTCATATACTCTTACATGGATACTTTTACATAGATAATATATGATGAGTTACTATTACATTTTATATGTATAGATTCTGTTATATAATCCTTCTTCTTATCTATATTTTGTGGTACAATCACATAATCGACGAGATAGATTGGACTTAATATCCTGGTACCAAAGGATACTTTGCGGGACTAACCATTCCTAAAACCTTTTTAGCTACATAGGTAAATGCACATCTACGGATGTCTACGGTTGATACCATTATAGGTATACTTTAAGGGACTTACTATTCCTACACCTAGTTGTTAGCTACAGAGGTAAATGTACATCTACGGATGTCTTCAGTTGACACTGTTAGTTATCCTAGTACAAAAGGATAATACTTAAGTTATTCATATTATTATTACCTTTATCTTGTGAGTCATTCACATAACTGACGAGGTGAGTTATATTTATGTATCCTATTTCCAAAGAATTCAATTTCTTATATTAATAATAATAGTCGAATAGTCGGGTCTTGGTAGAAGACTACTTTCAGAACAATTAGATCTTGGTAGAAGATTTCATCTATACTAATAGGAATCATAGGGATTTCTAGGGTTTATCAAACGCTTTCAATTACTTACAAAATTCCCACACTTATATGAACTTTCTTTCAGAACAACATCAAGTCTTTCATTACAAGTTTTGAAAATCAAAGACACATTAATACTTATTAATTCACCAGCTTTTTGGCTAATACTCGCTTTCAAAATAACTTGTATTCTCAGGTCACAAATAGACAGGTATGACGACCAGGTTTGTGAAACCGGAGCAGTCCAGACTCGTCTTATATTTGGATTATTCATTTTATTGTTGTATATTATGAAAGAACACACTTGTAATTAAAATTATAAGATTAATGCAATGGATGATATTGTTGCTTTTTAATACTTTACATTGTTGTGATACATTACATGAAATCCTCTGCTCCAGAACGTTTCCGCCGTTCTCGGTTTGGGGTGTGACACAAACCGATGGCCAGAGCGAGCAAACCATCCAAACACTTGAAGACATGCTCTGATCCTGTGTGATCAATAACGAAAAGTCAAGGGATACCCACTTGCCTCTGATTGAATTCTCGTACAACAACTATCACAGGAGTATAAAGGTTGCTCCTTTTGAGGCCTTATATGGTCGCAAATGCAGTTCGCCTCTCTGCTGGGCTGAGGTGGGTGTAACGCCCGTGTTTCTAGGCTTGCCATTTTTAGCAATGTAATAGTCTAGGTTAACCTTGTAACTCAACTTGAAATAATAAGAATGTATTATTTGTGAATTATTTGAATTATGTGATTTATGTGTGTATTTTCTGAATTTTATAATTTAATAAATTAAGAATAAAATAAGGGTCAAAATTAAAGTGTGATATAAGCCTGACATCTTTGCATAAAGTTGTAGTGGTCGAAACAAGGATTCCGGAGATATAAGGAATGCCAAAATCCGAGTTATAACGAAGAAGTTATGACCTGTCGAAGTTTCGAGACAGAACCGTCACGACGCCGAGTGACGTAAAATATGAATTTAAGATAGAGCGATATTTAGCCTTAGCGATCCAAACGAAAGTCGTAGATTTCGTTAAACCGAGAGCGTGCATAAAAGGAACGCCCAAATTTGACTTCGTATGAGGAAGTTATGATTTTATGAAGTTTCGACTTAGCAGTATACAGCCCGAATACTCGATTTGAGATCGAGCGGTTTTTAGCCGAAACAATCTAAATGAGAATCGAAGATCTTGTTGTTAGTAGCGAAGCAATGAAAAGTTAGGCGAGAACAGACGTCAGACGAAGAAGTTATGAATTTATAACGAAGTTTTTCTGTCCCGGCCTTCTAAAAATAAATAATAAAAATAAAAGTCAAAATTAGCCGACGGAGTCTAAATGAAAGTTGTAGAGTATGGTCTGACCTTCGCGTGGATATAAAGAACGTCGAAAACGGAGCTCGTATGCGAAAGTTACGCAATTTAGAAGTTTGACAAGTCAATTACGCCCCGCGTAATTTGAGTACGCCCCGCGTACTCAGTCGGATGCAACTTGTCTGACCAATACTCGAGTGCCACCAGTCGACGCACGCAGTGATGTCAAAGTACGCCCCGCGTAATTTGAGTACTCCCCGCGTAATCCCAGACCCAACAGCCTATAAATAGAACTCGAATTCAGCCATTTTCTCTTGTTCAAACTCTTCCCTCTCTCTAAGTTTTGCCTCGATTTGCGTGCCGTTTATACCCCAAAGCCCCGGTAATATTCCCGAGCCCTGAAGTAAGATCCGAAGCCCCGAGGATCCCGAAGAGCGTTATTCCCGAGCCGAAACGCTGCCCGCAAGGAGCCCGGTTTTGTGAAGATCTTCCAGATCTATGGAGAAACACCTCTTCTGCAAGCCGTAGTGCTGCCCGATCATCTTTTGATCAAGTGAGTGTGTAGTTATTTTCATTCCAACGCAATATTATGAAGTATTTCATATAAAATACGTGTTAGGTGTATATATTTGGTTGTTATACGTGTGAGTGTATATTCACTCTCTTCTATCTTATAGATATGATGTATTCTCTATGAAATACGTGTTATGTGTGTATTCCTCATCTGTTATGTGGAATATGTATTGATTAAAACATGTTATACAGGTTTTTAAACTATGTATAAAAATGTATATTTTTATCTACTAATATGTTGGGTAGAACATGGGTAGATAATTGGTGTGTAATAAACAGATGAGAGGCCTCGGTGTTATTGGTGTTATTCTAGTCATTCAGCAGAGTATGGATGACGACCACAGACTATTCTAGACTGTCCTATGGAACACTAGCAGGCTCATTACCTGTAGGTGTTGTGAACGACGTGTTCACCGGTGTACTCTATCCCCCACATGGTTGCCTTTAGGACACTTATTGTTGAGGAAGCCCCTCTGCAGTGATGTCCGTCCCGATGAAAAATCCTGAAATAGGTTCCTTATAATAGACGTTATTTTTAGGAACGTAAGGTGAGGATAACGGGAATGGGTAATCGGGTTTATTGTTGATTGTTGAAATTAAATATAATTATTGTGGGTTGAAAACCCTATATGCTCACCAGGCTCCCAAGCCTGACCCACTCAGTTGATTTATTTTACAGGAAGTGGCGCAAGAGCTTAAGATGGGCGAACATCAAGTTGTTTTGTTTACAAGTCTGTATATGTATATATTTGTTGAATGACTTGTAATGCTATCGTTTATGCTTTATGATCTGTATCGGAACATGACATCCCGACTTTTGATTATGAAATGAAATCATATTTCCTATGAAATGTTTTGATAAATATCTATTTTATCATGTTTTGTTTTTTGGAACAAATTCCGCATCTCTTTTAAAATTAAAAGGATTTACTCTGAAAATTATTTTAAAAAGCATAAATGAAATCGGTCTTTTCTGGCCGAGATTTTGGGGATGTCACAGTTGGTGTCAGAGCATTAGTTTAAGCGAATTAGGAATTTGTAGGATTTCTAAACTTAAACTTAGCATTCTAAGTTGAGATTGTGAGGTGTGTGTCTGTTGGATCTTAGACACAAGCACTAGTTTATTTTAGGAAAGTTGCCTAAAATGCTTTTATGTGCTAAATGTTATATGTTGCCATATATGATATTATTTGTTCGGATCTATGGTTTGTTGCCAACCGGATCTGAAGGTTTATGTGTTTAGGATTCTAAGCGTATGTATACGATATTAGAACTAGCATGTAATCGTTTGGAGTAATAAGGTGAAATTATTCGGTGTATAGATCAAAATGGTGAGAACAAGAAGCGGAGTTGGAAATGCTGATGAAAATAGGAATCAACCGCCTGTAATCGAGCAAGTACCTGTCGTAGCTGCTGCACCTGAGCCGATAACAATGGTTGGTGTACAAATGATGATTCAAATGATGTTGGATCGTCAGATGGAAGAAACAAGACGCCTGCTTAGGCAGAATCGTGAAGAACCGTCAATTCAAGCGGAAGAGCCCGAGGAGAATGGAGGGCAGTCTGAAGGAGAAAAGTTTAGTGGGATCATTGGTCAAGACGAACAACCAGTGGTTAGACGCAATAACCAGTATGGAGGAAATGATGGTCGTGGGTGCAAGTATAAGGATTTCATGGCATCCAAACCACCATGCCTATCCGGAAGCCCGACGCCGGTACAAGTTATGGACTGAGTCTCTGAAATGGAGACTATGTTTGAAAGTTGCGAATGCAGCAACAGGCAGAAGACCGCTCTTGCGATCCCTCTGCTAAAATCTGGCGTGTTGAGTTGGTGGAAGCTGTTAGCTGACTCTATGCCCAAGGGACAAGCAAGCAAAATGTCTTGGGAAGACTTTCTGGAACAACTAAAACTGCAATACTGCTCCGAGCAGGACCTTCTGGAAATCAGTAATGAGTTTCAGAATTTGAAGAAAGGGAAATTGAGCGTTACTGAATACGCTACAAGTTTCATGGAAAAGATGAAGTTTATCCCATATTTGGTGCCTACAGAACTCTCTAAGGTCAACAAGTTTGCCCTTGGACTACCAGCGGACTATGGTCCAATGGTTAAGCAAGCAACCACATTGAAAGCCGCTATCTGGGCTGCTAGAAATGTTGAGACCCAGATCAGGGAAAAAGGTCTAGAAAGGTCAGAGGTTGGTGAGAAAAGGAAAATCGATGGATTTTCAGGGTCCAGCAAGAAAAGTAAATTCTCGAAGTCTAGTTCGAGAGGAAGTGGAGGAAAGGTAGAGGCGAAATGGTGCGACAAGTGCAAGAAGAAGCATCATGGGAAGTGCGGCGGGGAAACCACATGCTACAAATGTGGAAAGCCAGGGCATTATGCCAACGAATGCACCTTCACCAAGAATTTTTGTTATGGTTGCGGTGAGGAGGGGCACATCTCAAGGGATTGTCCGAAGAAGAAGGAGGCAGCAAGACCCAACATTCCGCCAAAGCCAAAGGCGAGAGCATTCCAGATGACACTGGAAGCTGCTAAAGATGAAGCTGATGTCGCTTCAGGTACCTTTCTCGTTAACAAATTGCCTGCCCAAATTTTATTTGATTCTGGAGCCAACTACTCCTTTATATCGCATGAATTTGGTAGAAAACTAGCTTTGCCTATTGTGAGACTAGAGAATGCTTTATCAGTCGAAGTTGCTAGTTGTCACACCCCGCTAAAGCGGAAACGCAAGGTATGACAGCGATAACGGTTTCATTGCAAAAGATAAAGATACATCACCATAGCAGTATTTAAAAGTTTACAACCCATAGCTTCAAAAGAACAAAATACAAGTTTTTCAAAATAACATTGTTCAAAATATAGCTTCATAATAGCTTCAACACGATGCAGCATGCTCTATGATGATGAATCTTTACATCCACTTACTAATTATTTCCTGAAAAAGCATGTAAAACGAGCGTCAACTATGAAAATAGTTGGTGAGTATCACAAGTTTATAAAATCGAGCGTACATAAGGCTTTTCGTAAATACAAGTACATTGCTTCAATGATAAACAAGTTGATTGCTATTAATGAATACAAGTTTATTGCTATAACGAGAAACGAGTTTGTATGTGTATGAGCAAACAATGAGTCTCAACCAAACCTATGACTGAAGCCCTATCGAGATCTATGCTTATCGTTCCATAGATGAATATGGTATCATGCACTCCAGCGATTCGGGCGAGTGAGGAGTTGTCAATTCCTAATAGCGCTATCCATAACGACCATTGGCTCAAAGAGTTAATGGTTAGAGATAAGGGAAGGGCCTTTGTACGATAAGTTCTCATGTTCCGTGTTGCATAGACATACATAAAGAAACATAGCAATACAATAGCAATCATGTTTGATACAATTCAATTTAAGTACAACATGCAAACAATAGTTTTTCTGGACATGCTTTTCCACCCCAAAACATAAAAAACGAAAATAGGGGAGTGCGTGAATACTCACGATGTTTTGTGTAGACACAAGCGGTACTTCGGGATGCACCAACGTCTTACTACCGGGATCCTACGACACCAAACACACGCACTAGTGAGTTTCCATGTCGATATCTAATGCTAATATACTAAACTCTACATATAGGGAAATGCCAATTTATGTTTTAGTATTGGATTTATATCATTTTGTTACACTTTTTCTGATGTATTGAAATTTTACAAGTCGTGCGATTAATTACAACCTTGGAAGGTTAATTTTCCAAATTTTAAGTCTCAATAACAACATAAATTCACGAAAAATAGCATTCGAGGGATAAAAATTCTCAAACTTTTTATTTAACTGTTAATACACAATACTAAGCTGGGAAAATTATAAAAATGGATTTCCAAGCTGTTTAATTATATTTTATAATTTTTGAGCATTTATTTCAATAAAAATTGAAATAAATAGTAAACAGTTTCCAAAATTACCCAAACTTTTTATTTAATTGTTATTATACATAAATAGGCTGGGAAAAATATAAAATATATTTTTCAGTGGTTATTTGTATTTTTCCTTGTTTTATTTCTTTAAATAGTCATTAATTAAAGAAATATTATTAAACAGTTAAAATAAATTACCATAAATTTTTGTAACATCATTTACAGTATAAATATCTTGGGAAAAATATCAAAAGTGGTTTTCATAATGTATAAACTGGTTTTGGGTATTTATGTATATTTAAGTGAATTTTAGTGCAATTAACTTTAGAAAATAAGGGAAAAATAGTTTACAGTGGAGAAAAATATTCAAAATTTTTATGTAACCTCCTACTATATAATATGATATCCTGGCAAATTTTCATGAATTTTGGATAATCAGAACTATTTTTCCCATTTTTAAGCCATTATAATTACCAAAAATTGGGAAAAATAGCTAGACATGATGAAAAATCTTGAAATTATTTTCTTGAGTCACCCATCACAAGTAAGGTATGCGAAAATTGTTAGATACAATTTTCACATCCTAAAAAGTGGTTTTGTAATTTATCATGTCCTAAATAAAAGAAAATTAGAAATCATATGAAACAGTAACAAAAATTGCTGAAATTTGGTGAGGGGTCATTATTCCCCATAAGTATCATCCATGAATTTATTTAGGATTTATTGACCTCTGGAAGTATTTTATATGATTTATGCCCTTGGTTTTAGCAATAATTCTAATAAATCAAATAAATAACAAAAGCTCTTGAAATTTTCCAGATTATCTCATGCATGCAAGGGTTTTCAAAAGTAAAAATGTTAAGAATGTATTCAGAAGAGAAATGAGGGTAATGATTCCAAACAATTTAAGAAAAGTTGCATGCAATAATGCATGAAGTGTAGATGTGGCTGAGGTTCATGAATTTTTGTAGCCCATTCAGTGAGGTTTTAAGCCACGAAATTTCAACCATAACTCACTAGATATGTTAAGTTTCTAAGGTATTTTTCCTAAGATTTATGGTTGGGTTTAAGACCATTGTTTAAGCAAGATAAAAATAGTGATCACAGAAAAAGAGCTGTATGCGCAACCTTTTTGTAAAATCTGCCAAAAATCGGATATTTAATATTTTACAGTAAGACCAGTTGGGTTTGAAAGTTAACTCGTGGAACTAACCAATACAAAAAGAATATCATGATTTGGTTAAAAAATGACTGAGTTATGACTGTTCAAAGTCGAACAAAATAATCTGGCAGATTGCATGTTTGCTTGTGTGCATTTTTAGGGTATTTCAACAAGAACATCATGCATGTCTTTGGTAAGATCCGATTTCTAACACATGCATGGAATGAATGAGGATTCAATATGTACTAGAAATGGTTTAAATGCTTTTGGTCATGCATGAACATAAAAGAGATGGAGAAGAACATGAAATATTAGATTTTGATGTCACATGATCATATGTGCATCTTTTTCACTCCTTGCATGGGTTTGATCCCGGATTTTCACCATTTCAAACACATGCATTGTGTTATGGTGAGAATCTACAAACCACAAGGGGAGAATAAAGATTTCTAGCCATGGAAAGGCATAGAATCCTAAAAGAAGAGAAAACTAAGAAGGAAAAGAAGTAGAATCATCAAATTATGGAAGAAGATGATGTTGTTTACCTTGGTTATGATCTTGAGAGAAGTAAGAACACTTCAAGGTCTTCAAAGTCTTGAAATTTGGCAGAGAAATGAGAGAAATTTCGTGAGTTTAGAGAGAGAGAGGAAGAGGGTGAAGTGTGTGAAGAGAGTGAAGTGAGAAGAGTGAAGAGAGAAGAGGTGGAGTGTGGGTTTGAGTTTAATCATGAGTTTTGGGAAGAGAGTGCATGGGGAGAGGGGAGATGGCCAGATTTTTGAGGCATTAAAGCCTCCTCTCTCCTAAATTCAAATTTTTATAAAAAATCCCTCCTTAATTTTTATAAAAATCTAATTTTTATAAAAATCTAATTTTTATAAAAGTGATTCTTTAAGCAATTTTTGATTTATTTAAAAATCTTGTTTTTAACTAATAAATTATGATTAATACTTGTAATTTATATTTCTATTTCATTGGTATAATCCATAATTTGATTAATAAAATTTGATATTAGAAAGTTTATAGCCAAATTTTATAAAGTTTTTAAGCTTTAAGATTTATAAATTTGGATTTTTGGCTGTTTAGAGTTTTTGGAACATTGATTGATATTCAACAACATGTTGAAGTATAATTAGAGTGTTTTAATTTATTTTTAGAGTTTTATACCCTATTTCAATTATAACAAAGTTTGAAGCTTATTCTAATTATAGTATTGGCATTTCCTATTGTAGCTAAGCAACTTACTAGAATTGTAAGTATCAAGTATATTAGTCCTAGACCTTAGTTGGATCCTAGTTTATGCAAGATTTTTGACCTAATTTATACTACTAGGTCATGGCAGGTTGTGCATGAATGGTTATTATAAATATGCATGAGTCCAAGAATGACCTGAATTGACAGTTGTCACAGTATCCCCCACTTAAAAAGAATTTCGTCCCGAAATTCATTCTATATCATCGCTTGTCATCGCATGGGAATAGTTGCGGATACTTTTCCTTTATGTAATCCTCGCGCTCCCAGGTGTACTCCGGCCCGCGTTTTGAGTTCCATCGAACTTTCACAATCGGGATCTTACTCCGCTTAAGTTGTTTTACCTCCCTGTCAAGGATTTCTATCGGTTCCTCAACGAAGCTCAGCTTATCATTGATCTTAATTTCCTCCAGGGGTACTATTAATGTTTCGTCGGCTAGACATTTCTTAAGGTTGGAGACGTGGAATGTGTCGTGAATGGCGCTTAACTCTTGGGGCAATTGGAGTTTATACGCTACCGGACCAATCCTTTCAAGGATTTCAAAGGGTCCAACATATCTCGGGCTTAGTTTTCCTTTCTTACCAAAACGCACAAGCCCTTTCCAAGGCGACACTTTTAAAAGTACCTTGTCTCCTACTTGGAATTCTAATGGTTTTCGACGATTATCCGCATAACTTTTCTGACGATCTCTAGCAGCTTTAAGCTTATCTTTGATGATAGTAATCTTGTCAGATGTTTCCTGGATAAGTTCGACTCTAGTCAACTGTCTGTCACCGATTTCTGTCCAGCATAAGGGCGAACGACACTTGCGTCCATACAATGCTTCATATGGAGCACATTGGATACTCGTGTGGTAACTGTTATTGTAGGAAAACTCAATTAGGGGCAAATGAGTATCCCAATTTCCTTTGAACTCAATGACACACGCTCGTAGCATGTCTTCCAATGTTTGTATTGTTCTCTCTGTTTGCCCATCTGTCTGAGGGTGGTAAGCTGTGCTCAAATCTATCTTGGTTCCTAGTGCCCTCTGTAACATCCACCAAAATCGAGATGTAAAACGACTATCTCTATCAGAAATGATAGATAGGGGTACACCATGCAGAGAAACAATTTTGTCGATGTAGATTTGGGCCAATTTTTCCATCTTGAAATCTTCTCGAATAGGGAGAAAGTGAGCGGATTTCGTCAGTCGATCCACTATGACCCAAATTGAGTCGTGACCTCTAGCAGTTCTAGGGAGTTTGGTAACGAAATCCATAGATATTTGCTCCCATTTCCATTGGGGAATTTCAGGTTGTTGCAACAACCCGGAAGGTTTCTGATGTTCAGCTTTGACTATTAAGCATGTCAAACACTTCCCGACGTACAAGGCAATATCCTTTTTCATTCCAGGCCACCAATAGTACTCTTTAAGATCCTTGTACATCTTATCTGCTCCAGGGTGGATGGAGTATTTAGATCGATGAGACTCTTCTAATACCATGTCTCTCAGGTTGTTAACCCTTGGAATCCAGACCCTATCTTTAAAATAACGAACTCCATCAGGTTTGGTTTCAAATCTTTCTTCCAAACCATGTAAAGTTTCGCCTGGAAGATTTTCCTTGCATAACGCTTTCTCCTGGGCATTAATGATTTGAGATTTCAAGCTTGTCTGAATTACCATTCCCAAAGCTCTCACACGGGAAGGTTTCACTCTTACCTTCCTACTAAGAGCGTCGGCTACTACGTTAGCCTTTCCTGGGTGGTATCGTATCTCACAATCATAATCACTAAACAACTCTACCCATCTTCTCTGCCGCATGTTTAACATTTTCTGATCCAGGATATGCTGAAGGCTTTTGTGATCGGTATAAATGGTGCATTTGGTTCCGTACAAATAATGCCTCCATATCTTAAGGGCGAAAACTATTGCTCCTAGTTCTAGATCATGGGTGGTATAATTCTTCTCGTGCGGTTTGAGTTGTCTGGAAGCATATGCAATGACCCTATCTTTTTGCATTAGCACACATCCTAATCCTTGATGAGACGCATCACAATACACCACAAAGTTCTCTGATCCTTCTGGTAAAGCCAGAATTGGTGCATTGCACAGCTTGTTTTTCAGGATTTGAAACGCCTCTTCGTGTTTCTCTTCCCAGAGAAATTTTCTATCCTTTTGGGTCAAAGATGTTAATGGTTGAGCAATCCTAGAGAAATTCTCAATGAAGCGTCTGTAGTACCCAGCTAATCCTAGGAATTGTCGTATTTCTGTCGGGGTTTTGGGGGCCTCCCATTTCTTGATTGCCTCTATCTTAGCTGGATCTACATGGATTCCTCTTTCACCGATCACATGACCAAGAAAATGTACTTCCCGAATCCAAAATTCACACTTAGTGAACTTGGCATACAATTTTTGTTCCTTCAACAGCTCCAACACTAGCTTTAGATGTCTATTGTGATCTTCTTTGGTCCGCGAGTAAACAAGTATGTCATCGATAAAGACAATTATAAACCTGTCTAGGTATGGTCTACAGACCCTATTCATCAAATCCATGAATACAGCGGGTGCGTTCGTTAGTCCAAAAGGCATGACTAAGAATTCATAATGTCCATAACGGGTTCTAAACGCTGTCTTGTGAATGTCCTCTTCGTGAATTCTTAGCTGATGATACCCTGACCGAATGTCGATTTTTGAGAAGTAGGAAGCGCCCTGCAACTGATCGAACAAGTCATCTATTCTAGGGAGGGGATATCGATTCTTGATTGTCAACTTGTTCAATTCTCTGTAATCAATGCACATTCGGAACGAACCATCTTTCTTTTTGACGAATAACACTGGGGCTCCCCAAGGTGAAGAACTTGGTCGAATAAACCCTTTGTCTAGAAGTTCTTGAAGTTGTCCGGATAGTTCTTGCATCTCGGATGGTGCAAGGCGATATGGTGCTTTTGCTACCGGTGCCGCTCCGGGAACTAAGTCTATCTGAAATTCGACCTGTCTATAAGGGGGTAGACCGGGCAATTCCTCCGGAAATACTTCGGGATAGTTTTGAACCACCGGAATCTCCTTGAGTTGCTTAGCTTCTAGTTCTCTTTCTAGCACGTGGGCCATGAATGCAATATAATTCTTCTTCAGGTACTTGTGAACCTTCACGCTTGATACTATGTTTAAACTTCTTCCTGGCTTCTCACCGTGTATGATAAGGGTTTCTCCATTAGGGAGAGGCACTCTAATGACTTTCTCATAACAACCAATGTCCGCTCTATTTTTGGATAACCAATCCATCCCTACTATCACATCAAAACTACCTAGCTCTATAGGAATTAGGTCAATGCTAAAGAGTTTATCAGCTAAATTCAGAGTACAACCAGGAATTATATCACTAGCCCTAATTTCATACCCATCAGCAAGTTCAATAGCATATGCAATCCTCATCTTTACCGATTTCAAGCCAATTAACGGTCTAAATGCTAAAGAAACAAAACTCCTATCTGCTCCCGCATCGAATATTACTGATGCAAAGTGGTTGTTCAGGAGGAACGTACCTGTTATCACTTCAGGGTTCTGACGAGCTTCTTCTGCACCAATCACAAAGGCTACACCTCTTGGTTGTCTAACTTGATTTCCTTGAAAGTTTTGCCTGGCTTGGCCTTGTCCATGGTTACCAGGTCCATTGTTCAGTTTAGGACATGCTCTACGGAGATGATCAATACTCCCGCACTCGTAACATGTCCTTTTTCCCTCCTTATTCACCTTACAATACTTCGAGTAATGGCCTGTTTGCTTACAGTTTTGGCACACCGGGCAAGCTCCCTTGTGATGGAAGTTACACTTATTGCACTTCGGAAGCGACCCTGAGTACTGCTTTCGCTCCTGCACTTCTTGTCCTTGAGTTTTCACTGGTTCTTGCTCCTGGGCTCTTACCATAAAGTTTCTTGAGACTTTCTGCTTCCTCCCTGACTTGCCTCCATACTTCTTCTCTCCCTGATCTGCTGGCTTCCTCTTGCTACTAGAGCTTTCCATTGTCGATGCTCCCATCCTTATCACATCACAATCAATAATAGCCAACCAAACATATAATATGCTGTCATCGCATGACCTGCCTCTCGTCTAGCAGCACTAGCAGTGTTAGCAGTCTCCATCGAATGCTGATACAGGATTTCCATTCCTGCTAAAACTTCATCCAAAACTTCTCGATGCCCAGCTATCGCTGCGAGACTGTGACGTAGGCCTGCTGCTATCGACTGCAATCTCCGGGACTCCTCCGGGGTCATACCTGGCTGTCGGACAGGTATCCCTATGACTTGCTGAGGTGAGGATGCTCTTGGTCCTGCATCGCTGGGTCCTACCCAGCTAGGTCCTGCCGTGCCATGTCCTGCTGTGCTGGCGGGTATCCTTCCTGGAATGGGGACACTCTTCCTCGCTGTCCTCCGAATGCGAAGTCCATAGAGCGGTGGCTGTGGCAACACCGATGTCGGTGATGCCTCGCGTCGTTGACTCGGGGCGTTGTCATTGCTGATCTCCACCGAGTTCCCAGTATCTTCCGTATCCTCTGATGGGTCTTCTTCTATCGAGGCGGGGGGATTACGTCGAGGGATAACAGTGACGTAGCCGGATTCATCGGCTGAGGCGGTAGCGCGGGAAGATGACGATCTTGACATAGTGGACTGTGACATAGTTTGAATGAGATATGAAATAAATGACAATGCATGCCTATAATATGCAATGCTTACACACACCAAAATTAACCTTTTGAAATTTTTAAATAAGGTTTTCTCAAATATTTTTGTTGAACATATTCCCATTATAATTAGCCCAAGCTTTGTATAAATCTTTTCTTAATTAAACATAGGTGATCAGGCTATGTTTAATCAAGGTCCAATAATACAACTCCCGACCTAATTAGACTAGTAATATGTTTGATGTAAAAAGAATTTCTTTGTAAGTTTTAGTTATAGGTTGTGTTTTCTTAAAGAAAAACCGATGTTCTCTATAACTTTAGCTCTGATACCACTTCTGTCACACCCCGCTAAAGCGGAAACGCAAGGTATGACAGCGATAACGGTTTCATTGCAAAAGATAAAGATACATCACCATAGCAGTATTTAAAAGTTTACAACCCATAGCTTCAAAAGAACAAAATACAAGTTTTTCAAAATAACATTGTTCAAAATATAGCTTCATAATAGCTTCAACACGATGCAGCATGCTCTATGATGATGAATCTTTACATCCACTTACTAATTATTTCCTGAAAAAGCATGTAAAACGAGCGTCAACTATGAAAATAGTTGGTGAGTATCACAAGTTTATAAAATCGAGCGTACATAAGGCTTTTCGTAAATACAAGTACATTGCTTCAATGATAAACAAGTTGATTGCTATTAATGAATACAAGTTTATTGCTATAACGAGAAACGAGTTTGTATGTGTATGAGCAAACAATGAGTCTCAACCAAACCTATGACTGAAGCCCTATCGAGATCTATGCTTATCGTTCCATAGATGAATATGGTATCATGCACTCCAGCGATTCGGGCGAGTGAGGAGTTGTCAATTCCTAATAGCGCTATCCATAACGACCATTGGCTCAAAGAGTTAATGGTTAGAGATAAGGGAAGGGCCTTTGTACGATAAGTTCTCATGTTCCGTGTTGCATAGACATACATAAAGAAACATAGCAATACAATAGCAATCATGTTTGATACAATTCAATTTAAGTACAACATGCAAACAATAGTTTTTCTGGACATGCTTTTCCACCCCAAAACATAAAAAACGAAAATAGGGGAGTGCGTGAATACTCACGATGTTTTGTGTAGACACAAGCGGTACTTCGGGATGCACCAACGTCTTACTACCGGGATCCTACGACACCAAACACACGCACTAGTGAGTTTCCATGTCGATATCTAATGCTAATATACTAAACTCTACATATAGGGAAATGCCAATTTATGTTTTAGTATTGGATTTATATCATTTTGTTACACTTTTTCTGATGTATTGAAATTTTACAAGTCGTGCGATTAATTACAACCTTGGAAGGTTAATTTTCCAAATTTTAAGTCTCAATAACAACATAAATTCACGAAAAATAGCATTCGAGGGATAAAAATTCTCAAACTTTTTATTTAACTGTTAATACACAATACTAAGCTGGGAAAATTATAAAAATGGATTTCCAAGCTGTTTAATTATATTTTATAATTTTTGAGCATTTATTTCAATAAAAATTGAAATAAATAGTAAACAGTTTCCAAAATTACCCAAACTTTTTATTTAATTGTTATTATACATAAATAGGCTGGGAAAAATATAAAATATATTTTTCAGTGGTTATTTGTATTTTTCCTTGTTTTATTTCTTTAAATAGTCATTAATTAAAGAAATATTATTAAACAGTTAAAATAAATTACCATAAATTTTTGTAACATCATTTACAGTATAAATATCTTGGGAAAAATATCAAAAGTGGTTTTCATAATGTATAAACTGGTTTTGGGTATTTATGTATATTTAAGTGAATTTTAGTGCAATTAACTTTAGAAAATAAGGGAAAAATAGTTTACAGTGGAGAAAAATATTCAAAATTTTTATGTAACCTCCTACTATATAATATGATATCCTGGCAAATTTTCATGAATTTTGGATAATCAGAACTATTTTTCCCATTTTTAAGCCATTATAATTACCAAAAATTGGGAAAAATAGCTAGACATGATGAAAAATCTTGAAATTATTTTCTTGAGTCACCCATCACAAGTAAGGTATGCGAAAATTGTTAGATACAATTTTCACATCCTAAAAAGTGGTTTTGTAATTTATCATGTCCTAAATAAAAGAAAATTAGAAATCATATGAAACAGTAACAAAAATTGCTGAAATTTGGTGAGGGGTCATTATTCCCCATAAGTATCATCCATGAATTTATTTAGGATTTATTGACCTCTGGAAGTATTTTATATGATTTATGCCCTTGGTTTTAGCAATAATTCTAATAAATCAAATAAATAACAAAAGCTCTTGAAATTTTCCAGATTATCTCATGCATGCAAGGGCTTTCAAAAGTAAAAATGTTAAGAATGTATTCAGAAGAGAAATGAGGGTAATGATTCCAAACAATTTAAGAAAAGTTGCATGCAATAATGCATGAAGTGTAGATGTGGCTGAGGTTCATGAATTTTTGTAGCCCATTCAGTGAGGTTTTAAGCCACGAAATTTCAACCATAACTCACTAGATATGTTAAGTTTCTAAGGTATTTTTCCTAAGATTTATGGTTGGGTTTAAGACCATTGTTTAAGCAAGATAAAAATAGTGATCACAGAAAAAGAGCTGTATGCGCAACCTTTTTGTAAAATCTGCCAAAAATCGGATATTTAATATTTTACAGTAAGACCAGTTGGGTTTGAAAGTTAACTCGTGGAACTAACCAATACAAAACGAATATCATGATTTGGTTAAAAAATGACTGAGTTATGACTGTTCAAAGTCGAACAAAATAATCTGGCAGATTGCATGTTTGCTTGTGTGCATTTTTAGGGTATTTCAACAAGAACATCATGCATGTCTTTGGTAAGATCCGATTTCTAACACATGCATGGAATGAATGAGGATTCAATATGTACTAGAAATGGTTTAAATGCTTTTGGTCATGCATGAACATAAAAGAGATGGAGAAGAACATGAAATATTAGATTTTGATGTCACATGATCATATGTGCATCTTTTTCACTCCTTGCATGGGTTTGATCCCGGATTTTCACCATTTCAAACACATGCATTGTGTTATGGTGAGAATCTACAAACCACAAGGGGAGAATAAAGATTTCTAGCCATGGAAAGGCATAGAATCCTAAAAGAAGAGAAAACTAAGAAGGAAAAGAAGTAGAATCATCAAATTATGGAAGAAGATGATGTTGTTTACCTTGGTTATGATCTTGAGAGAAGTAAGAACACTTCAAGGTCTTCAAAGTCTTGAAATTTGGCAGAGAAATGAGAGAAATTTCGTGAGTTTAGAGAGAGAGAGGAAGAGGGTGAAGTGTGTGAAGAGAGTGAAGTGAGAAGAGTGAAGAGAGAAGAGGTGGAGTGTGGGTTTGAGTTTAATCATGAGTTTTGGGAAGAGAGTGCATGGGGAGAGGGGAGATGGCCAGATTTTTGAGGCATTAAAGCCTCCTCTCTCCTAAATTCAAATTTTTATAAGAAATCCCTCCTTAATTTTTATAAAAATCTAATTTTTATAAAAATCTAATTTTTATAAAAGTGATTCTTTAAGCAATTTTTGATTTATTTAAAAATCTTGTTTTTAACTAATAAATTATGATTAATACTTGTAATTTATATTTCTATTTCATTGGTATAATCCATAATTTGATTAATAAAATTTGATATTAGAAAGTTTATAGCCAAATTTTATAAAGTTTTTAAGCTTTAAGATTTATAAATTTGGATTTTTGGCTGTTTAGAGTTTTTGGAACATTGATTGATATTCAACAACATGTTGAAGTATAATTAGAGTGTTTTAATTTATTTTTAGAGTTTTATACCCTATTTCAATTATAACAAAGTTTGAAGCTTATTCTAATTATAGTATTGGCATTTCCTATTGTAGCTAAGCAACTTACTAGAATTGTAAGTATCAAGTATATTAGTCCTAGACCTTAGTTGGATCCTAGTTTATGCAAGATTTTTGACCTAATTTATACTACTAGGTCATGGCAGGTTGTGCATGAATGGTTATTATAAATATGCATGAGTCCAAGAATGACCTGAATTGACAGTTGTCACACTAGTGGCAAGATTGTACCTGTTAGCCATCGTATGAAAAACATTTTAATTGATTTGAATGGGAATAAGTTCCACGAGGAATTATTACCTATAGAACTTAATGGTTTCGACATCGTTTTGGGAATGGATTGGCTTAGTGCCAATGATGCCGAAATTTTATGCAAGAAGAAAATAGTGAAAGTAAATCCGCCTGGAAAGGAATCGTTTATGGTGTATGGAGATAAACGCAGAGTAAATTCTGGAATCATTTCTCTAATGAAAGCCAGAAAATGTTTGACCAAGGGATGTACATCATATTTAGCATTCATGATCGATGCTAAGAAGGAAAAGAAGGTGATGCAAAATATTCCTGTTGTGTGTGATTATCCGGAAGTATTTCCCGAAGATCTTCCTGGATTACCGCCCGATCGACAAGTAGAATTTCGTATTGACTTGTTGCCTGGAACAATGCCAATTGCAAAAGCACCTTATCGATTAGCACCGACGGAGATGAAGGAGCTAATGATGCAACTTCAGGAGTTATTGGACAAAGGTTTCATTAGACCTAGTTCATCACCCTGGGGAGCTCCGGTGTTATTCGTAAAGAAGAAAGATGGAAGCATGAGGATGTGCATTGATTACCGAGAGCTGAATAAGGCAACAATAAAGAATAGATATCCGTTGCCGAGGATTGATGACCTATTCGATCAGCTACAAGGTTCAAGTTATTTCTCAAAGATCGACTTGAGGTCAGGATATCATCAGCTAAAAGTAAGAGAGCAGGATATAGAGAAGACCGCATTCAGAACCCGATATGGACACTATGAGTTTTTGGTTATGTCGTTTGGACTAACCAATGCTCCCGCAGCATTCATGGATTTAATGAACAGGGTTTGTAATCCGTTCGTTGATAAATCTGTGATAGTGTTCATTGATGACATTCTAATTTATTCAAAAAGCCAAGAGGAGCATGGCAGACACTTGCGAGAAGTTTTGGAAGTCTTGAAGAAGGAGATGCTGTATGCGAAGTTCTCTAAATGTGATTTTTGGATTCGAGAAGTCCAATTCTTGGGTCACGTGGTCAACCAAGAAGGTATAATGGTTGATCCAGCAAAGATTGAAGCTGTAATGAAGTGGGAACAACCGAAAAGTCCCACGGAGATTCGAAGCTTTTTAGGATTAGTCGGATATTACCGAAGGTTTATCCAAGGCTTTTCTTCGATCGCTAGTCCATTAACAGCTTTGACCCACAAAGGAGCTACTTATGCTTGGAGTGATAAGCATAAAGAAGCATTCGAGAAGCTAAAGAAGAAACTATGCGAGGCCCCGATACTTTCTCTACCCGATGGAGTTGAAGACTTTGCTGTTTATAGCGATGCGTCTGGTGTTGGATTGGGTTGTGTTTTGACCCAAAGAGATAAGGTGATCGCGTATGCATCTCGACAGCTGAAAAAGCATGAAAAGAACTACCCGACTCATGATTTGGAGTTGGCAGCGGTAGTTTTCGCTTTGAAAATATGGAGGCATTACCTCTATGGCACGAAGTGCAAACTTTTCACTGATCATAAGAGTCTCCAATATCTCTTTAGTCAGAAAGAATTGAATATGAGGCAACGACGCTGGCTGGAACTACTTAAAGACTACGACTGTGAGATACTTTACCACCCCGGTAAGGCCAATGCTGTTGCTTATGCTCTCAGTCGGAAAGTCAATCTTGAAAAGCGAAGGCCAAGAGCGTTGAGAATTGAAGTTGTCTCAACCATTTTAGAAAGTATAAAGAAAGCTCAAGAGGAAGCTTCGGAGAAGAATGACCGGAAGGAGGAATGTTTGGGCAAAACGTTGGTGTTTGGTGTAAACAGTCACGGACTGAAGGTGTTCCAAGATCGGATATGGATACCTAAGACAGGAGGAGTCAGAGATCTTCTGATGGAAGAAGCTCACAAGACCATGTACTCAATTCATCCCGGTAGCACTAAAATGTATAGGGACCTGAAACCCTATTATTGGTGGCCGACGATGAAGCTCGACATTGCGAAGTATGTGGCCGAGTGTGTGACTTGTGCAAGAGTCAAGGCACAACATCAGAAACCATACGGGAGTTTAGAACCATTGCCTGTGCCTATGGGTAAGTGGGAAGACATTACTATGGATTTTGTCACTAAACTGCCCAGAACAAAGAATGGTCACGACATGATTTGGGTGGTCGTCGATCGATTCACTAAGAGTGCGCATTTCATAGCAGCCAATGAGAAATGGTCTATGGAAAAGCTTGCGAATTCTTATGTGAAGGAAATTGTGAGACTTCACGGTGTTCCGCTAACAATTGTGTCGGATCGTGATAGTCGTTTCACCTCAAGATTTTGGAAAAGTCTACAAGAGGAATTGGGTACCAAGTTGTGTTTAAGTACAGCTTACCATCCGCAGACTGATGGTCAGAGCGAACGGACGATACAAACACTTGAAGATATGCTGAGAGCACTACCAGAAGAACTGAATGGAATTCATAACACTTTCCATGTGTGTTATTTGAGGAAGTTCACGGGAGAAGTTCCCGACATAATTCCACTTTCAGAGTTGAGGATCGATGAGAACAAAAGGTTGATTGAGGAACCGGAGGCAATTGTTGACCGAAAGACTAAGAAATTGCGACATAAGATGGTAGAGTTAGTGCTTGTCCGATGGAAACACACGAATGGGCCAAATCTCACCTGGGAGACGGAGAGTGACATGATGAGTCGCTATCCACATTTGTTTGTTGGTGTGTGATTCCGGGGACGGAATCATTCTAAGGTGGAGAGAATTGTAACGCTCGTGTTTCTAGGCTTGCCATTTTTAGCAATGTAATAGTCTAGGTTAACCTTGTAACTCAACTTGAAATAATAAGAATGTATTATTTGTGAATTATTTGAATTATGTGATTTATGTGTGTATTTTCTTAATTTTATAATTTAATAAATTAAGAATAAAATAAGCGTCAAAATTAAAGTGTGAGATAAGCCCGACATCTTTGCATAAAGTTGTAGTGGTCGAAACAAGGATTCCGTAGATATAAGGAATGCCAAAATCCGAGTTATAACGAAGAAGTTATGACCTGTCGAAGTTTCGAGACAGAACCGACACGACGCCGAGTGACGTAAAATATGAATTTAAGATAGAGCGATATTTAGCCTTAGCGATCCAAACGAAAGTTGTAGATTTCATTAAACCGAGAGCGTGCATAAAAGGAACACCCAAATCTGACTTCGTATGAGGAAGTTATGATTTTATGAAGTTTCGACTTAGCAGTATACAGCCCGAATACTCGATTTGAGATCGAGCGGTTTTTAGCCGAAACAATCTAAATGAGAATCGAAGATCTTGTTGTTAGTAGAGAAGCAATGAAAAGTTAGGCGAGAACGGACGTCAGACGAAGAAGTTATGAATTTATAACGAAGTTTTTCTGTCCCGGCCTTCTAAAAATAAATAATAAAAATAAAAGTCAAAATTAGCCGACGGAGTCTAAATGAAAGTTGTAGAGTATGGTCTGACCTTCGCGTGGATATAAAGAACGTCGAAAACGGAGCTCGTATGCGAAAGTTACGCAATTTAGAAGTTTGACAAGTCAATTACGCCCCGCGTAATTTGAGTACGCCCCGCGTACTCAGTCGGATGCAACTTGTCTGACCAATACTCGAGTGCCACCAGTCGACGCACGCAGTGACGTCAAAGTACGCCCCGCGTAATTTGAGTACTCCCCGCGTAATCCCAGACCCAACAGCCTATAAATAGAACTCGAATTCAGCCATTTTCTCTTGTTCAAACTCTTCCCTCTCTCTAAGTTTTGCCTCGATTTGCGTGCCGTTTATACCCCAAAGCCCCGGTAATATTCCCGAGCCCTGAAGTAAGATCCGAAGCCCCGAGGATCCCAAAGAGCGTTATTCCCGAGCCGAAACGCTGCCCGCAAGGAGCCCGGTTTTGTGAAGATCTTCAAGATCTATGGAGAAACACCTCTTCTGCAAGCCGTAGTGCTGCCCGATCATCTTTTGATCAAGTGAGTGTGTAGTTATTTTCATTCCAACGCAATATTATGAAGTATTTCATATAAAATACGTGTTAGGTGTATATATTTGGTTGTTATACGTGTGAGTGTATATTCACTCTCTTCTATCTTATAGATATGTTGTATTCTCTATGAAATACGTGTTATGTGTGTATGCCTCATCTGTTATGTGGAATATGTATTGATTAAAACATGTTATACAGGTTTTTAAACTATGTATAAAAATGTATATTTTTATCTACTAATATGTTGGGTAGAACATGGGTAGATAATTGGTGTGTAATAAACAGATGAGAGGCCTCGGTGTTATTGGTGTTATTCTAGTCATTCAGCAGAGTATGGATGACGACCACAGACTATTCTAGACTGTCCTGTGGAACACTAGCAGGCTCATTACCTGTAGGTGTTGTGAACGACGTGTTCACCGGTGTACTCTATCCCCCACATGGTTGCCTTTAGGACACTTATTGTTGAGGAAGCCCCTCTGCAGTGATGTCCGTCCCGATGAAAAATCCTGAAATAGGTTCCTTATAATAGACGTTATTTTTAGGAACATAAGGTGAGGATAACGGGAATGGGTAATCGGGTTTATTGTTGATTGTTGAAATTAAATATAATTATTGTGGGTTGAAAACCCTATATGCTCACCAGGCTCCCAAGCCTGACCCACTCAGTTGATTTATTTTACAGGAAGTGGCGCAAGAGCTTAAGATGGGCGAACATCAAGTTGTTTTGTTTACAAGTCTGTATATGTATATATTTGTTGAATGACTTGTAATGCTATCGTTTATGCTTTATGATCTGTATCGGAACATGACATCCCGACTTTTGATTATGAAATGAAATCATATTTCTTATGAAATGTTTTGATAAATATCTATTTTATCATGTTTTGTTTTTGGGAACAAATTCCGCATCTCTTTTAAAATTAAAAGGATTTACTCTGAAAATTATTTTAAAAAGCATAAATGAAATCGGTCTTTTCTGGCCGAGATTTTGGGGATGTCACAGTGGGTGATACATAGCTTGCAAGAGGTAAATCACCAAGCAGCACCCTTACAGGACTATAAATTATTCGGGAAACTATAGAGAATATAATCCAAATCAAAGCCCAACTCCAAGCATCGCGTGACCGAAAAGAGAGTTACGTTGACAAACGACAAAAACCTCTGGAATTCCAAGTCGGAAATTGAGTACTATTAAAGATCTCTCCCTGGAAAGGGATGATCCATTTTGGGAAACGAGGAAAACTAAATCTACGACACATTGGACCATTCGACATTATTTCCCGAATTGGTCTTGTGGCCTATAAGCTACAGCTACCTTCGGAACTCAACAACATACACCATGTGTTCCACGTTTCAAATTTGAAAAAAATGCTTAACAGATGAAACCCTTGTCGTTCTTCTATAAGGGATCGAAGAACCAGTTGAGATAATGGATATGGAAGTGAAGCATACGAAACTGAGTCACATTCTGATTGTGAAGGTTTAATGGAACGCTAACCATGGACCAGAATTCACCTGGGAACGCGAAGACCAGATAAATCAGAAGTACCCTCACTTATTCTCTCGTTCATAATCCTACCTTTCAAAAGAATTTTGGAACGAAATTCCCTCTAATGGGGGGATGATGTCACAACTAGCATTTTTTGCTAGGAAATTTTGTCCTCATGTAACCATCAACTCTTGTAAGACTTGTAATCTAAGTGGATGTCATGTTCTATGCTCAATAAAAACATCCATTTGAATCTAAACTCATGAGTGAAGTCCAAAACCTAATTCAATACAACTCAGATACTTAATTGTGGGTTTGAAACCCTAATAATCCGGTTCAAACTTAGTATGGACCAGGATCCTCTTATTGGGCCTAATGGACCAGTAAACTTTCAATTTGGCTATTTTGGGTCAAGGAACCCTAATTGGGCTTAAATTGGACCCATATTTATGAAACTAAAGTCTTTTGGGTCATGTGGGCATAGAATGACTCATCTTGTAATCATGGGCCTTATTGGGCCGTAAATGGTTTCATAAGCCCTATTTGGTCGTGAACTGACTTCTTGGGCTTCATTGGGCCGAAAATCTAAATTTCATTTATCATTTTGGGCCTTAAACCCAGATATGGGACCAATGAGCCAAACACTCTCAATTTAGGCATCAAATTTCAAATAAACTCAAAAATGGCCCAAACTCTTCCTTCTCTCTCTCTCTCTCTCTCTATTTTCGGTTTTGTATAAAAAAAAGGAAACAACAAGATGATAATTCGTGAGACTCATGTTTCCAACAATCTTGTCATCTCTCTCTTCCCTCCCTCTTCTTCATATTCTCGACCCAAAAAACCCACCACCATCATTATTTTTACTCTCAAACCCACTCAAACATTTCTTTATAAGAACACTCAAAGAAACCTCCTCTATTCTTCCTAGAATTCATGTGTACTTGTGTATGTCTCAAAGAAAATCTCCTCAAGCTTCATACTTAGGTAAGATCATGTAAAATCAAAGTGATTTATTTCATTTTATGATGGATCCATCCTCAACAACACATGTTTCATGATCATGCTCTTAAAATTTCTTAGAATTCGAAGATCTCCTCTCAAGAAAACTTCTAAGGCAGAGATCCTTCTCAACCTTCATCAAAGACCGAAAAAAACAACCCAAAGTGAGTTTATACCCCCTATTTTCAGTTTTTACTATGTTTTGGGGGAGAATACAAGTTGTTTTGTGAAGATCTATATATGTATGCATGATTTTGTGTGTTTTTCATTATATATATATATATATATATATATATATATGTGTGTGTGTGTGTGTGTGTGTATCATAAAATCCATGAACGTGAAGATCTACTAAAATATGATGCTATTTGTAGAACATAACACTGACTTCAAATCATCTTGCAAAGAATGGTTTTAAAATACATCAAAGTTACTAAAAACTAGGAGATTTACATGAAAGGGGCCAAAAGTGACAAAATAACCAAAAATGGGGTAATTTATGTAACTCACGATTTTTAAGGGACCAAAAGGAATGTATCTTGATAAATATGAACCTTTTTTATATTTGTGACCTTACAAAGGTCTAGAAGTGTAAAAATTCATAAATAGGCTTGTAACAGCCCGGATCTCCAGGTATCTTTACTTTCATATTTTTGGTATTTTGTGAGGGGACTCGGCGAGTTGGAGGTCGAACTCGCCGAGTCGGGTCGCGGTTTTAGACGGAGGTTCGCGTCCAGACTCGGCGAGTCCAAGGGATGGACTCGGCGAGTCTGCGCTATTTAATGAAACCCTAATTTTCCGGTCCTAAGCCCTATTTAAAGGACCTTATGGCCCTTCATTGCGGCCACCTTGAGCCCTGAGTGCACCAAAGCAGCTGAGAGTCCTTGTGAGTGAGATAAGAGGCTATTTCTTCACCAATTTGTGTGTTATTGCAAGAAAGGAAGGAGAAGATCAAGCTTGAAGAGTTGGGGAGCTTGGATCTGCTTCTATTTCATCAAGGGAAGCTTATTGAGGTAACTTTCAGAGCTAATCTTCGTGTTTTGGTTGATATGTCAAATCTAGGGTTTCTTCTTGCCTTATTTGACTTAGATTTGAAGTGTGAAAGGTCCCATGGAGATATGGAACCTAGATCTGGACCTTAGCAGGTCCAGAGGGCCCCAAATGATAAGCTTTATGTCCATTCTTTTGAGTTGGAAACTAGGGTTGCCATATTAGAGGTTATTTCCCCAAAAAGAGCCTTGTATGTGTTGCATGGCAGCCAAGACTGAGACTTTACATGATAAATAAGCTTGGGAAGGCCAGATCTATGAGTGTATGGAACGGATCTGACCGCAGAAGCAAGTTTTAGTTGATGCATGGCATGGACTCGCCGAGTCTGAAGAACAGACTCGACGAGTAGCTTGAAGATTGTCCTTAAAACCACCCAATGTGTAGTCCTACCGAGTTGTGGGTGACTCAGTGAGTCACAGAGAGTTAGAGAGGTTTGACAGGTGGACCGAGTCGAGTTGGGACTCGCCGAGTTGTCCTTGCGACTCGGCGAGTTGAGTCGCGGTGGCCCCGTGATTCATGACTAGGTGGAACTCGTCGAGTCAGGGGAGACTCAACGTGTCAAAGGGAAAATCATTGCGAGTTGGTGAAAACGCATAGACTCGCCGAGTCACTCTAGTGCACACGCCGAGTCCGGTCAATTTGACCAATGACTGTTGACCAAGTTGACCAGTGTTGACTTGATAAGGATGGTCAACCTTAGTGGTACAAGTATTAATTATAGATATATGATGTCATAGGAGGATTACAGCTCGGGGGATCGAGCACGAGTGATTTCCAGGGTTCACGAGTTATCGAGACATACGAGGTGAGTCTTCTCACTATATTGTACCCGGAAGGGTTTGACTGTGTGACCGGAAGGTCGAATATGATATGAGATATATGCATTATGTGTGATAAGTTATTCGTTATATGTGCCATGTATGATATGCTTGATATGGGCCGGAAGGCATTATATTATGGGCCGGAAGGCATTATATTATGGGCCGGAAGGCGAATATGTTATGGGCCGGAAGGCGTTGTAGAATGGACTGTAAGGTTGACGTGGGTCGGACCGGAAGGTTTACCCAATCGGGACGGAAGTCCCCTGAGACACATGGACCGGAAGGTCAGGGCCTGGAAAGGCGTATGTGCGTAGGTTGTATTTTGGGGAACTCACTAAGCATTTATGCTTACAATTGTTGTGTTATGTGTTTCAGGTACTACCGAGGACCGTGGGAAGGCGCCGGCGTGATCGTACACACACTCGGGGAAAACTATTTTTGTGATCTTTGTTATGTAATCGGCAGTGACAATATTATTTACATTGGAACTTAAATTATTATTCGATGTTTTGGATGTTTGTAAAAATGAAAAATTGGTTTAAAATTTACGTCGTTACAAGTTGGTATCAGAGATTTGGTTTGAGGGATTCGGGTACACCTTCGGGCGTAACTGAACTCAAACCGGGGATTTGAGAAAAAAAAATTAATAAACCAATAAAAATTTGATAAGTGATTTTGAAACGACCAAAGAAGAAGGAGTGTGTACAGTCAGCCAGCGCCCGAACGGTAAAATCCCCAAAATACTCTTACAATATGTGTTATGAGAAATGATATGATATGATACGCATGCTAGTAGACTAGGTATTCATATTAGGACTAGAGTGGCCTGATTTTGTGATGCCTTAGTCTAGGGAAACCTGCTTCTATGAGGTGCTTTGAGAGCGAGTGGGTAACTAGTGCATGACAAGAATAGAGTACTCAGGATTCGGGGTTTGGGGAGGAGGACTTGGGGTGAATACTGACGTGGTGTAATTGGTAGTATTGGGCTCGTACTACTAAAGACACCGGGTCAGTGGGCATCCCAAGTAAGAATCCCTGGGTATCGGAGACTGAGTAGGACTGCGTTATCGAGTGCGATTATGCCCGATAGAGTCTCTGATATTTTTATGTTGTATTTTAGAGACATCATGGTTGGACCACGCCACAGATCTGGTACGAGTAGTGTGACTGACGAGGAGCTTTGTCAGATGATTCATGAGGAGGTAGCTGCAGCGATCCGGGCTGAGATTCCGGAAATGTTTGGGTCTATTAAGACCACGCTAATGGAGACATTTTATGAGTGGTACGCCGCGTTGACTAAGGCCGCAGCCGCTGCAGCTACCGCAGCAGTGGCCGCTGCTAGACCACAAGGAGGTGACTCGCTGCTGTTCTGGGAATTCAGCAACACGAAGCCACCTAAGTTTGACGGGATGCAGAATCCGATCGCTGCGATGAGATGGATTGCTGATATCGAGGGGTGCTTCTACACTTGTTCATGTCCGGAGCATCTGAGGGTACGGTTCGCTTTGAACCAGCTCCGTCTGGGAGCAAATGATTGGTGGAAGTTCGTGACGGCGAACGTCACTCTGGCAGAGGTTTCCACTGTGACTTGGGAGAGGTTTACTGCTATGTTCAGAGACGAGTACGTTCCCCAGGTGGAGAGGGAACGGTTGGTTCAGGAGTTCTTGACCCTCAAGCAGGGTAATGATTCTGTCACGGTGATCACGCGGAAGTTTCATGAGAGGGCGATGTTCTGCCCCGAGCAGGTGTCCACGGAGAAGGCTCGGATGAGTTGGTATTTGGGAGTGCTGAGGAGGGATATCCGGGAGTTCGTATCGAACTCGTCATATCAGACCTTTGCTGAGCTTCAGGAGAATGTCAGGAAGCGTGAGATCGAGTTGGAGACCCAGGCCAGGGAGGAGGCCAAGTCTCAACGGATGGATCGGCGGCCGGCTCAGTCTCAGCCGGCAGCCAAGCGGACCAAGTCCACCGATTCGAGATCCGGAGGTCAGAAGGGCCGCACTTGCGGAAAGTGTGGCAAGGGTCACGAGGGGGCATGTCGATCGGGTGCTTGCTACAAGTGTGGCAAGGAGGAGCACATTGCTAGGGATTGCCCCAAGGGATTCTTGGTTTTCTTTCATTGCAACCAGACCGGCCATCGAAAGCCCGAGTGCCCCCAGCTTCGCCAGGGATCTACGCCTGCTGTCAGGGTTACCGAGGTTCGGCCAGTGAAGGCCGAGGCTCCGAAGGCTCGTGGGAGAGCTTTCTAGTTGACTGCAGAGGAGGTCCGCGCGGCGCCTGATGTCATAGCCGGTATGTATTCTTTCATGTATTTACCTTTATACTGAGATATTGTGCTTATATTATGATATGCGTATGTACTTTTCTTGTGAATTATGTGCCTGCTTTGGTATTATTTGACTCGGGTGCGAGTCGGTCTTTTGTTTTGTTGGCTTTTAGCCAGCACATCGGTATTGATCAGGAGGTGATGAGTCGACCCCTGCGAGTTGCTATAGCAAATGAGAAAGCGGTATACGCCACTGAGGTGATTCGAGGATGTTGCTCGAGATTTTTGGGGTCGAGTTCCCTATAGACTTGGTTCCTATAGCTATGGGGGATGTCTGCGTTATCGTGGGCATGGACTGGTTGAGTAAGTTTGGAGCAGTCACTGACTACGAGAGACAGCTGATGACGATTCAAGACCCTAGTGGGGGAGTGCTTACGGTTTATGGCGAAGGGACCCGGTGTGGGTCGGCATTTTGTTCGGCTGCCAGGGCAAGGCAGAGTTTGAAGTAGGGCTGTAATAGATTCATAGCCTACGTGATAGATACTCGAGTGGCCACGGGGAGGCCCAATTCGATTGATGACGTTCCGGTGGTATGCGAGTATTCGGATGTGTTCCCCGAAGAGTTACCGGGTGTGCCTCCGGAGAGGCAAGTGGAGTTTCGTATCGATTTGGTTCCGGGAGCGGCGCCCATCGCCAAGGCGCCTTATCGTCTCGCTCCACCGGAAATGCAAGAGTTATCCTCGCAGCTTCAGGAGCTGTTGGGAAAGGGATTCATTCGACCGAGTAGCTCACCTTGGGGAGCGCCGATTTTGTTCGTCAAGAAAAAGGATGGTTCACACCGGATGTGTATCGATTACCAGGAGTTGAACAAGTTGATGGTTAAGAACCGGTATCCGTTACCTCGGATCGACGATTTGTTCGTTCAGTTGCAGGGGGCATCTTGGTTCTCCAAGATTGACTTGAGGTCGGGGTATCATCAGATGAGGGTTCGAGAGGAAGATATCCAGAAGACTGCTTTTAGAACTCGTTAGGCACATTATGAGTTTGTGGTGATGCCTTTTGGGCTCACCAATGCCCCAGCCGCGTTCATGGATCTTATGAACTGAGTGTGCCGGCCGATGCTGGATCGGTCGGTGATCGTATTCATCGATGATATTGTGGTGTATTCGAGGTCTAGGGAACAGCATGAGGAACATTTGAGGGAGATTCTTGGGGTTTTGAGATCGGAGAGACTGTATGCCAAGTTCTCCAAGTGTGATTTCTGGTTACAAGAGGTCCAGTTCCTCGGGCATCTTGTTAACCAGAAAGGGATATTGGTCGACCCAGCCAAGATCGAGGCGGTGTTGAGGTGGGTGGTGCCGAGATCACCCACCGAGATCAGGAGTTTTCTGGGTTTGGCTGGATATTATCGCAGGTTTATCAAGGACTTCCCCAAGATCATTGTGCCACTTACTAGGATGACCCGGAAGGGTGTTACATTTTCATGGGGATCGGAGCAGCAGTCCTCATTCGAGACGCTTCGTCAGAAATTGTGCGAGGCTCTGGTGCTTGCACTCCCGGAAGGGATGGAGGATTTTGTGGTGTACTGTGATGCCTCTATATCGGGTTTGGGGGCGGTGCTTATGCAGAGGGGTCATGTGATAGCGTATGCTTCGAGGCAGTTGAAGCCTTATGAGTCGAGATATCCCACCCACGACCTGGAATTGGGGGCTGTGGTGTTTGCCCTCAAGATCTGGCGACACTATTTGTATGGGGTTCGGTGTACGATATACACGGACCATAAGAGCTTGAAGTACTTGATGGATCAGCCAAATCTGAATATGCGACAGAGGAGGTGGTTGGATGTGGTGAAGGATTACGATTGTGAGATCCTATACTAACCGGGCAAGGCTAATGTGGTAGCCGACACGTTGAGCCGTAGGGCGAAAAGCTCCCCGATCCGAGATATTTGTATGAGATTGACGGTATTGACCCTGATTTTGGATATTATTCGAGGAGCTCAGGCAGAGGCTGCGAAGCCAGAACATCAGAAGAAGGAGCGGGTTGTAGGTCAGGTATCAGGATTCGTCACGGATGGTCGAGGGCTTATGACTTTTCAGGGTCAGATTTGGGTACCGTTTGTGGGCGGTGCGCGTACTATTTTGATGGAGGAAGCACATCGATCGAAATTCTCGATTCATCCCGGTGCTACGAAAATGTATTTGGATCTAAGGAAGGAGTACTGGTGGCCCTGTATGAAAAGGGATGTCGCTTGGTTTGTCGAGAGGTGCTTGACTTGTCGGCAGGTCTAGGCCGAGCACCAGCGACCGCACGGTAAGCTGCAACCGCTATATATTCCTGAATGGAAGTGGGAACAAATCACTATGGATTTCATTATCAAGTTACCGCGAACTACAAGGGGAGTCGATGCGATTTGGGTGATCGTGGATAGACTGACGAAGAGCGCTCATTTTCTAGCCATCAGCGAGAGCTCTTCTGCAGAGAAGTTGGCAGAGTTATATGTGAGGGAGGTAGTATCGCGGCATGGAGTGCCAATCTCGATTATTTCAGACCGTGATGTGCGTTTCACTTCCAGGTTCTGGAAGAAGTTTCATGAGGAGTTGGGTACTAGGTTGCATTTTAGTACCGCATATCATCCCCAGACAGATGGTCAGAGTGAGCGGACGATTCAGACGCTCGAGGACATGCTCCGGGCATGTGTGTTGGATTTCGGGGGTAGCTGGGATGCATATTTACCCTTGGCAGAGTTTTCCTACAACAACAGCCATCATTCGAGCATTGGTATGCCACCTTTTGAGTTGTTGTATAGGCGGAGGTGTCGCACCCCCATCTGTTGGGGTGAGGTAGGGTAGCGGGTTATGGGTAGCACGGAGATCGTACTCCAGACGACCAAGCAGATTCAGCTGGTCAGGCAGAGGTTGTTGACCGCTCAAAGCTGACATAAGAGTTATGCAGACAGACGTCGGTTCGAGCTTGAGTTTTAGGTCGGTGATCTTATACTCCTGAAGGTCTCTCCTTGGAAAGGAGTGATTCGATTCAGGAAGAGGGGCAAGTTGGGGCCCCGATATATTGGTCCTTTCCGTGTGATCGTGAGGGTGGGCTGGGTAGCCTACCGATTAGACTTGCTAGCAGAGTTGGGGCAGATTCACGACACTTTCCATGTGTTGCAGATGAGGAAGTGTATAGCCGACGAATCAGCAGTGGTTCCATTAGGGGATATTCTGGTAGATACGAGCCTGAATTACGCTGAGAGACCAGTAGCCATCAGAGATCGGAAGATCAAGGTTTTGAGGAACAAGGAGGTACCCCTGGTGTTGGTTCAGTGGCAGCATCGGAAGGGATCAGAGATGACCTGGGAGCCGGAGCGTGAGATGCGTGAGCAGCATCCGGAGCTATTTGTATAGCGAGACTTCGAGGGCGAAGTCTTGTTCTAATGGGGGAGAATTGTAACAGCCCGGATCTCCAGGTATCTTTACTTTCATATTTTTGGTGTTTTGTGAGGGTACTCGGCGAGTTGGAGGTCGAACTCGCCGAGTCGGGTCGCGGTTTGGACAGAGGTTCGCATCCGGACTCGGCGAGTCCAAGGGATGGACTCGGCGAGTCTGCGCTGTTTAATGAAACCCTAATTTTCCGGTCCTAAGCCCTATTTAAAGAACCTTATGGCCCTTCATTGCGGCCACCTTGAGCCCTGAGTGCACCAAAGCAGCTGAGAGTCCTTGTAAGTGAGATAAGAGGCTATTTGTTCACCAATTTGTGTGTTCTTGCAAGAAAGGAAGGAGAAGATCAAGCTTGAAGAGTTGGGGAGCTTGGATCTGCTTCTATTTCATCAAGGGAAGCTTATTGAGGTAACTTTCAGAGCTAATCTTCGTGTTTTGGTTGATATGTCAAATCTAGGGTTTCTTCTTGCCTTATTTGACTTGGATTTGAAGTGTGAAAGGTCCCATGGAGATATGGAACCTAGATCTGGACCTTAGCAGGTCCAGAGGGCCCTAAATGATAAGCTTTATGTCCATTCTTTTGAGTTGGAAACTAGGGTTGCCATATTAGAGGTTATTTCCCCAAAAAGAGCCTTGTATGTGTTGCATGGCGGCCAAGACTGAGACTTTATGTGATAAATAAGCTTGGGAAGGCCAGATCTATGAGTGTATGGAATGGATCTGACCGCAGAAGCAAGTTTTAGCTGATGCATGTCATGGACTCACCGAGTCTGAAGAATAGACTCAACGAGTAGCTTGAAGATTGTCCATAAAACCACCCAGTGTGTAGTCCTGCCGAGTTGTGGGTGAATCAGTGAGTCACAGAGAGTTAGAGAGGTTTGACAGGTGGACCGAGTCGAGTTGGTTTCGCTGAGTTGTCCTTGCGACTCGACGAGTTCAGTCGCGGTGGCCCTGTGATTCATGACCATGTGGAACTCGTCGAGTCAGGGTTGTACTCGACGTGTCAAAGGGAAAATCCTTGCGAGTTGATGAAAATGCGTAGACTCGCCGAGTCACTCTAGTGCACTCGCCGAGTCCAGTCAATTTGACCAATGACTGTTGACCAACTTGACCAGTGTTGACTTGATAAGGATGGTCAACCTTAGTGGTACAAGTATTAATTATAGATATATGATGTCATAGGAGGATTACAGGTCGGGGGATCGAGCACGAGTGATTTCCAGGGTTCACGAGTTATCGAGACATACGAGGTGAGTCTTCTCACTATACTGTACCCGGAAGGGTTTGACTGTGTGACCGGAAGGTCGAATATGATATGAGATATATGCATTATGTGTGATAAGTTATTCGTTATATGTGCCATGTATGATATGCTTGATATGGGCCGGAAGGCATTATATTATGGGCCGGAAGGCGAATATGTTATGGGCCAGAAGGCGTTGTAGAATGGACCGTAAGGTTGACGTGGGTCGGACCGGAAGGTTTACCCAGTCGGGACGGAAGTCCCCTGAGACACATGGACCGGAAGGTTAGGTCCTGGAAAGGCGTATGTGCGTAGGTTGTATTTTGGGGAACTCACTAAGCATTTATGCTTACAATTGTTGTGTTATGTGTTTCAGGTACTAGCGAGGACCGTGGGAAGGCGCCGGCGTGATCGTACACACACTCGGGGAAAACTGTTTTTGTGATATTTGTTATGTAATCGGTTGTGACAATATTATTTACATTGGAACTTAAATTATTACTCGATGTTTTGGATGCTTGTAAAAATGAAAAATTGGTTTAAAATTTACGTCGTTACAAGGCTACTTTTGGGCTTTTTCGAGTTTTTGGGCCACAATTGTAAATTCTTCTACTTTTATGGGCTAAAATGCCATTTTTAACAAAGTTGTGCCAAAAAATGCAAATTTTTGATAAGATGGACTAAAAATGCGAGTTTAATGAAAACTTGGGCCAAAAAGACGAATTTATATTAAGTGGGCCTATAATGCACATTTTCATAAAACTAAGTCAAAAATGATATTTTTGACAAAAGTGAGTTAAAAATGTTATTTCTATTTAAAACTAGCCTTAAATGTAATTTGCATGCTTAAAGGATTTAAATTGTCATTTTGACCAAAACGGTGCCCTAAGTGTAAATTTTCGGTTTTAGGACCAAAAATGGACTTTTACAAAAAAAAAAAAAAAAAAAAAAAAAACAAAACAAAATGGACATTTCGCGTCAATTTGGTAACCAACGAAGCTTATACAACCAACGTAACCAACGATGGATAAAATACGTTATTCTCGCCCAGATTGGGGCCTGAACTAATTTACATGCTTAGTGGGCTTTAGTTGTCCACTTACATGTAATTTACATGCTTAGTGGGCTTTAGTTGTCCACTTACATGTTTACTGGGTCTGGGATACTCATTGAGCCTGTAAATAGTATACATGTTAAATGGGCCTTAGTTCTCGTTTTACATATATATTGGCCCTAAGATAAATATTCCCATTCCTTTAGAGCCTAGAAATAGTCACATGCTTAGTGGACCTTAGTTGACAACTTACATGTTTATTGCCCCTGGAATATTCTTTGTATGTTTCTTCTCCCGTAAATTTGATTAAGGATCTAGTGAGACGTTTCGGTTGGCACCCAATGAGTGTACAATCGTATTCTGTGGTTATAACCAGAGTCTCTTGGAGGGAGATCAGGAGTTTGTGTACAGATCTATACGGGGGTGACACCCCACACCTGAGCTGTTCGCTGCAGTTAGACTAGACCAGTCTAGGGTGACAAACCTTACCTTAAACAAGTCGATGTTTAATAGACGTCATGACATATGAAATTGTCATTATCAAGTATGCTTATAACGACTCACTTAGAGGAATTAACATTATAAAATTTACGGGGAAAACATTTTCTTTTCTCTTTGGGTTACTCGGTAACATACTCGTGTTGGTACTCTACCTCGGTTGTTAAGATTCCAGCATTCTCTTACGCATACAACATCAGATTGTCTGGGGGTTCATTCTCTTTACATTTAGAAACCTTCTCTTGTGGATAACACGGTATTATACTCGCGCTGGTACTCAAACATGGGTGTTGGGATATCAACATTCTCATAAGCAGACAACATCGGGTTGTCTGGGATTATTCTCTTTATACTCTCACAAACATTAACACACATGCATTAATACAAGATCGGACACAAACATATCAAGCTGTTTTTCAGAAAATATCGAATTTTTTGGTGTTTACAAAGTAATACAAATCATTTTTATAAAACATGCTTATGAACTCACTAACATTTTTATGTTGACATTTTTAAATTAACATGTATTCTCAGGAAACCGTTGAGCAGTTTGGGCAGAAAGAATCCATGGATTTTTTGTTATATTTTGTTTCATCATACTTTGACTATTTTGGCATGTAATATTCAAATACAATACTCGATGTAAACAGTGAATGTTGTTATATTACATGTGTGATGATGATGATGTTATGTTTCAATTATATACTCTGTGATGATACTACAACAATGAAGTCACCCAAAGCCCCCATACGTTTCTGGTGTCTGGTTCGGGGGTGTGACACAATACTACCTTCCACATCTATCCTTACTTTCCTCAAGAGTTTTACCGAATCCTATAAGTCACCTTCTCAAATCGGTACTCCAAGTACTCGCCAAATAGCGCAATCAAACCCACTAAAACAATTACTAGGCTCTCCTAGGTTCCGGCCTCACCCTATCATCAGCTGCTGAAGAACTTCCACCAAGTCAGATAACTGCTTCGCGAATACAATCACATGCCATAAAGCTTAGATAATCCTTCGAGTAAGATACTCAACCCTATAACGGTTGGACCCATACAAGAGTTGCGCAATAGGGTCAAATCTATCACTCTGAGATTATTTAACCTTTTGCGGCATGCAAGTTAACATATTCATGAAATAATTAGCTCACATTAATATGAGTCCCACAAAGAAAAAAGCAAGCAGCGTTCGTGCAATAACACCCAAGCCACATAACAGGCAAACAACATCCCAAGCCCACTTACTACAACCCATGCTAGGTACTTCCACTCTTACTTTCAATTACCTTATGCATGCAAATTATACACAATACATGATCAAATAGCCTGTAGAATGAAATACTTTATCTTAGGACCACAAGGCATCACAAATTAGTAAAATCTAGGTACTTCCACTCTTACTGTCGGTTACCTTATGCATGCAAATTATACACAATACATGATCAAATAGCCTGTAGAATGAAAGACTTTATCTTAGGACCACAAGGCATCACAAATTAGAAAGTATCTGTAGCCTTTACCTAGCATGCAAATTAGAAAGTATCTTAGGACCCATGCTACAATGCATCACAAATCAAGCCAATGTATCATGCAATCCTAAAAGTATCTGTAGCCTTTTCCTAGCATGCAAACATTCATATGATATAACACATAAACAGGCATGGGTATTTTGGGAATCACTTACTTGAGCTCAACTGATTGCACGGACCACATCCCATTTTTCTTTATAAAAGTCTTTTTAGAAATTTATTTTATTTTAAAATATTACCAACTCCTCAGTTTAAGTTCAGTCACACCCGAGAGTGTGTCTGAATCCCTCAAACCAAGTCTCTGATACCAACTTGTAACGCCCCAAAAATTCTAAGGTAAAAAATTCATTTTTAATTCAACCAGAAAAACAATTTAACCTTTTTTCCAATCATTCAAAAGTATTTCAGAATAAAAACATTTATCAGAGTACAATACCAAAATCATATAGTTGCGGAAACATGGGTGGATGCACTGCGGTCAAGTCAAGCCCTTCCCTTTTGAACCGGAAGTACCTGAAACCATAACCATAAAACTGTAAGCAAATCTTAGTGAGTTCCCAAAAATACCACATACCATAAATATCATTGGGCCTAGCCCGCTCATTGGGTCCATCCCATAATAATGGGACTAACCTTTCCTAGTTAATGGGCCCAACCTAGCATACAAATGCAAGAGTCACAGAGACAGATAGAATCCTACATAACATACATTGGGCCTAGCCATTCCTAATCCATGGGCCCAACCCAGCATACAAATAGACCTTGCCCGCCATATAATGGGCCTAGCCCAACATACCATGCAAGGGTCACAATGACAACTAGCATAACATATCCTAGTGGGTTGTCATTGGTGCATTCGACCCACGGGTACAGTGAGGAGACTCGCATCAATCTGAGATAACCGAAAGACACACATTGTTGCTACTGGAATCCTCACACTGAACACAACCAAAATACCTCTAATCAATAATTAAGGTCATTTCCCAAAATCCAAGGTCCAAACCATTAACTGTCCCTCTAATGGGTAGAAGGTCATTTTACCCCTCACATATCTAATCCAATAACCCATGGCCCAATCTCCAAAAGACATAAGGCCCAAAAGAAGATTTTTGGCATACACCCTGTGTACCAGATTTGTACCCCCCCCCCCCTGTGTACCACCTTCTTCTGCACAAAGTACTATGCACCAAAGCTTAAGAACGTAGAATCCTTGCATTACGTTGAGCGTACACATATGTACACCCAGGGTACCCACTAGGTGACCAAAACTTTCATTAAACACTTAATGCTAAAGACTAAAACATCCAAACTCATATCTAACCTTTAATTAAGGTCTTAATCCATAAGGTTTCCAACTTTAATCCTTTCCATGTCTTAATAGGACTTAAACTACAATCCAAGCTTCATAACTTTATAAAAAGGTCATTAATTCTTTCATGAGAGAATAATACTCCTCAAGATCCAAACTTTATGACTTAATGACCTCAATAAGGACCAAATATGAGGCTCAAAGGTTTTGGAGTAACTTCTACTCACAAGAACCAGAACCATGGGACCAAAACATGAAAAATTACCACCCAAATTATATCTACAAGAGAAAGTCATCAAGATTAAAACTTTATACCTCCAGAAAATAGATCAGGATGAACAAAGTTTGGATCTACAAGTTCCAAGCTAACCAATACTTCTCCAATGAGCTCCTTCCTCTTCAATGTGCACCAAGAACACTCCTAATTACTCAAAAGGCTCAAGAATACTTAAAGGAAGGCTAGGGTTTCGAGATTAAAGGTTGGTTTTGAGATTACATGTTGAGGGGGATGGAGGTTGAATATGGGGAGGGTTCCAAGACTAAATGAAGCTTAAATAGGGACCAAAGGCTCAAAATTAGGGTTTGCACCTGATGTGCATATGCCCAGCATACCAGGTTAAACTTTACGATCCCCTTAAGCTAGTTCGATCACTGTATGTGCTATGTATGCGCAGCTTACAAGGCTAAGTTCATTTCCCACTAAGTTCTGAAGGTCATAACTTCTTCATCCCAAATATAATTTCGATGATTCTTATATCCACATAAAGGTAATGAGAAGCTCTATAATTCTATCAACTCTCATTTGCCTTAAAACCTTCTGAACTAAAATCCTAAATTCACGAAATGCCCGAACCACCACTTTACCATAATACCATTGGACTCCAAAGCATAAAGCAAACTCTTGGATCATATAATCTACATTACCCGCATCCAAATGGCTCTAAACCTCTATTCCCCAAAGTTCTAAGCATTAATATAACCGATCTTCAGGTCACGGCCCAGAATAATGAAACGACTCGAAACAAGGTGTTACATAATATTTGACTTTTAAGATAATGAGAGTCGAATGTTCCATTACATTTAGTTGTTAAGACGTCCATTAGGCTAAAAAAATTAGCATCTGAAAAGTTGTACCATTTTCTAAGTTGGTTAACATACTTAGATAGTACTCATTAACATGATCTCATGGATATAAGATTAAAAAAAATACGACTCCAAAGGAAAGAGTTATAGATTTTATAGAAATAGAAATCAACCACGTAATTAAAATTAATTACTTCAAAACGATACTTAGATATTGGTTGAGTTTTGACTAAAAGTGAAAAAAAGAGTTTTGTAGTACTCCTCAAGATATAAACTTTAGGACAATTGTTGCCGAAAATAGGATCCGTATGAGAGAGATATGATTTTTATAAAATCATTTATTTACCCCCCCCCCCCGGTTAGACACGAAAATAAAAGTCAAAACCAGATAAAACCACCTAAAGGAGAGTTGTAGTACCTATTGAGATCATTATATAGATATAGAGAGGGCTTAGATCGGAGCTCGCACGAAGAAGTTATGATTTTTACAAAATCTTTTCGTGCGTGCGAGAGGTGCATCTCTACACATTGTACACCGGACACTGAATTCGAGAATATTGTGAGTGATGTGGCTAATTTAGGAAGATACACGTGGCTTTCTATGGATGGAGCCATGATGATCATGCACGACGAGCGCTGATATTTACATCGTGTACACCCTAAATTTATGACTATAAATAAAAGGCTCTTTAGAACACTGATCCACGCCTTCAACTCTCACTCTCCTTGCATATCCGAAATCTTCTTCCCTTGGGGCGATCGCCGGAGTCCCGAACCCGATTCAACCCTACATTAAAGGTTTCACGCGACTAGGGTGACTTCACTACCCCTATTTTACTATTTTAAATGTTTTACGTTTACTATTTTAAATGTTTTACATGGGGAATACATGGTTATCAAATGGTTTTACAAAAATATATTTATATCTAGAAATATCAAATCATTTTATACAGCTTAAAGCCTTAGGATAATGTAGCTATAGAAACTATGTCTAGTTGTAAGCTATGATATTATGCCTAAGAGTTATGATACTTGATAGTCTAGGAAGAGATAATACATAGATGTTATAATAGCCAAATCCTTAGGATAATGTACTACCTAGAAGTTATGTTGGTCAAATATAGGGATATACATCGTACCTAATTGTTACAGTACCCAAATATATTGTTTTCAAATAATCATAAGTAGGGTATTTATGAATAATTATATATACAAAATAATTATGAGATCAAAATTTATAATTATCAAATATAAGATAAAAGATTTATATTGTGATAGTTATAGTATATCCCTAGGAAGGATAAAAGATAAAAGATAAAAGATAAATACCAAAGGTTAATGTGTTAGTGAGTTGATAATATTCATCAAAGTCCTTGACTAAATTCGGCATTCTCCGGTACCTATAATCGTTAATCTTGTGAGAGCTAGAAAGATATAGATAGATCAATATAGGGATTGACACTCCACCCGCGATTGCTAGCTACAATCCCGACATGATAACTTTCTTGTTATTTACTATTCGACGTCCGATGAAGCGTCGTGGTGGGGAAAATTATTAGTCAGACAACGTCGATTATGGGGGCTCATGGTAATATATTACGAAAACCTCAAAGAACCAACTACCATTAGTGTGACAGCTGTCAAATTCAGGTCATTCTCGGACTCGTGCATCTTTTTATAAAAACCATATATGCACATCATGCGATGGCCTAGTAGTAGATATTAGGTCATAATCTTGTAGAAACTTGGATCCAACAAAAATCTAGGACTAATATACTTGACTCTTACAATTCAAGTGAATTGTTCAACTACTATAGAGAATGTTAATACCCGAATTAAAACAAAATAACGACATTGATACAATTGAAAAGGGTATGAAACCCTAAAATAAATTAAAATCTTCTAATTTCACTTCATTATATTTTTAAATAGCTAACAAGGTCCCAAAACCCTAAAAAGCCGTAAAAACCTAAATTTTATAAAATTAACACCTAAACTCCATAAAAATTTATTATAAACCTTATAAGATCAACTTAAGTTAAAAACAAAATAGTAAATATAATGATGGAAAGAAAATTTAATTATTAACATTTAACCCTAATCTACAAGTTAAATGTCAAGATTTTATGAAAAGAAAACCAGGTTAATGCATAGTTATAAAAATATGGAAATATTTATAAAAATAGGAGATATTATAAGAAATAAGAAATAAGTGAAAGGGGGACTCTCTAATACCCTCAAAAAACTTGGCCTCCCCTCTCCCAATACACCCTTCCTCTTCCCAACACACCTAATCATTTTCACCACATTTTCACTCTAACTTCTTTCTCACTCTCTCTCATTTTCTATCACTTCAACCATTCAACACTCTCATTCTCCCTCTCCAAACCCACGAAATTCTCGAGCCAAGAATTCCTCTCAACCTTCAAATCTTCATCTTCTAGGGTTGTTTATCAAGGTAATCACGAAAATCCTTCATCTTCCTTCATTTTTATTTCTTGTTTTAAATGTTTTTCTTGTACCTTCTCATTATTATACACCATTCTTTATGAGACTTCATGAACATACCCATGAATGTCGAGTTTGATGATGATGATGGTAGGGTTTCACCCAAGAACAACATGCATGTTGTTTAATGGTGAAATCCAAGGACCAAAACCTATGTCAAACCCTAAAATACGGATTTTTACAAGTTTTAAAGGTTCATATACCTTATGCATTCAATTATTTCCTTTGAAAACATCACTATGACCAACATATGTCCGTGCATGGTCTTCAAAACGTGATGCATGTGATGAACACCAAGCTAAAGAGCTTGAAGATTAAAGTACGTTGTTCATAGTGCATGTAAATGATTTTATTTATATAAAAATCTAAAACTCCTTTTCAGTTCGAATTAAAATTTCTCCAGATTCCCAGTAAGATGATATGAATATCTGAAAATTTTCAAGAGTTTTTATCATGTCCTTGATTTATTAAAATTGTTACAAGAAAACAAGGGCTTAAATCATATAAAATACTTTCTGAGATCTATAAATTCTAGATAAATTCGTGGATGACCCCTAAAATAAATGAGGGTACCTCATTAAGTTTCATCGATTTTTGTTGCTGTTTAGTATGACTTTTGATTTTCTTTTTGTATATCCCCAATAAATCATAAAACCACTTTAGAGAATGTGAAAATGATATATGATAATTTTCGCATCTCCTACTAGAGTTACAAGACCCAGAAAAAGATTTCAAGAATTTTTCATAAAACATTCCTATTTGTTCTTTGTCCCCGATTTTTGTATTTATAATGAACCAAAAACAAATAAAATAGTTCTGCTCATCTAAAATTCACGAAAATTTACCAGAACACCTTATAATACATTAGGATGCTACATAAAAAGTTTTATGATTTTTCAATCCTGTATGCTATTTTTTCCTATTTTCCCAAGATTAAATACACTTAAACCCATTTCTAATTATAATAAATGCACAAAAATCATAAAATCGGGTTAAACAGTTTAGAAATCCATTTTTATATTTATCTTAACTTAAGTATGTCTAGTGGAAGTGTTATAAAAATTTTGGGAATTTTTATCCCTTGGATACTATTTTTCATTAATTTTTATTATTATGAGGGCTTAAAAATTTGGAAAAATAGTTAATCACATCAAAAATTCAAGGGAAAATTTTTGGAAAACATCTACTGTATTTAGAATGAAAATACAAGATTTGAAAATTTTTGGAAACTGTTTGATAATATTTTACACTTTTAGGAGTTTAAAACACCTTAAAATGTGTTGAAATACCCTCAATTAATATTACAAAAAAGTATGGAAAATTAATATCCAAAATTTTCTTAACCACATGAGTTATAAAAGTTCATAATTTCAGAAAAATAGTAACCAATTAATATAAAACCAATATTAGAACAAATTTTTTTGGCATTTCTCTATATGTAGAGTTTAGTATATTAGCATTAGATTTCGTCATAAAAACTCACTAGTGTGTGTTTGATGTCGTAGGATCCTAGTAGTAAGGCGTTGGTGTATTCCGAGGCACCAGTTGTACCTACTTGAAACATTGTGAGTATTCACGGATCCCCCTATTTTCGATTTTTATGTTTTAGGGTAGAAAAGTATGTCTCAAAATATTTATGTTCGTTGTATTTAATTTGACTTGTATCAAACTTGGTTGTTATATGTTGCTATGTATGTGTATGTTATTGTTAATTCATGATGCCTTATCGCGTTTATGTCCCTGGAATTAGTTCACACAACTCGTTAACTCATTTAATCCTATGGTTATTATGGATAGCGCTATTAGGATCTAGACAACTCCTCACTCGCACGATTCGCTTGAGTGCATTTTACCATATTTCCCTATGTTAGTGATAGACATAGATGAGGGCACCCTCGGTCATTAGGCTTGGGTTGTGAACTCATGGTATAATCATTATGAACATACGAACCTTGTATCTCGTTTTAGCAACAAACTTTATTTCTCATGATGACAACGAACTTATTTAATCATTTTAGAAATATACTTTTTATGGAAACTTCTATCAAAACTTTGATTATGCTTCATGTAACTATATTTTTTTAAACATGTGAACTCACCAACTATTTTATAGTTGACACTCGTTTTACATTCTTTTTCAGGAAATAATTAGAAAGTGGTCGAAAGATTCATCTGTTGGGTTTTGAACATTCTAACACTCTAAAGTGTACATGCAACCTTAGATACCTTAGATCTATGTTTTCTCTATTATACATGCAAATATGAACTTTCCAAGGTATTCATCCTAACTAGCATAATAATATGATTCATATGAATATATATATATATATATATATATATATATATATATATATATATATATATATATATCAAGTTAGAATTACATACGTCTTTGATGTAAAAAGTCTTCATGAAGCTTGAGTGCCTAGTGCCCCAAGTGTGACACCTCAAATGGTTCACATAACACCAAATACACTTGGAATAACTTGAGAGAAACTTGAACACTCCTTAAAATCATCAAGCACTCACACTCACACATAGTGCACGATTTCTTGTGCCATGGGATTCTTTTATATGGTGGCTAGTAGAGTTACACCATGTAACTCATGACTTTACCCATTCCTTATGCTCCATGGATTTTAACCTCCATGGAGTATCCATGGGTCACCCCATGGACTTAGTCCAACATAAGGAATCTTGGATTACAAGCCCATATATATAAGAATGAATGATTTACACAATGAACCCATATATTTAATTAGTCTCCTTTTGATCAGTTAATTAATTCCAAATTAATTCTTGATCAGTTAATGATTTACACAATGAACCCATATATACTAGAACTTATAATACATTAACAAACCTTAAGTGTTATTTCTCTCATTTTAGTCTATCCAAATGCATGATGCCATGCAACCCAAATGGACCATGTCGGGTCGGGTCAAGTCTTACCAATTATAGTTATGGACTTAGACATTAATCCAACAGTCTCCCACTTGGATAAGTCTAAAACTATTATTGCGTATGACTTCAAGAACCGACTGGAAATCGTAGCTCTCAAAAGCTTCTGTCGAACTCTGACCTTGTAGATGAACTCTAACCTTTGTCAATGACTTGTCCATTAGATAAGGGATCATATATTCCTCCATTCTAGATATCATATGGACTAAGACATGGATTATAATCATTCTCTCTGTTCATTTGTTGTTTGCCGATTTTCGATTTATGACAACTGACTAATTGAACAAATCAAATCAGTCCTGGCCCGGCCGAGCACTTTCATTTGTCATCATCAAATCATCGAGGGGCCCACATATATCACTCTTATCCTGAAGGTAAAAGGAATGGATAAAGTTCGAATCATATGGCTTGTTCTACTACTTGTTGAATCATACACAAAGACACGTTTTATAACACCAAGTTACCGAATGCGTTTTCGTGCAATCAATGTACAACCAACTCATAGTAACAACTCATATCTCTAGGTTTGAAGAATATAAGATATTATCGTCTCATGATCACTTGTGATAAAATCCATGAAGTGATTCCAATGAGCACGGGTTGAATCCAGTACTCAGAACTTATGAGCACTCATGAGTGTTGTAGCCCTTTGTCCAACATCTTAGACCTCTACAAGCCAACCCATGATAGTCTTAATTCATATCTACTTCCAACATATGACCAAATGTGGATGGTTTGAATAACTTAGTCATCCAGAAGGATAACTTAGTTTATTCTGGAAGTCAAAACATGGAAAATGAAACACAAGAATAATTGAATCCAATATGGTATCAAAACCTATGAACATAAATAAAACACCTTTTATTTATCACCATATGATTACACGTTATTCATTGTATACTGTTTCAGCTATCAACTTTATTCTTGAAATTTAAAACAATAGTTGTCCCATGCTCCAAGAATGTACACTATGTTTTCTAAACACTAGTCATGCCATACACCAAGTATGCATATTGTGTTTGTCTATGATCTTTACTTTGTGAATTAGATCAATGGAACATAACTCCAATGATCCTCTTTTTCACAGTCCCAAATTCTTACTGCAAATGCAAGAATTCCAAATTCATGCCATTTACTGAAATCTGTTAGATTCTAAACTTATATGCATTGATCCTCTTGTAATGACTATGCACAAAGTCAAAAAGACTTGACAATAACCATTACAGATCATTCCAAAGGAGATCAGCTCCTTGGAAACATCCTTCTGGCATTAAGTTTCCTAATCTTACACAGATGGAAAATTTTCTAACTTTGAAACATTTCCAGATTCCCTTTTGACTATAACTTATGAACAAGAGTTGCCTCCTTACAGATTATGTCAATATGGTCCTTCCAGAATTAACACTATACTTCCAACTGTCCTTGAGCACCCAACCTTTGGTAAACCTTAGATTGTCATCGACAATTGTTTAATTCTTTTAGTCATATCCAATTCTAGACCTTTTCCCTTCTTAATGCCCCAGGCATTTGGAAAATTTTAGAACGGATGAATATAGCACATGTAATTGATCCTATATCCGAAGAATATGGGACACGATTCATGATGTCTCACATAAAGACTAAACCAGTCTTTTGCTATAATATTTCCATTTCAATTTGCCAAGTTCTCATAATTCAGATTATGAAAAGGGATGTCGTAATCCTAATCGAATTTTAGAACGCAAATAATGGACCCATATAAAGAATTTCCTTATGTTGAGCCATTCCAACATGAAATTCATATATATATCCTTGACTAAATACGATTAAAACCTCAATCTAAGCTTTTAGATTTGAGATGAAGTATAATTTCCTCTCCCATAATTATAGCAAAACAACTATTTCCCAATTGAAACTTTTGTTTTCTATAATTAACATTGCTAACTTGCAATACTTATCATAACTATCATGCTCCCACTAACATGATGATTATTAGCATAACACTTATGCTCACACTAGCTTTGACATGTGCGTAGACATCAGCTGGACTTCTAGAAATCAATACTTTATTGACTTTCTTACCAAAGTTCAAATTTCTGATACTAGATTGCTTTGATAAAACTTTATTAATATCATACACCTTATCTTAGATAGCTCACAGGTGTGTCTAAACAATTTAAGAACTATGAAAAGGGTGTCGTAATCATAGTCTCGATTTTTTAGACCTTTGCCACTTCTCACAAGTCCATGTTAGTGTGCCGGTTAACCAAATACGCTCCACTAACGACTTTGAGAATGCAAAATATCACAAGTGCTATCTAGCTAAAATCTACTTAGTGAAAGTGTTTCCTTACCATCATTTTCATGAATCGGAGAGAAACCTTATGACACTTACATTTAATGGTGTATGTGTTCTTATCCATGTGAATTGTCAAAACTATAGTTACAAGACAAGGATAATGAGAAATCCAAACTCATATGGACTGACTCAATCTTAATTTCTTGCCACCTGGCAGCTCAAGGGCCTGCCATTGCTTCCAAGTTGTTGTGCAATCAATTGACAACTCTAAGAATTCATATGCAAAGCCAACTTTAATTGGAATGGGCACATAATATGTCAACACGATAGGTTATAAACCTCAAGTCGTGTGCTAGTGAAGCACTTCAGGTTTTATACTTGATTAGTTCTTGAGACTTTCAAGACCTTTAAGACTCCCACTATCCTCTTGACATATAAGACTTCCTTGTCAGATATTCAAGAGATAGTGTGGATTCTAATCAAGACGAACACTTCACACAATTGGCCTTAGTTGGTCTTTGTTTTATCCAAAACATCACAACTTACCAATTGCAAAGGTACAAGAGTAAAAAACTTTTACTCTTACATTTGACAATTGTTTTTAAACCTTCTTTAAGACATGTCACTCAAGTTACAATTTTAGAGTATAACTCTAAGAATTGTTTTTAGAACAAAGTATGAATCATCTTCTTGATTTAACCACTTCAACAATTCATAAATCCTCTTCTTAACTATCAGAATCCACTTAGAGGATGAATTGTGATAAGGTCTCTTAATCATTAACATGATCATATAACATGATACTAAAGTACTGTAACGCCCGCAAATCCGGGCTAGTCAAATTAGAGGAAATAGGGGTCGAAAATGACTTTTCGACAAAAGATTATTTAGAACAAATAGTCTTAACCAAGTTTTAGAATATGTCACAAGGTTTCCGTACATATAAAGAATGCCGAAATCCGAGCTATAACGAAGAAGTTATGGCCCGTCGAAGTTTCGCGACGGAACCGGCACGACATCGGGAAGCGTAAATAGTGAATTTACAATGGAGGACTTTTTAGCCATAGTGATCTAAATGAAAGTCGTATAATATGTTAAACCGAGAAAATTCATAAAAAGAACGCCCAAATCTGACTTCGTATGAAGAAGTTATGATTTTTCTAAGATTCGGCTTAGCAGTGCACGGCCCGAAACTCGAATTTTAGTTCGAGCGGTTTTTGGCTTACGCGACCTAAATGAGAGTTGAAGATCTCATTCATAGGAACTCAACGGTTAAAAGACAGACGAAAACGGAGTCCGTATGAAGGAGTTATGAACTCTTCGCGGTCATTTAACAGTCTAAACGCCTCTTACTGTTAAATTTGAGATCGGTCGAGAATTAGCCGACGGAGTCTAAACGAAAGTTTTAGATCTTGATTTTACCTACGCGTAGGTATAAAGAACGTCGAAAATAGAGCTCGTATACAAAAGTTATGATTTTTCTAAGTTTGAGGGCTGATACGCGATAGGGGTGACGTGGCACCACCAGAATTGGACACGTGGCACCACCAGAAGGCCACCACATGGACCAACTCGGCGAGTAGGTCCCCCCTACTCGGCGAGTCCATCAGAATCCTCCCCTATAAATAGAGGTGCCGGGTTCCCTCATTTCCTCACCCCTCACCCCTCTTCTTTCTCTCTCTAAACTCTCTCTCTAAGCTCCCTAACCCCCCCCCCCCCTAAAAGCCTAGGTAAACCCCTAGCACCCGAAGGAAGCCCCGAGGCTCCCGGAGTTCTGAGAAAAGAGCCTTTCGGCTCGGGAAACGCTGCTCCAGCGAAGCCCGGTTTTGCGAAAAACCCGTTGTAAGTGAGCTACGCCTACGCTAGTTTTAATATAGCTCCTAATTATTTATAGTAACATTATTAGGACCTTAAAATAATTATTTGGGCTATTATTATGAGTTATATTGAGTGTTATTTAACGCTTATATAATAATAATAATAGTCAGACTATTAATTTGTCGCGGATATCGTTAGACTAAACCCTAGTGGTGTTGATACTAGGTTTTATCGAAGAAAAGTTGTTTTGAGAGTATCGAAGCGCTGTCCGAGTGTTGAGTCACCACCTATCAGGTGAGTGCATGGTCCCTTTCATCTTACACATAGATATGAAGTCTTTATTATATAATTTACGTGTTGTGAGTGCATAGTCCCTTTCATCTTACACATAGATATGAAGTATTTTATATAAACTACGTGCTATGTGTGCATATTATCTGAATACTTGCTGTCTATGCTGGATGAACGTTTTATACATGTTTTAAAGGATGTAAACTGTATATGTATTTTATATATACGAATATGTTGGGTATGATGATGGGTAGATGAATGATGAGAGATAGAAGATGACGTGAGTATACATTGGCAGCTATAGACTTAGTGCCTATGGGACAAACACCGGTAGCTATGGACTTAGTACCTATTAGACGTTGGTAGCTATGGATTTAGTACTTGTTGGGAATTGGTAACTATGGACTTAGTACCTATTAGTTAGACGCTGGTAGCTAAGGATTTAGTACCTGTTGAACATTGGTAGCTATTGACTTAGTACCTATTAGATAAAGACTGGTAGCTATGGATTTAGTACCCGATGAATAGACTATAGCAGCTATGGAATTAGTGCTTTATGAATGAACATTGGCAGCTATGGATTTAGTGCCAATCCTAGAACCCTGGAAGTAAGGGACTTCGGAATAAACGAATGAAGGATAGATGACTCTTAAGTTAAATCCTTAAAGAGTAAAGTAGATAATGGGGATGGGTAATTGGGTTGATTGTTTGATTAAACATAATAATTATATTATTGTGGGTTGAAAACCCTATGTACTCACCATGTTTCCCAACCTGACCCACTCGGTTTATGTATATCACAGGTGACGAAATGAAGTGACATTACACTGAGAGATTTAAAGAGATGTAGATCACTAGTGTAAATAATTGTAAGTTCTGTTTATGCTTATGTTTTTGTATTAACGATGACATCCCAAACGTTTTAAGATGAATAAAAATACGTTTCTTCGAAAATGTTTTAATAACGTATTTATCGTGTTTTTCTGGGAACAAATTTCGCAACCTTTTTATAAAATGAAGTACTCTGATTTTCATAAAGCATAAACAAAATCAGTCTTTTCTGGCCGTGATTTTGGGGATGTCACAGTTGGTATCAAAGCATTAGTTTAAGCGATCTAGGAATATGGATTTATTTCTAGACTTAAACTTAGAATGCTAAGCAATGATTTATTTCTAGACTTAAACTTAGAATGCTAAGCAATATAAATATCATAACTCTTAAGTAATAGCCCAAAATTCTGATCACCGAACCATGCGATTCAACTCTATCTACACAATCAGAATCAGCATGTACTTAAAAGAGTTAGACAATGGATTTTACCTGAAGTAGAGCCAAACTTATTGACTTTAACATCCTTAGGTAAATTTGGTAGCTTCGTAACCAATGCCCCTTCCTTTGGAAATTTAACATATGGACGCTTTGGTAATGGAACATGGGACTATCATAGACTTAGCCTTTCTCTTTACCATTTGGTCAACCGGGTTGACTATGGCCGATCACTTTCCATTGGGATGAGAGCGCTTTACTTGATATCCAATTTCATTATTGATAATGTCCACAGGTTTTAGGGAGTTGATCTTAGCAAGTAGATAAGATCATTAAGGGTCTTTTCATAGTCTGTTTCATAGGATTCCCAAAAGATCTCACTATGTGACTTAGAAAGTAGTTGAGCCACCAACTTTCTCAAGACTTTGACACCCAACTCTCCCGGCTTGTCAATATGTGACTAAATCTCCAAGATGTGATCACACCTAGACATTGCCTTGCCAATAGGGCTTGAGTGACCTTAAACTTTTTAGGAACTTGTGGGTTAGGGAGAATAATTGGAGGAGGTGAAAGAAGTATGATATCCATAGGATATCTTCTTTATTTAGGAAAGCTTGTTTCAAGAGATTTGGGAAGATCATAAATGTCTAGACCAGACATCTTTTTGGGAGACATTCAAGATAGTTGATTTAAATTCCTTAATATAACACCCAATATGAAATATTAAGGCTAGGACCCAACAAACTATTTTATAACTTAGAAGAGGGATGTCATAATCCAAGTTATAAAATATTTGAAGGTAGGTAAATGACGATTCACCAATTTCCACCAAGATAAATGAAATGTATTATTAGGTTTTGAAACTCCTAGATTCTTTTGAGATTCATTGAACTTTTCAATGGCATGTTTCAATCTCGAGTGTGCCCTTCAGGTTTTGTGACTGGGATGCCGAGGATCACAAAACAAGGTGTGAAGTAACCATGCAAATATGTTGGGTACCCTTAATATTTACCCCTTAATCGATGTGTTGGTTAACCACACACGCTCCACCGATACTATGATAAATATTAAGTTACCGTTTGCCTACCTTGTTAAGTCCAGGTTAATGTGTTGGTTAATCACACACGCTCCACTAACGACTTAAGCAAAGTGTAAAGTGTAATTTCATGGGTTAGCAACTTATTCACTTTTTCCTAAGTAACTAAGATTGGGTATTTATAAAATGTTTAGTTACTTAGTATTTATCGTTAATACTTTTAATGATGGGAGAATTATAGTCCTTGTCCAACCCTTTCGGCTAACAACCCTCCACCAGTCAAGGAAGTGGTGGGTGAGAGTGAACACCCATTAAACTGCCATTTTATAGGCAGTAACCTTATACCCCCCTTATAGACCAGCTTTGTGAATGAGGCCTACTAACGGTAAGACTAACTATACTCTTATACATGTATATATAAATATTATTAACTTATAATATTATAAAGTATAAGGGTTGAATTTTAACTTTTAAAATTCTAAGGGCTAACTTGGAATTAAAGTATTCATGAGAGAAAAATTTTCAAATTCCAAAACTTGAGGGCAAGTTTTGAAACTATTCAAAACTAATTAATTCCATAACTTATGAGTTTAAAGTAGTTTTAATTAAAAAACTCTTCAAGTTCCATAACTTGAGGACAAGTTATGGAAGACTTTAAACTAATTAAAAGAATGTAACTTTTCTTTATTTTGTAACTTATGGAATTAATTAAGGTTACACTTTTAAATACTTAATGAAGTGACTCTTGAACCTCCATAACTTTGAGGACAAGACTCTTCATTTTTTTGTAACCATTGCCAACTTTTATGAGTTTTATGAAACTTAAATGTGACTTTTCATATAACTTGAGGACAAGTTCCAAAAACACATTTTAGAATCAACTCTTAGATTAAAATGGATTGAACACACATAATCAATTAACTTTTCTATTAATCTAAGCAAGTCATAAAAAAACAAGATAATTCAAATCAAACTTTTTCATGTAATTAGCCTAAACCTTAAACTAATAAAAAACATGAATCTATTGACAATTATCTTTTAAATTGGATTATCATGAACATTACCACATCAAAAAAGTTGAATTTATGTTGTCTGGGGGTCCAACTCGTCGAGTGCATGAACCAACTCGGCGAGTTGGATCGCTTTTTATCACTTTTTAGGCATGGACTCGCCGAGTCTCCTGATGGACTCGCCGAGTCTGATGCCCAGATAGCCACAACTTCGATTTTTTAAGGCAATTTTGCAAGTATAACAAGAAAACAAGCCTAGGCTCTGATACCACTGTTGGGTTTTGAGCCTTCTAACACTCCTAAGTGTACATGCAACCCTAAATACCTTGGATCTATATTTTCTCTATTATACATGCAAATATGAACTTTCCAAGGTATTCATCCTAACTAGCATAATAATATGATTCATATGAATATATATCAAGTTAGAATTACATACCTCTTTGATGTAGAAAGTCTTCATGAAGCTTTAGTGCCTAGTGCCCTAAGTGTGACACCTCAAATGGTTCACACAACACCAAATACACTTGGAATAGCTTGAGAGAAACTTGAACACTCCTTGAAATCATCTAGCCCTCGCACTCACACATAGTGCACGATTTCTTGAGCCATGGGATTCTTTTATATGGTGGCTAGTAGGGTTAAACCATGTAACTCATGACTTTACCCATTCCTTATGCTCCATGGATTTTAACCTCCATGGAGTATCCAGGGGTCACCCCATGGACTTAGTCCAACATAAGGAATCTTGGATCACAAGCCCAAATATATAAGAATGAATGATTTACACAATCAACCCATATATTTAATTAGTCTCCTTTTGATCAGTTAATTAATTCCAAATTAACTGTTGATCAATACTAATTAAATAACCTTATTAATATATTAGAACTTATAATAAATTAACAAACCATAAGTGTTATTTCTCTCATTTTAGTCTATCCAAATGCATGATGCCATGCAACCCAAATGGACCATGCCTAGTCGGGTCAAGTCTTACCAATTATAGTTATGGACTTAGACATTAATTCAACATCATCATCATACGTATGCTACATCAAGTGGAAAATGCTTTTGTGTTCCTAGTTTTTGAAAAAAAAAATGATGTTTATTTTAAGAATTGTCTTGGATGTGTTTTCTTTAAATGTGTATTGTAAACTACAAATGTTTTTATGATGGTGATGTATCTTTAACTTTTGCTATGAAACCGTTATTGTTGTTATGCTTTGTGTTTCCGCTTTAAGGGGGTGTGACAGAAATGGTATCAGAGCAAAAGGTTATAGAGAACATCAATCTTCTTTTAGAAGACCAAAACTATAACCAAAATATATGCGAATTTGAAACATCGAACATATTTTTAAAATAATTAGGTCGGGAATTGTATTATTGGACCTCAATTAAACATAGCCTGATCACCTATGTTTAATTAAGGAAAGATTTAACAACACTTGAGCTGATTACAATGGGAATATGTTCAACTAAATTTTCATGAAAACTTTATTTCAAAAATTAAAAGGAAAACTTTTTATGTGTGTAAGCATTGCATACTATAGGCATTCATTATTATGTATTTTATAGCTCATTATACTTATGTCTCAGTCCACTATTTCGAAATTATCATGATCCCACACTACCTTTTCGGCCGACGAGTCTGGCTACGTTACGGCGTTTCCGAGACATGACCCGCCCGCCTCTGTAGAGGAAGATCCATCTGAAGACACGCGAGACATAGGAAACTCACATGACACTAGTAGCAACAACTCCTCGAGTCAGCAAGGTGGAGCTTCGCCTGCATCGATGATACCACAGCCGCCACTCTACGGTCTTTGTGTTTGACGCACGACAAGGAAGAGCGTCCCCAAACCTATGAGTATGACATCTAACGGAGTAGGACCTAGCATAGCAGGATCGGGAGAACCCCCACCACAGCAAGACATCGAGATTCCTGTTCGACATACAGGTCTATCCCCGGAGGAATCGAGGAGGATTCAGTGGATGGCAGCAGGTTTACGATAGGATCGTGCAGTGATTGATGAACATCAACATATATTGGATGAGATGATGGTAGGAATGGATACCCTACATCAATATGCGATAGAAGCTATCCGGACTACCAGGAATGCAGAGAGAGTTGTGGATTGTTTGGTGACCACATGCTATATGTTTGGAGGAGTACTCCTTATTATGGTGTTGATGTTTTTCGTTAGGATAGTGATCCATGTTTGGTTATGATGTATGTACTTTACTTCGTTATGTTTTGAATACCCATGTGGGATGTCTTTTGGAAGAAAACTGAAAACCTTGTTTTGATAATGATGTAATGTTTTGGAATGTTTAAACTAGTTTAAATATTTTGTAGAAAAACTTATATTATGTTTGTAAAAAGTTTGAAATGTGAAGTTTAGTTATGAAATTTATGATAAATGCTTATTGTCAGATAAAAGATTTTTCATAAACAATAAAACTGTATGCATAATAGTGGTGTAGAATATGGTTTTGACTTTGTGCAATGATTTGGAAAATAATGTAGTACCGAAAACTTTACACTATTTTAAAAATAATTACTTATATGTATTTTATTATTCTGTCTTAGAACCATGCCTTCAGGAAGGCCAACTCATGGACACCCACAGAACGAAACATCTAATGTTGCTCAACTGGTAGCACAACAGCTCATGGCGGCAATCCCAAACATCGTCACTCAAGTCACAGCGGGTCTAAACGCTACTCAAGGAAATCTGAGTGGAAATCAAGGTAACAATGAAAGAGAGTGCAACTACAAGTCCTTTATGGCATGTAAACCAAAGGAGTTTCATGGAAAATAAGGCGTAGTTGGGTTGCTGAAGCGGATTGATAGTATAGAGTCGGTCCTTCACATTAGCAAATGTCTCGAACGCAACAAAGTGGAATATGCAACTTCTCTACTCTAGGATAGGGCATTGACATGGTGGAATACCCAAGTGCAAACCCGAGGTCGTGCAACGGCGTATCAACTAACATGGGAGGACTTGAAGAAGATGTTGATGGAGGATTATTGTCCCAAAGATGAAATTTAGAAGGTTGAGTCTGAATTCTAGAATCATACCATGGTTGGAACACAGATAGAGAAGAGTCTGATTCCATGAACTTGCAAAGTTGGTGCCTCACATGGTCACTCCTGAAGAGAAACGAATTGACCGCTACATCTGGGGTTTGGCACCAGAGATTCGGGGAATGGTTACTTCAGCAAACCCAACCACCATTCAGAGTGTAGTGACTTTGGCAAATCGATCGACTAACGACATGATTCGAACTAAGAATTCAATAAAGGGAAGTTTAGGTGAAAAGAGAAAGTCGTAAAATCAAGGAGAAATGAAAAAGGATGGTGGTTTAGGGAGGAAGCAAAAAACCACAAGGAATTTCATGGTGAAAACACAAGACCAAGACCTGGTGAAGATTCAGGAACGACTCCAGTACGCTGGACCGCATCCAAAGTGTGACTGGTGTGGTTTCCATCATATGGGAGCCTATCCAGTGTGCCAAAAGTGTAATCACATAGGCCATTTCACCAAGTATTGTAGGTTGAATAAGGGTGAGAAAAGGGTGTGCTATGAGTATGGGAGTACAAACCAACTCAAAAATGTTTGTCCAAAATTGAACAAGAGGCCTGGTAACAATGGTCGGAACCCGGGAAGGCAAGTCAACTACAGGAATCAAGGTGGGTAGGCTAGGGGTGTAGCCTTTGTGATTGGTGCAGAAGAAGCTCGTCAAAACCCTGAAGTGATTGCAGGTACGTTTCTCCTGAATAATCACTTTGCATAAGTAATATTCGATGCGGGAGCAGATAGGAGTTTCGTGTCTTTAGAATTTAGACCATTAGTTGACTTAAAATCGAGAAAGATGAGGAATACTTATGTTATTAAACTTGCTGATGGGTATGAAATTAGGGCTAATGATATAATTTTAGGTTGTACTTTGAACTTAGCTGATAAACTCTTTAGCATTGACCTAATTCCTATAGAGCTAGGTAGTTTTGATGTAATAGTAGGAATGGATTGGTTATCCATGAATAGGGCGGACATTGGTTGTTATGAGAAAGTTATTAGAATACCTCACCCCAATAATGAAACCCTTATCATATATTGTGAGAAGCCGGGAAAAAGTTTAAACATTGTGTCAAGCATGAAGATTCACAAGTACCTAAAGATGGATTATGTTGCATTCATGGCGCATGTGGTAGAAAGAGAACCCGAAGCAAAGAAAATCAAAGAAATCCCACTGGTGCAAGACTATCCTGAAGTGTTTCCGAAGGAATTACCCGGACTACCCCCACACAGACAAGTCGACTTTCAGATCGACCTAATTCCCGGAGCGGCACCTGTAGAAAAAGCACCATATCGCCTTGCGCCATCCGAGATGCAAGAATTGTCTGGATAACTTCAAGAACTTCTAGACAAGGGGTTTATACGACCAAGTTCTTCACCTTGGGGAGCCCCCGTGTTATTCGTCAAAAAGAAAGATGGGTCATTCCGAATGTGTATTGATTACAAAGAACTAAACAAGATGACGATCAAGAATTGATATCCTCTTCCTCGAATTGATGACTTGTTCGATCAATTACATGGCGCTTCATACTTCTCCAAGATTGATCTCCAGTCAGGATATCATCAACTGAGACTTCACAAAGGAAACATTCATAAAATATCATTTAGAACCCGTTATGGGCATTATGAGTTCTTAGTCATGCCTTTTGGACTAACGAACGCGCCAGCTGTTTTTATGGATTTAATGACCAGGGTCTGTAGACCGTACCTAGACAAGTTTGTAATCGTATTTATCAATGACATACTTGTTTACTCGCAAACTAAAGAAGATCATGAGAGACATTTGAAGCTAATGTTAGAGCTATTGAAGGAGCAGAAACTGTATGCCAAGTTCACTAAGTGTGAATTCTGGATTTGGGAGGTACATTTCCTTGGTTATGTGATCGGTGAAAGAGGAATTCATGTAGATTCAGCTAAGATTAAGGCAATAAAGAAGTGGGAAGCCCCCAAAACCCCGACAGAAATACGACAGTTTCTAGGATTAGCTGGGTACTATAGACGCTTCATTGAGAATTTCTCAAGGATTGCTCAACCATTAACATCTCTGACCCAAAAGGATAGAAAATTTCTCTAGGAAGAGAAACACGAAGAAGCTTTCGAAATCTTGAAAAACAAACTGTGCAATGCACCAATTTTGGGCTTACCGGATGGATCAGAGAACTTTGTAGTGTATTGTGATGCGTCTCATCAAGGTTTAGGATGTGTGTTAATCCAAAATGATAACGTTATTGTGTACGCTTCCAGACAACTCAAACTGCATGAGAAAAATTATACAACCCACGATCTAGAACTAGGAGCAATAGTTTTCGCTCTTAAGATATGGAGGCATTTTTTGTACGGAACCAAGTGCATCGTTTATACCGATCACAAAAGCCTTTAGCATATCCTAGATCAGAAAATGCTAAACATGTGGCAAAGGAGATGGGTAGAGTTGCTTAGTGGTTATGACTGTGAGATACGATATCACCCAGGAAAGGCTAACGTAGTAGCCGACGCTCTTAGCAGAACAGAAAGAGTAAAACCTTCCCGCGTGAGAGCTTTGGGGATGGTAATTCAGACAAGCTTGAAATCTCAAATCGTTGATGCCTAGGAGAAAGCCTTGATCAAGGAAAATTTTCGAGATTAAACTTTACATGGTTTAGAAGAGAGATTTGAAACCAAACCCGACGGAGTACGTTACTTTAAGGACAGAGTTTGGATTCCAAGGGTTAACAATCTGAGAGACATAGTACTAGAGGAGTCTCATCGATCTAAATACTCAATCCACCCTGGAGCGGATAAGATGTATAAGGATCTTAAAGAGTACTATTAGTGGCCTGGAATGAGAAAGGATATTGCCTTGTATGTTGGTAAGTGTTTGACATGCTCAATAGTCAAAGCAGAACATCAAAAACCATCCGGCTTGTTGCAATAGCCTGAAATTCCACAATTGAAATGGGAGCAGATATCCATGGATTTCATTACCAAACTTCCTAGAACTTCTAAAGGTCACGATTCAATTTGGGTCATAGTGGATCGACTGACGAAATTTGCTCACTTTCTCCCTATTCGGGAAGACTTCAAGATGGAAAAATTGGCCCAAATCTACATCGACAAAATTGTTGCTCTGCATGGTGTACCCCTATCTATCATTTCTGATAGAGATAGTCCTTTTACATCACGATTTTGGTGGATGTTACAGAAGGCACCAGGAACCCAAATAAATTTGAGCACAGCTTACCACCCTCAGACAAATGGGCAGACGGAGAGAACAATACAAACATTGGAAGACATGCTACGGGCGTGTGTCATTGAATTCAAAGGAAATTGGGATACTCATTTGTCTCTAATCGAGTTTTCCTACAATAACAATTACCACACGAGTATCCAATGTGCTCCGTATGAAGCATTGTATGGACGAAAGTGTCGTTCTCCTTTGTGTTGGACAGAAATTGGAGATAGGCAATTGTCTAGACTCAACCTTATCCAAGAAACAACAAACAAGATTTTTATCATTAAGAATAAGCTTAAAGTTGCCAGAGATCGTCATAAAAGTTATGCAGACAATCGACGGAAACCTTTAGAATTCCAAGTCGGAGACAAGGTACTTCTAAAGGTGTCGCCTTGGAAAGGGCTTGTACGATTTGGTAAGAAAGGAAAACTAAGCCTAAGATATGTTGGACCCTTTGAGATCATTGAAAGGATCGGTCCGGTGGCATATAAACTTCAATTACCCCAAGAGTTAAGCGCCATTCATGACACATTCCACGTCTCTAATCTTAAGAAATGTTTATCCGATGAACGATTGGTAACTCTGGAGGAAATCAAGATCAGTGATAAGCTGAATTTTGTTGAGGAGCCGATAGAAATACGTAACAGAGAGGTGAAACAACTCAAGAGGAGTAAGATTCTGATTGTGAAAGTTCGATGGAACTCAAAACGCGGGCCAGAGTACACCTGGGAGTGTGAGTACCTCATGAACGAAAAGTATCCACAACTTTTTCCATACGATGACAAATGATGACATAGAATGAATTTCGGGACGAAATTCTTTTTGAGTGGGGGATACTGTGACAACTATCAAATTCAGGTCATTCTCGGACTCATGCATCTTTTTATAAAAACCATATATGCACATCATGCAATGACCTAGTAGAATATATTAGGTCATAATCTTGTAGAAACTTGGATCCAACAAAAATCTAGGACTAATATACTTAACTCTTACAATTCAAGTGAATTGTTCAACTACTATAGAGAATGTCAATACACGAATTAAAACAAAATAAAAACATTAATACAATTGAAAAAGGGTATGAAACCCTAAAATAAATTAAAATCTTCTAATTTCACTTCATTATATTTTTAAATAGCTAACAAGGTCCCAAAACCCTAAAAAACCGTAAAAACCTAAATTTTATAAAATTAACACCTAAACTCCATAAAAATTTATTATAAACCTTATAAGATCAATTTAAGTTTAAAAAATTAGTAAATATAATCATGGAAAGAAAATTTAATTATTAACATTTAACCCTAATCTACAAGTTAAATATAAAGATTTTATGAAAAGAAAACCAGGTTAATGCATAGTTATAAAAATATGGGAAAATTTATAAAAATAGGAGAGATTATCAGAAATAAGAAATAAGTGAAAGGGAGACTCTCTAATACCCTCAAAAAACTCGGCCTCCCCTCTCCCAATACACCTATCCCCTTCCTAACACACCTAATCATTTTCACCACATTTGCACTCTAACTTCTTTCTCACTATCTCTCATTTTCTATCACTTCAACCACTAAACACTCTCATTCTCCCTCTCCAAACCCACGAAATTCTCCAGCCAAGAATTCCTCTCAACCTTCAAATCTTCATCTTCTAGGGTTGTCCTTCAAGGTAATCACGAAAATCCTTCATCTTCCTTCATTTTTATTTCTTGTTTTAAAGGTTTTTCTTGTACCTTCTCATTCTTATACACCATTCTTTATGAGCATTCATGAACATACCCATGAATGTCGAGTTTAATGATAATGGTGGTAGGGTTTCACCCAAGAACAACACGCATGTTGTTTAATGGTGAAATCCAAGGACCAAAACCTATGTCAAACCCTAAAATACAGATTTTTGCAAGTTTTAAAGGTTCATATACCTTATGCATTCAAGTATTTCCTTTGAAAACACCACTATGACCAACATATGTCCATGCATGGTCTTCAAAACGTGATGCATGTGATGAACACCAAGCTAAAGAGCTTGATGATCAAAGTACATTGTTAATAGTGCATGTAAATGATTTTATTTATATAAAAATCTAAAACTCCTTTTCAGTTTGAAATAAAATTTCTCCAGATTCCCAGTAAGATGATATGAATATCTGGAAAATTCCAAGAGTTTTTATCATTTTCTTGATTTATTAAAATTGTTACAAGAAAACAAGGGCTTAAATCATATAAAATACTTTCTGAAGTATATAAATCCTTGATACATTTGTGCATGACCCCTAAAGTAAATGATGACACCTCATTAAGTTTCATCCATTTTTGTTGCTGTTTAGTATGAATTTTGATTTTCTTTTTGTATATCCCCAAGAAATCATAAAACCACTTTAGAGAATGTGAAAATGATAAATGATAATTTCGCAGCTCCTAATAGAGGTACAAGACCCAGAAAAAGATTTTAAGAATTTTTCATAAAACATTCATATTTTCCCCGATTTTTATATTTATAATGAACCAAAAACAAATAAAATAGTTCTGGTCATCTAAAATTCATGAAAATAAACCAAAACACCTTATAATACATTAGGATGCTACATAAAAAGTTTTATGATTTTTCGATACTGTATGCTATTTTTCCCTATTTTCCGAAGATTAAATACACTTAAACTCATTTCTTATTATAATAGATGCACAAAAATCATTAAATCGGGTTAAACAGTTTAGAAATCAATTTTTATATTTTTCCTAACTTAATAATGTTTAATAACAGTAATATAAAAAGTTTGGGTAATTTTGGAAACTGTTTGCTATTTATTTCATTTTTTTATTATAATAAATGCACAAAAATCATACCATCGGGTTAAACAGTTTAGAAATCTATTTTTATATTTTTCTCAGCTTGATAATGTTTAATAACAGTAATATAAAAAGTTTGGGTATCTTTGGAAACTGTTTTGCTATTTATTTCATTTTTTAGTATAATAAATGCACAAAAATCATAAAATCAAGTTAAACAGTTTAGAAATCCATTTTTATATTTATCCCAGCTTAAGTATGTCTAGTGGAAGTGTTATAAAAATTTTGGGAATTTTTATCCCTTGGATACTATTTTTCATTAATTTTTATTATTATGAGGGCTTAAAAATTTGGAAAAATAGTTAATCACATCAAAAATTCAAGGGAAAATTTTTGGAAAACATCTACTGTATTTAGAATAAAAATACAAGATTTGAAATTTTTTGGAAACTGTTTGATAATATTTTATATTTTTAGGAGTTTAAAACATCTTAAAATGTGTTGAAATACCCTCAATTAATATTACAAAAAAGTATGGAAAATTAATATCCAAAATTTTCTTAACCACATGAGTTATAAAAGTTCATAATTTCAGAAAAATAGTAACCAATTAATATAAAACCAATATTAGAACAATTTTTTTTGGCATTTCTCTATATGTAGATTTTAGTATATTAGCATTAGATTTCGTCACAAAAACTCACTAGTGTGTGTTTGATGTCGTAGGATCCCGGTAGTAAGGCGTTGGTGTATTCCGAGGCACCACTTGTACCTACTTGAAACATTGTGAGTATTCACGATTCCCCTTATTTTCGGTTTTTATGTTTTGGGGTGGAAAAGTATGTCTCAAAATATTTATGTTCGTTGTATTTAATTTGACTTGTATCAAACTTGGTTGTTATATGTTGCTATGTATGTGTATTTTATTGTTAATTCATGACGCCTTATCGCGTTTAAGTCCCTGGAATCAGTTCACACAACTCATTAACTCATTTGAGCCTATGGTTATTATGGATAACGCTATTAGGAGGTAGACAACTCCTCACTCGTACGATTCGCTTGAGTGCATTTTACCATATTTCCCTATGTTAGTGATAGACATAGATGAGGGCACCATCGGTCATTAGGCTTGGGTTGTGAACTCATGGTATAATCATTATGCACATACGAACCTTGTATCTCGTTTTAGCAACAAACTTTATTTCTCATGATGACAACGAACTTATTTAATCATTTTAGCAATATACTTTTTATGGAAACTTCTATCAAAACTTTGATTATGTTTCATGAAACTATATTTTTGTAAACATGTGAACTCACAAACTATTTTTATAGTTGACAGTCATTTTACATGCTTTTTCAGGAAATAATTAGTAAGAAGTCGAAAGATTCATTATCATACGTATGCTGCATCAAGTGGAAAATGCTTTTGTGTTCCTAGTTTTTGAAAAAAAAATGATGTTTATTTTGAGACTTGTCTTGGATGTGTTTTCTTTCAATATGTATTGTAAACTACAAATGTGTTTATGATGGTGATGTATCTTTAACTTTTGCTATGAAACAGTTACTATTGTCATGCTTCGTGTTTCTGCTTTAACGGGTTGTGACAATTAGGGACGCCTTAACATGGTATATAAAATACGTTAGGGTTATTAGTTATCCTAAAAAGATAGCTAACTAGGATTAATAAGATATCCTAAAAAGATAATAAGATATGATCGTTAGATATCCTAAAAAGACAGTAAGCTAGGGTTATCAAAATACTTTAGGAAAGGTTTTTCTAAAAGAAAAAGGATTCTTAAATTTATACAACCAAACAAAAACCAAAAACTATAAAAACATGTGCACTCACTAACATTATGTTGACATTTTAAAAAATACATGTACTATCAGGGAGATGAGTGTGGGATTGTTGTGCCAATGGAGAGGAGGTATTCGAGGAAGCTTATTGGAGTTTAGTTATGCCCGTTTATCATTTTTAGTGACATTAGGTTGTGTGCTTGTCTTTCCAACAATGCAATCCCATAATAATTTATAGAAAATAAAAGTAATGTTTGTGATATACATTTGTGTTATGTTATATATATATATATATATATATATATATATATATATATATATATATATATATATATATATATATGTACGTATGTGTGTATGTATGTATGCCTCATTCCGTCGCTGGTGTTTCCGCCGCTGGCCGGGGGTGTCATAGATTGGGTAAGTTTTAGGCATGCCGCACACCACAGTCACTCCCAAGCACATGTTGGCTGTGTCTCGAATGAATATAGTTGGCCAGGCTATATACATCCTAGACACGACTACATAACTGCCCAGGTTTAACCGCAACATACAACACCCATTTATTTATGTTTTTTTCTACTTGTAGTTACAGATCTCAACGGTTAGGTATAGTTGTATACTTTTGAAAATACTTATACTTTGAAGTATACTTTTAGTTCAGAACACTTAGGCCCCTTAATGTTTATAGTCTTATACCATGCAAGCTTTGGTATACTAGTTCACTATAAACAAGGGCTCTGATACCAATCTGTCACACCCCGAAAACTGAAGACGGAAACATTTCCGGGGCGGACTCCACGTTGAGTATCAAATCCAATGTACATAGTAACACAGTAAACACAAAACATTACATTACATAGAATTGCTTACATTTGTTTGAAAGAAAAGTTATACAAGTGTTATATACATATATCATATGAACAAAAACGAAGAAGAGTCTTCTAACGCTCCGTCTTCTCCAAAAGGTGGCGGTGTACCTGTCTAATGCTGACCTGAAAATACAAGCATTATGAAAATCAGCATAAAGCTGGTGAGTTCATAAGCGGTTTAGTTTTGAAAAGAATGAGTTGCTTTTTTGTTTTCTGAAAAAGTGGTTATCCAAGAAAATCCCATATTTTCTTTATTAGTTTAATTATCCTTTCGTTACATAATTCGTTTACGAGTTGTTACGTTATTCCAGGAAAATCCCATATTTTCCTAAGTGTTTAGCTGTCCATTTGATACTTAATTAGTAGTTTAGATTTCGATGTACTAGTAACTACCATACTTATAGTATTAGTTAAGTACTCTGATATCTTAGTTATCCTACATTCGATTGTTGATTATCTGCAATACTTAGTGGTATTTTTGAATATTTGGATTCACTCAGAAACGTACATTAACAGTATTTTCGATGTTCTGGTGATTTCCAAAAGAGTACCTTAGACGTATTTTCAAATCTCTGTCGACATCCTAAGGCGTATGTATTTGAAACTCAGTCGATGTCCAAAGTCGTACTTTCGAGTAAATTTTGAAACTCTGGTGAAAGTCAAGGCGTACACTAATTGTATTTTCGAAGTCTTGGGGTCATCCAGAGGTGTTATTTCGTATTCGTATTCGTTCTATCCTATTAGTTATCATCGTGTTCGTGTTCGTATTCGTATTCATATTCGTTCTATCCTATTAGTTATCTTCGTATTCGTATTCGTATTCGTTTTCGTTTTCATTCTATCCTATTAGTTATCTTCGTATTCATATTCGTATTCGTTCTATCCTATTAGTTATATTCGTATTCGTATTCGTATTCATTTTCGTTCTATCCTATTAGTTATCTTCGTATTCGTATTCGTTCTATCCTATTAGTTATATTCGTATTCGTATTCGTATTCATTTTTGTATTTGTATTCGTTCTATCCTATTAGCATTAGTATGATTCCTTATACAAAACATAATATGAAACTTAGATTATAACATCTATTAAAGGAATCTACATTTAGTTTGACAATTCACTTTGCAATTCGAACCAATGGTTAGTATGATTTTCGGTATTAAAAGTATACAAAATATGAAACATTTGAACAGAAAATAATAAGTTTAAATACAAGATTTCATTGTACTTTTGCTTGTATTCCCCTCTGAAAACAATTGAAAAACACGGGAAAAAGGGTAGGGGTGTGAACTCACCGATTGAGGAACGCGTCGGTTTGGATCCTAAACGTCAATTCTGAGTTTGCAAACGCACAAGATTCCTATGTATTATGAAAAGATACACATTTGTATCTAATTAGGACTTGAATTATTTATTAGTTAAGGAAAAACACTTCTAATCGCAAAAACACTCCATTACAAGCGTTTGGAGGGACCCGGTGGCATTTAAGGACACATATGGCTTGGATAATGTGTTTACTCTTTGAGAGCAAACCCCCTTATGGAGTTTTTGTCCCTAAGACCAACTCCACATGATTTCATGGACGTGAACTCATGGGTGAGGGCTTTATGGTGCTAAATGGCCTTATATGACTTGGGAAAATTAGCCAGGATCAAATCTAGGGCATAGGAATGGATTTACATCACTTATGGACCATTTAATGGAGTTTACGGTAGTAAACTAGGATTTTATAGCCGTAAACTCCCCTATACCCATTCCTTTGTGTTTTGGTGATGTTAGGACATTCACATGTGATTTAAACGCATTTTACAAGCCTTGGATGGAATTTAGGGCATTATTTGTCCATGTTATAGGAGTTTACAGCCCAGGAACCCATCCTTGGGGGGTTTACTGTCGTGAAACCCTAAGGGTGGGGTTTCCATTGAGTTTAAGGCTTCCAATTCGTTTGTGGTTGATTCTAGAATTTATTCCAAGGCTATTGGTGTGTTTAAATGGCAATTTAACACTTGAAAACGAGTTTACTCTCCATGGTATGGAGTTTACGGCCCAAGCATGTTCTTGGGCAATAAACTCATGTTTACTCTCCAAAAATTAAGTTCAAGATGTTCTAAGTCCATTTTGGTAAGCCCCTAAGTCATATCTAAGCTCCAAAGGTTGATTGGAAGGGTTTAAAGGCTCAAAAACCCATTTTATATGTGTTCATGGCCCAAGGGTGTTCCAGGGCTGTAAACACATGATTATGGTCCTATTCCATGATTTGAACTCGAATTTGGATGTCTAAGATGCTATACTAGGAGTTATGGTAGTTACCTTGGAGATTTGGAGCTTAAATTTGATGTTCTTGGACCTTAATCTTGAGTTTGAGGAGAGAGGTTAGAGAAAGAGTAGTGAGAGAGAGGAAAGGCTTCAAATGATGTGTTTTGAGCTTTAAAAATAGGTCCTAAGTTCGAGACACGGTGGAATTCTACCCGATACCGACGTTAAACGGGGCTTTTGGTCGCACCCGATTAAGTTATCGAAATCCGGCGGGATAGAATTTAGAAATTTTCAAATTAATGATTTTGGGCCATTTTCATGAGTTTCTAAGGGATTTGAGCACTCATAAGAATAAAACAAACTTATAATTTTAAATAACTTAGCCCAAAAACGGAATCGGAACGAACCGCTATAGATGGGTTTTATGGACGAAATAGGTTTCGGCGATGGACAACTTCGGGTTGTTACACAATACCCCAATGTACTTGATCCTAAAACCAATATTCCTCTTCAAATTATGATGTGGTCTGCCACCAGCCAAGTGAAACAGATTCCTGTGCTTCAGAGTTATCTAGATGGATCATTGCAGTCAATGCTCTATTAGGTTTTTGATGAAACTATAGCTTCGGCTATAATAAAACTTAGAGATGGATGCATTTGATTATATGATAAAAGAGATCTGTTTCAATTTGGAAGATGGGATATTCATCAATTGAACCTTCATCAGATAAAGGTTGCAGAAGATATTTTCGAGCCAGCTGCTAAAGAATATACTTCTAGGGTTGCTGATATCATCAACAAAAGGATGTGGAACGGGGCTATGGGAAAATCAAATGTTCTTCTTGTCGACAAAGATTAAATCAAGCTAGTCCCAAACCAAGGGGGACATTGAAGGGTCCAGGTTATGGTTTGGTCTAGGCTTTCCATTGTAAAAGGTATTTTGAGTCATTTCATGTATTTTTCACATTATTTGGGTGTTTACGGCCATGTTATGTATTTACGACCGTAAACAGGTTTACGACCATAAACCCTGTTTAAGGTCAGTGTCTTCTATATATAGGGTTGGTCAAGGTCTTTTGTGGTTGTTGATTGTTTAGCATTTACGGCCGGAATACCCACAAGTTGTACCAGACATTTTTGTGATATAAACGTGTGCAAGCTTGTTTCTTCTTCTTCTTCTACTTCAATTCTTATTATTGATTGATTGCTTGCTTGCTTGCTTGATCACTGGTTAAAATCAATTTCACGACCTAACAATTGATATCATAGCGAAACTGGTGTCAAAACATCTCTTAATCAAGTTTTTGGTCAAAGGAACTTGTTTTCATCATTGTTCGACACTGTTTTTGGTGGATCTTGACTAAAGGAGATCGAAACTGCTCAAAATTTGAGTTTTCATCAACTTTTGTGTGTTTACGGCCAAAAGATCACGGCCGTAAACCCCTATTTACGACCGTAAACTCAAGAATATTCAATAACCGTATACTTATTTTATGACCATAAACTGAGCATCTTCAGTGACCATGGACATTGAATCTTCAAAGACCGTAAACTTGTTGACCATGAACTCGACCGTAAACTTTGTTTGCGGCTATAAACCCTTGACCGAAACTACTATTTTTCTTGTTTTTAATCCTTTTTTATTTAAAACTAAAAATAATAATATTAAAAAAATAATGGACTCTCAAAGTCAAGCACATCATCATTAACTGGATTTGGTTATGGAACAACCACGCGTATTCCAAGATTGTTGTCTGCAGATGGATTTCCCGAATGGAAATACCGAATTGAGAAATACATCAAGATGAAAGACTTTAAGGTTTGACGCAACATTATCAAAGGTCCAGTCAGAATTACGACCACTATTGCGGGACAATATGTTGACAAAGCAGTTGAAAATTATACTGATGAGGATTTTGAGAAAGTTGAAGAACAGGAAAGGGCCTTAGCCACTCTGACCATGGCTTTATCTCCTGATATAACTCAAGGTTTCAGAGAATATAATTCAGCCAAAGCATTGTGCGAAGCTTTAATCGAGGTCTACGAGGGAAATGAAGACATGAAAGAAAGCAGTCAGGATATGCTAAGACAAAAATTGAACATGTTCAACTATATCCCTGGAGAAACCCTGGAAGCACAGCTACAACGATTTACCACACTCACTACTGAGATGAATATAAATGGGATTTTCTTGACTGAGTCCGAGATAAACAAAAAGCTATTTAATGCACTTCTGAAGTCGTAGGATATGAACGTGGTTGTCATCAAGAAGACAAAAGATATAAATCGTCTCAGTCTTGCTGAAACAATGGCGATTATCAAAGCTTGTGATCTTGATGATAAGCAGCGAGAGATTAACCATGTGAATTCATACTCGATTGCAAATCTTGGGATTTCTTTAAACAATGCTCTTTCATCACTCATCTCCTCTCCAGGTCAAGCGTTTGCTGCTCAACAACCTCAGAATCAAACTTTTGTTACTCCATCAGCAACATCTTTTACTACTGCATCATCAATACCTCACTCACAAAGTCAGTCATCTGTTGCTCCACAAGTTGTTACCTCCCTCAATGTACCAATTGTGGCTTCTTCTTCAATCTCTAAGGAAAGTGATGAAAATCTTGCTCTTGCGACTGGACTTGTTAACTGTTATAATGCCCTTTTAGATGGAGAGCTCCCACCTCAACTCTCATTTTCTGATATGGATCAGATTCATCTAGAAGATGTAGAAGAGATGGATATTATGTGGCAGATATCTATGGCAGTGTTCAGGGTGAAGCAATTTGCAAAGAAGATGGGAAAGAACAACTAGGGAATGAATGTCAACAAGAAGGTAGAGTTTAACAAAGGAAAGTTGCATTGCTTCAATTGTCACGAGCCAGGTCATTTTGCTCATGAGTGCCCGAAACCAGATAAAAGGATGAACAATGATAAAACGATGGTTATTGTGGGAAATACTCGTGGAGGTGCTGCTGTCAACAGTAAGACTGCAGTGGTTGCTTAGTCTTTTGACTGGGAGGACCATATTCAGGCCCTGAATATTTCAGGACCTGAGAATGCTCACTTGGGCCAAATCAATCATAATGTTCCTCTGAAGAATGTTGAAGCTGATCCAGAAGAAAAGACGATGAAATTTCAGTTTGCACTAATGGTATCTTCTACCTCAGAATCCAAGAAGAATGAGGTAAGTTTATCTTCTTGTTCTTAAGCATGCATTGATTATGTTAAAATTCATCGTGAGGAAATAGAATCATTACGTAGGGAAGTCGAGGACCTAAAATATGAAGGTTATCAACTTAGAAAGGACAAAAACCCCTAAAGGCCCAATTAGAAGCAAAAATAAAAGACTTTAGGAGACTTCAGGAAGACTATATCAATAAATGTGAAAATTATGACTATGTTAAAAGATAACTTGCTGAATTGACTACTGAGCTGGAAACATTAAAAGGCAAATTTGAAACTGCAAATTTTGATTTTAGAAAATTTGATGTGTCAAGCGAAGTAGTTGCCAACATGATAAACCATTGCTTGTAATTTAAAATAACCAACAAAAGGGTTTAGGATATGATAAAGTGCCTCTTCCTTTCAATCGTAATTATTTGCATCATCATGTGACTAAAGAGGAGATTGCCAACGAACCATTCATGGTTTATGGCAAACCAACTGGTTTTGTTTTAGGAGGAGTTATTAATATTGAAAGTACTAATGTTTCTACTTCCCATGCATATCAATCCTTAACTCAGTCAAAGCAAGAAGCTGAAGGATATGTTTATGATAATAAAACTATGTCTGGACTTGATAATAAAACTGCATCTAAACATGCTGTTTCAATTTCGAATGAAAACTTTAGTGTTTCTAATGTTAAAATTGATGATACATCTTGTGATGCTTCTGCATCAGATCATGTTGAGATGAATTTTTTTTTGACATATTTGATAACTTGTTTGATAATCCCGATGCTCCTGATGTTTCTGTTACAAACACACCCAATTCACAAGTCACACAATCTGATGCACCCTCACTTATCGCATAATATATTTCTTGCACATGTTCTTGTGGGGAAAGTAAGGGTGTCTTTAAAGAAAATAAACCAGAAAAGGGCAGTACCAATTTCAATAACAGTAAATAGATTTGTTTCAATTGTGGTGTTGGTGGTCATATTGATAGGAATTGTCCCAATCGAGCATTTGTGCATTTTATGTCACCAAGAGGAGAGAACGAGTCTAGAGGAAGGTCTTTAACTAGAAAGTCCTCAAGAAATCGTTCTCGATATGATGATTAGAAGGATGATCAAAACAAGAAAAGGGCAATTTCTCAAAAGAACAAACAGGTTTTTAATAACAAAGTCACAAACAGTTTATCAAAATCGAACAAGACTTCGCCAGATCGATTTCGTCGAAAAAGCGGATTTGGGTCTTCAACCACTTTTAGTAGAAAATCCAAATGCTCAATGCAAACTGAAAATAAAATTGTTTCAAAACCACCTGTGATTGTTAAGAAACCTAAATATCAGTGGATGCTTAAATTAACTTCTAACCAATCATCATCATCCTCTGAAAGTGTATTAAATAATGATTCAAAATTAATGGTTTTAAAAGACAAATTTGAATTTTCAAAGGGTCAACCCAGGAAAGTGATGACATGGATTCCCAAATCTAAATGATCCTGCTCATTTTGCAGGGACAGTTACAGAGGAATGTCGTCAGACCTTGGTATGTCGACAATGGCTACTCCCAGTATATGACTAGAGACATCTCCCAATTGAGCAACATTCAATCTTTTAATGGGGGATATGTTTCCTTTATGGGCGGAGAAGGTGGAAAGATTACTCAGAAAGGAACTGTGACAAATGGAGTGCTGTGTTTCGAGAACGTCAACTTTGCTCCCGAGTTAAAGCATAGCTTGTTGAGTGTTTCTCAGATTTTCAACAAAGGTTATTCAACGCATTTTGCTGATAAAGAGCGCATAATCCTTAAGCCGGGCATTGTCATCCCGGAAGAGTGGATCCTTGTCAAATCAAAGTGGGATGGAAATGCTTATATAATTGACATGAACAATAACATTCCTGAATAAGTCACCTGCCTCTTTTCAAAGGTCTCATAACAAAATGCTATGTTGTGGCACCGATGACTCGGTCATGCGAATGCTAAGAATCTAAATCGTCTTGCTAAAAATGAGATGGTACGTGGCTTACCTATCAGACTTTATAACTTTTGAGAAGTGTGTGTCATGCGCCTAGGGATAGCATCATAGAAAACTACACCTGCCAAAACAGGTCAACTCAATCAGCCAGTTCTCCAATTATTGCACATGGATTTATTTGGTCCGGTCAATGTCCTAGGCATCAACAGAAACTTGTATTGTCTGGTTGTGATCGATGAATTCTCTCATTTTACATGGGTTTTCTTCTTATCCAACAAATCTAGGATTGTTGATTTGATTAAGAAGTTCATTGTACTGATTGAGAACCAAACTAATAACTTGGTGAAGGCGCTTCAAACTAATAATGGAACATAGTTCAAGAATGCAGTTCTTGATCACTTTTGCGCAGAAAAGGGAATTGTATGTCAATACAGCTCTGTTCGCACACCTCAACAAAATGGTGTGGCAAAACGAAGAAATCGAACATTGAAAGACGCTGCAAGGACGATGCTTTGTGACTCCAAGTTACCTGTTTTCTTTTGGGATGAGGCAGTTAACACTGCTTGCTACGTTCAGAATCGTGTCTTAATCAACAAAGCCCAGATGAAGACTTCATACGAAATTCTTTATGGTCACAAGCCTTCAATCAGTCACTTATGTGTATTTGGCTGTCCTTACACCCTTCTTCACCTGGAGTCCAACCTGAAACTTAATGCCAAAGCCGATGACTGTTACTTTGAGGGGTATGCTGCACGCACGGCTTATAGGGTTTACAATAAGAAGACAAAGCAGATTGTTGAATCTTTCGACGTGTGCTGGTTGGAGGAAAATGATACGGATGCTAGAGTGGTCCTGATTGGCTATTTGATTACACATCTTTGTTCAAATCGTTCAATATTTATTCAGATGCTTCATCCGGTTCTTCCTATGATTCGAAGATTGTTCTGAAAATGAAGACGAGGAAGTTTTTTACAGACCTCCAACGATATCCTCTTCAATTCCTACGGGGAAGTCATCCGTTTACGCTCACTGTGACTCTCTAAATGCTGATGCTACACCTCTTACTCCTGTTGAAAGAGAGTTTATGTCTAGAGATGCTTCCGCTGTTACTCCAACTTTCATGGAACTACTATTTCCTGAACAAATTGCTAATGAGTTTGTAGCATATCCATATAATGAGATAGGTTCACCTGATGTACAACATTCAGCAATGATGGAGTTATCAACATTCACAATCTTCCCGTCTCTCTCAATGACATCAGCCAGGAGATACCCTCACGTATTCAACACGATCATGCGATCGAGAATGTAATTGGCCAGCTGGGTGACGGTGTTAAAATAAGAAGTCAGATTGGAGATGTAAACACATGTCTCTATTCTTACTTTATCTCTCAAATAGGGCCAAAGAACGTTGAAATGGCTTTGAATGAGCCCAGCTGGGTAAATGCTATGCACAAAGAATTAAATCAACTTGAAAAACTCGGGGTTTGGACACTGGTTGAACTTCCCAAGGGCAAAATGTCTCTTGACACGCGCTGGATATACCGCAATAAGCAGGATGATTTTGGATTCATAGTGTGCAATAAGGCAAGATTGGTGGTTCGCGGGTTTAGACAGATCGAGGTTCTTGACTACACTAAGGTTTATGCTCTGGTAGCTCCCTTGGAGGTTATCCGCATCTTCCTTGCATATGCTTCTTACATGAACTCCACAGTTTATCAGATGGATGTTAAGACAACCTTCTTGTATGGCAAGGTAAAAGAAGAAGTCTATGTTGATCAACCCCCTAGTTTTGTTAACTCGAAGTTTCCTAATCACGTCTACAAGTTTGACAAGGCGTTGTATGGATTACATCAAGCTCCTCGAGCATGGTATGCGACTCTTACAAAGCACTTGCTCGGACATGGATACTCTCATGGCACTATTGATCAAACTTTATTCATCAAACATGTGGGTAATGATCAAATTCTAGTTCAGATCTATGTGGACGACATAATCTTCAAGTCTACCAGTCCGCAGATATGCAAAGAGTTCGAAGGAGTTATAAAAAAGAGGTTTGAGATGAGTTTGTTAGGTGAAATGACCATGTTTTTGGGGCTTCAGGTCCAACAGAAGTCAACCGGAATCTTGCTCCATCAAGCAAAGTATGTGGAGGATATACTTGAGAAGTTCGTGTTTCAAGATGCAAAAACTGCATCGACACCGATGACCAAAAGACCCCTGCTAAATCTGGATATTGATGGCGAATCCGTAGATCAAACACTCTACAGATCGATGATCGAATCGTTGATGTATCTAACTGCAAGCCGCCCAGACATCATGTTTGCAGTTTGTCAATGTGCACGTTATCAGGCTAATCTTAAACTTTCACATCTTATTGTTGTCAAAAGAATCTTTCGATATATCAAAGGCAACCCAAAATTGGGTCTTTGGTACCCGAAAAATTCTGAATTTGATTTATATGCATTTGCTGACAGTAATTATGGAGGTTGTGAGCTTGACAGGAAATCTACATCAGAAGGGTGTCAATTCCTTGGTGACCGGCTGGTATCATGGCAGTGCAAGAAACAGCACACTGTCTCAACCTCAACAGCAAAAGCGGAATATGTTGCTGCCTTTGCTTATTGTTCTCAAGTTATATGGATCCAACATCAGTTGTTGGATTACGGTTTGAACTATCTAGAAACCCTTATCTTCTATGATAATGAGGCTGCAATTCAGATTACTAAAAATGATGTCCAACATTCTAAAACCAAGCACATTGATATCAAAATTCATTTTATCAGAGACTGCTATAAGCGTTCTCTCATTCAGATGGAACAGGTCCCCACTACTGATAATGTGGCATATATATTCACAAAGCCTTTTAACAAAGCTCGATTCGATGTGCTTGTGAGCTTTTTGAAAATGATTCGTTTTGACGATTAATTTTTGTTTTAGGTTAGTTTAAATTTGCGCATTTTAATTTCATTCTCACCCGTGCAAATTTACGGGGAGAAATAAACAAAAACCAAACAAAAATTAGAAAATCAAAAATCCAAAAACATTAGAAAATCAGAAAAATTAAATGCGTTTAGTTTTGTTTATATGGAAGTGATATCATCATGTGATAATGGGCAATCTAAATTTGCGTAACGTACAAAAGTCGAATTGTCTGTGCTCTGTGTTTGATGCGTTGGTAGACATGAAGAGCTTGTTAAATGAACTTGACTAGGATCAGATGAGCTTAAGAAGTTTAGAGACTTGATAAACTTTAACTTAGATAGTTCTACTGAGTCTGACAATACAACGCTTGGATAGGTTGAGCAGAGAGATATACACGGGAATCTGCGGATACACTAAATTAATACGCATATAGAACTGTGGCTTAAATTTTCCTTGATGTACGGACTTATATCCTTAATTCTGGTTCTGATAGGGCGACTGGGGGTTCTGATAAAGTAGGTTTGTAAGATCCGACCTAGAATACAACACATGCAACTCCATTTCTACACACCTTCTTATCAATGAAACTATTTCTATATGTTAGCCATATGTTGTCCCCTCTGCGTGATCAGAAGATCCGACCTGGGACACATCACATGCAACATTCTTCTTCTCAATCCCTCTATCTTAGTTAGCCATATGTTGTCCCCTCTGCGTGATTGAAATATATCCGACCTGGGACACAACATATGCACCCATTTCTAAATCTGACTTCCTCCTTAATAATTATTTACTCACCTAAAGTAAGGAGTTCTTTGGAAGTTCTTGATAACCAGTGTATATCGGGAAGTGGGGAACACGTTCTAGTGAAACTAAAATCGGAACATTTAGAGGTTGTCTATAGATCTCGCTGCTTGATTTAGTTGGACAACAATATTCTTAGTTGTCGTCAGCTGAATGGTATTTTAGGAAAAATATCTAAGTTCACAGGATTTAGTGTCTTGTCACTAATATTTTGTCCAAAATTTTATCACAAATCATTTGTGTTTAAGTGGACCACAATACCAACGATCGACCAAACATAAACATGAAGGCAAAGGTACCAATAAACGGATTAAGGATGTCTAATAACTTTGATCCCAGTAACACAAAATTATGCTCAGTGTTAGTTGAAATGAATCAAGTATGTTTTATTTTTTAATCTTAATTATTACTTTTAATTAGTTTTATTTTACTTTTATTTTTTTATTTTTATTTTTATTTTATTTATTTTTATTTATATTTTTAATGTCTAAATTTAATTTCCGTTTTAAAATTTAAAACTTTAGAAATTATTTTTAATTTTAATTTTAATTTTATTTTTGTTTTTATTTTTAGTTTAATTTTTATTTTAAATTTTAATTTTAAATTTTATTTTTATCCTCAAAATGTTTTATTTTTAAAATATTTGGGTATTGGACTTCATTTTACACAGTGTGGATTGCAGCCTAATTTTTCAACAGGGTATATAAATGACTTTACAGCCGAAATCTACTCCACTTCTTCATTTTCTGTTTTCACAACCGTAAACTCTATAGTGTTCTCTCTCTCCTTTGAATTTTTTTTTGTGATTTTTCGAGAAATCGACTTGTAATTCCTATAGGTATGCTAAAATCGACCACTGATATGTAATTACTACATCAAATCGATGGATTTTAAGGGTTTAATCGAAGAAAAATGACTATCAACGTTTACGGCCAGCCGTTTACGGCCAGACCCTTTACGACTAGGCTGTTTACAGTCAGGATGTTTACGGTTGTAAACTTCCTTTTGGTCAATAAATTGTTGAGAAAAACTTGTTTGATTGAGAAAAACATAAACTTTATCTTGTTTAAATACTTTGTTTCTCACTTGGTCTGTTTTGTGCAGTTCAAATGGCAAGTCTCAAATTCGCCGATAGTCACAATCTTGCAATTCTACTAGCGGAACCTCCTGTTGCTCATAGAGTTCAGGTCAATGATTCATGGGCTAAGGGAGTGTTGCTTATCTACTGCTCTCACAGTAAATATTGTTGTTTATCAAGGCGTCATCAGAGATTTCTAGCAAACTACTAAGCTGAAGAAAGGAAATAATGGAGCTGTCTCTGTTGAAGCTGATGTGAAAAGATGCAATCTTGTCATAATAGAGCAATCTATCAGGGAGGTTCTTCTGATTGATGATCAATCTTCATTTCCTACTGAGATTGGAATCAATGACATCCAAGAGATTCTTGTCAAGATGGGGTAGGAAGGAAACTTTCCTCCCACTGTGAAGAAACTACTGTCACCTTACTGGAGATTTTTGGATCACATCTTTGTGAGTTGCATATCTAGCATAAGAACTGGTGCTGACGAGATTTCATTGAGAAACACAGGAGCTATTACTGCACTTGTTGCTGGAATCAACTTCAACTTCTCAAAATTTATCTTGGATGAATTTGTGGTGAATATCAAAGCAAAGACATAGGACACATTCTTGATGTATCCCAGATTCATTCAAAGGTTTATTGATGTGCAATTCCCAGAGATGGTCAAAGAAGGAGAAATCCTGGATATGAAGTCTCTTGGTCCACACACTATTGGACTTATCAAACAAAACCGCAAAGGAAAAGTCGTATTTTAAGGAAATTTTCCATTGTTTAAATTTGGAAAGTTTGTTGAGCTGAATGAAGCATCTGAATCTCATGGGTCTTCTAACAAAATATCTTCAGAGCATGTATCTTCAGAGCAGGTATCTTCAGAAGATGACATCATAACTGTTTCAGATCATGAAAAGGAAGCTACTATTCCTGGTGCCTCTATAGCAGAAGAACATGATAGGACATCTGTGCCTGTTCAAAGTGATTACAGTGAGGGATCTCGATCTTACAAGCTATGACAAGGATGGTATTCCCCTAAACTTTGGAAGCAATGAAAATCTTTTGTCCGATGAAAACCTCGATGTGTTCTTTGATAGTATCCATGATGTTGCTCATCCAGCAACAAAGATACTAGAGACTGAAGATGTTCTTGAAACCATGCCTCCTATCTCTAATCAGATGGCTACCAATTTAATCCCTAAGGAGACAGTTTCAGGGATTCCTCCCCTTGATAATGTTCTTCCTACCATAGAGCCACATGAGAGTGATCCTACAACAACTCTGACCACCTCGCCTCCTGTTAAAAGAAGAAGGCTTGATCCAAGACTTGGTGTGCTGATCTCTGAACCATCTCAAGGCCAACCAATTCATCCAACACTTGTTCTTACTGTTGACTCTTCTGGACCATCTTATTAAAGACCAAGCACCACTTTTGATGTTGGTGGTTCCTCAACACCTGCAAAATTTTCTCCTCTTAGACTTGATCATGATGTTGCCTCTGTGAGGCTTGCTCAATATTTAGATAAAGAACATAGCTCAAAGCCTTTTCCCCGAGCTAAAGGAATTTCTATTGGTGAAGACCACTCTAGAGAAGATAATCCTTCTATCCTTGGGCTTCAAAAGGAGATAAATGTGCTTAGTCAGAAAAGCTTGACATTCGAGTAGCTGATCTTATGACTGAAAATACCAAGCTTAAAATTCAAGTTGCTAATCTTGAAGAGGACAAGACTCTAAAGACAAATCAAATCACTGATATTTAAACTCATTTTGGTCTCCTTACAACCATCTGGGACAATGAAGTCAGAATTCAGAAGCATTTGTATCGCTCGGGATGGATGTCAGCTGGTTGTTGACATGCTATGAACCGATTTCTGTTGCTAGTAGGGCAAAAGCAGTAGTAGACCATCACTCCAGAGTGTGGGTGATGAATTGATCGCATAGGTTTGATCAGATGTTGGGAATTGCCAAGAGGATGTAAAAGGACACTGATAAAGATGTTCGGAGTGCATCGATTCTTCGACAAGTGGGTAGTTGGAGTTAGAGATCCATTCTTTTCAGTCAAGGGTTATAGTTCTTTTTCGCCAGCCGAGGTGGCTTAAGGATTTGGAATTGTATCACGAGAAGTGCTTTGGGTAGCGAAGCGTTTAACCTGGTATGGGGTGTGGGTACTTTAGTTTGTATGGTCCTGTAATCCTAGTTCCTGGGAGCTCAGGATGACAGGAGTGGAATAGTGATGTTGTGGCATGGTTCGAAAGTCCATTGGTTATGGAGTTGACAAAGTGCAACTGAATACAAGAGGGGGATAACTGTTTGGATTATTGGGAATAATTCCAGGTATGAAACAAGGAAGAATTTTATACCACACACAAGTGGAGAGCCAGTTCTAATTGCGGTGTGTACTGATATTAGCACAAGGAATGAGGATTCAAGTTATTTTTACGAATATGCGAAGCATCAGTCATGACGCATAGAGGAGAGTGAACAGCTACAAAGGGAGGTACTGTGTTAGAGTCACTGGCTGTTCTTGTATAATAAAGGCCTTGGGGTTTGAAGCATAGCCTAAACACCTGATTTGGATACAATTGATATGGTTTTGACCCACATTTGATTATGACTGGTATGGTAGATGGACGGTAAGACCATGGATTGGGTTGATAGGCAGTTGTAGAAGTGTTGTAAGACTACGGGGTAGCCATAGAATACACAAGGATGATAGGTTGTCAGGGAAGTATTGTAAGTTTGTGACGGGATGGTAGCATTCACCAAAATGAGGTAGGCCATAATAAGAGTGGTCGGTTAGGCTGAGGAAAGTTCAACGCATGCCTGGATCGAGGCGAACAATATTTATGGAGGACCAATCCTTGAGTAGTATGAGGGTCATTGGATCTGAGGCAACGTGGGGCCTATTTGATTATGATAGTGTGGGTGAGAACTGGTGTAATTGGCTTTAGCAAGGTATCGGGTCACGTTTAGAGTGATATGACTCTATGGTCATTGGTTGGCATCCATGTGGTGGTTAGTCTAGGATAGCCCTTATTGGTTAGACTCTTAGCTAGAGCATTGTAATGGGACCATGTGTGAGACTTTTAGTCTCTGCAGTGGATTGGGGATTTATATCCCAGTTTAGTGGAAGGTCGATGTGGAATCGGGAGATTTCAGATAGAATGCAAGTGTAAATCTTTGGATTTTGGGATGTGAGTTATGTTCCCTGTTAAATCAAGGGGTTGAGACTCGCGTTGGGAGTCGCGTTTGTTTATATGAAAGATTTTTTCAACAACAAGGAATGGATATGATTTTGTTTGCCAGAAGTGTCAGCTTGATGATTTAGGACTGGAAGGATTTCTTTCAGTTTGGATTCCTGAGATAGGTCCTATTAATAGTATTTCATAATGATTTTGTATGTCAGGAAGTCGGATAAGGTATTAGATTCCTGAATTTGAACTGAGTAGTGATGGTTGTCCTTCATTAGTTAAGGTTAGTAGGAGCAAGCATTTGTTTGTCTTCATTATGCGAGTTTTGCTAAGGATGGTTTTGATTATCAGAAGGTCATCATATGTGTTGGATTAATGTCTAAGTCCATAACTATAATTGGTAAGACTTGACCCGACCCGGCATGGTCCATTTGGGTTGCATGGCATCATGCACTTGGATAGACTATAATGAGAGAAATAAGATACTTACGGTTATTAATATATTATAAGTTCTAGTATATTAATAATAAGAATAATAAGATTATTTAATTAGTATTGATCAAGAATTAATCTAGGGTTAATTAAGTGATCAAAAGAAGACTAATTAAATATATGGGTTGATTGTGTAAATCATCCATACTTGTATAGTGGGCTAATGCTCCATGGACTATCTAGTTGGGCCAAAACCCATATGATGCTCCTTGGATGCTCCATGGTGTATTTGAACCCATGGATCCAAGGAAATGGAAAGTCATGACAATTAGAGTTTACCCTAATTGTAACACTATATATAGATATTATTCTTGACCAAAATCGGCCAATAGATTATTCTAAAGAGGGCTAGCCGATTTTATGAAGTGTAGAATTCTCTCAAGTTATTCCAAGTGTATTTGGTGTTGTGTAAACCATTTGAGGTGTCACACTTGGGGCACTAGGCACTCAAGCTTCATGAAGACAAGCACTATCAAAGAGGTATGTATTCTATCTTGTTATATTGATATTTTTGTATGCTAGATTAGGATAATACCTTGGATGTTCATATTTGCATGTATAATAGAGAAAAACATAGATCCAAGGTATTTAGGGTTGCATGTACACTTAGGAGTGTTAGAATGCTCAAATCCCAACAGTGGTATCAGAGCCTAGGCTTGTTTTCTTGTTATACCTGCAATAGAAGCTGAAAAATCGAAATTGGTGCTGTCAACCCAGCAGACTCGCCGAGTCCATGAAGGGACTCGACGAGTCTAAGGCAAAATGCATCCAACTCGCCGAGTTGTGCTCATGCACTCGACGAGTTGGACCCCAGACAGCATATCTTCGAGGTTTTTTGGTTGGAATTGGACTAGGAACATTACCCTAAGATGTTTTTGAACTTATAAACTTGTTTTTAATGTGGTAATGTTCATGCTAATCCATTTTCAAAGATAATTGTCAATAGATTCATGTTTTGTATTAGTTTAAAGGTTAGACTAATTACATAAAAAAGTTTGATTTGAATTATCTTGTTCTTATGAGTTTCTTAGATTAATAGAAAAGTTGAATGAAATAGTTGTTTTCAATCCATTTTAATCTAAGAGTTGAGTATAAAATGTGTTTGTGTAACTTATCCTCAAGTTACATGAAGAGTCACATTAAAGACTCATAAAACTCATAAAGTTGGCAAAGGTTATAAAAATGAAGAGTCTAGTTCTAATTAATTGGAGTTATGACTCCATAATTTGTTCTCAAGTTATGGAGGACCAAGAGTCTCTTCATTAAATAAATATAAATAAATAAAATATGTAACCTTAATTAATTCCATAAGTTATAAAATAAAGAAAAGATTAATTCTTTATTAGTTTAAAGTCTTCCATAATTTGTCCACAAGTTATGGAACTTGAAGAGTTTTTGGACTAAAACTACTTTAAATACATAAGTTATGGAATTAATTAGTTTTAAATAGTTTCAAAACTTGCCCTCAAGTTTTGGAATTTGTAAAGTTTTCTCTTATGAATACTTTAATTCCAAGTTAGCCCTTAGAATTTTAAAAGTTAAAATTCAATCCTTATACGTTATAATATTATAAGTCAATAATATATATATATATATATATATATATATATATATATATATATATATGTATAAGAGTAAAGTCGGTCTTACCGCTAGTACGCCTCATTCACGAAGCCGGTCTATAAGGTGGGTATAAGGTTGTTGCCTATAAAATGGCAACTTAATGGTGTCCACTCTCACCCACCGCTTGCTTGACTGGTGGAGGGTCGTTAGCCGAACGGGTTTGACAGGACTATAATTCTCCCTTCATTAAAAGTATTAATGATAAATACTAAGTAACTAAACTTTTAATAATTCCCAATCTTAGTTACTTAGGAAAAATGTGAATAAGGTGCTAATCCATGAAATTACACTTTGCACTTTGTTTAAGTCGGTTAGTGGAGCCTGTGTGGTTAACCGGCACACTAACTCGTATTTAACAAGGTAGGCGAAGGGTAACATAATGTTTATCATAGTATCGATGGAGCGTGTGTGGTTAACCGGCACATCGATTGAGGGATAAACACTTAAGGGTACCAAGTAATTTGCATGGTTACTTCACACCTTGTTTTGTGATCCTCGGCATCCCAGTCACAAAACCTGAAGGGCACACTCGAGATTGAAACATGCCATTGAACAGTTCAATGAATCTCAAAAGATCTAGGAGTTTCAAATCCAATTAAAACCTAATAATACATTTCGTTTATCTTGGTGGAAATTGGTGAATCGTCATTCACCTACCTTCAAATTGTTTTATAGCTTGGATTACGGCATACCTCTTCTAAGTTATAAAATAGTTTGTTGGGTCCTAGCCTTAATATTTTCATATTGGGTGTCATATTAAGGACTCAAAGATCAACTATCTTGAATATCTCCCATAACATGTCTGGTTTAGACATTTATGATCTTCCTAAATCTCTTGAAACAAGCATTCGTAATGAAGATGATGTCCCATGGATATCATACTTCTTTATCCTCCTCCAATTATTCTCCCTAACCCACAAGTTCTTTAAAAGTTTAAAGTCACTCGAGCCCTATTGGCAAGTAAAGGTCTTGGTGTGGTCACATCTTGGAGATGTAGTCACATATTGACAAGCCGGGAGAGTTGGGTGTCAAAGTCTTGAGAAAGTTGGTGGTTCAATCACTTTCTAAGTCACATAGTGAGTTCCTTTGGGACACCTATGAAATAGACTATGACAAGACCCTTAATGATCTTATCTATTGTTAAGATCAACTTCCTGAAACTTTATGGACATTGACAATGGTGACACTGGAAATACAGAAAAAGCATTCTCTTCCCAATGGAAAGGGATCGGCCATAGTCAACTCGGTTGAACAAATGGTAAAGAGAAAAGCTAAGTCTGTAATAGTCCTGTGTACCATTATCAAAGGGTCCATATGTTTATATTGCCAAAGAAAGGGTCATTATTTGCGAAGCTGCCAAATTTACCTAAGGGTGTTAAAGTCAATAAGGTTGACTCTACTTCAGGTAAAGTCCGCTACTCTAACTCTGTTAAGTTTCTATTCTGAGATTCTTGATGCATGATGTGACTGGGTCACATGGTAATGTTTTAAGAATCAAAGAAAAGTAAAGGAACTTAAAGAAAGAATATGCTGAATCTGATCGCATAGATGGATTTCTATCGCGTAGTTTGGATATCGGATTCTTGAGCTACTTCTTAGGAGTTATGAGATATTGCTTAGGAATAGATAACAACAAGTTTTCATATGGATTGTAAGGATAAGTTTTTCCGTATAGTTTTAAAATAAAAGGAAAATTTTGATTTTATTTATTTTAAAAATATCCTTACAATGGCATTTGAGGAAAAATTGTTACTTATATGATTCCATTAATAGCAAGAGTGGAAATATGTAATTGATTCTTTCATTTGTGGTAATGTCTAAATTTATCAAATAAAGGAAAGATTCTCATCACCCAAGTCTCAATTGGACCGGAACTTGGAATCATGCAAGGTGTATAGCATGATGAATGAGAACTTTCAAGTATTGGAAAATTAAGACTAATTACTTATTCACATGGATGTGTGAGTCAAGTAATGGACTAAGGGATCGAGTACATAGTCATGTGCACTGATTAAGTCCACCACAAAAGATTAATAAGACTATTCGTCATAGTTTACTAAAGCTCAGTAAATATGATTATACTTACAAGCTTAAGTGTAACTCTGAGACATTGGAAAAGGTTCCAATGCATGGCAGAGCGGATAAGAAGAATCAAGTTAGGCAGAAGGATAAAAGTTTCTCAAATCTGAAAAGATGGGAGAGTACTTTAGTATCAGTTTTGTGATCATCTTAATGATTAAGAAACCATATCAAAATTAGTTCTCTAAGGAAGTCTTAGTGCATTCTTATGACTAAGAAGAAGGGATCTTGAAATTGTTGAAATGGTTAAATCAAGAAGATGAGTCATACTTCGTTCCAATACAAGTCTTAGAGTCATACTCCAAGATTGTAATTTGAGTGACATGTCTTAAAGAAGGTTTAAAACACTTATCAAATGTAATAGTAAAAGTTTTCTACTCTTGAACATTTGAAATTGGTAAGTTGGGATAAAACAAAGACCAACTTAGGCCAATTGTGTGAAGTGTTTGTCTTGATTAGAATCCGCACTATCTCTTGGATGTTTGACAAGGGAGTCTTATAGGTCAAGAGGACAGTGAGAGTCTTAGAGGTCTTGAAATTCTCAAGAACTAATCAAGAATGAAACCTGAAGTTCTTCACTAGCACACGACTTGAGGTTTATAACCTATCGTGTTGACATATTATGTGCCCATTCCAGTTAAAGTTGGCTTTGCATATGAGTTCTTAGAGCTCTCAATGTGTTGCACAACAACTTGGAAGCAATGGTAGGCCCTTGAGCTACCAGGTGGCAAGAAATTAAGATTGAGTTCAGTCCATATGAGTTTGGATTTGTCATTATCCTTGTCTTGTGACTATGGTTTTGACAATTCACATGGATAAGAACACATACACCATTAAATCTAAGTGTCATAAGGTTTCTCTCTGATTCATGAAAATGATGGTGAGGAAACACTTTCACTAAGTAGATTTTAGCTAGATAGCAATTGTGATGTTTGCATTCTCAAAGTCGTTAGTGGAGCGTGTGTGGTTTAGCGGCACACTAACTTCGACTTGTGAGAAATGGCAAAGGTCAAAACGATCAAGACTATGATTACAGCATCCCTTTTCATAGTTCTTAAAATTGTTTTGACACACCCATGAGCTATCTAAGGGAAGGTGTATGTTTTTGATAAAGTCTTATCAAAACAATCTAGTATCAGAAATCTGAACTTTGGTAAGAAAGTCAATAAAGTATTGATTTCTAGAAGTCGAGCTTTCTGAGTATATGTCAAAGCTAGTGGGAGCATAAGTGTTATGCTAATAATCATCATGTTAGTGGGAGCATGATAATTATAATAAGTATTGCAGGCTAGCAATGTTAATTATAGAAAACAAAAGGTTTCAATTGGGAAAAAGTTGTTTTGCTATAATTAAGGGAGAGGAAATTATACTTCATCTCAAATCTATAAGCTTAGATCGTGAGGTTTTAATCATTTAGTCAAGGATATATATGAATTTCATGTTGGAATGGCTCAACATAAGGAAATTCTGTATATGGGTCCATTATTTGCGTTCTTAAATTCGATTATGATTACGGCATCCCTTTTCATAATCTGAATTATGAGAACTTGGCAAATTCAAATGGAAATGTTATAGCAAAAGACTGGTTTAGTCTTTATGTGAGACATCATGAATCGTGTCCCATATGCTTCGGATATAGGATCGGTTACATTTGCTATATTCATCCTTTCTAAAATTTTCCAAATGCCTAGGGCATTAAGAAGGGAAAAGGTTTAGAACTGGATATGACTAAAAGGATTAAACAATTATCGAGGAAAATATAAGGTTTACCAAAGATTGGTTGCTCAAGGACAGTTGGAAGTATAGTAATAATTCTGGAAGGACCATATTGACATAATCTGTAAGGAGGCAACTCTTGTTCAGAAGTGATAGTCAAAATGGAATCTGGAAATGTTTCAAAGTTAGAATTTTCAATCTGTATAAGATTAAGGAAACTTAATGCAAGAAGGATGTTTCCAAGGACTTGATCTCCTTTGGAATGCTCTGTAATGATTGTTGTTAAGTCTTTCTGACTTTGTGCATAATCATTACAAGAGGATCGATGCATATAAGTTTAGAATCTAACAGATTTCAGTAAATGACATGAATTTGGAATTCTTGCATTTGCAGTAAGGATTTGGGAGTGTGAAAAGAGAATCATTGAAGTTATGTTCATTTGATCTAGTTCACAAAATAAAGATCATAGACAAACATATTATACATACTTGGTGTATGGCATGACTTGTGTTTAGAAAACATAGTGTGCATGCTTGGAGCATGGGACAACTATTGTTTTAAATTCAAGAATAATGTTGGTAGCTGAAACAATATACAATAAATAATGTGTAATCATATGGTGATAAATAAAAAGTGTTTTATTTATATTCATAAGTTCTGAGACCATATTGGATTCAATTATTATTGTGTTTCACTTTGCATGTTTTGACTTCCCGAATAAACTAGGTTATTCTTCCGGAATGACTAAGTTATTCAAACCATCCACAATCGTTCATATGTTGGAAGTAGATATGAATTAAGACTGTCATGGGTTGGCTTGTAGAGGTCTAAGTTGTTGGACAAAGGGCTACAACACTCATGAGTGCTCATAAGTTCTGAGTATTGGATTCAACCCGCGCTCATTGGAATCACTTCATGGATTTTATCACGAGTGATCATGAGACGATAATATCTTATATTCTTCAAACCTAGAGATATGAGTTGTTACTATGAGTTGATAGTACATTGATTACACGAAACGCATTGGTAACTCGATGTTATAAAACGTGTCTTTGTGTATGATTCAACAAGTAGTAGAACAAGCCATATGAGTCGAAGTTTATCCATTCCTTTTACCTTCGGGATAAAAGCGATATCTGTGGGCCCCTCGATGATTTGATGATGACAAATAGAAGTGCTCGGCTGGGCCAGGACTGATTTGATTTGTTCAATTAGTCAGTCGTCATAAATCGGAAATCGGGAAACAACAAATGGACAGAGAGAATGATTATAATCCATGTCTCAGTCCATATGATATCTAGAATGGAGGAATATATGATCCCTTATCTAATGGACAAGTCATTGACAAAGGTCAGAGTTCATCTACAAGGTCAGAGTTCGACAGAAGCTTTTGAGAGCTACGATTGCCAGTTGGTTCCTAAAATCATACGCAATAATAGTTTTAGACTTATCCAAGTGGGAGACTGTTGGATTAATGTCTAAGTCCATAACTATAATTGGTAAGACTTGACCCGACCCGGCATGGTCCATTTGGGTTGCATGGCATCATGCACTTGGATAGACTATAATGAAAGAAATAAGATACTTACGGTTATTAATATATTATAAGTTCTAGTATATTAATAATAAGAATAATAAGATTATTTAATTAGTATTGATCAAGAATTAATCCAGGATTAATTAAGTGATCAAAAGAAGACTAATTAAATATATGGGTTGATTGTGTAAATCATCCATACTTGTATAGTGGGCTAATGCTCCATGGACTATCTAGTTGGGCCAAAACCCATATGATGCTCCTTGGATGATCCATGGTGTATTTGAACCCATGGATCCAAGGAAATGGAAAGTCATGACAATTAGAGTTTACCCTAATTGTAACACTATATATAGATATTATTCTTGACCAAAATCGGCCACTAGATTATTCTAGAGAGGGCTAGCCGATTTTATGAAGTGTAGAATTCTCTCAAGTTATTCCAAGTGTATTTGGTGTTGTGTGAACCATTTGAGGTGTCACACTTGGGGCACTAGGCACTCAAGCTTCATGAAGACAAGCACTATCAAAGAGGTATGTATTCTATCTTGTTATATTGATATTTTTGTATGCTAGATTAGGATAATACCTTGGATGTTCATATTTGCATGTATAATAGAGAAAAACATAGATCCAAGGTATTTAGGGTTGCATGTACACTTAGGAGTGTTAGAATGCTCAAATCCCAACAATATGTCGGGGTCATCTTTCATCAGGGATATAGAAGAATTGGATAGATCGTTTGATTTCCTGGAGAGTAGCAAGGAGTGATTTCGAGAACGAAATCTAATTTAAGTGGGGGAGAGTTGTAACACCCTGTTTCGAGTCATTTCATAATTTGGGGCAGTGACCTACATATCATGTATCATAAGGCCTCAGGCTTTAAGGAAAGAGAGGTTTAGACCTACTTAGAAGTGGGTAATGTGACAACCGTCAAATTCTAGTCAATTCCAAAGTCAAATAAAGTCAACAAGTCAAACCGGTCAGCTCAACTAACCCTTGTGTACTTGGACTTACGTTCAGTATTTACTAAACAACTCACTATTCTAATAAGAGAACATAAATCGAAAAGTACGTACAACTAGATCTCTTTAACCTAAAAACTGTGCTACGTGGCGAGCCAAACCGATAAAACAATGTTGCATACTCATCGGGAGTGTGTAAGATCCTAAAACAAGGCTTAACAGGGTTTACAAACCTTGCCTTGCGAAGCTAGACACTCACAAATACCACACTCGAAACCTCTCTCAATCGTTATCACTCTACCTCTCTCTATTTGAAATCTCTCTAAGTATGTGAAACCTCTCCCAAAACTCTTTTTGTATGAGAAATCTCTATAAGTATGTTAAATCTCTCCCAAATCTCTCTAAGTATGTGAAACTTCTCCCAAAACTCTCTTTGTATGAGAAATCTCTATAAGTATGTTAAATCTCTCCCAAGTCTCTCTAAGTATGTGAAATCTCTCCCAAATCTCTCCAAGTATGTGAAATCTCTCTCGAATATCTCTCTGTATGACAAATCTCTCCAAATATGTGAAACCTCTCTCAAATATCTCTTTGTATGAGAAATCTCTCCAAGAATGTCAAATCTCTCCCAAATCTCTCCAAGTATGTGAAATCTCTCCCAAATCTCTCTCAAAAGCTTCCCGTAACTTTTTAGAATCATTCGGGTCATTCCGACCCTTAACCGGGTCAAAAACGGCTTAAAACGGGATAAAAACGAGAAAAATGGACCTTAGGAACCGAAACCCTCTTATAAGAGGCGAAGTTCCTTAGGACCCGAAGGTCCTCTTAGGGACCGAAAGTGAGAGGACCGAACCGAGCCAGGAGGAACCGAACCCAAGAAAAGGAGATACCGAACCCAAGAAAAGGAGGAACCGAAAGTACTGTTCACCCGAACCGAAGGTACTGTTCACCCGAACCGAAGGTACTGTTCACCCGACCGAAACCTCTTGAGCCGAACCGAAACCTCTTGAGCCGAACCGAAAGTACTGTTCACCAAACGAACCGAAGGTACTGTTCACTACTATTCACTACAGTTCGTTCGGTTCGCACGTTCTCGCCTCTTATTCCCGAACCGAACCCCCGCCTTCTCTCGCTTCTCGCCCAGTCTCTTCGCGCCCTCTGTTCTCTCCTCCCTCTCTCGGTTCCTTCCCTTCTCTCTTCTTCTTCTCTCGGTTTCTGCCTCCCTCTCTCTCGGTTCAGCACCAGAAGGCCGAACCTCGGCCAGAATTTCGCATATTTGCCACTTTTAGCCCATTTTTGATATTTTTAACATTTTAAGCCCGTTTTTCGTGATTTTAAAGCGGGATTTTCTCCAGAAATTATATTTTAACATAATAAACTCTAAATATTCATAATTTAAACATATTTTGATGAAAATCATTATTTAAATAATAAAAATCAAATGGGTGAATTATTAAAGGTGGAGTGTTGACTTTGCCTTATCCAATGTCACAAGCAACCACCCCACACCCACTCTTTGACTAACCACACCTCCCCACCTTACCTAGGTCACATCAATGTCCCTCACACTCACTTTACCCTCATTCCTACGTTTTTAGAGCTGGAACAAACATCCTCTCTCCTCATTTCTCTCATTTGCCCTCATTTCACTAAGAATCAAACACCACTTTTCTCTCAAACTTTTCCCACTCCAATTTCGAGATTCAAGGCTGATTTTCAAGTGTTCTTCCACTCTTAGTAAGTATAATTCATCCTCCTTATGATTATTTCACTTCATTCTACTCAAATCATGAATATCTTACGCAAATTCCATCATATTAACGTTAGAGCTTCGAATCTTCAAGTGATTCTTCAAGTGTTCTTGGGTTGAACACTTCTCTTCTTCAATAATCATCTATTGAAATCACTCAAGGTGAGTTCATCCCCCTACATTTTCATGTTTTCTCAAGTTTTCAGGGGGGGGGGGGAATACAAGTTAAAACACTAAGAACATAACTAGATTTTTCTAACAGCCTTCATCAGAAAAGTTCAACTCCATTCACGGACTGTTTTGGGCATCTTAAACATTTTTGTTTTCAAAACTGTACAAGGTGCAAATAGTTCAAGTTTTTAGCTTTAAAATGACTACTTGCACATCTCCATACGATTTTTCTAGGATTTTTCCAAAACAGGGCAGAATTGCTAAATTTTGCCAACAGCATGTAAATATCATAACACTTTGTATTATGTTGAGCAAAGTGTATAATCATAAGTTTTAATATTTGAATGTGTTTCCTAGTTAGTTTATCATTATGAACTGAAACTAAGACATTCATATTAAATATTATTCATTCATTTTGGAACACGTACTATTCAACTATAAAAAGTATAGTTTGAATATATTTATAACACTAATACATTTCCATAAAAGGGTTCATACATATTATATACATTTTAGATAAACTATAATAGGTATAGTTTATGATACATCACTCTACGCACTCGTACAAGAAGTGTACATTCATATAAGAAAGATTTCTATTCGCACACATTTCACGTAAGTTAATCTATGGTTTGATAAATTCACAACACTAATACATTTCCATAAAAGAGTTCATACATATTACATACATTTTAGATAAACTATAATAGGTATAGTTTATGATACATCACTCTACGCACTCGTACAAGAAGTGTACATTCATATAAGAAAGATTTCTATTCGCACACATTTCACGTAAGTTAATCTATGGTTTGATAAATTCACAACACTAATACATTTCCATAAAAGAGTTCATACATATTACATACATTTTAGATAAACTATAATAGGTATAGTTTATGATACATCACTCTACGCACTCGTACAAGAAGTGTACATTCATACAAGAAATATTTATATTCACACACATTTCACGTAAACTTGTTACCCTATATTGTGAGACTCTCTCTCTCTCTCTCCCCGTACGTCCGAGTGCGGGATATAATTCCTGGTAGTTATAATCAGAATCTCCTTGAGGGAGAACGTGATACTTGTATATAGATCTATATTGGGATTGACACCCCACACCTTGCTGCTAGCTACAGTTGGACCTGCAGGTCTACGGGTGACAAATGTCATTTCATTTTTCGCGACACTGAGAACGTCGTGGCAGGTTCACATAGTCATAGTATGATTATAACGACTCACATAGGGATATAACAATCCATAAGTTTACGGGATTTTATTTTTAAAACCTAGATGAGTTTATGTCGATTTAAAATCACCTTTTTATCTCTATGAGTACAGATATTACTGTACACTTTTGGTTTTGGTAGTTACGACTACACATCGTTTGAAACCACATTTATACTTTTAAGTATGGTCAATACTTGTTATTACTCGGTCCTCTAATTTAGGACTACATATATATAATGTATTAACAAACTAATTTTCATCTAGAACTGTTAGACTTCAACTATAATCGTTGACCGTACATGTTTGAGTCATATAAGAATTTAGTCTTGATTGGCCTAGAATTGGTGGTGCCCGCCTCATCTCCTGTTCCTTGTTTGGTTGTGGACCTAGGGCAGACCCACTATATTCAAAGTTTTATCTAATTTAAACCTTATATAACTTATATACGCTGGACGATTATAGAGGAACTCTACGGGTCGTTCTAGGATTCATTAATGCATCATATAGGAATATTTCTATTCACACTTAAATAAGAAAATATTGGATTTTCTGGAAATCAAACTATATCGATCTTACAAGGAAAAACGGTTTCTACTTCAAACAAAACTCTTATGAACTCACCAACCTTTGTGTTGACACTTTTTAAAACTACTTGTATTCTCAGGAAATCAGCGAAACAGGAAAACTTCATCGCTTTGAGGATGGGACGTTAAACCGTCAACAATTTATTTTGTCATCATAATGTAATTGCTTTTGAAACATATAAACATATACTTTGGTGTAACTTTTGCAATTATATATATGGTGGTTGTTTTTACTTTGAGCACTATTATACACGTTGTTGTGATACTGTACATGAAGTCCTCCACCCCCAGACGTTTCCGCCATCCTTGGTTTGGGGGTGCGACAGACTGGTATCAGAGCATTGTTTATAGTGAACTAAGTATATCGAACCACATAAGATATACAAACTATAAATACATTGGGACTAAGGTCTCTGATTTTAAGATTTCAAAACCACTATACCATTAAGAATAAATAACTTTTGTTAAAAGTATACATGCATGCATACATACTAAGGTCAGCATCATTTTAGGACAAAACAAAAGTAATGATTGTTGGATATCACAGGTGAGCCTGGGGATGTATGGTCAGTCTTGGGAGTGGCATAGCCTGATCAACTATGCTGGTCCGAGGAGTGATTAGCATATGCCCAAGAATGGTTGTGATGTGGCAACAAGTCTAAAAACTTACCAACACTACCACAATGAAATACCATAGGGGTATTTTGGCATTATTAAAATTACATATGTGAGAACTAAATAGATCTTTATCAATAGATCAATAGTTGCTTAGTGGATACATTAAAATTTTATGTATCCAGGACGTCATAGACTTAGAATCTGTGGATCTTTGCTCTACTTCCTGTTCTCGTTGGATTGGGGATTTAGAGTTAGGGTCGTTTATTCGAAGGTCTATCCTGTCCCGAATACATATAATTAGTATGCACTAAACAATTTGTTGCAGTACCTGATAAAGATCATCATATAATTAGCTAATTAGTAAGTTTGCCTAGTTATTTCTTATATCCCCATTTCTCGCGAAGATATCATGGCCGGATTCCATCCACACGATGACCCGTACTACCCTAACCTCGACAATACCAAATGGCTCGGAGAGGAGCCAGAGAATGATTACCCAACCCCTGGAAATGGTCACCAAACTGAAGGCTATGCTGATGGTTCTGACTTCGACTCTGAAGTGGAGAACTTAACCCCGATGACTCTTGTTCCAAATCCTAACCCTTGTTCAACTTTTCAAGGCCCGACGCCTCCTTGGGTAGAGTGCTTGGAAACCTGGAGCGAAGAACAAGACCAACATATGTCGTTTAATAGAGAACGAAGTTTCTACAACATAAACGAAGGAAGCTCAGCAGATAGAATTTTTCCAATCCTAGTCTATAGAGTTGGCCGAAACGAGATTCGGGATAGAACAACTCTCCATAGTATCGCAGAGGTTGATGCAAATGCAAGAATACATACGACCCGCACCAATCGCCTTGAGCACACTCGTGAAAAATCTAAGAGAAACCACAAAACCTACTAACTCGTGAAGTTCATTCATATGGACTTCCTTTATGAACTATATATAAGGAATTCTTAAATCGAAGAATAATGCAGGAAAAATCTAATTCTATAACAACTGACTTGTCTTCACTAGTAGAAACTTACCATCTGATCATTTTCTTTTTGCAAACTCGTGACAGAATGATGCCACCAAGGAAAAGACCCAGACCTTCGGGCAGCACAGCGCCACCACCTCCGACGCCACCTCCCCAGCTTGATACCGAAATGTTCCAAGCTGCAGTAACAGCAGCCGTGGTAGCTGCAATGTCACAAATTGGCACAAATAGCACTGGTGGTGCTGGATCTGGAGCCACAAACCCTAACCACGGGGATAGTGCAGGACGCACAAGGGAGTGCACTTACAAGGACTTCACAAATGGCAAACCCGATTCCTTCGATGGAAGTGGGGGTGTCCTCGCACTAATTCAATGGTTCGAGAGGACCGAAGCAATCTTTGAGATTTGTGCTTGCCCCGAAGTGAGCAAAGTCAAGTACGCGACATTCACCTTCATCGGAAGAGCTCTCGCTTGGTGGAACGGCAAGGTTAAGTCGCTTACGCTTGCAGTGGCTAACTCGTTAAGCTGGGAGGACTTAAAGAAGATGATGCTGAAGGAATATTGCCCAAGAGGTGAAGTGCAAAAGCTGGAGCAAGAACTATGGAATCTCAGAATGGCAGGCTCCGACCTTGTAACTTACACCAACCGATTTTGTGATCTAGCACTCCTTTGTCCCGCTATGGTCACCCCGGAAGATAAAAAGTTGGAGCGTTACCTCTGGGGATTGTCCCCCGAAATTTAAGATAGCGTGCTGGCCTCAAGACCAACTACCTTTGACAGCGCCAAGGAGTTAGCACAACAGCTCATTGACCATCATTCCCACCATGACACTATGACAACCACCCTTACCCAAGCAAGAGGAGGGAACAACGAAAGAAAGTTTTGGGACAACAAGAAGGACCAATCAACCCAAGGCCTCGCTAAGAAGCAACAGATCCTTGCGGCTCATGCTGCCACAACCCTCACCACGCCGACTCCCAAGAAACCATACGCTGGAACACTTCCGAAATGCAACAAGTGTAACTTCCATCACACTGGGGCTTGCCGAAAGTTGCATTGCAAAAACTGCGACAGAGAGGGGCACACTGCTCGTTTCTGTAAGGCACCAGCGCGACCCATCAACCAGGTACCTGGCTCTGGAGTAAGCCCAACCTGTTACGAGTGTGGAGAAACGGGACACTTTAAAAGGGAATGCCCAAGGACAAGAGATGCCGGTGGTGGTGGGAGGGTGCTTGCAATCACCGAGGGAGAAACCACTCCGGAACCGCCCGCAAATATCAGTACGTGTTTCTAACATCGACATTTAAATCCCGAATTTCTTTATATGCTAAATCTAGCATCGATTAAAGCATGCATTGTAGTAATCAAATTCTTGTACTGCGAAAAGTTATCGCCACCTTTCCCCTAAATCCCTGGATCCCCATTCGAAGTGCAAATTTCGGGACGAAATTCCCTTTAACGGGGGGATGATGTGACAACCGTCAAATTCTAGTCAATTCCAAAGTCAAATAAAGTAAACAAGTCAAACCGGTCAGCTCAACTAACCCTTGTGTACTTGGACTTACGTTCAGTATTTACTAAACAACTCACTATTCTAATAAGAGAACATAAATCGAAAAGTACGTACAACTAGATCTCTTTAACCTAAAAACTGTGCTACGTGGCGAGCCAAACCGATAAAACAATGTTGCATACTCATCGGGAGTGTGTAAGATCCTAAAACAAGGCTTAACAGGGTTTACAAACCTTGCCTTGCGAAGCTAGACACTCACAAATACCACACTCGAAACCTCTCTCAATCGTTATCACTCTACCTCTCTCTATTTGAAATCTCTCTAAGTATGTGAAACCTCTCCCAAAACTCTTTTTGTATGAGAAATCTCTATAAGTATGTTAAATCTCTCCCAAATCTCTCTAAGTATGTGAAACTTCTCCCAAAACTCTCTTTGTATGAGAAATCTCTATAAGTATGTTAAATCTCTCCCAAGTCTCTCTAAGTATGTGAAATCTCTCCCAAATCTCTCCAAGTATGTGAAATCTCTCTCGAATATCTCTCTGTATGACAAATCTCTCCAAATATGTGAAACCTCTCTCAAATATCTCTTTGTATGAGAAATCTCTCCAAGAATGTCAAATCTCTCCAAGTATGTGAAATCTCTCCCAAATCTCTCTCAAAAGCTTCCCGTAACTTTTTAGAATCATTCGGGTCATTCCGACCCTTAACCGGGTCAAAAACGGCTTAAAACGGGATAAAAACGAGAAAAATGGACCTTAGGAACCGAAACCCTCTTATAAGAGGCGAAGTTCCTTAGGACCCGAAGGTCCTCTTAGGGACCGAAAGTGAGAGGACCGAACCGAGCCAGGAGGAACCGAACCCAAGAAAAGGAGAAACCGAACCCAAGAAAAGGAGGAACCGAAAGTACTATTCACCCGAACCGAAGGTACTGTTCACCCGACCGAAACCTCTTGAGCCGAACCGAAAGTACTGTTCACCAAACGAACCGAAGGTACTGTTCACTACTATTCACTACAGTCCGTTCGGTTCGCACGTTCTCGCCTCTTATTCCCGAACCGAACCCCCGCCTTCTCTCGCTTCTCGCCCAGTCTCTTCGTGCCCTCTATTCTCTCCTCCCTCTCTCGGTTCCTTCCCTTCTCTCTTCTTCTTCTCTCGGTTTCTGCCTCCCTCTCTCTCGGTTCAGCACCAGAAGGCCGAACCTCGGCCAGAATTTCGCATATTTGCCACTTTTAGCCCATTTTTGATATTTTTAACATTTTAAGCCCGTTTTTCGTGATTTTAAAGCGGGATTTTCTCCAGAAATTATATTTTAACATAATAAACTCTAAATATTCATAATTTAAACATATTTTGATGAAAATCATTATTTAAATAATAAAAATCAAATGGGTGAATTATTAAAGGTGGAGTGTTGACTTTGCCTTATCCAATGTCACAAGCAACCACCCCACACCCACTCTTTGACTAACCACACCTCCCCACCTTACCTAGGTCACATCAATGTCCCTCACACTCAATTTACCTTCATTCCCACGTTTTTAGAGCTGGAACAAACATCCTCTCTCCTCATTTCTCTCATTTGCCCTCATTTCACTAAGAATCAAACACCACTTTTCTCTCAAACTTTTCCCACTCCAATTTCGAGATTCAAGGCTGATTTTCAAGTGTTCTTCCACTCTTAGTAAGTATAATTCATCCTCCTTATGATTATTTCACTTCATTCTACTCAAATCATGAATATCTTACGCAAATTCCATCATATTAACGTTAGAGCTTCGAATCTTCAAGTGATTCTTCAAGTGTTCTTGGGTTGAACACTTCTCTTCTTCAACAATCATCTATTGAAATCACTCAAGGTGAGTTCATCCCCCTACATTTTCATGTTTTCTCAAGTTTTCAGGGGGGGGGGGAATACAAGTTAAAACACTAAGAACATAACTAGATTTTTCTAACAGCCTTCATCAGAAAAGTTCAACTCCATTCACGGACTGTTTTGGGCATCTTAAACATTTTTGTTTTCAAAACTGTACAAGGTGCAAATAGTTCAAGTTTTTAGCTTTAAAATGACTACTTGCACATCTCCATACGATTTTTCTAGGATTTTTCCAAAACAGGGCAGAATTGCTAAATTTTGCCAACAGCATGTAAATATCATAACACTTTGTATTATGTTGAGCAAAGTGTATAATCATAAGTTTTAATATTTGAATGTGTTTCCTAGTTAGTTTATCATTATGAACTGAAACTAAGACATTCATATTAAATATTATTCATTCATTTTGGAACACGTATTATTTAACTATAAAAAGTATAGTTTGAATATATTTATAACACTAATACATTTCCATAAAAGGGTTCATACATATTATATACATTTTAGATAAACTATAATAGGTATAGTTTATGATACATCACTCTACGCACTCGTACAAGAAGTGTACATTCATATAAGAAAGATTTCTATTCGCACACATTTCACGTAAGTTAATCTATGGTTTGATAAATTCACAACACTAATACATTTCCATAAAAGAGTTCATACATATTACATACATTTTAGATAAACTATAATAGGTATAGTTTATGATACATCACTTTACGCACTCGTACAAGAAGTGTACATTCATATAAGAAAGATTTCTATTCGCACACATTTCACGTAAGTTAATCTATGGTTTGATAAATTCACAACACTAATACATTTCCATAAAAGAGTTCATACATATTACATACATTTTAGATAAACTATAATAGGTATAGTTTATGATACATCACTCTACGCACTCGTACAAGAAGTGTACATTCATACAAGAAATATTTATATTCACACACATTTCATGTAAACTTGTTACCCTATATTGTGAGACACTCTCTCTCTCTCTCCCCGTACGTCCGAGTGCGGGATATAATTCCTGGTAGTTATAATCAGAATCTCCTTGAGGGAGAACGTGATACTTGTATATAGATCTATATTGGGATTGACACCCCACACCTTGCTGCTAGCTACAGTTGGACCTGCAGGTCTACGGGTGACAAATGTCATTTCATTTTTCGCGACACTGAGAACGTCGTGGCAGGTTCACATAGTCATAGTATGATTATAACGACTCACATAGGGATATAACAATCCATAAGTTTACGGGATTTTATTTTTAAAACCTAGATGAGTTTATGTCGATTTAAAATCACCTTTTTATCTCTATGAGTACATATATTACTGTACACTTTTGGTTTTGGTAGTTACGACTACACATCGTTTGAAACCAGATTTATACTTTTAAGTATGGTCAATACTTGTTATTACTCGGTCCTCTAATTTAGGACTACATATATATAATGTATTAACAAACTAATTTTCATCTAGAACTGTTAGACTTCAACTATAATCGCTGACCGTACATGTTTGAGTCATATAAGAATTTAGTCTTGATTGGCCTAGAATTGGTGGTGCCCGCCTCATCTCCTGTTCCTTGTTTGGTTGTGGACCTAGGCAGACCCACTATATTCAACGTTTTATCTAATTTAAACCTTATATAACTTATATACGCTGGACGATTATAGAGGAACTCTACGGGTCGTTCTAGGATTCATTAATGCATCATATAGGAATATTTCTATTCACACTTAAATAAGAAAATATTGGATTTTCTGGAAATCAAACTATATCGATCTTACAAGGAAAAACGGTTTCTACTTCAAACAAAACTCTTATGAACTCACCAACCTTTGTGTTGACACTTTTTAAAACTACTTGTATTCTCAGGAAATCAGCGAAACAGGAAAACTTCATCGCTTTGAGGATGGGACGTTAAACCGTCAACAATTTATTTTGTCATCATAATGTAATTGCTTTTGAAACATATAAACATATACTTTGGTGTAACTTTTGCAATTATATATATGGTGGTTGTTTTTACTTTGAGCACTATTATACACGTTGTTGTGATACTGTACATGAAGTCCTCCACCCCCAGACGTTTCCGCCATCCTTGGTTTGGGGGTGCGACAGACTGGTATCAGAGCATTGTTTATAGTGAACTAAGTATATCGAACCACATAAGATATACAAACTATAAATACATTGGGACTAAGGTCTCTGATTTTAAGATTTCAAAACCACTATACCATTAAGAATAAATAACTTTTGTTAAAAGTATACATGCATGCATACATACTAAGGTCAGCATCATTTTAGGACAAAACAAAAGTAATGATTGTTGGATATCACAGGTGAGCCTGGGGATGTATGGTCAGTCTTGGGAGTGGCATAGCCTGATCAACTATGCTGGTCCGAGGAGTGATTAGCATATGCCCAAGAATGGTTGTGATGTGGCAACAAGTCTAAAAACTTACCAACACTACCACAATGAAATACCATAGGGGTATTTTGGCATTATTAAAATTACATATGTGAGAACTAAATAGATCTTTATCAATAGATCAATAGTTGCTTAGTGGATACATTAAAATTTTATGTATCCAGGACGTCATAGACTTAGAATCTGTGGATCTTTGCTCTACTTCCTGTTCTCGTTGGATTGGGGATTTAGAGTTAGGGTCGTTTATTCGAAGGTCTATCCTGTCCCGAATACATATAATTAGTATGCACTAAACAATTTGTTGCAGTACCTGATAAAGATCATCATATAATTAGCTAATTAGTAAGTTTGCCTAGTTATTTCTTATATCCCCATTTCTCGCGAAGATATCATGGCTGGATTCCATCCACACGATGACCCGTACTACCCTAACCTCGACAATACCAAATGGCTCGGAGAGGAGCCAGAGAATGATTACCCAACCCCTGGAAATGGTCACCAAACTGAAGGCTATGCTGATGGTTCTGACTTCGACTCTGAAGTGGAGAACTTAACCCCGATGACTCTTGTTCCAAATCCTAACCCTTGTTCAACTTTTCAAGGCCCGACGCCTCCTTGGGTAGAGTGCTTGGAAACCTGGAGCGAAGAACAAGACCAACATATGTCGTTTAATAGAGAACGAAGTTTCTACAACATAAACGAAGGAAGCTCAGCAGATAGAATTTTTCCAATCCTAGTCTATAGAGTTGGCCGAAACGAGATTCGGGATAGAACAACTCTCCATAGTATCGCAGAGGTTGATGCAAATGCAAGAATACATACGACCCGCACCAATCGCCTTGAGCACACTCGTGAAAAATCTAAGAGAAACCACAAAACCTACTAACTCGTGAAGTTCATTCATATGGACTTCCTTTATGAACTATATATAAGGAATTCTTAAATCGAAGAATAATGCAGGAAAAATCTAATTCTATAACAACTGACTTGTCTTCACTAGTAGAAACTTACCATCTGATCATTTTCTTTTTGCAAACTCGTGACAGAATGATGCCACCAAGGAAAAGACCCAGACCTTCGGGCAGCACAGCGCCACCACCTCCGACGCCACCTCCCCAGCTTGATACCGAAATGTTCCAAGCTGCAGTAACAGCAGCCGTGGTAGCTGCAATGTCACAAATTGGCACAAATAGCACTGGTGGTGCTGGATCTGGAGCCACAAACCCTAACCACGGGGATAGTGCAGGACGCACAAGGGAGTGCACTTACAAGGACTTCACAAATGGCAAACCCGATTCCTTCGATGGAAGTGGGGGTGTCCTCGCACTAATTCAATGGTTCGAGAGGACCGAAGCAATCTTTGAGATTTGTGCTTGCCCCGAAGTGAGCAAAGTCAAGTACGCGACATTCACCTTCATCGGAAGAGCTCTCACTTGGTGGAACGGCAAGGTTAAGTCGCTTACGCTTGCAGTGGCTAACTCGTTAAGCTGGGAGGACTTAAAGAAGATGATGCTGAAGGAATATTGCCCAAGAGGTGAAGTGCAAAAGCTGGAGCAAGAACTATGGAATCTCAGAATGGCAGGCTCCGACCTTGTAACTTACACCAACCGATTTTGTGATCTAGCACTCCTTTGTCCCGCTATGGTCACCCCGGAAGATAAAAAGTTGGAGCGTTACCTCTGGGGATTGTCCCCCGAAATTTAAGATAGCGTGCTGGCCTCAAGACCAACTACCTTTGACAGCGCCAAGGAGTTAGCACAACAGCTCATTGACCATCATTCCCACCATGACACTATGACAACCACCCTTACCCAAGCAAGAGGAGGGAACAACGAAAGAAAGTTTTGGGACAACAAGAAGGACCAATCAACCCAAGGCCTCGCTAAGAAGCAACAGATCCTTGCGGCTCATGCTGCCACAACCCTCACCACGCCGACTCCCAAGAAACCATACGCTGGAACACTTCCGAAATGCAACAAGTGTAACTTCCATCACACTGGGGCTTGCCGAAAGTTGCATTGCAAAAACTGCGACAGAGAGGGGCACACTGCTCGTTTCTGTAAGGCACCAGCGCGACCCATCAACCAGGTACCTGGCTCTGGAGTAAGCCCAACCTGTTACGAGTGTGGAGAAACGGGACACTTTAAAAGGGAATGCCCAAGGACAAGAGATGCCGGTGGTGGTGGGAGGGTGCTTGCAATCACCGAGGGAGAAACCACTCCGGAACCGCCCGCAAATATCAGTACGTGTTTCTAACATCGACATTTAAATCCCGAATTTCTTTATATGCTAAATCTAGCATCGATTAAAGCATGCATTGTAGTAATCAAATTCTTGTACTGCGAAAAGTTATCGCCACCTTTCCCCTAAATCCCTGGATCCCCATTCGAAGTGCAAATTTCGGGACGAAATTCCCTTTAACGGGGGGATGATGTGACAACCGTCAAATTCTAGTCAATTCCAAAGTCAAATAAAGTAAACAAGTCAAACCGGTCAGCTCAACTAACCCTTGTGTACTTGGACTTACGTTCAGTATTTACTAAACAACTCACTATTCTAATAAGAGAACATAAATCGAAAAGTACGTACAACTAGATCTCTTTAACCTAAAAACTGTGCTACGTGGCGAGCCAAACCGATAAAACAATGTTGCATACTCATCGGGAGTGTGTAAGATCCTAAAACAAGGCTTAACAGGGTTTACAAACCTTGCCTTGCGAAGCTAGACACTCACAAATACCACACTCGAAACCTCTCTCAATCGTTATCACTCTACCTCTCTCTATTTGAAATCTCTCTAAGTATGTGAAACCTCTCCCAAAACTCTTTTTGTATGAGAAATCTCTATAAGTATGTTAAATCTCTCCCAAATCTCTCTAAGTATGTGAAACTTCTCCCAAAACTCTCTTTGTATGAGAAATCTCTATAAGTATGTTAAATCTCTCCCAAGTCTCTCTAAGTATGTGAAATCTCTCCCAAATCTCTCCAAGTATGTGAAATCTCTCTCGAATATCTCTCTGTATGACAAATCTCTCCAAATATGTGAAACCTCTCTCAAATATCTCTTTGTATGAGAAAATCTCTCCAAGAATGTCAAATCTCTCCCAAATCTCTCCAAGTATGTGAAATCTCTCCCAAATCTCTCTCAAAAGCTTCCCGTAACTTTTTAGAATCATTCGGGTCATTCCGACCCTTAACCGGGTCAAAAACAGCTTAAAACGGGATAAAAACGAGAAAAATGGACCTTAGGAACCGAAACCCTCTTATAAGAGGCGAAGTTCCTTAGGACCCGAAGGTCCTCTTAGGGACCGAAAGTGAGAGGACCGAACCGAGCCAGGAGGAACCGAACCCAAGAAAAGGAGAAACCGAACCCAAGAAAAGGAGGAACCGAAAGTACTGTTCACCCGAACCAAAGGTACTGTTCACCCGACCGAAACCTCTTGAGCCGAACCGAAACCTCTTGAGCCGAACCGAAAGTACTGTTCACCAAACGAACCGAAGGTACTGTTCACTACTATTCACTACAGTCCGTTCGGTTCGCACGTTCTCGCCTCTTATTCCCGAACCGAACCCCCGCCTTCTCTCGCTTCTCGCCCAGTCTCTTCGCGCCCTCTGTTCTCTCCTCCCTCTCTCGGTTCCTTCCCTTCTCTCTTCTTCTTCTCTCGGTTTCTGCCTCCCTCTCTCTCGGTTCAGCACCAGAAGGCCGAACCTCGGCCAGAATTTCGCATATTTGCCACTTTTAGCCCATTTTTGATATTTTTAACATTTTAAGCCCGTTTTTCGTGATTTTAAAGCGGGATTTTCTCCAGAAATTATATTTTAACATAATAAACTCTAAATATTCATAATTTAAACATATTTTGATGAAAATCATTATTTAAATAATAAAAATCAAATGGGTGAATTATTAAAGGTGGAGTGTTGACTTTGCCTTATCCAATGTCACAAGCAACCACCCCACACCCACTCTTTGACTAACCACACCTCCCCACCTTACCTAGGTCACATCAATGTCCCTCACACTCACTTTACCCTCATTCCCACGTTTTTAGAGCTGGAACAAACATCCTCTCTCCTCATTTCTCTCATTTGCCCTCATTTCACTAAGAATCAAACACCACTTTTCTCTCAAACTTTTCCCACTCCAATTTCGAGATTCAAGGCTGATTTTCAAGTGTTCTTCCACTCTTAGTAAGTATAATTCATCCTCCTTATGATTATTTCATTTCATTCTACTCAAATCATGAATATCTTACGCAAATTCCATCATATTAACGTTAGAGCTTCGAATCTTCAAGTGATTCTTCAAGTGTTCTTGGGTTGAACACTTCTCTTCTTCAACAATCATCTACTGAAATCACTCAAGGTGAGTTCATCCCCCTACATTTTCATGTTTTCTCAAGTTTTCAGGGGGGGGGGGGGGAATACAAGTTAAAACACTAAGAACATAACTAGATTTTTCTAACAGCCTTCATCAGAAAAGTTCAACTCCATTCACGGACCGTTTTGGGCATCTTAAACATTTTTGTTTTCAAAACTGTACAAGGTGCAAATAGTTCAAGTTTTTAGCTTTAAAATGACTACTTGCACATCTCCATACGATTTTTCTAGGATTTTTCCAAAACAGGGCAGAATTGCTAAATTTTGCCAACAGCATGTAAATATCATAACACTTTGTATTATGTTGAGCAAAGTGTATAATCATAAGTTTTAATATTTGAATGTGTTTCCTAGTTAGTTTATCATTATGAACTGAAACTAAGACATTCATATTAAATATTATTCATTCATTTTGGAACACGTATTATTTAACTATAAAAAGTATAGTTTGAATATATTTATAACACTAATACATTTCCATAAAAGGGTTCATACATATTATATACATTTTAGATAAACTATAATAGGTATAGTTTATGATACATCACTCTACGCACTCGTACAAGAAGTGTACATTCATATAAGAAAGATTTCTATTCGCACACATTTCACGTAAGTTAATCTATGGTTTGATAAATTCACAACACTAATACATTTCCATAAAAGAGTTCATACATATTACATACATTTTAGATAAACTATAATAGGTATAGTTTATGATACATCACTCTACGCACTCGTACAAGAAGTGTACATTCATATAAGAAAGATTTCTATTCGCACACATTTCACGTAAGTTAATCTATGGTTTGATAAATTCACAACACTAATACATTTCCATAAAAGAGTTCATACATATTACATACATTTTAGATAAACTATAATAGGTATAGTTTATGATACATCACTCTACGCACTCGTACAAGAAGTGTACATTCATACAAGAAATATTTATATTCACACACATTTCACGTAAACTTGTTACCCTATATTGTGAGACTCTCTCTCTCTCTCTCCCCGTACGTCCGAGTGCGGGATATAATTCCTGGTAGTTATAATCAGAATCTCCTTGAGGGAGAACGTGATACTTGTATATAGATCTATATTGGGATTGACACCCCACACCTTGCTGCTAGCTACAGTTGGACCTGCAGGTCTACGGGTGACAAATGTCATTTCATTTTTCGCGACACTGAGAACGTCGTGGCAGGTTCACATAGTCATAGTATGATTATAACGACTCACATAGGGATATAACAATCCATAAGTTTACGGGATTTTATTTTTAAAACCTAGATGAGTTTATGTCGATTTAAAATCACCTTTTTATCTCTATGAGTACAGATATTACTGTACACTTTTGGTTTTGGTAGTTACGACTACACATCGTTTGAAACCACATTTATACTTTTAAGTATGGTCAATACTTGTTATTACTCGGTCCTCTAATTTAGGACTACATATATATAATGTATTAACAAACTAATTTTCATCTAGAACTGTTAGACTTCAACTATAATCGTTGACCGTACATGTTTGAGTCATATAAGAATTTAGTCTTGATTGGCCTAGAATTGGTGGTGCCCGCCTCATCTCCTGTTCCTTGTTTGGTTGTGGACCTAGGGCAGACCCACTATATTCAACGTTTTATCTAATTTAAACCTTATATAACTTATATACGCTGGACGATTATAGAGGAACTCTACGGGTCATTCTAGGATTCATTAATGCATCATATAGGAATATTTCTATTCACACTTAAATAAGAAAATATTGGATTTTCTGGAAATCAAACTATATCGATCTTACAAGGAAAAACGGTTTCTACTTCAAACAAAACTCTTATGAACTCACCAACCTTTGTGTTGACACTTTTTAAAACTACTTGTATTCTCAGGAAATCAGCGAAACAGGAAAACTTCATCGCTTTGAGGATGGGACGTTAAACCGTCAACAATTTATTTTGTCATCATAATGTAATTGCTTTTGAAACATATAAACATATACTTTGGTGTAACTTTTGCAATTATATATATGGTGGTTGTTTTTACTTTGAGCACTATTATACACGTTGTTGTGATACTGTACATGAAGTCCTCCACCCCCAGACGTTTCCGCCATCCTTGGTTTGGGGGTGCGACAGATTGGTATCAGAGCATTGTTTATAGTGAACTAAGTATATCGAACCACATAAGATATACAAACTATAAATACATTGGGACTAAGGTCTCTGATTTTAAGATTTCAAAACCACTATACCATTAAGAATAAATAACTTTTGTTAAAAGTATACATGCATGCATACATACTAAGGTCAGCATCATTTTAGGACAAAACAAAAGTAATGATTGTTGGATATCACAGGTGAGCCTGGGGATGTATGGTCAGTCTTGGGAGTGGCATAGCCTGATCAACTATGCTGGTCCGAGGAGTGATTAGCATATGCCCAAGAATGGTTGTGATGTGGCAACAAGTCTAAAAACTTACCAACACTACCACAATGAAATACCATAGGGGTATTTTGGCATTATTAAAATTACATATGTGAGAACTAAATAGATCTTTATCAATAGATCAATAGTTGCTTAGTGGATACATTAAAATTTTATGTATCCAGGACGTCATAGACTTAGAATCTGTGGATCTTTGCTCTACTTCATGTTCTCGTTGGATTGGGGATTTAGAGTTAGGGTCGTTTATTCGAAGGTCTATCCTGTCCCGAATACATATAATTAGTATGCACTAAACAATTTGTTGCAGTACCTGATAAAGATCATCATATAATTAGCTAATTAGTAAGTTTGCCTAGTTATTTCTTATATCCCCATTTCTCGCGAAGATATCATGGCTGGATTCCATCCACACGATGACCCGTACTACCCTAACCTCGACAATACCAAATGGCTCGGAGAGGAGCCAGAGAATGATTACCCAACCCCTGGAAATGGTCACCAAACTGAAGGCTATGCTGATGGTTCTGACTTCGACTCTGAAGTGGAGAACTTAACCCCGATGACTCTTGTTCCAAATCCTAACCCTTGTTCAACTTTTCAAGGCCCGACGCCTCCTTGGGTAGAGTGCTTGGAAACCTGGAGCGAAGAACAAGACCAACATATGGCGTTTAATAGAGAACGAAGTTTCTACAACATAAACGAAGGAAGCTCAGCAGATAGAATTTTTCCAATCCTAGTCTATAGAGTTGGCCGAAACGAGATTCGGGATAGAACAACTCTCCATAGTATCGCAGAGGTTGATGCAAATGCAAGAATACATACGACCCGCACCAATCGCCTTGAGCACACTCGTGAAAAATCTAAGAGAAACCACAAAACCTACTAACTCGTGAAGTTCATTCATATGGACTTCCTTTATGAACTATATATAAGGAATTCTTAAATCGAAGAATAATGCAGGAAAAATCTAATTCTATAACAACTGACTTGTCTTCACTAGTAGAAACTTACCATCTGATCATTTTCTTTTTGCAAACTCGTGACAGAATGATGCCACCAAGGAAAAGACCCAGACCTTCGGGCAGCACAGCGCCACCACCTCCGACGCCACCTCCCCAGCTTGATACCGAAATGTTCCAAGCTGCAGTAACAGCAGCCGTGGTAGCTGCAATGTCACAAATTGGCACAAATAGCACTGGTGGTGCTGGATCTGGAGCCACAAACCCTAACCACGGGGATAGTGCAGGACGCACAAGGGAGTGCACTTACAAGGACTTCACAAATGGCAAACCCGATTCCTTCGATGGAAGTGGGGGTGTCCTCGCACTAATTCAATGGTTCGAGAGGACCGAAGCAATCTTTGAGATTTGTGCTTGCCCCGAAGTGAGCAAAGTCAAGTACGCGACATTCACCTTCATCGGAAGAGCTCTCACTTGGTGGAACGGCAAGGTTAAGTCGCTTACGCTTGCAGTGGCTAACTCGTTAAGCTGGGAGGACTTAAAGAAGATGATGCTGAAGGAATATTGCCCAAGAGGTGAAGTGCAAAAGCTGGAGCAAGAACTATGGAATCTCAGAATGGCAGGCTCCGACCTTGTAACTTACACCAACCGATTTTGTGATCTAGCACTCCTTTGTCCCGCTATGGTCACCCCGGAAGATAAAAAGTTGGAGCGTTACCTCTGGGGATTGTCCCCCGAAATTTAAGATAGCGTGCTGGCCTCAAGACCAACTACCTTTGACAGCGCCAAGGAGTTAGCACAACAGCTCATTGACCATCATTCCCACCATGACACTATGACAACCACCCTTACCCAAGCAAGAGGAGGGAACAACGAAAGAAAGTTTTGGGACAACAAGAAGGACCAATCAACCCAAGGCCTCGCTAAGAAGCAACAGATCCTTGCGGCTCATGCTGCCACAACCCTCACCACGCCGACTCCCAAGAAACCATACGCTGGAACACTTCCGAAATGCAACAAGTGTAACTTCCATCACACTGGGGCTTGCCGAAAGTTGCATTGCAAAAACTGCGACAGAGAGGGGCACACTGCTCGTTTCTGTAAGGCACCAGCGCGACCCATCAACCAGGTACCTGGCTCTGGAGTAAGCCCAACCTGTTACGAGTGTGGAGAAACGGGACACTTTAAAAGGGAATGCCCAAGGACAAGAGATGCCGGTGGTGGTGGGAGGGTGCTTGCAATCACCGAGGGAGAAACCACTCCGGAACCGCCCGCAAATATCAGTACGTGTTTCTAACATCGACATTTAAATCCCGAATTTCTTTATATGCTAAATCTAGCATCGATTAAAGCATGCATTGTAGTAATCAAATTCTTGTACTGCGAAAAGTTATCGCCACCTTTCCCCTAAATCCCTGGATCCCCATTCGAAGTGCAAATTTCGGGACGAAATTCCCTTTAACGGGGGGATGATGTGACAACCGTCAAATTCTAGTCAATTCCAAAGTCAAATAAAGTAAACAAGTCAAACCGGTCAGCTCAACTAACCCTTGTGTACTTGGACTTACGTTCAGTATTTACTAAACAACTCACTATTCTAATAAGAGAACATAAATCGAAAAGTACGTACAACTAGATCTCTTTAACCTAAAAACTGTGCTACGTGGCGAGCCAAACCGATAAAACAATGTTGCATACTCATCGGGAGTGTGTAAGATCCTAAAACAAGGCTTAACAGGGTTTACAAACCTTGCCTTGCGAAGCTAGACACTCACAAATACCACACTCGAAACCTCTCTCAATCGTTATCACTCTACCTCTCTCTATTTGAAATCTCTCTAAGTATGTGAAACCTCTCCCAAAACTCTTTTTGTATGAGAAATCTCTATAAGTATGTTAAATCTCTCCCAAATCTCTCTAAGTATGTGAAACTTCTCCCAAAACTCTCTTTGTATGAGAAATCTCTATAAGTATGTTAAATCTCTCCCAAGTCTCTCTAAGTATGTGAAATCTCTCCCAAATCTCTCCAAGTATGTGAAATCTCTCTCGAATATCTCTCTGTATGACAAATCTCTCCAAATATGTGAAACCTCTCTCAAATATCTCTTTGTATGAGAAATCTCTCCAAGAATGTCAAATCTCTCCAAGTATGTGAAATCTCTCCCAAATCTCTCTCAAAAGCTTCCCGTAACTTTTTAGAATCATTCGGGTCATTCCGACCCTTAACCGGGTCAAAAACGGCTTAAAACGGGATAAAAACGAGAAAAATGGACCTTAGGAACCGAAACCCTCTTATAAGAGGCGAAGTTCCTTAGGACCCGAAGGTCCTCTTAGGGACCGAAAGTGAGAGGACCGAACCGAGCCAGGAGGAACCGAACCCAAGAAAAGGAGAAACCGAACCCAAGAAAAGGAGGAACCGAAAGTACTATTCACCCGAACCGAAGGTACTGTTCACCCGACCGAAACCTCTTGAGCCGAACCGAAAGTACTGTTCACCAAACGAACCGAAGGTACTGTTCACTACTATTCACTACAGTCCGTTCGGTTCGCACGTTCTCGCCTCTTATTCCCGAACCGAACCCCCGCCTTCTCTCGCTTCTCGCCCAGTCTCTTCGCGCCCTCTATTCTCTCCTCCCTCTCTCGGTTCCTTCCCTTCTCTCTTCTTCTTCTCTCGGTTTCTGCCTCCCTCTCTCTCGGTTCAGCACCAGAAGGCCGAACCTCGGCCAGAATTTCGCATATTTGCCACTTTTAGCCCATTTTTGATATTTTTAACATTTTAAGCCCGTTTTTCGTGATTTTAAAGCGGGATTTTCTCCAGAAATTATATTTTAACATAATAAACTCTAAATATTCATAATTTAAACATATTTTGATGAAAATCATTATTTAAATAATAAAAATCAAATGGGTGAATTATTAAAGGTGGAGTGTTGACTTTGCCTTATCCAATGTCACAAGCAACCACCCCACACCCACTCTTTGACTAACCACACCTCCCCACCTTACCTAGGTCACATCAATGTCCCTCACACTCAATTTACCTTCATTCCCACGTTTTTAGAGCTGGAACAAACATCCTCTCTCCTCATTTCTCTCATTTGCCCTCATTTCACTAAGAATCAAACACCACTTTTCTCTCAAACTTTTCCCACTCCAATTTCGAGATTCAAGGCTGATTTTCAAGTGTTCTTCCACTCTTAGTAAGTATAATTCATCCTCCTTATGATTATTTCACTTCATTCTACTCAAATCATGAATATCTTACGCAAATTCCATCATATTAACGTTAGAGCTTCGAATCTTCAAGTGATTCTTCAAGTGTTCTTGGGTTGAACACTTCTCTTCTTCAACAATCATCTATTGAAATCACTCAAGGTGAGTTCATCCCCCTACATTTTCATGTTTTCTCAAGTTTTCAGGGGGGGGGGGGGAATACAAGTTAAAACACTAAGAACATAACTAGATTTTTCTAACAGCCTTCATCAGAAAAGTTCAACTCCATTCACGGACTGTTTTGGGCATCTTAAACATTTTTGTTTTCAAAACTGTACAAGGTGCAAATAGTTCAAGTTTTTAGCTTTAAAATGACTACTTGCACATCTCCATACGATTTTTCTAGGATTTTTCCAAAACAGGGCAGAATTGCTAAATTTTGCCAACAGCATGTAAATATCATAACACTTTGTATTATGTTGAGCAAAGTGTATAATCATAAGTTTTAATATTTGAATGTGTTTCCTAGTTAGTTTATCATTATGAACTGAAACTAAGACATTCATATTAAATATTATTCATTCATTTTGGAACACGTATTATTTAACTATAAAAAGTATAGTTTGAATATATTTATAACACTAATACATTTCCATAAAAGGGTTCATACATATTATATACATTTTAGATAAACTATAATAGGTATAGTTTATGATACATCACTCTACGCACTCGTACAAGAAGTGTACATTCATATAAGAAAGATTTCTATTCGCACACATTTCACGTAAGTTAATCTATGGTTTGATAAATTCACAACACTAATACATTTCCATAAAAGAGTTCATACATATTACATACATTTTAGATAAACTATAATAGGTATAGTTTATGATACATCACTTTACGCACTCGTACAAGAAGTGTACATTCATATAAGAAAGATTTCTATTCGCACACATTTCACGTAAGTTAATCTATGGTTTGATAAATTCACAACACTAATACATTTCCATAAAAGAGTTCATACATATTACATACATTTTAGATAAACTATAATAGGTATAGTTTATGATACATCACTCTACGCACTCGTACAAGAAGTGTACATTCATACAAGAAATATTTATATTCACACACATTTCACGTAAACTTGTTACCCTATATTGTGAGACACTCTCTCTCTCTCTCCCCGTACGTCCGAGTGCGGGATATAATTCCTGGTAGTTATAATCAGAATCTCCTTGAGGGAGAACGTGATACTTGTATATAGATCTATATTGGGATTGACACCCCACACCTTGCTGCTAGCTACAGTTGGACCTGCAGGTCTACGGGTGACAAATGTCATTTCATTTTTCGCGTCACTGAGAACGTCGTGGCAGGTTCACATAGTCATAGTATGATTATAACGACTCACATAGGGATATAACAATCCATAAGTTTACGGGATTTTATTTTTAAAACCTAGATGAGTTTATGTCGATTTAAAATCACCTTTTTATCTCTATGAGTACATATATTACTGTACACTTTTGGTTTTGGTAGTTATGACTACACATCGTTTGAAACCAGATTTATACTTTTAAGTATGGTCAATACTTGTTATTACTCGGTCCTCTAATTTAGGACTACATATATATAATGTATTAACAAACTAATTTTCATCTAGAACTGTTAGACTTCAACTATAATCGCTGACCGTACATGTTTGAGTCATATAAGAATTTAGTCTTGATTGGCCTAGAATTGGTGGTGCCCGCCTCATCTCCTGTTCCTTGTTTGGTTGTGGACCTAGGCAGACCCACTATATTCAACGTTTTATCTAATTTAAACCTTATATAACTTATATACGCTGGACGATTATAGAGGAACTCTACGGGTCGTTCTAGGATTCATTAATGCATCTTATAGGAATATTTCTATTCACACTTAAATAAGAAAATATTGGATTTTCTGGAAATCAAACTATATCGATCTTACAAGGAAAAACGGTTTCTACTTCAAACAAAACTCTTATGAACTCACCAACCTTTGTGTTGACACTTTTTAAAACTACTTGTATTCTCAGGAAATCAGCGAAACAGGAAAACTTCATCGCTTTGAGGATGGGACGTTAAACCGTCAACAATTTATTTTGTCATCATAATGTAATTGCTTTTGAAACATATAAACATATACTTTGGTGTAACTTTTGCAATTATATATATGGTGGTTGTTTTTACTTTGAGCACTATTATACACGTTGTTGTGATACTGTACATGAAGTCCTCCACCCCCAGACGTTTCCGCCATCCTTGGTTTGGGGGTGCGACAGGTAACATAGATCATGTGATCCAAGAGTTCAGTTTGTGCTTTGGAGCCCAAGTACATGATAGTAAAAGTGACGCTTCAGGAATTTTATTGAATTAATCATTTCAGTTTGAAGTGTTTTAAGTCAAAAGTAATTAGATAGGGTTGTATAGCTCCTTAATACCTTTATGTGGATATAAAGATCATCAAAAACGGAGTTGGAACGAGGAAGTTATGGCCTTCTGAAGTTAGCGGGATTATGCATTAGTCTAGTATGTTGGGCATATATAGGTATACGTTGGGCGTACTAGACTAAGTGATCACGAATGCTTAACCTGGTATGCTGGGCATACCAGGAGTATGTCGGGCGTCCGACCGCTAGGTGCAAACCCTAATTTAGGGTCTTGGACCCTATTTAATGACCTTAACTTATTTCCAACCCTCCTTATTTGAAAGGATTCTGAGCCTTGGAGTGGTTTTGGTGGATTTTTGGTTCATCTAGAAGAAAAATAAGCTTGGTGTAGGAGCATTGATCAAGTTGGAGTTTATAGATTTAGATTTTACTCATATTTCTCAGCTTCATTGAGGTATAAAGTTTTGGCATTTCTCATTCTATGCTTAGATCTAGATCTAGTGGAGTTTTGGTCACATTTTTGGTCCCTTGAGTTGCTCTTATGAGTATAAGCTACTCTAGGAGTTTAGGATGTTAGATCTCAGTGTTTCTGAGGTTCCTTGTGCATAAAAATGGTAGATTTATGGGTTTAACTCAACCATGCAATGGTTGGTGTTCATTTCATGAGGATAAAGTGCTAAAGTTGGGTTTTGGGGCTTATTAAGCCATGCATAAGCTTAAAGCTTCCAGCTTTATGGATTAAGGCTTTGTTTTAAAATGGATTTGAAGTTTGGACAAGAAGGTCTTAAGGGATTAAGCCATCTAAGAAGGATTACCTCATACACCAGTACGCCAGACTCTACGTTGCGCATACAGGGTTCGAGCCCCATAAAATCCATTTTGTTACAAGATGTACGTGGGGTGTACCCAAGTGGTACGCTGAGCGTACTCAATCAGGAGACAATTGGTCTTTTTGATTTTGGGCCACTTTTGGACTCTAGAGTTTTAGGTTCTTGTTCGGCCATAAGTATTGTTGAGTTGGGTCATTGTTAGGCCTTGAGACTTTATGGAATTGGGCCCATATTGAGCCTTGAGTGTCCCTTGGATTTGGGCCATTATTGGGCTTTAAGTATCATTGCGTTTGGGCTACGGTTAATTAGGCTAATCGAGGGGAAGAGTAAAATGGTATTTAACCCTAGGAGTCGGGATTAGTAAATTAAAGTCCCGATTATGGTTTATGACCCAATTATTGATTATGGTTGTATTTGTTTGGATAATGTAGGGATTCTCCGGTCCAGTAGCCTGAACATTTATTTGATTGTTAGCGAGCTAAGGTGAGTTTGCTCACTATACTGTAGGAAACTTGGGATTGTATGTGCTTGTAGTCTTGTGACTCCTAATGTATGTACTGTATGCATGTATGCCTGTTTGCTATATGTATGTGGGGGTGAAATAGACTCGGTACAGCCTTGTGCTGACATATGAGTTAAAATAGACTTGGGGGTCAAATAGACCCGGTACAGCCTTGAGCTGACGTATGTGTATGGTATGTGGTATTTTGGGGAACCACTAAGCTTTGTGCTTACAGTTTTTATGGTTATGATTTCAGGTACTTCCGGTTCGAAATGGAAGGCTTCAAATTGATCGCAACGCATCCACCCATGTTTCAGCACTTTGTGATTTTGGGATTGTACTCTGATAACTACTTTACTTTGATATATACTTTTGAATGATTGGAAATGATAAATGGCGTTTATGGTTGAATTAAAAATGAAATTTTTATCTTATAATTTTCGGGACATTACAGTTACCAACGATGACTACAACCACATGCATAATCCACCATCGATACCACCCATTATATCAAATATTGCTAAATATCTAATCTCTATATGTTTGTGGATTAAAAATTAAACTTCCTAACTACTCCTAATTTCACATACGTCTAAGACGAGACTTTAAACTATCGACCTCAAAGAGAAAGAAATGTTATATGATAATATAATTATAAACTAATATATAATTGTCACTTCACATCATGCCTTGAAAACATTATGACTCGTAAAATTCGAAGCCATGGCCTTGCCACTACCCCTTTTTAGAACTTTGAGCATAACCAATATTTGAAGCAACATTAGTTTTGAAACGGTCAAACCAAAAAAAACAAGATTTATAATAAATTGTTAATAAAATAATACACTGCATTGCTTGGTTGTATAACTTTTCTATTGCAATATTATCTTTGTAATGTCTTTTTACAGGATATATTGTTATTTCTTAATAAAATAATATCGTTCAAAAGCAATTGAAAAATATGAGTTGTTAAATATCTAAGAAGGGTTAATGACATAAGAGGGTAATAAGATTTTAATTTTGTCCATATTAGGTCCTTAAAGTTTTTTTTTGTACATATTACATCAATATGGTTATATATAACTGTTTAAAAAGGGTAATAATGTTTTAATTTTGTCCACATTAGGTTACTAAAGTCTTTTTTTGTACATATTGCACCAACATGGTTGTTATAATCGTTTAAAGAGAGGTAATAAGGTTTTAATTTTGTCCATATTAGGTCCCTATTTTTAATATTTTTATCATTTCATTTAACTCTTATAATTTATATTAGTATCTACTTAGATGACTTCATCTGTAACAACGTAAATTTTAAAACAAAATTTTCATTTTTGCAAACATCAAAACCATCATTTAATATTCCGAAATTCAAATGTGTAACAATGTTATCATAACAAAATACATCCCATGATCATAAAAAAGTTCCTCCGTTTGTGTGTACAATCACGCCGGCGCCTTCCCACGGTCCTCGCTAGTACCTGAAACACATAACACAACAACTGTAAGCGTAAATTCTTAGTGAGTTCCCCAAAATACTACTTACGCACATACGCCTTTCCAGGCCCTGACCTTCCGGTCCATGTGTCTCAGCGGACTTCCGTCCTGACTCGGTAAACGTTTCGGTCCTAGCTGCGTCAACCTTACGGTCCACATCACAATGCCTTCCGGCCCATAACATATACGCCTTCCGGCCCATAACATAATGCCTTCCAGCCCATATCAAGCATATCATACATAGCACATATAAACGATTAACTTATCATATACAATGCATATAACTCATAACATATCCGACCTGCTGGTCACACAATAAAAACCCTTCCGGGTACAGTATAGTGAGAAAACTCACCTTGTGGAAAGTCTAAAATCTCGCGTACTCGCTATCTCCAAATCCCGACGACGACTCTACCTCACCTAATCATAAAAATATCATTTCAATAATTAAAGACTTCCACAAATAAACTTTACCCCTTATCATCATTCCTCAGAGGGTAAAAGACCATTTTACCCTTCCTTGACCCAAAGTCTTCATGTTGACCAAAACCCTAAAAGTCAACAAAAGTCAACCCTTTGAGTACGCGGGGAGTACATCGCCAACCCATGGATCGGGGTTGCACGTACTGGGAGTTACGCCCAACGTAACCATCAGACTTTAGCATACATCATTTCTGGTCTTAATTGGTTAAGCCATTACTCTAACTTCTAGATCCAGCTTTATTTATGCATCTATACCCATAAAGTCGATACCTTTAAGCCTTGGCATGGCTGTAAAGGCTCCAACACTTCTTAACATCATTCTATTCCAACTCAAGGACCTAGATCTCATGCATGGTGCAACATTCACGTCCAAGATTACATTTTTATGAGTCTACAACTCAAATAGACCAGAAATATGATGGATCTAAGCTTATGGAGACCATTTGCTCAAAAAGTCTCCACCTTTGGGACTAAAACCCTAAAAAATGGTACTTTAAGCATATTACATGAACTATTTGTCAAGATCCGAACTTTTTACCTTATAATGAAGCTTCAACCTTTGCAAAGCTCGTATCCACACTTGAACACCACTTCTAGCCTTCCCAATGAGCTCTTCTTCTCCTTTGCTACCTTGAAATGGCACCACCAAGCTTAGCATACTCCCAAATGGCCTAAGAATGAATACAGACTCTCTTTAGGGTTTATTTCTGAGGGATGGTGGCTGAGGATTTGAGCCACACATTCCTTTTATAGCCCTCCAAATTAATTAGGGTTTTTAGGTCTGGACTGGTTACGCCCAGCGTAACCTTGGGTACGCCCAGCATTCCCGAGGGTGAACACATCCAAATGAAGCGCGCGAGTACGCACATCATACTCCTTGTACACCCAACGTACTCGCCTAACATGCAAACCCTAAATGGAACAAATCAAAGATGAAGGGCTAAATAGAAGGGTACTTGGATTTCGGGCTGTTACCATTCTCCCCCACTAGAAACAGACTTCGCTCCCGAAGTCTCACACTGAAAACAATTCTGGATACTGATCCTGCATCTCAGTCTCGGACTCCCATGTCAGCTCGGACCCCTTTCGATGTTGCCACTGCACTTGTACCAAGGGTACTTCCTTGTTCCTCAGAACCTTAACCTTTCGATCCTTGATCGCCACTGGTCTCTCAACATAGTTCAGGCCTGCATCCACCTGAATATCATCTAATGGCACCACTGCCGACTCGTCGGCAATACATTTCCTCAACTGTGAGACATGAAAGGTGTTATGGATATGTCCCAACTCAGCAGGTAGATCCAACCGGTAGGCTACCCTGCCTTCCCTAGCAATTACCCTGAAAGATCCAATATACCGGGGTCCTAACTTGCCCCTCTTCCTGAATCGTATCACTCCTTTCCAAGGAGAGACCTTTAGGAGCACAAGGTCAACAACCTGAAACTCGAGCTCGGCCCGACGCCTGTCCGCATAACTCTTCTGGCGACTCTGTGCGGTCAATAATCTCTGCCCGACCTGCTGTATCTACTCGGTCGTCTGAAGTACAATCTCCATGCTACCCATCACCCGCTGCCCCACCTCTCTCCAGCAGATGGGGGTGCGACACCTCCTCCCATACAACAGCTCAAAGGGTGGCATACCAATGCTCGAATGATGGCTGTTGTTGTACGAAAACTCTGCTAAGGGTGAATAGGTGTCTTAACTCTCTCCAAAATCCAAAACACATGCTCGGAGCATATCCTCGAGCGTCTGAATCGTCCGCTCACTCTATCCGTCTGTCTGCGGGTGGTATGCGGTACTGAAATGCAGCCTCGTACCTAACTCCTCATGAAACTTCTTCCAAAACTTGGAAGTAAATCGTACATCCCGATCTGAAATGATCGACATCGAAACCCCATGCCGTGATACCACCTCCCTCACATATAACTCTGCTAACTTCTCCGCAGAAGAGCTCTCACTAATGGCTAGAAAATGAGCGCTCTTCGTCAATCTATCCACAATCACCCAAATTGCATCGACCCCCTCGCAGTCCTCGGCAATTTGGTGATAAAATCAATGGTAATCTGTTCCCACTTCCATTCGGGAATCTCCAACGGCTGCAATTTACCGTGCGGATGTTGGTGCTCGGCCTTAACCTAACGACAAGTCAGGCACCTCTCGACAAACCATGCAACATCCCTCTTCATACAGGGCCACCAATACTCCTTCTTTAGGTCCAAATACATCTTAGTAGCCTCGGGATGGATCAAGAATTTCGATCGATGTGCTTCCTCCATCAAAATAGTACGCGTACCGCCCACAAACGGTACCCAAATCCGACCCTGAAATGTCCTAAGTCCCCGACCATCTGTAACGAATTTCGATACCTAACCGACAACCCGCTCCCTCTTCTGGTTTTCTGGTCTCGCAGCCTCAGCCTGGGATCCTCGGTTAGTGTCCAAAATCGGAGTTATCACCATCAACCTCATACAAACATCGCGGATCGGGGCGCTTTCCGCCCTACGGCTCAACGCATCGGCCACTATGTTAGCCTTGCCCGGGTGGTACAGGATCTCACAATCATAATCCTTTACCAGATCCAACCATCTCCTTTGACGCATATTCAGATTTGGCTGATCCATCAAGTACTTCAGACTCTTGTGGTCCGTGTATATGGTACACCGAACCCCATAAAGATAGTGCCACCAGATCTTGAGGGCAAACACCACAACCCCCAATTCCAGGTCGTGGGTGGGATATCTCGACTCATGAGGCTTCAGCTGCCTCGAAGCATACGCTATAACGTGTCCCCTCTGCATAAGCACCGTCCCCAATCCAGATATAGATGCACACAGTATACCAGAAAATCCTCCATCCCTTCCGGGAGTGCAAGCACCGGGGCCTCGTAAAAATTCTGACGAAGGGTCTCGAATGAGGACTGCTGCTCCGGTCCCCATGAAAATGCAACACCCTTCCGGGTCATCTTAGTAAGTGGCACGGCGATCTTGGAGAAATCTTTGATAAACCTTCGATAATCGCCGGCCAATCCCAGAAAGCTCCTGATCTCAGTGGGCGATCTCGACACTTCCCATCTCATCACCGCCTCGATCTTGGCCGGATCGACCAATATCCCTTTCTGGTTAACAAGGTGCCCAAGGAACTGGACCTCTCGTAACTAGAAATCACACTTGGAGAATTTGGCATACAGCCTCTCCGATCTCAATACTCCAAGAATTTCCCTCAAATGCTCCTCATGCTGCTCCCTAGACCTCGAATATACCAAAATATCATCGATGAATACAATCACCGACCGATCCAACATCGGCTTGCACACCCTGTTCATAAGATCCATGAACGCAGCTAGGGCATTGGTGAGCCCAAAAGGCATCACCATAAACTCGTAATGTCCATAACGAGTTCTGAATGCAGTCTTCTGAATATCTTCATCCCGAACCCTCATCTGATGATAACCCGACCTCAAGTCTATCTTAGAGAACCAAGATGCCCCCTGCAACTGATCGAACAGATCATCGATCCTAGGTAACGGATACCGGTTTTTAACCGTCAACTTGTTCAACTCCCGATAATCGATACACATCCGGTGTGAACCATCCTTTTTCTTGACAAATAGAATTGGCGCTCCCCAAGGTGAGTTACTCGGTCGAATAAACCCCTTTCCCAACAGCTCCTGAAGCTGCGAGGATAACTTCTGCATTTCTGGTAGAGCGAGGCGATAAGGCGCCTTGGCGATGGGCGCCGCTCCCGGAACCAAATCGATCCGAAACTCCACTTGCCTTTCCGGAGGCACACCTGGTAATTCTTCGGGGAACACATCCGTAAACTCGCATACTACTGGAACCTCGTCAACCGAATTTGGCCTCCCCATGGCCACTCAAGTGTCCATCACATAGGCTATGAATCCACTGCAGCCCTGCTGCAAACTCTGTCTTGCCCTAGCAGCCGAACAAAATGCTGACCCACACCGGGTCCCCTCGCCATACACAGTAAGCACTCCCCCACTAGGGTCTCGTATAGTTACCAGCTGTCTCTCGCAGTCAATGACTACCCCAAACTTACTCAACCAGTCCATACCCACGATGACGCAGACATCCCCCATCGTTATAGGAATCAAGTCTATAGGGAACTTGACACCAAAAATCTCGAGCACACATCCTCGAATCACGTCAGTGGCGTATACCGCTTTCTCATCCGCTATAGAAACCCACAGGGGTCGACTCATCACCTCCCGATCAATACCGATGTGCTGGCTAAAAGCCAAAGATACAAAAGACCAACTCGCACCCGAGTCAAATAATACCAAGGCAGGTACAAAATTCACAAGAAAAGTACCTACGCATATCATAATATAAGCACAATATCTTAGCATAAAAGTAAATACACGAAAGAATACATACCAACTACAACATCGGGCGTCGCGCAGACCTCCTCCGCAGTCAACTGAAAAGCTCTCCCACGAGCCTTCGGAGCCTCGGCTTTCACCGGCCGAGTCTCGGTAACCCTAGAAGTAGGCGTAGATCCGTGGTGAAGCTGAGGACACTCGGCCTTCCAATGGCAGGTCTGGTTGCAATGAAAGCAAACCATAAATCCCTTGGGGAAATCCCTAGCAATGTGCCCCTCCTTGCCACACTTGTAGCAAGCACCTGATCGACATGCCCCCTCATGACCCTTGCCGCACTTTCCGCAAGTGCGGCCCTTTTGACCTCCCGTCCTCGAATCAGCGGACTTGGTCCGCTTGGCTGCCGGCTGGGACTGAGCCGGCCGCCGATCCACCCGCTGAGACTCGGCCTCCTCCCTGGCCCAAGTCTCCAACTCGATCTCTCTCTTCCTGGCATTTTCCTGGAGCTCAGCAAAGGTCTGGTATGACGAGTTCGATACGAACTCCCGAATATCCCTCCTCAGTACACCCAAATATCGGTTCATCCGAGCCTGCTCAGGGCAAAACATCGCCCTCTCATGAAACTTCCGAGTGATCACAGTAACCGAATCATTATCCTGATTGAGGGTCAAGAACTCCTGAACCAACCGTTCCCTCTCCACCGGGGGAACATACTCGTCCCTGAACATAGAAGTAAATCTCTCCCAAGTCATAGCTGAAATCTCTGCAAGAGTGAAGTTCGCCGTCACGAACTTCCACCATTCCTTTGCTCCCAGGCGGAGCTGGTTCAAAGCGAACTGTACCCTCAGATGCTCCAGACATGAACAAGTGTAGAAGCATCCCTTAATATCAGCAATCCATCTCATCGCAACGATCGGATCTTGCGTCCCGTCAAACTCGGGTGGCTTTGTGTTGCTGAACTGTAACATCCGGATTTTACCAGGTATCTTGTAAATCTAATTTTGTTGTTTTGTGAGAGGGGACTCGGCGAGTTGGAGCTCAGACTCGCTGAGTAGGGACGCGGGTTTGGGCAATGGAGCGCGCCTGGACTCGGCGAGTCCAGGATATGGACTCGGCGAGTCTGCGCTGGGTAATGAAACCCTAAATCTCCGGGTTTGAGGCCTATTTAAAGGACCTTATGGCCGTCATTTGTGCTCACCCAACCCTCAGTGAGTGCCCCCAGAGTCCTTGAGCGATTTGTGAAGAGAAGAGAGCCATTCTTGATCTTGTGTGTGTTGTTTAGCAAGAAGAAGAAGACCCTAGGCAAGAGGAAGCAAAGGAGGTTGCTATTTCGTGGGTTTGGAGCTTAGATCATCACTCTAGAGGTATTATCTCGGACCATTTTCTGTTTAATGAAGCATGATGCAATTTAGGGCTTGTGATGGTCATTTATGGGATGATTTGATGCCCATTGGTTCCCTCTTTGAGTTGAGGCCATGGATCTGGATCCATAGAGGTCCAGAGAGCCTCACTCATCAAGCTTTATGAGTGGCAATAGAGTCTTTGACCTTGTGTTGTAACATTTGAGTCATAAACATCATATATAGTCATATAGAGATTGTATGTGCATCAAGATTGTAACTTTACGTGCTAAATGAGCTTGGAGGGACTGGATCTATGGATTAATGAACTGGATCTGACCTTTAGAGCAAGATTGAGTCAGTGCATGGCATGGACTCACCGAGTCCGAAGAGCAGACTCGGCGAGTAGCATGAATGTTGCCCGACCACTCTGTGAGTGGCCTCGCCGAGTTGGGAAAAGTGAACTCAGTGGGTCAAGGGGGAGTCAGAATGGACAGGTGGACCGAGTCAAACTGGACTCGCCGAGTTGTTCTTGAGACTCGGCGAGTTGAGTCGTGGTGGCACCACAACTCGTGCCAGGTGGAACTCGTCGAGTTGAGGGAAATGCTCGACGTGTCAGGGGAGGGTTCCAGGGAAATTGGTGCATGCGCTCAGACTCGCCGAGTCGCTATAGTGCACTCGCCGAGTCTGGTCAAAGTTGACCGTTGACTGTTGACCATCGTTGACCTAGATTGACTTGTTATAGTGTGGTCAACCCTAGTTGGGAAAGTGTTAATTAGAGGTGTATTGTGCTATAGGGGGACGACAGCTCGACAGGTCGAGCGATTAGCGATTTCAGGTTTACGATTTACCGAGACACGCGAGGTGAGTCTTCTCACTATACTTTACCTTGAGTAGGTAATCAGAGTTATGTGATAGAGTATTTGTATGCTATGTATGTTACGTGTTGCACTGCATTACTTCTATGTGATTGATGCTGTGCATGTTTACAGAGTTAGAAACGGAAGGTTCACAGAGTTAGAACCTGAGGGTTCACAGAGTTTGGGTGCACGGACCCACAGAGTTATAGCCTCGAGTGGCTAATTTGTGTTATATGTAGTATTTTGGGGAACTCACTAAGCCTTGTGCTTACAGTGTTGATGTTATTGTTTCAGGTACTAGTGACGACCGCGGGAAGGCGCCGGCTTGATCCGTACACACACATATTCGGAGCTTGATATCATGATCTTGGGATTTTGTATTGTCTTGTTTGGATAATTAAAATGGTTGTTTTATGAATATCAGTGGAATTATGTTTTATATAAATTGAAAATTTTGTTTGAAAATTTTCGGTGTTACATGAACTCCCAGAATAGCAACTAGTCACCTCCCTGTGGTATGGCAGCGGCCACAGCTGCGGTAGCTGCAGCGGCTGCGGCCTCAGTCACGGCGGCGTACCGCTCATCAAAAGTCTCCACCAGTGTGGTCTTGATAGACCCAAACATCTCTGGAATCTCGGTCCGGATCGCTGTAGCCACCTCCTCGTGAATCATCTGACGAAGCTCCTCGTCACTCACACCGCTCGTACCAGGTCTGTGGCGTGGTCCAACCATAATGCCTCTGAAATACAACATAAAAATATCAGAGACTCCATCGAGCATAATCACACTCGATAACGCAACCCTACTCGGTCTCCGATACCTAAGGATTCTTACTTGGGTTGCCCACTGACCCGGTGTCTTCAGTAGCACGGGCCCAATACTACCGACTCCACCGCATCAGCATTCACCCCAAGTCCTCCTCCCCAAACCCCGGATCATGAGTACTCTATTCTTGCTATGCATTGGCTACCCACTCGCTCTCAAAGCCTCTCATAGCAGCAGGTTCCCCTAGACTAAGGCATCACAAATCAGGCCACTCTAGTCCTAATATGAATACCTAGTCTACTAGCATGCGTATCATATCATAACATATCTCATAACACATATTGTAAGGGTATTTTGGGGATTTTACCATTCGGGCACTGACTGACCATACACACTGCTTCTCCTTTGGTTGTTACGAAATCTTTTCTCAAATTTTTATTTTTATTAATTAAAAATTTTCCTCAAATCCTTGGTTTGAGTTCAGTTACGCCCGAAGGTGTATCCGAATCCCTCAAACCAAGGCTCTGATACCAACTTGTAACAACGTAAACTTTAAAACAAAATTTTCATTTTTGCAAACATCAAAACCATCGTTTAATATTCCGAAATTCAAATGTGTAACAATGTTATCATAACAAAATACATCCCATGATCATAAAACAGTTCCTCCGTCAGTGTGTATAATCACGCCGACGCCTTCCCACGGTCCTCGCTAGTACCTGAAACACATAACACAACAACTGTAAGCATAAATTCTTAGTGAGTTCCGCAAAATACTACTTACGCACATACGCCTTTCCAGGCCCTGACCTTCCGGTCCATGTGTCTCAGCGGACTTCCGTCCTGACTCGGTAAACCTTCCGGTCCTACCTGCATCAACCTTACGGTCCACATCACAACGCCTTCCGACCCATAACATATACGCCTTCCGGCCCATAACATAATGCCTTCCGGCCCATATCAAGCATATCATACATAACACATATAAACGATTAACTTATCATATACAATGCATATAACTCATAACATATCCGACCTTCCGGTCACACAATAAAAATCCTTCTGGGTACAGTATAGTGAGAAAACTCACCTTGTGGAAAGTCTAAAATCTCGCGTACTCGCTATCTCCAAATCCCGACGACGACTCTACCTCGCCTAATCATAAAAATATCATTTCAATAATTAAAGACTTCCACAACTAAACTTTAGCCGTTATCATCATTCCTCAGAGGGTAAAAGACCATTTTACCCTTCCTTGACCCAAAGTCTTCATGTTGACCAAAACCCTAAAAGTCAACAAAAGTCAACCCTTTGAGTACGCGGGGCGTACTGCTTGATGTACGCGGGGCGTACATCGCCAACCCATGGATCGGGGTTTCCACCCAATACGTTGCGCGTACTGGGAGTTACGCCCAGCGTAACCATCAGACTTTAGCATACATCATTTCTGGTCTTAATCGGTTAAGCCATTACTCCAACTTCTAGATCCAGCTTTATTTATGCATCTATACCCATAAAGTCGAGACCTTTAAGCCTTGGCATGAATGTAAAGGCTCCAACACTTCTTAACATCATTCTATTCCAACTCAAGGACCTAGATCTCATGCATGGTGCAACATTCACGTCCAAGATTACATTTTTATGAGTCTACAACTCAAATAGACCAGAAATATGATGGATCTAAGCTTATGGAGACCATTTGCTCAAAAAGTCTCCACCTTTAGGACTAAAACCCTAAAAAATGGTACTTTAAGCATATTACATGAACTATATGTCAAGATCCGAACTTTTTACCTTATAATGAAGCTTTAACCTTTGCAAAGCTCAGATCCACACTTGAACACCACTTCTAGCCTTCCCAATGAGCTCTTCTTCTCCTTTGCTACCTTGAAATGGCACTACCAAGCTTAGAATACTCTCAAATGGCCTAAGAACGAATACACACTCTCTTTAGGGTTTCTTTCTGAGGGATGGTGGCTGAGGAGTTGAGCCACACATTCCTTTTATAGCCCTCCAAATTAATTAGGGTTTTTAGGTATGGACCGGTTACGCCCAGTGTTCCCGAGGGTGAACGCGTCCAAATGAAGCATGCGAGTACGCGCAGCGTACTCCTTGTACGCCCAACGTATTTGCCTAACATGCAAACCCTAAATGGAACAAATCAAAGATGAAGGGCTAAATAGAAGGGTACCTGGATTTCGGGCTATTACATCATCATTTCATCTTCTTATTTTAGTCGCTTATTCACCATAACCACAGTTTCAATTGAAAGGTTACATAACAATTTTTTGTTGTTTTAACCAAAAAAAAAAACTAATAATAATCAAAGTCTTAATGATTAAGGTTATATTTGGCGCGCTACAGCTAGCTGATAAGTTAGTTTATTTTTCGATCCAAATATACCCCTTAATTAATTAAGAAAACATATTTTTTAAGTTCCCTTTATGTCATTATATAAACTTCACATAGTTTATAAGCCAATAGCAGAGCCATAGTCAAAGTAAAGAGTATCCTCGAAAAGTAATGCGGTATCCCTGATAAGTAATGGCGCATCGGGGATACCCTATTGGCGAAATCATTACTTATTGGGAATACCTCATTACTTTTCGGGGATACTCTTTTACTTTGATCATGACTTTGTCACCGACTTATAAGCTATCTGAAATTTATATAATGACATAAAAGATTATTTAAAAAATATGTTTTCTTAATTAAGTAAGGGGTATATTCGAAAATTTTAAAAAATAACTTTTAAAAAACTAATCTAAATAGCTTTTTAAATCGCTAGTTTATAAGCTACTTTTTAATTTGCCAAACATAACAACTTAAAAAGATTGAAAATTAAATTAGTTAATCAGCTAGTTGTGAAGCACCAAATACAACCTTAATCATTAAAATTTTGATTATTATTACTGTTTTATTATTATTATTATTATTATTATTATTATTATTATTTTTTTTTTTTTTTTTGTAAAAATGATAAAATTTTGTTATGTAAAATTTCAATTGAAGCCGTGGTTGTGGTAAATGAGCGATTAAAATGAGAAGATGAAATGATGAAGCCATCTAACTAAATACCAATATAAATTGGAAAAAAGTTAGATGAAATGATAAAAATATTAAAAAATAGGAACCTAATGTGGATAAAATTTAAACTTTATTATCACTCTTTAAATGGTTATAACAACCATGTTGGTGTAATATGTATAAAAAAACCTTACGTACCTAATGTGGATAAAATTAAAACATTATTATATTTTTTAAACTGTTATATACAATCATAATGGTGTAATATGTATAAAAAAACCTTAAGGACCTAATATGGCCAAAATTAAAATCTTATTATCCTCTTAGATCGTTAACCCTATCTAAGAATGGCAAATTGTATAGAACTGAAGGATTATTTTAATGTGGATAAAATTAAAATAATATTATATTTTTCAAACAGTTATATACAACCATAATGGTGTAATATGTATTAAAAAAAACCTTAAGGACCTAAGAATAAAATTAAAATTTTATTATCCTCCTATAGTTCCTTAACCCTATCTAAGAATGGCAAATTGTATAGAGTAAAGGACTATTTTTGCAGTTCACCAAAAATCAAACTTTTTCTAATAGACACGAGAAGCGACAACAAATAAAAACCATATGACAAAAGGAAGACAGCCAATAATGAACTATAAAATCAAGCACGACGAGTGGGCCCACCTATGACCTACCGCCTTTCACATCTCACATCTTAGCTCTCACTTCTCATCTTTCTCCCCCATCTCCTCTCCTCTCCCCTTTCACGTAACGCGGCGACAGCTCTATTTTCCTATCTTCCTCCTTTCTTTCCTCATCAAACAAACTCCATGGGAGACAACTGTATCTGTTGATTTATAGGAAGCAGGGGATGCTGAGATCGATTGACTGTGAAACCAAAAGACGAATCGATAGTTTTTTGTCTTTGAAAACTAGTAGACTTGTAGGTCTTTGCGGGTTTTATGGGGAGTGGAACATTTGTGGACGGGGTCCTTCGCTGGTTTCACCATCACAATCGTCGATCTTCTTCTGTTCCTAATCCTGATGGCCATGTGAATCTCGATTCTGAAACAAAATCATTACCCTCGTCGTCATCATCTTCGAATCAACTCACCATTACTGAAGACTTTGATTTTTCCGCACTTAAGGTTATTAGGGTTCCTAAACGCATCAATTTTCCACCTGTTTTCCCCTCACCTTCCGCCCCCATGGATCATAACAGAAAGGTTTCTTTCTTTTCATCTCTCACGCATTCCAGATCTTCTATTATGAATATCAGCAATGAGTTTTTCTGCAATTAATTCATGTCAATTTGCATCCTTAACGTCGCTTTTTTCATGACGTCATAGATTTTTAGTAATTTGTACTCTTGGTTTTAAAGAACAAATACACAAACTATACCATCAAACATCACGATAAATTGAATAAGTTGGTACCATTTGCTAATCTCCCAGATGATTGATTACATTTGTCGTTTTTCTTGTTGCTTTTGTTGATAAGTTGACCCCTCGACTGACAGTTTTGTGGGAGTAAGTATGAGGACCCCTTTATCCAGACTCGTCACAAGAACAATTATACTGTAATATAGTTGATTTGATTTGTCCAACCAACCCAATGTTGCATAAAAACAGGCTTTCAACTGAATACAAAGTTTTGCCCTTTTGGCTGCATTAACAAGATGCATCTCTAGTTTGTTTCTCTTTTGTTGATTAAAGGTGTGTTTGTTATTGTTAATCCAGATTGAAGCAGAGTTCTTCACAGAGTATGGAGAGGCAAGTAGGTACCAAGTTCAAGAAGTTATTGGGAAAGGAAGTTATGGTGTTGTGGGGTCCGCTGTGGATACTCACACAGGCGAAAAGGTTGCAATCAAGAAGATCAATGATGTTTTTGAGCATGTTTCGGATGCCACTAGGATTCTTAGAGAAATTAAACTCCTTCGGTTGCTGAAGCATCCTGATATTGTAGAAATCAAGCATATAATGCTCCCTCCTTCTAGAAGAGAGTTTAAGGATATTTATGTAGTTTTTGAATTGATGGAATCTGACCTTCACCAAGTTATCCGGGCAAATGATGATCTAACTCCTGAACATTATCAGTTCTTCTTGTACCAACTTCTTCGTGGGTTAAAATATATTCATGCAGGTTGGTTCTTTTTATCCTATATATACTTGTATGAATGGTGCAAATATATGTATGTATACTTTTGTGTTTGACTATTTGCCATTTATGCAGCAAATGTGTTTCATCGAGATTTAAAACCCAAAAACATTCTTGCTAATTCTGACTGTAAATTGAAGATTTGTGATTTTGGGCTTGCTCGTGTGTCATTTAATGATGCACCATCGGCCATATTCTGGACGGTATGTTAAAACCTATGTGTATGCTTTGTCTTCAGTCACTTTTCTCATTTGTATTTGTATATAATATAAATACATTTGGTTTGTTGTTCAAAAATCGAAATGTATGATTATGATTATGATTATGTATGTGTCATCAGTCATACTCATACGTTTGTATCTTCTTATTTCAATATTTAATTTAATTTAATTGTTGCAGGATTACGTTGCAACTCGATGGTATCGTGCTCCTGAACTCTGTGGATCCTTTTTCTCAAAAGTATGGCGCTTCCATTTATAGTCTAACTTTTTACCTTTTTAACAGCTTCTAAAGCTAAAATTACTTATTCACCCATTGTTGAAGCTGTTAAGAATTGTTGACATTGATTTCACCCCTAGGTTGTAAACCATTGAAACGAATTTACTAGTCGTTTCAAAAAACTGAATGTGGTTTTTCATTACGTTATATTATAATAAGGAAACAAGATTTATTCAATGTGTGTGTGGGATATCAAACTTCTATGTGAAAAAGTAAAAACTACCTGCCAACTGTTTTTGTCTTTTAATTTTTTTTTGGTTTTTCATCAAGTGATGTCTTGTTTGCAGTATACTCCTGGCATTGATATTTGGGGCATTGGATGCATATTTGCTGAGATTCTTACTGGAAGACCATTATTTCCTGGAAAAAATGTAGTTCATCAGTTGGATCTCATGACTGATTTGCTTGGCACTCCTTCCACTGAATCAATTGCAAGGGTTAGATGATTTTTTTTATCATTCAAAATGATGCTTCAAATGAGTTATATCTAATCTTTAAAAAAAAGTGCAGATTCGCAATGAAAAGGCAAGAAGGTATCTTAGTAATATGCGCAAGAAACCGCCTGTTCCATTTACACACAAGTTTCCTAATGTGGATCCTTTGGCCCTTCGCCTATTGGAACGCCTGCTTTCTTTTGATCCAAAGGATCGCCCATCAGCTGAAGATGTACGTGTATGATTCTATAAAGATGACAATTGACAAGAATTCGGATTGATTTTGGCATTGGATCCTTTTTGCAGGCACTGGCGGATCCCTACTTTCAAGGGTTGGCGAATGTGGAGAGAGAACCTTCAACTCATGCCATATCAAAGATGGAGTTTGAGTTTGAGAGGAGGAAATTGGGAAAAGATGATGTTAGAGAGCTCATCTATCGAGAGGTTTGGTTTGGTTTGGTTGCAACTTTTTTTTTTTTTTTTTGATACGTCATTTTGAAGTTAAATTTTTATATCATCAACTGATTCCTCTTATTATGCACATGCGACATGCTTTCTAGGACTGTTTTCCTTTCACACAAAATAGAGATTGAGAGCAAATCTTAGTGTCACCTTTTCAAGCGAGACAAAAAAATTTGCAATTTTTGTCGTTCCTATTATCTTTTGTAACAAATTAGTAATGATAATATTTGGTTGATAAATTAAAGCCAGATTAGAAAAAGGATAGATTTGCAATCTTCATATGAAAAAAACTTGGTTAGTGACTTAATGTTAAGGTTGTCTTATTTGTAATTGTATCAGATTTTAGAGTATCATCCTCAGATGCTTCAGGAATATTTACGTGGTGGAGAACAAACTAGCTTCATGTACCCAAGGTCATATGCTTTCTGGGCCCACTTGACAAGTTGTATTGTATTTGACTTTGACGCGTCGACAAGACAATAGTTGTCCCCCCATTTGATAACAGTTGAAAAGACGTGAATGCCCTCGATTTCTAGGTCTTTTTCAATGAAGAGGATGAAATTGGATTGATGTCTTTTGCTCGAGAGCCAGCCCATTGTTTTATGTGGGAGAAAAAAAAACTACAATGACATACATACATGGTTCTGAGTCCCAAGTCCCAGTCCAATGCTTTAAATTTAATCCATCTGAAAAGATTATTTTTATGCATAAATAACATTTTCCATTTCAAATTCTCACCCATGTTTGTAATTTACAAATACAATAGTGGTGTTGATCGGTTTAAACGACAATTTGCACATCTAGAGGAGCATTATGGTAAAAAAGGTGAGAAAAGCTCGACTCCTCCACTGCAAAGACAGCATGCCTCACTCCCTAGGTAAGTTTCTACTCTACATGATCAGCAAATTTAATACGCAATTAAGTTTTATACAGTAACAGTATGTATGTATGTATGTATGTATGTATGTATGTATGTATTACTTATATGTATTAGGCACATTGTGTGTGGTAGTGGTACTGTTAGGTAGTGTATTGGAAATTTAATATTATATATGTTTATTTTTATCATCAGGGAAAGGGTTCCTGCACCCAAGGCAGAAACAGAAACAGAAATAGAAACATCTGATGATACTGAAAAGCGGAATGCAGCTTCTGTTGCTACAAAACTTGACAGCCCTACAGGAGGATCAGACAATGCAGCAGATGAGCAAAAGGGAAACATGAGCGCTCGCAGCTTAATGAAGAGTGCCAGTATCAGTGCCTCCAAATGCATAGGTGTCCAGGCAACAAAAGATCCCCAGGTAAGTTTCAACCATTCACTTCTAAATATCATTCTACTTTTATATTATTTTTAACCATGATGATTCAATTTTTTACATAACATTTTACTTCCTTGAACAACACACCAACTTACTATTATTTATTTTTACTTTATTTTTCACGTTAGGACATCAAATTATATTTTGTTGCTATTTTCTGTACTTTGTATGAACTATTAAAATGGTGGTGCAGGAAGAAGGTACAACTGAACACCAAGAGGAGATTGATGGGTTAACACAAAAGCTTGCTGTTTTAAAAGCATGAGGATGTTTTAGAAAAAGCTTCTCTATTTTTAGTCTTCGTATTTTGAGATTAGCTTCATACACGGGTACAACTTTGAGGGTGTTGATATTCTGTTAATTAATACAATGTTTAAGTTACCAAGTATAAAACTACAAAGATTCATGACTTCAGATGTTTTTGTCCTCCAACTATTCTTAAGGTTATTGTAATTTTATTTATTTATTTATTTATTTTTATTTTTAAATTTAATTGGCTATTGAATTTCTAGTGCTTCTCCACTAGTCTAGTATTAGTTAGGTGTCCTTTAATATACATATTTGTAGGGCTGTAAACGAACTGAACGTTCAACGAACTGTTCGTGAAGCGTTTGGCGGGAAGTTCGTTTAATAAATGAACGAATATGAACACACATTCTTGTTCGTTTAGTTAAACGAACGAACATGAATAATGAACTCGTTCGTTCAATTATGTTCGTGAACGTTTGTTTATGTTGTTCGTTAAAGTTTGTTTATGTTGGTTCATATAAGTTTCTTTTATATTAATTTATGTTTAATTGTGTTTGATTACATTACTATATTCTATGTTCATTTATGTTAATATATGTTTGTTTATTTTTGTTAGTTGATGTTTGTTTGTTAATGTTCGTTTAGCATGTTCACGAACATACACGAACGAACATGAACAAAAAAACTCGTTTGTTTAACCGTTCATGTTCGTTCATTTGTTCGGTTAACTTAAACGATCGATCATGAACAAACCTCGTTTGTGTTTGTTTGATTCGTTTACAGCCATACATATTATCTTTTTCCTAATTTTGATATTTACTGCCAAAGCCAATTCACCTTCCTCCTCGGTGTATTGAGTTGTGTCCTGCATTAAGAATTTTATGCCATTAGCTTTTTGTTCCATAAACATATTTTATGCCATTAGCTTTTTGTTCCATAAACATTTTCTTTGTAGAGAAATATAATAATTTGTCTAATCTTGCATTTAGGCCCATCTTCATCACTTCCAACTAATATGAATTTTTGGATTTACCTTTGCCTTTATGTTTCTCTTCCTATTAGGCGGGAAGGTATGTAGTGACAAATTCAAAAAATGATAATGGTTACAAGGTGGATTTGGGAGGAAACCATGGATTGCATGCTACCTTTAATGTAGGAGATCTTTCACCTTATGTTGATGATGATGGCCTTGTGGAATTAAGGTTAATTCCTTTCAAAGGGGGATGAGATGATATATGTTTGGACCTAGATAGCCCAATTTAAAATGGATTATTTGCCAAGGAGGTGGGGTTTACTAATTTGGGCTTTGGAGTGTGCTTGATTTTGTGGGTTTGGGCTTGAAATGGGTTGGGCCGATTTGTTTTGGCTAAATGGAAGTTGTGACCACGTTTTTTTGGACTTGTTGGTGATCATGGAAGAAATTTGAACCATTTCCTAATCTTGTGTGTAGCATGGACGAAGATTGAAGAGTTTTTGGGAGTTTCTAGTAGTTAATATACTAGTTAAATAAAAGCTCTTAGTGATGAGCCTTTTCACTTTTGTAACTCATGGTTCATATAAACTATATACAGGGACAATTTTCCATGAATAAAAGAAGACTTTGAAGTTTGTTGCACTTTGCTCTCACCACCTTTTCAAGTGAGTGCATGGTCCCTTTCATCTTACACATAGATATGAAGTATTTTATATAAACTACGTGCCATGTGTGCATATTATCTGTATACTTGCTATCTATACTGGATGAAGAATTTTATACAAGTTTTATATAATTTAAACTATATATGTATTTATATCTACATAATATGTTGGGTAAAACATCGGTAGATGAAATATGAGTTGAATGATAAGTTGAGAGGTGATATAGACCATGAGGTAAGGGTGAGAGGTGGATGATGTGAGAAGCCTTGTTCCCAAATGCTGGCTCCGTTATCTAGCAGAGTATGGATGACAACCACAGACTATTCTAGACAGTCCAGTGGAACACTAGTAGGCTCGCAACCTGTAGGTGTTGTGAACGATGTGTTCACCGGTGTACTCTAAAAACCCATTGACATGTATTGAGAGTGGACTCTCGAAAACGATACTATCAATAAATGAGATAACCCTAGCAGCTATGCTCGAAGGACAATACTGGAAGCTGCGCCTCATATAGAATGTCACAATTCTAGCAGCTGTGCCTAAGTGATAGAACTAGCAGTTGTGCTTAACAACTGTGTCATTGACAATGATGAACTTCGTACCTATTCCTTAGGATAATCCTTAGGTATGAATAAATGAGAAATAACTGATTCTTAGGGAAGATCCTTAAGAGTAAAGATGATAATGAGGATGGGTAATTGGGTTAACTATTTGATGATTAAACATAATAATTATATTATTATGGGTTGAAAACCCTATGTACTCACTAGGTTTTCCAACCTAACCCACTCAATTTATTTATATCACAGGTGTTAATATGAAGTCATATTACAATGAGAGATTAAGAAGATATAAATCAGTAGTGATGATGTATGTAAGTTCTGTTTATGCTTATGTTTCTGTATTGACGATGACATCTCAAATGTTTTAAAATGAATAAAAATACTTTTCTTCGGAAATGCTTTGATAACGTATTTATTGTGTTTTATTGGGAAAAAATTCCGCAACATTTTTATTAAAAGAGGTACTCTGATTTTTATAAAACATAAACAAAATCGGTCTTTTTTGGTCGTGAAAATACAAATGTCACAGTTGGTATCAGAGCATTAGTTTAAGCGGACTAGGAATAAGGATTTATTTCTAGACTTCAACTTAGAATGCTAAGCAATGATCGTGATGATTGTGTCCAATATATTTTAGGTAGTACACCCGAATATACACAAGCACTAGCTTAATTAGGGAAGAGGCCCAAAATGTTTTTATGTGCTAAATGATTTGTTATGCTTTATGCTATTGTTTGATCAGATCTATGGTTCGTTGCCGACCGAATCTGGAAATTTTATGTGATCAGATTTCTAAACGTTTAATTACGGTGTTAGAACTGGCATGTAACTTTTCATAGTAATAAGGAGGAATACGCTTCTAAATATTACTCTATCTATATTTTCATCACGATACACCGAATGCCTGCTTTGGTGTGCAGAACATCCTGGTGAAGACTTGTAGTGAATTGAGTGAATGGAGGAAATGAGAAGGCTTACGATACTGAATGGTACCTATCAAAAGATATCGTAAGAGTGATATCATGCCTTTAGAATGCATCTAATAAATAATAAGTCCAGTACGGGTGAAGTACATGTTCGATTAGCAGAAAGAGAAATTTTTGGTATAGTCCATGAAGTTATCCCATCATCTGACGTTTCCATCACCAACCGAGTGAAGCAGAATTGATGATTGAATATACGCATGGAAGAAGTCCTAGTAGAGTCTAGGGAAAATTATATGATTTTTTGGACACATTTGTATGTGTTAAAATTTTTTATGTGATAATGACTTGGAGAACTGCGAGACAATACTTGGGACGAGTATGAGTAGGTGTGAAAGGTAGTAAATGCCTATACTACCGGAAGCACATGACTCACGCTTGGATCAGGTAAAGTCACAAGGTTACCAAGAAGCTAGTAATTGATACCGTTTTATTCAAATATGTCGTTACCATTGTTTCAGTAATGACTAAGAAGATGATTGTTATTCCGATCCTAGTGGTCATATAGAATTGAGTCTGACTATGATGAGTATGTTACGTGGTTCAGAGAACCAAGTTTGATGTAACATCTGACTTAAGCCGGAAGATTGAAATAAAAGATAATCAAAGTGATCGGTAGAGGTATCGCGATAGTTGCTTGTAGCTAAAAATTCTACCCTTTTAGATGTGATTAGAACATGAAGGAAGGTATAGTCTGTTATGGAATTTAACTCTAAAAGACCTGAGTCCAAGAATTGCATCATATAATGAGAGGTCATTAGAACATGATCCATCGGTCTATTATGATAATCGAAGGAAGAACCTTATCTCAAGTTTGTTAAAGGAGTCTCTAATAAATATTAAGATCGTGACATGAAGATCATGATTGGAAGTCCAACATGAGATAGAGAGTGGGTCTAAGATCGGGCACCGCATGCAGTCAGGAAGTGTTAGAGTTAGATACTCGTTCGAAGAAACATCAAAGTTATGGTTATTACTTAGGATGAAGAGATAACATATGGAGTCATCATGTGAGCCTGTTCGTTGATGATTTCGGGACGTAATCATCCTAAAGGGGGAGATAATTGTAACGCCCGTAGATCCAGGCTAGTCAATTTAGAGATAATAGGGGTTGAAAATGATTTTTCTACAAAAGATTATTTAGAATAAATAATCTTAACAAAGTTTTAGAATATGTCTCAAGGGTTCCATACATATAAAGAACGTTGAAATTCGAGTTATAACGAAAAAGTTATGGTCCGTCGAAGTTTTACAGCAAAACCGGCATGACACTAGGAGACATAAATAGTGAATTTTTGATAAATGAATTTTTAGCCTTAGTGATCTAAAAAAAAGTTGTAGTATACGCTAAACCGAGAGCGTCCATAAAAAGAACGTCCAAATCTGACTTCGTATGAGGAAGTTATGAAATTTCTAAGATTTGACATAGTAGTGCACGACCTGAAACTCGAATTTTAGATCGAGCGGTGTTTGGCCTACATGACCTAAATGAGAGTTGAAGATCTCATTAATAAGAACTCAATGGTAAAAAGACAGACGAAAACAGATGTCGGATGAAGAAGTTATGAATTTTTAACGGACTATTCCTGTCCCTGCCTGTTAAAAATATAACTTTAAAAATAAAGTCAAAATTAGCCAACACAGTCTAAAGGAAAGTTGTAGAGTATGGTCCCACCTACGTGTGGATATAAATAATGTCAAAAACAAAGCTCGTATGCGAAACTTACAGATTTTAGAAGATAATTAGTTTGTGGGGTAATCTACGAGTGACACGTAGCGCAATCTGGGCCACACCTTCTTTCCCACGACTTGGAAAAAGATGACGACATGTGGCAACGAACGCGCTGCGTTTGCACCGAACTCATCCTATAAATAGAGGCGCAAATCTCCCATTTTATTCACAACTCTCTACTTCTTTTCTCCCAAATACCCCAAAACCTTCAAGGTTTTTCCCTAGAACCTCCAAGGTGTTAGAAACAAGTCCCGGAGCGTCGGAAATCTCCGAGAAGAACAACTTTCAGCTCAAAAACTCTGCTTCGGTGAAGCCCGATTTTCGAGAAAACCCCGCTGTAAGTGAGCTACGCCTATGCTATTTTTAATATAGCTTTTATTTAAATATAGTAACGTTATTAGGATCTTATAATAAGTATTTGGGCTATTATTATGAGTTATATAATTGTCGTTATAATATCTTTTTAACCACTCGCAGTACGAGGAATCTGGTTTAAAGGGCTGCATAGGGTTGTTGAATTTTAGAAGTGCTATATGCTAAAATGGTCCTGCCCTCCGGTGTTTTATGTTTGGCCCCTGTCTGTATATAGTGGTTGAGAAATATTGTTTCATGCGTATATAATAGTAATAATAGCAAGATTATTAATTAGTCTCGGTGAATATTAGACTAAACTCTAGTGGTAATGATACTAGGTTTTGTCAAAGGAAAATTGTGTTAAGAGTAACGAAGTGTTGTACCAGTGCCAAGTCATCACCTTTTCAAGTGAGTGCATGGTCCCTTTCATATTACACATAGATATGAAGTATTTTATATAAACTACATGATATGTGTGTATATTATATGTATACTTGCTATCTATGCTGGATGAGCGATTTTATACAAGTTTTATATGATTTAAACTGTATATGTATATATATCTACATAATATGTTGGGTAAAACATGGGTAGATGAAATGTGAGTTGGATGATGAGTTGAGAGGTGACATAGACCATGAGGTAAGGGTGAGAGGTGGACGACGTGAGAAGCCTTGTTCCCAAATGCTGGCTCCGTTATCTAGCAGAGTATGGATAAGAACCACAAACTATTCTAGACAGTCCAGTGGAACACTAGCAGGCTCGCAACATGTAGGTGTTGTGAACAATGTGTTCATCGGTGTACTCTAAAAACCCATTGACATGTATTGCTAGTGGACTCTCGAAAACGATACTGTCAATAAATGAGATAACCCTAGAAGCTATGCTCGAAGGACAATACTGGCAGCTGCGCCTCATATAGAATGTCACAATTCTACCAGCTGTGCCTAAGTGATAGAACTAGCAGTTGTGCTTGACAACTGTGTCATTGACAATGATGAACTTCGTACCTATTCCTTAGGATAATCCTTAGGTATGAATGAATGAGAAATAGCTGATTCTTAGGGTAGATCCTTAAGAGTAAATATGATAATGGGGATGGGTAATTAGGTTAACTGTTTGATGATTAAACATAATATTTATATTATTATGGGTTGAAAACCCTATGTACTCACTAGGTTTCCCAACCTAACCCACTCAATTTATTTATATCATAGGTGTTAATATGAAGTCACATTACACTGAGAGCTTAAGAAGATATAAATCAGTAGTGATAATGTATGTAAGTTCTATTTATGCTTATGTTTCTGTATTAGTGATGACATCCCAAATGTTTTAAAATGAATAAAAATACTTTTATTCGGAAATGCTTTGATAACGTATTTATCATGTTTTACTAGGAAAAAAATTCCGCAACATTTTTATTAAAAGAGGTACTCTGATTTTTATAAAACATAAACAAAATCAGTCTTTTCTGGCCATGAAAATGGGGATGTCACAGCAGCAGACAATATTTGAGACCCTCCGACAGCGACTTTACGAGGCTCCAGTTTTGACACTCCCTGAGGGAGTTGAGGATTTTGTAGTTTTCTGTGATGCGTCCATCACTGGGTTGGGATCAGTCCTCATGCAGAGAGGACGAGTGATAGCTGACGCTTCGCGGCAGCTAAAGCCGCATGAGACGAGATATCCCACACACGATCTTGAGTTGGGAGTGGTAGTGTTCGCCCTCAAGATCTGGAGGTATTACCTTTATGGCGTCCGTTGTACCATATACACGGACCACAAGAGCTTGAGACGTACCATGGATTAGTCGAACCTAAACATGAGGCAACACAGGGGGCTGGACGTAGTCAATGATTATGACTACGAGATCCTTTACCATCCTGGTAAAGTGAATGTTGTGGCGGATTCCATGAGCTGCAAGTCAGCTGGACCTTCTGTTCCGACATCATGTATGAGGATTTCCGTGGACTCTCCACTAGTGGGACTGATTAGGGAGGCTCATGCAAAGGGAGTGCGAGAGGAAAATTGGAAGATTGAGAGGATCAGGGGCAAGATCACCCGATTTGTTCAGGACAGTCGGGGGTTGTTGACCCGCTGCGGTTGGGTGTAGGTTTTGGTGTCTAGCGGGGTTAGATAGATCATGCTGGAAGAGGCTCATAAGTCTCATTCTCTATTCATCAAGGGGCCACCAAGATGTACCGGGATCTAAGGTTGAGTTACTGGTGGCCGTGCATGAAGATAGAGATCGCTTGGTATGTCGAGAGGTGCTTGACCTGTAGGATGGTCAAGATCGAGCGTAAGAGGCTGTATGGCAAGCTGCAGCCTCTGGAGGTTCCCATGTGGAAATGGGAGCAGATCACAATGGACTTTATCACCAAATTGCCGAGGACGACGAAGGGATATGATGCTATATGGGTCATCGTAGATCGATTGACCAAGAGCGCCCATTTTCTAGCAATTCGGGAGAGTTCGTCGGCTGAGAAGTTGGCCGATGTGTATATCTGCAAGATCGTTGCTCGCCATGGGGTGCCGGTATGTATTGTCTCAGACCGTGATGTTTGATTCACCTCCCATTTCTGGAAGATGTTCCACGAGGAACTAGGCACGAGACTGCATTTTAGCACTGCTTACCATCCGCAGATAAACGACCAGATCGATCGGACCATAACAGAAAGTTGAGGATATGTTGAGAGCCTGCGTCATTAATTTTGGTGGGAGCTGGGACTCCTACCTACCCCTTGCAGAGTTCTCCTACAATAACAACTTTCATTCCAACATTGGTGCTCTACCTTTCGAGCTGTTATATGGGTGGAGATGTCATACCCCAATCTGTTGGGGCAAGGTTGGTCACCGGGTCATGGGACGGACCGAGGTGGTTCTTTGCAGACTACCGAGAAGATTCAATAGATCAGACATCGATTGTAGACTGATCAAAGTCGACAGGAAAGTTATGTTGACTGGCGTCGATTCGAGTTGGAGTTTCAGGTCGCTGACATGGTGTTACTGAAGGTCTCACCCTAGAAGGGTGTGATTCACTTCAGATTGAGGGGAATGTTGGGTGCCCGATATATTGGACCATTTTGGATTATTTTTAGGGTTGGAAAAGTGGTGTATACACTGGACCTTCCAGAGGAGCTCCGTCAAATTCATAACACTTTCCACGTTTCTCAATTGTGGAAGTGCATATTAGACGAGGATGCGGTAGTGTCATTGGATGACATTCAGGTCAACGAACGCCTGAATTACGTTGAGAAGCCGGTGGCTATCTTAGAAAGGAAGATAAAAGTCCTGCACAACATGGATATACCTTTGGTAAAGGTATAGTGGCAGCATTAGAGAGGATCCGAGTGGAATTAGGAGCCGGAGGCCAAGATGGGAGAGCAGTATCTGGTATTGTTCACCGCAGCAGGCTTCGAGGATGAAGCCTAGTTCAAGTGGGGGAGAGTTGTAACATGTCGATTCCCAGTTATGAAATTTTAATGATTTTATGCATTTATGTTTTAGAACTCGACGAGTTGGGAGGCCCCAAATCGTCGTGTAGAGATCAAAATCTTCGCACATTTTCATGGACCTACTCGACGAGTTGAGGAGCCTCAACTCGACAAGTTGGCAGCTGAATGAGAAACCTAAATTTTAGGGTTTGCACCCTATTTAAAGGCCTTAAATCTCATTGTTGGCCTCCCTCATCGTTCCCTTAGTGCATAGAAAACCCTAATCGTGCCTCTTTCCCCATTTTGAGTGTGTGTGAGCTTAAAGAGTATTCTTTGGTGCTTTTCTTGAAAGCGCTTGAAGTTGGCGGTGCAAAGTTGAAGGGAGAAGTTTTAGATCTGGGTTTTCAGTGTTGTTGTAGCCACTTGGAGGTATAAAGTCGTTATCTTGATCATCCCTTTTTCTAGATCTTGTCTTTTGAAAGTTTTGTCCATTATTAGCTTATTTTGGGACCATTCTTGGATTTGAGCATGTTATGAAGTTATGGTTTTAGATCTGGACATCTCATGGCCTCCATGGACTTAAAGTTGCCAACTTTATCAAGTCTTCTACCTCCTTCATGCCCTAGGCCCCTTGATAAACCTTATTTGAGTGTTTTAGCCCTCTTGATGCCATGCATTGATGTAAAGATAACAACTTTAAGTGGTATTTCAGTCCTAAGGGACCAAATCTATAGTTTGGGGATTTGGTTTTGCTTGGAAGGGTCTAAATGCATCAAGGCTAGGAAAAAGCGACGAGTTGCTCTACCAACTCGATGAGTTGGATCAGGTTTTACCGCCTTCTCGATACTGAGTGAACTCGATGAGTTGATGACATAACTCGGCGAGCTGGCTAGAGTTTTCCCGATTTTCTAAACACTGAAGGAACTCGACGAGTTGCCAGATGCACTTGATGAGTTGGGTCAACATGGACTGTTGACTTTTGACTTTGACCATGGTCGACTAAGTTTGACTTTAAGGGTATTTCTGGTATTTTGTGATTTTAATGAAGTTAGTAACATGGTGGTTGTAGACACCTGAGTTTGAAGTTGTGAGTTGGGATTTGATCATATCGGTCCAGCACTACGTGTGAGGTGAGTTTTCCTCACTATACTTACAGGTCGAAGGCACCAATGTCGGCCGAGTGGATTAATGTTATGTTACGAATATGCTGTTATGATTTGTTAGATCAGTATCCTGGTAGACATGATGTTGTATGTTGTAGTGGTTTGTTAGATCGGTATCCTGGTAGATAAGATAATGCTATGATAAGTGATCTGCTAGATCTGTTAGACTGTATGTAGACTGTTATGTGATTATCTGATATATGTTCACATGTTTGACCGATGGTTGGGGTATTCCATCCTGTTGGATGATTGGACCCACAATATGTTGGCATTCCAACCCGATAGTTGTGGGTCAGAGGTATTCCATCTCGATGGATGATTGGACCCATAATATGTTAGCATTCTAACTTGATGGTTGAGGGCCAAGGGTATTCCATCCCGATAGATGATTGGACCGATAGTATGTTGGCATTCCAACCCGATGGTTGAGGGCCGAGGGTATTCCCTCCCGATGATGATTGGACCCATAGTATGTTGGAATTCCAACCCGATGTGTCACAATTAGGAATTTTTGTGCCTTGTAACCAACACTTAAACCAAATTATGAATCAAAAACATAAGAGCATGTATGATGCATACTCTATGACAGCAGAACTTCAATCAAACACCCCATGCAAGCAATTCAAATAGTCATTAAGCAATTGGAAACCCTAGAAGTTCTTGTTTAAGTCCATTTTTGGACTAGGACTTCCTTATTGGGCCCAATATACCAATAAGCTTCCAATTTGGCTATCTTGGGCTTAGAACTCTTAAATGGGCTCTAATTGGACCCACTTCCATTTAATTCAATATTTTTTGGCCATATTGGGCCTAGAGGGTTATAGATTAATTATATGAACCATTTTGGACCATAATTAACCTAATCTAGCCTATTAGGTCATAAAAATCACATTTATATTTTTTTGGGGCCAAAAATCATCTAACCTAGCTATAATATGGGCTTAAGGGCAAAAAGCCCAAAAACCTCCTCTCACCCTCCCCATTCTCGGCCCAAGACCAAAAGAAGAGGAGAGTTGGCTTTGTGAGTGCCACCTCACAATTGTTCAAGGGACTTCCATGCAAGGAGACTCAAACATCCATGCACTCACATACTTCCATGACTAGCTAACTCTCTCTCTCTCTCTCTCTCTCTCTCTCTCTCTCTCTCTCTTGCTCTCGGCCGAGTCCAAGCACACACATATACACATTTCACTCTCCTTTCTCTCAAGGAAACTCTCTCATATCTCATCCATATTTCGAGATCTAAGGAGGATTCAAGGGGATTTTTACACAAAAATTATCATCTAAGGTAAGAAATCTCTTAGATCCTTAAGCTAGCTACTTCATTTCATCCAACAATCACCTCTTAATTCATTCAAACTCATGATCTAGCACCTAAGAAGCATCCAAGTTCGAAATCTTCCAAGGAAGGTTGCTAAGGCCGAATTTCTTCTCATTTTCTTCCAAAAACGGAAACCACACCCAAAGGTGAGCTTCATACCCCCTATTTTTCGGTTTTTATAAGTTTTTGTGGGGGAGAATACAAGCAAATGTGTAGATCTATGAGTATATGTATGCCTTGTGTGATTTTTATGGTTATTGTATGATCTTATGTGATTGTGATGTTTATACTAGTCAAAAGAACTTAAAAATCGAGATCTACAATAAGAAGAATGAAATAAGTATAACTTATACCATTTCACACTAATCAAGTCTAGAAAAATAACCTAGTTGGTTAATATGAACATTTTTGGACTTAAAACCCATTTTTGGGCTCAAAATGCCAAAAATACAAAACTAAGGGGCCCAAAACGACAAAATGTAAATTCTGAAGGTTGAGATGAGTCTAAACAGTTTCTAATATGTATTTTCTAAATATCAACACTTTCGAAGGGTTAAAAATGTGAATTTTAAACATAATGGGCCAAAATGGGCTTTTCGGCCCAATGAAGCCCCAAATTGCGAGATTTTTGATTTGGAGGGGCTGAAACTGCACATTTCTGTAAAACAGGGGATTACTTGTGTACTAAAACTATTTCAAGAGCCAAAAATGCTTTCAAATTAAAAAGGGAGAAAAGATGCAAAAATTTTCCATCTTGCGCTAAAATTGGAAAAGTTGCGAAAATGGAGGTTTCTACCGAGAAAATTTCATTTTTGAAGGACTCAAGCTGTTTATCAAGTAAATTTGTGCTAAAAATGTCTTTCCAATAATTTTTTATACGAAAGTGTCAAGAAAAATAGTTTAAGGACTAAAATGGGAATTCTTTTATACACAAAGGGTTAGAAGTGTAAATTTTATCCAAGAAGGGGCTTAAAAAGATAAACTCTAATTCTTAAAACAACAAACCCCTTAAAATAAAAATACGAGTACTACGTCTACCGGCGAAACATAATAATAATTATACTTTCAACACCAATATCGTTAGCAAACGAATTGATTCGGTCTTGAATCAATAACGAATCAAAAATCAATAAACAATGGTACTTCAATACACACGCGGTAATTTACGAGAAGTCAATACACAATCTTTGGGCTCGAAAGTTTCAAATCGTGCTTGTTGGGCCTAGCTAGCCCAATGACATGATCTTTAGGCTCGAAGGGAATGCGCTTACATGTTATTGGGCCTTATATGACCTAATTCTGTGTAAAAGGACTTTCAATGGCTTTATTGTGCTGTTGGGCCCCAAGGGTCCTTTGGTACTGCTAGCAAAGTTGAGAAGTCAAATGCGAGTTGGGCCGAGTGCCTTTCGCATTCACGATAGCCTTGAACGACCTATGGAAATAACGCGGGGCTTCGTACACTCTTTTCTCCTCGGTTGTGGGGCTATGAGAAGTCAGGGTGGTTGGATTAAGTGAGTAGTACGGACGACACCTAAGGGATCGTTTGTATTTGTTAGTTGTAAACTAGTCATTTTCATTAATGCGTGATTATAACGACTCACAACCCATAATTAATCCAATGTCACCTAGAGTTATTGAAAACAACGTCGTATCGGAATAACACAAACTAATCCACGTAATTTGATGTATTGGGAAAACATTGGGTTTTCCATGGGGAATTCAACACTCTTAACTATGTGATGTACAAAAAGTTTAACAGTTATTCACGTTTACAATAATCAACAAGCATACTTACGGATCTTCACACCTTTTTTTTATATACAACACTTTTTTTTTAGAAAATATCGGATTTTCTGTGGTTTTCAAAACTATACAAATCATTTCTTTTCAAACCTTACTTATGAACTCACCAACATTTCATATGTTGACGTTTTTCCAAAATACTTGTATTCTCAGGTAACAGGTAAATCGATGAAAAATGTATCCAGTGATGTCATAATGTTTGTTTAATTAGCATCGACCGGTTTATGTTTTGGGAATGTAATGTTTTGAACAATGTACTGAATGCAAATAATATCGGTTGTAATATTTCAATGCATGGTGACGAATGATGTTATGATTCATGTATACTCATTGTGATGGTATTCAATTGAGTCACAAGAGCCCTTGGATGTTTCCGCCGTCTGGTTCGGGGGTGTGACAGATTGGTATCAAAGTTCTGTTTATAGTGAACTAGCATATCTAGCCACACATTAATATGCAACTATAAACCAAAAGAGGGACTAACACAACTCTGAACGAAACAAGTAAAACATAACAATAAAACACCCTTTCTTGTATTAGGAACGAGAACCTAACGCCGAATCAAACAAGATAATGCTAGTATCTCGGTTAATCCGGGATTGTTCTTAGCTGTATCAAGGAGCGGATGTAGCCTGATCAACCACATTACCTCCAAGGTATCACTACCACACGTCCTGAGGAGATCGTGATAGCTAGGGAACCTAAAAATATACCCCTTTAGCATAAAAAAGGAGAACATTCGTTAAGTCTATGCAATAGTGGTAGAGTCATAGGATAACGATAGTTTATTCGTATACCTTCTCCCAGTCTTCATGGAAGGAGAGCAGCAGGGCATTCAGTTTCATCAAGTCTTAGTGGCTCACGTGATGCTTGAAGATGAACCAGAAGGGAATCAAGAGGGAGCACACGACGTCGGACCTGACGAGTACACGAACACCGAATACGAGTTTGAGGAGACCGATGATGACATGGAGGAAGAACAAGACTCAGGCAAAGATCACGCTGCATCACCTGTTAGCAAGGTGCAGTAGGACCAACCACACCCGAAGTTGACTCAACCGCATTCCAGGCAGCTGTATCTGCTGCGGTCACCGCAACAATGGCACAAATTCACCAAGGGAGCAATGGAGGAGTCAACGGGAAAGGGTCCGAGAGTTCGAACAACGGAATGAATCAAGGACCCACCAAAACATGTACCTACAAGGACTTCACAAACGCCAAACCACGAACCTTTAACGACACTGGAGGAGTGATCACCCTGAAATGATGGATCGAAAAGGTGGAATCAATGTTCGAGATATGCGATTGCCCTGAAGAGATGAAAGTAAAGTTTGCTGCATGCATATTTGTCGACCAAGCACTCACTTGGTGGAACGGGCACGTAGAAGCCATAACACTCCCCGTAGCCAATTCCATGCCATGGTCAGAAATGAAGGAAATGCTGATGGCTGAATACTGCCCTCGTGGTGAGATTCAGAAAATGGAGCAAGTGCTGTGGAACCTCACTGTACGGAATGCTGATATCGATGCCTACATATCAAGATTTAGTGAACTATCTCTGTTATGTCCGGGCATGATCACCTCGAAAGGAAAGAAGATCGAGCGATTCATCTGGGGACTAACCTCTCCGATCCAAGGAAACGTGATAGCTGCAAATCCCGAAACTTTCGACAGTGCTAAGAGATTGGCGAAGAAGCTGTATGACCACAACAACAAGAAGGGTGAGAAGCCAGCGGAGGCTGAAGGCAAGAAGGAAGGTGATGGAAAGAAGAGGAAGGGGCGTTAAGACCCCGAGACTTCTAAGAAGCAACAGATAGTGGCAGTTAATGCTGCCACCGCACAAGTTCCGGCCACACCACATGCTCCAGCCTCAGCTGCTTCGAATGCTCATAGACCTTATTCCGGTAATCTTCCCAAGCGCAACAAGTGTGGTTTCCATCACAATGGAGAATGCAAGGAACTGCAGTGCACCAGTTGCAATCGGAAGGGCACACGACAAGATATTGCAGGACTTACCCTCCTCAGAATCAACAACAGGGAAACAGCAACAACAACAACAATCGCAACAACAACAACATCAACACCGGCAGCAACAATGCAGGACCTAGCCACACCTGCTATGGTTGTGGAAGGACTGGGCATTTCCGCCAAGATTTCCCTAACAACAACAATCCCGGAAATGGAGGAACAGGAAGGGTGCTGACCATGGGTCAGGGGGAGGCGATCCAGAATCCCACTGTTGTTACTGGTACGTTTCCCCTAAACCACACTTATGCATGCATCCTATTTGACACTGGAGCCGAGCGAAGTTTTGTGAGCAATAAGTTTAAACATTTATTAAAACAACCCCAGAAGCTCAATGAAACCTTTATGGTGGAAATGGCCAATGGGAAAACCAAATCCACTGGGGAAATCTACATCGGATGTACCCTAACTCTAAATCAACACGTCTTTCAAATAGACTTGATGCCTATTTCCATTAGGAGTTTCGATATGATTATTGGCATGGACTGGTTAAGCCCCCACCATGCTGAAATTATGGGTCACGAGAAGGCCGTTCACCTTCATCTTCCCAATCACGAAACCCTAGTTATTTACGGAGAAAAACCTAGCACGAACCTTCGCATCATCTCGTGCGTCCAGGCACAGAAGCATCTACGAAAGAAAATTTTCACGTTCTTGGCTCACATAGTGGATAAAACTAAGGAAGAGGTTAACATTCAAGGCATCCCAGTAGCACGTGAATTCCCAGACGTATTTCCTGAAGATCTTCCTGGAGTACCCCCAGAGAGACAAGTTGAGTTTTGAATTGACCTCGTTCCAGGAGCAACTCCTCTCGCTAAATCACCCTACCGGTTAGCTCCTGCTGAAATGCAGGAATTGTCCAGCCAACTCAGCGAACTCCTGGGCAAGGGATTCATCTGACCTAGTTACTTGCCATGGTGAGCTCCAGTCCTCTTTGTCAAAAAGAAGAACGGATCTTTTAGAATGTGCATCGACTACAGGGAGTTAAATAAACTCACTGTCAAAAATCGCTATCCACTCCCACGAATCGACGATCTATTTGACCAGATCCAAGGAGCTAGTTACTTATCTAAGATAGATCTACGGTCCGGATACCATCAACTCAAAGTCCGGGAAGAGGATATTCCAAAAACCGCTTTCCGAACTCGTTACGGACATTATGAATTTGTTGTAATGCCCTTCGGACTAACAAATGCCCCTACCACATTTTATGGATCTGATGAACCGAATATGTCGACCATTCCTCGACAACTTTGTCATCGTCTTCATTGACGACATTCTTATCTATTCCCGAAGCGAGGAAGAGCATGGCCAACATCTCCGACAAATCTTAGAAACTCTGCGAACGGAAAAGCTATACGCAAAACTCTCCAAGTGTGAGTTTCGGCTCCGTAGCGTGAACTTCCTAGGTCATGTTGTTAGCCAAGGTGGAATTCATGTGGATCCCTCTAAGGTCAAAGCCGTTGAAGGATGGGCAGTCCCGACAACACCCACATAAATTCGTCAGTTCTTAGGCCTAGCGGGCTACTATAGGAGGTTCATTCAAAACTTCTCTAAGATCGCCAAGCCACTTACCTCGCTTACACAAAGGGGCGTACCAATCAAATGGACGGACAAACAAGAAGTTGCATTCCGAACCCTGAAGCAAGCCCTCTGTAGTGCCCCGGTACTATCCCTACCAGAGGGAACGAAAGATTTCGTGGTCTACTATGACACGTCGAATCAGGGTTTAGGTTGCGTTCTCATGCAGCGTGGAAGAGTGATAGCTTACGCATCCCGCCAACTAAAGACACACGAAGTGAATTATACAACCCATGATCTGGAATTGGGAGCGGTGGTCTTTTCTCTGAAGATTTGGAGGCATTACCTTTATGGTACGAAGTGCACCATCTTCACGGACCACAAAAGTCTCCAGCATATCTTGAACTAGAAAGAGCTGAATATGAGGCAACGAAGATGGGTTGAACTATTAAACGATTACGAGTGTGAAATCAAATACCACCCAGGCAAGGCCAACGTGGTAGCTGATGCCTTGATCCGGAAGGAGTACTCTAATCATCGTGTGAAAACTCTCTCAATAACAATCAAATCTCACCTAACCACTCAGATCGGGGTAGCCCAGTCAGATGCCATGAAAACGGAAACAGAGCAAGCGAAGCATTACACGGAATGGAGAAGAATCTAGAGGTAAAGGAGAATGGAGTATACTACTTCATGAACCATATTTGGGTCCCTAAACTTGGAGGATTTACGGAGGTAGTCATGAATGAAGCTCACAAAACGCGATACTCCATCCATCCCGGTTCGGATAAGATGTATTTGGATATTAAACAACATTATTGGTGGCCTAACATGAAGGCAGAAATTGCCACATATGTCAGCAAATGCCTTACTTGTTCCAAGGTAAAGGTGGAGTACCAGAAGCCCTCGGGGTTATTACAGCAACCGGTGATTCCCGAGTCGAAATGGGAAGGGATTTCTATGGATTTTGTGACCAAACTACCCAAGACGTCAGATGGACTAGACACCATATGGGTAATAGTCGACCGACTGACGAAATCCGCTCATTTCCTGCCAATAAAAGAATCCTACAAGATGGAGAGACTGACACGATTATACATTCGAGAAATCGTGAGACTCCACGGAGTACTAGTGTCTATTATCTCGGATAGAGACAGTGGATTCACTTCACGTTTTTGGCAATCACTTCAGAAAGCACTTGGAACCCATCTCGACATGAGCACCGCTTATCACCCACAAACGGACGGTCAACGTGAATGAACGATCCAGACGCTCGAAGACATGCTTCGCGCATGTGTGATAGACTTTGGGAAGTCTTGGGATACCCACTTACCCTTAGTCGAATTCTCGTATAACAACAATTACCATTCGAGTATCAAGGTCGCTCCTTTCGAAGCACTATATGGGCGTAAGTGTAGATCACCATTGTGTTGAGCTGAGTGTTGGATAAGGTGTCTAAGTCCATAAATATTTCCGGTATGTACTTGACCCGACCCGGCATGGTCCATTTGGGTTGCATGGTACCATGCAATTGGATAGATTAAATGAGAGAAATAACATTTGGAGATTATTAATATATTATAAGTTCTAATATATTAATAATATTATTTGATTAGTTTTATCACGAATTAATTTAGAATTAATTAAGTGATCAAAAGATAACCAATTAAATATATGGGTTGATTATGTAAATCATCCATATCTTGTATAGTGGGCTAAGAGGCTCAATGGATTATCAAGTTGGGTTCTACCCATAGGATGCTCCATGGGAGTTACAAACCCATGGGTCATGGAAATGAAGAGTCATGACACATTAGGGTTTACATGGTGTAACCCTAGATGTGTCAACACTATATAAGAATCCTATTTTCCACCAAAAACGGTTACACATATGAAACAAGAGGGCTAGGCCGATTTCTAGAAGTGTGTATTCTCTCAAAAGTCTTTCCAAGAGCATTTGGTGTTGTGTGAAGCATTTGAGGCATCACACTTGGGGTGCTAGGCTCATAAGGTTTCAAGGAATATAAGCAACAGCAAGGTAAGTTATTCTATCTTTCATTCAAGTTAAAATTGTTCCCGATGTATGCTAGATAGGAATATAGCCTTGGAATTCAACTTTGCATGATAATTAGACAAACATAGATCGAAGGTTATTAGGGTTGCATGTACACTTAGGAAGTGTTAGAATGCTCAAAACCCATCAGTGGTATCAGAGCCTAGGCTTGTTTGTTTGTTATTTGTGCTAAAAAGTTGAAAAAAGTCGAAAAACTTGTTGTCTGACTGCTGGAGTCGCCGAGTCCATGGAAGGACTCGTCGAGTTCACTTGTATCTTCAACCTACTCGTCGAGTAGGGTCGACAGAGTGCATATTTTCGACTTTAGTTGCTGGAAATGGATTAGAAACATTACCCTAAATTGTTTCGGTACTTGAAAGCTTGTTTTAGATGGTGTAATGTCTTTGCTAATTCATTTACAACAACTAGTTATCAAAATTACAAAGTTTTAAGTGTAATTTTGATTTATGAAAGTGCTCATATTCATGTTCTTGTTCTTCTGATGTTTAGATGATCATAGGAACTATTTGTAACCTATGTGGTAGTTTAATTCTTGATCATAATGTGTTTTAATGGAGTCCATAAGTTGTCCTCAAGTTATGGAAAACCAAGAGTCACACTTGAATAAAAACCATTAAAAGAACACAAGAGTTAGAAAAATGAAGAGTCTTCATTTTTTATTACTCTATTAAACTCATAAGTTACAAGAAATGAAAAGTTTTGAAAGTTTACAAAACTTGCTCTCAAGTTTTGGAACAAGTAAAGTCATATTAAAACTTTAGTTCCAACCCCTAGAATTTTAGAAGTTAAAATTCAACCCTTATACTTATATTATTATAATTTAATAATTATATATATATATATATATATATATATATATATATATATATATATATATATATATATATATATATATATATAAGAACAAAGTCGTCTTACCGCTAGTACGCCTCATTCACAAAGCCGATCTATAAGGTGGGTATAAGGTTGTTGCCTATAAAATGGCAACTTAATGGGTGTCCACTCTCACCCACCGCTCGCTTGACTGGTGGAGGGTCGTTAGCCGAACGGGTAAGACAAGGACTTATAAATTCTCATTAAAAGTATGATGAATATTATAAAGTAACTAAAAGTTTTATTAAATTCCCAATCTTAGTTACTTTAGGAAAAATGTGAATAAGGTGCTAATGCATGAAATTACACTTTACACTTTGTTTAAGTCGTTGGTGGAGCGTGTGTTGTTAACTGGCACACTAACTTGGACTTAACAAGGTAGGTAAAGGGTGACTTAAGGTTTATTATAGTATCGGTGGAGCGTGTGTGGTTTACCGGGACATCGATTGAGTGATAAACTTTAAGGGTACCAAGTGATTTGCATGATTACTTCACACCTCGTTTTGTGATCCTTGGTATCCCAGTCACAAAACTTGGAGGGCACACTCGAGATTGAAACATGCCTTTGAAAAGTTCATTGAATCTCAAGGAATCTAGGAATTTCTAAGAACCAATCAAAAACCTAATATCTAATATTTCGGTTTTCATGGTGGAAATTGGTGAATCGTCATTCACCTACCTTTCAAATATGTTATAGCTTGGATTACGACATACATCTTCTAAGTTATAATATATTGTGATTGGATCCTAGCCTTAATATTACATTTGGGTGTTTTATTAAGGACTCTCTTAATATCTAAACTAATCTTGTCCTCTTCCTTCAGATGTCTTCAAACAATGCTGCTTCTGGCTCTAATCCTAATGGCTCCTTTACCCTTATGAACTTGTGTGGGAAAGTCACTTTTGATGGATACAACTTCAATGAGTGGATCAGAAACACCAGGATCATTACCCGCTACGAGGACAAAGAATATGTCCTTGACAAGGAGCTTAAGGAGATTGATGAGACCACTGCAACTCCTCAGGAGATCGCTGACTTTCAGGCACATGAAAGGGATGCTACGAAAGTGGCATGCATCATGATGGCCACGATGACAGCGGAACTCCAAAAGTCTTATGAGGATTTCTACCCTTATGAAATGCACCAAGATTTGATGGAAAGATACCATCAAAGTGCACGACAAGAGAGGTATGAAATCATCTGCTCCATGATAACAACCTTGATGAAGGACGGGGATTCCATCACGAGCCACATGTGGATCGATTGCTGAAGCTTAATGTGAACTTCCCTGAGGAGCTTGCAATAGATATAATTTTGCGCTCCTTACCATCGTGCTATGATCAATTCCTCATGACATATCACATGAATAAGGAAGAGGTCACACTCATCAAACTTCAGGGACTTCTCAAGACCGCTGAATCAGGTCTTAAGGGGAAGTCGGTTGTTAACACTCTTACTCCAAACTCCACTCCGGTTTTGGCAATCGGGAAAAGTCGATGGAAGAAGAGAAAGATTTCTTCGAAGGGTACCAAGGTTAGGACCCTTTGTCACACCCCCAAACCGGAATGGCGGAAACATTCGGGGGTGGATGACTTCACGTAGTACCATAACAATTGAATATCGTAAAGAAAGTACACAACCATCATATATATAATAAAAACGTATATTGTTGCGTTATACATATTTCCAAAAGAATATTACAATATGATGATGTAAATGTTTAATAATAAACATCCTTAGCGTTCCTTCTTCAAAAGTTGGTGGTTACCTGTATTACTGATTCCCTGAGAAATACAAGTGGTTTCGAAAAAAGTGTCAATAATTAAGTTGGTGAGTTCATGAGTATTTTGTATGGAAAAAGTATGTCCTTTTGGTAGCAAATAAATGAATGAAGTTTTCAGAAAATCCAATATTTTCTATACATAGTTTGATAAGTTCTCAAAGTTGGAGTGCGTTAGTATTTTTCATTTTTGAATGATAAAGGAAATCTTTGCGTTCAAAATAACGTAGAAAACTGAATGCATATATGAATCTCGTAAATCAAGCTTGTTTTTATACTTTCATGTGAGTTTTATAAGCATGCTATTAACACTGAATTCCTGTAACAACATTCTTCAGGTGTTGTAGCGTTATAACATTTGTTACCCCAGACCTGCCGGTCTAACTGTAGCTAACAGTTTAGGTGCGGGGTTGTCAATCCCGTATAGATCTATACACAAGTATCACACTCTCCCTCCAAGAGATTATAGTATATAATACATGGCTTGAAATGCATCCATAAGAGTATGTTGAAGTTTGAATATCTCACATGCTTTAGTATAAATAGATTTACAATAAGACTGACTTTACTTCTTTTGAAAGTATTTCGTTTATCAAGATGTATATGTAAAAATGTACGATTGACCTACTAACTATACCCATTATAGTTTTTCAGAAAGTATGTTCTATCTGGTGAAAATAATTTGGTGATGTACTAGCCCTTTATTCATAAAGATATTTGTATCGATATTCTATAAGATAGACATTACATTTATGTTTATAAAATGATACTTTAACGTGTAATGTACTTGTATTTCCCCCGTAAAACATGAAAATAATTGAAAGGTAGGGGTATGAACTCACTCGTTTGGTTCGAAGAGAGAGAGGCTAGAGTTGAGCAGAACTTCGACCGCGGAAAGCTGCGTCTTCGGGCTCTTCGGGGATCTCAGAAGCGTAGATCTTTCGTCGGGGGCTCGGGTACGGAAACCGAGGGTGTCGGGATGGTCTCTGGAGTTCTAGGGTGTGTAAAAGTGAGAGAGGATATGAGAATTGTGTGCAAAACCCGTAGCTCAACCTCTCTATTTATAGGCTGGAGGATCCATGTACGCGGGGCGTACTACCGGAGTACGCTGGGCGTACTCGGTACGGGGGGCGTACTTCGGTTACACGGGGCGTAAAAATGCGTCACGGCTTACGACTCCAATCTAGCTAGCATAGAGCACTCGAGCCGATGGGACTTGACACTGGGCCTAGTACGCGGGGCGTACTCTTGGATTACGCAGGGCGTAATCCAGTCTTCCATCTTCTAAATTCCGTAACTTTCACGTACGGGCTCCATTTTTCGCGTTCTTTATATCCACGCGTAGGTGAGATTATGCTCTACAACTTTCATTTAGACTCCGTCGGCTAGTTTTGAATTTATTTTTAATGATATATTGTTAATAGGCCGGGACTACTAAAGTCCGTTAAAAATTCATAGTTTCTTTATTCGACGTCGGTTTTCATTTGTCTTTTTATCATTTTATTACTATTGTGGAGATCTTCAACTTTCGTTTAGGTGGAGATAGCTAAATAACACTCAATCTTCAATTCGAGTTTTTAGCCCTCTACTACTGTTACGAAACTTAGGAAATTCATAACTTCTTCATACGAGGTCCAATTTGGGCGATCTTTTTATGCACGCTTACCATTTAACGAAATCTACGACTTTTGTTTAGATACTTAAGGCTAAAATGCATTTTATTGAGATTTCACTTTTTACATTAAATAACGTTTTAACGATGTGTCGTAAATATACGAGTGATTATAATTTTTTCAATATAACCCGATTTTGAACGTTCTTTATGTTTTTGGAAACCTTGGCACGATATCTAATATTTGATGTATCCCAACTTAGATATTTGAACACTTTATTTTTGAGGTTAATTTAATTAATTCCAAATATTTTCGTTGTATTTGACTTTTGAGCATTACACTGCTTTTGGAAAAATATAGGGTTGTCACATCATCCCCCTGTTAGGGGAATTTCGTCCCGAAATTTAATCTATGATTGTGACAATCGTCAATCTTGAGTCAAGTCAAGTCATCAAGTCTAGCCGGTCAACTCGATTAAACCTTGTGTATTAGGGTTTGTGTTATGTTCATACTGTATAACTTGCTATATTAATGGGAAAACATCACTTGAGAAAAGTCTTGTGTTAAAATTTCCTAAGCCCTAGTGCTAATCAATGAACTAAACTGATAAAAACCATGTTGCATACTCATGGGGAGTGTGTGGGATCCTTAATCATGACTTAACGGGGCTCAAGAAACTTGTATAGCGGAGCCAAACACTCACAAATACCACACTTGAAATCTCTCTCAAATATCTCTTTGTATGAGAAATCTCTCCAAGAATGTCAAATCTCTCCCAAATCTCTTCAAGTACGTGAAATCTCTCTCAAATATCTCTTTGTATGAGAAATCTCTCCAAGAATGTCAAATCTCTCCCAAATCTCTCCAAGTAGGTGAAATCTCTCCCAAATCTCTCTCAAAAGTTTCCCGTAACTTTTTGGAATCATTCGGGTCATACCGACCCTTAACCGGGTCAAAAACGGCTTAAAACGGGGCGAAAACGAGAAAAATAGGCTTTAGGAACCGAAACCGGGAAGAGAGGCCTCTTAGGACCAGAACCGAGCCTCTGGTGGCTGAGGCATGCGAGACCGAGCCTCGGTCTCTGCCTCTCTCGATCGCTTCTGGTCGCTCGGTCTCTGCCTCTCTCGGTCGCTTCTGGTCCTGCCTCTCTCGGTCGCTTCTGGTTGCTCGGTCTCTGCCTCTCTCGGTCGCTTCTGGTCGCTCGGTCTCTGCCTCTCTCGGTCTCTTCTGGTCGCTTGGTCTCTGCTCCGCCTCTCTGTCTCTTCCCTCCTCTCGGTCTCTGCTCCTTCTCTCCTCTCTGTCTCTTCGCGCCCCTCTGTTCTCTCCTCCCCCCTCTCGGTTCCTACCCTCTCTCTTCTCCCCTCTCGGTTTCTACCCTTCCTCCTCTCGGTTTCAGCATTAGAAGGCCGAACCTCGGCCAAATTTCGGAAATTTGTCACTTTTAGCCCATTTTTGATATTTTTAACATTTTAAGCCCGTTTTTTGTGATTTTAAAGCGGGATTTTCTCCAAAAATTATATTTTAACATAATAAACTCTAAATATTCATAATTTAAACATATTTTTATGAAAATCATTATCTAAATAATAAAGATCTAATGGGGGATTTATTTAAGGTGGAGTGTTGACTTTGCCTTAACTTATGACACAAGCAACCACCCCACACCCACTCTATGACCAGCCATACCTCCCCACCTTACCTATGTCACTTCAATGTCCCTTACACTCAAATTACACTCACTCCCACGTTTTTTTGAGCTGGAACAAACACCCACTCTCCTCATTTTCTCTCATTGCTCTCATTCCACTAAGTAACAAACACCACTTTTCTCTCAAACTCTTTCTACACAAATTTCGAGATTCAAGGCTGATTTCAAGTGTCCTTCCACTCTTAGTAAGTAAAAATTCATCCTCCCTATTATTATTTCACTTCATTCTACTCAAATCTTTGATTTCTTACACAAACTTCATAACTATAATGTTAGATTCTCGAAAATCATCAAGGCATCTCCAAGTGTTCTTGGATTAAACACTTCCATTCTTCAACAATCATCTACTGAAATCATTTAAGGTGAGTTCATACCCCTATATTTTCATGTTTTCTCAAGTTTTCAGGGGGGGAATACAAGCTAAAACACTAAGAACATAACTACATTTTTTCTAACAGCCTTCATCAGAAAAGTTCAACTCCATTCACGGACTGTTTTGGGCATCTTAAACATTTTTGTTTTCAAAACTGTACAAGTTGCAAATAGTTCAAGTTCTTAGCTTTAAAATGGCTACTTGAACATCTCCATACAATTTTTCTACAATTTATGGTGATTTTTACAAAACTGTCTATCATTTCAAACAACAATCCGGACCAGTCTGTGATTTTGGACTTATTCACCCAGGTTGGAGGTCATTAAAAATCGTGATAAAAATTATGAGTAAACTAGACACATTTTTTGAACTCTCAGAATTTACGGATCTAGTTTTCGACTTCGTATGATTTTTCTATGATTTTTCCAAAACGGGGCCGAATGGCTAAAGTTAGCCAACAACATGTAAATATCATAACACTTTGTATTATGTTGAGCAAAGTGTATAATCATGAGTTCTAATTATTGAATGTGTTTCCTTGTTAGTTTGTCATCATGAACTGAAACTAAGTAATTCATAATAAATACTATTCATTCATTTAGAATGCGTATATTAAACTATAAAAAGTATAGTTTGATAAATTCATAACACTAATACATATCTATAAAAGAGTTCATACATATTACATACATTTTAGATAAACTATAATAGATATAGTTTATGATACATCACTCAACACACTTGTACAAAAAGGGTACATTCATACAAGAAAGATTTATATTCACACACATTTCACGTAAACTTGTTAACCTATGTTGTGAGACTCTCTCTCTCCCCGTACGTCCGAGTGCGGGATATAATTCCTGGTAGTTATAATCAGAATCTCCTTGAGGGAGAACGTGATACTTGTATATAGATCTATATTGGGTTTGACACCCCACACCTTGCTGCTAGCTACAGTGGGACCTGCAGGTCTACGGGTGACAAATGTCATTTCATTTTCACGACGCCTGAGAAACGTTGTGGCAGGTTCACATAGTCACAGTATGATTATAGCGACTCACCTAGGGAGATAACAATTCATAAAGTTTACGGGATTTCATAAAACCGAAGTAGGTTTTAGGTTGATTTAAAAATTTACTTTCCATATCATTTCAAACTCACGACATTTCTACTAAGTAAGGATGATTTCTTATACATTTTGGTCTTTGGTTATAAGGCTACATTATACGGATTTTAAGGAAAATATTGGATTTTTCTGAAACAAATGCGACATTTATATGTGAAAGACTTCTACTAAGTTTTATAATAAAAGCTTATGAACTCACCAACCTTTGTGTTGACACTTTTCAAACAACTTGTATTCTCAGGAAAACACTAACCAGGTAATCAAGTGTTTTTGAGGATGGGACGTTAAGGCGTCAAACTTTTCATATTTTGTCAACATATTGTAATTGATTTCGAATCATGTAATTCATACAAGTGATGTAACTTTTTCAATTATATATATGTTGGTTGTGTTTGCTTAAATTACTATTGAAATTGTGGTTATGATACTATACATGAAGTCCTCCACCCCCGGACGTTTCCGCCATCCTTGGTTTGGGGGTGTGACAGATTGGTATCAGAGCGCGGTTTATAGTGAATTAAGTATGTCAAACCACATAAGATATACAAACTATAAACACATTTGGGACTAAAAGTCTCTGATTCTTAAAATGCTTTAACGAGTTGTACTTTTAGAAAACAAATAATTTCTTGTTTTAAAGTATACTTACATGCATTCTATAATAGCATGGTGTCATATCTTAGGAGAACATAAATTGAAAGAGGAGGAGTCGAACATTATTAGTACGCCTTAGCATGTGTAATCAGTTCTGGGAGGGATATAGCCTGATCAACTATATCCGTCAAAGAAGTAACTTACGCACACTAAGGAATAGTCGTAATGAGCGACAAATCTGATAACCTAATTACACTCCATAAAGAACACGCTAAGAACCAAAGATAAACATTTAAAAATACTATAGGAGTATTTGTACGTTTCTATAGAGCCAGATTATTATTTTCCAATATGTGCTTCTTAACCCCGTTTCTCGTGCAGACGACATGGCAGGATTTCATATACCCGGGGACCCCTATTTTCCCAATCAGGGAAACGCGGGATGGATCGATGACGAGCCCGAGGAGGATCCCGAGGAGGATCCCGAAGAGGATCCCGAAGAGGAGCCCGAGGAGGAAAACGAACAAGAAGAAGAAGAGGAAGACGACCAAGAAGAAGAGGAAGACGAAGAGGAAGAAGAGGAAGGTGATGAGATAGTCATGTTTGGGAACGAAGCGGAGGAACCACCAGAAGTATTCAACCCTCCCTACATCGCGAGGGTACCCACGCACCGTTTTGGATACAACGGACTTGAACCCCCTTGGGTAACAACGATCGAAAGATGGAGCCGACAACAACGCCAATGGTCACCATATGGCTACCAACGAGGTTACTATGATCTCACTCATGGTGGACCGGCTGACAGAGCTCTCCCCGTCACGATACAACGAATAGCAAGTATGGATGATCGTGGTAGGACGACGACCGATCAGGTCCGAGAGTTAAGCGCCATCGTACAGTCTACTACTGATCGCACCAGAGACCTGGAACGAGACTCCCACCACAGAGACCAACTCATTCAAGACCTTCTCGCAGCTCAAGCAGAAACAAGAGAGTATCGGGAAAGATACATGGCACTCGAAGAGAGAATGGTTGCAGCCAAACGCAGATTGGCGGAACTACAGGGCGCATCGACATCATCGCAGCCTCCATCAAAGAAGGGTCGTAGTGATTAGAACTCGTTACTATTCTCACGTCTTGGTAGTAAAATTTTATAAGTATGCGTTGGTGCTACTCTTTGTATGTAGGTCGACCCTGCGACTATGTGATTACACTATTCAAAGGGCTTTTGTAATGCCAAAAATTATCTTTTGTAACGATGTAATGTAGACCCTTATGAGGTCAAACTTTTCCCTCTAAACGTTATGTACTAAAAGTTATCAATGAAATTTGGCATGTGTTTTATTTATTGAATGTTTGGAACTATACATCATAACCTGATCACACAAACAATTTACGAATAATAAAGTTCTGATAAAATACAAGAGGGATGAAACCAGTAACACTCGACTCGTTATCACTATTGAAGTCTTACCGACTGGTCATTTTTTTTTTATGACAGAACCATGCCACCAAGGAAAAGACCAAGGCCTTCCAACAACACAGTGCCGCCTCCACCACCACCTCCGCAGTTTGATCCTGCGATGTTCCAGGCTGCAGTAACGGCAGCCGTGGCGGCAGCAATGTCGCAAATGGGAACCAATGGTTCTGGCGGTTCTGGATCCGGAGCTACCAATTCCATTCATGGGGACAACACGGGGCGTACGAGGGAGTGCTCTTACAAAGACTTCACGAATGGCAAACCTGACCCTTTCAATGGAAGCGGGGGCGTCATCACGCTGGTGCAATGGTTCGAAAGGACCGAGGCAGTTTTCGAAATCTGCGCTTGTCCCGAAGCGAGCAAGGTCAAGTATGCGGCATTCACTTTCACTGGAAAAACACTTACTTGGTGGAATGGCCGAGTTAAATCACTTACTCCTGCAGTAGCTAACGCAATCAGCTAGGAGGATTTGAAAGCCTTAATGTTAAAGGAATATTGCCCGAGGGGCGAAATACAAAAACTTGAAGAAGAACTTTGGAACCTCAGAATGACAGGCACTGATCTTGAAACTTATACTACCCGTTTCAATGACCTAGCACTTCTCTGTCCAACAATGGTCAATCCAGAAGAGAAGAAGGTGGAACGATATCTCTGGGGGCTGTCATCTCAGATTCAAGATAGTGTATTGGCCTCGAAACCCACTACCTTTGAAAGTGCCAAGGAATTGGCACAACAACTCATAGATCACAGGGCTAGCTGTGGTACCGTGATAACCACCACCGACCGAACAAAAGGAGGAAACAATAAGAGGAAGTTCTGGGGCAATAAAAAGAAACAACCAATGCAGGACCCCGCCAAAAAGCAACAGATTGTTGCTGTCTGTGCCGCCACTACTGCTATCACTTCAGCGCTGCCGAAACAGTACACGGGAACTCTTCCCAAGTGCAACAAGTGTAACTACCACCATAACAGTGCTTGTCGAGAGTTACACTGCAATAACTGCAACAAGAAGGGACACACCGCACGATTCTGTAGAGCGACTACCCAACCCGCCGCACAAGTCGCTACGACCGCCAACACCGGAGCAAGCCAAACCTACTATGGATGTGGTGAAACGGGACACTTCAGGAGGAACTGCCCCAAGGCACGAGCCCCTAATGCTTGAGGTGTAGGGAGAGTCCTAACTTTAGGGCAGGGAGAAGCAGTCAAGGATCCCTCTATGGTTACTGGTACGTTCCTCCTCAATAACTCTTATGCATGCGTACTTTTCGATAGTGGGGCAGAAAGAAGTTTCATAAGTCACCAATTCAAACATATACTTAAGCAAAATTCTCAACCACTAGAAGATTCTTACATCGTAGAAATGGCAAATGGAAAGGTTGAGCGCGCTAATGATATTTACATAGGGTGTACTCTCACTCTAGACAACCATTTGTTCAAAATTGACCTTATGCCGGTCACCATAAAAAGTTTCGACATAATCATTGGTATGGATTGGTTAAGCCTTCATCGTGCCGACATTCTATGTTACGAAAGGGCCGTCCGCCTCAATCTGCCGAATGGCAACATTCTCACCGTTTATGGCAATAAACCTAGTGCGAACCTACAAATCATCTCTTGTGTTAAAACCCAAAAGTACCTCCGAAAGCAATACCATGCTTTCTTAGCCCACATCGTAGACAAGAAACAGGAGGTGAAGGACATCAAAGAAATTCCAGAAGTATGCAACTTCCCTGATGTATTCCCAGACGATCTGCCAGGTGTACCACTCGCACGACAAGTCGAATTTCGGATCGACTTGATCCCAGGAGCTACCCCCGTCGCCAGGGCTCCATATCGCTTAGCACCGGCAGAAATGCAAGAACTATCTAGCCAGTTGAATGAACTATTGAGCAAAGGGTTCATCAGGCCAAGCTTCTCGCCCTGGGGAGCACCAGTCTTATTTGTAAAGAAGAAGGATGGGTCCTTTCGCATGTGCATAGACTACCGAGAACTAAACAAACTCACTATCAAGAACCGTTATTCCCTACCCCGAATCGATGACCTCTTTGACCAGCTCCAAGGAGCCAGCTACTTTTCAAAAATCGACCTGAGGTCGGGCTATCATCAACTACGAGTTCAGGAAGAAGATATCCCCAAGACGGCATTCAGAACTCGCTATGGGCACTATGAATTTGTAGTGATGCCATTCGGGTTAACAAACGCGCCTGCGGTGTTCATGGATTTGATGAATCGAGTGTGGCGACGCTTCTTGGATAAATTCGTCATCGTATTCATCAATGATATCTTGGTCTACTCGAGGAGCGAAGAAGAGCACAGACAACACCTACGACTAGTTCTGGAGATTTTAAGAACCGAGAAGCTTTACGCCAAATTCTCAAAGTGTGAATTTTGGCTCCGTGAAGTAGGATTCCTTGGCCACGTAGTAAGCAAGGAAGGAATACATGTGGACCCATCAAAGATCAAAGCAATCGAAGATTGGTCAACACCTGCAACGCCAACAGAAATCCAACAGTTTTTGGGACTCGCAGGCTACTATCGGAGATTCATACAAAACTTCTCCAAGATCGCTAAGCCTCTCACCACCTTGACTCAGAAAGGTGTGGTGTTTGAATGGGAAGATAAACAAAAAGCCGCCTTCCAGACACTAAAACAAGCCCTATGCAGCGCACCAGTCTTGCTCTTCCAGAAGGAACCGATGATTTTGTGGTATATTGCGATGCTTCGAATCAAGGCCTCGGCTGTGTGCTCATGCAAAGGGGAAAAGTCATTGCTTATGCATCAAGGCAACTGAAGACACATGAAGTTAATTATACAACCCACGACCTTGAACTGGGAGCGGTGGTGTTCGCCTTGAAGATCTGGAGGCACTACCTCTACGGCACCAAGTGCACCATCTTCACTGATCACAAAAGTCTTCAACACATTCTCAATCAGAAAGAACTTAACATGCACCAAAGAAGATGGGTGGAATTACTGAATGACTACGAATGTGAAATTCGCTACCACCCGGGCAAGGCCAATGTAGTAGCCGATGGCTTAAGCAGGAAAGAATACTCGGGTCACCGAGTAAAATCCCTAGCCATGACCATCCGCTCCCAACTGGCCACCCAGATCAAGGATGCCCAATTAGAAGCCTTGAAACCAGAAAACGTGGCAAGCGAAGCACTAAGGGGGATGGACAAGAACTTGGAAGTCAAAGGGGATGGAACTCGTTATCTCATGAATCGAATCTGGACACCGAAGTTCGGTGGGTACCGAGATGTTGTAATGAACGAGGCCCACAAGACTCGATACTCCATTCACCCTGGGTCAGATAAGATGTATCTAGACCTCAAAAGGTTATACTGGTGGCCAAACATGAAGGCTGAAATTGCTACTTATGTGAGCAAGTGCCTCACTTGCGCCAAGGTCAAGGTGGAATATCAGAAGCCATCAGGACTACTTCAACAACCGGATATACCCGAGTGGAAGTGGGAGCGAATAACCATGGACTTCATAACCAAACTGCCTAAGACATCAGGTGGGATGGATACCATATGGGTGGTTGTGGATAGATTGACCAAGTCCGCGCACTTTCTGCCAATAAAGGAAACAGACAAGATGGAGAAGTTAACCAGGACGTACATTAAAGAGATCGTGCGACTTCATGGTGTACCAATATCCATTATCTCTGATCGAGATAGTAGATTCACCTCGCGATTCTGGCAGTCCCTACAGAAGTCTCTGGGAACTAGGCTTGACATGAGTACGACCTACCATCCACAAACTGACGGACAAAGCGAGAGAACCATCTAGACATTGGAAGACATGCTGAGAGCCTGTGTGATAGATTTTGGTAAGGCATGGGATACCCATCTGCCGCTTATCGAATTCTCTTATAATAACAGCTATCACACTAGCATTGGAGTCGCTCCATTCGAAGCTCTCTACGGTCGCAAGTGTAGATCACCACTGTGTTGGGCCGAAGTTGGGGATACTCAGCAAGCCAGAGGGCAAGTCCCTGATAGCACCCTTACTGGGCCTGAAATCATAAGGGAAACCACAGAAAAGATCATTCAAATTCGGGAAAGACTGAAAGCGTCTCGTGATCGACAAAAGAGTTACGTGGATAAGCGACGCAAACCTTTAGAATTCCAGGTCGGAGACCGGGTACTACTAAAAGTTTCCCCCTGGAAGGGGATGATACGTTTTGGTAAACGAGGGAAACTAAACCCAAGGTACATCGGTCCGTTCGAAATCCTTGCTAGGATTGGTCCTGTGGCGTACAAACTCCGACTACCACAAGAACTTAATAATGTACACCCTACCTTCCACGTATCCAACTTAAAGAAGTGTCTGTCCGAGGAGACACTCGTAATACCACTCGAAGAAATCGAAGTTAATGAAAATCTCCACTTTGTGGAGGAACCCGTCGAGATCATGGATTGAGAGATCAAGAGAACAAAACAAAGTCGCATTCCCATAGTGAAGGTTCGTTGGAACGCGAAACGAGGGCCTGAGTTTACCTGGGAACGTGAAGATCAAATGAAACAAAAGTATCAACATCTTTTCCCAAACCCTTGAAGTCCCAGCCGAATTTAAATTTCGGGACGAAATTCCCTCTAACGGGGGGATGATGTGACAATCATCAATCTTGAGTCAAGTCAAGTCATCAAGTCTAGCCGGTCAACTCGATTAAACCTTGTGTATTAGGGTTTGTGTTATGTTCATACTGTATAACTTGCTATATTAATGGGAAAACATCACTTGAGAAAAGTCTTGTGTTAAAATTTCCTAAGCCCTAGTGCTAATCAATGAACTAAACTGATAAAAACCATGTTGCATACTCATGGGGAGTGTGTGGGATCCTTAATCATGACTTAACGGGGCTCAAGAAACTTGCATAGCGGAGCCAAACACTCACAAATACCACACTTGAAATCTCTCTCAAATATCTCTTTGTATGAGAAATCTCTCCAATAATGTCAAATCTCTCCCAAATCTCTTCAAGTACGTGAAATCTCTCTCAAATATCTCTTTGTATGAGAAATCTCTCCAAGAATGTCAAATCTCTCCCAAATCTCTCCAAGTAGGTGAAATCTCTCCCAAATCTCTCTCAAAAGTTTCCCGTAACTTTTTGGAATCATTCGGGTCATACCGACCCTTAACCGGGTCAAAAACGGCTTAAAACGGGGCGAAAACGAGAAAAATAGGCTTTAGGAACCGAAACCGGGAAGAGAGGCCTCCTAGGACCAGAACCGAGCCTCTGGTGGCTGAGGCATGCGAGACCGAGCCTCGGTCTCTGCCTCTCTTGGTCGCTTTTGGTCGCTCGGTCTCTGCCTCTCTCGAACGCTTCTGGTCGCTCGGTCTCTGCCTCTCTCGGTCTCTTCTGGTCACTCGGTCTCTGCTCCGCCTCTCTGTCTCTTCCCTCCTCTCGGTCTCTGCTCCTTCTCTCCTCTCTGTCTCTTCGCGCCCCTCTGTTCTCTCCTCCCCCCTCTCGGTTCCTACCCTCTCTCTTCTCCCCTCTCGGTTTCTACCCTTCCTCCTCTCGGTTTCAGCATTAGAAGGCCGAACCTCGGCCAAATTTCGGAAATTTGTCACTTTTAGCCCATTTTTGATATTTTTAACATTTTGAGCCCGTTTTTTGTGATTTTAAAGCGGGATTTTCTCCAGAAATTATATTTTAACATAATAAACTCTAAATATTCATAATTTAAACATATTTTTATGAAAATCATTATCTAAATAATAAAGATCTAATGGGGGATTTATTTAAGGTGGAGTGTTGACTTTGCCTTAACTTATGACACAAGCAACCACCCCACACCCACTCTATGACCAGCCATACCTCCCCACCTTACCTATGTCACTTCAATGTCCCTTACACTCAAATTACACTCACTCCCACGTTTTTTTGAGCTGGAACAAACACCCACTCTCCTCATTTTCTCTCATTGCTCTCATTCCACTAAGTAACAAACACCACTTTTCTCTCAAACTCTTTCTACACAAATTTCGAGATTCAAGGCTGATTTCAAGTGTCCTTCCACTCTTAGTAAGTAAAAATTCATCCTCCCTATTATTATTTCACTTCATTCTACTCAAATCTTTGATTTCTTACACAAACTTCATAACTATAATGTTAGATTCTCGAAAATCATCAAGGCATCTCCAAGTGTTCTTGGATTAAACACTTCCATTCTTCAACAATCATCTACTGAAATCATTTAAGGTGAGTTCATACCCCTATATTTTCATGTTTTCTCAAGTTTTCAGGGGGGGAATACAAGCTAAAACACTAAGAACATAACTACATTTTTTCTAACAGCCTTCATCAGAAAAGTTCAACTCCATTCACGGACTGTTTTGGGCATCTTAAACATTTTTGTTTTCAAAACTGTACAAGTTGCAAATAGTTCAAGTTCTTAGCTTTAAAATGGCTACTTGAACATCTCCATACAATTTTTCTACAATTTATGGTGATTTTTACAAAACTGTCTATCATTTCAAACAACAATCCGGACCAGTCTGTGATTTTGGACTTATTCACCCAGGTTGGAGGTCATTAAAAATCGTGATAAAAATTATGAGTAAACTAGACACATTTTTTGAACTCTCAGAATTTACGGATCTAGTTTTCGACTTCGTATGATTTTTCTATGATTTTTCCAAAACGGGGCCGAATGGCTAAAGTTAGCCAACAACATGTAAATATCATAACACTTTGTATTATGTTGAGCAAAGTGTATAATCATGAGTTCTAATTATTGAATGTGTTTCCTTGTTAGTTTGTCATCATGAACTGAAACTAAGTAACTCATAATAAATACTATTCATTCATTTAGAACACGTATATTAAACTATAAAAAGTATAGTTTGATAAATTCATAACACTAATACATATCTATAAAAGAGTTCATACATATTACATACATTTTAGATAAACTATAATAGGTATAGTTTATGATACATCACTCAACACACTTGTACAAAAAGGGTACATTCATACAAGAAAGATTTATATTCACACACATTTCACGTAAACTTGTTAACCTATGTTGTGAGACTCTCTCTCTCCCCGTACGTCCGAGTGCAGGATATAATTCCTGGTAGTTATAATCAGAATCTCCTTGAGGGAGAACGTGATACTTGTATATAGATCTATATTGGGTTTGACACCCCACACCTTGCTGCTAGCTATAGTGGGACCTGCAGGTCTACGGGTGACAAATGTCATTTCATTTTCACGACGCCTGAGAAACGTTGTGGCAGGTTCACATAGTCACAGTATGATTATAGCGACTCACCTAGGGAGATAACAATTCATAAAGTTTACGGGATTTCATAAAACCGAAGTAGGTTTTAGGTTGATTTAAAAATTTACTTTCCATATCATTTCAAACTCACGACATTTCTACTAAGTAAGGATGATTTCTTATACATTTTGGTCTTTGGTTATAAGGCTACATTATACGGATTTTAAGGAAAATATCGGATTTTTCTGAAACAAACGCGACATTTATATGTGAAAGACTTCTACTAAGTTTTATAATAAAAGCTTATGAACTCACCAACCTTTGTGTTGACACTTTTCAAACAACTTGTATTCTTAGGAAAACACTAACCAGGTAATCAAGTGCTTTTGAGGATGGGACGTTAAGGCGTCAAACTTTTCATATTTTGTCAACATATTGTAATTGATTTCGAATCATGTAATTCATACAAGTGATGTAACTTTTTCAATTATATATATGTTGGTTGTGTTTGCTTAAATTACTATTGAAATTGTGGTTATGATACTATACATGAAGTCCTCCACCCCCGGACGTTTCCGCCATTCTTGGTTTGGGGGTGTGACAATGATTGAGTTTATAGGCTAGGAAAAAGATGCGGATACTTTTGTTTTATCTGATCCTCGCGTTCCCAGGTGTATTCAAGTCCTCGCTTGGCGTTCCAGCGAACCTTTACAATAGGTATGCGGCTTTGTTTAGTCCTTTTTATTTCCCAGTCCATGATCTCTACTGGTTCTTCCACGAATTGGAGATTATCATTTATTGCAATTTCGTCTAGCGGGATGACAAGGGTCTCATCGGACAAGCACTTCTTTAGGTTTGATACGTGAAAGGTAGGGTGTACGTTGTGGAGCTCCTGAGGTAATCGAAGTTTGTACGCCACTGGACCGATCCTGGAAAGGATCTCGAATGGTCCGATGTATCTTGGGTTTTGTTTCCCACGCTTTCCGAAGCGTATTAACCCCTTCCAGGGCGAAACTTTTAGTAGGAATCGATCTCCAACCTGGAATTCCAAGGGTTTTCATCTTTTATCCGCGTAACTCTTTTGTCTGTCCCTTGACGCCTTCAGGCGTTCCCGGATCTGAACAATGTTCTCCGTAGTTTCCCTTATGATTTATGGTCCAGTGAGCGTGTGGTATGTTGCTTGTCCTCTTGCTAGTTGTGTGCCCCCCACTTCGGCCCAGCACACAGGTGATCTGCATTTACGGTCGTAGAGGGCTTCGAATGGGGCAACCTTGATACTAGTGTGGTAGCTATTGTTGTACGAGAACTCGACCAAGGGAAGATGGGTGTCCCACGCTTTGCCAAAATCGATTACGCAAGATCTCAACATATCTTCTAGGGTTTGTATGGTTCTCTCACTATGGCCGTCAGTTTGTGGGTGATAAGCGGTACTCATGTCTAGTCTTGTTCCTAGAGCTTTTTGTAGTGATTGCCAGAACCTTGAGGTGAATCTACTATCTCGGTCCGAGATAATGGATATGGGCACACCATGTAGTCGTACAATTTCTCTGAGGTATGTCCTAGTTAGCTTCTCCAATTTATCCGTCTCCTTGATCGGTAGGAAGTGCACTAATTTAGTTAACTTGTCGATGATCACCCAGATAGTGTCGAGTCCGCTTGCCATCCTGGGTAGTTTGGTTACGAAATCCATGGTTATACGTTCCCACTTCCACTCGGGTATTTCTGGTTGTTGCAACAATCATGAGGGCTTTTGGTATTCTACTTTGACCTTGGCGCACGTCAAACATTTACTTACGTAGGTAGCAATTTCGGCTTTCATGTTCGGCCACCAGTACAACTTCTTGAGGTCGAGATACATTTTATCAGAGCCGGGGTGTATGGAGTATCGTGTCTTATGGGCTTCGTTCATGACAACTTCTCTAAATCCTCCCAACTTCGGTGTCCAAATCCTATCCATGAAGTAATGAACTCCATCATTCTTGACTTCAAGCTTCTTATCCATTCCCCTTAAGGCTTCCCCTGCCACATTTTCAGATATTAAGGCTTCTATTTGAGCTTCATTGATTTGTGTGGACAGGTGTGAATGGATTGTCATGGTTAAAGACTTCACTCTGTGGCCCGAGTATTCCTTCCGGCTGAGTGCATCGGCCACCACGTTAGCCTTTCCGGGATGATATCGAATTTCGCACTCATAATCACTTAGCAGTTCTACCCACCGTCTTTGTCTCATGTTGAGTTCTTTTTGGTTGAGGATATGTTGGAGGCTTTTATGATCGGTGAAGATCGTACATTTCGTTCCGTAGAGGTAGTGTCTCCATATCTTTAGAGCGAAGACGAGTGCTCCTAGCTGAAGATCGTGCGTTGTGTAGTTCACTTCGTGTGTCTTTAGTTGCCTTGAGGCGTAGGCGATGACCTTCCCTCGTTGCATCAGGACACATCCGAGTCCTTGGTTTGATGCATCGCAATAGACCACGAAGTCCTCCGTTCCTTCTGGCAAGGTTAGGATGGGCGCACTACATAATGCTCGCTTTAGCATTTGAAACGCGGTGTCTTGTTTTTCTCCCCAGTCGAAGGTCACATTCTTTTGAGTTAGGTTGGTGAGTGGCTTGGAAATCTTGGAGAAATTTTGTATGAACCTTTGGTAATACCCGACGAGTCCTAAAAATTGCCGGATTTCTGTAGGGGTTCTTGGAGTCGTCCAACTCTCTATTACCTTGATCTTCGAAGGATCCACATGTATCCCCTCCTCGCTTACTACGTGTCCTAGGAAATCCACCTCCCGAATCCAAAATTCGCACTTTGAAAATTTTGCATACAGCTTCTCTGTCCTCAGTGTTTCCAAAACTTGGCGGAGGTGTTGGATGTGTTCTTCCTGGCTTCTAGAATAAATGAGTATATCATCTATGAACACGATCACGAATTTGTCTAGGAAGGGATGACATACTCGGTTCATCAAGTCCATGAACACCGCTGGAGCATTTGTCAATCCGAAGGGCATTACTACAAACTTGTAGTGACCATAGCGTGTTCGGAAAGCCTTTTTGGGGATGTCTCCTTCCAGTACTCGCAGTTGGTGATAACCAGATCTTAGGTCAATCTTTGAGAAGTAGCTCGCTCCCTGTAGTTGGTCGAACAGATCGTGTATGCGTGGAAGGGGATATCGGTTCTTGATTGTGAGTTTGTTCAGCTCTCGGTAATCGATGGACATACGAAAAGATCCGTCCTTCTTTTTCACGAATAGGACCGGTGCTCCCCATGGTGAGAAGCTCGGTCTGATGAAGCCCTTGCTTAGCAGCTTGTTTAAATGACTGGACAGTTCCTGCATCTCGTATGGGGCTAAACGGTAAGGCGACTTTGCTACTGGAGTAGCTCCGGGGATTAAGTCGATTCTAAACTCGACTTGGCATTTTGGTGGAATTCCTGGAAGATCTTCTGGGAAAATGTCTGGGAAGTTGCAGACTTCCGGAATGTCTTTAATGTTCTTTGGTTCTTGTTTCTGGTCTACTACGTGGGCTAGAAAGGCATGGTATTCCTTGCAAAGATATTTCCGTGCTTTAACACAGGACATGATTTGCAAATTTGAACTAGGTTTGTCTCCATATATGATAAGAGTTTCACCGTTGGGTAGATTGAGACGAACGGACTTTTCGTGGCAAAGAATATCGGCATGGTGAAGACTCAACCAGTCCATACTGATGATTGCATCAAAACTTCTTATCGAAATGGGCATAAGGTCGATTTGAAATAAGTGTTCGTTTAAATTTAATGTGCACCCTACGTACATATCACTTGTGCTTTCCGTTTTACCATTAGCCATTTCTACAGTGAATATTTTATTGAGTGGTTGGGGTCTTTGGTTAAGTAGGTGTTTGAATTTATGACTCACAAAACTTCTCTCCGCACCGCAGTCAAAGAGTATGTATGCATAAATGTTGTCGAGGAGAAACGTACCCGTAACCACTGTTGGATCAGTTATCGCTTCATTTTGACCTATCGCCAGCACTCTCCCAATACCGCCAACATTCCTTGTCTTGGGGCAGTCCCTCTTGAAGTGCCCAGTTTCTCCACACCCATAACATGCTTGGCTTATCCCAGTACCAGGAACTTGAGTGACTGGTCGCGCTGGTGCTTTCCAGAAACGGGAAGTGTGCCCTTTCCTGTCGCAGTTCTTACAGTGCATCTCACGGCAATTACCATGGTGATGGTAGTTGCATTTGCTGCACTTGGGCATGTTCCCTGCATATTGTTTTGTTGGCGCCGGGGTAGCAGGAGTTGTGGCGGGAGCAGTAGCAGCATGAACCGCTACCATTTGTTTCTTTGAAGGTTCTTGCGAGGTTTGCCCCTTTCTCTTGTTCCAGAATTTCTTCTTGCTGTTGTTGTTGGCATTGTTATTGTTGTTGTTGTTCCCTTTGGTTGGTTCAGCTACGATATCCATGACTCCTTGGCAGGCGCCATGATCAACGAGAGATTGCGCCAGTTCCTTGGCGCTGTCGAAGGTCATGGGCTTGGAAGCTAACACACTTCCTCGAAGTTGGAGTGATAGTCCCCATATGTACCTCTCCACTTTTTGGCTTTCCAGAATCAACATCCCTTGACAAAGTGTTATCAAATCACTAAACCTGTTGGTATAGCCTGCGATGTCCGAGCCTACCATCGAAAGGCCCCACAGTTCCTGTTCAAGCTTCTGAATCTCGCCTCTTGGGCAGTATTCTCGTAGAAGCATTCGTTTAAGGTTTTCCCAACCCATGGAGTTCGCCACCACTAGGGTTAGTGTCTTGACGTGGCCGTTCCACCACGTTAGTGCGCGTTCAGCGAAAGTAAAAGCAGCAAATTTTACTTTGCTTTCTTCAGGGCATGCATAAATTTCGAATACGACTTTCGTTTTCTCTATCCATTGGGATAGAGCCAATACCCCCCAGTCCCATAAAAGGGAATAGGTTTTACGTTGGTGAAGTCTTTGTAAGTGCATACCCCGGAACGGCCTTGGCTTGGGCCACTTGTAAAGCTGTTTATTCCTCCTCCTGACCCATTGTTGCTCATTTGAGCCATCATCGCGGTTACAGCGGCTGTTACAACAGTTTGGAACATAGCTGCATCCATAGTTGGAGGGGGTGGTGGAGGTGGTGCTGGAGTTGAGTTTCTGCATGTTGATCTACGAGGAGGCATGTTTTGGTAGAGAAAATAAGAACGAATACTATAAGTTTCTAATGTTTTGACAATCGTGTACTAGAGGGTTAGTTGTATCTTGTAATTTGTTTTGACTTTAGTTTTTGGTTTCAAAGTAGGTACAACAAATTAGTTAATTCCATAGGTTTCGAGAGGTATATAAAGAAGTACTTCATATTTATATATATGTCACACCTAAGGTGTGTTACATTATGCTTCTAATTTTTGGAAAATTTGACCTATCTAGAGGTCTCCGTTTACAGATACAAAGGAAATAAGGGAAAAACTTTATCCGAGGTCCTATTCTATATCAAAATTGTTGAAGCTGAGCAAGTTCTACTTGCGGTGTGTTGCACGTTTGGAGATAGATTCGGCATCCGACTGCTTGACTCCCATAAGGTGCCTTTCAAGATCTGCTTATTGTTCCTTCATATCTCTTATTTCTGCTAGTGCGTTCACCATTTGATTTTGAAGCGTCCCTGTGTAGATTTGGGTATTTTCGTGTAGTCCTTCCAGACGACGGATGTCTGCGGTGTTACCCTGAGTAGTAGCATTGATCTCGCGAACTCTGGCTGCTTGCTGGTCCGCATGGTAGGTCTGGGTAGCGATAGTGCCCACAATAACAGGAAGTGCTCGATTAGCTGAGCCTCCCCCACTGACATTGTAAAAATCTCGACACATGCCGAAAGGAGGGCGTACACCTAGTTGGCGGCTCCAGTAGTAGAGATGGCTTCCCTAGATGGGGATGGGTCCTGGGTGATATGGTCTGACTTCGGGAGGATGAGGAGCAGGAGGGTCGATCACTTTCGGTTCAGAGTCTGTCCCACTAGTAATTTCCACGACCTCCTCGTCGACTTCGAATTCCTCTTCGACTTCGAATTCTTCTTTGACTTCCTCCTCGATTTCATCCGGGTCTTCCTCCGGGTCTTCTTCTATCCAGCCGCCGTTACCTTGGTTTGGGTAGTAGGGGTTTCCTAGTAAAGGAAATCCGGCCATTTGTCTGTACTGGGATAGAGGTATGAGAATTTTATAAGAAAAGAAATTTCTATTTAATGACATCCTTCATTTAACTATATCTTACGGAGTGAAAGTTTTTCATTATACTATTATTCATAACGATAGTCTTTTAGTATTTCAAATTAGCGAATCTAAAATAAATTTTTATAAGTTTTTGGCTTGTTGTCCACTACGACCATTCCTCGACGTACATTGGTCAAATCCAGGATAAATATAGTTGATCAGACTATATTTATTCTTGATTTGATTACATACCCCGAGGCCCAATCGTGGTGTCGCAACTTGCCTTAATACTTTTTAAAAAACTTGTCATGATACGAGACTGATACATGCGATTACAAATGTATATTTTTAAATATATATATATATATATATATATATATATATATTTATGAAAATGTTTTGTCAGACGGTTTTTGGTTCCCGTTGCATTTATAGTTTGTATATATCTTATGTGGTTCGATATACTTAGTTCACTATCAACAATGCTCTGATACCAATCTGTCACACCCCCAAACCAGAATGCCGGAAACATTCGGGGGTGGATGACTTCACGTAGTACCATAACAATTGAATATCGTAAAGAAAGTACACAACCATCATATATATAATAAAAACGTATATTGTTGCGTTATACATGTGACAACCCCAAATCTATTCCCGTTACAAATCCCATTTTCACTAACGGAATGCGTCAACATACGTTATTTTATGTTATATTTAGAATCGTCAATATCCGGGTATCTAATTATATGCATGTTTTAATATCATTATAAGTAATATATTCGTACGTGTTAACCTAGTTTAACCTAATAGAGTTGTATTACTATTTCAACCACTTCACCCGGGTAAAAAGTTTTAACCCCGTTAAACTTTAGCATCGGGTAACCGTGTATCGGGTACAATACCCGAGACATATAAAAACGCTTGAACACTACAATTGAACTCTTTTACCACACTTTCACCTCTCTCTCTCTCACTACTTTCTCTCTCTAGACCCGAAATCGACTCCAAATCCGCGAATTTCCGACTTCCAAACGTAAGGATTCATCCCCTAACTTAATCTAAACATACTTTACTGCTTTTAGAGTCCAAAATCATGAGAATCAAGGACTAAAAAGGAGTTTACGGCCTAAGAAGCTTCATAGGCCGTAAACCCCCAAAATCATGCCAAAAGCTTTGTTTTTCTTTCCTTTAAGCTTATGGACTAGTTAAGGCATAAACCTAGGGGACTTTGGACACTAAAACACAAGGATTTGACATGTAAAAAGGAGTTTACGGCCCAAGCATATGCTTAGGCCGTAAACACCTCAAACACCCCAAAAACACTTGTTTAATGTACCAAAAACTCATCTAGGGTGTTTGGCAATTTAGACTTGACAACAAGGAAGGCTTAAATGCATCAAACAACATCAATTGAAGGCAAAAAGAGGAGTTTACGGCCAAGGCTAAGCTTGGGCCGTAAACACCCATATTTTTGTGTCAAACAAGTCCCAAAACCCCCCAAATGCATGTAAGGATTTTATCTAAGGCCTTTGGAAGTGTGTTGTACCATTTAACTTCACATTTGGATACAAAATGAAGAGTTTATGGCCAAGGATGTTCTTGGGCCGTAAACTCCCCAAAAATGTATGCCAAATTGTCCCAAACTCACTATAGGGCCTTCTAGAATTTATCTAAGGTGTATGAGACTTTGTTGTACCAATAAAACATACATCTTGAGGGGTTTACAAGATTTTACGGCCCAAGAACAAGTCTTGGCCGTAAACTCCCCAAAAATGTCACAAATTATGATGTTTAATCCCTTAAAATAGTCCAAGACACATACCACTAAATCAAGGAAGTGAAATAAGACCTTAAACATACACTTTGGAGTGCCACAAGAGTTTACGGCCAAACCTAGGGGGTTTACGGCCATAAACTCCCAAAGGATGGCTTTTGGGCCATAAACTCCAAGGGAGTGAGCTCGTAGACCCTCCCGTAAATCATTCATGACTTTGTACCACTCCCGGGAACCCCTTCTAAGCCTTAAAACCCCGAAAACGATGCTAGAATGTCCAAATACTATAATGAAAAGCATAAGATGATTAACTTCTTGTAAAATACATATTTCATATGACATTAGGGTCCTAGGAGGTGCTCAAGAGGTTATTGGGTACCAAACGCTCAATCGACACTTTTACCCGATTTACCCGATTTACCCGATTTCCGCGATTTCAGGTGAGTTCATACCCCTTAATGAACCTTTCAAATGTTTTATATGTTTTAGGGGGGAGATACAAGTTGAATATACATGTTTATGAAAAGTTATACAAAACTATTTTTCAGATTTCAGAGTTAATCACATGTGATTCCCAATCTGTAGTTCAAATCACATGTGATTTATCACTATGCTTTATAAATAAGTCAATTGTTTTCAAAACTATCTTGGATTAACAAACAAGTTTTAAATGTTCCTTTCGTACAATACTTTTGTTAAATAAAACTCTTTATGAGAATGTAATCATACTAATATATTTATATAAGTGAGACTTGAAAGACTTAGGACCGATAGCTCGCCTTATTTCCTGTTTCTTGTTTGATTGTGGACTTAGGGTAGTAGTTATCCATCTGACTGTCATTGATTTCTTAATTATATATCTCATATATTAGTACAGATTATGAGTACTTCTTAATTCATTAATGACCTGAATCACTACTTGATTAGAACCACATACACTAAATTAACTATAATGGGTATAGTTAAGGACTCTATCCCTTGTTTCCACAATTACTCTACACTACTATAATTCTCTATATTATGAAGCAATACACTAATAAGAGAATACAATACAAGTTATACGAAAGATTACTACACTATAATACAAGAGAATGCACTAATCATGAGACAACTCACTAATCCACTACGGGATACTCTATACGCTATACACTATGCCCGAAGTTTTCCGATAGGAAGACGACACTATATGTATAGATCTATACGGGGCAGACGCTATTACATCCCGACTGATAACTTCAGTCCGAGCCGCTCAGGCCCAGGGATGCTTTTACTCTACTACACTATGCATGACTGGGAAGGTCATGGGGGTTCGCTATTACTCACACTATTGGGAATATACTAGAAAGATACTATAACCGCACTAAAATACTAAAAGAAAGATGAAGTAATATCCCGAAGTAAATAAGTATCTAATACTAAAGGATACTGCACCACTATTATATACTCTAAGAATAACTCACTATATTACATTACTTAATGGTGAGTCACTATTACACTTCTATGATAAATGACATTCAAAGATAGAAACAACAGATTTCTTAAGGATTTTCATTTACTATGCAGTTCTGGAGAATATGGGATTTTCTAGGTTTCACCACTATTTATGATTTCAAACTTCAGTTTTCATAATAATGACTCTAATGCTTTTATACAAGTACTCACACTAAAACTCTTATGAACTCACCAGCTTTATGCTGGTATTCTTTTCAAAATAACTTGTATCTTCAGGTCAAAGATAGACAGGTACATCAGCAGCATTTTTTGGAGAAGATGGAGGATACAAGACCCATCTCTTATTTTTGTTTACTTTTGGTGTTTGTCAAACATTACAAAACACACTTGTAAATACACTTACTATATAAATGAAATGGTTGTATGTTTCTTGCTTTTACTATTATACAATTGTGATGATACTGTACACTACGTCATCCACCCCGAAACGTATTCCGCCGTTATCGGTTTTGGGGTGTGATAATACATATTTCCAAAAGAATATTACAATATGATGATGTAAATGTTTAATAATAAACGTCCTTAGCGTTCCTTCTTCAAAAGTTGGTGGTTACCTGTATTACTGATTCCATGAGAAATACAAGTGGTTTCGAAAAAGTGTCAACAATTAAGTTGGTGAGTTCATGAGTATTTTGTATGGAAAAAGTATGTCCTTTTGGTAGCAAATCAATGAACGAAGTTTTCAGAAAATCCAATATTTTCTGTAAATAGTTTGATAAGTTCTCAAAGTTGGAGTGCGTTAGTATTTTTCATTTTTGAATGATAAAGGAAATCTTTGCGTTCAAAATAACGTAGAAAACTGAATGCATATATGAATTTCGTAAATCAAGCTTGTTTTTATACTTTCATGTGAGATTTATAACCATGCTATTGACACTGAATGCCTGTAACAACATTCTTCAGGTGTTGTAGTGTTATGACATTTGTCACCCCAGACCAGCCGGTCTAACTGTAGCTAACAGTTTAGGTGCGGGGTTGTCAATCCCGTATAGATCTATACACAAGTATCACGCTCTCCCTCCAAGAGATTATAGTATATAATACAGAGCTTGAAATGCATCCATAAGAGTATGTTGAAGTTTGAATATCTCACATGCTTTAGTATAAATAGATTTACAATAAGACTGACTTTACTTCTTTTGAAAGTATTTCGTTTATTAAGATGTATATGTAAAAATGTACGATTGACCTACTAACTATACCCATTATAGTTTTTCAGAAAGTATGTTCTATCTGGTGAAAATAATATGGTGATGTACTAGCCCTTTATACATAAAGATGTTTGTATCGATATTCTATAAGATAGATATTACATTTATGTTTATAAAATGATACTTTAACGTGTAATGTACTTGTATTTCCCCCCTAAAACATGAAAAGAATTGAAAGGTAGGGGTATGAATTCACTCGTTTGGTTCGAAGAGAGAGAGAGAGAGAGAGAGAGAGAGAGAGAGAGAGAGAGGCTAGAGTTGAGCAAAACTTCAACCGCGGAAAGCTCCGTCTTCGGGCTCTTCGGGGATCTCGGAAGCGTAGATTTTTCTTCGGGGGCTCGGGTACGGAAACCGAGGGTGTCGGGATGGTCTCTGGAGCTCTAGGGTATGTAAAAGTGAGAGAGTATATGAGAATTGTGTGCAAAACCCGTAGCTCAACCTCTCTATTTATAGGCTAGAGGATCCACGTACGCGGGGCGTACTTCGGTTACGCAGGGCGTAAAAATGCGTCACGTCTTACGACTCCAGTCTAGCTAGCATAGAGCACTCGAGCCGATGGGACTTGACACTGGGCCTAGTACGCGGGGCGTACTCTTGGATTACGCAGGGCGGAATCCATTCTTCCATCTTCTAAATTCCGTAATTTTCGCGTACGGGCTCCGTTTTTCGCGTTCTTTATATCCACGCGTAGGTGAGATTATGCTCTACAACTTTCATTTAGACTCCGTTGGCTAGTTTTGACTTTATTTTTAATGATATATTGTTAATAGGCCGGGACTACTAAAGTCCGTTAAAAATTCATAGTTTCTTTATTCGACGTCGGTTTTCGTTTGTCTTTTTATCGTTTTATTACTATTGTGGAGATCTTCAACTTTCGTTTAGGTGGCGATAGCTAAATAACACTCCATATTCAATTCAAGTTTTTAGCCCTCTACTACTGTTACGAAACTTAGGAAATTCGTAACTTCTTCATACGAGGTCCAATTTGGGCGATCTTTTTATGCACGCTTACCATTTAACGAAATCTATGACTTTTGTTTAGATACTTAAGGCTAAAATGCATTTTATTGAGATTTCACTTTTTACGTTAAATAACGTTTTAACGGTGTGTCGTAAATATACGAGCGGTTATAATTTCTTCAATATAACCCGGTTTTGAACGTTCTTTATGTTTTTGGAAACCTCGGCACGATATCTAATATTTGATGTATCTCAACTTAGATATTTTAACACTTTATTTTTGAGGTTAATTTAATTAATTCCAAATAGTTTTCGTTGTATTTGACTTTTGAGCGTTACACTGCTTTTGGAAAAATATAGGGTTGTCACACCCTTGATGGCTCTTCTTCAAGTGGAACCAAGAAAGGTTTCGTCACTCCTTCTTCTGACCCAAAGAGGCTGAATGCTTCTATTGCCATGAAAAATCACATTGGAAGTGGAACTGCCCAAAATACCAGAAAGATGTGAAGGATGGGAAAGTTAAACCCAACAATGCAGGTATTTACACTATCATTTCTAATAACTCACCCCATTCTAAATCTTGGGTCCTTGATACCGATTGTGGTATTCACATTTGTTGTGACTTGCAGGGACTAAGAAGAAGTGAGAATGTGGAGCAAGGAAGAATAAACTTAATCATGGGGAATAGGAAAGTTACACTTGTCACCAAGATTGGAGTTTATACTATCTCGCTAAGTAGTGGGTTAAATTTAGATTTGAATAAATGTTGTTATTTTCCAGAAATGGCAAGAAATATTATTTCCTTTCATGCATTGTATAAACAAGGTTTCACTTTTTCATTTTATAATGAAGTTGGTTTGATTAATGCTTTCTTTAATAATGTTCTTTATTTTAAAGCTTTACCTTGTGATGGTGTGTATGAAGCTGCATCTGTTGTTGATAACCTAGGAAATAATGTTTTGTGTATTGATTCTCTTAATAATAATAACTTGGATAAAGCATCATTATGGCATTGTCGTCTTGGACATATAAGCAAGAAACGCATAGGCCAACTCTAAAAGGATGGAATCTTGCAGTCCTTTGACCTAAAGTCAGATGATAGTTGCGAATCATGTTTACTTGGAAAAATGACAAAGTCACCCTTCACAGGCTCGTGTGAGAGGGGTGAAGGTTTGTTGGACCTTGTACACACGGATGTGTGTGGACCATTCAAACATGCCACAAGGGATGCTAATCGTTATTATTTGACTTTTACTGATGATTACAGTAGATATGGATATGTCTACTTAATCAAGCATAAGTTAGAGACTTTCGAAAGGTTTAAGGAATTTAAACAGGAAGTCGAGAATCAATTGGGCAGGAACATTAAGATGCTTCGATCCGATCGAGGTGGTGAGTATCTTAGTTCAGAGTTCCTTGACTATCTAAGGGAATGTGGGATTGTCTCACAATTGACACCTCCCAGGACACCGCAGCTGAATGGTGTGGCTGAGAGGCGTAATCGAACCTTGTTAGACATGGTTCGTTCCATGATGAGTCGAGCTTCGCTACCAATCTCATTCTGGGGGTATGCCTTAGAGACTGCCGCCCATATCCTTAATCTAGTCCCTACAAAGAAAGTTGCCAAAACTCCTCATGAGATGTGGACTGGTAAAGTACCCAAACTAGACCACATCAAGATTTGGGGTTGCGAGGATTTCGTGAGACGCGAGACTCATGATAAGCTTGAACCTCGAAGCGAGAGGTGTATTTTCATCGGCTACCCACAACAATCCTTTGGTTACCTCTTCTACAGACCTAGTGATAATGTGGTATTTGTAGCAAGAAGAGGAGTCTTTCGAGAAAGAGAGTTTATAATCCAAGGAGACAGTGGGAGGCAAATTGATCTTGAAGAAATTCAAGAGTCAAGTGGTGAAGGAACTTCAAACACTAGCCCTCAACTTGAGGAGGAAACTTCTGTTGAGCCAATTGACGAATCTGTACCTCTGAGGCGTTCCACAAGAGTTATGAGTGCACCTGAGCATTACTATGGATTCCATATTACTGCAGAATGTGAGACACTTATTAGTGATGGGACACTAGTAGGTCAAGATGACCCTAACACCTACGAGGAAGCCATGGCAGGCCCCGAGTCTGCTAAATGGAAAGAGGCTATGGATAGCGAGATACAATCCATGTATGACAATCATGTTTGGATCTTGGTTGAGAATGTACCAGGTCGTAAGACAGTAGGGTGCAAATGGATCTTCAAGAAAAAGACCGACATGGATGGTAATGTACACACTTATAAGGCTCGACTGGTTGCAAAGGGCTTCTCTCAAATTCCTGGAGTGGATTATGATGAGACCTTTTCTCCAGTAGCCAAGATTAAGTCTATTAGGGTTATGTTAGCCATAGCTGCATTTCATGACTATGAAATTTCGCAAATGGATGTCAAAACTACTTTCCTTAATGGAAAGTTGGCTGAAGATGTTTACATGAGTAAGCCAGAAGGTTTTGTCAGCAACGAGTACCCTAATAGAGTGTGTAAGCTTGAGAAATCCATTTATGGATTAAAGCAAGCACCTTGCAGATGGAATCTTTGCTTTGATGAAAAGGTCAAGGAACTTGGCTTTTCTAGGAGTGAAGATGAATCTTGTGTGTATGTCAAGGCTAGTGGGAGTATAGTTAGCTTTTTGGTATTGTATGTGGATGACATACTACTCATAGGAAACGACATCCCAACCCTGCAGGAAGTAAAGTCCTGGCTTGGGAAGTGTTTTGCTATGAAGGACCTTGGTGAAGCTGCCTATATTCTAGGGATAAGGATCTTGAGAAATCGGAGTAAAAAACTAATTGGACTTAGTCAGAGTACTTACTTGGAGAAGGTGCTGAAGAGATTCAACATGTAGGACTCCAAGAAAGGAGAGTTACCCATCCAGAGTAACGCCAGATTCAGTAAGACACAAAGCCCTAGCACTGAGGCTGAGATAGCAGAAATGAGTCGAATACCTTATGCTTCGGTTGTAGGATCGATCATGTATGCTATGACGTGTACTCGACCTGATGTAGCCTTTGCCCTGAGCATGGTTAGCAGGTTTCAGAGGAACCCTGGCAAGGCACACTGGACTGCGGTAAAGAATATCCTCAAGTACCTACGAAGGACTAAGGACGGGGTTCTTACCCTCGGTGGGAGTGATGACTTGAGAGTTGTAGGGTATAGTGATGCTAGCTTCCAGAATGATAGGGATAATTTCCGCTCTCAGTCGGGCTGGGTCTTTACCCTAAACGGAGGACCAATTTCTTGGAAGAGTTCCAAGCAAGAGACAGTGGCTGATTCAACTTGCGAATCAGAGTATATTGCAGCGAGCGAGGTGGCAAAGGAGGCTATATGGCTAAAGAACTTCATCGAAGACCTTGGAGTTGTACTAGCTATTAAAGAGCCAATGGAAATTTTCTGTGATAGTGAAAGCATTGTTGCCTTAGCCAAGGAACCAAGGGACCACGAGAGATCTAGATACATCGACAAAAAATACCATTTTATCAGACATCGAATAGAAGAAGGTCTCCTCGTGGCAAAGAGGGTATCATCGGATGAGAACCCAGCAGATCCCTTCACGAAGGGACTGACTCGGGTTAAGCATCTCCAGCATGCTCGGAGCATAGGGATGAAGGATGATATTATATTTAGTAGTTAGATAACCTCGAAATTTGTAAAGTGTAATTGACATTAGTTGATGAATAAAAGGTGTTTTATTTATGAGTAAAGTGTTGCTATCTCTTTTCAATCATTTACTATATTTCTTTTGCATGTTTTGACTTCCAGAATAATTTTGTTTGGTATAACATATTATTCAAACCTCCACAGCTGGTCATATGTCGGAAGTAGGTATGAATCAAGATTGTCATAAGTTCTAAGCATTGGACACAACCCACGCTACAACAATCATGAGTGCTCATAAGTTCTAAGCATTGGACACAACCCACGCTCACTTGAATCACTTCATGGAATTCTATCTCGAGTGATCGTGATACGGTAATATCATATAAGTCTTCAAACCTAGAGATATGATTTGTTACTTACAAGTTGGTTATGCATTGATTGTACGAAAACGCATTGGTAACTCGATGTTATAAAACGTGCTTTTGTGTATAATTCAATAAGTGGTAGAACAAACATATGAGTCGAAGTTTATCTGTTCCTTCTTGGATTAGAAGCTGATATCTGGGCCCCTCGATGATTTTGTTTTGACCTATGTACCGGGCCCGGTTAGAACTAAGTTGATGTGTTCAATTAAGTTCTTTGTCAAACAAATCGGAAATCGGGAAAAAAAACTGTTGGACAATAAGTAAGACATTGTTCCATGTATTTGTCCGACTGATATCTAGAACAAAGGATTATATGATCACTTATCTTAAATGGTGTACCATCATCTTCTCAGTTCCGAGAAACCTTGAAAAGAGCTACGATTGCCGATCGGTTCCTGAAGTCATACTTGCAGTAATAGTTATTAGACTTATCCAAGTGGGAGACTGTTGGATAAGGTGTCTAAGTTCATAACTATTTCTGGTATGTACTTGACCCGACCCGGCATGGTCCATTTGGGTTGCATGGCACCATGAAATTGGATAGATTAAATGAGAGAAATAACATTTGGAGATTATTAATATATTATAAGTTCTAATATATTAATAATATTATTTGATTAGTTTGATCAAGAATTAATTTAGAATTAATTAAGTGATCAAAAGATAACTAATTAAATATATGGGTTCATTATGTAAATCATCCATATCTTGTATAGTGGGCTAAGAGGCTCCATGGATTATCAAGTTGGGTTCTACCCATAGGATGCTCCATGGATGCTCCATGGGAGTTACAAACCCATGGGTCATGGAAATGAAGAGTCATGACACATTAGGGTTTACATGGTGTAACCCTAGATGTGTCAACACTATATAAGAATCCCATTATCCACCAAAAACGGTTACACATATGAAACAAGAGGGCAAGGCCGATTTCTAGAAGTGTGTATTCTCTCAAAAGTCTTTCCAAGAGCATTTGGTGTTGTGTGAAGCATTTGAGGCATCACACTTGGGGTGCTAGGCTCATAAGGTTTCAAGAAATATAAGCAACAACAAGGTAAGTTATTCTATCTTTCATTCAAGTTAAAATTGTTCCCCATGTATGCTAGATAGGAATATAGCCTTGGAATTCAACTTTGCATGATAATTAGACAAACATAGATCGAAGGTTATTAGGGTTGTATGTACACTTAGGAAGTGTTAGAATGCTCAAAACCCATCACTGAGGTGGGTGACACCCAGCTAGCAAAAACACTAGCATCGGACAAGGCGCTAACGGGACCGGAGATCATTCGTGAAACCACGAAAAAGATAGTTCAAATCAGAGCTCGATTACAAGCATCGCACGACCGACAGAAAAGCTACGCTGATAAACGGCGAAAGCCGTTAGAGTTTCAGGTCGGGGATCAAGTGCTATTAAATGTTTCACCTTGGAAAGGAGTCATTCATTTCGGAAAATGGGGAATACTGAACCCACGCTATATTGGACCTTTCGAGATCGTTGCCCGAATAGGTCCACTAGCGTACAAACTGCAGCTACCCGCGGAGCTAAACAGTGTACACCCCGTGTTCCATGTATCCAATCTAAAGAAGTGCCTATCAGATGAAACACTCATCATTCCCCTTGACGAGATTGAAATCAATGAGAATCTCCTGTTCGTCGAAGACCTTGTTGAAATCATGGACAAGGAGGTGAAGCGTACTAAGCAAAGCCGCATCCCGATCGTGAAAGTACGGTGGAACGCGAAGCGTGGGCCAGAATTCACGTGGGAACGCGATGACCAAATGAAGCAAAAGTACCCTCACCTATTCTAGCATTCTCAAATCTAGCTTTCAAAAGAATTTCAGGACGAAATTCCCTCTAACGGGGGGATGATGTCACAATTAGGAATTTTTGTGCCTTGTAACCAACACTTAAACCAAATTATGAATCAAAAACATAAGAGCATGTATGATGCATATTCTATGATAGCAGAACTTCAATCAAACACCCCATGCAAGCAATTCAAATAGTCATTAAGCAATTGGAAACCCTAGAAGTTCTTGTTTAAGTCAAATTTTGGACTAGGACTTCCCTATTGGGCCCAATGGACCAATAAGCTTCCAATTTGGCTATCTTGGGCTTAGAACTCTTAAATGGGCTCTAATTGGACCCACTTCCATTTAATTCAATATTTTTTGGCCATATTGGGCCTAGAGGGTTATAGATTAATTATATGAACCATTTTGGACCATAATTAACCTAATCTAGCCTATTAGGTCATAAAAATCACATTTATATTTTTTTTGGGGCCAAAAATCATCTAACCTAGCTATAATATGGGCTTAAGGGCAAAAATCCCAAAAACCTCCTCTCACCCTCCCCATTCTCGGCCCAAGACCAAACGAAGAGGAGAGTTGACTTTGTGAGTGCCACCTCACAATTGTTCAAGGGACTTCCATGCAAGGAGACTCAAACATCCATGCACTCACATACTTCCGTGACTAGCTAACTCTCTCTCTCTCTCTCTCTCTCTCTTGCTCTCGGCCGAGTCCAAGCACACACATATACACATTTCACTCTCCTTTCTCTCAAGGAAACTCTCTCATATCTCATCCATATTTCGAGATCTAAGGAGGATTCAAGGGGATTTTTACACAAAAAATATCATCTAAGGTAAGAAATCTCTTAGATCCTTAAGCTAGCTACTTCATTTCATCCAACAATCACCTCTTAATTCATTTAAACTCATGATCTAGCACCTAAGAAGCATCCAAGTTCGAAATCTTCCAAGGAAGGTTGCTAAGGTAGAATTTCTTCTCATTTTCTTCCAAAAACGGAAACCACACCCAAAGGTGAGCTTCATACCCCCTATTTTTCGGTTTTTATAAGTTTTTGTGGGGGAGAATACAAGCAAATGTGTAGATCTATGAGTATATGTATGCCTTGTGTGATTTTTATGGTTATTGTATGATCTTATGTGATTGTGATGTTTATACTAGTCAAAAGAACTTAAAAATCGAGATCTACAATAAGAATAATGAAATAAGTATAACTTATACCATTTCACACTAATCAAGTCTAGAAAAATAACCTAGTTGGTTAATATGAACATTTTTGGACTTAAAACCCATTTTTGGGCTCAAAATGCCAAAAATACAAAACTAAGGGGCCCAAAACGACAAAATGTAAATTCTGAAGGTTGAGATGAGTCAAAACAGTTTCTAATATGTATTTTCTGAATATCAACACTTTCGAAGGGTTAAAAATGTGAATTTTAAACATAATGGGCCAAAATGGGCTTTTCGGCCCAATGAAGCCCCAAATTGCGAGATTTTTGATTTGGAGGGGCTGAAACTGCACATTTCTATAAAACAGGGGATTACTTGTGTACTAAAACTATTTCAAGAGCCAAAAATGCTTTCAAATTAAAAAGGGACAAAAGATGCAAAAATTTTCCATCTTGCGCTAAAATTGGAAAAGTTGCGAAAATGGAGGTTTCTACCGAGAAAATTTCATTTTTGAAGGACTCAAGCTGTTTATCAAGTAAATTTGTGCTAAAAATGTCTTTCCAATAAGTTTTTATACAAAAGTGTCAACAAAAATAGTTTAAGGACGAAAATGGGAATTCTTTTATACACAAAGGGTTAGAAGTGTAAATTTTATCCAAGAAGGGTCTTAAAAAGATAAACTCTAATTCTTAAAACAGCAAACCCCTTAAAATAAAAATACGAGTACTACGTCTACCGGTGAAACGTAATAATAGTTACACTTTCAACACCAATATCGTTAGCAAACGAATTGATTCGGTCTCGAATCAATAACAAATCAAAAATCAATAAACAATGGTACTTCAATACACTTGCGGTAATTTACGAGAAGTCAATACACAATCTTTGGGCTCAAAAGTTTCAAATCGTGCTTGTTGGGCCTAGCTAGCCCAATGACATGATCTTTAGGCTCGAAGGGAACGCGCTTACGTGGTATTGGGCCTTATATGACCTAATTCCGTGTAAAAGGACTTTCAATAGCTTTATTGTGTTGTTGGCCCCCAAGGGTCATTTGGTACTGCTAGCAAAGTCGAGAAGTCAAATGCGAGTCTGGTCGAGTGCCTTTCGCATTCACGATAGCCTTGAACGACCTATGGAAATAACGGGGGCTTCGTACCCTCTTTTCTCCTCGGTTGTGGGGCTATGAGAAGTCAGGGTGGTTGGATTAAATGAGTAGTACAGACGACGCCTAAGGGATCATTTTTATTTGTTAGTTGTAAACTAGTCATTTTCATTAATGCGTGATTATAACGACTCACAACCCATAATTAATCCAATGTCACCTAGAATTATCGAAAACAACGTCGTATCGGAATAACACAAACTAAGCCACGTAATTTGATGTATTGGGAAAACATCGGGTTTTCCCTAGGGAATTCAACACTCTTAACTATGTGATGTATACAAAGTTTAACAATTATTCACGTTTACAATAATCAACAAGCATATTTACGGATCTTCACACCTTTTTTTTATATACAACACTTTTTTTAGAAAATATCGGATTTTCTATGGTTTTCAAAACTATACAAATCATTTATTTTCAAACCTTACTTATGAACTCACTAACATTTCATATGTTGATGTTTTTCCAAAATACTTGTATTCTCAGGTAACAGGTAAATCGAAGAAAAATGTATCCAGTGATGTCATAATGTTTGTTTAATTAGCATCGAATGGTTTATGTTTTGGGAATGTAATGTTTTGAACAATGTACTGAATGTAAACAATATCGGTTGTAATATTTCAATGCATGGTGATGAATGATGTTATGATTCATGTATACTCATTGTGATGGTATTCGATTGAGTCATAAGAGCCCTCAGACGTTTCCGCCGTCTGGTTCGGGGGTGTGATACGATGGTTGCGGGTTTGGGGCATTCAAACCCGATGGTTGATTGGGCCCATAGTATGCTGTTATTATGTGTGTGTTTTGTTGTACTGGTATTTTGGGGGAAGCTCACTAAGCTTCGGGCTTACAGTTGTGGATTTTGTTTCAGGTACTTCAGTTGATCGCGGGAAGGCGAAGGCTTGATTGTGAACCTCCTCGTTTTTAATGAGTATGATTTCTAGGAAAAAATCTTATATTGGATTATTTTGAAGACAATTTGTAAACGATGGATGGTTTTGGAATGTTTAAAAAGTTTATTTTTTTCATGAATTTTATGGATGTTACAGTCCTATTTGTAGTTTAGGTAACTTGCAGATAAAACAAGATCTAAATTGATTAAATTATAGATTTAATCCTAATTAAAATCTTTTCCTTTTATGCAACCATGAGGTTTCCAGAAACCCTAAGAAACCCTCCAGAATTGTCCATACCATTTAGGGTTCTAGAGTTGCTTCTTTTGTTCAACTATTGAACAATTATAATTCACCCCTTTCACCTTTAATTAATTCCGGTTAATTCCAGTTTAAATCCAATTAATAATTAATCAATTCTAATTGATTTTGCATTTATTTATTAATCATATAAATTAACAAATCAATTATTTAACATCTGATTTCATATTAATTTATTAATCACATAATAAAACAGCAAATCAACTATCAATTTCCATATATGTATTAATCACATAATATGTTAATAAACCATTTTCCTATAATCTAAAATTAGTTTATTAATCATATAATAATCTAATAAATTATCCTTCTCTCTCTTAATATCATTTCTAGCTATTTCTGATCATGAGGACAACCCACAAAGGACCTTGCTTCTAATTACAAGACTATACCAATTTAGTTATGAGCTTAGACACATTAATCCAACAGTCGCCCACTTGGATAATTTTATATTTATACTTGCAAGTATAACCTTGAACTAAACAACAAAGAGTACTTTCCAAAGCCACTGCTGAATTCTGATTCAAATCAAATGTTGGCCCTAAGATTGGTGATCTACTATTCCTTCATTCTACAAGATATCTTCTAAACATAGTCATGGATTAAATTATCAACCTCATCTTCATGAATTTGTTTGTTTCCCAATTTCCCAATTTGCGATCAAATTTCAGACTACAAAATTAAACACATCAATTCATTCCGGACTAGGCCTGGTTCTTTGTAACGCCCTATTCCGAATCATTTCATAATTCAGGGTTGTGACCCAAAGATCAGCTATCATGAGGCTTAAGGCCTTTGGGATAGAGATTTTTAGATCCCTTTGGATGTGGTTAATGTATATTAGGTGATCTGAGAGTTTCGCTGGTGCTGTAGAGCCCAAGCGTATAACCGTAAATTGATAGTTCAAGCCTTTTATGAATTTTGGATTTAAGTTTGAAGAGTTTTAAGGAAAGGAAGATTTGATATAAGCGTAGAGATTCTCATTACCTTTCTGTGGATATAAATATCATCGAAAGTGGAGTTGAAATGAAGAAGTTATGACTGTTCAAAGTCGGAAATGATTTGGGGAAAACTGAGCTCACGACGTCACCATTTGGAGCACAGGACGTGAGAAGCGGTTAAAAGGAAATGTTCACTTAAATTGTGCTTACTATGTGGCACATGCATTGTCACGATGTGAGAACTGGGCATCCCAAGCCCACAAGTTTTTACGATTTTTAACGTATATAAAGGTTGGTTCTGTGTTTTAAGGCATTTTATGAGCCTCCATCATATCTAGATCATACTGAGAGAAACCGTAGCCCCCCTTTCACCATTTTGAGCCTTCCATCTCCTTTTCTATCCATTTATGGAGATTTTGGTGCTTTGAAGCAGAAGAAGAAGATGTTCTTGGGGCTTAGATCTAGCAAGCAAGTTCCCTCACTACTTAAAGATCAAATCGTGGACCATGGTAAATCCTCAACTTCCAACCTTTATGTATTATTATTCTAAGATCTAGAATTTTATGCCAATTTGTTCATGTTGGAGGTGATTTGAGTGGTTGGATTCCATAAAGTTGGCAACTTTATGGGTCCATGAGGTCCTTTGAGATTTGGTGTGCTAGATCTATGGTTTCGTTGAGTTTTGGTCCCATGAATGAGTTTTGGATCTCATTTTCACCATTTTGACCTACATTAAGTTCAAGATATGTATTGGACATGAATGCCCATAAAGAAAAGATTTTTATGTTGTTTTTGGTGTTTGAAAGCCCTCTGGAAAGTTAGAATGGATGACTTAATGGATTAAGGATTTAGCATAAGACATGGATCACGACATGACACAGTGTAACAACCCGAAATTTGTTCGTCGCCAAAACCCGTTCTACCCGGAAAGTCGCCGTTATCGGATTCATTCCGTTTTCTCTTTGGAGTTAATCGTATAAACTTATATGTTTATTTTATTCTAATGAGTGTCTAAATCACTCAGGAACTTATGTTATTAGCCCAAAAACATTTATTTCATGAGTTTTTATAATGTTCCCGTCGGGTGACGGAAACTCAATCGGGTGCGACCAAAAGCCACGTTTAGCGTCGGTATCGGGTAGAATTCCACCGCGTGCAAATTTTAGGAACTATATAAACGTGTTTCAGCTTTCATTTAAAGCTTTTCCTTCTCTCACTACTCTCTCTCTAACCTCTTTCCAAAAATCCAAAGATTAAGGGTCCAAAACTCAATTTTTAAGGCTTCAAATCCTTAAGGTACCTTCCTAGCTTCAATCTATAGCATGTTTAGCTTCCAAATTAGACACTTAATCATGAAATGGGACACAATGTATGAGTTTACGGCCCAGGAAGATGCCTAGGCCGTAAACACCAAAAATGATGGGTTTTGAGCCCTTAAACCCCTCCTTGACTAGTTTGGACTTTAGATATGGCTATGGTACTTCAAGATATGGACTCTAAACATGTAAAACTTGAATTTTGTGATGTTTGAAGGAGTTTACGGCCAAGGATCATTCTTGGGCCGTAAACTCATATAATTAGGGTTTTCATGCCCTTAAACCCTTCCAAATCACTTCTGTGGCCTAGATATGAATTATAGGACCTTGATTCTAGCATTTGGACACTTGAAACATGAATTTTGGGGGATTTAGATGAGTTCACGGCCAAGGAGAGTGCTTGGGCCATAAACTCCCCAAAACTTGGCATAAATCCAATTCTAAGGTGTTAGAAAGCCATCCAACACCACCAAAAGCCTTGGAATAAATCAAGGGACCAACCAAAAATACTTTGAGGGCCTAAAACACATCATTCATGGGATTTCTAAGGGTTTACGGCCAAGACTTGTTCTTGGGCCGTAAACTCCAAAATTCTTGGTGTTAGAATGCAAACTAAACACCCCTAAGGCCCTTAGATGAATTTTAGAAGTCCTTTCATGCAAGTTTTAGACCTTGAAACTCCTTGAAGCACCCTATAGAAGAGTTTACGGCCATGAGGGGGTCTCATGGGCCGTAAACTCCATAAACACCCCAAAAGTCCCTTGCAAACTCATGATATGCCTTGGATAAATTCTACCAATCACATGTGATTTGTTCTAGCACCATTTAACATCATTTTCTTGGGTAAATAGGGGTTTACGGCCTTGGAGCCATGCTAGGCTGTAAACTCCCATAAAGGGGGTCTATTTGATGTTTTGTAATCATTCCAAGTCCTTAAACCAAGTTTAGAAATTATCCCCTAAGTGTTGGAAGTCCAAATTGCACCATAAACCACCCATCATGAGTTTACGACCGTAAACTCATGGGGATGGGTGTTTTGGCCGTAAACTCCCTAAAGGGGGGTGTTCCTTTGATGTCCCAACTCATTTCCCAAGTCCCTTGTATCATTCATGTCCCTAAACGCCACCCGGGTCCTTCCAAACACTTGTATCGGAGTGTTATCGCGACTTGAAGCATTTGTCCCTATCCAACAATCAATCTAAGTCCTAATTAGATAAAAATGTGTATCTTTACATGATAATTAGGAACCTCGTGTGTTTACAAGTTCCGGATCAACTCTTAGCATCCAAACCGTCTCGTATCTCGTCCGGTGAGTTCATACCCCTACGGCTTTTTCACTGTTTTCAATGTTTTCAGGGGGGGAATACAAGCAAACTATAACTGTTTTCCAATCACAACATTGATGTGTTTCAAAAAATATCTAACAAACCTATAAACTCTTTTACTCCTTATGTATTATGCTGAGCATAAGGAATGACTATTCGATTTCAACTAAATGGATTTTAGTTAAGGAAACAATCAAACTAATCAAATTATTATGGGAATAATTTGGGGGTCTTTACTATTCTTTCTATCGTATACTGATGTCTATATCAAGTTATTAGATAAACTATGTCTGATTCAGTTTATCTCCGTATCATTTTAATGTATTGTCAGATAATTTCATGTATGTATCTATACTTTACTGTACTATGTTTCATAATCTTCTGTATATCGATATCTTACAAGAACCCTGTGAATAGTTTAGTACTAGTTTGTGAGATAGTCACTACTCTTTATGGATGATCAGTAAATCCTCCCCGGAAGTGTAACCAGAGTCTCCTGGAGGGAGAGCGCGGAATTTGTGAATAGATCTATTCGGGACTGACAATCCCACACCTTAACTGCTAGCTACAGTTAGGCGGGCACCCCTAGGGTGACAAATTTCTGGATATCGTTCGACGTCTGACAAACGTCAAGGAGGTCACGTTGTCGTATTGGTATGGTTACCCGACTCACAATATGTATTAATACCAGTTTATTCACAGTTTGGGTTCAGAAACTATATCTCGTTCGGGATAGTGATCCCATGGTTTTGCATCTATATTTTATATCTCTTTCGGGATTGTGATCCCATGATATTGTTTCTAGATCTCTTTCGGGATAGTGATCCCATGGTTTTATACTTATAACTTGTACGGGATGTCTTTCCCCATGGTCTTTAACTATATCTTATACGGGATAGTGATCCCATGGTTTTCTAAATCTATATCTTATACGGGATAATGATCCCAAGGTTTTGTATCTATATCTTATACGGGATAGTGATCCCATGGTTTTCTAAATCCATGTCTTTCCCCATGGTCTTTAACTATATCTTATACGGGATAGTGATCCCATGGTTTTGTATCTATAACTTATACGGGATAGTGATCCCATGGTTTTCTAAATCTATATCTTATACGGGATAATGATCCCAAGGTTTTGTATCTATATCTTATACGGGATAGTGATCCCATGGTTTTCCAAATCTGTATCTTATTCGGGATAGTGATCCCATGGCTTCAATCTATATTTACATATATATACATCAACTTATCTCGTGTTTAGTCCGGGATGATAGTCCCATGATCTTAAACCTATGCTTTCAGATGTGTCAAACTATCTTATGTCTTTCGGGATAGTGATCCCAAGATTTTCATTATATAGTTTTGGGTGTTAAACTATACTTTGTGTTATACAACCGATCTTACAATTAGGAAAATATGGGATTTTCCTGGGGAAAAATACAATACATAATCGAATTGGTAACCAATGATAACTTAACCAACTTCACATAAGAAAATATGGGATTTTCTTGGATAACAAATCTTTTCGGAAACTAAAGGAAATCGATACATTTTCATAAACCAAAACCGCTTATGAACTCACCAGCTTTATGCTGATTTTCCAATCGCTTGTATTCTCAGGTCCAAGTTAGACAGGTACCCGGTGATCTATTTTGATGAAGACGGAGTGCGTGGAAGACTCGTCTCAACTTTTGTTTATATGATGCATATGTATATCTTGTATAACTTTACTTTTGAACAAATGTAAGCTTTCATATATATGTAATGTAATGTTTGTTTACTGTGATTACTATGTACATTGGATTTGATACACAACTTGGAGTCAACCCCGGGGACGTTTCCGCCTTTGGTTTTCGGGGTGTGACACACAGAGAGTGTCACGACATGAGAGTGGTTTCTACGAGAATGTTTCAACTTTTTGAGCTCACGACGTGAACAAGGAAGGTTCACGTCGCGAGGACTGCTGAGCGGGTCATCTGGAACCGAGTTGACTAAGTTGAATTGAGTTAAGTTGGAATCTATCCGAGTGTGTTCTCACGACATGACCAAAGATTTGTGACGATGTGAGTTTCAACTGATATGAATGTTGACTGTTGACTTTGAGTGTTGACTTTTGGTCAAATTGATAGTTTTAGAAGGTGGGTTAAGGGTTTACCTTGTATGGTTTGTTAGGAGGTGTACAACACTCATTCGTTAACTATGTGAGCTGTTAGTCGTGGATTTTGTCGACGAGGTGAGTTACCTTCACTGTATCCGTGGGTCGAAGGCACCAAGGCCAGCCCACTAATTAATGTTTATAGTAAGATGATTTTCTTTTTGATAATTGTCTGGTATGCTAGTATTTGTTGATGTTCTGTGATTATTTTATGATATTATGTGGTAGTGGTAGGTGGTGAAATAGAACCGATATCGGTTGAAATAGACCGAAGGGGATTGCAAGCATCCATATATGCTTGACAGTATTCAGTTAAAATAGACCGTAGGGGATTGCAAGCACCCAAATAGGCTTGATAGTATCTGGTTGAAATAGACCGAAGGGGATTGCAAGCACCCATATAAGCTTGAAAGTACCCGGTTCAAATAGACTGAAGGGGTAGGCGAGCACCTATATATGCTTGGCCGTATGTGTGTTTAGTATGTTGTATGTTGGGGAAACTCACTAAGCTTTGTGCTTATGGTTTTATGTTTATCCTTTCAGATACTTTTGTTTCGAAAGGGAAGAGTTCAGGATGACTGCATTGCACACACTACATTGTTCCACAAATTACACGACTCTGATGTACTTGGATGTTTATTGATACACTCTAATTCACTGTGTTTTATGATATTGTTTTATTAATTTGTAAATTGAAATTTTTAGTCTAAATATTTAGGACGTTACAAGTTGGTATCAGTGCCTTGGTTTGAGGGATTTAGACATACTCTCGAGTGTGTCTGAACTCAAACTAAGGATTTGTTGATTTTTTTCAAAAGAAATGTTTTATAAAAAGAGTTTTCTAATAAAAGAATAGAGGTGTGGTGCATGCAATCGACAGAGCTCAAGTAAGTTTTACCAAAATACCCATACATGTTTATGTTATGCTTTGAACTGTGAATCTATGAATCACATGATAGATTAGTGCTAAGAATCTGCTCATGATTTCATGATAGAATGCTAGGAGAGATGCCTTTATATTCCTACTGTATGAGCCTGTAGACTTGCATGCTAGTACTGATCAAACAGTGATAGGATGGCCTGTTTTGATTATGCTTGTTCCAATTACTCGATGCTCGAATGTTACTTGTTTTGTGCTTTGAGGAGTTCCCATTAACCTTAGCTAACTAGTGAGCGATTATATTAAGTTACATATTATTGATACTAGATAATTTATGATTGTTCCGATTACTCGATGCTCGAATGCTGCTTGCTTTGTGCTTTCAGGAATTCCTATTAACCTTAGCTAACTCTTGAGCGAGTATATTAAGTTACATATTATTGAGACTAGATAATTTTATAAGGTTAGGTTTTAACTCTATTGCACAGCTCTTGCTTGAGTCCAACTGTTGTAGTGTGAGATCTTTCATTCGAAGAATTATCTGGTGTCGGCGATATGTAATTGTATTCATGAGCTAGTTAAAGGATGTTAGAGGAAGTTCCTTATGCCGTGGATGGTGGGGAGTAGTGTGGTGGTTTCCCCAGTTCTTTTCAAGGTTTTGGCCTCGGTGAGCCGGGTTTCTTATCAACTGGATCCTCCCGAGTTGTTTAGTTAGATCCATAGCGTGTTTCACGTCTCTCAGTTGCTGAAATGTTTGGCAGATGGATTGGCTTGATATGTGATGCCTAGTAGCCGAAGGGGAATTGGATGCTATGCTAGATTTGAAATATTTCATGGTAGGAAGTGATATTGAGATGTCCTTTGTTTGGCTGCGATTTGGAGTGTTAGTGCATGAATGTTGCTTGCTTTGTGGTTTGTGGGACTCATGATGATGTGAGTTAACTATTAAGTGAATATGTCAAGTCACATGTGGTATAGGTTAAATAATCTCAGAGTGAAAGATTTAACTCTATTGCACAACTCTTGTTTGAGTCCAACCATTGTAGGGATGAGTCTATTACGCGAAGGATTATCTAAGGTTTGATGCATGTGATTATATTCATGAATTAGTTAACTGGCATTATTGGAAGTTCTTCAGCAGCTGATGGCAGGGTGAGGTCAGGAACCTAGGAGAGCCTTGGATGTGCTGTCGTGGGTTGGCCTATGCTGTTTAGAGATGTGTATTTATTTGAGAATGAGGGTATAAGAATGGATAGGACGAATGCGGATAGGATTGGTTACTTAGAGGACACGAGATGATTCTTGAGGAAAGTATGGATAGGTGTGGAAGGTAGAATTGTGCCCGTACTACTGGAAGCATAGGATCCATACTCGACTCAAGGAAAATTTGGGGGATTCTAAGGACCTGGTTAAGGAAGTAGGCATGGTTTGGCACCATGATTCGTTACTATGTATTTCTTCATTTATTGGTTTATCGAGTATGATCGTCCAGGTTGAGGATGGGTCAGATGATCGTTCGGGTCTCAGTGGCCATGTCTTTTGGGTTTCAATGGTTTATAGACGTGAGAGGTAGTTGATTCCGAGGTCTGTAGGGCCTTGCTTTCACACCCCGCTAAAGTGGAAACATGGGGCGTGGCAGTACAAAGGGTCTCATAGCAAAAGTTAAAAGACAACACCAACCATAGTATTAAAAAGCATTACAATTTACAATGAGTTTGGACAACTTTTCAAAATAAATTACAATGTATTTGAAAATCAACACATGAAAATGCTCCTACAAGTGTTGTGTCTCTACGTGCCTCTTACTAGATGATTCTTGAAAAAGCATGTAAAGCGAGCGTCAACTATAAAAATAGTTGGTGAGTACTCACAGGTTTATAACATAATATAGTTTGAAATCATGAAAATCAGAATATTGATAAGAGTTTACATAAACAAATGTTCATTTCTAAAATAAGTAAATAAGTTTTCATGAATAGAAGCTTGTTGCTAAAACGAGTAATAAATTTTCCATAAATAGAGTTCATTGCTAAGACAAGTAAATAAGTTTCTAGTAATTAAAGTTCGTTGCTATAATGAGAAACAAAGTTTGTATGTGCATAGTGATCAAATCATGAGTTCACAACCCAAGCCTAAGACCGAATTCCCTCTTGAATGCTATGTCTATCGCTAACATAGGGAGAAATAATGGTAAAATTCACTCGAGCGAATCGTGCGAGTGAGGAGTTGTCTACCTCCTAATAGTGCTATCCATAATGACCATGGGCTCAAATGAGTTAATGAGTTGTGTAAATTGATTATAGGGACCTAAACGGAATAAGGCCTCATGAATTAACATTATCATATACATACACAACAAAATATAGTAACCAAGTTTGATACAAGTCAATTTAAATACAACGAACAATAAACAGTTTTTGGACATGCTTTTCCACCCCAAACATTTAAAAACTAAAAGTAGGGGGAGTCATGAATACTCACAATGATACATGAAGGTATTTGTGATGACTTGAGCTAACTTCCCTCACGTCCTACTGTCAATTCCATACGATAAGGTTACACACTAGTAAGTCTCTAGTCGAAAATCTAACCCTAGTATACTTAATTTCTACAATAGAATTATGTTAATATTGTGTCAAAATTAGGTTTTGTATAAGTTGCAATTACTTTTCTAAAAATTTAGATTTCCATATACAGATTGACTTATTAACATTTGCAAGTGACAAATCTCATTTTGTGTTATTGTTTGAAATTCATTTTAGCACTTTTGGAAGGGTTTTACAAACTAAAAACTCCAAAACTCAATCAAATCCATTCTAAAAATTTCTAAACTTTACATTTCAGTTCTAACTATAATTTAGAACCCTCTTGTAATTTTTCATGATTTTTAAATATGTTTAACTATTTTTCCACCATTAAATTCCTTGAAAACATCATAAAATCATGAAAAATGATAAAAAGTTAATAGAAATTCCCAATCCTTTTGTAAAGCTGTTATACAATGTATATAAACTATGAAAAATACTCAAATTGATTTTCAAACAGTTTAACCTAATTTTATAATATTTGTGTATTTATTATAGAAAAAATCAAAATACATAGGAATTAGTTTTTAAAATTCTTCAAACATTTTTTACCACTGTTATTTTGGCATATATAAGCTGGAAAAAATATCAAAGCTGGTTTTCAAACAGTTTTAATATTTTTCTTTGTTTTATTTATATTACTAAGCAATAATTCGTGAAAATTATTAAACAATAGTTAAAATTAACTGAACTTTTTATTTATGATTTATATGTAATACAAGATATTATGATGAAGTTTCATAATTTTTGAATAAGTGTAGCTATTTTTCATCAATTTAATCCCTTAAACATTCATTAAATCGGGAAAAATAAGAACTTGTCTTGGAAATATCCGGAAAATCGTTCAAGGAGTCTTTATGATTTCTAAAAGATGCAAAAATTATAAATTATGCCTTGGACATTCATAACTGTATTTTTCTTTTTATTTCTATTAAAAATATAAATTAGAAATTAACAGAAAACAACTTTAGAAATGCATACTACTTCATAAAAAGTCTTTACTCATTGTATAGGTGATATTAGAAATTTACCAAAATTTATTGACCATAAAAAGTATTTTATATGAATTATTACTGTATTTTCTTGCAAAAATTACAATAAGACGAGAAAAACAATTTATTTTCTGGAAATTTGCAGATCATCTTATTTTGTTGTTTTGATTTTGGGAAAAATTGGATTTGACCAGAAAATACGTTTTAGATTTTTATTTATGAATAAATCCTTTATAAGCATTCTTAACAATATACTTTGATAATCAAGCCTTTAAGCTTGATGTTCATCACATGCATGATGATTTAAAGACCATGTATGAACTTATTTTGTTAAAAATGATGGTTCTTGTAATACCGATAAATTTCAAATAATTTTTCATTTAATTTTAATAAAAACATTTCATTTCCAAATCATCCCAAAATCATATATCCAATAGTTTTCATCAAAAACACAATACAAATCCAAATTCCAAGGTCTCAAAACATGTCATCTGCAAGTGTGTACGGATCATGCCGGCGCCTTCCCGTGATCTTCATTGGTACCTGAAACATATAACACACAAACGGTAAGCATAAAAGTTTAGTGAGTTCCCCAAAATACCACAAACAACACATACGCCTTTCCAGGCCATAACTCCATAGGATCTTCCGATCCAAGTGTCTTATGGGATTTCCATCCCATAACTCCGTTACCCTTCTGGCCCACACTCCGTTGACCTTCCGGTCCATATCATCATACTCATATCATAACATATTACATATATAACATGCATCACATAAACCTCATACACATAAGACCTTCCGGTCACACCTAGCTACCCCATCGGGTATAGCATAGTGAGAAGACTCACCTCGCTGATGTCGGATAATCACTCGAGCTCAATTCCCCGATGTATCGCCTCCTATATCTTAAGTACATCTCTAATTAATACCTTCCTGACTTAGTTTGACTAACACTATTAAGTCAACTCTAGTCAATCCTGGTCAACAGTTAACCTTTGACCCGACTCATCGAGTCTTGCATAGCCTCGTCGCGTCCATACGTGAACTCAAGTCCTTTGAATCCCTTCTGACTCACCGAGTCACTCACCCAACTCGACGAGTAATCCATTGATCTGAATCACGGGAGAACCCGCTCCGACTCGTCGAGTCTGCTCATGGACTCGGTGAGTTCGTTTCATGCACAACCTCAAACAACCTTCTGAGGTCAGATCTATTCCTGTAATCCTTAGATCTAACCTTTCCAAGCTCAATAATCACGTAAAGTCTCAATTACATGCAACATCTATATGACCATATATGATGATTTAGCCCCAAATACCACAACCCAAGGTCATAACCTCCATTGCTCTCCATAAAGCTTGATGAGTAAGGCTCTATGGACATCTATGGATCCAGATCCAAAGCCTCATCGCCAGAAAGAGACTATTGGACATCAAATCAACCTAACAAAGGGCACAAGAAACCCTAAATCCATATATACTTCATAAAATAGAAGATGAGTCGAATTAATACCTCAAATGCGATGATCTTAGCTTCAAATCCACAGAATAGAAAACTCATTTGCTTTCTCTTGGCTAGGACCTCCTTCTTCTTGCTAAACAACACCACAAAGATCAAGTATGGCTTCCTTTCTCTCTCAAAACACTCAAGCACTCTAGGGTTTCTCTCTATAGACTGGTAGCCGCAAATGAAGGCCATAAGGGCCTTTAAATAGGTCCTAAACCCGAGAAATTAGGGTTTCTTTCATCAGCTTTGACTCAGCGAGTCACTCCCCTGACTCGTCGAGTCCCCTCATTAACCACATCATCCAGTCGCGACCAGACTTGACGAGTCTGAGCACCAACTCATCGAGTCACCCTACATAAATAAAGAATTGCAACATAAATCAATATACCTAGGAAACTGGGTGTTACAATACTCCCCCACTTGAATCACACTTCGCCCTCAAAGTCTCTCTCAACAAATAAATCTGGGTACTGCTCTCGCATCTCTAACTCCGGCTCCAAGTCAGCTCGAACCCCTTCCGATGTTGCCACTAGACTAGAACCAATGACACTTCCTTGTTTCTCAAAACCTTGATCCTCCTATCGCAAATCGCGATCGGCCTCTCAACATAGTTTAGGCTCGCATCCACCTGAATGTCCTCTAATGGAACCACTGTCGACTCATTGGCGATACACTTCCTCAACCGAGAGACGTGGAAGGTATCATGAATCTGACTCAACTTCACAGGTAGCTCCAAATGATATGCTACCCTACCCACCCTGGCGGTCACCTTGAAAGGACCAACACACCGAGGCCCCAAATTGCCTCTCTTGCTGAATCAGATCACACCATTCCAAGGTGAGACTTTCAGGAGAACGAAATCATCCACCTGAAACTCGAGCTCTGATCGTTGTCTATCCGCATAACTCTTCTGACGGCTCTGGGCTGTCATCAATCTCTGTCTGACCTGCTGAATCTGCTCAGTGGTCTGTAGTACTATCTCTGTGCTACCCATCACCCGCTGCCCTACTTCTCCCCAACAAATGGGAGTCTGACATCTCCTCCCATATAACAACTCAAAAGGAGGCATATCGATGCTCGAATGATGGCTGTTGTTATAGGAGAACTCAGCCAAAGGTAAGTACGTGTCCCAACTCCCTACAAAATCCAATACACATGCACGAAGCATATCCTCAAGAGTCTGAATAGTCCGCTCACTCCGACCATCGGTCTGGGGTAATAGGCAGTGCTGAAATGCAATCTTGTACCGAACTCCTCATGAAACTTCTTCCAAAACCTGGAAGTAAAACGTACATCCCGATCCGACACAATCGAAATCGGTACCCCATGCTGAGACACTATCTCCCACACATACATCTCTGCTAAATTCTCTGCAGAAGAGCTCTCACTGATGGAAAGAAAGTGGGAACTCTTCGTCAGTCGATCCACTATTACCCAAATCGCATCGACACCCCTTGGGGTTCTAGGTAACTTGGTGATGAAATCCATAGAGATATGTTCCCACTTCCACTGGGGAACCTCGAGTGGCTGTAATTTACCATGCAGATGCTGGTGCTCAGCCTTACCCTGACGACAAGTCAAGCACCTCTCTACAACCCACACTACATCCCTCTTCATGCATGGCCACCAATAATCTTTCTTTAGATCCAAGTACATCTTGGTAGCCCTAGGATGGATCGAGAACCTCAATCTATGCGCCTCCTCCATCAAGATGCTACGTGCCCCACCAATAAACAGCACCAAATATGACCCTGAAATGTCATAAGCTCTCTGCCCTCCGACTCAGGGCATCAACTACCACATTCGCCTTGCCTGGGAGATATAGGATCTCACAATCATAATCTTTCACCACATCCAACCATCTCCTCTGCCGCATGTTCAAGTTGGGCTGATCCATCAAATACTTCAAACTCTTGTGGTCCATGAATACGGTACACCGAATCCCATACAGATAGTGGCGCCAGATCTTAAGTGCAAACACTACTGCCCCCAACTCCAAATCATGAGTGGGATACCTCACCGCATGAGGCTTCAGCTGCCTTGATGCGTACGCTATCACATGCCCCCTCTGCATAAGCACTGCGCGTAACCTAGATATCGATGCATCGCTAAAAATCACAAAATCATCAACTCCCTCTGGAAGGGATAATACCGGGGCTTCGCACAACTTCTGGCGAAGAGTCTCAAACGAGGTCTGCTGCTCTAGACCCCATGAGAATAAAACACCCTTCCTGGTCAACCTAGTGAGTGGAACTGCAATCTTGTAGAAATCCTGAATGAATCTCCAATAATAACCGGCCAACCCCAAAAAACTCCTGATCTCGGTAGCAGACTTTGGCACTTCCCAACTCATCACTGCCTCAATCTTGGCTGGATCAACCAATATCCCATTCTGATAAACGAGATGCCCTAGGAGCTGGACCTCCCGTAGCTAGAAATCACACTTGGAGAATTTGGCATAAAGCCTCTCTGATCACAACACCTCAAGAACCTCTCTCACGTGCTCCTCATGCTGCTCCTGGGATCTAGAATACACCTGAATGTCATCAATGAACACGATCACTGATCGATCCAACATCAGCCTACATACTCTGTTCATGAGATCCATGAATGTTGTTGGCGCATTGGTGAGCCCGAAAGGCATCACCACGAACTCATAGTGCCCATAACGCATCCTGAACGTTGTCTTCTGGATATCCTCATCACGCACCCTCATCTGATGATATCCGGACCTCAAATCAATCTTAGAGAACCAAGATGCCCCCTGCAGTTGATCAAATAAGTCATCAATCCTCGGCAACGGATAACGGTTCTTAACCGTTAATTTGTTCAACTCCCGGTAATCAATACACATCCAGTGTGAGCCATCCTTCTTCTTAACGAACAGGATCAACGCTCCCCAAGGCGAGCTGCTCAGACGAATAAACCCCTTCCCTAACAACTCCTGCAACTATGAGGTTAACTCCTGCATCTCTGGCGGTGCCAAACGATAAGGCACCTTAGCGATAGGTGCGGCCCCGGGAATCAAATCGATGCGAAACTCCACCTGCCTCTCGAGAGGCACACCTAGAAACTCCTCAGGAAATACATTCGGGAACTCTCGCACTATCTGGACATCGTCAAGCAAACTTGGCCTCCCAGAGGCGTCACGTGCATCTATCACATAGGCTACGAACCCCTTGCAGCCCCGCTGCAAACTCTGTCTCGCCCTGGCAGCCGAATAGAATGCTGACCCACTACAAGTCCCCTCACCATAAACTATCAGCACTCCCCCACTAGAATCTCAGATCATCACCAGCTGCTGCTCGCAGTCTATTGCTGCCCCAAATCGGCTCAACCAATCCATACCCACGATAACACATACGTCCCCCATTGCAATCTGGACCAGATCTATAGGAAACCCAACACCGAAGATCTCAAGTACACACCCTCAAATCACATCTATGGCATACACTGCTCGCTTGTTAGCTATAGAAACACGCACATGTCTACTCATCACCTCTCGCTGGATACTGATGTGCTTACAGAATTCTAATAACACAAAAGATGGACTCGCACCCGAGTCAAATAACACCAAGGCAGGTACATAATTCACAAGAAAAGTACCTATGCATAACATAATATAAACACAAGATCTTATTACATCATAAATAAATATGAACAGAATACATACCAGTCATGACATCGTGTGCTGCGCGAACCTCCTCCGCTGTCAACTGGAATGTTGTCCCTCGCGCCTTTGGCGCCTCGGCCTTCACCGAACGACCCTCAATAGCTCACGTAGCAGTAGGGGCAGATCCTTGCGGTGTCCCCTGTGATATCTCCCTCAACTGCGGACACTCAGCCTTCCAATGTCCGATCTGGTTGCAATGAAAGCAAACCATGAACCCCTTGGGGCACTCCTTGGCGATATGCCCCTCCTTGCCACATTTGTACCAAGCACCAGAACTACAAACCCCCTCATGACCCTTTCCATACTTCCCGCAAGTGCGGCCATTCTGTCCCCCATATCTTGAATCGGTGGGATTTCCCTGCTTGGCCGCAAGCTGAAACTGTGCCGGACGGCGATCCCTGCTCTGAGACTCGGCCTCCTCCCTGGCCTGAGTCTCCAACTCAATCTCTCTCTTCCGGGCATTTTCCTCGAGCTCAGAAAATGTCCAGTATCATGAGTTCGCCGCAAACTCATGAATGCCTCTCCTCAGAACGCTCAAATATCGGCTCATGTGTGCCTGCTCGGTCGAGAACATCGCCCTCTCATGAAACATCCTGGTAATCACAGTAACTAACTCTGTACCCTGCTTGAGGGTCAAGAACTCCTAAGCCAATCGTTCCCTTTCCACTGGGGGAACGTACTCATCTCTGAACATGGTGGTGAACCTCTCCCAAGTCACCGCTAAAATCTCCGTAGCACTAAAATGCGCAGTCACAAACTTCCACCAGTCCTTTGCTCTCAAGCGAAGCTGGTTCAGCGCAAACCGAACCCTTAGATGCTCTGGACACGAACAGGTGTAGAAGCATCCCTCAATGTCAGATATCCATCTCATCGCAACAATCGGGTCCTGCATCCCATCAAACTCTGGTGGCTTCGTGTTGCTGAACTCCCGGTACAACAACGAGTTACCCCCCTGTGGTCTGGCGGCGGCAACAACTGTAGTGGCCGCAGCAACAACAACATCAGTAAGTGCAACATACTGCTCATCAAAGGTCTAAATCAGTGTGCTCTTAATAGACCCGAACATCTCTGGAACCTCAGCTCGGACGGCAACAACCACCTTCTCGTGAATCATCTGGCGGAGCTCCTCAATGCTCACACCTCCCTCGTTGGTCTCTGGTCTGTGGCGCGTCCCAACCATGATGTCTCTGAAATACAACATAAAAATATCAGGGACTCGCTCACGTATACTCGCACTTGATAACCCAACCCTTCTTGATTCCTAGTACCCTAAGGATTCCTACTTAGGCTGCACACTAATCCGGTGTTTCCAGGAGTACAGGCCCAATACTACCTTCCACACCGCACCAGTATTAATCCTAAGTCATCCTCCAAGGATCCCAAGTCACAAGTACTCTATCTCTTTCCACACATAAACTACCCTTCGGTAGACTCTCATATTACCTCACTGCTACTTACTCATTCTAAAACATCCCATGCCAGCAGAAATCTTCCTAGGCTAAGCCATCACAAATCAGGCCACTCTAGTCCTAATATGAATACCTAGCCTACTCTAGCAAGCATAATACATTTCAATATATATATATATATATATATATATATATATATATATATATATATATATATATATATATATCATAACACATAATGTAAGGGTAATTTGGGAAATCACCGTTCGGGCGCTGACTGATCGTACACACTGTTTCCTTGCGCATCTTCCAAATTCTTTTACTCTTTAGAAAAATTGTTTATTTTATGAAAATATTTCTCAAATCCTCGGTTTGAGTTCAAATACACCCAAAGGTGAATCCGAATCCCTCAAACTAAGGCTCTGATACCAATTTGTAACACCGTTAAATTTCAAACAATTTTTAATTTAATTTTAATAAAAAAATTTCATTTCCAAATCATCCTAAAAGCATATATCCAATAGTTTTCATCAAAAACACAATACAAATCCAAATTCCAAACATGTCATCTGCAAGTGTGTACGGATCATGCCGACGCCTTCCTGCGATCATCACTGGTACCTGAAACACATAACACACAAACGGTAAGCATAAAAGTTTAGTGAGCTCCCCAAAATACCACAAACAACACATACGCCTTTCCAGGCCATAACTCCATAGGATCTTCCGATCCAAGTGTCTTAGGGGATTTCCATCCCATAACTCCGTTGACCTTCCAGTACATACTCCGTTGACCTTTTGGTCCATATCATCATACTCATATCATAACATATTACATATATAACATGCATCACATAAACCTCATACACATAAGACCTTCCGGTCACACCTAGCTATCCCATCAGGTACGGCATAGTGAGAAGACTCACCTCGCTGATGTCGGATAATCACTCGAGCTCGATTCCCCGATGTATCGCCTCTTATATCATAAGTACATCTCTAATTAATACCTTCCTGACTTAGTTTGACTAACACTATTATGTCAACTCTAGTCAACCCTGGTCAACGATGGTCAACGGTCAACCTTTGACCCGACTCGTCGAGTCTTTCATAGCCTCGTCGAGTCCATACATGAACTCAAGTCCTTTGTATCCCTTCTGACTCACCGTGTCACTCACCCAACTCGGCAAGTCATCCACTAATCTGAATCACGGGACAACCCGCTCCGACTCGTCGAGTCTGCTCATAGACTCGGTGAGTTCGTTTCATGCACAACCTCAAACAACCTTCTGAGGTCAAATCTGTTCCTCTAATCCTTAGACCTAACCTTTCCAAGCTCAATAATCATGTAAAGTCTCAATTACATGTAACATCTATATGACCATATATGATGATTTAGCCCCAAATACCACAACCCAAGGTCATAACCTCCATTTCTCTCCACAAAGCTTGATGAGTAAGGCTCTATGGATATCTATGGATCCAGATCCAAAGCGTCATCGCCAAAAAGGGACTATTGGACATCAAATCAACCTAAAAAAGGGCACAAGAATCCCTAAATCCATATATACTTCATAAAATAGAAGATGAGTCGAATTAATACCTCAAATGCGATGATCTTAGCTTCAAATCCACAGAATAGCAACCTCCTTTGCTTCCTCTTGGCTAGGACCTCCTTCTTCTTGCTAAGCAACACCATAAAGATCAAGAATGGCTTCCTTTCTCTCTCAAAACGCTCTAGCACTCTAGGGTTTCTCTCTATGGACTGGTAGTCGCAAATGAAGGCCATAAGGGCCTTTAAATAGGTCCCAAACCCGAGAAATTAGGGTTTCTTTCGTCAGCTGTAACTCAGCGAGTTGCTCCCCTGACTCGTCCAGTCCCCTCATTAACCGCATCATCCAGTCGCGACTAGACTCGACGAGTCTGAGCACCAACTCGTCGAGTCACCCTACATAAATAAAGAATTGCAACATAAATTAATATACCTGGGAAACTGGGTGTTACAGTTCTAAATGAAAAACTTGAATGTATGTGGTTTTGGATCTTTAAAACTTGTAAAACTCAAGTTGATGGATTTGGTTTAGATTTTGATCATTGGATTTCACCTTCTAACAACATGAATGTTGTTTTTGGGTGAAATCCTACCACCATTTTCATCAAATTCGACATACATGAACATGCATGTGAATAATCTCAAAGAAAAGTGTTTATGGAGAAGAAAAATGCAAGAAAACTTGATATTTTTGAAAGAAAAGTGAACAAAATATAAGTAAATTCATTTTACCTTGAAGATCAACTTCAAATTATAAGTGTTCTTAAGTAAAATGAGGGATACTTTCTGGAAATTTCATGGGTTTTGGAGCTAATTCATAGAGGTAAAGAGTGACGGTTTTAGAGAGAAGAAATGAGAGATTCTATCTCTCTGGATTGCTCATCTCTCTCGTTATCTCTTTGGGGTTATACTCCACCAAAACTGTCAACCAAAATATAGATATGCTTATGAACTCATAAATATTTGAATGTAAAAATCTCTCTTAGTGATATTGCTTCTAGGTTCGTCATTTGTAGAGGAAATGAAGAGGGAAGTTTTTAGAGAGAGGAAGAGATAGGTGGAGTGAATGGGTGATCAAAATGATTAGTATTAGGAAGGAGAAATGAGGAGAGAGAAGGATTCCGAATTTGAGGGAGTGAGAGGAGATTTTATTTTATTTTATTTATTTATTTTGTATAAATCCCTAAACTGTTATACAATTTCTTTCAATTTATATAAAATGTGAATTTTATATAAATTTTGTTCATAATTCTTGGATTTTTAGCTTATAAATGTAAATTTAATGTTAATAAATTAAATTAAGGGTCTTTTGTATCATGGGCCACAACTACTTGGGTAGAGACCGCTGAACATCATTTGGGCAGTTCCTTGATTATATTTCCTCATTTTAAATATATTAATTTGATATTATAGTGTTTATAAAAACTTTTATGGGATTTTAATATAAAACTTCATAAATTTAAGTTTTTAGGACTTCTAGGGTTTTGAGAAATTTTGTAAATCTTTAGATATCAAAATAAATTGAATCTTTGATACTTCAAGCTATTTTAGAGTTCCATAACTCTTATTCAAGTTAGAAATCATTTTTGTAATTTACTTTTATCGGTTTATTGGCATTTCTATGTAGTGGTTCCGAGATTCAAGTTAAATTGAAGAATCAAGTATACTAGCCCTAGTTTTCAAGTTTGACTTAAGTTCCTATGAGGCTCGAACCTAATTTCTACTAATAGGTCAAGTTCATGATGTGTGTATATGATTCATGCAAAGATGTTCGTGTTAAAGAATAACCCGGATATGGATAGTCACCACAGTTAAGTAGTTGTAGAATTTACATACCAATGTGAAATCTAAGTACACTATCCTTCGATACTACTTGTTTCCAAGTTTCTAATAGGTTATAACATAGTTCATAGTTACAAAGTCTAGTATGTGTCGTGCCTATATGTACAATGAAGTTTATTCAAATCTAGAATTGTCTCAAATTTTGACGGTTGTCACACTTGCTCAAGTAGTGACAGTTGAGTCACGTGACCTGAGAAAGAAACGATTATGATGAATGGTTTGAGCATTACGGTTGGAGATTAAGTGATTGGCTAATGGGTTGGATATCACTATCATCGACAGGAGTTATTTACTTTTAGCACTTCGCAATTAGAAGGAAGAGAGAATAGATATGTGATTTTCAGAGATGGGATGTAGTCCAGAGTTAAGTCTAGAAGATTGCAGTTTTCTTTGTCAACGGGTATGGTAGAGTAGCAATGCACAAGAGGATTTTGTAGTACGGTTGCCTTGAGCTGAGATCAGGGGTCTGCTTTCTTGAAATTATTTAGGTCGGGTGCTAGTTAGTCATTTCAAGAAACAAGGAAAATGAATCAGTAAGAGCAACTTTTGTGTGGTAGTTTATTTGTTTCTAGATGAGGGAATTGGTGTCATGAGTGGACATAATTATTGTTTGTGTATTTTCATGGGATTATGATATTAGAGGTGGCTATGATTGGGAGGTTTTTGAGGATTCCATCCAAGATCCGAGGTAACTTTGTGTTCGCTTGGTTATTAACTAGAAGTCCGATTTGAGATATAGTATATCTGCAACATCATTTGGTGGTATTTCGAACCCTAAGTGGGGAGAACTGACTATTTTGATTGAAGGATAATTATTATGGTTGAGTTCATGATCTCAATAGAATGGGTCGTAGGGATTTGCAGTTCGGGTAGTCGGAACATCATTTCAAATTTTGGCCAGGACGGAGGTGCAGAGCGGGTTATTATTAGATGTATATGATATGGAATAGAAGAGTCGTCTTTGCAGAAAGAAGCTATTGGATAATGAGCTTGTTGCAGCCAGTGGATTCCTTTCAAAATGTCATTGATTAGACCAAGATGCATTTGACATGCTCATGTTGAGCACTGAGTGTTGAGCGATTCCTTGACTCGTCGTATAGATTTCTATACCTATTATAGGGTGGGTAGTATTGATCAGTAAATCAACTTCAAAGTTTGGTATGTTTAGTCTCACAGGGGTATTATGCAAATAACGTATTGGGTTATTGGGTTGGTTGACAATGTAGTCTAGATCTTTGGCCTTTTCGTTCAACAAAAGTGGAGGTTCTTCGAACGTTTCAAGTTGTGTCAGTTGAAGTTCAATGGATGCGTCGAACTACCGTCAAGTTCTGTATGTTTTATTTTTTTGTTGGTTTCTGGGTATGTTTACCCTCAATTGTGGTGTGGAATTTTGGTGCATCGAAGGCTCAGGCTATTGGTAGCATTTCTAGACCACCTTGAGAGTTTTCTTCAGAAAGTTACGTATTAGTGGAATTTGTTCATTTTCAGTCAAGGATTAGGATCTTGTATCGATCATTCATGAGGATGTTTCTGTTATTGGTTGAGGTTCGTATAGTTTGTGTTGATACTAGTTTGTTCCATGAGGGGAATTGTATATGATAGAAGAGTATGGCTCATTCTGTGTTCAAATAACATTAAGAGTGATTTTTTGGGTTCTTGCGAGTTGGCGGACTAATGTTTGGGTATCTTTAACGTCCATATGGTGATGGCCGCAAGTCTTCACGCTATGGATGTGATGACAACAAGATCGATTTAGTACCGTGAGATTATTGGATAGCAGGTGTCACAATGTGAACATGGAGTGTCACGATGTAAGAGTGGTTTTTACACGAATGTTTTGAGTGTCCGATGTCACACCCCAAAACCTAGGATGGCGGAAACGTCCGGGGGTGGAGGACTTCATGTATAGTATCATAACAACATTTGCAATAGTGATTAAAGTAAACACAACCAACATAAATATAATTGAAAGAGTTACATCATTGTATGAGTTTACATATTTCCAAATCAGTTACATTATGTTGAAAAAATGAAATGTTTTGACGCCTTAACGTCCCATCCTCGAAAGCCCTTGGTTACCGGTTTAGTGATTTCCTAAGAATACAAGTTGTTTGAAAAAGTGTCAACACAAAGGTTGGTGAGTTCAAAAGCATTGGTATGTAGTTATGAAAACCTTTTCTTGTGAAAATGCTGTTCGTTCCAGAAATCCAATATTTCCCTTAATACGAAAAATGTAGTCTTAAAAACCCAAGACCAAAATGTATACATATCATTTCTGGCTTATAGTAAACAATGCATGTTTAAATCAACATAAAATCGTTTGATTTCAATGAAAACCCCGTAAATCCTATGTTTGTTAATACTTAATGTGAGTTATTATAACCATGCTATGACCTAGATGGCCTGAAATGACGGTCTTCGGGTGTCGGAAATGTTATGACATTTGTCACCCAGACTTGCCGGTCTAGCTGTTGCATGCAGCTATGGTGTGGGTTTGTCAGACCCAATATAGATCTATATACAACTATCACGCTCTCCTTCCAGGAGACTTTGGTTACAATACAAGACTTACTTGTAAAGTGAAGCGAATGTCTCACAAAAGTCATTAACGATTTTACATGTAATGTAATAAACACATTTTGTAAAAATGTACCCTTTAGTAATGAGTTCGTTATGTAAATGTATCATAAACTATACCTATTATAGTTTATTACAACAAGGGTTGTAGTAGTATTCATAAACTATATTTGTCATGGTTTACCAAATGTTTGTGTATTATGGATGTAAAGATTGTTTGTGACAGTCTATCATTTAGCATGCCCGATGTAGTAAAAATCCATATGTCTACTGATTTATGTCTAATTACCAAGACAAAATGACATATAATGTAATAATATATGATCACATAATGAAATACACCTTGCTCAACAAGTTACAAGGTGGAATGAAATTGATAACATTTTTCTGTTGTTAACATTTTCTATTATTGTTCTTAGAAAATTTATAGAAAAATTATCAAAGGTCCAAATCAAAATCCGTAAAGTCTATCAGTTTAAAAAATGTGTCTAGTTTGTTCAAAAATTTTCTCATGATTTTTAGTAACTTCCAACTTGTGTAAAAAGAGTCGTAATCATTGACTGGTCCGAATGCGTTCTTGAAATGATAGGCAGTTTTGTAAAAATCACCATAAATTCTAGAGAAATCGTATGGAAGGAGTGTGGCTGGCCATGGAGTGGGTGTGGGTGGTTGCTTGTGTCATAATCTAAAGGAAAGTCAACACTCCACCTTTTGTACTTCACCCACTCTTCTTGGATTAGGTTTATCCCCAAAAATGTGATTAATTAATAAATATGGGGCCTTATATGTTAAAATAAAGTTTTGAGTGAAAATCCCGCATTAATATGATGAAAAACGGGTTTAAAATGAAGTCGTAGTCGAAAACCGGACAATTTTGGGCTTCCTGCAAGACCTCTCGGTCCTGGGCCAAGGTTCGGTCCCTTCTGGTCATGGAACGGAGGAGAAATGGAGCGAGAGGGGAAGAAGCGAAATAGCCTGAAGGCGAAGGTAGGAAGTGAAGGTTTCGGGTTCGGTTCGTGCGAGGTTCGGGCCGAAGGTGAGGAGGTTCGGTTCTGCGAGGCTCGGTCCGAAAGGGAGGTGGTTCGGTTCTGGCCATCTTTGGTCCTAGGCAGTTCGGTTCCAAGAGGTTTCGGGCCCGAGAGGCTTCACTCCTTAAGGGAGGGTTTCGGTTCCTTAAGGCTATTTTACTCGTTTTTACCCCGTTTTAAGCGATTTTTGACCCAGTTAATGGTCGGGATGACCCGAATGATTACAAAAAGTCATGTAAACTTTTGAGAGAGATTTGGGAGAGATTTTAAATAGAGAGATAGAGCGAAAGAGATTGGGAGAGACTTCACTTGTGACCTTTTTGAGTGTCCGGCTTCGCAACGTGAGGTCCGTAAACCCCGTTAAGCCATGTTTAAGGGCCCTACACACTCTCGATGAGTGTGGAATAGTGTTTTATCGGTTTGGTTAATTACTTACCATAGTTTTAGGTTAAGGAAATCTAGATATACGAACTTTTCAATTGATGATTTCTCATTAGAATAGCGAGTTGTATAGTAATTACATAACGTAAACCCTAGTATACAAGGGTTAACTGAGTTGACCGGTTTGACTTGTTAACTTTGTTTGACTTTGACTTGACCAGAATTTGACTGTTGTCACATCACCCCCCGTTAGAAGGAATTTCGTCCTGAAATTTGCATTTTGACTAGGACTTCAAGAGTTCGGGAAAGATGTGGGTATTTTTGTTTCATTTCATCCTCGCGTTCCCTTGTGAACTCGGGTCCTCATTTAGCGTTCCAACGAACCTTCACTATGGGAATACAACTTTGTTTCGTTCTTTTGATCTCTCAATCCATGAACTCAACTAGTTCTTCAATGAAATGGAGACTCTCATTAACTTCAATTTCGTCAAGGGGTATCACGAGAGTCTCGTCGGACAGACACTTCTTTAGGTTTGAGACGTGAAAGGTAGGATGTACGTTATTAAGTTCTTGTGGTAGTCGGAGTTTGTACGCCATTGGGCCAATCTTGGCAAGGATTTTGAATGGTCCAATGTACCTTGGGTTTAGTTTCCCACGTTTACCGAAACGTATCATTTCTTTCCAAGGGGAAACTTTCAGTAGTACCCAATCCCCAACCTGGAATTCCAAGGGTTTGCATCGTTTGTCTGCATAAGTCTTTTGTCGATCTCGAGATGCTTAAGTCTTTCTTGAATTTGGACTATCTTTTCCGTGGTCTCCCTTATGATTTCAGGACCAGTGAGGGTGCTATTAGAGACTTGCCCCTTAGCTAGTTGTGTATCCCCCACTTTAGCCCAACCCAGGGGTGATCTGCACTTGAGACCCTAGAGAGCTTCGAATGGAGAAACTTTAATGCTAGTGTGATAGTTGTTATTGTAGGAGAACTCGATAAGCGGTAAATGGGTATCCCATGCCTTACCAGAATCTGTCACACAGGCTCTCAACATGTCTTCCAATGTTTGTATGGTCCGCTCGCTCTGCCCGTCGGTTTGTGGATGGTAGACCGTACTCATGTCAAGTCTAGTTCTCAGAGATTTCTGCAAGGACTGCCAAAATCTGGAGGTGAATCTACTATCTCGGTCGGAGATAATGGACATTGGTACACCATGCAGTCGCATAATCTCCTTGATTTACGTTCTGGTCAACTTCTCCATCTTGTTAGTTTCTTTTATCGGAAGGAATGGGCTGATTTGGTGAATCTGTCTATGATTACCCATATGGTATCAACTCCGCCTGATGTCTATGGCAGCTTGGTTATGAAGTCCATAGTTATTTATTTCCACTTCCATTCCGGTATATCAGGCTGTTGTAGTAGTCTTGAGGGTTTCTGGTATTCCACCTTGACCTTCGCGCAAGTCAGACACTTGCCAATATAGGTAGCAATCTCAAATTTCATGTTCGGCCACCAGTACAACTTCTTGAGGTCTAGATACATCTTATCCGAACCTGGATGGATGGAATATCGCATCTTGTGTGCTTCGTTAATGACAACGTCTCAGAACCCACCAAACTTTGATGTCCAGATCCGGTTCATGAGGTAACGAGTTCCATCTTCCTTAACTTCTAGGTTTTTATCCATCCCTTTCAATGCCTCACCTGTCACGTTTTCTGGTTTTAAGGCTTCAAGTTGAGCTTCCTTGATTTATGTGAATAGGTGTGAATGGATCGTCATCATTAATGACTTCACTCGACGACCCGCATATTCCTTTCTGCTTAGAGAATCAGCTACAACATTTGCCTTGCCCGGATGGCAGCGGATCTCACACTCATAGTCATTTAGCAACTCTACCCATCTTCTATGCCGCATGTTGAGTTCTTTTTGATTGCGGATATGCTGAAGACTTTTGTGATCAGTGAAGATAGTGCATTTTGTGTCGTAGAGGTAGTGCCTCCAGATCTTTAAGGCGAACACTACCGCTCCCAATTTGAGGTCGTGGATAGTATAATTAACTTCGTGTGTCTTAAGTTGTCTTGACGCGTAAGCAATGACCTTCCCTCTCTGCATGAGCACACATCCGAGGCCTTGATTCGAAGCATCGCAATATACCATGAAGTCGTCAGTTCCTTCTGGAAGAGACAAGACCAGTGCCCTGCATAGGGCTTGCTTTAACGTCTGGAAGGTGGCTTCCTGTTTATCTCCCCACTTAAGCATCACACCTTTTTGAGTCAAGGTGGTGAGGGGTTTAGCAATCTTGGAGAAGTTCTGGATGAATCTTCGATAGTATCCAGCAAGCCCTAAAAATTGCCTAATTTCTATTGGTGTTGTTGGCGCAGTCCAGTTTTCGATTTCTTTGATCTTTGAGGGATCCACATGTATCCTTTTCTCTCTAACCACATGGCCAATAAATCCCACTTCTCGGAGCCAAAATTCACACTTAGAGAATTTAGCATAAAGCTTCTCGGCTCTAAGTGTTCCTAAAACTAGTCATAGATGTTTGCGGTGTTCTTCCTTACTTCGTGAATAGAACAAGATGTTGTTGATGAATACAATCACGAACTTGTCCAAGTAGGGTCGGCACACTCAGCTCATCAAGTCCATGAATACTGCAGGTGCATTTTCCAATCCAAATGGCATCACTTCAAACTCGTAGTGTCCATAGCGAGTTTTGAATGTCGTCTTGGGGATATCTTCTTCTTGAACTCGCAGCTAATGATAACCCGAACTCAAGTTGATTTTCAAAAAGTAGCTTGCTCCTTGGAGTTGATCGAAGAGGTCGTCGATTCGGGGTAAGGGATATCGATTTTTTGATGGTGAGTTTGTTTAGTTCCCTATAGTCGATGCACATGCGAAATGATCCATCCTTCTTCTTTAAAAACAAGACTGGTGCTCCCCAAGGTGAGAAGCTTGGCCTGATGAACCCTTTGCTCAACAGTTCATTCAACTGGTTGGACAGTTCTTGCATCTCAGCTGGTGGTAGGCGGTATGGAGCTTTGGCGACGGGGGTAGCTCCGGGAATTAAGTCGATTCGGAATTCGACTTGTCGCGCGAGTGGTACACCTGGAAGATGTTCTGGGAATACATCGGGGAAGTTGCACACCTCGGGAATGTCTTTTATGTCCTTCACCTCTTGTTTCTTATCTACTACTTGGGCCATGAAAGCGTGGTATTCCTTTCGGAGATACTTTTGGGCTTTGACGCAAGATATGATTTGTAAATTTGCATTGGGTTTATCACCATAGATGAGAAGGGTTTCACCATTTGGAAGATTAAGGCGAACGGCCCTTTCGTAACATAGAATGTCGGCACAATGAGAACTTAACCAATCCATACCCACAATTATGTCGAAGCTTTTTATTGTGACTGACATTAGGTCAATTTTGAACGAATGACTGTCTAGAGTGAGGGTACACCCTAAGTATATATCATCAGTGTGCCCTACTTTTCTATTTTCCATTTCTACTATGTATGTTTCTTCTAGTGATTGTGGGTTTTGTTCAAGTAATTGTTTGTATTGGTGGCTCACAAAACTCCTCTCCACTCCACTATCAAATAGTACGCATGCATATGAGTTATTGATGAGAAACGTACCGGTAACCACTATAGGATCCTTGACTGCTTCCCCATGTCCTATCGCTAGGACTCTCCCTACACCACCAGAATTAGGGGCTTGTGCTTTGGGGCAGTTTTTGCTGAAGTGTCCTGCTTCACCACATCCATAGAAAGTTTGGCTTGCCCCTGCATTGGAAACTTGGTTGATCGGTCGTTCTGGCGCTTTACAGATCGAGTTGTATGCCCCTTCCTATCGCAGTTTTTGCAGTGCATTTCCCGACAAGCACCAGTATGGTGGAATTTTCACTTGTTGCACTTAGGGAGATTTCCAGCATATTATTTCGGTGGTCATGGAGTGGTAGCATTAGTGGCAGCATGGACAACCACTGTTTGTTGCTTCTTGGCAGGGTCCTGTGTCAGTTGCTTCTTTTTATTGTTCCAGAACTTCCTCGTGTTGTTCCCTCCTTTTGCTTGGTCGGTGGTGGCGATCACAGTACCACGGCTGGCCCTGTGATCGATAAGTTGTTGTGCCAATTCCTTGGCACTTTCTAAGGTAGCGGGTTTCGAGGCCAGTACACTATCTTGAATCTGGGATGATAGCCCCCAGATGTATCGTTCCACCTTTTTCTCCTCTGGAGTGACCATTGCTGGACAGAGAAGTGCTAGGTCATTGAATCGGGTAGTATAAGTTTCAAGATCTGTGCCCGACATTCTGAGGTTCCAGAGTTCTTCCTCGAATTTTTTTTTTATTTCATCCCTCGGGTAATACTCCTTTAGCATCAACGCTTTCAAGTCTTCCCAACTTATGGAGTTAGCCACTGTTGGAGTAAGTGACTTAACTCGGCCATTCCACCAAGTGAGAGCCCTACCGGTGAAAGTGAATGTCACATACTTGACCTTACTCGATTCGGGACAAGCACATATTTTGAAGACAGCATCGGTCCTTTCGAACCATTGCATCAGTGTGATGACGCCCCCGCTCCCATTGAAGGTATCAGGTTTGCCATTTGTGAAGTCCTTATAGGTGCATTCCTTTGTACGCCCCAAATTATCATCCTGGTTAGAGGGTGTAGCACCAGATCCAGATCCACCATTGCCATTAGTGTTGATTTGCGACATAGCTTCCGCCACTGCAACTTGGAACACGGCCGAATCAAATTGTTGAGGCGGCGGCAGAGGAGGTGGTGCTACGCTGCTGGAAGGTCTTGGTCTTTTCCTTGGCGGCATAGTTTCATCATAAGTTTTAAAATGAAAAGTCGGTAAGACTTCAATAGTAATAATGAGTCGAGAGTTACATGTTTTATCTCATTTGTATTATATCCTGACTTTATTGCAGTAGCAAGTAATTCATAGAAAATTTTATGCAATTAAACTCATGAATTAAATAGCAGTGACTTAAACGGAGTCATGTGTTCGGTTCTGTGTCTGACCCACTCCTAAGATTCGCTCGATGTGTCCTAGTTATGTGCAATTAACATTTTTAATAAGCTGTTGATCCTAATGAGTCTGCCCTAAGTCTACAACCAAACACAGAACAAGTCCTAAGGTGGACTCACCATTTCTAGGCCAGTCATTTCTTAATCACACATAATGGCGAGGCACACCTTATGAATCTTAGAGTTACCAGTTGAAATTTGTTTGTAATATCAAGTAGTGAGTTCCCATGCCACACATCCAAATAAAATAAAATGCATGCCAATTTTATCGATAATTTTCAGTACATATTGTTTTGAGAAATTTGACTTCACAAGGGTCTACATTACATCAATGTAAAAGATAGTTTTGACAGCACAAAAGCCCCTTGAATAGTGTAATCACTTAGTCGCAGGGTCAACCTACATACAAAAGAGTAGACCCAACGCATGCTTGTAAACCTATACTAAAAAGATGTGTGAGTAGTAATGAGTCCTACTCACAACGATCCTTCCCTGATGGAGCTTGGGATGATGCCGATGCGCCTTGCAGTTCTGCTAATCTCCGTTCGGTTGCAACCATTCTCTCCTCAAGCGCCAAGTATCTTTCCCGATACTCCCTTGCTTCTGCTCGAGCAATGAGAAGGTCCTGAATGAGTTGATCTCTATAGTGGGAGTCTCGCTCCAGGTCTCTAGTGCAAGTAGTGGTAGACTCTACGATGACACTCAGTTCTCGGACACGATCGGTTGTCATCCTACCGCGATCATCCATGAATACTATCTGTTGAGTCATGACTGGGAGATCTCTATCAGCTGGTCCTCCGTGGCTGAGGTCATAGAAACCTCGTTGACCTCCGTATGGTGATCATTGTTGTTGACGGCGACCCCATCCTTCAATCGTGGTCTCCCATCGAGGTACGGGTCCGAAGTAGTCATATCGGTTGGCGGAACTCTGGCTATATAGGGAGGATTGATGACCTCTGGTTCTTCTTCACTTTCGTCTTCATCCATGCCTACCTCGACGTCTTCCTCTTATTCTTCTTCTTCCTCTGGTTCTTCCTCGGGTTCCTCTTTGGGTTCTTCTTCGGGTTCTTCTTCAGGTTCTTCTTTAGGTTCTTCTTCAGGTTTTTCTTTAGGATCCTCTTCAGGTTCTTCTTCAGGATCCTCTTCGGGATCCTCTTCAATCAGTTCTTCGACTTCTTCTTCAATCCAACCGGCATTTCCCTGATTAGGAAAGTATGGGTCTCCTACTAGATGAAATTCATCCATGCTACTTGTACGAGAATAGGGTGTAAGAAGCATGTATATATAATAATAATAATAATATTAATAATAATAATAATATTGTTCTATAGAAACAAACAAACACTCCTATAGTAATTTTAAGTGTTTAGATTTGGTTCTTAGGGTGTTTTGTATAGGGTGTAGTTAGGTGGTTAGATTTGTTGCCCATTATGACTATCCCCCGGTATGTGCAAGTCACTTCTCGGATAGATATAGTTAATCAGGCTATATCCCTCCCAGACTTGATTCACATATACTAAGGCATACTCGTAGTGTACAACTCCGCTTCTTTTACTTTATGTTCTCTAGTTATGACACTATGCAAGTATGTAATGCATGTATGTATACTTTAATCAAGAAAACTATTTATTTTCTACAAGTATAACCAATTGAAAAATATTTCAAATCAGAGACTTTTAGTCCCAAATGTGTTTATAGTTTGTATATCTTATGTGGTTTGATATACTTAATTCACTATAAACCTAGGATGGCGGAAACATCCGGGGGTGGAGGACTTCATGTATAGTATCATAACAACATTTGCAATAGTGATTAAAGTAAACACAACCACATAAATATAATTGAAAGAGTTACATCATTGTATGAGTTTACATGTATCCAAATCAATTACATTATGTTGACAAAATGAAATGTTTTGACGCCTTAACATCCCATTCTCAAAAGCACTTGGTTACCTGTTTAGTGATTTCCTGAGAATACAAGTTGTTTGAAAAGGTGTCAACACAAAGGTTGGTGAGTTCATAAGCATTGGTATGTAGTTATGAAAACCTTTTCTTGTAAAAATGGTGTTCGTTCCAGAAATCCAATATTTCCCTTAATACGAAAAATGTAGTCTTAAAAACCCAAGACCAAAATGTATACATATCATTTATGGCTTATAGTAAACAATGCATGTTTAAATCAACATAAACTCATTTGATTTCAATGAAAAACCCGTAAATCCTATGTTTGTTAATACTTAATGTGAGTTATTATAACCATGCTATGACCTCGATGGCCTGAAATGACGTTCTTCGGGTGTCGGAAATGTTATGACATTTGTCACCCCAGACTTGCCAGTCTAGCTGTTGCATGCAGCTATGGTGTGGGTATGTCAGAACCAATATAGATCTATATACAACTATCACGCTCTCCCTCCAGGAGACTGTGGTTACAATACAGGACTTATTTGTAAAGTGAAGCGAATGTTTCACAAAAGTCATTAACGATTTTACGTGTAATGTAATAAACACATTTTGTAAAAATGTACCCTTTAGTAATGAGTTCGTTATGTAAATATATCATAAACTATACCTATTATAGTTTATCACAACAAGGGTAGTAGTAGTATTCATAAACTATATTTGTCATGGTTTACCAAATGTTTGTGAATTATGGATGTAAAGATTGTTTGTGACAGTCTATCATTTAGCATGCCTGATGTAGTAAAAATCCATATGTCTACTGATGTATGTCTAATTACCAAGACAAAATGACATATAATGTAATAGTATATGATCACATAATGAAATACACCTTGCTCAACAAGTTACAAGGTGGAATGAAATTGATAACATTTTTCTGTTGTTAATATTTTCTATTGCTGTTCAAAGAAAATTTATACAAAAATTATCAAAGGTCCAAATCAAAATTAGTAAATTTTGGGATTTTTGAAAATGTGTCTAGTTTGTTCATAAATTGTCTCATTATTTTTAGTAACTTCCAACTTGTGTAAAAAGGGTCGTAATCACTGACTGGTCCGAATGTGTTCTTGAAGTGATAGGAAATTTTGTAAAAATCACCATAAATTGTAGAAAAATCGTATGGAGATGTACAAGTAGTCATTTTAAAGCTAAGAACTTGAAATATTTTCATCTAGTAGAGTTTTGAAAAATAAAATGTTTAAGTCATCCAAAACAGTCTGGTAATGGAGTCCAACTTTTCTGATGAAAGCTATTGGAAGAGTTTAGTTGTGTTCTTTTTGGTTTAACTTGTATTCCCCCCCCCCCCCTTAAAACTTAAGAAAACATGAAAAGATAGGGGTATGAACTCACCTTATGTGTTCTGAGTGGATGGATGTTGAAGAAAATAAGTTTTCAACTCAAGAACACTTGAAGATGCCTTGAAGATTTTCGAGAATCTAACACAAACATGGTGGAGTTTGTGTAAGGAATCAATGATTGGAGTTAAAGGGAGTGTAATAATCATAAGAAAGTTTATGATACTTACCAAATGAAGGAGAAAAGCCTTTGAGTATGCCTTGAAGTTCTCGAAATTGAGAGAGAAAGATGAGAGAGTTTGGAGGGTGATTCTTGGTGGAAAATGAGAGAATGAATGAAGTGTGAGGAGAGAGGGTGGATGTTCCAATTCTAAGAACGTGGGAAATGGCTGGAAATGATGAGAAAGTACACTGACATGACCTAGGTATTGTAGAAGGAGTGTGGCTGACCATGGAGTGGTTGCGGGTGGTTGCTTGTGTCATAATCTAAAGGAAAGTCAACACTCCACCTTTTGTACTTCACCCACTCTTCTTGGATGAGTTTTATCCCCAAAAATATGATTAATTAATAAGTATGGGGCCTTATATGGTAAAATAAAGTTTTGAGTGAAAATCCCATGTTAATATGATGAAAAACGGGTTTAAAATGAAGTCGTAGTCGAAAACCGGGCAATTTTGGGCTTCCTGTGAGACCTCTCGGTCCTGGGCCAAGGTTCGGTCCCTTCTGGTCGTGGAGTGGAGGCGAAATGGAGTGAGAGAGGAACAAGCAAAATAGGCCGAAGGCGAAGGTAAGAAGCGAAGGCTTCGGGTTTGGTTCATGCGAGGTTCGGACCGAAGGTGAGGAGGTTCGGTTCTGCGAGGCTCGGTCCGAAAGGGAGGAGGTTTGGTTCTAGCCATCTTCGGTCCTAGGAAGTTTGGTCCGAAGAGGTTTCGGGCCCGAGAGGCTTCGCTCCATAAGGGAGGGTTTCGGTTCCTTAAGGCTATTTTACTTGTTTTTACCCCGTTTTAAGCGATGTTTGACCCGGTTAATGGTCGGGATGACCCGAATGATTACAAAAAGTCACGAGAACTTTTGAGAGATATTTGGGAGAGATTTTAAATAGAGAGAGATAGAGTGAAAGAGATTGGGATAGACTTCACTTGTGACCTTTTTGAGTGTCCGGCTTCGCAACGCGAGGTACGTAAACCCCGTTAAGCCATGTTTAAGGGCCCTACACACTCCCGATGAGTGTGCAATAGTGTTTTATCGGTTTGGTTAATTACTTACCACAGTTTTAGGTTAAGGAAATCTAGATATACGAACTTTTCAGTTGATGATTTCTCATTAGAATAGTGAGTTGTATAGTAATTACATAACATAAACCCTAGTATACAAGGGTTAACTGAGTTGACCAGTTTGACTTGTTGACTTTGTTTGACTTTGACTTGACCAAAATTTGACTGTTGTCACATCCGAGCTCACGACGTGACCAAGGAAGGTTCATGTCATGAGGTCTGGTGAGTGAGTCATCTGGGAGCGAGTTGAATGAGTTGAAGCGAGTTTAGTTGGAATCTGTCCGAGTGCGTTCTCATGGCGTGACCAAGGACTTGTCATGACATGAGTGTCAACCGATGTAAATGTTGACTATTAACTTTGACTTTGACCACTGACTTTGAGTGTTGACTTTTAGTGAAGTTGACTTTTGGTCAAATTGCTAGTTTTAGAAGGTGTACTAAGGGTTTACCTTTTCTGGTTTGGTAGGAGGTGTATGGCACTCATTCATTGACTGTGTGAGTTGTTAGCCATGGATTTTGTCGATGAGGTGAGTTACCTTCACTGTATCCGTGGTTCGAAGGCACCAAGGCCGACCCACTAGTTAATGTTTATAGTAAGATGATTTTCTTTTTGATAATTGTCTGGTATGCTAGTATTTGTTGATGTTCTGTGATTATTTTATGATATTATGTGGTAATGGTAGGGGTGAAATAGAACCGATACCGATTGAAATAGACCGAAGGAAATTGCAAGCACCCAGGTATGCTTGATAGTACCTGGTTTGAAATAGACCGAAGGGGATTGCAAGCACCCAAATATGTTTGTTAGTATCCTGTTGAAATTGACTAAAGGGGATTGCTAGCACTCATATAAGCTTGATAGTATCCAGTTCAAATAGACCGAAGGGGTAGGCGAGCTCCCATATATGCTTGGCAGTATATGTGTTTATTATGTAGTATGTTGGGGAAACTCACTAAGATTTGTGCTTATGGTTTTCAGTTTATGTTTTTAGGTAATTCTGTTTTGAAAGGAAAGTTTGAGATGATTGAATTACACATACCACATTGTTCTGCGTATTACATGACTCTGATGTACTTGGATGTTTATTGATACACTCTGATTCAATGTGGTTTTTATGATATTGCTTTGGATAATGGTTTTATTAATTTATAAATTGAAATTTTTAGTCTAATTTTTTTAGCACTTTACATTCTTATATATTTACTCAAATCATCGATGGGCCCAAATATATCACTTTTCCTATTAAGGAAAAAGGAACAAATTAATTTGACTATATAGTTATACAATTTAAATATCAAATCACACATGGAACAACCCTTTATAACATCTAGTTACGAGATGTGTTTGAGCATACTAATGCACAACTCATCTGTAAACTATGAACTATATATCTCTACTTTAAGAATAGAAGATATTATCGTCTTAGAATTACTCATGATTAAATCCATGAAGTAATTTCTAAGTGTTTGTTTATCCAATACTCAAAATATGCATTTTGTAAGTACTCATGAATATTGTAGCAATCCGTATGCAACGTCCAATCCTTGTGGAAAATCTATAATCAATTCATGACAATCTCAATTCACTACTTACTTCTAAAAGTATGAACGATTGTGGAATTTGAATAATAAAATTACTTAGGAAGTAAAACATGCAAAGTGAAACACAATAATAAACTAATTGACTATGGTACCATACCTATTGAATATAAGTAAATCCTATTATTTAAACACCATAAAAATTACAAATATTATTTAATCACCATTGTCTTTCTGTGTGTCGAGGTTCTAAAGTCATAGAGAGTGACCATTCGATATTACAAAATCTTCCACTGGAACTTGTTATTAGAAACAATTCCATGGTTATGAAGTCTAAAATTCAAGGTACACTCCTTGAATAAGTCTCTTGCATTAAAGTTTCAACCTCGCATATAGGTTCTATAGGCAATATGTATGAAAGACTAGGAGGTGGCTCCAGGCACACTGTATGCTAAATGGCTAAGTAGAGTAGTGTGTATGCTAGTTGTCTTTGTGATGCTTGCATGGAAGACCAGGAGGTGGCTCGTGGCACTTGTCTGTAAGACCGAGGGGGTGGCCCCAAGCTTGGCAAGAAAGAACGTGGCAGCCCATGGAATAATGGCAAGACTATGTTCGGCACATAACAACTTATTTAATATATGAAAAATATGAATGGCTCACAGTATGTATGGATCGGTGGATATGTATGGTATGTGGTATTTGGGGAACTCACTAAGCTTCGTGCTTACGGTTTTCAGTTTTGGTATCAGGTACTTTGCTTTCAATGGAAAGCAGCCAACGCGATCGCAACGCATCACACTATGTGTTCCGCATATGAGATCTTTGGGATTATACTCTGATATTATTTCATGATAACATGTTTGACTATTGACACTTTGGTTTTGATATGAGATGTTATTAATGATGTTTTATTACTTATGGTTGTATAATAACTTAATTAAAAATGAATTTTTTGGCATTAAATTTTGGGATGTTACAAGGCGGTACATGAGGCGTACACCAGAAAGCTCATTTTGGGACTTTGGGGCCTTGGGTCTTTTAAGAGTTGGGCTATGAGATGCTGGGTCAGATATGGAAAGGGTAAAATGGTCTTTTACCCATTGGAAGTATATGATATGGATTTGGACCTTGGATTTTGGAAATTACCGTAGTTATTAATTAAGGATAAATTGGTTATGTTCAATGTGAAGTTTCCGATAGCAGCAACGCGTGTGTTTGGTTATCTCGGATTGAGGCGAGTCTCCTCACTAGATTCATGGGTCGAAGGCACCAATGTTGACCTATTAGTTTGTAATGTAGAATGCTAGTTATCTCCATGATACTTGCATGAAAGACCAAGATCTAGCCTCTGGAATTTGTATAAAAGACTAGGATCTAGCCCCTAGCACTTGTATGTAAGACTGAGATCTGGCCCCTGGCACTTGTATGTAAGATCGAGATTTGGCCCTCAACATTTCAAGGGAAGATCATGGGGGTAGCCAATGGAACTTTGTATGTTTTGGTATATGGTATTTTGGTTAACCCACTAAGCTTTGTGTTTATGGTTTTATGGTTATGGTTTCAGGTACTTCCGGTTCAAAAAGAAAGGGCTCGACTCAATCGTAGCTCATCCACCTATGTTTCTGCCACAATATGATTTTTGGGATTGTACTCTGATAACTTTTTTTATTCTGATATACTTTTGAATGATTGAAAAGGATAATTGGTGTTTTTAATTGAAGAAAATGAAAATTTTACATTATAATTTTTGGGACGTTACATTCCACGCCTTCGAGTAGGATTTTCCGGTGTCATTGCGTCACTCGCTTGGACGAGGAGGGCGATTATGAGAGTAGTGATGAGTAGGTAGGAGGGTCGATACGTTTGGTTTTTATGTTGATACTTATTCCTACTTATTTTGTGGGATATCTTTTGATACACTATATGTATGTTTATACTGTTTAATTTGATTTTCATTGTATATGTATGTATGGTTTTATTTTATCATTTATCGAGCCCATATTTAGTTATTGTATATGTATGTATGGTTTTATTTTATCATTTATCGAGCCCATATTTAGTTGATGTATTGGTTCAGTCAACACTAAACATAGGTGATCAGACTAAGTTTAGTTGTGACTCAACTTTTACATACTGAATCGACCTGTATAACTGACTTATAGAGTTTGTGTTTTGGATTTCTATATTTAATTATTCTAGGTTGGTGATTATTATTGTTTTCTACTTCTTGACTATCAAATAAGGATTGGCTAGATGAAAAGTGATGGAGGGCAGGATCATTTTAGCATATAGTCATTCTGAAATCCAACAACCCAAGTGGCAGTTCAAACTAGTCACCTCTCCTGTAAGTAGTCTATTAGTAGGGTAATTAGTAGTAATAATTTTATTTATAGGTTTGAGGGCAAATCTAGTTGGAGTATATGTCCTAAGCTATAGTCTTAATTCCTAAACAAATACTAATTCTCCATAGCAAATAACTTTGATACCATTTTGTCACACCTTCCTCGGTCGTTGGCATAAATGCCAAGTGGTGACAGTGTTTACATAGATTATCCCAAATCAAAGATCACAAACCATAACAAACTTTTTATGAATGACGTCTATTACAAGGACTGAATGAGACCTATATATCTATCTTCAAGCTGAAGTCCTTCCTTGCATTTATCCTTACTCCATCCTAGGAATACATGCAGTTTTAAAAACGTCAACTTGATGTTGGTGATTTCACAGGTTTTAAATAAACATAGAATAAAATTTTTTTGAAAACTTTTTTAGAATTATTACAATGACTACGATCATTTTCTTATATTCCTTTTTCCTACACTTTACTATATTATATCTTCTAAAATTTCTTGGATCTTGTAACTTATAAGTCTTTCGAATAGTAGATTCTGCTACTCCTATCCTACTATCTTTATGTAATATTTTACCATTCCTACCCTACTATCTTTATAGGATATTTTACCATTCCTATTTTACTATATTTGTGGGATATTTTACTGATCCTATCTTATCATTTATATAGGATATTTTCTGATCCTATCTTATTAGCTATGTATTTTAGGATATTCTATTAATCATAACGTATTTTATTTACTACTTGAAGGCGTCCCTCAAGGTAGTTGGATCTCTAAGGTGGTCGTAATGTATTACCATAAGACCCCATAATCGACGCTATAGACTATTGATTTCCCCACACGATGCTTCATCGAACGTCGAATAGTGTTTGAAAAACAAAGAAAGTTATTCTATCAGGATCTGATATAGCTAGCAATCGCAAGTAGGGATGTCAAACCTTATATATATATCTATACATATCTTTCTGGCTTTTGCAAGATTAACTATTACAGGTTCAGGGTAGCCAAATTTAATCAGGCTAAGGATGAATAATAACAGCTCAATAACACATAAACCTTAGGTATTTTATCTGTTATCTTTCTTTCTTAATGATTTCCTATAACTATCACAATATAAATCCTTTACTTTATATTTGATACTTAAAACTTATAGATCTCATAATTATCTTGTGTATATGTATGTATGTATGTGTGTGTGTGTGTGTGTGTGTGTGTATATATATATATGAGGCGACATAGAACTCTGGCTACTCTTCTGGAATTCTGCTGCCACGAAGATCTGGACATCATAGAGCAAAGTCATTAGAACCACCACAGGGATTGTGCCTCGGGAGCAGGCTTCGACGATCAAGTTAGATCGGTTGGTAGAGATGAGGTGGTTCTCCTTAGCTGGAGAGAACCATCTTGGTTTTGGGGATAGTGTATTGCGGTTGAAGGCGTAGGGTGGCGGCTGAGCCACCGGACCAAAGTCTAGTGTGGCAGCTGAGTCAAAGGAAAAGGATATGGTGATGGCTGAGCCACCGGGGAGAGTCCTCCTTTATGAAGGAGGCACTAATCACCTTATAGGGGACAATTAGGTTAAGGGGAATTATGTCAAGCCTTGTGCCAGCCTAATTTAGGCCCAGCTAGCAAGGAGCTAGGTAAGGTCGCCCGGAAGCATCGGGCGAGGCTTGTGGACGTGCACCAGGAAAGGCTGGCAAGGTTTCGCTAGGTAAGGGAGCTGTAGGACGAGCCGACAGGAGAGTGCTAGGCAAGGCTGGCAATGGAGTGTCATGCAAGGCTGGCAGGAGAGTGCCAATCAAGGCTGGCAAGGAAGCAACGGGCAAGGCTGGCACACCAGAGCTATCTAGGCCATTCTAACTGACTTGATATCATCAATTCCCCTATGTCCGATGTTACTGGTACACAACCAATGACATTGGACTGAACTCAGTCATATAAACTGTGCGTCGTCAAGTCCCCCTAGTCTAATGCGATTGGTTTACTAACAATCAGACCATACTACACAAAGCACTAATGCATCAAAGAATAAAAGAAATGATTAAACCTTGACCATGAGAGCCGTGGGGTTGCACGATGAGGCAAACATGGGTTTATGTAGCATGAGATAGTTAATGGTATTTCCTTGTCAGGAGTATGACCTACTTTGTGAGATGCAACGTAACTGTTGTTGTGATTATCAAGAGCAACGCTGCTAATAATGTTATGCAGAGCGGGGCTACTATGCGACAATGAGTCGATAAGGCGTCAAGCCATGGTAGCTAATAAGCATAAGCTCGCTATTCATTCTTTGAGACTGTTATCCAACGCAGTTTTTGTTGTATTCACGCAACAAGACTTCTACTCATGACGATATGTAGATCAAGGCTGCTATATGTGTGTGCAACATAGATGGTATGACATTTCTATTGTCTTAGTGGAATATCATCGATAACCATCTACATAGTTTGCTTTGCTTGAGCATTACCATTATAAAGGTGTTTCCTGCTTGGGTTATACCTAGTTGGATTCTCCCAGTCTGATGTGGGTAGCGTAGGTAGCCGTATCATACTATGGTGAATAAGGCAAGGTTGTTATAATGGCGTACAATGAAGTTATTGGCATAATAGAAAGTAGCAAGACTCTTGTATGAGATGGATGTTGTCAAACTAATAAGTCGTAAGCTTGTTGACCATGTAATAGGTGATAAAGGTTCCGGGGTGATTAGGTTGCTAGTGGGGGTCACGCAAGGAGACTATTATCGATAGCCAGACAGTAGAAATGATGAGGGATAAGTGGCGTGGCTATAGATCGGGGTTGCACAACAAGACCGTTGCCAAGAGACATCAAACATATATGTTGAGGGGTAAGCGGCGATGCTATAGGTAGGGGTTGCACAACAAGACCATTGCCAAGAGCCAGGTGAGGGGTAAGCGACGAGGCTATACGTAAGGGTACACAGTAAGACCATTGTAAAGAGCCGGGAAATAGAGATGCTAAGGGGTAAGCGACGAGGCTATAGGTAGGGGTTGCGTAACAAGACCATTGCCGAGAGCAAGGAAACAGAGATGCTGAGGGGTAAGCGAAGCGGTTATAGGTAGGGGTTGCACAACAAGACTGTTGTCGAGAGCCAAACAACAGATATGTTGAAAGGTTTTAGATAGCAGGAGATGCTAGGCATGGTATAAACTTATGATGTGTGACTTGTGGTCGCGATGATGTGTGACTTATATTGTCCGGCTTAGAATAATAGCTCGGGCTTAGCGAACAACAATCAAGGAGATTTCGGGTCGGAGAGCATTGCGTGGAACAAATTGGGCTTAGCAGACAACGATCGTGGATAAATCACGCGAGAGAGCATTGTGTGGAATAGATTGGGCTTAGTCGCCAGTGATCGTAGATACATCACGCGGGAGAGCATCGTGTGGAATGGATCGGGTTTAGCTACCAACGATCATAGATGCAACATGCGGGAGAGCATTGTGTGGTACATATTAAGCTTAGCAACCAACAATCATGGATACATCATGCGGGAGAGCATCACCTTGAATAGATCGAGCTTAGTGGCCAATAATCATGGATACATCATACGGGAGAGCATCGCATGGAATAGATCCGGCTTAGCGGCCAACAATCATAGATACATCTTGCGGGAGAGCATCACGTGGAATGGATCGGGCTTAGCTGCCAGCGATCGTAGACACATCATGCGGAAGAGCATCACGTGTAATGAATCGAGCTTAGCTGCCAGCGATCGTAGACACTTCACGTGGGAGAGCATCGTGTAGAATAGATCGGGCTTAGCTACCAGCGATTGTAGATACATCATGAGGGAGAGCATCGCGTGGAATAGATCAAGCTTAGCTGCCAGAAATCATAGATACATCACATAGGAGAGCATTGCGTGGAATCATATAGGCAAAGGTTGCGAGACTTTGAGCCTCGTCGGCGGAGCATGCCACGGTAATAGAGTATGGGTGAGAAGCCAAGCTAATGGACTCGGGCTAAGAAGACAAACGACTCAAGCAAGGGTGTTGAACCTTGCAGGCGGAGCTTACCGCTATAATGGATTCAGACTGAGAAGTCAAGCAACACAAGGCAATGGTGCTGAACCTTGCAGACGTAGCTTACCGCTATAATGAAGTTGGGCTAAGAAGCTAGGAAAATCAAGGAAAAGGTACTGAACTTTGCAGGTTTGGGTGTAGCATACTACAATCTTGTGTTTGGCCCGGGTGATAAGTCTGAGTTGAAGTGTAATGGCGCCTGATGCTTTGCTAAATCATTAGATGTGGTGACAATCGGTACCTCGTTGTCTTAGCATGTACATAATGTAGATGGTTTGTTAGAAACATGATTTATGTAACAATAATAGTGTTGTGCACAAAGAGATAATTGAGATCATAATGATACTACTTGCTGAGAGTTATGCTACGAAGCTAATTAGAGATGAATATTGAAGCTGTTGTCAAGAGGTGCATAGTGAGACTGTTGTCAAGATTTGAGCAGTAGGGCCACTGAGGGTCGGACATCGAGCTAATAGTGATAGATGAACAAAATGACTACTGAGAGCTAGGCAACGAGACTATCTAGAGTTAGATCACGATGTTGTTCTATCAATCCGAAATACTAATATCACCTCAAGAATGCACTATCATGTATAGTATCGGCTCTTCATTTACTTTCACTCTGCCCTTTGGAATAGAAATCACTTATGCATAGTGTTGTACCAACCCTTCTCCCCCACCCTTTCTTAGAGGAGGTAAAGAATGAGAATAAGGGATGTATAGTTGTTGGAAACCGGGAAACACAGCTGCTGGAAAGAGCTAGGTGACATAAGTGACGACAAAAGTCGGGTAGTGTGACTGTCGAGAGCCAAGCAGCGCGACTTGCTGATAGTCAGACAATACGACTGCTAAGAGCTGAGCAGTGAGACTACCAGGGGTTGGTCAACACAGTTGCTGATAGTTGGGTAGCACGGTTACTAAGGGTTGAACAACGAAACTGCCAAGGGCCGGTTATCATGACAGTTGCGATCCAGGCAACGCAGGCACTGAGGATTTGGCCGTGAAGCTGTTCTTTCATTCATAACACTAATGTCTTCCCATGAAGGCATGATCATACACAATTTTCGCTTGTCATGTAGTTCAACTCTTTTCTTGGAATAACACTTCTGAATAGTGCTGTGCTAACCCTTCTAATCCCCCCCCCCCCCCCCCCGCCCTAGAAAGGATGAGGAGTGGGAACGAATGGATATATGATATTGGCTTGTGTTTTCACGTTTGATCCTCATTCGTTTGTATTTTGCAAGTCCCCTATAAATGCTTTATAGGCAGAGCTTTGCTCCAGGAGTTTGCTTTCGGCGAGCTCTGAGTGTCGCAGTCATTGGAGCGGTTATATTTTTTGTCACGATCATCTCAAAACGCTTTGCAAGAAGTAGCAGTAGTGCACTACTCTTCTCCCTCATTTCTTTTTTGAAAATGTCGAGTGAATAGAAACATAGAAGCGAATCTTATAAAACTGGAATTTGTTTGATGGGATTGCAGTACACGAGCGCTGAGCGGCTGACTGTTAAATTCGTCTCGTAAGATTAGCCTATTTTATTGTTGTTGATTTAACCCAATACAATGAAGAAGCCCAAAATAAACTAGAAGATGTCCACTTGTCATAGGAGCCCATGGTAAATATTAACAGCTTATTTCCAATTTGAAGAAAGCTCAAAAATAGATCTATTTGAGCCCAATTTTCTCAATTATCAACCTAAACTTTTTTCTTGTTGTTATTGTTATTGTTGTTGTTGTTGAAAATGTCGGTATATCCTGATCACAACACATCTTTTAAAATCAGATTTGTTGGGCAGAATCACGAGCTTTGGCCGAATTTTGTGTTGCAAGAGTGATCAACTTTGTTTTGTTGTTGTGGAGGTAGCCCGTAAACATGAATAAAACTAGCTTGAGAGAACCCAAATTAAAATGTTGCAGCTTACTTATGATATGGAGCCCAAAATGAAAAAGCGGTAGCTTTTTGCAAGTTATGAGACCAAATATCAATTCTTTTTTCATTTTCCTTTTTTTAAAGCGCACAACTATTTATGTGTGGGCCCCCGATTCCTTTTTTTAAAGTTTGAGAAATAGGGATTTGCCATCAGGCAGTCGACGAATGGAATTTGCAAGGAGGATATCTCAGAGGTTCTTCATTGGAGTTCGATAGTTTAAAGGCTGCAGGTTCGCCGGCGACCGGCGACGATACGTAAGAAGATGATCGGAGTGGTGAGCTCGCTGTCGACAAGTCTATTGCGCCACTTGTTAAGGTTCCATTAGCGAGAACGATGGCAGGTGGAGCTGACAACGACCAACATTGGGGTTGCTGCCGTTTGGAGTCAGCGGGTGGTCCAGTGGTTTTGTGGTTCCGCTGGCGGCGACAAATTGAGAAAATGAGGACCGGATATCATTGCAGGTGGTAGATGCGAGTGTCACAGTCGGAGATGCTTCATGGGGGTCGGGGACGATTAGCGATTGGTGGTGCTCTAGCTCCGGCAGATGGCGACGATGAATTGAGAAGACGGAGGTAGCTCTGGTGGTTTGCTCAGGAACTGGGTTTCTCCAGTGAACTAGTGGAGCTTTAACTCCGGTTGGAGATGACTGATCAAGAAAACAGGAGTGGACGATCGCTGTCAGTGGTTAGGACTTAGGAGTGAACATTTCTGTCTAATTCTGTTGTGTTACTGGTTGCAGCGGCTGGCTTTGGCTGCCGGTGGTTCATTGTGGTGCTTTGTAGGAAGAGACGTGATGGCACCAACGAGCTGTTGATGTTGAAAATTAATCCGATGAATGGAATGGGGTTTGGAGGATAGTTGACCTTCGAATTTTGGAGGAAAAGGATATACAAGCGGTTTACAATGGTTTACTCCTTTTTTCTGTATGACTTATGGGACCCATATGAGTTGTTTGGTATATGCCAGCGGTATAAAGGTGGTGGGGCCGGCTCCTTTCCCTTTTTTTTTTCATCTTGGTCGATTAAAAGAGACAAAAGAGTACATCTTTCTCTCTTTTTTTTTTACTGATATGATGAACCCTAAACTGAGGTAGCAGGGTAAATGTAACTTTCAGATAAGGACTTAAATGAAATAAGATGTGTTTTGGTGGGTAACTATCAACTGATTTCCAAAATGATTTCTGAAAGTGTAAAAACTTATATAAACTTATTTTTTTTCCTCCAAAGCTTCTAAATAGTTTGAGTAGCACAGAAAATCCTAAACTTAATAGGATTTTCTGAAAACATATGAGCTAAAAGTGGGTTAACAAACCATGAAAAACTCTTTTATATATATATATATATATATATATATATATATATATATATATATATATATATATATATATTTATTGAGTAGGGCTGTACACAGAAAATCCTAAACTTAATAGGATTTTCTGAAAACATATGAGCTAAAAGTGGGTTAACAAACCATGAAAAACTCATATATATATATATATATATATATATATATATATATATATATATATATATATATATATATATATATATATATATATATATATATATATATATATATATATAAAGTTTACGAAGAAAACAACAAATAAACAACTTGGTAAAATGGATCTCAGTTGTGGTTAGAAATAAATGTTTTAAAGACAGAAGTTCTATACAGAAAATTTAAATAAAAAGATGATTTTCTGGTAATATATAAACTCAAGGTGGGGTAAAGACTTCTTTTCTTCTCAAACTTACTGAACAAACCCCAAAACAGATCTGAAAGGGTCTTGTACATAGAAAATCATTAATTATAAGATTTTCTTAGTAATATGAACTGAAAGTAGGATAAAAACTGAGAGATTTATTTTCTCCTCGTCTTGCTGAATAAATCATCAAAATAAAATGAAGTAAGGTAAAAAAAACCCATAAAATTTTCTTTTCTTCTCAACTTTCTAAGTGATCCAAATGAATGACATAACTGATCTGAAATGTCTTTGCAAGCATGCTCGAAGTGGCCAAAAAACACAAAAAATCTACGGATCTAAGCAAAATATACGTGGAAATACTCAGATAGAAAATTGGTTTTATAATGACATAAAAAGGTAAAAATCCGTTAAAACTTATTTCTTTCTCCAAACTTCTAAACAAAAGACCAAATAAACAACTTGAATGATGTTGAACATAGAAAATCATAAACTAAAAGTGATTCATTGATAACATAAACTGAAAATAAGGTAAATAATTACGAAAAAATTATTCTCCTCTTAAGTTGCTTGGATAAAACACAAAATAAATAGAGATGGGAAAGACTCGTAAGAACCTTTTTTTTGTCCCCGATCTTTGCTAAGGTCAACCATCAAAATATAAGTAAAAACATATATGAGTTGGTGTTTTTAAAATTGAGAGATGATTAAGTAACCAAAAACAAGCAGATTTAGATACATGACGTAAAAATGAAGCTTATCTTCAGATCTAAGCTAAAAAACACATCAGATCGAGAGATCTGAAATATAGCTAATCAAATTTAAACAGATGTTGGTAAGAACCAAACGGATCTGAACAAATGATGCTAGACATGAACAGATCTGGGAAAACCTGAGCTATAACGCAACAGATTTGAACAGATCTAGGAAATAACGAGCTTAAGACCAAATGAGATGGTGGCTACTCATTCTAGTTCGGGTGGCACCAAATGATGTGACATAGACCTCCAACTACTCCTCTGGACATCTAATGCGGCGAAGATCTAGACATCACAGAGAAAAGTTGTTAAAACCGTTCGAGGGACTGTGCCCCGGCAGTAGAATCTGACGATCAAGTTAGATCGAATGGTAGAGATGACACGGTTCTCCTTAGATGGAGAGAACCATATTGGTGTTGGGTATAGTGTATGGCGATTGAAGGACGAGGGTGGTGGTTGAGCTACCCAACCGGAGTCTAGTGTAGCAGCTAGCCAAGGGAAAAGGATAAGGCGGGGGTTGAGCCACTGGGGATAATCCTCCTTCATCGAGGAGGTACTACTCACTTTATAGGGAACAATTAGGTCAAGGGAAATTAGTTCAGGCCTTGGGCCAACCCAATTCTGGCCCAGCTAGTAAGGAGTTGGGCAAGGATACCCGAAAGCGTCAGGGAAGGCTAGCGGGTAGGCACCAGGAAAGGCTGATGGGCGCGTATCAAGACAGTCTAGAAAGGGAGCGCCAGGCCAGGCCTGAAGGAGAGTGCTAGGCAAGGCCTACAAGGAAGCACCAGATAAGGCTGGCAAGGGAGCGACAGTCAAGGCTGGCGTACCAAAGCCGTCTATGTCATCCTAATGGATATATATATATATATATATATATATATATACACAGAGAGAGAGAGAGACACACACACACATACACACACATACTCTCTCTCTCTCTCTCTATATATATATATATATATATATATATATATATATGATGGCCAATTCCCTATAGTAACATAGTATCTAGAAGTAATGTTGGTCAACTATATATATATATATATATATATATATATATATATATATATATATATATATACACACACACACACACACCCTAATTATGGTTAATTTGAAATAGGATATTTGGGCAGAATAAAGATTAGGTACATTTTAGAAGAAATGGGTCATTTTCACACATTTCACCAAGTTTTGGGTCACTTATGACACCTATCGGTAAATATGGGTGTTATTTGATACTTTTTAAAAAGGACCATTTTTGCTAATATCGATAATATTAGAACATTTTTTATAAATATGATTCAACGTGGTTTATTTTTCAATAAACAAAACAAAACGATATACCTAGTCACCGATGCACAATTAATGTTACGAAATGGAAATAATATATCTATTATACTAGTACACCTATTGTTATTTATTTATTAAATAACTGATTTTACCAATTGCTTAAAAACCAGTTGGTATTCTTGTGAAGACGAGTCTTAAAAAGTACCTAAATATAAATATATTAGTGTACGTCTAAAGTCCTATAAAGAGTTATAACCAGAGTCTCATGTAGGGAGAGCGGGAATTTGTGTATAGATTTATACGGGGTTGACACCTCGCACATTCGTTGTTCACTACAGCTAGACCGGTCAGTCTAGGGTGACAAATGTCTTTATTCGATTTGCGGGTCTGAGAAACGCCAAGACAGGTCTCCGTCATATTAGTATGGTTATAACGGCTCACTAGAATATGATAATGCTATTTAGACATTTGTGTGGGGAAAACCTAACAAATGAATTGGCACATTGTGTTGACCGCCCTTATGCTTAGTAGTGATTGTCCACATTCGTTGTGTTGATCGTCCACATGCATTGTGCGGATTGTCCACAATCGCCTGTTGATTTCTCACACCTCTCCAGTCTTAATTAGGGTTTTAAGACCACTAAACGATTACACACACCCATACATAAAATATAGGATTTTATGGGGGAAAAACGATTTTATACAATACCGAAGGATGATAAAATAAACCACAAACGCAACTATACTTAGTTTTGGAAACAGGACTTACTACTATTTTCTATATCAAAAAATATAGGATTTTTTGGGGGAAAACGATTTTTTTATACGATCTCGAATACGATAAACTAACACACACACAAGCAACTATGCTTGATTTAAAAAGAAAATTTACAACTATTTTGACAAGAAAATATTGGATTTTCTAGTTTTCCAATTATTACAGACTTTTATACAAAATGCTTATGAAGTCACCAACATATTTTATGTTGACGCTTTTCAAACGATTTGTATTCTCAGGAAATCAGTAAGTAGGTGTGGACCGCGGATGCTGATTTATTTTAATGTAGTTTGGAACATACTCACCATTGTTTCTTTTGTGTAATTCAAAAACATGAATATGATGTAAAACAATGTAAGTTTGTTATATTGATGTATGATGTTTGGATTTGCTATGTTTCATTTATATTCAATTGTTATGATAATGCAAAATGAAGTCACCCGCCTCCGAACGTTTCCGCCGTCAGGTCTGGGGGTGTGACAACATGTAGGTAATATTTCTTCCTAGACTATCAGATTTCTTAACTCTTAGGCATAATATCATAACTTTCAACTAGGTATAGTATCTATTACTACAATATCCTAAGGTTTAATGCTTTATATAACGACGGATATTTATAGATATAAATATATTTTGATAAATCAATTTGATAAGCATGTATCCCCCTCCCCCCGGTGCGCCCGTAAAACCTTTAAAATACTTAAATTGGGTTGTAAGCTCACCTTAGTAGCAAGATCGGGGATATCCTTGCTACTGCATCCGCTGTGTCGCGTCATTGTCAGGTTTTCCAAGATAGATCAAGTGAGAGAGGGAGGGAGAGAGAGAGAGATAGAGAGAGAGAGAGAGAGAGAAAGATTTGCATGTGAGGATTTCAGAAGGTGAGCACCTTTATTTATAGTGCTTATGCGCATCGTGGACTCAACTCATGGCTCCATCCAGAGTTTTCCACATGTCACACTTCTGATGGTCCACGTCTGTCCATCTCGATGAATCTAGGTGTCAGACGTGCGCATCAAGCATGGTGTGCACTTGGAGTGCAACTCTAAATCTTTTATAAAAATTCATATCTTCCTTATATGAATCTTTTTTCTTACCCTCTTTATATATTCGTGTAGCTCTCTAATAGTACTGCAACTTCCTTAAGGATGTGTTGTGAATTTCTAACTTTTATTATTTAACTGGTATTTTATATTTTTTTAAAATCATATATTATTTATACGAACTCCGTTTTTGACATTTTCCTTTTTCCTTTTGCTACAAAAAGAAATATGTAAACTATAATTGTTCACGCTTTTTCATTATATAATTGTTCTAATTTGAACATATATATATATATATATATATATATATATATATATATATATATATATATATATATATAGATCCGGTAAGAAATTTTTTATGATTTTGTTGATATTCACTAAAATTGTCATAAAAGTGAATTTTTTTCTTGATTTACCTAAAATGAATCATAAAAGTGTTTTTTCCGGATTTTTTCCTTGTGAATCATCTTACTTTTGAATGATCTAATGATTCATTTCATTTTTTTGCTAAGAAAATATGTATATAAAAAATTTCTTACCTTCCTACCAATAATTTTCTTCTTATTTGATCTTGACTCTCTCTCTCTCTCTCTCTCTATATATATATATATATATATATATATATATATATATATATATATATATATATATATATATATATATATTCACATAATTTTTGTCTTGAAAGTGTGTTTAAGAAGAAACTTCTTTTGTAATGGGTATATCCTTTATGCAAATGAGATTTTCATTTATTTGTATTTTTTTATTTTTTAATTTTTCAAGTACTTCGTGCTTAAGAAAATGTGGATGCATCTGGGAAAATACGGAGTGTGTAGAATTTAACCGTATTCGAATATTTTGATCAAGTTACGAACCAACCAATTCGATTGGACATCCACTTACAATTAGGTTAGATTGGTTTCAAATTTTCAAAATGTAATTGGATTGCATCGATTAGTACATCACCCTAAATATCTAATGGATAACTGAACCAAACCAATCCAATGTTTATCAGCTCAGGTGGCTCTATTTATAAATGATTGATATAAACCCTAATGGATAATTTCTTGGTCAAAAAATATTATCCTTATCTTTGGTAATTATATGAATTTCAGATTCTTACATTAAGACACTTTTAGATCTACAAGATTTATTTAATTTGTTAAAGACTTAATTAATTAACAAATTAGATGTGACTTAGGGTTGAGGTGGTGGTGTTTGGGCTCGAATAGTTTGTACTATTAATACCATGCGCGATAAATGTATCGTTCCTATTTCTTCTTTGAAAAAACAGGTTGGTGATGGTGGGAATGCAAGTTGTTGGTTTGATATTTTGTTTGGTGAGATACCTTTAAAGATGCGATTCCAAAGACTTTTTCAATTGGAAGTAGTTAAAAATTGTTCGGTCCAGGATCACGTGGCTGGTCTTAATTAGAATTTGATCTGCCAAATAATAGGTGGAGTTATTAAGTGTCAGTTTGATGAGTTAAATAAGCTCATTGGAAAATTTTAAATCTCTATCGATTTTGATTGTTAGAAATGGAATTTGGAAAATACGGAAGATTTTATGGTGTGTACGACTAGAAGATTTATTGATAATGTTATACTTCCGGATAATGCTATTCCTACTAGATGGAACCGATTTCTTCCGAAAAAAGTTTTTCTTTTTTTTTTTCTTTTTTTTTTTGTGGCGTGCTCTTCTTGACCGGTTACTTACCGGGTGGAAGTTGAGTCACAAATGGTTGAAGTTCAGTCTTTAATGTGTCCAGTTTGTTCAACAACAATTGAAAGTCTTGACCATCTGTTTATTTCTTGTGAGTTAGCGACCAAAATATGGAGGAAAATTTTCATTTGGTGTGATTTGGTTAAGCCCGATTGGTTATCTTTATCATACATGTTTATTTGGATTGATGGCATGTCTGGCGAGGCTTCGAAACGTGATGCTATGAAGGCTATTCTCAGTGTTGGGTTTGGTTACTTTGGAAATATGATTTTTGAAGAGGTTGTTCCAAGAAGAAATGGGATTTTTGGTAATTTTGTTGATTTTTTGTTTAATTGGTTTATCTTCATAAATTCAAAAGTTTCTGCTAGATGGGCTCGCTGGTTGTCAAACTCTTTTCTAGCTATTTCTATGTAATTTCTAGCTTCTACTAGTTTTTTTGTTTTAATCTAATCTTCAATTGTTCTGAAAAAAGATCCCTATAATTATTCTTTAAACATTGTTGTTTATATATTTTCTTGCATGTAATCCAAAATGGCACGACAATTAATAGTAATATTACCAACATATTGTTACTGTAGGCAATATCTTCACACATCTCATGTTGGTAGGTGTTGGAAAAAAGTTACGACAATGATAAGTCTTATAAAATGGACACCACACCATTTTAGCTATTCACCCAAAAAAAACATATAAGTGATAGTCTCATTAATTTAAAATTAAAATCTTCAAAATATAATTTGTTGGTACCAAATCCCCGTTCCATATCATAGGTTTTATAACGTTCGCGACCGGCTTTTTTAAGATATTAATTTGGAATGTTTATCAATATTAGGAGAGAGCACTTGTAGGTACTCGCCCCAATTTCACGGGCCAATCCAGAACCAATCTTATAACCAATACAAATGATTCTTTGGAATTTACTGTTAATTATATAAAAGAACATATATATTTTATTTTTTTCTAAAATAGCTTGGTATCTTAGAACACTCATGGTTATGGCTAAGGGCATACTATGTATGGGGTTGTTTGTTTTTTGTGTGAAGATCTGTGCAACCACTTTTGTCTGTGTCGCGCGCAGATATATGCCCTCGCATATTGTTTGTTTTTGGAAGTGCGCAAATCAGAAAACGTCTGCGCGATGTCTTCCTGGCGCAGATATAGGCTACTGTCTTCAAAGGTCTTTAGACCTCATTTTAACCTAAACAAAAAAAAACATGGGCCACCGTGCTGTTTTTTTCTTTCTTTTTTGTTGAAAATGCATTTTAATGTTTATGACATGAAATTAAGTTTGAAAATTCAATTTATTTCAACAACCACATACATTAAAAACAAACAGTGTTCTTATTGCAGACTGCAGACATTTGGTCCACCTCTTCTGCCGTAGAGGCTTGCAGATGTGGTCTGCAGGCTGCATACATTTTGACTTCAAAATGTATGACTTATGACATAAGGCAAATCTAAGAAATAGAAATGTAAGTCCTATGTGTCACACCCCAAAACCAAGAACGGCGGAAACGTTCTGGGGTGGAGGACGTCATGTATAGTATCACAACACAGTATAATAGTAAACAAGTAAACAACATCATCCATTACATTAAATATATAATTTTAATACAACTGTGTTATGTGGTTTATAAGACACCAAAATATGAATCAAAATAAAAGATGAGCCTCAAAAGCTGGCATTGGTACCTGTCTACTGATGACCTGAGAATACAAGTTATGTTAAAAGAGTTTATCTGCATTAAAGCTGGTGAGTTCATAAGTATTTAGTGTCATAATTTGTATGAAAAATGTTCGTAAGAGTTTTAGTGTAAAAGTATGTAAAATGTTTGTAGTAATCGTTTGCATCTCTTAGAAAAACCTATATTTTCCATTAAAAGCAGCCTCTTAACAAGGCATCAAGTGTATTGTATGTTTGTTCTTTGTAAAAGTGAGTATTTTCCCAAAACTTGACTATCATCAGTGAAAACATAGTTTTTACATTACTCTTTATTGTGAGGAGGTCACAAAGTAGATGTAAAAGGGGAAAATAATGAAATACTGTAGTATAATAATATTATAACTACTAATGTACTAACTACCTTAATCCAATTGTTAATTAAGGTATAATGTGATATAATTGTAACCATACTTGATCGACCTAGTGAACCACGATGATGTAAGACGTCGAAATGTTATGACATTCATCACCCGTAGACCTGCAGGTCCCACTGTAGCTAGCAGCAAGGCGTAGGACGATCAGTCCAGTATAGATCTATACACGAATTCACGTTCTCCCTCCAGGAGACTTTGGATACAAGACGAGCCATGACACATATTCCATGCCCCAAAGTAGTGCCTCACATTTATGTTATAGTGTGTATGTAGTGTATGTATTAGAGTAGTGTATGTCTTCCCTGATTCTCATCATAGTATGTTCTCTAGTATAATATATAGTGTGTATGAATAGTATGTACTAGTGTATGTTCTTTCTGAATCTCATCACAGTATGTTCAATTGTATAGTGTCGTGTATGTATTGTTTATAGTGTGTAGTGACTCATGTATGAACTGACTATTTGTATGTTTCTTTGTACTAGCAGTAGTAAGTAGTATAACCCTAAACTATACCTATTATAGTTTAATAGTAATGTTGAATGTATATCCAAGTGTACTGTAATAAGATATCAAGCTTTTATGTCTATACATATACACATGATATATAACTAAGGATCAAACGACACTCGGACAAACAATAGGGTACTCTAAGTCCACAACCAAACAAGGAACAGGAAATAGAGTGTATTATCAGTCCTAAGTCCTTCAAACCTTATTTATATAAATATATATGTATTGGACATGATTTGACAATATAAGAGTTTAAAGAATTTAAAGTAAATATTTGTAAATTAAAACCAAGTTTTATAAGGAGTTTAACATGTAAAAGTGTTTGATAATCATTTGCAAGTAGTTTTGTAGATAAAACAGTTTAAAGTATAGACATTCCATTTGTATGCTAGTTATTAATCACATGTGATTGATATAATAACTAGTGTGATTCAACTTGTATTCCCCCCCCCCCCCTCATAAAAGCATTTAAAACATTTAAAAGTTTAATTAAGGGGTATGAACTTACCTATAGTGAGTGAGTTGTACGGAAGTGTTGGACAAGGTGCTAGGTGTCAAGTGAGGACTTGAACACACACAATGATCCTAAATAACCATATAATAACACATATATGTATCCAATTAGTCATTTAACAACTAATTAACTAAGTTAAGACACCCTAGGACATGGAAACACTTTTATTCAAGTGTTAAAGTTACAAAAGGGTTACATCTAAAGGTTGCACGACATTGCATTGGAGTTTATGGCCCAAGGACCACTCCTTAAGGAATTTACAGCCTAAGGTCACTTCCCCATAAACTCATGGTACTTAGTGCCATTTGGTGATTTAAGGTCTTATAAGTCAAGAGTAAGCATTCCATGATCAAGTCCAAGCCTTAGGAAGCATTACGGGCACAATATCACCACCTTGTAGAGTTTACGGCCTAAGGACTATTTCCTTATCAGTTTATGGTCGTAAACTCTATGTGCACTTGATCTTTTTGATTTTTAAGGTCCTAAACACTTCAAGGAAGTGATCTAGACTAGTATCCAACGCCAAGGAAGGGACTAGGGTGCACTTTGCCCCACTTATAAGGGTTTACGGCCCAAGAACATGCCTTGGCCGTAAACACCTTTGATCTTGTGTTTCTTTGTGATTTCTAGTTGAATAAGAAGTGAAACAAGCCTTATAACATACTAGGGTAATAATACTTACAATAAAGTGGCTTGAAAGGGTGTTCACGGCCCAAGAACACTAGTGTGTGTTCTTGGTGTTCTTGGTGTTTTGAAGAATGCTTGAAGATCTAAACAAATGGAATGATTTCATGGATGATATCTTCTAAGATCACTAGATGATGACGTAAATCAACTAATCAAGGAGGAAAACACTTACTAAGTTGAAGATCAAGAAGGAAAATCGGATGCTACTTGAGAGAGAATGGCTTCTTGGTTCGAAAATGGTAAAAAGTGAATAAAATGACTAAGTTTCACTTATATAGTCCTTAGGGTTTTTGGCCACCATACCATTTGGGCCGTAAACTCCAAACTCTTGGAGTTTTAGAACCTAAATGTTGCACACTTTACCCTAAAGTATCCTCTCTCCAGTTATCTCTTGTAGTACTAGGCTTTAGAACACTCAAACTGACCTTAAACCCGCTAAAAATTAGCATAAAAGTATTTAACTTTTATTTGAAGTGCTTGACCATAGAGTTTGTAAGAATGAAAATTTCGGGTTGTCACATCATCCCCCCAATAAAGGGAATTTCGTCCCGAAATTAGATTTTAAGCAAATAAAGTAGTTACAAATAACTAAGCGAATAGATGAGGATATTTCAATTTCATTTGATCCTCGCGCTCCCATGTGAATTATGGGCCTCGCTTGGTGTTCCAGCAAACCTTCACTATTGGGATGCGACTTTGCTTCGTCTGCTTGACCTTACAATCCATGATCTCTACAGGTTCTTCCACGAAGTTGAGGCTCTCGTTGATCTCGATCTCGTCGAGTGGGATTATAAGAGTCTTGTTGGACAGATACTTTTTCAAGTTCGAGACATGGAATGTAGAATGTATGTTACTGAGTTCGTGGGGTAGGTTGAGTTTGTAAGCTACATGACCGATTCTAACAAGAATCTCGAAAATCCCTATGTATCTTGGATTGAGCTTCCCATGCTTTCCGAAGCATATCAAGCCCTTTCAGGGTGAGACTTTCAAAAGAACGTGGTCTCCCACCTAGAATTCTAAAGGTTTCCTTCGTTTGTCTGCGTAGCTTTTCTGTTGGTCTCTAGAGGATTTCAATCGTTCATGAATCTGAACGATCTTATATGTTGTTTCCTGAATGATTTCCGGACCTGTGAGAGTGTTGTCAGGAACTCTTCCTTTAGCTAACTGGGTGTCACCCACCTCATCCCAGCACAGAGGGGATCTGCACTTCCGGCCATAGAGGGCTTCAAATGGAGCAACCTTGATGCTCGTGTGATAATTGTTGTTGTAGGAAAATCCGACAAGGGGTAAATGAGTATCCCATGCCTTCCTAAAGTTGATCACACAGGCTCGCAACATATCTTCCAGTGTTTGGATGGTTCTCTCACTTTGTCTGTTGGTCTGAGGATGGTAGGTTGTACTCATGTCCAGCCTTGTTCCTAGGGAACTTTGTAGTAACTGCCAGAACCTCGAAGTGAACCTACTATCCCCATCGGAGATAATGGATATAGGAATACCAGGTAGTCGTACGATTTCCCCAATGTATGTTCTCATAAGCTTCTGCAGACTTGGTCAATCTATCGACGATGACCCAAATTGTGTCAAGTCCACCCGTTGTCTTGCGCAACTTGGTTATGAAATCCATAGTGATCCGCTCCCACTTCCATTCTGGTATCTCTGGTTGTTGTAGTAAACCGGAGGGTTTCTGTTATTCGACCTTAACCTTTGCGCAAGTAAGGCATTTACTCGCGAAGGTAGCAATCTCTGCTTTCATGTTAGGCCACCAGTATAACTTTTTAAGATCCAGATACATCTTATCCAAACCTGGGTGGACGGAATATCGAGTGTTGTGTGCCTCGGTCATGACCAAGTCTCTGAAGCCACCATGTTTCGGTGTCCAGATCCGATCCATGAGGTATAAGGCTCCTCCACCCTTGGCTTTTAAGTTCTTATCCATCCCTATAAGGGATTCACTCGCCACATTTTCAGGTTTCAAGGCTTCAAGCTGAGCCTCCTTTATTTGTGTGGACAAGTGTGAATGGATAGTCATAGTCAGATATTTGAAGCTTCAACCAGAATATTCTTTCCGACTTAGGGCATCTGCTACTACGTTGGCTTTACCCGGATGATAACGAATTTCACATTCGTAGTCATTGAGTAGCTCGACCCACCTTCGTTGTCTCATGTTGAGCTCCTTCTGATCGAATATGTGTTGTAAACTCTTGTGGTCTGTAAAGATAGTGCTTTTCGTACCATACAGATAGTGTCTCCAGATCATCAGGGCAAAAACATCTGCTCCTAGCTCAAGATAGTGTGTGGTGCAGTTGACTTCGTGTGTCTTCAGATGTCTCGAGGCATAGGTGATATCCTTACCTCTTTGCATCAGAACACAACCGAGCCCTTAGTTGGGTGAATCGTAGTATACAACGAAGTCTTCTATCCTTTCAGGGAGGGATAGTATCGGTGCGGTGCATAAGGCTCGACTCAGTGTTTGAAACGCTTTTTCTTGTTTCTCTTCCCAGTCAAAGGCCACGCCCTTCCGGGTCAGTTTAGTAAGAGGTTTCGCAATCCGAGAGAAGTTCTGTATGAATTTGCGGAAGTAGCCTGCGAGACCTAGAGATTGAAGAATTTTTGTAGGCGTCTTCGGTGCTGAACCCTTTTGTTTAACCCGATACTTTGTAATGTACCCTTTTTGTGTAAACCCGTTACTCTGTATTGGTACCCCTTTTGTGTAAACCCGGTACTTTGTATTTGTACTCCTTTAATGAAAATTTGTTGTAATTATTTCGAAATGTAATGAAAGATAAACTATAACTATTATAGTTTATCAAAATGTTCGTATTGTATATGCAATCTAACTATACCTAGTATAGTTTAACTTACTTGTTTGTGGTGTATAATAGACTCGACCATACTCATTATAATTTATTATAATTATTTGTAGTGGCAGTACTTCTTTGTATATGATTCGTACCTTTAAACTAAGGTAAATAATAAGTTCAGTTAACAACATGTATTCAAATAATACTACACACCCTGCTCAGCAAGTTACAAGGTGTAAATAGAATTGTTAACTATTTTATAGTTTTATCCTTTTCTGTTCCTGCTATTGGAAATTTTATATTAAATTCACCAGAGGTTGAAATTTAGATCCGTAAACTCTGAGGGCTTAGAAAATGTGTCTAGTTTGTTCAAAATTTTTATTATGATTTTTAGATGTCTCTAACTTGTGTGAAAATGTCCATATTCATAGATGCCGAAGGCGAATTGCGGTGATCTTGGTGGTAGCCCCAACCTCCATGATTCGGCTGACCGATGCTCATGTTTGTACTCTCTAGTGAGTGATGTGGCGTACTATGACAAGGAGAGCCTTGTCTGCTAGTCCTCCCCGGTTGAGGTTGTAGAAGCCTCACTCATGCTATAGGGAGGGTGTTGACCTTGTTCCTAATTTTGTCTCCGTAAATATATTGCTCATCAAGGATTCGGACCATGGAAGTCTCGTCGGGGTCTTCCTTTATTATTTCTTCAGTATCCTCTTCGAAGTTTTCTCCGATTCTAACCACCATTTTCCTGCTTAAGAAGAATAGGGTCTCCTGGTAGTTGAGCTTCTGCCATGTTGTTTATGCGAGAATAGGGGTAGAAGAGATAATTAATAGACGGATAATCCTACAATTACTTATAGCTGGTGATCCTTATTAGTCACTTCTACAATCACATAGTGCATACCAATTATACATAATCTGAGATAAAATAGACCTTCGAATAGATGACTCTACTCTAAGTCCACAACCAAACAAGGAACAGGAAGTAGAGAAATAGTCATAGATTTTGAGTCTATAATATCTTTAATTATATATAACCTTAGCATATGCACTCAGTCATTATAGACCTACTAATAGGGATCTTTCGTTTTCACATAAGTTGGTTATAGTATCACAAAATACTCCTATAGTATTTTAATGGTTGTTTTATGTTCTCAATGTTTCTTTGTAGATAGAATTGGTAAGTTCTTAGACTTGATGCAACACCACAACCATTCTCGGGCATATGCGAATCGCTTTTGGGATAGACATAGTTGATCAGACTATGTCACTCCCAGACCTGACTATACATCCCCAAGACTACTTGTGTCGTTCAACAATCACCACTTTTGTTCTATTCTAGTATAGTACTGACCTTATTATGTATGCATGTATGTACTTATACGTTTAATCAAGAAACTATTTTATTTCCAAAAGTATAGTTATTTTAAAAAGTTTAATTATAGACTTTTAGTCCCAATGCATTTATAGTTTGTATATCTTATGTGGTTTGATATACTAAGTTCACTATAAACAATGCTCTGATACCAATCTTCACACCCCCAAACCAAGGATGGCGGAAATGTCCGAGGGTGGAGGACTTCATGTATAGTATCACAACAACGAGTATAATAGTGCTCAAAGTAAGAACAACCAACATAAATATAATTGAAAATTTTACACCATAGTATGAGTTTACATGTTTTTAAATCAATTACAATATGTTGAAAAAAACAAAATGTTTAATGCCTTAGCATCCCATCCTCAAAAGCCGTTGAGTTCCTGTTTTACTGACTTCCTGAGAATACAAGTACTTTTGAAAGAGTTTCAACAATTAATTTGATGAATTCATAAGAGTTTGATTTGATAAAGATGCCATTTTCCTTGTAAAAGTGAATGAATATGATTCCAGAAAATCAAATATATATATATATATATATATATATATATATATATATATATATATATATATATATATTAAATGTGTAATGAAAGCTCCTATGTTATGCAATAATGTACCCTAGAAAGACCAATAGATTCCCTATATAATCACCCAGTGTATATAAGTTATATAAAATTTAGAGTAAATTACACAATGGTCCTTATGGTTTAGTGTAATTTGTGCATTTGGTCCCTAACTTATTTTTCTAACTCGGAAGGTCCTTATTGTTTGTTTTTGTTACGCGTTTGGTCCCTGTCTTACCTAAAAAGACTATTTTACCCTTGATTTTCTAATTTATTTAACTAAACACACCCCCAAACCCATCGCCTTCACCTTATCTTATCCACCCCACTATTTTTCTCGATTTAAATAGAGTAAATTACGCGAATGGTCCCTGTGGTTTAGTGTAAATTACACACATGATCCTTAACTTATTTTTCTAACTCGGACTGTCCTCAACTTTTAATTATGTAACCCGCCACGTCCCTATTCTCACATTCCATCAATTGTTTCCGTTAGACACCCCACGTGCCTTGCACGTTGGGGGTATAAAAGTCTTTTCACATATCCAATGTTATACCGCCAAGAAAAAAAAGGACGTATCGTTGATCAACGTGATCAGACACAAGCTTCACAGACAAAACCTTTGAAAACCCTTTGAAAACCCTTGAAAACCCTTGATCGAAAGAACCCTACATTTGAAAACGACGATGGCGCCTTGGAGGATACGTGCTACCATGGACGAGATTGACATTGCTCGTAGATATGGTAAGTGTTTACTCCCTCAATCAGTTAGTAACTTAAAAAGAAAAATGTGACTAACCAATCTTTCCGTGAATATACAGCCGGACATCCGACGATATTCTCTGTCCGATTACACCATGGTGGACAGTTTACAAAGTTCCCTGGAAGAAAGTACATCAAAGGCAAGCAAAATTATGTTGATTTACTAGACATTGACACCTTTTCCATTCACGACATTGACGAGATGATGGAGGAACTTGGGCATATTGATTAAGACGAAACACTACTCTATTATCATTTCCTGAGACCATTTGGCGATTTGGATTTTGGGTTATTTGCTTTGGGTTCAGATCAGGATGTTCATCATCTGGGTACGTATGTTGCTAACCATAAGGTAATAGATGTATATATTGAGCATGGGAAAACAAATTTACATACTTATTCTATGTCCCCCAACCCTAGTAAGGTTAAAATTGTTGAAATTAAAGAGCCACCAGCTTGCTCCAAACAGTTGTTCTTGGAGTGGAATGACTCTCCAATTGAGCATGAGAGTGTTCCAGACCTAACAGAAGTTGAGAATGATAGTCATTTTGACAAAGAACCATCTTTGGTCGACCATATTGAATTTGAAATGAATGTAGAGAATGAGGATGATTATGATGGTAGTGGACACAACAATGGCAGTGGAAATGATGAGTTTGATGATGATAGTGAGAGTGAAGATAGTGATTTTTTTATTGATGAAGACAATCTCATACACGATATTGATGTGGATATGAAAGATTTCCATATGAACATTGACAAGGATGTAGAATGGGTTGGAGGTTCTTCTGAAAGTAATGTACCTGAAGATACACAACAAGGTGACTTAGAAGTGATCAACACAGAGGTTTTGTTGTCTGGGTCTTCATCAGATAAGGCAAATGATGGTAAGCAAAGGAAAACTATTAGGTCCATACATAGGGCTTATGAAAATGATGCAGCTTTGGTTAGTGAGCCCTTCTACATTTTTCAAACTTTCAGTTCATCTAAGGACTTTAAGACACAAGTGAAACTACATTCCATAAGGACAAGAAGGGAAATACAATTAGAGAAAAATGATAAGAATAGGGTTAGGTTTGTGTGTAAGGGCACTATACCAAATCTTGCTACTAATGAAGAAGAGAAATGCCCATGGGTTATATATTGTAGTAAGTGGAAGCGTGACATAGATTGGATGGTTAAGACATACACGAAGGAGCATCGATGTCTACAAACAAGGAAAGTCAAAGCATGTGACTATAAGTTCCTTTCAGAGCATATAGTACAAGTTATTGAGACAAACCCAAAGATTCCTATTAGGGCTTTACGAGAGCAACTCCAACGTGAGTACCAGTTGGACATTTCGCATATGAAAACTTTTAGGGCAAAGCAGCAAGCTTTAAAGCATGTTCAAGGAGATTATGCCAGCCAATACAAGTTGTTAAGGGATTATGTTTTAGAGGTACAAGCACGTAACCCAGATACTACGGTTAAAATTGATGTTGAAAGTAAAGCGAATCCAACTGTTGAGACAAGAACATTCAGGCGTATCTATGTTTGCATTGGAGCTTTGAAGCGAGGTTTTGCAGTGGGAAGAATGGACTTTCTTGGACTTGATGGAGCCTTCGTGAAAGGTCCATATCCAGGCCAAGTTTTGTCTGCTGTGGTAAGATCTTCTTATTTCTTTTTGTATTGTATGTTCTTTATTTTAAGTAGTGTTAACTGACCAATGTTTTCTGGTAATTTATGTTTCTTATCAAAGGCATTGGATGGTAATAATGGGATATATCCTTTAGCCTATGCTGTGGTTGAATCAGAAACATTGAATTCTTGGACTTGGTTTTTAAGTAATTTGGGTGATGACTTAGGTTTGGGAACAAATTCCAATTTCACGTTTATGAGTGACAGGCAAAAGGTATTGGAACCTATCCAAACTAGGTTTTATAGTTTTATACTATTGATGCAGTTATACTAACATACAAACATGTTACTATTGCTAGGGTTTGTTGCCTGCGATTGCAACACTATTTCCATGTGCAGAGCATCGCTATTGTCTTCGTCACATACACGACAACATGAAAAACAACTGGAGGGGAAAGGTGTTCAAGGATCTTCTTTGGGAATGTGCCACGACCTCTAATGTACAACACTTTCATCAAGCAATGGAAAAACTAAAGAAGCTTAACAATGATGCTTATGAGTGGCTGAAACAAATACCTCCTCAAAGTTGGGCTCGCTCCCACTTTACTGGTATAATGACTTTCGATCTCTACTTAATAATTTTAAAAGAAGGTAAATTGAATACTGACATAGAATTTGTTTATGTTCAGGGAGAGCACATTGTGATGCTCTAACTAATAACCTGTGTGAAGCATTCAACAGCAAGATAGAAGATGGTCGTGATGCACCAATTATTAACTGCATTGAGTTCATCAGAGAGTACATTATGAAGAAGATAGTCAAAGTTGACAAGGAAATTCATAAAGTTGTAGGTCCTTTGACTCCTACAGCTACAACAATATTGGATAACATAAAGAGTAAGGTAGAACAGTATGTTGCAACATTTTGTGGTGCTGGAAAATATCAAGTTGCTGGACCATGGCAAGATCAGTGTATTGTGGATGTAGGTCAACAAAGTTGTATGTGCAAAAGGTGGGAATTAACAGGAATTCTGTGCAAACATGGTGTGGCTGCTATTTGGGACATGGGGAGGAATGACAAAGATGTGGGAATCCCAGAATCATTTGTGCATCCATGTGACTGGTTATCAAGCTGGAAAGAGATGTATTCTTTTAAGGTTAGTCCAATCAATGGAAGGTCCATGTGGGAGAAGTCAGCTATACCAACAACTCTGTTGCCTCCAAAACATCGTGTTCCCATAGGAAGACCAAAGAAGAAGAGAACAATATCAATTGTGGAAAAGGAGGACTTTGTTAGAGGAAACACAGCATCAAGGGCCTATAGATCAGTAACATGTACGAAGTGTAACAATGTTGGTCACAATGCAAGAACCTGCAAAGGGCAAAGACCAATTGTTGGTGGGGGTGGTGGACAATCAGAAGTAGAAGGAAAAGGGATAGGGAAGGCAACCACTTGATGGTTTGTAATAGGGCTAGTCTTTTGTTACTTTAAATATGAATGGATTGTGTTATGTTGCTGCTTGTAATAGGGCTAATATTTTGGTACATTATTTATGAATAGTTTGTAATAGGGGCAGTATTTTGATACTTGTTTTAGCCAATATGTTGGCACTTTTGGATGAACTAGTTTGTCACCCTCATTGCCCAGTAATAGTTTGGTACTAATTAATGGAATGTTTTCTTCTTATGATACACCATTGGGTAGATAATAATTTGGTTTATATTGATTTTTACATTTATATTTTCCATAATAGTTTGGTACTAAATTAGATTGTTATATTCTTCTTATGATGTCACCCTTATTGCCCTGTTATAGTTTGGTACTAATTAATGGTTAATATGTTGCTTATACATCACTTTAAAACATAATCAATACAACACTGCTACAACCATTACAGTACATTTGCATTACAATACATAGACAACCTAACCAATACATAACACCATTTTCATTGATCTTAAAAATCTTAACCATCTGCATTACCATACATAGACAACTTAACCATTACAGAAAAGGATACCTTCACATTCACTGCTACAACCTAACCATTACAGATAATGATACCATCACATACATTGCTACAACCTAACCATTACAGAAGACTTTCCCATTACAATAACAACTCATCCCCACCTTACAACTTGTAAACAAGTATCACCAAGAACAATACCCAACTAATAAATAAACATATTTTCAAGAAAAGATTTTCATTTTTCAGCTTCTTGTTCAACCTCACAAGCCAGGAGATTGTCAATCTATCACCATGATCCTTTTCATCATCATCTACCCAAGCAATAAATCCTTTACGTGGTTCCTGTCAATTTCAAAAGCCACGGTTACAATACCTATAATCGCATACAGTGATATCCCCATCTAGGGTTACGATTACAAAATTCTCAACTACAACATACCTTAATTGGACATGCGTAAAAGGGTCTTCCTGGATTATTGTTAGTAGTTGAAGTTCGAATTACAGCAGCACGCCCACAATCGCATTGAACCATCCTTGATTTGAAGGAGATTAGGTCTAACCGCTTCAAACGATGGAGGATTGAAAGAAACTCTAAATTAGGTTCGATCCTGATGAAAAATTAGTATTTGAAGATCGTTGGAAATGTGAAAAGACTTTTATACCCCCAACGTGCAAGGCACGTGGGGTGTCTAACGGAAACAATTGACGGAATGTGAATAGGGACTAGGCGGGTTACATAATTAAAAGTTGAGGATAGTCCGAGTTAGAAAAATAAGTTAGGGACCAAGCGTGTAATTTACACTAAACCACAGGGACCATTCGCGTAATTTACTCATTTAAATAATAGTCTTTTTAGGAAAAAGAGGGACCAAACGTGTAATAAAAACAAACAGTAGGGATCAAGCGCGTAACAAAAACAAACATTAGGGACCTTCCGAGTTAAAAATATAAGTTAGGGACTAAACCCGCAAATTACTCCTAACCATATGGCCATTCGTGTAATTTACTCTAAAATTTAAGTTAAATAAACTGTCAAATATAATGGGTCTGCCCTAGGTCCACAACCAAACAAGGAACAAGAAGTAAGCCGGTCCCACTAATTCTAAGTCGATCGCAACTAAATTCTTACATAACTCTAACATATACACTTAGCAATTATAGCCGGAAACTAACAAATTCTAGACGAATTGTAGTTTTAATATCATAAAACCCATTTTGTATAAACCAGATACTTTACGTTCGTACCCCATTTATTTGAAAAAACCGGTACTTTGTAATTAACCCTTTTGTATAAACCCAATACTTTGTAATGTACCCCTTTTGTGTAAACCTGGTACTTTGTATTTGTACCCCTTTTGTGTAAACCCGGTACTTTGTAATGTACCTCTTTTGTGTAAACCCGATACTTTGTATTTGCACCCCTTTTGTGTAAACCCGATACTTTGTATTTGTATCCTTTTTGTGTAAACCTGGTACTTTGTATTTGTACTCCTTTTGTGTAAACCCAGTACTTTGTATTTGTACCCCTTTTGTGTAAACCTGGTACTTTGTATTTGTACCCCTTTTGTGTAAACCCGATACTTTGTATTTGTACCCCTTTAATGAATATCTTTTGTAATGAGTTCGAAATGTAAATGAAACATAAACTATACTTATTATAGTTTATCAAAATGTTCGTATTGTATATGCAATCTAACTATGCCTAGTATAGTTTAACTTACTTGTTTGTGGTGTATAATAGACTCGACCATACTTATTATAATTTATTATAATTATTTGTAGTGGCAGTACTTCTTTGTATATGATTCATACCTTTAAACTAAGGAAAATAATAAGTATAATCAGCAACATGTATTCAAATAATACTACACACCTTGCTCAGCAAGTTACAAGGTGTAAATATGATTGTTAACTATTTTATAGTTTTAGCCTTTCCTGTTCCTGCTATTGGAAAATTTGTAGAAAATTCACCAGAGGTCGAAATTTATATCCGTAAATTCTGAGGGTTAGAAAATGTTTCTAGTTTGTTCAAAATTTTTATTATGATTTTTAGATGTCTCTAACTTGTGTGAAAATGTCCATATTCACAAACTGGTCCGAATTCGTAGCTACAGTGATAGACAATTTTGTAAAAATCACCATAAATTGTAGAAAAATCATATCGACATGTGTAAGTAGGAATTTTAAAGGTATAAACCTGAACTATTTTCATCTAGTACAGTTTTGAAAACTAAAAAGTTTAAGATGTTCAAAATAGTCCATGAATGGGACTCAACTTTTCTGTTGAAAGTTGACGTTTGAATTTAGTTATGTTGTTGGTGTTTTAACTTGTATCCCCCCCCCCCTAAAACTTAAATAAAACATGAAAATGTGGGGGTATGAACTCACCTTGAGTGATTTCAATAGATGGATGATGAAGAAAAGGAGTTTCCAAGTCAAGAACACTTGGGAGATACTTGAGGATTCGAAGATCTAGTAACAAATATGATGATATTTGTGTAAGGAATCCATTAGTTGAGTGAAAGGATGTAAGATAATCAAGTGTAGGATGAAGTTACTTACCAAACTTGGAGGTAAAATCTCAAGAACATCCTTCAAAATCGAGTTTAGAGAGAGAAAGTGAGAGAGGGAAATGGGTTTGATTTTTCTAAGGAGTGAATAATGTAGGAAGAGAAGTGAAGATTTTCAGCCCTTTGATCTGATTATGGGCTGGTGAAATAGTGTGAAAGGAAAACTAGTTGACTAAGTATGTAGGAATAGTGATTGAGAATGGCCCTTGAGTGGGTGTGATGGGTTGCTTGTGTCATAACTTTAAGGTAAAGTCAACACTCCACCTCAATATCTTACCCACTAGATTTTATTCTTAAATAAAGATTTCCATAAAAAATGTGTTTAAATTATGAATATTTAGGGTCTTATATGTCAAAATATGAGTTTGGGTGGAAATCCCGCGTCAAAATCATGAAAAACGGGCTTAAAACGCTAAACTGGTCGAAAACCGGGAAAAAGGACAAAATCTGCGAAATTTTAGAATTGGGAGCCGAAGGTTTGGTCTTCAGGGGGTGGGAACCGAAGGTGGTCTTGGTTGTGGGTGAAATCCAAGAGGAGTCGCATGCGAAAAGGAAAGGAATCGAGAAGGAGCGAAGGCGAAAGTGGGAAGGAAGCGAAAGCGAGGCTCGGGTTCGGTCCAACAACTTTCGGTTCTCTCTTCTCGGGTTCGGCTCCTGCTGTTTCGGTTTTGGATCCTATTGTTTCGTTTCCCCCTCTTGGTTTTGGCTTTGGTCATGAGGTTCTTAGGGGCTTCGCTTCTTAGGGTTTCGACCCTAAGAAGGTTCGCCCCTAAACGATCGATTTTCGCATTAACTCCCCGTTTTGTGTAGTTTTTGGCTAAGTTTAGGGTCGGGATGCCCCCAAATCATTATAAAAAGTTGAGGAAGGTTATGAGAGATATTTGGGAGAGAGGGAGATTGATATAGAGATTTAATGAGAATTCACATTATACCATGAAATAGTATCTCACATTATTGTTATCTTGTTCTAGTTATAGTGTAAATGTTCCTTTTGTAAATGAATATGTTCTTGTTTGCAAATGTAATTGTTCCTTTTTGTTCTTGTATAGTATGAAGGATCTGGCTCATGTTATGGACTACCTCATGTAAGTTTCATTGTGTGAGAAGAGTAAATAATAATTCTCTAAACTATACCTATTATAGTTTACTAGCATGTTTGTTGTATAACTGACTTGTTGAAAGTCGCACTTGTTAATCATAAATGAATAAGTTAAGTATATCCTTGAAAAATGAGGTTTAATATTCATATAAGTATTTAGTATGTATAATTATAAGTTAATCGATTGTCGGACTAGTGAATCTTACCCTAAGCCCACAACCAAACAAGGAATAAGAGTCAAGGCTGTTAACATTAGTCCTAAGTCCATTAAAGCATATTTATATGAATATGATTTTGAAAGTAGAAGCGTTTTATAAAATAAATTTAAAATAAAGGGCATTGAAAATGAAGTTTAACAGTGTTTTGAAACCAGTAAAGTTTTTATGTTTGCAAGAATTTAAATGTAAAATTAAACACAATGTTATTGTGTTTCAACTTGCATACCCCCCCCCCCCCCCAAAAAAAGCATTTAAAATATGTAAAAGGTTGATTGTAGGGGTATGAACTCACCTGTAGTGAGTGGTTCGAAAGGAAGAATTGATATAGGATGCCAAGTGTCAAGTGAAGCCTCGAGCACAAACGGATCATATTAAGCATATATTGACACATATATGTATATAAGTAGTGTATATAACAACTAATCATATATGGAAAACACTCTTAGAAACTAGGAATCACTCATAATAGAGTGTATCAATCACATATGATTGACAAAAGGGAGTTCCCGGCCACACTTGTGAGTGTTTACGACCCTAGGTGTGTTTACGGTCAAGAACACTTGAAGTGTTCACGACCGCAAACTTGGTATATGGGGAGTTTACGGTCATGAATGTAGGGTTCTCGGCCACCATGATCGTATGAAGGGTTTACGACCATCATGAAGGGTTTACGGCTATAAACTCTTGAAGATCATGAATAATATGCTTGATTCCAGGTTGGAAAGTAAGTGTTTCTAATGGATACATGATGATAGAAGAGATACTCACAATTTGGGGAGCCTTTGGGGGTTCACGACCAAACAAGAACAAGCATGTGTTCTTGGTGTTCTTTGTGAAAAGTATGAAGATTTGAAGATCTAAGTCAAATGAGTTGGATTCATGTATGAAATCAAGGGTTTCACTTGAATGTGAAAGATATAAACAAACAATGAAAGGAATATTTACCACTTTGAAAGGAAATGGAAGTGTTCTTGATGATAGGTGAGAGAGAAATGAGTATTCTTGGCTTTGAAGTGTGAGAAGTGAGGAAAAATGAGGGTCTAAGGGTGGAGTTCACAGCCACACAAGATTTTACGACCGTAAGCTCTAGTTTACGATTGTAAACTCCAAACGATCGAGTTTTTCGTCTTGAATGTTGCACAGTGAACTCTAGTAGATACTTCCTAACACCCAATCCTTGAATGTACTAGGCTTTGAACACTCAATCAGACCCTTTCCAATGCCAAAAGGTAGCAAAAATGAGTCTGACTTTTGATTGATTTGAATGGCTTTCTAAGATAGAAATTTTGGGTTGTCATAGTATGAGCCTCTAGGAAGTTAAGATCTAAGTTTTGAGCTAAGGTCTTAATGGATTAAGACCAAACAAGTGAGAAATGAAAATCTAGGGCGTACACTGAGCGTAATTCCAATACAAGCAACATAGTGTTGAGAACCCCCGATGCATGCATGGCAATTAAGTACGCCCAACGTAAAGGTCAGGTACGTACGACATACGCGTTGTCATTGACTTTTAGTTGACTTTTATGGTTTGGTCAATTTGTGGACTATTAAGGTCATGGAAGGGTAAAATGGACTTTTATCCTTCTGTGAGTTTTTAGAAGGATTATTATGGCTTCTTGAGAGCTGTTATTAATTAGAAATAATTATCTTATGTGATTAGGTGGAGGATGGTTCAAGATTTGTGTACATGATTGTTTACTTGCTTGCTTACGAGGTGAGTCTTCTCACTATACTTACCTGAGTGGTAATACCGAGCGGCCGGAGGGCCTTATCTGAGTATTGACCAGAGGGTCCTATGTGCTTATATTGAGTTATGTGACATTATGCTTTTCTGTATTTATGATATATGCTATGTTATTATGTGTTTTTCTAAGATCAGACCGGAGGGTCCAAACCGAGATGTGAGACTGGAGGGTCTTCACTAAGATATAGGACTAGAGGGTCCAACCCGAGCTGTGAGACCGGAGGGTCCTCACTGAGACATAAGACCGGAGGGTCCACACCGTGTTATAGCCATGAGAGGCTTATTATTTTTGTATGTGGTATTTTGGAGAATTCACTAAGCTTTATGCTTACCGTGTTGTGTGATATGTGTTTCAGGTACTTCTCAGGATCGCGGGAAGGCACCGACTTGATTGTACACACCGATTGGAGACTATGTGGATTCTAGGATTGTGATGATTTTATGTGGAATTGTGTTGACACTTGAATAATTATGTTTTTGAGATATACATTATGAGTTTTTATGTGTTTTAAAAATGAAAATTTTGGATTGAAAATTTACATTGTTACAAAAACATCCTAATTTTCCATCAAACTTGATAAGCCTCCCCGCAGTATCACCACACCCTTCTCACTGACTGGTGAATACTACGGCTTCCCGCAGTATCACCACACTTTCTCGCACTAACTCATGGGTGCTACAACTCCCCATAGTCTTACAGCAGTTTCTCTTACCACCCCACGATCACATACTCAAGTTGACGCCACACTGTGTTCACAAACTCATGCTCCGTGACCCATCATAGATAGATGCACACACCCATCAAAAATAAGCATCACTACTCCCGACGGAAACCGCCATGACAAAGCTCCTTTTCTCGCTAAAATTCACATTTTTAGATAATCTTTCCTTATGTCAAATAGCCGAAGGGCTCCCACTGTAACCATGGATACTTGATACACCACTTTCCATCTCAAACTCAAGACTCAAAATACTTCGAAATCTAGGACATCATACTCAGATACCTTGGTCCACCATCACATAACCTCATGATATCTTGCCTCAACCATTGTTTCTATAATCACAACATCATACTCAGATACGAAAATGTACCCTCTCAGAATCTCATTGCTGATCTTCTTCTCGCACAACTTGTAACTTGCGAAATATTCCCATCTCACAAATTGAAACACATAGGAATCATCATTGACTGAAAACATGTTGACAAAATTTGAATCTTTTCCCTCTATTGATAACCACCAGCACGAACTACTCACACCGACACTGAAATTGGTTGATAAATAAATTGTTGCCCCTCTTGGAGTATAGATCACAATCTATACCTATACCCACAAATCTCAGCTATTGCACCCTGAACTCGACGACCCAATGCCTCGAACTCAACAATTGCAAACCCGAAAAAAATCCCTAGCCATAATAAATTCTCTGATCAACGGCCACATGTCGTGGATTCACTCATCCTTCCTTAAGCACATACCCATACATCACCCCACCTTGCACCTCACCTCACCCGCCAATAACCCAGGTCTCATGTTTTCGCGCCACAAATCTCCATAACCAATTCTTTAACCGCCCTCTGAATGGATCATTGATCCTTTCAATAGAATACTTAGTTCTCCCCCCCCCCCCCCCCTTGAAGCTCGAACCATCACCAATTGGCATACCAACAATCTACTCCATAGACCATTTCACTAGGTATATCACACTTGACTCTTGGAATGTACCATATAATCACTTCAATGATATTCCCGATGGAACCAAGAAACTCCAAATATCCCGTAACTCAGACAAGAATCTCAGAATCCTCCAACCATGACTGCCTCTAGTATCTCAAATCCTCATACCGATATACCATCAGATACCCCAATTGTTCTGAATTAGTCCTGACTCTCGGTTTGGAAATAATACACTTATCACACACTTCATCTCTGACTCCTCGACCAGCCTACCATCACGGGCATCATCATAAAAGAAAGATACCCCACTCTCACAGTCGATACACAGAGAAGACAATGAGGGTCACCGCCCTGATATACTCCTCTTAACCACCTAAAACCGCTGCTAAAAGTATGCCTCCCCAAAAGGCACCTCCTTGTTCTCTTCCATCATAGACCCACAATGACTTTCTCATGGTATAATAAATACCTCGCAACAAACATACTGCCCATAATACTCTGGTGAAAAGGTTGCAACCCTATGTGGTAACGACCCAAATTTCACAAAGGAATTTTTCATTTTTAATTAATAAAACACATCTGCATAATTAATGAAATCCCAACATAATTGTTTTCAAATGAACATTCATTACAACTTTATATAAATCATCAACGTGTCCTTAAACCATATTAGTGGATGAGAGATAGAGTGCACGCCACATCATCACGCCTTGCCTTTGCCCTTGGGCTCAGATGTACCTAAAACAAATCCACAAACGGTATGCTTGAAAGCTTAGTGAGTTCCCCAGAGCATACCCACACCAAAACATATAACATATCATAAAAGCAAACATGTAAGCAATATATATATATATATATATATATATATATATATATATATATATATATATATATATATATATATTGAAGCCCTAGAAACTCTCCAGGGTCTTACTCCGGGTGCCATGGGAACCCCGACATGGTCTTAGCCTAATGCCTCGAGAACCCCCCGAGGTCTTTGACCTAGGAGGCAATAGAAACCCTCCATGGTCTTATACCTAAGTGCCTGGGGAACCCCCCAAGGTCTTCCATACACGATACACAGAACAACTAGTACATTACATATCAATTAATCCAAATAGCATATATGTCACAATTAATGGGCCGGCCTTGGTGCCTTTGACCCGTTGGTATGGTGAGGAGACTCACCCCTGTCTGCTGAATACAAAAGCTACTCTCCTAACAGTCTGTGATCTCTTGCACGACAATAGCAATAATCTATGTTAGGGTTTTACTTAATCAAAGGAACCCTCATTCCCAAATCCTTCCGTAAGGCCCAAAATACCCTTTCTTTACTAATGGCCCAAAGTCCATGTCTAAAATCAATAATGGGCCTCTTGGCCTAATAAGGCCCAACCAATATATCCATGGTCCAATATTGATGAAATGGCCCATAACTCACAGAATGCACCCCAAATCCAATAATCAAATGAGGCTAAATTGCTCAAAGGCCCAAAACAGATACATGTCCATCTGTGATGCGTACGCTCGGCGTACCATCCTGGTAGGTGCAGCGTACTGAGGTCTTGGGACTACACATGGCGTACATTGGGTTATGCCCAACATACAACCAGGTTAAGCACTTTTTCCATTAAGTGCTTAATACATGATTCCTTTACGCCTGAAAGTTAGATCTAAGCTTAAAAAGACGTCCTAAGGCGTAAAGTTGGCAACTTTATGCCTTTACATACCATATATGCACCCAACACCCCCATTAAGACCTTTCCAAGGCTCTTACCCCATGCATGACGTCAAAAATCCTAACAAGACTCCATTTTTATGACACAAAATGACCAAGGGACCTTAGATCTGTCATTCCCATCTTCTGGAGTTGCTAAACTCACAAATGGAGGTCCAAAATCCACAAAAGGAACAAATCTAGAAAACCCTAGCTAGATCTAGAGATTTAAATGGAAAGGTGCAAGCTTTTTACCTCCAGGAGATTTGCAAGATGACCAATATGCAGATTCTTGAAGCACCAACTCGTACCAAGCTTTCTTACCAACTCCTCCTTCTTGAAAGAAATCTAAAATGACCACGAAACCCACTCCTTATGCTCCAAAACCATCACACACAATATCACAACTGAAGGTGGACGAAATGAGGCTAAAGAGAATGATAGGGTTTAGTTCAAGAGGCTAAAAGATGTTTAAATAGGGGAAAAGTCCGAGATTTAGGGTTTGCATTGTCGGCACGTACGCCCAGCGTAAGTCCAGCTCCTCCGTGACCAACCATGCAGAGTACGCTAAGCGTACTCATGAGTACGCCCAACGTACTCAAGAGACCATATATATATATATATATATATATATATATATATATATATATATATATATATATATATATATATATATATATATGTGTGTGTGTGTGTGTGTAACTTCTTTGAGGGTTTCGAGTCAAACCTGGATTGGGGTGTTACACTATGATACCCCACAGGGTTTACCCTCATACTTTGAAAACCAGAAGCTCGTCATCCCTTTTGTTTCTCCCAGGAAACGGGGACAACATAACTCTTTCTATAGAAGATGACATGTCATCTTTCATTTGATTGCTAAACTCAGACCGCGATCCTCCAATAAGCATCATCACTACTCATCCCTGAGTCTTGCAACTCCAACTGGCATCTCACCAAAAATCTCTCGGACACTAACTCAATTTCCCCCTCAAGGTATGCTCTGTTGAGACTTGTTCAACATGGCCCTCATACCCCACACTCTATCACATCTGATCCCAGTCTAATCAATCACAACTGGATAACTGGTAAAACCAGAAGCACTAACCACCACGAATCATGGTACTCAAACCATGTGATCATTTCTCGATCTTTTGCGAATCATGGTACCCGAACCATGTTATCTCCTCTCAATATGGTATGAATCATGATACCCGAACCATGTTATCTCCTCTCAATCTATTACGAATCATGGTACCCGAACCATGTTATCTCCTCTCAATCTGCTACGAATCATGGTACCCGAACCATGTTATCTCCTCTCAATCTGCTACGAATCATGGTACCCGAACCATGTTATCTCCTCTCAATCTGCTACAAATCATGGTACCTGAACCATGTTATCTCCTCTCAATCTGCTATGAATCATGGTACCCGAACCATGTTATCTCCTCTCAATCTACTATTTAGAACCTCTGGAATTCTCCATGTTTCAAGTACGGGTCCTCTGCTTTTAGTAGTACGGGCCCATACTACCTGCCATATCTACCCATACTTTCCACATGGATCGTCCCAGACTTCCTAAGTAGCTGTTCGACCTTCTTGGTCACCAATCTCGTTAAACCTGGTCACTCCCCCAGTGAATACACTCCTCTATCAACGTACTCATTTGACTAAGGTCACTCCCTAGGCTCTTCCTAGGTTCTCACACTTCTCTGCCATCAGCTGCTGCAGAACTTCTTATTATGCCAACCATCTACCTCCTGAATATCATTATATTCACTTAGTAGCTGACTCCCATCATCAAGGTTTCTACAAAGAACGAAGCAAGCAGCATTCAGACATCGAATGATCTCCACCAGCACGTAAAACCACTCTAGGTTACAACTCTATTTTCTCTACTCACACTCAAAAGGTATCACCGAACTCAAGAAACCCTACCTCTTGCAGGTATCTAACTACTCTCTCAGTAGGCTCTTCCAATGCTCATCCAGGTATCTCTCCTAGATTACTCCTCAAAAGCTCTCTCTAAAATATTCATGTTGGATATTTTTACTACGCACATACTCACAGCACATCACAGACAACAATAATTCCTAGGCTAAGGCATCACAAATCAGGCAACTCTAGCCCTAACATATGAATTACCTAGCCTATCATTTAGCATGCATCACTAATATCTCAACAATAACACGTAACACAAATAAGTAAATCACCGTTCGGGCTCTGGTTGATTGCACACACTGCTCCTTCCCGTTTTCTCTTAGAACTCTTGCTCGTTTTATAAAAATCTATTTTTTTGAAATTTTTTCTCAAATCCCCGGTTTGAGTCCAGACATACCCGAAGGTGCATCTGAATCCCTCAAACCAAGGCTCTGATACCAACTTGTAACGTCATAAATTTTCAAACAAAATTTTCATTTAAAATCATATAATTCTCATAACACATTTCATAAAAATCTCATTTATTTGATTTACAAATCACAACTACATAATTTCTTGATTAAAATCCAAGATCCTCAAAATATAACTCTTCCACTGGTGTGTACAATCAAGTCGGTGCCTTCCCGTGACCCTGAGAAAAACCTGAAACAGATAACACACAACACGGTAAGCACAAAGCTTAGTGGGTTCCCTAAAATACCACACACAACTCTATAACCACTCAAGGCTATAACATAGTAAGACCCTTCAGAAAATGTGTCTCAGTGGGACCCTCCGGTCCCACAACTTTGATGGACCCTCCGATCCTAACTCTGTAACTCTGAATAATATACAACATAAATCACAAAGAAATAACGCAGGATATCACAATACACAATGTAAGCACATAAGACATCTTAGTCACACAAACATAAAACTTATGGTAAGTATAGTGAGAAGACTCACCTTGCAAGCAAGTAAGAAAATAACCTCGTACTCGAATCTCGAACTAGCGTCCGCCTAACACAAAGGATGAACATCTCTAATTAATACTCTTTTCACGACTCTAATAACCGAAGGCTATTCTTTCTTTCTTTCTTTCTTTCTTTCTCTTTCTCTCTCTCTCTCTCTCTCTCTCTCTCTCACTCTCACTCACACACACACACACACTCTTGAAGTGGATAAAAGACCATTTTACCCCTCCATGGTCTCTATTACTCATGATTGACCCAACCTTAAAGTCAACAGAAGTCAAACCCGAGTCAACAGTCCATGTTTGACTAGACTCACCGAGTGCGCCCATGTGGCTCGTCGAGTCCACTCGTTTCCTCATAATTCTCATGAAGGTCCAACTCATCTCGTCGAGTTGACCCCCAACTCGCTGAGTTATCGCATGATCAAGCTCATCAGGACAAACCCTCACCGACTCGTTGAGTCGGCTCATCGACTCGATGAGTTCATTCAAACTTAATTCTCATTCAGACGATTCTAAGAAAATATACCACTCCACACACTAGATATAGCATCTCAATACTCAGTTGTTACGTAAAGCTTCGATATTTAAGCGCATGCATGGTGGTGTTGCTCCAATCAACCAATACATGTTCTCATAAGGTGTTAAACATCATGCTCCTCATATGGATGAATAAAGTGGGGACTTTTGGGCTCTAGGGACCTCACAAGGTCCAGATTTGAGGTTTAAACCTCTTGATAATTTAGTATGCTCGAAGTCCCAAATAAAATGTGATGAAAATCCTAACTTATCAACTCATGAGATCTAACCAAATAAAGGGGAAAGATTCAAGCTTTTTAACTTCCTCTTGAAGCTCTGGACAAAATGGCCTGAACCCTAACAACTCCTTGTTGTTCCTTGTTGAACAAACTCCTCTTCCTCCTCAAAGATGCACTAAAATCCTTCAAGGTTAGCTTGGTGACTCTTTTAACTCACTACACTCATTTAGGGTTTCACATAGAAAAGTTAGGTAGCTGGTGAGGCAGAAATGGGGGCATAAGTTCCGTTATTTAGGCCTCAACCCCTGGAAATTAGGGTTTTACAACACAACACCAACTCGGCGAGTCAACTCTCCGACTCGTCAAGTCCATTCATTAATCCCACGCGGTCAACTCGATTCTACTCGACGAGTTGGACTCACAACTCGTCGAGTCACTCAATAAACCTCAATATTAAACACATGAAATAATATACCTGGGAGTCCGGATGTTACATAGATCCCCCAAAGTACCAACACATAAACAAATAACAAATACAATAACAGCATGTTGGGTCCAATCAACCATTAGGTTAGAATACCCCCAGGCCCATTCAACCATCCAGTTGGAATGCCAATACACTATGGTTCCAATCAACCATCGGGTTGGCATACCCCATGCCCATAAACCATCGGGTTGGAATGCCAATCTACAACAGGTCCTATCATCCTCGGGATGGAATACCCTCGGGCCCATTTTACCATCGGGTTGGTGTGACCCTAACCTATTTGCTTACGAACAAAGTAGTAAAGCCTCAGTTACTAACCAAATATGTGTACATATAACAGATAATCATATAACAATCTACAGCTAGTTAAATAGATCTATAGGTTACCAAGCATAGCATCATCCTATATACTAGGGTACTGATCTAACAGATCACAACATCACAATAGCATACATGACATGATATCAAATTCAAAGGGTCGGTCTTGGTGCCTTTGAAACGCAAGTACAATGAGGAAAATTCACCTCATAAAGTTGACCAAAAGCTGATGAGGTCTCGACTCCGAATCTCAGCTCTCTAATCGACACCTATTCCCACCAAATGACTAGTTTCCATCATAATCCCAAAATACCCAAACTACCCTTAAGGTCAAACTTGGTAAAAGTCAAAATGGTTAATCCAACTAGGTCAACTAAGTTAACCCAACTGAGTCAACCCAATTGAAGTCAACTCGAGTGAGTCAACCCAGGGTGTGTACGCGGGGGGTACTCTGGAGGTACGTTGGGCATACATGCATCCTCACACATTGACCACCATTGGGATGGTTGACCTCGTACACATGGCATACTCCGCTTATGCGGGGGTACTCTCAGAAGACCAAAAATCTATTAAGAGCTTAATGGCGTAAGCTCTTACGTCCATAATTTAGATCCATGGCTAAAATACTCTTAGGAGTCATAAAGTCTCCAACTTTTTGGCCTAGCATGTCCAATAAGTGCTCAACTCAAGGTCTTTTTCCATTAAGACCTTCTAAATGATTCATGAAGCAAAACTAACCGTTTGGAATCCATTTATATGACTTAAGACCCCTCTTAGGATTTGAAAGGATAACTTAAAGGTCAAGAACATGCCATGTTCAAGATCTAACATTTTGGGACCAAAAAGCTTCATAAAGACATCCAAAGCTAGATCTATATACTAGAGGGATAAAGTTGCAAGCTTAATACCTCATGAAGGTTGCAAATGATGCAGAAATCCCAGATCTAAGTGTTCCACTTCTTCAATATGAGCTTGGCTTCCTTTCTTCTTCTTCTTCTTCTAGGGCACCAAATACACACTCTAAGCTTTAAAAATGCTCCTCAAGGTGAAACTGGGGTTGCACGAATGTATGAGAGGGATGGAGGCAGATAAGGTGAACGAAATGAGTCCATAAGAGTGCTTAAATATGAGCCATACCCTAAAAATTAGGGTTTTCACATCTGGCAAGTACGCCCCGTGTACACTAATGTACGTCCTACGTACTAGGGCACGCCCTAGTATGCTCAACATACACCACATACGCATGGCGTACTCCCAAGGCCAAAATTACGAAAATGCCACTAGGGCTCCTTTTTCACACTTGCTTGAACTTAGGGACCAAAATACAACATAATTAAATTAGAGGGTTGAAATTGAAGTACTCTATCATCGGGATGTTACACCTAATCGATCATTCAAGGGATATATAATCCTAATCGTATACAACTTTGAAAGCATAAACTTAGCAATTAACCAAGCCTATATCAATTCCAAGTAATGCATAGCATCAAGTTCCACTAGACTATAAGGTATCATACAAATCAGACAATTATATCATATGATTCCTGAAGGTATCGTTCGCCCTAACCTAGCATGCAATTCTCATATCAAGGATACTACTCATAATACATAGGTATGAGTAATTTGGGAACCACTTACTTGAGCTCGGCTGATTGCACGCATCACACCCCCTCTTTTTATTAAAAATCCTTTAAAGGTTTAACTTCATTTTTATTAAGAAAACTATCATTTCCTCGGTTTGAGTTCTGACATACCCAAAAGTATGCCTGAATACCTCAAACCAAGGCTCTGATACCAACTTTTATCAGCCCAAAAAATAATAGTGGAAAATTTTCATTTAAAACTATTAATTTCATTCGTTGATTATACTAAAAACCATCAATCATTACAATATTGAAATCAATGTAATACAATTATTTTTAATGTGGAAAATCTGAGGGGAGGATGATGTGCCATCACGCGAGGCCCTTCCCTTTTGAAGTGGAAGTATTTGAAACCATAAACATAAATTGTAAGCACAAAGCTTAGTGACTTTCCCCCAAAGTACCACATACCATACATTAAAAAAACGCTATGGGCTAAATCATATTCATATAATCATTTCCTACCATGGGCCAAACTATGGTCTTTCTATTTAGTGTCGAGGGCCAAATCCTTGTCTTACATACAAGTGTTAGGGGGCCACATCCTGGTCTTTCATACAAATGTCAAGGGCAAGATCCTAGTCTTTCATATAATTATCACAAGGCATCTAGCATTCTACACAACAAGCAATGAGTCGACATTAGTGACTTCGACCCATGGATCTAGTGAGGAAAATCGCCTTAACTGCTGAAAAATCAGATTTCGGGCTACTGGACCAGAAAAATCACCGTGCTCCAAATGGTGCCTAATGTAGAGAAGATGTTGGATCGAAAGTCTTGAGAGCAAAGCCTACTCCTAGAAGATCTTTCTTCACAAACAAGAAAGCCAACAACTTACTCCAAAAGCTCAAAAATGCTCAAAAGTAGACTAGGGTTTGCAAGGAGGACCGATCTTAGGATGGAGGCTGATAAAGGGATATGTCTTGGGTCTATAATGGTGCTTATATAGTGCAGGGTTTTGGCATTAACCACGTATACCCATGCGTTCTAAAAGTGTACGCCTGACGTACCCAAGCTACACATAAAATCACGAAATTGCCATTGGTGACCCATTTGCAACCAATTCATAACTTAAGGTCAAAGGCAAATATCTGGAAAATTAGATGTTACACTTTTAATAATATTTTGAGATTACAAATTATGCAACTATTTAAAAGTATAAGCCCTCGTTGTTTAAAATTGTAAGAGTTTTAATATAACTAATATAACTAATATATATATATATATATATATATATATATATATATATATATATATATATATATATATATATATATATATATATATAGTTTAAAGTATATGACTTGACCCACCATTAGTATTGTTGTCTCTTTCATTTTATCGGCTTTACTTAATTTGACATCACTTTTTATTAAAGATTCGTTTTTTTATTATATATGGTCTATGACATATTAATAAAATAAATATTAATAGAAAAAATGTTAAAGTTAAATAAAAGGGGTATAATAATTTATTTAGGTATTGTTTGTTATTTCGAAACAAATATGCCTAAAGTTTGCGAAACCACTGCAACCCTCTGTAGCAGAAGATGTGGACCAAACGTCTGCAACATTTAATAAAAAGTATGTTTGTTTTTTAACGTCTGAAGACTGCTGCAGTAAGTTAAAATAAGGTGTGAAGAGGTTTGAAGCAGTTAGTCTACTGCTGCGCCACGCAGCACAAGCGCAAAAGTTTTTAACTCTACGAAAGATCAAGTGCTGCGCGGCGCAACAATAAGTGGCTTGAAGTGGTTTTTTTTAGAAAAAATAAACTGCACATTAGTTATTAACGATGAGCAAATCCAGAATAAAAGTAAACCATAATGACTATCTCCGCAATTTTGAAACTTACTATGGGTACCGAAAGAATCAGCAAACAAAGCATATATATCAAATTTGTAAATTTGTATTTAATTTTTATACTCATATATGTATTGTTAATAATAAAACTTCTAGTTTTATAGAAAGACAATTTTTTTTTTATGTTAACATCCAATCATCGCCTTGAATAAAATTGTGCACTGAATATAATATAACATGATCAAGTGGAATCTGACTACTCCATATCACCCTTCCTGATAAATTAGAGCCTAATCCTGAATTACCATACTCCCCAAAGTAAAGTGTCTTCAAAGCAAACTCACCATCCCAAGGCATCCACCCAGGTGGTGAAATAAGAGCCTCTAATTTACACCTCACAAAGACAATCCTCGAGAACTCTTTCCATGGCCTCCCAAGGAACGTTTGATGCATATTAGGGTTTTTATGGTATTGTTTCATATAATCTTCAGTGCCATTGATGACACATTCATGAAAAACAAATCCCGTGGCCTGCGCCGGGTCTGTCCTGCTATGTGCAGCGACGACACTATTCTCGCCTTTCGCTGGATCGAGCTGGCGAGGGCGGACAAGGATTGTACACTTATGGAAAACGGAGGCAGAGTTACCAAATATGAAGTCAACGTTGCCTTTGATAATGCAATGTTTATAGAACTGACGAAGGGAATGAGCGTAGACTGTGTCTTGATTACCAATGAGTTCACAATTTTCTACGAATGATAGATCACTATCAGACCGGTAAGCTACCGCTTGGTGAGCATCAGGACCGGCGGTGTTCTGAATTGTTAGATCTCGTGCCATAAAGCCATCGCCAACAACCCCTGTACAATATAACATTTATTAGGTAACGTTCAATTGGTAACAAAAAATAACGCTCTTGTGTAATATTCCATTTCTCTTTTGGTTTTCTACTTATTTACTTATATTTTGTTATTTTGTAATTTGATATATATATATATATATATATATATATATATATATATATATATATATATATATATATATATATATATATATAATATTTTCTTATATAGGAAAGATATTACCAAATACTGCCGGGTTAGAATCATTTGATTAATAAAATATATATTTTCCTATGTTTATTTGGTATTTAGATATGAGTTTTTAGTGCTAACAACCACAAAATTCGTTAAATAATATTGGCTATGGTTTGCAACACTTTGTGTTTTTGGTGTCACGAGCCAAAAACCTTCGACAAATTAACGTGAAGACTTTTGCACCCACATACTCTACACATAAATAACAATATTAGTTATCAAAAAGAAGAATCTTCATATTGCCGTTTCTTTTCCTTTTAATTTTAAAAAAAAAATACAACAATTGAAAAAAAATATAAAATAACAACATACAACATACAACAACATTCCAAAGTAGAAATATATTTTATTTACAAGTTATTATGGTCAAATTGAAAAATATATTAAGTTGTGTGATTTTAATAAAGAAATTTATATTATTATGGTAAACTACTAAACCAAAAATAAAGATCACGGTAAAAACAAGATACATTATAATGGTAAAATATTGAACCAATTATAAAATATATAAAGTAAACTACACAAATTGCCCCTAAGGTTTGGATAATTTAGCACGTTCGATCCAACCTTTAAAAAATTATTAAAACCAACTATATAGTTTGGATAAGTTACATCGGTGGTCTTCGTTCAACTAAAAAGAAAGTTATATCTTTATTGATTTTTTTATATTAATTGGTATAAAATAAAAAGATGATTACTTTTACCTCACCCTAAGCCAACCCCTATCCTTCATCTCTCTCTCTCTCTCTCTCTTCTTCTTCTTCTTCTTCTTCTTCTTCTTCTTCTTCTTCGATATTGTTCAACAGTGACGCCCACTCCACCACCCTTTTGATTACTATTTCTTTCTTATTTCTTTTTCACATCTCTCTTCAATAAGAATATCATAGCTTCCTCAACACCTTCGTCTTCCTCTGCAACTTCATTCTATACTATGCTTTACATTGGGAGACCATGACATCCACTTCCCTGAAGAATCACATACTCTATATACTCTTGCATCCTTCTATCTTGAAATGAAGGTATTACGTTGTGGGTTTTCATGAAAAATAAGTCGTTGCTCTTATATCAAGAGATACATTACGTTGTGGCTTTTCAGTTGGATTTTGGTTCGTTTTATAAATTGATTTGATTTTGGAAAGAAGTTAGCTTTCAATTGATTTATAGTTTACTTTCAGTTGATTTTCGGTTCGTTTCAATACAAAACACAAATTGGAAAGATGTGGATCATAGCATGTCACATCCATGCACAAGGGATATTTGGTCTTTTTTTCATTTCTTTCTTCTCTATTAATAACCATAACACATTAAGGGCTTGATACTCCTAGATTAAGTTTCATTTAAACACCTATGTAGATGGGGTGGCAATTTTGTTGTTAGCTAAGTGTTTTGTTTGCTTGTTTAATTTTTTTAATGATTTAATCGTTGTGAAAGTCGAGTTAACATAGGTTCAAGTTCGATTTTAGCTCCAATTATGAATTTATCAATCGAAAGGCTTTATTAACATAGACTTTGCAAACAATGATATGATTTAAAGCTCATTACAATACACATACTTCTAATAATCAAGTGAACTCACTTCTCTAAGGCAAGCGAACAAAGGATATATCACACTACAGGTTCCAAGTTTTTTCTATCATAAGGAGTCTAGTTTAGTTTAGTTTGTTTCAGCTAAAGAACAAGGGATATCACTCACTATCAGTTCCAAGTTTCTTGAGGGTAAAATGTGTTGCTGAGTTATTTTGCCAATGTTATTTAAGTACAATGGATTAATTTGTTGACAAAATACAATCCTGATAAACATTGAACAAGTAAGGGTAATGCAGAGTGCACACTTGTTTGAGTTTGTTCACGATTGAAAGTATATTACTATTTAGGGCGAAGCCCCTAAAGTGACGAGGGTCCGTGGGTAGCGCCCCTAAGAGTAGGGTCCACGGGACAGCAGCCCTTGGCAGGTCCAAGGGGAAAAGCCCCTAATTTTTGTATTTGTATTTGGGTCCGTGGGTAGCGACCCTAATTTAGAACCCGAATTTGGTAGCACTTTATGATCGTTTTTGTTGGTTGAGAAAACCGACTTAGTATGCTTTTCATCAGTTTTCAGACAAGGGGGTTCATACCCGTTTTCGGTCTAAAAATCTGGTACATTTCTTAAGAACATAACATCACATTCTCTCTGTTCAAAATCTCATAATTCAATTAAATTGAATGTTCGATCTATACTATCGAAATACTTTAAATTGATAGCGTTTTCACGACTTTATGAGAATCCAAGCAATCATTTTACCCTCAGCTTCTAACAAAGTAATCGAGGACCGTTTAGTTGTTTAGTTTTGGTGTACATCAAATCACCTCCTTTAGTAACCTTATACGGTGAGAAAACATGCTTACATTTCTACCTTCTTTGGCGAGCTATCAAACAATAATGAAGAATGAGAATATCATAGGAGCTAGTGAGCTGCACTTGATTCTCGCTTGTTTGACAAGGTATATGTAATTGGTGATGGTGGTTAAAACTAACACTTTAGTTTGGATGGTCTCATAAGGTACGAGAATGCTAAAATGATTTTGTTAACATATTTTTTTTGTAATACTTCATTTGTTTACCGTTAAATTTTGACCTTTTATGTATTGTTTTTGGTTGAAATTTTATACCTTTTGTGACAATTTGTGTTGTAAATGTTTTGAGGTGGATTCATAATGGTATTGGTTTGAATGTGGATGGTGATTGATTCTAACGCTTTAGTTTGGAAATGTTGACAAACTGTCAATTGTAAAAGACCTATTAGGAAGGAGATAGTTGTTTGGATGTAGTGAATTTATAAAGTTTATGTCTACTGATGTTGTAGTTGCAAGATTCTTTTTGTTTTCTGATTAACATAAAAAGCCATTATGTCTTATTGTCATTGTGAGCTATAATGCTTACGGGTTCACCTTTTTGTAATGGATTCATACTTCTTTTTGTTGTGGATTCATAGAGTTTATGTCTCCTGATTTTGTTGTATTATTCTTTTTGTTTTCGATTGCCGTAAAAAGCCAATATGTCTGATTGTCATTGTCAGAGAGCTATAACGCTTACGACTTCACTTTTTTTTTTTTTTTTTGAAACGACAAATCCAACCTACTCCTAAACTACTCCGTAAATTCATCTATATCCACGACAGGACTTGAACCCTTAACATCAACGGGGGAGGGCAACACCGATACCGCTAAGCTAGAAATCCTTTGGTTTCACCTTCTTCTTTAAGGTTCCATCTAGAGCAAGAAAGAAAGAGAGGGAGAAACAAAGAAACAGACATACATAGAGAGAGAGGGGTAAAAGAAATTGATAACAATAAATAACTTTTTTTTATATGGCTCGTTTAAGTTATATGAGGCTTGAGCTCAAGCTCGGCTCGATTCGAGATTCCTTGTCCTGAGCTCGACTCAAGCTCATAAAGAATTATACAAGTTTGGCTCTGGATCGGGCTCGACTCGTTTTTTATCTGACGTGTCTAAATAAGTTTAAGCTCGGCTCAAGCTCGTTAAGAAGCTCGTTTACTAATACCTTAAATCCATAATTCCCCTAATATGTTTTTATTTTAATATATATAAATAATATTAAATTGTATTATATAAAGGTTCGTTTAGGCTCGCGAGCCTAATCAAGTTTAATGACATAGGCTTGAGCTCGAGCTCGTTTAAACGAGCTTAATATTAAGCTCGAGCTCGGTTCGGACTCGTTTAAAATCGATTTCAAATCGAGTTTTTAACGATCCGAACTCGAGTAGCTCGCGAGTAGCTTGACTCGTTTTCACCCCTACTAAGGACCGTCGGTGTAATTTCTCCGACGTCAACATGTTAAGGATGGTCCTTATAAAAGTTTTAAAGATGTGATGGATAATGTAAAATTGACCAAACAATATGGACCATTTTTGTATTTACTAAAAGATATGTTGCTGTTATACCATTTTTAGAATTAGGAATATATTTAAGATATAATATTTCTTGGATTTTGTACAAAATTATTGGTTATGATACGTTATAACAGTTATTGGGTAGTACTTAACTTACCGACGGTGGCCGTCTCGTACGTTGTCATTCCAAGCTGACCGACATTCAAGGAACCTGTAATGACCGTTTTACCCATACCCTCCCCTATGAACACCACATTCCTCTTTGCTAAAGGGACGCGAACAGTTTCCTCATAAACTCCTTCCTTGATCAATATCACGAAACGCCGGCCTCCACCCAGGTTATCCGGCGCTGCATTCACCGCCATCTGCACGCTCCCAAACCTACACCTGCCACCGTCTTTGCACACGGTTACATTTGCGTTTAAACCCGTAGGAATCCCGGGTTTTTGACCCGACCCAGATCTACCACCGACGCTCTCCCAAAACCCGTCTCTCTCTGTCCTCGGGGACCGCCACCACCCACTGTAGTTTCCAAACTCCTCATACGACATCATCATGCTCAGTGCATTACTCGTGGACATCATCAACGTGTTGTTCATGAACAACAACGTTTTATCCACCATTGGTGTGTCGTTCACCTTCTTTAACCCAGACAAGCAGTCGAACTGGTAACTTAGCGCGGCACTCGTCCAAGCACGTGCATCTTTGATTCTATTACGTGGCAAAACCTCCTCCGCTGAGTGCAGACGGTATGCCGAGTTGTCCAGGCTCTGGAGGCAGAGCTTGGCGGTGGTGGTGAGGTTAAGATTACTGCCGGAGTAGTGAAGGATAGCCCGGACCATGAACTTAGCTCTTCCGAGGTTCTTAGAAGAGAGGGACAACGCAGAGTGTAGGATTTGAAAAGGGGTGGGATCTGCTGGGATGAGATCTAGACCGGATTTCGTGAGAGAAATTTGACATGATTCCGGCCACCTTGTGGCCTTGCAAGCTTCTTGGATGGCAGTCTGGTGGTTGGCGGTGGTGCCGATGAAGAAGCAGAAGAGGAAAAGGAAGGAGGAAGCCATAGTTTTAAGAACTGTGGTCTGGATCACGAGATGGATGGGATGGGTTTTAATTTGTGAAACATGGTTGGTGGCAGAGGAAACAAAGTTCACGTGGAAGAATTTTCAAAAATGCAAGAAAACATTGTAATAGTTTTTTGTTATAATTATTAGGAAAAGCCAAAAAAAATCCAATGTGTCAATGCTTAACTCTATGATAATGAATTTTTGAGACGTGGCATTATATAAAGGCTAAAAATTTTATTTTGTTATTTATAGTCGGAAATTTAAAAATATATGTTTTTAAACATAACAACGATGTTCTTATTAAATTTGATATAATAATTTGTATATTAAATTGATATAATATATTGATTATTTTGAATTATATGATAATATATATATCTATTATAATTGAATATTCTTAATCGTTTGAAAATTTTCTATCCATAAGTTACTCATAAATAAAATTAAATATAATATATGGTTTAATGTTGTTTATAGTTGTTATTATTATTAATTATTTTTTTTAAATTTATTTGCTTAACATTTTAATTTATATCATTATTATTATTTAAAACATCAAATACTGTTTTTTGATTTTAAAGGTAATAAAATAATCATTTATATAGAGTTATTTTTAACTTTGGTTATTGTAAATTATTTTAAACTATTTATTTGAAATTTTTTAACGATTATAAAAATATCTTTAGAAAATATTTTAGTTAAATTGAGATTACAATTTAGTTTTTGCATTTAACATTATAATTTATCACTTTTAACTATTCACAAAATATTCTTTGGTTTTGTAAGTGGAATAAAATTTATATTTAGGTTGATACTGTAACATTATATTTAAATTAACAGTTTAAATATTTTGTATAAACTGTTCAAAAGTTGTAGTTTTAAACTAATAATGGTTTACTTACAACAATATATAAAATCTAATAAATTAAATATAAAATGTTAAAAGTTAAAGACATAACTTTATAAATAGAAGAAAATATTATTTTAATATTGAAATTTAGATTATTTATGATCACACTTTAGATTTGATATTTATTTAACCTTATTAACTAACTTATAATCATTATTAGAAAGACTCTAAAATTTATCACTTTTAACTATTTACAAAATATTCTTTGGATTGTTTAAGTTCAACTAAAATTTATATTTAAGTTGATTATATAATGTTATATTTAAAGTAATAATTTAAGTATTTTATACAAATTAATAAAAAATTATAGCTTTAAAATGATAATGATTTACATCCAACAGTTATATTCAAATTAATAATTTAAGTATTTTATACAAATTAATCAAAAGTTATAGCTTTATATAGGGTGATATCGAAAATATTTAATTAAATATTTTAAATATGTTTTTTTTTTTTTGTTTTGTAATTGTACCGTTTCAAAAAAATAATTGATTAAAACTCATACATATATTATACTTTCCATCTCTCTCTCTTTCTCTCTCTCTCTCTCTCTCTCTATATATATATATATATATATATATATATATATATATATATATATATATATATATATATATATATATATATATATATATATATATATATATATATATATATATATATATATATAATAGAGGTCAAAACACTTCAACCAAAATTCATTTAAAATCTAATATTTCAAATGCTTTTTAAATTCATTTAAAATCTAATATTCATTTAAAATCTAATATTTCAAAACACTGTAATATATATTTAAATTAGCAGTTTAAGTATTTTGTACAAAGTGTTCAAAAGTTGTAGTTTTAAACTGATAATGGTTTACATACAACAACATATAAAATCTAATAAATTAAATATAATATGTTAAAAGTTAAAGACATAATTTTATAAGTAGAAGTAAATGTATTATTTTAATATTGAAATTTAGTTTATTTATAATTACACTTTAGGTTTGATATTTGTGTAACTTTATTAACCAACTTATAATCATTATTAGAAAGACTCTAGAATTTATCACTTTTAACTATTTACAAAATATTATTTGGGTTATTTAAGTTCAACTAAGATTTATATTTAAGTTGACCATGTAATGTTATATTTAAATTAATAATTTAAGTATTTTATACAAATTAATCAAAAGTTATAGCTTTAAAATGATAATGGTTTATATCCAACAATATATTAAAACTAATAAATTAAGTATAATATGTTAATATTTAAAAAACATAACTTTCTAAGTAGAAATAAAGATATTCTTTTAATATTGAAATTTAGTTTATATATGATTACACTTTATGTTTGATATTTATAATCATTATTAGAAAGAAATTGAAAAGTAATGAGAGTTTCAAATGAATGTAATGAACAGAAAAATGCATAGGAGTTTCAAATGAACGTGGTGAAAAGAAAAATGCTCTCTTTATAAGTATAGCAGGTGTAACCTTGCGCGTTGCGCAAGAATGCATTTAAGTGGTTAAAAAAATTATGGGAAAAAATAGGAATATGTTGAAATTTACCTTTTTAGTCATGTTTTGGATATTAACCGAAGTATTAAATAACATAAAAATCCATCAATTTTATATTTTGATACTTTCTAATATAATCCATATCTTATAAACTTTACATTTACTTTTATAATATCCAATATATTTTATAAGTTTTTATATAACATTAATATAATCTACTTTTCTTATGTCCGATAATATTTTTTTGGATAAAATAAGAAATAAGTTGTTTTGAGTGAGTTATTAATAAACAATATTGAACTAATAAACTTTATATTATACTATTTATATTACACCAAAACATCCAATGTTTCATATAAGAACTTTTAAATATTAAACATTGAAATTAAGAATGAAGTCATACAAAATATATCATTATACATAAATGTCATCAAGACTTTTAAAATAAGTTGATTAGTAAATATGATATTTAATTTTAATTACATATTTTGCAATGCGTACGTTTGACTTTATGTTGGTACATCGAGAATCTTCTTCCCTAATTTGTACCTAAAAAATAAAAGTGAATAGGAATATAAAATAGATATTTCTAAGCATTAATATAAATAATTAAAAAGGATATGTGGATTTCCTGCCACTGGTTAAAGACAACATACCCCTCTAGTAGTAACACATTAAGTAACAAATGTTGAAATTTTTACAATCATTATTAAAAAGCATTTGAAATATTAGATTTTAAATGAATTTTTGTTGAAGTGTTTTGACCTCTATTATTATTATTATTATTATTATTATTATTATTATTATTATTATTATTAGGGAATATGACTTACCAAGGTAATTAACTTTTCGGTATGTTCACATCTGGGTAACTATCTTTTTTTTGTACACATTTGGGTAACAAACTTATTGGAAGTGTTCACATATAACCATTATGACCTGCTATAGCAGGTTAAATCCTAGATGTAAACGCTTTCAATAAGTTCGTTACCTAGATGTGTAAAAAAAAATACTTACCCAAATATGAACAAAACGAAAAGTAAAAATTAAATTACACGAATGGTCCCTGTAGTTTGGGGGAATTTGTATTTTTTGTCCCTAACTTATTTTTTTAACTTGGATGGTCCATACTATTTATTTTTGTTGCGCGTTTGGTCCCTATCTTACCTAAAAAGACTATTGTGCCCTTATTAATTTATTTTTTAATTAATTTTCTTATTTATGTATTTATTTTTTACATATTTAAAAAAAATTAATAGACCACACATATTTGTATCTCCTCGAATGATCCCTACTATTTATTTTTTAATTAATTTATTTTTTTAATTCGGATAGTCCCTACTGTTTAATTTTGTTACGAGCTTGGTCTATGTCTTACCTAAAAAGACTATTATGCCTTTATTAATTTATTTTTTTAAATAATTTTCTTGTTTATGTATTTAAGAAAAAATAGTAGACCCCGCATATATGTATCTCCTCACCATCCCGTCTCTCATCCTTCTCAGCTTCTACTTATTTTCCATTTTTATTGATATCGACGTCTTCATCGTCACTTCTTTTTTCGGTCCTTTAACTCTGTCGAATCAATACCACAACCCACTAATGATGAAGAGACTGTAGGTTATGGTGTTGGTTCGCTAGAGTTGAAGTACCAAAAAAAGAAGGATGGTGAAGACGTCGATGTTACTAAAGATGGAAAAGAAATAGAAGTTGGGGAGGATAAGAGATGAGAAGGTGACCGGTAAGACTCAAATTAAAATTTTCAAATGTGATTTCAGGATTACGGTGAGGAGATACAGATATGTGGGGTATATTAATTTTTTTAAATATATAAAAAATAAATATATAAATAAGAAAATTAATTAAAAACAATTAATAAGGAAAAAATAGTCCTTTTAGGTAAGACATGAACCAAACGCGTAACAAAAATAAACAGTAAAGCCCTTCCGAGTTAAAAAAATAAATTAATTAAAAAATAAACAGTAGGGTGGTCTATTAATTTTTTTAAATATACAAAAAATAAATAGATAAATAAGAAAATTAATTAAAAAATAAATTAATAAGGCACAATAGTCTCATTAGGTAAGACAAGAACCAAACGCGCAACAAAAATAAACAATAAGGACCATCCAAGTTTAAAAAAAAAATAAGTTAGGGACCAAAAACACAAATTACTCTAAACCATAGGGACCATTCGTGTAATTTATTTTTTACTTTTCGTTTTGTTCATATTTAGGTAACTATTTTTTTTGTACACATCTAGGTAACGAACTTGTTGAAAACGTTTACATCTAGGATTTAACCTGCTATAGCAGGTCATAATGGTTATATGTGAACATTTCCAACAAGTTTGTTACCTAAATGTGTACAAAAAAAAAGATAGTTACCCAGATGTGAACATACCGAAAAGTTAATTACCTTCATAAGTCATATTCCCTTATTATTATTATACATAGAGAGGGAGAGAGAGAGAAAGAGAAAGAGAGAGTGAGTGAGAGAGAGAGAGAGATGGAAAGTATAACATATGTATGAGTTTTAATCAATTATCTTTTTGAAACGATACAATTACAAAACAAAAAAAACATACTTAAAATATTTAATTAAATATTTTCGATATCACCCTATATAACATATGATCAATATATTAACGATTAAACCACAATATACAACGACAATATTATAATAATCCAAAAACGAAGAAAATATAAAAACGAATTAGTATAACAAACCGACAAATTAAAAGCTCTAATATAATAACATATCTCCAAAAGTGGTCATGAGACCTCAACCTAACACAAAAACCTTTAAGTTTGTTTTCTTTCTGAAATTTGTATATGATTTGTATACATGTCTTCCCAAGAGATTGGCCTTTGTGTAGTAAACTTTTCACTAAATGCTAATTAAACATAATATAAGTTATAAAACTTTTGAGTGTTAAATCATAATTAAGAAAACTTTTGAATTGCATTAATTAAAAAAATGGGGTTTCAAATGAATATGGTTTGAGGAAGTTAAAAAGGGGGTTTCAAATGCATGAGATTCAAGAAAAAATGTTAGCTTTATAATTATGTATGATATAGATATAGATACAGATAGATACATATATACATATAATAATGTTGGACACCTCTTAGGATAGTGAACATCCAACATTTTTGGCAAAACTGGTCCTTTGGTTATGGATGAGGTTGTAAATCTCTGTCATTATCTTTATGGGTCATATTTTGCCATTTTGTATAATATTTTCTAGATACGTGTTGTTTCTATCTTACCTTGAGCGTTTTTCGACCCAAGCAGATTCTGATCAGTGTTATTCTTCTTCAAGTGATTCTTTGGGGTTAATCCCTCTACCCAAGTACCCATCCACCACCTCAACTACTTCTTGTTTCTTCATTATCGCTCACTTCCACTGCCTCCAATGCATAGGGGGTATGAACTCACTGATGATTGCGTGTATGTGCCGACAACGAGACTGGAATTGAGGGCCCTGGAGTTGTACGCGGAGTTAACGAAATCCTATCAATAATTACACACATATTTGTATCTAAAATTAGTGATTTCATTAGATAAAGTGTTAGAAAAACACTCGCTTTCGGTTAAGAAATGTTATCGAGGCTCGATCGAAGTGGAAAAGTGGATTTGCAGCCAAGATCAATGGTGTAGGGATGATTACAGCCACGAAGGGACTACAGCCGTGAATTGTTCTCAATCGTAAGAAATTTATTGTCTTTGAAGGTTTTACGCTCCTTGAAGGTTTGAAGGCTTCACGTACTGTTGTTGGTGGAATATGAAGATTTGAAGGGTTCACGGCCATGAACTCACGAACAACAGTGTTTGAATCAACGAAAAAGTTGTTGTTTAATGCTCCAAAGCATGTTTTAAGGCGGATGGAGTGATAGATGAAAAGAAAACTTGAGAAATATTGGGTTTTTCAGGGGAGGGTTTTTAGAGAGAGAAGGGTGTTTGCTGCCAAAAAGGGTAAATGAAGGTAGGAGTCATGTATATATAGGCTAAGGGGGTAGGTTCGGTGGTGGGGTCCATCGATGAATGGTTTCCCAACCGTGATCAGGTTTACGGCTGTGAACACCAGTCAGGCCGGATTCGCTGATTTTTCAGAGTAACTTTGGTTTTACGCGATTTTGGTTCTGACTCTTATATAAAATTTTAATTATAAAACTAAATGATTTTCCAAATCATAAGAATTTTATGGAACTAGATAAAATTCAAAACTTATTTAACGGAAATCGATCAACGTTAACGAAAAAAGGTTTGGGTTGCCACATCATCCCCCCGATAGAGGGAATTTCATCCCAAAATTCTAACATAGATTACAAATCATGGACCTAGAAAAAGATGATGATACTTTTGTTGGATGGAATCTTTTCGCACCCAAGTGAATTCAGGTCCCCGCTTGGCATTCCAACGGACCTTCACTATTGGTATGCAACTTTGCTTTGTTCGTTTGACTTCCCGATCCATGATTCAGACTGGTTGTTCCACGAAATTTAGGTTCTCATTGATCTCGATATCATCAAGAGGGATCACAAGGGTTTCGTCAGATAAACACTTTTTAAGGTTCGACACGTGGAAGACGGGATTAATGTTGCTAAGCTCTCGAGGTAAACGAAGTTTGTATGCGACGGGACCGATCCTAGCAAGAATCTCGAACGACCCAATGAATCTTGGATTTAGCTTTCCACGCTTCCCAAAGCATATCACACCCTTCCAGGTTGAGACCTTCAACATAACACGGTCTCCCATATAGAACTCCAAGGGTTTTCATTGTCTATCGACGTAGCTCTGTTGCCTATCCTTGGAGGCTTTCAATCGTTCTCTAATTTGTATGATCTTTTCCATGGTTTCGTGAATGATCTCCAGGTATGTGAGAGTGTTGTCGGGGACTTGCCCCTTGGCTAGCTGCATGTCACCCACCTTAGCCCAGCATAGAGGGGATATGCACATACGACCATAAAGGGGTTCAAATAGCGTGACCTTGATACTGGTATGATAATTGTTGTTGTAGGAGAACTCGATCAAGGGAAAATGGGTTTCCCACGACTTACCAAATTCTATAACACATGCCCTCAACATGTTTTCCAATGTTTGAATGGTCCTCTCACTCTGCCTATCAGTTTGCAGATGGTAAGTTGTGCTCATATCTAGTTTAGTTCCAAGAGCCTTCTGCAGTGACTACAAAAATCTCGAGGTGAATCTGTTATCCCAATCGGAGATAATGGACACAGGCACACCATGCAGACGGACTATCTCTTGAATGTAGATTCGTGTCAGTCTCTCTGTCTTGAAGGCTTCTTTGATTGGCAGGAAGTGCGGGGATTTGGTCAATCGGTCAACAATTACCCAGATGGTATTGTACCCACTCGGAGACTTGGGCAATTTAGTGATAAAATCCATTGCAATCCTTTCCCACTTCCACTCAGGTATTCCTGGCTGTTGAAGTAGACCTGAGGGCTTCTGATATTCCACCTTCATCTTGGCGCAAGTTACGTGCTTGCCCACGAAGGTAGTGATCTCTGCTTTCATATTTGGCCACCAATAAAGCTTTTTGAGATCCAGATACATCTTATCCGAACCTGGGTGAACAGAGTATCGAGTCCTGTGAGCTTCGCTCATGACAACCTCTGTATAACCTCCAAGCTTTAGGGTCTAGATCCGGTTCATGAAATAGTAGACTCTGTCTCCCTTGATCTATAAGTTCTTTTTCTATTCCCCTCAAAGCTTTATCCAATATATTTTCTGGTTTCAAGGATTCCAGCTGAGCCTCTCTGATCTAAGCGGACAAATAGGCATGGATGGTCATCATTAGTGCATTCACTCTGCGACTTGAGTATTCTTTTCGGTTGAGGGCATTGGCTATCACATTGGCCTTGCCTAGATGATAGTGTATCTCACACACATAATCATTGAGTAAGTCCACCCATCGCCGGTGCCTCATGTTGTACTCCTTTTGGTCAAAAATGTGTTGCATGCTCTTATGGTCGGTGAAGATAGTGCACTTGGTTTTTAGAGATAATGTCTCCATATTTTTAAAGCAAAGACCACTGCTCCCAACTCAAGGTTGTGAGTTGTATAATTTACTTTGTGCGCTTTTAGCTATCTTGAAACATAAGCAGTAACCTTTCCTCGCTTCATGAGCACACAACCTAGGCCCTGAATGGATGCATGGCAATAGACAATGAAGTCCTCCGTTCCTTCTGGCAGAGACAAAATGGGTGCGCTGCATAAGGCCTGCTTCAATGTTTGAAACACAATGTCTTGCTTTTCTCCCCAACTAAAGGGTACACCTTTCTAAGTTAGGGTGGTTAGAGGCTTAGCAATTCTGGATAAATTTTTGATAAACCTACAATAGTAGCCAGTGAGACCCAAGAATTGATGGATTTCTATAGGCGTCTTCAGTGCTGACCAATTCTCTATCGTCTTTATCTTAGGAGGGTCCAAGTGTATGCCTTCCTTGCTAACCACGTGACCGAGGAAAGTTACTTTTCTGATCCATAATTCACATTTAGAAAATTTTACATACAGCTTCTCCGCCCTTAAAGTCTCTAGCACTAGCCTCAAATGTTGTCTATGATCTTCCTTACTTTGGGAATAGACAAGTATATCATCAATGAATATTATCACGAACTTGTCTAAGAAAGGGCGCCAAACCCGATTCATCAGATCCATGAATATCGCCGGTGCGTTGGTTAGACCAAATGGCATCACTACAAACTCGTAGTGACCATATCGAGTCCGAAATGTTGTCTTGAGAATACCACCCTCATGGACTCACAATTGATGGTACCCTGATCTTAGGTCTATTTTTGAGATGTAACTGGCTCCTTATAGTTGATTAAAGAGGTCGTCAATTCGGGGAAGAGGATAGCGGTTTTTGTTGGTGAGCTTGTTAAGTTCGCACTAAGCTATACACATCTAAAAGGATCCATCCTTCTTTTCCACAAACAAGACCGGGGCTCCCCAGGGTGAGTAGCTCGATCTAATGAATACTTTGTTGAGCAGTTTATTGAGCTGGCTGGATAACTCTTTCATTTCCGCCGACGCTAGATGATATGGGGATTTGGCTATAGGAGTGGCTCCGAGATTAAGTCGATTCTGAACTCGACTTTTCATTCGGGAGGGATTCCAGGAATATCCTTAGGGAAGAGATCAGGAAAGTTGCAGACCTTGGGGATGCTCTCAAGATCCTTAACTTCATGCTTGTCATTAACGACATGGGCTAGAAACACTTGAAATTCTTTTTGAAGATATGTTTAGGATTTGATGTATGATATGGTACGGAGGTTTGAGCTGAGTTTATCACCATTAGTGATAAGGGCTTCACTATTAGGAAGCTTGAGGAGAATGACTTTCTCGAAACAGATGATATCAGCATGATGAAGACTTAACCAGTCCATGCCGATAATGACATTGAAGCTCTTTATGTAAACTGGCATGAGGTCGATTGGAAAGGAATCGTTACCATCTCGACAAGAAATGTTTCGGTTAGAGTTGGGGTTTATTCTTGAGTAGATGTTTGAATGCATGAATAACAAAACTTCTCTCCACACCAGAATCAAAAAGAATGCATGCATAAGAGTTGTTAAGGAAGAACATACCCGAAACGACTATAGGGTCAACGACAGCCTCCTCCTGGCCCATAGCCAGCACTCTCCCTGTGTTGTTGGATGTTGCCTTTGGGCAATTCCTCTTAAAGTGCGCAGTCTCACCGCATCCATAACATGCTTGGCTCACCCCAGCACCAGGAGCCTGATTAGTGGGTTGGACTTGTGTCTTGCAAAAATGGGCTTTATGCCCCTTCTTTCCACAGTTGTTGCACAACATCTCATGACACGACCCGTGATGGTGGAAGTTACACTTGTCGCACTGTGGGAGGGTTCCAGCATATCTACTTCCAAGTGATTGAGTTTTAGGGGCAGTAGCAGGAGCGGTAGTGGCATGAACTGCCACTATTTTTTGCTTCTTGGAGGGCTCCTGCGAAGATTGGCCCTTGCACTTATTCCAGAACATTTTCTTTCCACCGCTCTCCTTGGGTGGTTTGTGGGCGGCTAACACAGTATCCTAACGACCCCCATGATCAATTAAAGTCTGCGCCAACCATTTGACACTATCAAACATCAGCGGTCTTGTAGCCAGGACATCCCTTGAGTTAGGGGTGTTAATCCCTAAATGTACCTTTCTACCTTCTTGCTCTACGGGGTGACCATTCCCGGGCAGAGAAGAGCAAGATCATTGAATCTCTCAGTTTAATTAGCAATGTCAGAGCCTTTCATCTTCAAATTACAAAGCTCCTCCTCTAACATTTTCATCTTGCCTCATGGGAAATACTTAATGAGCATCATTTCCTTTAGATCCTCCCAACTCATGGCATTATCCACCAAAAGAGTTAGGGATTTAACTTGGCCGTTCCACCAAGTTAGTGCTCTATCGATGAAGGTGCACACTGCAAACTTCACCTTGCTGGATTATGGGCATGAACATATCTCAAAGATTAACTCGGTCCACTCGAACCATCGAGTCAGGTCAATGACACCTCCAGTGCCATTGAAAGACCACAGATTGGCATTGGAAAAGTATTTGTATATACATTCCCGGGTGTGACCATGACTGTCACCCAGGTTGGATGTATGGCACCACTACCCGCCCTGCTCATCCCACTGGCGTTGATCTGGGACATTGGAGCAGCCAAAGAGACTATCACGGCTGCTTGGAAGATAGTTGGGTCGTATTGAGGAGGTGGTAGAGGCATCAGATCTGTTGGTGGATTGTTGTTCTTTCGGTTGGGTCTCTTCCTCGGAGGCATCTTATTCTAAAGAATTAAGAAGAAGAGGATGGTAAGGCCCTTAGAATCTAGAGATATGAAAAAAGATATATCTCAACTTGACATGTAATAAAGTATTCTACTAAGTGATATACAAAGAAAAGCTACCAATACGAGTAAACTATCGCTAGAAAGAAATAAGTAGCAACGCTTGGAATGAATCTCTATATTGAGTTTAGCTCTAGCTAAAATACTCCTATAGTATTTTAAGTTGTATGCTCTGTTCTATCGATCCCTTGATGTATATAGCTTGCTAAGTTTTAGGCTTGTTGCAACACCACAATCACTCCCAAACACATGTTGGTCATGTCTCAAATAAATATAGTTGATCAGGCTATATTGATTCCAGACATGATCACATAACTATCCGGGTTTAACTGCAGCGTCCAACATCCAAATACTTTTGTTTTGTTCTACTTGCGATGTTGCTTCTGGTATGTATATATACTTGTATACTTCATATAAGATACTTATATTTTAAAAAGCATACTTTTAGTTTAGAGCACTTCGATTCCTTAGCATTTATAGTTGTATACCATGTAAGGTTAGGTATACTTAGTTCACTATAAACAATAGCTCTGATACCAATCTATCACAACCCCCAAACCGAAACGATGAAAAACATTCGGGGGTAGAGGACGTCACGTACAGTACCAAAACAACTGCATCATAGTTGCAACGACATGATTTTTCAAACAAAATTATCAATTTAAAAAAAAATCATAAACAAATGTCTCATCATTAATTCTCAAAAACAACCAACAAGTTTTCAACACAATCATTCAAATCTAGGATCCACAAACATAGCTTAATGTCCAGAGTGTGTGTACAATCACGTCGGTGCCTTCCCGCGATCCTCTGAAGTACCTGAAGTACCTGAAACATATAACACATAACACGATAAGGATGAATGCTTAGTGAGTTCCCCAAAATACCACATACAACAATTCACCACTCGAGGCTATACTCTGTACGACCCTCTGGTCAATGTGTCTCAGCGGGTCCTCCAGTCTCGTAGCTCGTTGAACCCTTTGGTCTGGTCTGGTTGAGGACCCACTGGCCTCGTAAATCGTTGGACCCTCCTGTCCAGTCAGGATAGTACATAGCATACATAATCACAAAACACATAATTACAAGCAAACACATATGACCTTCCGGTCCACACATAAATACCACCCTTGGTAATGTATAGTGAGAAGACTACCTCGGGTAAACTCGGATGATTCTCGAACTCGATACATTGATCTAGCCTCCACCTAAACACATACAAAATTTACTTCTAATTACAAGCAAACACGTATGACCTTCCTGTCCAATGGTCCCCTTGTATGACTAAACCCTAAATTTAACGAAAGTCAACCCTAAGGAGTACGCGGCGTGGACAAGATCTGTACGTTGGGTGTACTTGGATGCTATACAGAATCGGGGACACTCGACCCCTACGCTGCGCGTAGTGGGATTACGCCTAGCGTACGCCCCAGTTTCACCAACTTCATGATTTTTCACTTAATCGGTTAATACATGAGCTCTTATCCCAGATCTGGTCACTCTAAGTCATCTCAATTCATAAAGTCGGTGACTTTAAGCCTTTACATGGCTGTAAAGGCAACCAACACCCAAATCACATCACTTTGTCTCTTAAGAAGCTCATAACTCATGCATGGTTCACTCATAATGTCCTAGGTTGGATTTTTATGGATCTAAAACACAATATACACCGAAAAGTGTGACATCCCCAAAATCACGGCCAGAAAAGACCGGTTTTGTTTATACTTTATTTCAAAATCAGAGTTATCTTTTAATAAAAGGATTGCAGAATTTGTCCCAAAACAATAATATGATAAAGATTTATCAAAAGCATTTCCATAGAAATGTATTTCATTAAAAGACTCGGGATGTCATGTTCGTACAGATCAAAAGTATAAACAGTACAATATAAGCCTTACTACATTATTTCATATCTACAGGCCTATATCCGTAATCCCTCGTCCAAAACATCACACCTATGCTCATGCGCCACTACCTGTAATACATAAAACTGAGGGGTCAGGCTTGGGAGCCTGGTGAGCACATAGGGTTTTCAACCCACAATAAATAAGTTTATTAATTTCATCAATCAACAATAACCCGATTACCCGTTCCCGTTATCCTCACTTTACGTCCCTAAACACCTATCATAAGGGACCTAGCCTAAGGATCATCATCGGGACGGACACTACTGCTAAGGGGATTCCTCAGCAATAAATGTCCTAATAGGCAACCATGTGGGGGATGGAGTACACCGGTGAACACATCGTTCACAACACCTACAGGTTGCGAGCCTGCTAGTGTTCCACTGGACTGTCTAGAAGAGTCCGTGGTCGTCATCTATACTCCGCTAGATGACTGGATCAACAACAACAACATCGAGGCCTCTCATCATTTTATCACACATCACCTATTACATCTACCCATGTTTTACCCCAACATTTTCGTAGATATAAAATACGTATACAGTTTAAATCATTGAAAACATGTATAACAACGTTCATCTAGCATAGATAGCAAGTATTCAGATAATATGCACACATAGCACGTAATTTATATAAAATACTTCATATCTATGTGTAAGTTGAAGGTAACTATGCACTCACTTGATTAGGTGGTGACTCAGCACTCGGACAGTGCTTCGATACTCTCAAAATGATATTCCTTCGATAAAACCTAGTATCGATACCACTAGGGTTTAGTTTAATGATAACTGCGACAAATTAATTAGTCTGAGTATTATTAAGCATTAATAATACTCGATATATCTCATAATAATAGCCCAAATAATTATTTTAAGGACCTAATAACATTCCTATAATTATTTGAAAGCTATATTAAATATTGCATAAGGGTAGCATACTTACAGCGAATTTTATCGAAAACCGGGACTTAATTGGAGCAGCGTTTCGAAACCGAAAAACTCCTTTTTCTCGGGACTCCGGGAGCCTCGGGGCTTCCTTAGGGTGCTAGGGGTTTAACTAGGGCTTAGGGGTGGTTTGGAACCTTAGAGAGAGAAAGAAACTAGAGAGAGAATGAGAAATGGTGTGAAAAATGAGGGCACCTTCGGCCCCCTTTTATAGGCGCGAGGGCCTCGGATACGCGGCGCGTCCAGCAGCGCTACGCGGGGCGTAGCTCGGAGGTGGCTGCCAGCTCGCAACAGCTGGCTCGCACTCGGACTCGGACGGATAAGGCCGAAGGTACGCGGGGCGTACCGGACCTCGTACGCGGGGCGTAATGCGAGTCGTCGTGGCACGATCCGGAGCGAAGCCTTGGTCAGCAAGCAACGGCTCAAAAGCGGCCACGTCATCATCTTCGCAACAGGTTTCACATTTTCGAGTCCTAACTTCAAAAATTCGTAACTTTCGCATACGAGCTCCGTTTATGACGTTCTTTATATCCACGCGAAGGTGGGAACATACTCTACAACTTTCGTTTAGACTTCGTTGGCTAATTTTGAGTCGATTTTAAATTTTATTTTATCAACGGGTCGGGATAGGATTGGTTTGTTAAATCCTCATAACTTCTTCATCCGACATCCGTTTTCACCCATCTTTTTCTTGTTACGTTAATCTTAACGAGATCTTCGATTCTCGTTTAGGTCGTGTCGGCTAAAAACCGCTCAATCAAACATTTGAATTTCGGGCAGTACACTGCTAGTCCGAAACTTCGAAAAATCGTAACTTCTTCATACGGAGTCAGATTTGGGCGTTCTTTTTATCGATGTTCTTAGTTTAACATATTCTACAACTTTTGTTTATATTTCTAAGGCTAAAAAGTCTTCTATCATAAATTCACTATTTTATGTCTTCCGGTGCCGTGTCGGTTTTGCCGTAAAACTTCGGCGGGTCATAACTTCTTCGTTATAGCTCGGATTTCGGCGTTCTTTATATGTACGGAAACCTTGAGACATATTCTACAACTTTATGTAGAGATATCAGGATTATCTCACACTTTAATTTTGATGCTCATTTTTATTCTTTATTAATTATACATTTATAATTAAACAATAAACACACAATCACACATAATTCACATAATACTCAAATATTTCATATTTATTACTTCAAAAAGAGTTACAATAGTTGACCTAGACTATTAAATTGACAAAAATGCTTAGCCCTGAAAACCCGGGCGTTACAAAAAGGGGCAGATCAAGGTCTATGGAGCTCCTTTACTCATAAAGTCTCCACCTTTGGAACAAAAACCCTAAAAATGGTCCATAATGCACAAATCCAAAAAGGATAAGAAAGCTTTGAGCTTTTTACCTCCAACTGATGCTGCAACCTCTGAAAAGCTCAGATCCAAGGCTTGCACTCCAACTCTAGCTTCTTCAATGGAACCTTCTTCTCTTCAAAGGCATACAAGAACACTATCAAGCTTAAACACACACATACACAAGATCTAGAACGAGGGTTTGGCACACCTAGGGTTTTGCTCTCTGGAAATGGTGGCTAAAAGTGGGGCCATAATGTTCCGTATATAGGGCCCACCCCCACAATTAGGGTTTAAATCTAAACCTAGTATATCCAACGTACACTATGGTACACCCAGCGTACTGGGTAGCCTCCGCATCAAGAACACGCTTATGAGTACGCACAACTTACTCCCCCTTACTCCCAACATACTCAAAAGCCAAACATTATTTTCAAGGACTAGTTTTGACAACTTGAGGAAAGAAAAGGATCAAAGGAATATACCTGAATTCCGGGATGTTAGAATAGTAATCAAAGTAAATACAACCATTACATTAAGATATGAATATTTACATATTTTTGTTTCATAGTTTGAGTACATCAAAAGTATATCAAAATATAAAATACGTGACTCTATATGCTCCATCATCTCAAAATCTTGTGAGAGTACTTGTTTACTGATTTCTTGATAATACAAGCAATTTTGAAAGAGTATCAGCATAAAGCATGTGAGTTCATAAAAATGTTTTTACGGTGAAAACCTGTAATCGAATCGGTAAAAATGTTTATATGCTTCCCAAAAAAATCCAATATTTTCTAACATATATGTTCGTTATTGTGTTCTGTTTGAAAACCCTGGTTACCATCAGTATGTATAATAGTTTTACTAAATAAAACCATGTGTTGTATCCCTGGAATCTTCTAGTGTAATGTGTAGTAGTTCTATTAAATAAAATAAAACTAATGAAGAATGAAATCTCATAAACAAAGGTTAGTTTATACTATTGTAAGTCGTAGAACCATGATTGATATGACTAGTGACCTCTACGACGTTCTTCAGGAGTCGGATGATATGATATTTGTCACCCCAGACATGCCTGCCTAACTGTAGCTAGCAGTTCAGGTGTGGGATTGTCAGTCCTGAATAGATCTATTCACAAATCTCACGCTCTCCTTCCAGGAGACTCTGGTTACACTAAAGATCAGATTTAGCCAGTACCCCGAAGGGAACGATTGAAGTGTTGTCTCACAGTCCTGTATAGACTAGTTTACATGTCGTTTGTATTGTTCTCTTGTATCTGAAACCGTTTGTATGTTTTGTAAAGTAATAATAATTATCCTTAAATAATTATGTAATGTAGTACTTTTGATATCTGCTTGTAAATGAATAGGTTCTGAATCTGTAAACTGTATATTGAAATTCCTAAACTATACCTATTATAGTTCGCATGAAATGTTATGTACTGGGTTCATGTATTGATCTGTAAACTTATGCAATTATGATTGTAAGTTGAAAAATGTCCCGTATGCTCAGCATGTTACAAAAGGGATAAAATATCTAAATATTTTATAAAATGTTGAAATCGTTTGGTTGTATCAATTGTATAAGTTTTAAACATGTTGAAATTCTTTTGTATAAGTTCACAAAACCATTTGTATTTGATTTTTATTCCACCCCCCCCCCCCCTGAAACATTAAAAATAGTAAAAGCATAGGGGTATGAACTTACTGATGATTGCATGTATGTGCCGGACAAAGAGACTGGAATTGAGGACTCTCGAGTTGTACGCAAAGTTAACGAAATCCTATCAAGAATTAAACACATATTCGTATATAAAATTAGCGATTTCATTAGATAAAGTGTTAGAAAAACACTTGCTTTCAGTTAAGGAAGGTTATCGAGGCTCGATAGAAGTGGAAAAGTGGGTTTGCAGCCAAGATTCACGGTGTAGGGTTGATTACGGCTGTGAACAGTTTACTGTCATTGAATGGTTTACGGTCCAAGAAGGTTTGAAGGGTTCACAACTTGTTCTTGGTGAAATATGAAGATTTGAAGGGTTCACGGCCGTGAACTCAAGAACAACAGTGTTTAAATCGACCAAAAAGATGTTGTTTGTGTTGGATTAGTGTCTAAGCCTGTAACCATATTTGGTAAAGTACTTGAACCAGTTGTGCATGGTCCTTTTGGGTTGCCTTCAAACCTGGCAATGGAATACGATAATTGTTGGAGAGAGAAGAATGATTTATTAATTTATTACTTGGTTAATAAATTAATTTGAAATCAAGATAAATGATTTATTAATGTATTATGGATATAATATATTGATTAGAAATCATATTGTTTAATTAATATTTAATCATAAATTAATTTGGAATTAATTTTAGGATTAAAGGAATTAATTGAAACTACAAGGACTAAAGGTGAAAATGTTCAAAAGTTAAGCATTGAAGCATTCTAGAACCTCCCTTAGAGGTGGGGAACGAAATATAGAGTGTCCTAGGGTTTCCTTGGGCTCTAAGGTTCCTTGGAAGCCTTAGGGAGGAAGTTAAGGGATTAGGGGTATCTAAGATACACCTGCCTTATCCTAAACCTTCCTTATCACCTATATAAACCCCTGTAGGGTTGGATTTCGTCTAAGGCACTCTAAGAGAGGCTTAGAGCCGAATTTTCCACTTCCCTTCTCTCTCCATACTAATCCTTGGTTGCTAGGTTTGTTTGTGAGCCATTAAAGGTGCGACACTTGTGGCGCTTGCTTTCAAAGACAAGAAGATTCAAGATTTAAGTTATTATTACAATATAACAACAAGAGGTATGTATTTCATCTTTCTTTGTGAATTTCGAAATCCCTAGAAGCTTGTTAAGGTTATTCACATGTTCATAATGTTGTATAACTAATAGTGATAACATAGATCCAACTCTAGGGTTGCATGCACACATAAGATTGTTTGTATAAAACCCAACAGTGGTATCAAAGCCATTGGTTTTTGTTTTCAATTAGCATTATAGAAATGTATGAACTTGACAAATTAGGGTTTATGGCCAATAAACCCTAGGTGGCATGAAGTTTCGAAATTAGGGTTCTTGAACCCTGATTTACGAAATTTGGTTAGGGTTTCCCAAACCCTTTCCTTAGCCTCCAAGATTTCAAAATGGGTTAGGGTTTTCCAAACCCTTTCCTTAGCCTCCAAGTTTTTGAATTCTAGGGTTATCCAACCCTTGAGTTTCGAAATTTGCCTCCTTCCCCAAGATAAGATCCTATTTTTTAAGGATTTTGATAAATGTCATATCTTGTAATTATCTTTTAAGTGTTTAAATTTGGTAATTAAAGATTTTAAATTATGCCATCCCATAATTTCAAATTTTAGGGGATTTAAGGGATTAGGTTAAATTAATTGTTTAATTTAAAAGATATCTTTACCAAAATAGAAGATAATTGTCAAATTAATTAAATAATCATTGCCTTATGTGATAAACTTGATTTATTTGAATTATTTGATAGATTATCTTCCAAGAAATTGAATTAGGTCATATTTAGATAATTACTAATTAATTGGTTAATTATTATTATTTATAATTTGATCTAGAATGTTCTTGCTTATTTTTGAAAAGTTTCAAAACTTGCCTTCAAGTTTTGGAATTTAAATATTGATTAAAAGTTTAATTTTAAAATGTTAAATTCTAAAACCTTAGTTTTGAAAAGTTCAAATTTACCCTTTTGGTTTTATTAAGTTAAGTAAAAGTATAATTAAAAGAAAGTTAATAAATCTATCATCATTTGGTTTATATTTGATTAAATTAAAAGTGTAATTTATAAAATTAAACCACCTAGTATTTTAAAAGTATAAAATACACCCTTATACTATGTATAACATTAAAAGTCTAATATTATATATGTATAACTTAAATGCTAGTCTTACCGTTAGTAGGCCTCATTCACGAAGCCGATCTATAAGGGGTGTATAAAGTTATGACCTATAAAATGGCTGTTTAATGGGTGTCCACTCTCACCCACCGCTTCCTTGATTGGTGGAGGGTTGTTAGTCGAACGGGTAGGATAGGGCAAACCCTCTCCTCATTAAAAGTATAATGAAAAATAAAGTAGTTAAATGTTTTACAAAATTCCCAATCTTAGTTACTTTATGCAAAAGTGAATTGATGCAATTCCATGAAATTACACTTTGTACCCTTGCTAAGACGTTAGTGGAGCGTGTGTGGTTAACCGACACACTAATTGGGTTCTATGCAAAGGTGGCAAAGGGTGACTCAATGGCTGTCATAGTTCAATGGAGCTTGTGTGGTTAACCGACACATCGAATAGGTGACTGTAACATTGGGGGCACCATGTATATTTGCATGGTTATTTACACCCTGTTTTGTGATCCTCGGCATCCCAATCACAAATCGAGGTGCATATAAAGATTTAAACATGCCATTGAAAAGTTCAATGAATCTCAAAAGCTCTAGGAGTTTTCAATACATTTAAAACTTAAATTCTTTTTTTTTCGTTTTTCATGGTGGAAAATTAGTGAATCGTCATTCACTTACCTTCAAATGTTCTGCAAGTTGGATTAAGGCATCCCTCTTCCAATTTGTAGGATGTTGTGTTGGATCCTGGCCTTAATATCTCATTTGGGTGTTTTATTAAGGACTCAATCAACTAAAATTGAATTTTCTCCCATTTCATAGATGTCAAAGTCTGACAACTATGGTCTTCCTAAATCTATTGGAAAAGGTTTTCCACAAGAAGATGATGTTCCACGATTGGATTGTGGAAATGGAAGTCATGCTTCATCTCTCCACCTCCTCCAATAATTCTCCTTGACCCACATGTTTAAAAACTTGAAAAGTTCAAGGTCATTCAAGCCCTATTGGCAATAAGACACAAAGATGGAAAGTATGTGTGTACATACGTCTTAAAGATGAAGTCACACATCGACAAGATTGTTAGGTGTCGATGTCTCAAGGAAGTTGGTTGTTCAGTGACTTCCCGAATCATATGGCAAGTTCTTTAGAGAGTACTATATGATGGAACATGACATAAACCTTATTAATTTGACTCATTTGCTTATTGTTGCTGAATCAGAAATGATTTTGCGCACTGGTCGAGTAAATTTTGCCTGATAAATCAATATCCCAACCTTCTATGGAAAATGGCCACATTGGAAGTCTAGAAAAGTTTTCTCTACGCAAGAGAAATGATGGGTCTTAGATAGTGCCGTGTACCATTCCAGAAGAATCCATATGTTTCTACTGCCAAAAGAAAGGGGCATTGGTTACGAAGCTGCCCTTACTGCCTAAAAGATTTGTGAGATAGGAGAGCCAAGATGCATGACTCTACTTTAGGTAAAATCCATTAACTAACTGTTTTAAGTTCCTATTCTAGATTCTTAATACATGATGTGATAAGAATACATTTTGATGTTTTGTAGTATCGAAGAAAAGAGAGGAAGCTTAAGGGAAGAAGTGAGCTGAATCTAATCGTGAAGAAATGGATTTCGATCGCATTGCTTGAAGATTAGATTATTGAGCTACTACTTGGAGTTAGAATAGATTGCTAAGAAATATGTAATAACATAGTTTTTCAATTGAACTACATTGTAAGGACAAATTTTTTCGCAATAAAATAAATTCTGATGTTATCTTATTTATTTATCCTTGCAATGGTGTGTATGAAAAATTGATGTTTGAAGGTTTCTATTATTAGAAATAATGGATTTGATTCTTAATTATTTTATTTATGGAGATGTTAAAAATTTACCAAATAGGGAGAGTTTCTCATCGCCCAAGTTTCAATTGGATAGAAACTTGGAATCATACAACTTGGTTGCGTGATGAATGAAAACTTTCATATTTGGAAATTAGACTAATTCTTTGACAAAGTGCCAAGTAAAGGACTAGGAGATCGAGTACACTAGGTTGTGCATTGATCAACTCCACCACAAAGAGAGATAAGATATTCGTCATGATTTACTAAAAGGTTAGTAAATATGATTATACTTATAAGATTATGTGTAATTCTGAGTTGATTGAAAGAGTTTCAATGAATAGAAAAACGAATAAAGAAGAATCAAGTAGGCAGAAAGATAAAAGTTTCTCTATTCTAAGAAGAAGGGAGAGTACCTTTTATGATAAGTCTTAATGATTAAGAACCATATCTCAATTGATCATCTAAGTGAGTCTTAGTGCATTTGTATGTCTAAGAAGAGGAATCGAGAATTATGGAAATGGTTAAATCAAGAAGTTAATCATACTTCATTCCAAAATCAAGTCTTAGAGTCATACTCCAAGATTGTGAGTTGAGTGACATAATCTTCAGTAGGAATGTTCTTACACTTGCACATATTGGTAAGTTGTGATGTCTTGAATAAGACAAAGACCAACTGGTACCAAATTGCGTGTAGGTTTTGTCTTGATATAGACACTAACTCTCAGATATTTGCTTTGTCAAGAAATGTTTCTTGATAAGAGAGTCTAATATGTCAAGAGGTCAGTGGGAGTCTAAAGACCTTTAAAAGGTTCAAGAACAAATAAAGAAGTAAACCAATTAAACACTAGCACAGGACTTAAGGAATGTAACCTATCGTGTTGACAAAATTTTATTTCTGTGCCAATCCAGTTGAATGATTATGCATATGAGTTCTACGAGTTCTCAATAGGTTGCATAAGGGCAAACACTTTGTTCAATGAAAGTACATTGACTGGCATAGGTGAGCTACTAAATAACTTGGTAGCAATGGTGGGACCCTTGATGGCAAGAAATTAAGATTGAGCATGTTCTGTCCATAAGTTTGGATTTGTCAATAACATTATCTTGTTATAACAAATTCACATGGATAAGGGCACATACACAATAAAATCTAAGTGTCATAAGGTTTCTCTCCTTCATGAAATGGTTGTGAGGAAACGCTTTCACTAAGAGAGATTTTGAAGATAGCAATATGTAATTTGGGTTTCTCAAATTCAACAATGATTACGGCATCCCTCTTCATAGTTCGAGTTGTAGGAAATGGCAAATGGGTCTGAACATTTTAGACTTATTACTATAAGTTCTAGAATTGTTTAGACACACACATGAGTTATCTAAGAAAAGGTGTATGAGGTTAAGAAGCTTAGATAAAGTCTTATCGAAGCGTCTTAGTATTAGAAATATGAACTTAAGAAACTCAATAAGCATTATTTTCTAGAAGTTCAACTGTTTTCTGAATACATGTCAAAGCTAGTGGGAGCATAAGTGTTATGCTGCTATGAATATAATCATCATGTTAGTGGGAGCATGATAATTATGATAAGTTGCAAGTTAGCAATATTACTTATAGAAAACAAGTGTTTTAATTTGCAAAGTTGAAAGGGTTGAAAAGTTGTTTTGCTATAATTAAAGGAGAGAATATTGTACTTCGTTTCGAAATCTAAGAGCTTAGATCGAGAATTTTTTATCAAATTTAGTCAAATATATGAATTGCATTTTCAAAATTCGATTATGATTACAACATCCATTTTCTTAATTCAAGTTTTGAGAACATGGCAAGTAGAAATATATGGCAAAAAGACTGATAAAGTATCAAGTCTTTATTGTAAGACATTATGCTTCGTGTTCCATACGCTTCGAGTATAGGATCGATCGCATATGCTATAATAATTGACCATTCTGAAATTTTCTAAATGCCTAGAGCATTAAGAGGGAAAAATGAATAGAATAGGGCATGACTAAGTTTATGTAAGACTGATAAAGTATCACGTCTTTATGTAAGACATTATGCTTCGTGTTCCATACGCTTCGAGTATAGGATTGATCACATATGCTATAATAATTGATCGTTCTAAAATTTTCCAAATGCCTAGAGCATTAAGAGGGAAAAAGGAATAGAACCGGGCATGACTAAGTTTATTAAACAACTATCAAAGGACAGTCTAAGATTCGCCAATGATTGGTTGCTTGTGAATAGTTGGAAGTATAGTAGTGGATGGACCATACTGACATTATTATTAAAAGATTTGATAATGAGTAGTCATATGGAAAATGTTGAAATGTTTCCATATTGGGAGTTGAACGTTAAGAATCTATATGTCTAGAATAGAAACTTTTATGCAGAAGGATATTCAAAGGAATGTACCTTGAATATGAGACTTCGTATCTATGGAATTGTCTTGCAACAATCTCCAATAGAGGACTTTGTAATTTCATTGGCAATAGTCTTTGTGACTTTAGTGCAGTGACATTACGAAAGGATTGTTGCATAAAATGTTAGAATATAACGTATTCTATAAGTGGCAAGAATTTGATATTCTTACACTTGTGATAAGGATTGGGAGTTGTGAAATGAGTATGATTGGAAATGTGTTCATTTGATCTATTTCACAAAGTAAGGACCATAGGTAAACATTATGTGCATGCTAAGAGCATGGGACAATTGTAGTAATAATTCAAATAATAAGTTAATTAACCGAAACAACAAATAATGAGTAATCAATATGGTGATAAATAAAAGGTGTTTTATTTATACTCAAAGGTTTGGGACCATATAGGATTAGTATTATTCTTGTGTTTCACTTTGCATGTTTTGACTTCCTGAATAATTAATTATTTCAGAATAATCAAATTATTCGAATGGTCCACAGTCGTTCATATGTTGGAAGTAGGTATGAATGAAGACTATCATGAATTGGTTTGTAGATTGTCTAAAGTGTATTAGACATAGCAAAGGTTTACTGCAACGTTCATGAGTGCTTATGAATATGATTTTGAGCATTGGATTAAACCCACGCTCACTTGGATCGCTTCATGGATTTTATCATGAGCGATTGGTGAGACGATAATATCTTGTATTCTTGAAACCGAGATGTGTGAGTTGTATCTTGCGAATCGGTTACACCTTGATAATATGTAAACGCACTAGTAACTTGGTGTTATAAAACATATTGTTGTGTGTGATTTGGTGAGTGAGTGCAAGCAAGCATTGAGTCAAAGTTTATCCGTTCCTTTTACTCAAAGTGGGATAAAAGCGATATCTGTGGGCCCCTCGATGATTTAGTGATGACAAACATAAATGCTCGGCCGGGCTAGGGCTAATTTGATTTGTTCAATTAGTCAGTCGTCGTAAATCGGAAATCGGGAAACAACACCTAGACTAAGAGAATGATTTCAATCCATGTCTCACGTTCATACGTTATCTAGAATGGAGGAATATATGATCCCTTATCTAAAGGACAGGTTACTGATAAGATCAGAGTTCAACAACATCTCTGAGAGCTATGGTTGTCAATCGGTTTGAACTTGCATTTATGGTTACTAGACTTATCCAAGTGGGAGACTGTTGGATTAGTGTCTAAGCCCGTAACCATATTTGGTAAAGTACTTGACCCGGTTGTGCATGGTCCTTTTGGGTTGCCTTCAAACCAGGCAATGGAATAGGATAATTGTTGGAGAGAGAACAATGATTTATTAAATTATTACTTGGTTAATAAATTAATTTGAAATCAAGATAAATGATTTATTAATGTATTATGGATATAATATATTGATTAGAAATCATATTGTTTAATTAATATTTAATCAGAAATTAATTTGGAATTAATTTTAGGATTAAAGGAATTAATTGAAACTGCATGGACTAAAGGTGACAATGTTCAAAAGTTGAGCATTGAAGCATTCTAGAACCTCCCTTAGAGGTGGGGAACAAAATCTAGAGTGTCCTAGGGTTTCCTTGGGCTCTAAGGGTGCCTTGGAAGCCTTAGGGAGGAAGTTAAGAGATTAGGGTTATCTAAGATACACATGCCTTATCCTAAACCTTCCTTATTACCTATATAAACCCATATAGGGTTGGATTTCGTCTAAGGTACTCTAAGAAAGGCTTAGAGCTGAATTTTCCACATCCCTTCTCTCTCCATAGTAATCATTGGTTGCTAGGTTTGTTTGTGAGCCATTAGAGGTGCGGCACTTGTGGCCCTTGCTTTCAAAGACAAGAAGATTCAAGATTTAAGTTGCTATTACAATATAACAACAAGAGGTATGTATTTCATCTAAATTTTGACTGTATCACCAATTTATATAAAAAGTTTACTTTTTCTAACCAAAAAGTACAAAATAAAACAAATATATAAGCGCTTTTATCTTATATAAAATATTACATTTTCCAACTAAAAACTATAAATATGTATAGTATAAGTACCCACCTGACTTATAATTTGTTCTACCATGCGAGAGTATGTGCCAAGTATAAGTTTTTACTTATGTTATAAGTTCTATATATAAAGAAGTTCAATAACTCTATGTTTAAGTGTGACAATCGTCAATCTTGAGTCAAGTCAAGTCATCAAGTCAAGCTGGTCAACTCGATTAAACCTTGTGCATTAGGGTTTGTGTTATGTTCATACTGTATAACTTGCTATATTAATGGGAAAACATCACTTGAGAAAAGTCTTGTGTTAAAATTTCCTAAGCCCTAGTGCTAATCAATGAACTAAACTGGTAAAAACCATGTTGCATACTCATTGGGAGTGTGTGGGATCCTTCATCATGACTTAACGGGGCTCAAGAAACTTGCATTGCAGAGCCAAACACTCACAAATGCCACACTTGAAATCTCTCTCAAATATCTCTTTGTATGAGAAATCTCTCCAAGAATGTCAAATCTCTCCCAAATCTCTCCAAGTATGTGAAATCTCTCTCAAATATCTCCTTGTATGAAAAATCTCTCCAAGAATGTCAAATCTCTCCAAGTATGTGAAATCTCTCTCAAATATCTCCTTGTATGAGAAATCTCTCCAAGAATGTCAAATCTCTCCCAAATCTCTCCAAGTATGTGAAATCTCTCTCAAATATCTCTTTGTATGAGAAATCTCTCCAAGAATGTCAAATCTCTCCCAAATCTCTCCAAGTATGTGAAATCTTTCTCAAATATCTCTTTGTATGAGAAATCTCTCCAAGAATGTCAAATCTCTCCCAAATCTCTCCAAGTAGGTGAAATCTCTCCCAAATCTCTCTCAAAAGTTCCCGTAACTTTTTGGAATCATTCGGGTCATACCGACCCTTAACCGGGTCAAAAACGGCTTAAAACGGGGCGAAAACGAGAAAAATAGGCTTTAGGAACCCAAACCGGGAAGAGAGGCCTCTTAGGACCAGAACCGAGCCTCTGGTGGCTGAGGCATGCGAGACCGAGCCTCGGTCTCTGCCTCTCTCGGTCTCTCTTCTGGTCGCTCGGTCTCTGCCTTCTCACGCTCTGCCTCTCTCGGTCTCTCTTCTGGTCGCTCGGTCTCTGCCTTCTCACTCTCCGCCTCTCTCGGTCTCTTCTGGTCTCTCGGTCTCTGCTCCTTCTCTCCTCTCTGTCTCTTCGCGCCCCTCTGTTCTCTCCTCCCCCCTCTCGGTTCCTACCCTCTCTCTTCTCCGCTCTCGGTTCCTACCCTCTCTCTTCTCCCCTCTCGGTTTCTACCCTTCCTCCTCTCGGTTTCAGCATCAAAAGGCCGAACCTCGGCCAGATTTCGGAAATTTGTCACTTTTAGCCCATTTTTGATATTTTTAACATTTTGAGCCCGTTTTCGTGATTTTAAAGCGGGATTTTCTCTAGAAATTATATTTTAACATAATAAACTCTAAATATTCATAATTTAAACATATTTTTATGAAAATCATTATCTAAATAATAAAGATCTAATGGGGGATTTATTTAAGGTGGAGTGTTGACTTTGCCTTAACTTATGACACAAGCAACCACCCCATACTCACTCTATGACCAACCATACCTCCCCACCTTACCTAGGTCACTTCAATGTTCCTTACACTCAAATTACACTCACTCCCACATTTTTTTTGAGCTGGAACAAACACCCACACTCCTCATTTTCTCTCATTGCTCTCATTCTACTAAGTAAGAAACACCACTTTTCTCTCAAACTTTTTCTACACAAATTTTCGAGATTCAAGGCTAAGTTCAAGTGTTCTTCCACTCTTAGTAAGTAAAAATTCATCCTCCCTATTATTATTTCACTTCATTCTACTCAAATCTTTGATTGCTTACACAAACTCCATAACTATAATGTTAGATTCTCCAAAATCTTCAAGGCATCTCCAAGTGTTCTTGAATTAAACACTTCCATTCTTCAACAATCATCTACTGAAATCACTTAAGGTGAGTCCATACCCCTACATTCTCATGTTTTCTCAAGTTTTCAGGGGGGGAATACAAGTTAAAACACTAAGAACATAACTAAAATTTTCTAACAGCCTTCATCAGAAAAGTTCAACTCCATTCACGGACTGTTTTGGGCATCTTAAACATTTTTGTTTTCAAAACTGTACAAGGTGCAAATACTTCAAGTTTTTAGCTTTAAAATGACTACTTGCACATCTCCATACGATTTTTCTACAATTTATGGTGAATTTTACAAAACTGCCTATCATTTCAAACAACAATCCGGACCAGTCTGTGATTATGGACTTTTTCACCCAAGTTGGAGGTCATTAAAAATCGTGATAAAAATTATGAGTAAACTAGACACATTTTGTGAACTCTCAGAATTTACGGATCTAGTTTTCGACTTCGTATGATTTTTCTATGATTTTTCCAAAACAGGGCCGAATGGCTAAAGTTAGCCAACAGCATGTAAATATCATAACACTTTGTATTATGTTGAGCAAAGTGTATAATCGTAAGTTCTAATTATTGAATGTGTTTCCTTGTTAGTTTATCATCATGAACTGAAACTAAGTCATTCATAATAAATATTATTCATTCATTTTAGAACACGTATATTAAACTATAAAAAGTATAGTTTGATAAATTCATAACACTAATACATTTACATAAAAGAATTCATACATATTACATACATTTTAGATAAACTATAATAGGTATAGTTTATGATACATCACTCAACACACTCGTATAAAAAGGGTACATTCATACAAGAAAGATTTATATTCACACACATTTCACGTAAACTTGTTAACCTATATTGTGAGACTCTCTCTCTCTCTCTCTCTCTCTCTCTCTCTCTCTCTCTCCGTACGTCCGAGTGCGGCATATAATTCCTGGTAGTTATAATCAGAATCTCCTTGAGGGAGAACGTGATACTTGTATATAGATCTATATTGGGTTTGACACCCCACACCTTGCTGCTAGCTACAGTGGGACCTGTAGGTCTACGGGTGACAAATGTCATTTCATTTTCGCAACGCCTGAGAAACGTTGGGGCAGGTTCACATAGTCACAGTATGATTATAGCGACTCACCTAGGGAGATAACAATTCATAAAGTTTACAGGATTTCATAAAACCGAAGTAGGTTTTAGGTTGATTAAAAATTTACTTTCCATATCATTTTAAACTCACGAC